>NC_054865.1:5100078-6328203 GCF_018320785.1 Cheilinus undulatus
CAACATGCACTTCACAAAGAAAGATTGCATAGCTCTTCACTGTTTTGCCCTTTAAAACTGTGCTTGTTTAAAAGAATCCAGTCAGTGGATCTGGCCTCTCTGCAAAGCACTGAAGTCAAAAAAGCCCTGTTCCCTTTGCTCTGCAGTGTCTCCACAGGTGGCTAAGGAGAGTGAAACCATCCATAGGAGAATCAGAGCTGCAGAGAAGCCCTCTTGGTATAAAATTAGCCCCATCTTGGTTATCAGTCCTTCTCGTCAGTATAAATAAATTAAGAGAAAGGTTTCATGCAGGAACAACTTCCATCTCTTTGTGAGTTGGCAAGAAAATGCCTGTGCTTCTTAGAGTCCGGACTGGACTCTGCTTCAGGTCTCAGGTTCTGCTGGAGAAAAAGACTCTCCACCGACGATAGAAAGGACAGGCACTGAGTCGACGTGGTGTCTGAGGTTCAGGTGGAGGTGGAGTCTGGAGAATGGAGACCAGTGAGAGCAGGAGACGATCAGAGTGAGACGTCTGTCCATGGCAGGATCTCAGTGTTGTCTCATATTCGTATGTGGAAGTTACTGCAGAAAACAGACAGAATCAGGATGAGTTTAATCAGCGAAGACAACCAGTGTGTTAGATTCATGCACGTATATCGAACTGATCCCTGTTTTACGGTGGCCAAGAGGTTTCACATGAATGCAAATTCAAAACGCTTTGCAAAAAGAAAAAAAAATGACGACATTTGAGAAAAACACAAAAACAAAAGTTCACAACACAAATACAAAAACGTATATATATATACAAACACTCAGCGCCGCGCATGGATACATAAACTCGGCACACTCGGAGGCAAACAGACTCCACAACAGCACAAAAATACAACTTGGTGCAGCAGATGTAAATAAAAACGCACAACACAACGGAAGTGGGGCCGTTGTTAGGGACGGCCCTGAAAGCCTGCTAACAGCTCCGTTAGCAATAAAGTTACGTACCACAACTCAAACTTACTGAAGACACGCTTGGATCGAGTAATTAAAGTAAGTAAACACTGTTCATTCGTCAGCTCCACTTCTTGCACATTTAATTTTGTAATCGATAAGTTTTAGAAGTAATTTTAACCGGCAAACAGTGCTGACAGCTACGTTTGGGGTCCGATGTGCATGATGTAAGCTGCCAGACGAATGAAAGGACTCGATCAATTTGATTTAGATTGTTGTTTACATACATATTAAACTGTACAGGAGGTTACAGTTATTAAAAATCATGAAAAACACACTACAAATTACATACTGTGAGTACAGAAATTATTTTGAGTAGCGGTGTTGTACGTAACTTTATTGCTAGTGGAGCCGTTAGCAGGCTATCAGGTCCGTCACTAATAATGGTCCCACTTTCGTTGTGTTGTGAGTTTTTATTTGCACCTGCTGCACCAAGTTGTTGTATTTTTGTGCTGTTGTGGAATCTGTTTGCCTCCACGTTGCGCCGAGTTTATGTATCCATGCGCAGCGCTGAGTGTTTGTATTTATGCGCTGCGGCAAGTTTTTGTATTTGTGTTGTAAACTTTTGTTTATGTGTTTTTCTCAAATGTCGTGTTTTTTCTTTTTGCAAAGCGTTTTGAATTTGCATTCATGTGAGACTTCTCAGCCACCGTACTGTCTCCACTCACTAAATAATTCTGCAGCTGTTCAGCTCTTTAACATCGAAGCCATAAACGTGATCATCATCATCGCTGAATCAGTCACCAGTATTTATTTTTTCCACTTCTCTGGGGTCAGACTGAGCAGACAGGTCAGCCCAGCAATGTTTTTGAGTTCCTCACAAGGAATCTCAGACAGCACTTCCAGTATGGGGACTGCCTTCATTTGGCTTAAAAGTCTGCTTCAGAAACCAGTGGGTAGCCACTATCTCATCATGTGTTTAAAATAGGCTGCAGCCAAAAGTTTTACAGATTTAACAACCACAGAGCAGTGTTTCACAGGTTACTTAAAGTCAAAAGAAGCAGATGCGTAGTAGCTACAGTATGGAGAATCAACTGATCTAAAGCTTTGTAGTTACAAAACTTCTACATGAATTCATTTTTACATCCACCAGTAATGAGCCAGACTGATGTGATGTGAGTATTCAGGCTCTGCTTCTTGTACTTGAAACCAGGTCCACATAACTATGATGAAACCTGTTTTATGTCCACATGTCAATATCCACAGTCCAGGAAACAAAATGGATCTCTGTTGAGTCAGAGTAGTATCAATTTAAGCGGATATTAGTCGGTTTGTCTCCATTTTCACCCAGTCTTCATCGAGCAGACAGTCGTGATTTGCAGCTCAACTCAGCAGTCATGCCGTGCGACCAAGGGCTACGTTCACACTTCAGGCCACACTGCTCAATTCTGATCTTTTGTCAGATCAGATTTTTTGTTTGCCTGTTCACACTGCAGTCAGTTTCCAAAAGATCAGATACATATTTGATTCAGAGCCACATGCAAAAGTGGCCTAATTCTGATTTGAGAAGGTCAGATTCAATGTGAATTGTGCTGTTCACACTGTCAGAGAAAAATCAGATACAAGTCACATGTGAGCAAAAAGATCAGATTCAGGTCACTTTTAACTGCAGTATGAACGTAGCCAAAGCGATGTCCCCAAGCTTCACCTTCAGGGACAGGGGGCGACTGTGGTTCAGTAGAGTCGGTTGTCTCACAGTCAGAAGGTTGTGGGTTTGATCCCCAGCTCCTGCAGTCACATGTCAAGTGTTTTTGGGCAAGACACTTAACCCCAGTTTGATCCCACTGTGTCATCGGTGGCGTGTGAATGAGATGAGCTAATACTGATGGCCAATTCCCTATAGCAACCTCGGCCATCAGTGTATGAATGTGTGAGTGAATGGTCAAATAATTAGAAAAGAGCTGTACAAGCTCAAGTCCATTTACCATGTACAGATAGGTAAGCTATTTAAATGCAAAAAACAATGTGCCGTGCCGTACTGAACTGAGCTGGCCTGTTCAGTGGAAATGACCTATCCATGGTTTATAGCAGGGGTTCTCAGGCCTCATGACCCACCACCTCCTGAAGGACAATTTATGACCCAAATTTCACCAAATTCCCCCCCTACTAAGATTTATCTAATGATTAATGTTTTAGTTTGGACCTTAGTTGGATGAAATGGCTGAACAAAAAGACAAGACAAAACAAAAATGTTTGAAAAGCCAATCATTATGAGAGCTACACTGGGATATGCAGCCATGCATTTTACTGTGTTTTTCATGACAACATGTAAATGTTGGTCGTTTTTTGGGAGATTTTAAAAAATGAACATATTATCATGGGAAAAGCAGCTCTGGTATCTTAAGAAAAATAAGTAGAGCTCTACATAAAATAACCAAAATTAGTTTGCTATAAAAGCAAAACAGAGTAAAATTAAAATGAATGTATGTCCACTAAAAATGGAAATCTGTTCTGTGGTCATATGAATCAAACATAGAAATTCTTTTTTGAAACCATGGACGCCATGTCCTGCACACTAAAGAGGAGAGGGATCATCCAGCTTGTTATCAGTGCACAGTTCTAAAGCCTGCATCTCTGATGGTATGGAGTTGCATTAGTGCCTACAGCTTAGGCAGCTTACACAACTGAAAAGGCACTATCAGTGCTGGGAGGGTCTTTGCACATATCAGCTGGACAATGCCAAACCACATCCATCACAACAGCATGGCTTCACATTAGAAGAGTCCGGGTGCTGAACTGACCTACCTGCAGTCCAGACCTTTTAACAATTGAAAACATTTGGAGCATCATAAAACAAACCAAAAAAAAAAAAAAACAGCAAAGAAGACCCAGAACTGCTGAGCAGCTAGAATCATTTATCAGATAGGAATGGGACAACATTCCTCTCCTGTCCCTACTATTCTGAAATGTGTTGCTGCAATCAAATTCAAAATGAGCTGGTATTTTTCATGAAATGGTAAAATGCCTCAGTTTCAACATCTGATATTTCATGTTTTATTATGACTAAAATTTGTGTTCCTGAGATCTGCAAACATTTCATTTTGTTTTTATTTACATTTTACACAGCGTCCCAACTATTATGGAGTTTTGGTTGTATAAGGGAGGAGTGAATGTCTCTGCGTCCAGAGATATAGGGTGAATGAGCTGATATTTCCCTCCATAATGATGAAGGGTATCGAGCCCTCATTTTGATTGAACAGCTCCTCGGTTATCAGAAAACACACCTTCAATTCTGTTATCTGACCCGGACGTCATTGTAATAGGATACCAGGGGCCGCTTCTGGACTAATCTGTGACCAGTGGTCCAGCAGAATGACTGCTTTATGACTGGAATCACTGACTGGATAATTCCACCCCTTTTCTTATCTTCCTCCTTCGTATTCTTCCTGCTTGGCTGAGATGGAGAATAAAGCTTTACAGTGACATAGTGGTAAAAAGAGATGGCGATCAAGCTATAGTGTGTGTTATATTGTTTTTTTTAATAAATAATCAGCTCTCTGTCTGAGATGCAGTCATAAACACTCAGAACATGAATCTTCTCATCCTTCAAATCAGTCAGGCTTGAAGGAGGAAAAACAATGGGAGACAACCAAAAGAAAGTTTACAGGACCATGAGGATTATCTTGTCTTTTTTTCAGGAGATTTAACCATTGTGGTCTTGAATTACAAGACTCAGAAGTGACTATTTTCAGATACTGGAATGACAAGGCATTGCTATGTCTTTCTGATGGCTGATGGGCTGACATTGTTAGGTCATGTCAGAGTGGTGGCGTGTGGTACCTCAGGAAATCGGGAGCCTTTGAGATCATGTTCTCGAAGTCCGCAAAAGAGAGCTTGCTGTCTCCATCGAGGTCAGCCTCTTCGATGGCTTTATCGCACACCAGCGTGACCTCCTCTGGAGTCAGCTCTCCTTTGGTCAGCTTGTTCAGGGTCTTCGTCATGTCCTCCTTACAGATGAAGTTGTCCCTGTTATAGTCTGCAGACAAGCACAGGATTACACGCAGAGGGAAGCTTCAGTAAAAGTATCATCATCATAACATGAGGGACACAGTTTAAATACATAGAAAAAATGATATTTTTACACTTTTTTTTTTCATTTCAAAAGCTATTTTTACTGCTGGTACTTGTTAAGATGCGGTTTATTTAAACAGAACTCAAACATGAAAATATTACACAGCAAAAAACGGGGAAAAATCTGAAGCACATAGTCAATTCAGCAATTATGACATGGTCCGAAGGCAGGGGTAAGTCTTAGCTCCTCGGCTCTCTAGTACCTGTGTGGACTGGATAATGGGACATGTAGCAGGGGCAGAGAACTGAGGAGGATCATTTGGTGATGTCCTGATCATTGATCTGGACTTTGCTGACGATGCTGGGATCCTTGTGAAGACTGTAGATCTCCTTGTGGGGTCAAAATAAAGATCCAGGCATTTGGGGATGCCCTGGATGCTGCCTTTAAATCTGTTTGATTGTTGAGAGCATGGAGGTTGTGAAACTGTTCACCTACCTTTACAGCATAATCCATTAATCCCCTAATTGTGAGGCTGAGATTAACCACAGATTTTGCCTCGAGCATGATACTCATGGTATTTGACGACGTGGACGAATGTCAGTGTTTGGTCCTCCCTCCTTACTATACTCTTATGAGGTCTGGACACTGACTGATGGTCAGAGTCACCAGCTGAACCCTTTGTGACGACTTCTCTTAGACCATGTGTCTAAAGCTGATGTGCTTAGGAGAGCATGGTTGGGATGGGTCAGCTGCTGGATAGGGGAACTGCAGCTGCACTGCTGTCCTGAGCCTAATCCAGCTAGGCACATGCTGGGTGCCCAGGGCCGGGTGGGCCGGACGGGATGTGGTCAGCCTCTGTGTGAATCACAGAGGAGTCAGCTGGGAGCCTAGGAGGACTGGCAATCTGGCATACTGGACACTTTCCCAGTGGGCCAGTGCTGCTCGATGAACAGCCCATTGAACAGGAGCAGCAGCCCATTGGTTGTTTCCTTTATAATGACAGCTGGCTGGTCCAATCACATCTCCTAAAGGTCTGTTAACCCTCCCCTCCCCACTCAGCTCTATCTTGAAAGTGAAAGTGTTTTGGGGAAATGAAACTAACTTACAATTTAAATAATTTTCAAATCATAAAAACTGTCCATGAAGATGCTGCAAAAGTTGCAAAGACTCTGCAGTCCATCCATGTATGGACTGTAGCTGGTAAATATGCAGCTGCACAGGAGAATCTGGGGGGTAATTTTCCAAAGTAACAAATAATTTTACTAAAAAAAAATTAAATTTACTCTTTTTTTAATGGAATTCATTACCAGCCACCGACAGAGTTGGTGTAAAAACAGGTAAAATTCTGCTGGAGTAAAATTTAGCCACGCCCACTTCTTAAGTTTTAATTCAGCTGCCATCACTAATGAGCAATCATGACTGCAGCTCGTTAGGAGTCCCAGCTGCAGCTAATCCTTGGCAATTAAGATCACCTCACCTCATGTGAACTTTCAGACACCAGTGTTAAGCTTCCAATCAGCTGACATTGCTGCTCTTCAATCTTTGAATCTAATGATTTTTCAATGAGCTTTTTGCCTTGTCCAACTCCTTTTGTCCTCTTTTTTTAATAGTGTTTCTGCCAACCACCAGCCAGTACACTCACTGCTGTTTGCACTGTTGTTATTGTGAAATAATCTCCTTTAACCTTACCTCATGCTCTACTGTTGGGTCTGTGTCATATATTCATCATGAGTGTTTCTTCAATATTACATTATATCACCTACAAGCTGAGAGGAGGATCTGGAGAGCCACAACCATTTCCTGATAGGGGTGGAGTCAGAAGTAGAGGAATTTTTAGGCCCCATCCACACAGAGAAGAATTCAGGAGTGTACGCAAAAGTTTTTGTCGTATCAGCGTTTCATCCACACAGAAATGGCTCTTTGGGTGACTGTAAACGCTTCTTTTTGAAACCGGGTCCCAGAGTGCAGAAATCCATAAACGACTACCGTTTCGTCTCCGTGTGGACGGCCAACCGCATCTTTGTTGAAATGATTGTGTCACACATAGCGTAGCTCTCTTATGACGCCTGCGTGGGTCCGGCCAAAACAACAATGGCGGTTTACAGGGTTGTGTTCGTGCTGCAGAAACTACTGAGCTTGTTATGGCTTTTACAGCAAAATCTGATGCTCCTTTACCACCACCAAGAACAGCATACACCAGATGTTCTTAAATCCAACACAGAGAACAACCAGAAGGGCAACTAGAAGAAAGTTTACGTCAGTTTTCTGTGATCTTCTTCCCTCTTTTGGTGCATTTCCATGGCAGCAATACAGCGCCACGTACAGGCTTGGCATATATACTACAGCGTTTTCAGTCGTTTTCAGTGGTTCTGCGCTTATGCAGACATTTCCTAAAACAATCCCATCTTTATGGAAAACTTTTTCAAAACGAAACAGCTATGTATTGTTGTTGTCTCTATGTGGACGGGGCCGTAGACATGCAAAAATCTAATACTGGAGTTTATTTTTAGCAACAGACTCCACAGGCATGTTTTGGGGACCTCTGAGACCAATATATACTTGTCTTAAAAGGGTAAAATACATCCCCTTTAATGCCCCACCAAGCCATGTTTGGTCTGATCATGACACTGTGTCTTTGTAGAAGTTCGATTTTTGTGTTTGGTTATTCTAGCTTTGAGGGGGCATTTCATTGTCCCACTACACCAAACCACACGTATCTCCACATGTGCACTATGAGAGCTGCTGCTGTTGATAAAGCCGTTTATCTTTAAACTTTGTCTGTGTTTGGGTGGCTGTAGGTGTGGACCGACTATTTAAAGCTGCTGGTCATACACTGGTCTGTTACAATAGGCCACATCAGAGTACGGTCTAGACCTGCCCTCCTTGTCTTGAGATAACTTTGCTTGTGAATTGGCACTATGCAGAGAAAAGTTTGATTGATTTACTCAGAGGAAGATACCAGTAATGTCAAAATGTTGGTCTATTTCAACTATATATATTATACATATTGCCTGTGTGCTCCTTTATGCAGTGATAATCTGTTCCTGTTCTGATTTGCAATTACTTATCAGCTGAAGCATAAAATTTCCCTTTTTTTTAAATATTTCAAAGCTGGTTAAAGTTGTATTCTCTTTTAATTTAAGCTTTGGTTAGAAAGATGTTGAACAGCTTGAGAAGGCTCTTTCTATCTTTTGACCGGCTTTAGAAGCACAGTCGTCAGTCTAAGGGTCTCACCGTAGATCTTGAAGGCGTAAATGGTCTTAAGCTCTCTGGGTGAAGTTTCACAGAGAGCAGAAAACATGTCAACAAAGTCGTTGAAGCTGAGGTTCCCCTGCCCGTCCTCTGAGAACGTCTCCACTATTCTGTCTCTGAATGGGTTCTCCTGTCGGCAAGAACACATACAAGGCAACGTTTACTGCATCACATACACAATTACTCATTCAGTTACTCATCATTCTCTACTGAATAGAACTGAAGACGCACACTCCCAGTATGCTAGCCTACATGCTCTGTGAAAAGTCAACACTGGAGCATGCTCACACATGCATCTGTAAAAACAGCGACTTGTGAACAGCAGGAGTGTTATCAGCTCTCTACCTTCAGCTCAGGCATGGTGACGATGAGCGTCAGAGGAACTCTGATGTCGGGATTGTTGGTGTAATCCAGCGGCACTAAATGTGGAGCCAGCTCTCGAAATCTGCCATGTAACCTGCAAACACAGACAGTGTTACACCTGTGACTGGCTGCTTGCTGGTTGTGTGTGTGTGTGTGTGTGTGTGCCAGGTGCCAGCAGGTGTGGTGGTGTGAATGTGGATTGGTCCCAGTCCATAAGAGCAGGCTTCACTTCCTCATTGTTGAGAGACAGGAGAAGGAGAGACAGTGATCCTCATTTTTTCCATTTAGCTATGCTCCACATTTATTTGACTACACTCCATAACCCATGAGCTCTTTCACAATCAATGTTTGTTAGTTTGAGCATTTGAAATTGGTTGTAAATAAACTTATTGTGTATTTTTTACCATAACTCCTTGTCTCCTCCTATTATTTTCCAGCAGCTTTGAGCCTCATGAGTTAAAACCAGAGCACCTGGGCACTCTTCTGTTCATCTATTCATTATTGGCTTTATGTTTTTTGCCAATATCTAACATGGATGTTCATTTGAGAAATGATAATTGAAACTTTGAATTTACTTTGAATTAAGTTTCCATAAAGATCTGCAAAGACGCAGGTGCAGAAAACTCTGGCACATGTTAACATCTCTGTCAAGCAATCTACGATACATAAAACATTAACAAGAATGGAGTTCATGGGAGGACACCATGGAGAAAGCTACTGCTGTAAAACAAACAAAAAAAACCCCCACACTTCTGCATGTTCGAAGTTTGCAAAAGAGCACCTGGATGTTCCACAGCACTACTAGCAAAATATTCTGTGGACAGATGAAACCAAAATTGAGTTGTTTGAAAGAAACCCACAACGCTATGTGTGGAGAGAAAAAAAACAATGACCCAAAGCATAGAAGTAAATCAACAACAGAATGGCTTCAACAGAAGAAAATACGCCTTCTGGAGTGGTCCAGTCAGAGTCCTGACCTCAGCCCATCTGCGATGCTGTTGCATGACCACAAGAGAGCAAATCACATCAGGCATGCAAAGAATATTGCTAAACTGAAACAGTTTTGAACAGAGGGATGGTCCAAAATTCCTCCTGACCGTTGTGCAGGTCTGATCTGTAACTACAGGAAACGTTTGGTTGAGGTTATCGCTGCCAAAGGAGGGTCAACCAGTTATTATATCCAAATGTTCATATACTTTTTCCACCCTGCACTGTGGATGTTTACATGTTGTATTCAATAAAAACATCGAATCAGCATGCAGATGGCCCAGCGGCTAAGGTGCGACCCATGTATGCGGGCGGCCTGGGTTGGAATCCGGTCTGTGGACCTTTGCCGCATGTCTCTCCCCACTCTCATCCCATTTCCAACTCCATACACTGTCCTCATCTTTCAAATAAAGGCACGAAAAAGCCCAAAGATGTATTTTTAAAGGGGACACATTATGCAAAAATCACTTTTTCAGGCTTTTCTGACCCAAATATGTGTCCCTGGCCTGTCCACAATCCCCTCAAGTACCAGAAAAATCCATTCCCTCTCCCTCTATTTCTCTGCCTTTCAGAAAATGTGTGCTGAAACAAGCTGTTCTCAGATTTACACCTAGTGACCTTACATGGGGCGTAAGCACTCGCCCTCAGGTTTGGTCGGCCCTCCCCTGCTTGGAGGAAAGTTCTGCCCTCTTCTACTGATCCTCTCAGCTACCAGCTAGGATGCTGGATTGCTCAGTGGGTTACCCTGCTGACTCTGGTCTGGGAGATTGATGGTTTGAATCCCAGTTACATCCTGAACTTTGGATGAAAGTGTCCGTAACATAAGGAGAGCTGTATTTCCTGAGAGGGGTGTGATCAGGGGCAGAGTCAGACAGCTAATTACCATTTAAAGCCACAGGAACGGCTCGTTCTGAGCAGGGCTGAAACAGAGGGGTTTTTAGACATGCAAAAATCCAATATTGGAGTGTTTTTTTCAGCAATAAACTTCACAGGCATGTTTTGAGGACCTCTGAGAACAATATAAACTTGTCTTAAAAGGGTAAAAAAAAATGTCCCCTTTAAAGAAACCCATGAAAACATAAAACTGTTTGTGGTACTAGTTTAAAAAGACTGTGTTTGTCTATTGTTGTGACTAAGAAAAAATCAGATCACATTTTCATGTCCAATTTATGCAGAAATTCAGGTAATTCCAAGAGCTTCACAAACTTTTTCTTGCAACTGTGTATCCAAAAACGTTCACAATTTGATGATTTAAAGCAATCTGTTTCATCTTTATTGATGCAGATCAATAAATATATTTGGATTTGGGTCATGGGGACCCTTAATGCAGATGGACCTTTGTCGTAGAAATATTATGATCTTGAGAGAAGAGAAGAGCTTGAAATGGTTAATAGAATTAACCACAGATCTGTGTTTGCTGGTGATCTGGTGCATGTTTAGATTGTGGCTACTGTGTTTAGGTTGTGGCTACTGTGTTAGTTGAATCATAAACTGGTTAAGATGGCCAGAATCAAAACAAACATTAGCCACTGGAAAAAAGGTAGCCTGTTTTTTTTCTACACAGCAAACTTGATTGCGTTTATTTAATTCCTATTCAAATAAATTTAAAACTTTAAATCATAGAACCTGTCCACCAAGATGCTGCAAAAGTTGCAAAGACTCCGTAAAATAGATAACCAATCTGGGGAGTAATTGCTCCAGACGTTTGTCCATGACTGCATATACAGGCAAAAAACGTCTTTCGTTGTTCTTCCATTCACAGGTGGAAAGGCAGCAGAATTTGCGGAAAATTGAAACGTAGCTCTATATAAAGAGGAACATCGGTATATTTAGAGTACAGCTCTACATGAAGTGTGATGGAGAAGTGCGATTCGTCACTCCAGAGAATGTGTCTCCACTGCTCTAGAGTCCAGTGGTGGCGTGCTTTACACCAGTGTATCCGACGCTTTGCATTGCGCTTGGTGATGTATGGCTTGGATGCAGCCGCTCGGCCATGGAAACCCATTCCATGAAGCTCTCTACACACTGTTCTTGAGCTAATCTGAAGGCCACATGAAGTTTGGAGGTCTGTAGCGATTGACTCTGCAGAGAGTTGGCGACCTCTGCTAACAATGCGCCTCAGCATCCGCTGACCCCGCTCAGTCATTATACGTGGCTTACCACTTGGTGGCTGAGTTGCTGTCGTTCCCAATCGTTTCCACTCTGTTATAATACCACTGACAGTTGACTGTGGAATATTTAGGAGCCAGGAAATTTCACGGCTGGACTTGTTGCACAGGTGGCATCCTATCACAGTACCACGCTGGAATTCACTGAGCTCCTGAGAGCGAGCCATTCTTTCACAAATGTTTGTAGAAACAGTCTGCATGCCTAGGTGCTGGATTTTATACACCTGTGACCATGGAAGTGATTGGAACACCTGATTTTAATTATTTGGATGGGTGAGTGAAAACTTTTGGCAATACAGTGCAACTCTGAAAACATTGCTCTGCATGCAGAGTAAATTTGACTCCAAATAGACTGGGGCCAAACGTTAGATTTTTACAGTACACATTTCTTTCAATTTGAACAAAATCTACCCAGTTAAATTTACTGTGTAGGATTAAACTGTTTCATAAGCAGCTGAAAACTCCTAGCAGTAAGTTTAGGGGAAAAGAGAAGACTCCTCCAGACAGCAGACCGTGTTAAATGATGGCAGATGCTATGAGGGTAAAGTTAATGCTCTGTGTAGTTTCAGTGGATTCAACAAAGCAACAGGCGTGGTTGTTATGTAAACTGTAGCTGACCTGAACCTCACCTCTGATGGAGGATTTTAAGTGCAGACTTGAAGAGAAACTCACCGCAAGATCTCTTTTCTGGTGAAGAAGGTGCAGTCCTGTAAACAGACAGAGTCACAGTGAGTCACAGAGCAGCTGCTCCTCAGGGAGGATCTGCTTTCACACCATCAGTCAGCCTCACAGCAGCAGCAGCAGCAGCATCACATGCAGCAGGATGCAGAGGGAAGCTGGAGTTTAGCCAATCAGCAACAGGAGAGCCACCCTGCCCTGCCCGCTCTTCTTTATTCTACTCTTTTGTAATGAACACACTTATAAAACACCGTAATGACAGTGATGGATGGGGGGAAAACACTCATGCTCAGATCTGCGTTAGTATTTACGGTAACAAGCACGGTTGAGCACATCACCTGAAACGCCTCCAGCTGCTCATCGGTGAAGGTTGTCTGCTTGTTGCCCATCCTGCTCGGCTGACTCTCCCATCACACAGCTGCATCAGTTCCCGCTGCTATCACATCTCTCTAAATCCGTTTAAAACCACATGTTCTGGTCCGACAGGTGGTCCACTATTCACGGCACTGATCCGGGTTAAACTGTGGGCACAGCGCGGCTCTGAGCTGGTGTTTCAACGCAGAGAAAAAGGGGATTTTGACGCCTCAGCGGTGCGGGGAAGAGGCGGTGCGGGTACCACTGTGCTGCCTTCAGGTGCTGCTCGTACATACGAGTTCTCAGTAAATAACGAAGGAGTGGTAAAGGGCGGTTTAAAGGATTTGGAGGCCCTCGGTAAAGACCAAGATTTTGGCCCTCCCCGTTAAGCTAAAATCAACCACAACAGAGGGGAACCACATATTTTGAAGCATATTTGTTTAACACCCAAATACCTGACAAACCTGTCCATCACCTCTTAGAGCATCTTAACTCTCCTCATCTGAATATTTGATTCTGTCTCCAGGCCAGGTGTAACTTACAAAGATGAAAATATATGGCTACTATTGGGGCAATATTCACTCTTTTTCCACAGATGTTTTTTTTAGATTTATTGCACGCCATTCAACCCCACAGTAGCCTAGGCTACCACTTCATTGTTTCAGTATGTCAATAGGAATCTACAGTGCTATTAAATAGTATATGCCTCCATGATTTCTCCTTCTTCTTATAATCATATTGCATATTTTTTTTAACTTAAAGGTATCATATCATCAAACAATTTTTAATAATAGACAAAGATAAAGTGCAGTTTTATATCATGATGTCATTTTTAAGGGAGGAAGAAGACATCCAAACCTACCCGGCCCTGTGTAAAAAAGTAATTTCTCCCTTTCTAAAATCATGAATAAACGATTATTGTTCATGATTAACCCCATTTTTTGGAACGCTGAGCTCAATTTTATTAGCCACTCTGACCTGATTATTGTCATACCTGCTGAATCCAGAAATCCCTTGAGTGAATTAAGCTATTTCAAAAAGCATCAGAACAAGAAATTCAAGGACAGATGAAAAACAAAGTCAATGACATCTATCAGTCTTGAAAGGACAACGAAGACATTTCTAAAGTTTTAGGACTCCAGCTTACCCAGGTGAGAGCCATTATCCACAAATGGAGAAAACTTGGAAAAGTGGTGAACCTTCCCAGGATGGCCGGGCTACCAAAATTACTCCAAGAGCGCATGGACGACTCTTCCAGGAGGTCACAAAAGAAGCCAGAACAACATCTAAAGACCTGCAGCCCTCACTTGGCTAAGGTCAGTGTTCATGACTGTAAATCATGCAGTTTTACTGTGTATTTAGTTGAAGAAATTGAGAAAATCCTGCAAAAGATGTAAAGTTTCATTTGTTACTGTATTATGGCATTGTAATTCCTTATTTTATTTTGAAAATACGGTGTTTTATTTTGACGTCCCTCAGGAAGTAACGTTGAGCTGCTCTCACGTGACTCACAGTAGCTTCACAGTAGATTTACAGCAGCAAGCATGGACTCTTACCCCACAGATGGATGTTGTGATGGACCTTAAATTTCTTTCAAACAGGTAAATTGTGCCATTTTATGTCTGTTTTCCTTTTGTACTGCAAATTTTATTTGCATGCTGTGCATGTTATCATTTATCTTTCACTAACATCGTATGTCGATTACTTTATTCATGTTGTTTAGTTTTCATGGTGGATTTGGAGGTGGAAGAGAAGGAGAAGCTTCCAATAAACCCATAGCAAGGAAGCAACTTGTGTCTGTCTGTGCTAAGAAGGAATTATATTGACTCAACAATAAGAAAGAGACTGGACAAAAATGGCATTCATGGGAGAGTTCCAACACCAAAACCACTGCTGACCAAGAAGAATACAAAGTCCCCCCACCCACCACCACCAAAGACTTTTGGGAAAATATTCTGTGGACTGACCAGACAAAAGCTGAACTTTTTGAAGTGTGTACATTTCATTACATCTGAAGTAACACTAAAACAGCATTTCATCAAAAGAACATCATGCCAACAGTCAAACATGGTGGTGGCAGTGTGATGGTCTGGGGCTGCTTTGCTACTTCAGGACCTGGACCACTTGCTGTGATTGATGGAACAATGAATTCTGCTGTCTACCAGAAAATCCTGGAGGAGAATGTCTGGCCATCAGTTTTTACTTCAACCTCAAGCACACTGGGTTATGCAGCAGGACAATAATCTAGAACACACCAGAGAATCCACCTCTGAATAGGTTAAACACAATTAAGGTTTTGGAGCGGCCAAGTCAAAGTCCAGACTTAAATCTGATTGGGCTGCTGTGACGTGACCATAAACACACTGTTATTGCCTGAAAACCCTCCAATGTGGCTGAATTAAAACAATTCTGCAAAGAAGAGTGGGCCTTAATTCCTCCACAGAAATGTGAAAGCCAGTTGTCAGTTATTACTTGTAGTTGTGCCACCAAGGGAAACTAATTAGATTTTAGGTTTAGGGGGTAATTACTTTCTCACACAAAGCTAGGTTTGGATGACTTTTTTACTATAAATAAAATCATCATTTAAAAACAGAATTTTGTATTTACTCATGCAATCTTTGTCAAATCAAATGTTGAAATTAGTTATGTGCGAAACATTTAAGTGTGACATATATGCATAAAGTAAGAAAGCAGAAAGGGGGCTTTATATAACTCTGATTTTCTGATTTGAAGACATTGTGGGGGGTTTTCAAGGGCTTGTGCCTTGCTGTTGAGGTAAAGTCCTCCCCGGGGTTTTATGAAAATAAGAATTTATCCTGATGATGTTCTACTCATTCTTAAACTTCATTTAAATTAAAGAGTCCATGACGGGATTTAATTGTGTGTTTTGTTCAGCTTTTATGAATCATGTCGTTATTATGGCTATGATGATATTCTGTGAATCACATTGTGACCTTGTTCTGTGAAATGTACCATAACAAATAAACTTCACTTGCTGAGTTAGCATATCAACGTTAAACTCAAAACAACTTAAAAACCCGTGTGTTCTCAGTGAAGTCAACAGGTACCTGAAATCATGAAAATAAGATATAGAAATCTGGCAACCTTTAATACTGACGCTGCACTGACGTCACCACGCCTACTCCACCAGTGAGCATTGATTTTCACTGCTGGGCCAAAGATCGTCTATACTTGAACAAGAAAAAAAGTCTCTCCTCAAAGAGCTACCTTAAAGTTCTGCGTGATGAGCTCTTTAAAAAAACTATTAATATAACATGGATGTTATTAATCAATTGTCAAATAAAATAAACAATGAATTTAAGGTATCAACATTTAAAAAAAAAAAATTTGCCTAATGCGTTATCGATACAGAGTCATAAAATAGTATAATCAATATTTCAGAGACACCAAACTCCTCAAATTTGACATCTATCTATCTATCTATCTATCTATCTATCTATCTATCTATCTATTGCGCACATGGGGAATGGGAGGAGCTGTCAGAGTGAGTCCTCTTTCTACCAGACGATCTTTGTCCCGGCTTCTCTCGGATCAGAGTGAATCCTCTTCCTCGGCAGGATGGCAGGTAGCGCATGGAGGTCAATGGTAAGAAAATTCAGACGATTAAGTTGAATAAAATTACTAAGAATGATTCGAACTGTTTGGACTTGTGTTTCATGTTTGAGCGAAGGCGTTGTTATGACTGTGCTGCCCTGTACTGTCTCTGAACGTTACTTTACACGCTACCGTTAGCAGGTTAGCATGTTAGCTACTTGAGAGTGTCCTTCAGCATGATGACAGATGCTGTAGCTAGCAGAGCTAACGGAGAGGATCTCAGAGTTGCTCACCGGTATGGTCACGACTCCCCCGCAAACCTTTCTAACATAGTGTCGTTTAATTTTCCTCTCTGAACGTTTAATTGGGTTACTTTTCTTATAGCAGCTGCTAGATGCTATGAGCTCCGGTTCTCACATGTGGAGATCCTCATCAAAAAAAAAAAAAAAAATTAAAAACCCACCAGTTTAAAGTTAGAGCCACAATAAATTTAGTATTCACTTTGGATTTGTTGCTAGTCCTCACTTACTAGGATTTAAATACAAAATAGTACCGTTTTCTAACTACATTATAAACCCTTATGAGTGCGATAATTTAACTACAGATGAATGAAAAATTTGGAAATCATATGATTAATTCAGAACTATTCTATGAATTACAGTGTATTTTAATGATAAATGATGATAAGTACATGGTATGTTAACCAATATTGAATTGTTTCCCATAAGGTCAGCATTTATGATGGAAAATGTTTATACTTGGCAGCAAAAAAAGGACTTGAGATCTGTTAGTAAAGCATTAAAATAACTCAGAAATAACATAAACATAGTTTGTCTAGAAACAGCCCTGTAGAATTTAAAAAGCTTGTATTTGGAAATACTTCCACTGATAAAGAACACAGAGACAAAATATTATCCACTGATTAATATGTTGGTGTATTTGAGCAGTTTCTTATCAGACTGTTTGTGACCTTCATGTTGTCTTTTCCAGCTGACCCAGGTGGTGGGGGCGGTGAAGAGACCCGCTCTCTCTTCAGCTTCCTTTTCCAGAGGGGTGAGTAGTTCAGGGCTGAATACCTCACCCAACCTGACACTGATATCTGCTTACACTCTCACAAACACACGCTCACTGGCACGCATTGAGTCCAAGTATAATGGCTATGGTAGTTCAATAAAAGGCTGCAACTATGTAATTTAGTTATAAACTAATCTGCCGCTTTATTAAATCAGTCATGGGTTACTCTTTAGTCTGTAAAATATCAGAAATAGTGAACAAAGCTCATCACATTTTACTGAAGTGTGTACTACTACAACCTGTGGCCATCAAGTGTGACAAGTTGAGGCTTTTTTTAAAGTCCTGCTGAGAAAAATGATTTTTAAAAAGTAAACAATGTCAGTAGATATGATTCCAAAAAGTGTTTGGGTAATACACATCAAAGTTATGTTGTTCTCAGATCAATTTTATTGTCGTAGCGAGTAACTGATGCACTAGTTGTACTAATTCCGTAATCAGTTATTATTGACCTTTTTCCATAAAAGTTCCTCATTACTAAAACTAACTGCCTTATTTTATTTTCTCCTTGTGGCCAAAAAAGAAAAAATATCGCAGACACAGCTGCACTGTTTCCGTTTTTCTCCTATCTGTGTCTGGACAGGTAGACACGTAGCTGGATTACAGCGTAAGGTAAAGACAGCTGTGTCACTGCATGTGCATTGCTACCTTAATGAGCTAGTAAAATGGTGGTGAGGGCATCATTACACTTTTGAATTATCCCCTTTATCTTTAATCTTTGGATTTAAAAAATGGAAAAATATTGTGGGAACACATAACTTCAAAAGCTCGAGTTGTTTTTCCTTCTTTGAAACAGCTGTGCAGATGTTCCAGTACAATGCAATGTTTAGCATATGTGTAATACTGTATGCTTTTGCCTACAGTTCATGGTCAGATTATGAGGATATTCAAGAGCTGTAAAGGTTTGTATGATTGTGATATTAGCAGGCTGCAGAGTTACAGATTATGGGCAATGAACAAGGTTTTAGAATGCTGTAGAGATGACACAGGCCGATGTACTGCGGCCAGGTGCAGTTTTAATAATCGGCCAGAAGGATGAGTAGTTAAAGGGTTTTAATTAATGCTGCATGATTTGGTAATAATGTGCAGTTACGGTTATACTGGACAATATTGCGATTTTGAATTATGATGTGATACATAAAGGGTATCATGAGTCTGCTTGCTTTATTATCAGAAAAAAATGCAGAGAATGTTTTGAAGTGTGTATTTCTCAACTTAAAACATAAAAATATTAATCAGTTTTAATAAAAAATAATGCATACCTGAAGTTTTTACGTCACTGCTTTCAGAATAACTCAGTATTTCCCAAAAAATAAAGGTGCTTCTACAAAGTGCAATAGTGCCACTGTTGCAAATGTAATGCCCTTTCTGCAGGCATTTTTTTTACACCTTTCAAGTACAATTTATTATAGAAATAATTGCAGCCTTTTATGTGATTGTAATTGCACACCCTGACATCATAATTATACTTGGATTAATTTTTGCTAACACAAAACTTCTCTTAACGTGTTACTTTCTCAGAATGTAATGAAGTGATGTAATGAGTTTGTTTTTAAACTAATGCTCCCCAACACTGATTGTAGGTAGGTCCCAACAATCAATTTGTCTGTGTGTGTGTGCCTGTGTGAGAGAGAAAACCAAATAAGAGAAAAAAGAATATTTTTTAAGATCAGATGGCACTCAGGGACCCTTTGTTGGTTTACCTGACCAGAATCTTTCTGGAAGCATTTAATGTCCAGCAAACTTGTTCTAGATTTTAATAAACTTATCTTTTGATAGACACAGAACATGAATATCTTTCATTTTATCAACCAATTCCTTTACAGTGGACGTTTGTTAGTACGAGTTGCCTAAAGACCCTAAATCCTAATTGCAAATGATTTAACTTGATTTAGTGATTTAACAGAAACAAAAACTGTAGAAAACATAGGGACAGAACCTGTTATTCCAAATCTGCAAAGCTAAAGGCCCTCATCTGTGTTATCTGTGTTATCTGTGTTTGTTTGTTTGCTTTGGTTCCTCTTTAACCACAGTACTACAGGTTTATAGGTGCTTACATCTGCTGTAAGGTTGGGAGAATGTTTGATACTGTAATGCTTTTTTTGATACTCTGTGTTTTTACAGTATGCATTCCCCATTATTTTTATAAAGAAAAGTATCAAAAAGTGCAGACGTCTCAAAGCAACAGCAGTTTTAAAGCTTTTTTTATTTCATTAGAAAAGTGCTTAGGAGAGGAATGAATCAAAAATCTTTTATTTAAATTTATCAAAGTTTAAAACTCTACGCCTTGAAGGCAATCGTTTTCCCGTGTATTTAAGTCTTTTAAACACTACAGCATTGCGCAGGTTTCCTAAGAGTCACGTCTGTTTGTGTTGACTTCCCAGATGCAGACAGTCACACTGATTCCTGGCGATGGGATCGGACCTGAGATTTCCACTGCTGTCATGAAAATCTTTGAAGCAGCAAAAGTGAGTTTGATCAGAGTTAGTTTTGAAAACAAAGCAGGCTTTTAGAAGCTGTGTTTTAAATCCTTGACTCTCTCTTGCAGGCTCCAATCAGATGGGAGGAGAGGAATGTGACAGCGATAAAGGGACCTGGGGGAAAGTGGATGATCCCTCCTGACGCTAAAGACTCCATGGACAAGAGCAAGATTGGGCTGAAAGGTTTGTAAACATGAACTGAAATACATTTTCATTTGTTGTATTTTTAAAGTTGACCTCCCTCCCTGAATGTTCCATCCTACAGGACCACTGAAGACACCCATTGCTGCAGGTCACCCCTCCATGAACCTGCTGCTGAGGAAGACCTTTGACCTTTACGCCAATGTGCGACCCTGTGTTTCCATCGAGGGCTACAAAACTCCGTATACAGACGTCGACCTGGTCACCATCAGAGAGAACACAGAGGGCGAGTACAGTGGGATTGAACATGTGGTGAGTGGACGTTGTGAAGAGGCTTGAATTAACCAAAGTTACAGTGTTCAGTATGTTTTAGACACAACAGAGTGTCTTCTGTAGTCCCTGTAGCTGTGTATAAATGAATTAATGATCATTCTTTAAAATTTGAGCTCTTTATGTTGTGTATTTTTAACATTTATATATTCCAGTTAATGGCGGTGTTAATGGCATATAGGTGAGAAGAGTTCTGGAATAGCTCTGTTAGATTGCTCCAGATAGCAAATGTGAAAGGTTATAAAGTCTGCATTGTAATCTTCATTAGGATTCATTCAGAATTAATTTTTTTGAAATTAGAAATGGCTGTTACATTGCTCTCATTGCCAACATGTTCTGTTGTGTGTGTTTAACCTTGAAGAAAAGGGGAATTTTTTCATTTACTTGTGCTTCAAATGGTATTTTGTACATCTGTGTGTGGCTTTGGTGGTGAATGTGGTTAATTTAAAGAATAAAACACAGTAGTTTGTTCTGTGTGGTAATGGTTTTACAGTACAGTGCCACAATAATCAAAGGGATCACACATCTAAAATAAGACTGTAATAAGATTCTTGTCTCGTGTCTGTGTGTAAGATTACAAAGTGATGCTTATAAAAAGTCACTGTTTTCTTTGTGGTCTGAAGTAGAGATGGTCCCAGGAAGCTATTTCCCCACATTGCTAAACACACATTTGAATTGCATTTAACAGACTGGAGCAAAATGGAGAAAATGTCAAATTTATAACAGGGTCACTGGGTAAGGCTGGCTAGCTAAGTAGAGTGTGCCTAAAGTTAGCAGCTAGCTCTGCCAGCCCTTGTTCCTCTTTGCAGATTAATACCATCCATGTTACGCAACACTTCAGTATACTTTAGTCTTATGACAGCTTACATACAATTTTATATCCATTGTTAATCCAAAATTCTGCCGTACTGTAATGTTTCTACAGCATACTAACAGCTAACTTCTCATGTTTTCATCTGGTGAATAGCTGGGGTAAAGCTCTGGAAGGAAGGCAGTGGCCATTGACTGAAGATATAGCAGCTACTAGTGGCAAGAGGCTTAATTACAGTTTTAAAAGAGCATTTGACTGGGATTTTTTAAGATCTGACCAGTATGAATCTTTTATTGTGAAGAATTTGGCAAAAAAAAAGCGTGCTTTTGTTGTTCGAGGGGGACAAAAGAACTTTAGTGGAATACAAGAAGTAGCATGCACATTAAGTCAGATTATTTACAGCTGCTTCTTTGACCACAAGCAAAGTAGTAGTTGGAAGCTGTTGTAATGGAGCTGCAAATCACAGCGGCACTGCTCGAAATAAACTCAGCTGATCCATTCCAGAGCAAATTTGTCTGCATCAAAGCCCCAGACAGACCGACAGGGACATTCTGCAAAGCAAGCTTGCTCATTCAATGATACTTACATTTACAAAAACAATCTTGGAGAGGAGAGAACACATGTTAATATGTTAGGTTGTAAACACTGACTCCATGCTGGCACAAGCTTGAAATAGTAGTGTTTGTTCAGTGAGTGTGGAGATCTGCTCTTCAGTATCAGAGTGAAACATACAGGTAGACTGTGTTACACTGCTTTTCTTCACCTGTAACTGTGGTTGGTAAGCAGAAATATTGTTGGCATCATAATTGCACTGTACATATTAACACCATTATGACAATATTGCAGAAATAAATTCCATGGCAAAAGTTATAAGATAATGGTATTTAAACTGGTTTGCCATCCACCACTATTTTTACACACAGTAACCCAAAATTACATTTCTGTTTCCTGTTTTTCAAGGTGTGGCTACTTTTTTGTCAATGAAGTCTGCTGGCTTTGAAGACAAGGATATACCATTTATTTCTGTCTTTTGAAAAAGATTTTCCTCCAAGGTTTACTCTGTAGGAATTCTTCAATATAATCGGATAGTTTAATAACAACCTTGAGTGTCAGTGGCAAGAACAAGCAGTAACAGAGGATGTAGTTTGATAAGGTGGGTATGCATCCAGGGAGTACATTGCAGCCTTTGTAGCATGATTTCTGAAGCAATTTATAAGAGAAACTCCTGAACCTTCTTACATCCTTAGCAGTTTTACCCAAAATTATTTTAATAATCAGGCTTAGGTTGAAGAGGCACTCTTTCAACTTGCTCTCTTGTTAATATCCATCATAAGAATGATAAAAGTGGGACCTAATAAGAAGTATTTTTTAAAACAAGCCAGTATGATTTTGTAACATAAAAAGGCAAATTTAAACATATCAACAAATTTAAATGTATTTCTACCGTCTCAGGTTTTCTTCTGACGTTTTCAGTATCATAGCTCTGACAGTACTTTTATAATCTGTCTTGAAGACAAACTAACGGGTCAGTTAGATAAAGATACTTTGATCAGAATGATGATGATGATGATGACGGTGACCTGCCCTCCTCACCTGTCTTCCTATAGGTCAGCTAGCTGCTGCACTCTCCACTTCCTTTCATCTCCAGGGTAAGAAGGAGGAAGTGGTTCAGGTTAACAAAATAAAAGCACTGAAGCTTCCTGTACCTGTCACCTGTTCACCTGCACAGTCCTGATGTGGATCAGTCTGTGTTCACACTGTCAGCTCAGATCTGAAGATTCTTTCACCTCTGCATTTGCACAGAAAACAGGACCGAGGTGACTTTAGCTTAAATTAAAGATTAGAGGCAGAAGGAAACCGGCAGTAACTCTCAATTTAAAAAGAAACCTTTCATGTTTCCATGATTTGAACCCTCTGAATGACCAAACCATGAGTACAGATCTGTCAGCTGGCAGTAGAAGCCCCAGTTATGTGTGATGTCACATCCTGTGAATGATTTTCCACTCACATGGTCCCTGATGAACTTTTCCTCAACGTGTTTAACTTTGTTTTTCTTTCCTTCCACTCTTTGCCTCTTTACCTCTCTCAGACCAAATACAATCTTTATCTAGGTGTCCTGGAAAAGTCCTTAAAAAGAAGAAACCTCATTTGCTACTTCGTTTTTTTTTTTCTCATGACTTTGTTTGCAAAAAAAAATCTGTGTTGAGGTTGTCAAAATGTTCAAGACTTTGATACTTTTCAATACCACGTGCACTTAAACAATACATTCTCCTTTTTTAAGGAAGAGTAGGATCAACAGTTTTTTTTTTTAAGACAAATACCAGAAACAAACTTAGAAAGTACTAGAAAAGCACTCAGAGAGCGCAGACCTCCGCCATCAGCCCTATCTCCTAATAGTGAAAAATCCTTTAAAAATATTCCTGGATCTAGACGGTGATCTGGATGACTCCCAAAATCTAATCAGTTCTTCCTTATGCCATTTCTGACATTTCCTGAAAATTTCATCAAAATCTGTCCATGACTGTTTGAGTTATGTTAAATGTATCACATAGCCTCCTTGGCGGAGGTAGTGAGAGGTAGTGCTTAAAGTGCCTGCAGTGTCTGATCATATATATATTATAGCCTTTCTGCCGAGATGAGCATGCTACTAGAGCGCGTCATGCTCTCCATTTAAGTCCATCTCTTACTATGACCTCTTCCTCCCACCCTTCACTGTGAATATAAGCAAATAATCATCGATCCTGATTATCAAAAGGAGGGATTTCTCCAAAACAGAGTCCAGATGTTCAGCATATAAATACTGTTCTTGCACTTGAAGAGCCATATGCTTGAGTGCACTCCTGTGAATGAATTAGAACACTGAAGAGGGCACGTGAATTAAAGCCATCTCGGTACCAAAGTCTTAAATAATTCAGACAGATATCTTTAAAAGATGCTGTTTGGGCACAGTATATGAGAAGTAATCAGTTGTGACTTTTGGAATCAAAGACCCACCAATATTCCTCCAATGGCGCTGTGTCAGAGACACTGCGAGCAGAGCAGAGACATTACTGACATTCCTGCTCTGCTGCACTGAACTACCTGAATCGCTTAGTCCGAAATGTTTTGTGCCTTTCATTTGGACTGGTGGGGGTGCATTGAAGTGGCATGGCACTGAAATCCGTGTTTTGGTTCGATAGATATCAGATGTGCTGGCACTGGTGCCACGTTTGTACTGGACTTCAGTACTCTTCCCTAGAGAGAGCTCCTAAGGTTAAAGGTTGCTAGGAGTGGGGAGGAGGACTTTAGAGAGTCTTAAGAGTTTCTCAGACAGAGGAGAAATTTAGAAAGATGGAGAAGTGATCACATAAAAACATCTCTGTTACAGCCTCATATTAAAATTCTTTACATGAACAACAATATTTACTGGTGTGGCAAATAAACTGAGGGAAAAAGCAAGGAAAGGCTCACAAACAGAGAACAAAAAATGGAGTACAAATGGGAGTCTTGATTTATTTTTTATGAAAGTTACCTGAACAGAGAAATACTATTAATGCAGACATTTCAGTCCATCTTACACTTTCCTCAGGCAAAGTGAGGCATGCACAATGCTCTCTGAGAGAATCCATAGAATTTTTTTGATATGAGCCCAGGTGTTTAGGAGATGAATGAATCCATCACAAATGGCAGGAAACATTCTGCAGACAGTCTACAAAGTACAAATAATTCAGCCAGAGTTTTACTACAATTGATAGCATGCAGGAGAATGCTAAGATCTATTTTTGTTGCAATGGTATTGAAGCAGGCATTCATATGTTTTTGTTTTCTAGAATTGTATCAAAGTGTGAAATTCTGGCATCATGACAACCCTATCTGCATCAGATCATGAAACATGCAACTCTTCCGACTAGTTCTAAGTTTAGCGGGACCTTCATTGTGCCCATGTGGAAGACTTTACAGAAGTGTTTGCTCTTTTGTTTTTGTGTGATGTTTCTGCTCTCAAGCTGCCATCTGGTTGTTGTTTTTGTAGATTGTTGATGGCGTCGTACAGAGCATCAAACTGATCACAGAAAACGCCAGCAGACGCATTGCTGAGTACGCTTTTGAGTACGCCAGAAACAACCAAAGAAGCAGTGTGGTGGCCGTTCACAAAGCCAACATCATGTAAGTGAAAGACCAGGAGAGAGAAAAACACCACGTCTGCAGGTTATCCTTTAACATCTTTCTGCTATAGTGAAAATGACAAATTAACTAAATCTCTCAGTAGTGTGAGCTCTCCTTACATGCAGAATATTTAGATTTTTTTCATCTTTAAAGTTCACAACAAAATAATCGAACACATCTGCATTTGTTTTCTTAAGAGGAGCTCATTATTAGTAGGATTTAACATTAAATAGATTGTTTTCCCCTCATTATTGAGTTCCTGTGAGGTTGTGTACAGCATTTGGGTGATGCACATGGAGCATTACTTTTCTCACATAAAAACACAACAGATATTTCATACATAAAGGCATTTAAATCCTAGTGATCCATTGGTTCTTTGACAGCACAATAAATAAAAGTTATTAACATCTGTACAGCTGCATTTTTTTGCTACACAACATTTTCCCAAAGTAGTATGCTGATTATATTTCAAAAGTCTGGTGCCTACATGCAAAAACAGCCAGCTCTTTAATTATGTGTTTGCTGCTTTCTGAATGAGCTGTAGCCCAAACAGAGACTAAAAAAGCCACACATACAGGGCCTCCACCCTGATTCACCCACCTACACACATTCAAAACAAAGTATGATTGTTTAGTTTCTCAACAGTCTGTATGAAAGGCTGAGTTTCCTTCTGATAAATCCATAAATCCTAACGAGCAACAGTATGAATCAGAAAAGATAAGACCTTAGTTTATCGAATGAAAGTGAATGAGTTGGGTGATAAATTGTCTTTTTTTCTCTCTCTTTATTTCTTGCACCTCCAGGCGGATGTCGGATGGTCTTTTTCTGAGAAAATGTCGCGAGGTGGCTGAGAACTACAAAGACATCAAGTTTACTGAGATGTACCTTGACACGGTGTGCCTCAATGTAAGTTTGAATCACTTTGGTTAGTGTGGTTAATCTGCTCTTTAAAAAAAAAAAATCTCACCACACAGTTTGACTCTGCTCTAAGGTCTCTTCAGTAGTGCAGTGTAAAAAAAAAGAAACTAAAATTTGGACAGGGACACAAATTAGGACACAGCACCTTAGACTCACTTCTAGTGGGCGAGGTCTCTCGCCTTCGGTTGGACCTAACCCACGGTGCTTCTGTGCGCGGCACAGTCGCCCTATGTGGAAATTGCGGGTGAGAGATACAAATAAATATTCAATAAGATATATTTGTTTGATAATGCAGGGTTCTTTTTAAAGCTAATTCAGATATGCTTATTTACCCTTTAATTCAGCGGTGAGGACCCTCCTAGACAGAGGTGTTTCCAAAGTTGTCCTGCAGCAATGCAATAAAAAGAAAAATATATAACATAGTGTGAATGATCAGAGACATTGACAAATGCATACCCATTAGGGCTGATAAGATTGGAGAAAATAATCTAATAGTGATTTTTTTCCATGCAATATTACCACTGCTATTTAATATGCAATTATTAAGCAAAAATCATTCTATATCATAACAAACACAATATTTGGTAGATTAAACTAAGGCTGTAAAATCAAAAAATATGTATATCTAATTGCAATTATTTTGACTCATTGCAAATTTGATAAGAATTGTTGATTGAAAGGAATGATGATTTTATGTCTGTCTGGTTTCTAACAAACATATACAGCAAACAAAGAGAGAAGGATTTTTAAAAAACATTTCTAGACAAAGCTGACTCTTGAATGTTTGCATGATGTGTAGATCATAACATTCCTGTGGCAATAATTTATATTTAATTGGTATTATCAAAACACATTTCAAGTCAAAGAAATATGGACCTTCTGCAGTTTGAAAATTATAGAAGGACATATTGCGATTTAATCTAAATTTTGATTTACTGTCCAGCCTTAATATCCACACTGGCAAGCTTATGCTTTTGTTAAAATGTCACATTTTATAGTATTTGCAATCAATTTCTTTACATAGTTCACATACAAGCTTTAAAAAATATGATACTTAAAAGGCAACTTAGCCATCATTTGGAAATTATCCTACGTAATAGTTGCAGAAATCCCTAACATGGTCTTACCCCAATCAGCTTTGTATTTTTATTGAAATATTATAATTTGCATTATCTTGCCATCGTTATAAAGTTAACACCTGTCTTTCTGTCCTAACACACCTCTAGTCCATCATGTTCTCATTGAAGCTGATTTCTGACATGTCCTAATGCTCCTGACTTTCAGATGGTTCAGGATCCCACCCAGTTTGACGTACTGGTCATGCCCAACCTCTATGGAGATATTCTCAGGTAAAGTTAGAATGTTATTTTTTTTAAAAACACTCTTTTAAAACAGCTCTACTGGGAGAACAGAGTGAAAAGTTTGTTTTTGTTTCAGTGATCTGTGTGCTGGTCTGATCGGAGGCCTCGGTGTCACTCCCAGTGGAAACATCGGAGCAAACGGAGTCGCCATCTTTGAATCGGTTTGTTTGTCTTTAACTTAACATGCTTTCTAATCTTGAATCTTTATAATGTTCTGAACGAGAGAGATCATTGACCGAGACAAACTTTTCCTTCCTACAGGTCCATGGCACAGCCCCCGATATCGCCGGCTTGGACATGGCAAACCCCACTGCTCTCCTGCTCAGCGCTGTCATGATGCTGCGTCACATGGGCCTCCATGACTGTGGCAACAAGATCCAGACAGCGTGTTTCGACACTATCAGAGACAAGAAGGTAAGGCTTTGGCACTCCAGGGTTTCAGACTTCTCAGCTAAAAACTGAACAATCACTGTAGGTGTAAACAAGGATACAAGATACATCAAAAGAGAGATGATCAGTATTTACTCAGATTATCTCTGTCAAATATTAAAATTCATTTGATGATCTGAAATATTTACATGTGGCAAATGTGCAAAAAAAATCAGGAATGGGGCAAATACTTTTTCACGGCACTGTAGGTCCAGGGATATGCAAATCACACACGACCTGCATATTTGATGCAAGGTTGCAGCTAGCCCATTTGCAATGCATTCTAGTAAATGTAGGTCTTGCAGAAACTGTTCTGCTAGAAGACAAAACAGAGGGATGTCATTGCTTCATTGCACTGCTTTTTTTAACAGTCACCACTCATTTGGCGTTTCTAGAAAACTGAGAAAATGTTGCTTTTACTAAATGTTTTTGACTCTGATAAAGTCTTTGGACAGCTCCTTTAAGCTGTATGAAACCTGTTCTCTTTTCTACTACTTGTGCTGACTCTGTTTCTCTGCTCTCACTCGTCTAGTATTCATTCTTTGTCTGCTCTCTTTGGTTTTAATCTAAGTGGCATATTATGTTTCTTCTTTAGTTCAGACAGTATTGTTGCAGTACAGTGATCCCCATCACATTGAGGTTGTTACCATGGAAACAGTGTTGCCTGATGAGGCGCATGTCGTTCTGTTCCAGGTGCTGACGAAGGACCTGGGCGGGAACTCAAAGTGTTCAGAGTTTACAGCTGAAATCTGCCGCCGTATCCAGGACCTGGATTGAATCTGCAGTTCTGGAGCTGCTGTGGGAGTCTCCGCCCACCCAAAGATCCTCGCCGTCTCACCCCCTCCACCTCCCCACGGATGACTGGTTTTACCTTTGTGGAGCTGCAGGGACACTATCAGCAGGGAGGCTCAAAACTGCAACTTCTGTTTTTCTTAATGTATTTACATGATGAGAAATCTGTTCTTTCTGTAGTGACATGATGGATGTGGAGGGGGCGGGGCTTCTGCAGTAGCTACCTGGTTATTTACTATGATGAAACATTCACAGCAAGCATACGCACAAATGTCTCATGACCAAGTTTGAATGAAATCATTATGAGAGTTTGTCTTACTCAAAGTATCATCTTCTAGAAATATATCAGCACTCCGCTTTGGATATTTGCTATTTTTTAACAGTGATGCAGTGTAGCCGTACCTGAAATGTCCTCTTATTTATTGTTTTCTGTTACTGTCTAATGCTGCTCTCTTCAGTTTCAGAGGTACACAAATATATAAACGTCTATATAAAGAAGAGAACATGCTGCTCCTGTCTCTCTCTGCTGTCTTATAACATGAACATCACACATACAAACATGCAGCTTCCTACTGAGAGCTTTTATGCTTTAAGAACTCATTAAAAAGGGCTCTTTGAAGAGAGTTTCAGGTTCTCTATCTGATGAATGTTGCTTCATTAGGTATGTCAATAAATCCCACATGGATGAAACTTCACGTATGGTCTTCAAGCCACTTTTTCAACATTACAAAAGGCATCCATTAGGACCATTACTCCACATGCCCCTCAACTTTCAAAGCTTATGGTCTTAAGTGCGGATTAATTTATATTTACCAAGTGCCACCATGGCTTTTATCTCCCAAGCTACTTTCTGCATTACCCATGGGTTGAGTTTCTACACCCATAAATACCCCTAAATAATGCCACACCAGGGCCTGGTTGTTCACAAACAATCCAAAATGACTGAATTCATCAGAAAGGATTGGGTTTTGGAATTTGTTTGTCCTTTGAAGCAAAATAAAAAGGGTTTGTGCTCAAATATCAGGGACTGTATTTAAACTCTTCCCAAGTCTAAAGAGTTGCTCCTAATGACAAAATCCTAAGAAATTTTTTAGAAATTCCCCTAAAAAATGAGACGAGATCCCTGTAAAGGTAAAGTTAGTTATAAGGCATCCTAGCCCTTTTATAGCTCTTGAAGCTAGAAAAACTGTGGTGAGGATTTTTAAGAGTTTCTCAGACAGAGAAGAAAATAGCTAAAAGTTGCAGAGGTACAGTAGGTGATCCCACAATCACATCTCTGTTACACAGCCACATTTGTATCATTTATATTTACTAGTAAATTTACTGGCTTGGTAAATAAATAGAAGTAAGTAAATATAAGGGTACAAAAAAAAGAGTCTTGGTTGAGAAGGCCATTGAATTATTGTTACCTAAACAGATAAAAAGCAGGACTGTCATGATTAATTTAGTTAATTGCGATTTATCAAGATCCACAACTAGTGGAATATATATATATATATTTTTTTTTAAATCAGGATTAATCGCATGCTTCATTGTTCCTTTCAATACACTTTGGTTGAGGCATGTGACTCCCTACAGCCACAGTGGTGTAAAATAAGTCTACCGCTGCTCCTTAAAGTCTGATTTTACTTTTAAAAAAGTACCAACAGCTCACCGGACAAGTCAGCAGTCATCTGAACCTTTTTAATGTTCTTTTATTTTATTTTTAATCTATCACTAGTTCCTTTTTCCACAGTTTAATTCATGTTAAAATCCTTGATCCAATTGAAGTAGATCTGTATCTAAACAGGAAGTCAGTTACCCCTTGTTTAAGACAAAAGAAAAAATTTAAAAATGACACAAAAACTGTTTGAAATTCAAAATAGTGGAATTTTAAAGTGCAATAAAAAGGGTGTGATTACTCGCAATTAACTACAGAAATTCTGAGATTAAATATGATTTGAAATTTTTATCTTTTGACAGCCCTAATAAAATGTAATAGTGCAGACATTTTAGTCCATCTTGAACCATTCCTCAATGCAAAGTGTTGTGTACATAGAGATCCTTCTTAAAATAAGATATTCCTTTAATAGTCCCACAAGGGGAAATTCCAATTTACAGCAGCAAAAAGTAGTACACACAAAGCAGGCCACTGGCGACAGAAGCACAGTAGAAATAGAGGAAAAGAAAAGATAATAATAAAAGAGCACTAATAAATAAAGAAGTACAAAAATATGGAATGTAAAAAACATCAACTTACAAATTATAAATAGTATTTACAGTTATGTACAGGTTGGATATATTACAGATTGGGTGTGGTGGAGATGTTAAAATGTACACCTATATACACACATATATATATATATATATATATATACACAAATATATACATGCATGTGTACAGATTATACATATAAGTATTAATTATTGCACAGATTATTTTGAGCAGTTTCTGCTGTGGAGTCTAACAGCTGCAGCAAGGAAAGACCTGTGATACCTCTCCTTCACACATTTCGGGTGGATCATCCTGTCACTAATGGAGCTCCTTAGTGCAGTGAGTGTGTGTTGGAGGGGGTGGGAGTCTTTGTCCATCATGGAGGACAGCTTGGCTGCCATCCTCCTCTCCCCCACCTCCTCCACAGGTTCCAGACGGCATCCCAGGACAGAGCTGGCCTTCCTTATCAGTTTGTCCAGCCTCTTCCCATCAGCCGCTGTGATGCTACTCCCCCAGCAGACCACACCGTAGAAGATGGTTAACGGTTGTTCTGGCTGGAATGTTTCTACCAGCAGGTAGCGCAGGTAGCACTGTAGGACAGGAGTGGAGATGACAGCAGTAGGGACTTAAAGGGCAGGTTTCCTGTATATCACAGGTGGTGGACCTTATTTGCATGCTGTGGATGTTGGACACTGAGGAGAGCACCAGGTAAGACCTAATGATGTTTTATAAAATATACGAGTATACTGCAGAAATACTTCTTATATGTGAGAGAGCCACCAAGACACCTACTCTGAAGGAGTTCCAAGCATCAGCAGCTGAGATGGGAGAGACTCTGCAGACATCAACTGTTGGCAGGGTTCTTCACCAGTCAGAGCTTTATGGAAGAGTGGCAGAGAGAAAGACACTGTTGAAGAAAACTCAGATTCAATCTGGACTAGAGTTCACCAAAAGGCATGTGGGAGACTCCATGGTCAAGAGGAAGAAGGTTCTTTGGTATGATGAGACCAGAATGGAGCTTTTTAGACTGTCAGACAAGACACCAAACACTGACATCACCACAAACACACCATCCCCACTGTGGAGCACGCTGGTGGCAGCATCATACTGTGGGGATGCTTCTTAGCAGCCAGCAGGGTTTTTTTTAATCAAAAAAGCAAAACTATATTGACCATAATTGATTCACAAAACCAATAAAAGTGTACAACATCCAAGGGGGTGAAAACCTTTTAAAGGTACTGTACTTGACAAGAGTTAAATAGATAATTTACAAAAACTTTAGACTTGTGGACTAGAATCCATTATTATTTGAACATTACTAGTTCCTGTACCGTACTATTGGTGTTTTCAGTTCACTTGTTCTATCCTTTTTTGGATAGAGAGGGTGTTTTAGCAGCCAGCAACCATATTTGAAATTATTCATCTAGGAACATCACCGGTGCACCCCCAAACTTACTTAGAGAACTTCTGATTTGGCAAAGGTTAAAATGGATGATGAAATGGCTAAATGGGGGTCATGACTGGAAGACTGACTATTCTTCTCTTCTTTCATACATCTAGAGCTATCATGACAATCCTGCTCATCCTTTCCTGCATTGTCCTCTTTACTCCCCCAGTCCTCACACTGCCCTCTACGGAGCCCCCTCTGATCGAGGGTCACCCCTTCATCACCATTTGGAATATTCCAACAGAAAAATGTCAAAAATTCCAAATCCACCTAGACACTTCAGCCTTCCAGGCCATTACCACACCCAACTTGATGCATGGTCAGTTCCTCACCATCTTCTATGAGCATCGCCTCGGCCTCTACCCTAAGGTTGACACCACAACACACAAGACTAGCAACGGTGGAGTCCCTCAACAAGGCACTCTGAACGCCCACCTCGCCAAAGCCAAGGGCCAGATAGAAGAGTACATCTCCAAGGATTCTTCTCCTGGGTTGGCAGTCATAGACTGGGAGTCCTGGCGCCCCCTGTGGGACCGGAACTGGGGATCGAAGCATGTTTATCAGAAGTTGTCCATCGCTCACGCCTTGCAGATGGATCCATATTCATCGATGAGCAAAATCTCTGCAGAAGCAAAGCGCCAATTCCAGGAAGCTGGGCAGCACTTCATGGAGGAGACCATCGCCATAGGCATCAGAGAGCGCCCGAGCCAGCACTGGGGCTACTACCTGTTCCCCGACTGCTACAACTACAACTGGAATCATACCGGCTACACAGGGAAGTGCCCCGCAGATATGCAAAAGCAGAATAACCAGCTGCTGTGGCTGTGGGAGCAGAGCACTGCCCTCTTCCCCTCCATATACATCCACCTGCACCTGAGGAACTCCCCAAAGACCACCCTGTTCGCTCGCAACCGAGTCCAGGAGGCGGTGAGGGTATCCAAGCTACCCAAACGTCTATACACAGTGCCAATCTACGTCTACTTGAGGACACTGTACCGGGACCAGAACCTGGTGTTCCTGAGTGAGGTAAGAGTATGCATGCTAAATCACTTTTCCTCCATGTTGATTCTCCATAAAACTCAGTATGAAAGAAGCGATCTTAATACCTATCTTTTTAGCTAGAAATATTCATGCATCCCTTTTTCCAGTGGGATCATATTGTTGAGACTTCTGCCGTCATGACCCTACATTCACATGTAAGGTCATGCACATGACCTGACACTGTTAAAAATTCTCTTTTTTTATTGTGAACGAGTGGCTTTCCTACTCCAAACATGCTTGGATTCATAGCAACATAGTCCTGACTTAACCTTGCAAAGTAGATGGATACGCCCATTTTGTGTTTCTTACTGGCAAATCCATCTTGCAAAGCTCCCATCTGGACCGTGTCGGCCGGTTAGAAAGTGACAGGACCAATCAGCGACAAGGGGCAGTACTTTCAGGTGCACTGGAGTCTTGACATAAACGAGCAGCAATAAGAGCTGGTGCAGTTATGGAGGACGAGATTAGTGTGGATGCTGCTAAAGCGCCAGTTTTATCAGAACTTAATGACCTTTCTTCATTAAAAGAAGAACAAAGAACAGCAGTGAGTTGTTTTCTTTTCAAAAACCACAAAAGTCATGTACTGACATGTCTACAGCATGTTTCACGTTGATCCTCTGTAGCTGCTCACCTGCAGCTCGATAGCAGCTACGTCACGTGTTTTGTTGCTCTGATTGGCCCGTAGAGATGTGACAGACAGAACGTTCACCCAATCACCTTCCGAAGTTTTTTTCAAATCCTCTGCCTTTTCTCAAACGTTTCCTATTGAAGCTTTTCCAGATGGATGTGTGAAACACATCCATCTGACATGTCAGGTTAGTCCTGACTTGCAGTATCACTTTTTTTGCTCACTCAAAAGTCTTGATATGCTTTTATTTTGGAGGAAATGTCTGAAACTTTTCATTGTGCCATATTCTTTTGTTCCATTTCAAGTCCAAGCTGAAGATAAAGCGATTCCGTTTGGTTTTTGTGCAATAAAGTCAACATTTTTTCAGAAAAAAGGGACATATTTATATTAAGAGTATGTATTTTCAACAAAGTCAAACTCAGATTTTTTTTGGTTTTAACAGTTACAAATTTACAAGTAAAAAATAAAAAATGTCCATGTTTTAAAAGTCCTAAATTTGACACTAAAGCTTAACAATTTCAATCTTTCTAACCTTTAATTTACAACAGTGTACCACTGAATAGTGACTTGAGGGGGTGAATATTTATGCAGTTACTTATTTTACATTGCACATTTTTAATTAATTGACATACTCTAAGGAAATCTGTTTTCACTTTGACATTAAAAAGTTTTTCTTGTCAAAAACAACAAATTATAGTGACCATAATTGATGATAATAATTTATAAAACAATAAAAGGGTAAAACATCCTACGGGGTTAATAGTTTTTATATGTGTGCTAAATTTATTTTCAAAGCTATTCCCTTTCTGATGACACATTTCACATGGCATAATTGAGAAAACTGGTCTTAAAACTTCTTATATGGTGGTTAAGTTCATTCAAGCATAAGGTTTAAAAAACTTCTCTGTCTTTACAGACTGACTTGGTGAGCACTATCGGAGAGTCTGCAGCTCTGGGAGCTTCAGGGATCATAATGTGGGGGGGAACCAAGGACTATGACAACAAGGTAGGCTTATTAAAGTCCCTACTGGTAGATAACTGTTTTTTCTTTCTAAGCTCAGATAGAATGTCTGTCAGATCCATCTTGCAGAGCTCTGAGCAGAAACATTTGTTCATGGCCAAACCAATGAGCATTCTATCTCTCTCTAACATATAACACCGGTTTAGTTGTACTGCAAGCCTCTTAACGATGGTGACCAAAGTTTTTATGTTGGAAAAGATGTTATTGTTTGTCTTCTGACAGGCTTTAGCAAGTGGTTAATTCAACTACTGCTCCACGATTACATGCAATGAAGCTTGGATCTTCCAATATGATCCAACAAGATCAAGACAAAACGGCAGTCATTGCATGAAAACACCAAGGATGACGGAAGCACCTCAAAGATGGTCCAAATTCAAGGCCATGTTGGCTGTTTTCTTTGACATTAAAGGGATAATTTTGGAGGAGTGGGTTCCAGAAGGGTCAACGCTAAATCAACTCTAATAGAAAACATTTTTTGTCAGTGTTGGACTATGGTGATGTTTTGTACATGCACACCTTGGCTCAGTACTGTGTGTCATGGCCCTGAGGTTCATCGCTAACTTTAAAGCTTCTACCCATCACTGTTTGCTGTATGCATGTGTGGGATGGTCTTCTTTGTCTGCATGTAGATTAAATAACTGGCATATTCTGATTAATAACACTATTCCCGGTCTACTTCCTTCCTTTCTTCTGACCTACATCAGTTAGAGGGATCTGGAACCTTCTATCTTTGTTCTCAGGATAGTTTCTAAATCTCTGTCCCAAGGGTCAGAACTGAACTTGGAAAAAAATGGCATTTAAATTCTAAACTCAATGAGTTGGTATGATTGGTTGCTTTCAAGAGGATGCTGGATGACTTGGAGGAAGACAAATCTTTTTGTAGGTGTTCTGCTTTATCAATGGGTGTTTTAGGAATTTCGTCTAATTTTGAAAAATATTTACATGTTTATTTAATGTTTCTAGTACGCTATTATGCTTGTATGTATGGATACTGATTGCCAGTCTGTAACTTTGTTGGCACTCTTGAAAGACAGATTTTTTATCTTAATGTTTTCACTTCCTGGTTAAATAAAGGTTATATAAAAATTACAATTAAAACAAACAGCTTCTAGAAAAACTGAGAAAAAAGGAAGACAAAGACCACAGCTGTGAAAAAATGGTTTCACTCCTTACCAAGACAACGCTCCAGCTCCCACTGACCTCTCAGTAAATACTGGAGCAAAACAAATCACAGTGACGACCACCCTCCTTATTCACCTGATCTAGTCCCATGTGACATTTTCCTTTTTTTTTTAAATCAGATCTGTGCTCAAAGCAGCACTTTTAGTGTCTGTGTCAGAAGGTAAGAAAAGAACCATAGCGCTTCTGAGACAGAAGAAGACCTACTGCACTGATTTGATCAGTGAAGACCTGAGTGCAGCGGTGTGTTGATGCAGAAGGAGAGTTTATGTTCAGTAAAATTGTATTACAGCATCACTCTCATTTCTTAATAGCCATACCTTGTATGTACTGTATGCATGGATGTATGTATGTATGTATATATCAGTTATGCCAGGTTATAGCTGCTGAAGTAGAGTAGCACTAATCTTGATTGTAAATGTGTAGACAGATTAGATGGTAGCTTGTAAAAAGCTCACAGCTGTGTCTCTTCATTGGTCAGGCTCTGTCTGCTTCAGCAGCCGTAATAAAAAATGTGCATGTAATTCTCTTCACAGGTCTCTTCACACTGGACTGTGTGTGATCTTAATTTGTTCTTATCTAATGTTAGCTTTCTTTTTTATCTTTTTTCATAATATCTAAAGACTAATCATTTGTTTTAAAATACCTATTTTTGTTTGAGACCGAGTAATTTTTGTTTAAATCTAACACAAAATTCATGCCATAGAAGACGCCTTATTATCTGAAATCTGAGTGAGCATTGTTATTCAGTATAGTGAACTCATTTTATCCCATAATGCATTTGTGAAAAGTAGTGAACAAATGATGGCCACCTTTTTCTACCTGAGCTTTGATTTCAACCCTACCTCCTTTCCCCAGGGTTCCTGTAGAGCTCTGTCTGAGTACCTGGTGTCCACACTGAACCCTTACATCGTCAACGTGACGGCGGCCGCCATGCTCTGCAGTGAGGTGCTGTGTCAGGGGAAAGGCCGCTGCCTCAGGAAGGACTATGACTCGAGCCACTACCTGCACCTGAACTCCGCTGACTTCAGCATCAAGAAGACTGATGGGAAGTACGTGGCTGCCGGTCTTCCATCTGCTGCTGATCTGAGGACGTGGGCCCAACATTTCACCTGTCAGTGCTACAAGGGATCAAGCTGCTCACCTAAACTGGTGCACCCTACAATGACCAAACACATCTGGGTTAAAACTTTATACTAAAGCTTAAAACAGCCAGATCATCTATTGGTGCAGTTGAAACAGTCGGTTGTAATTTGATGTAATATTATGTTAGATGATTATTCTCCTCAAAAATGGAATGAATCCCAGGCAATTGGACATTGAATGTCATAAAAATCATTTTTTAATCAAGAGTAACACCAAATAACTGGAATTGATGACTCAAAAGAACCTTGATAAATGTTTTTCTTGAAAAAAAAATGTTTGCATTTGGCATCGGTTTTCTTAGAGCTAAAATATACACAGGCACATGATGAGTTGAGGTCTGTTTCTAACAGAAAACAGCGTGAGAGAGTTATTTTTTTTTCTGTGTCCTTAGCATGGATGTTGCCAGATTGGGCTGTTTTATGATGGATTATTCGGGTTAAAGTTGGCTTGGGCGGGCTGACATAGTTTGGGCTGGTTTTGCACGAGTTGGGTGGGTTTTAAAAGTACACAGTAAATTTACCTGAGTAAATTTTATTCTGAAAATATAGCATTTTTTCCCAGTCTATTTGGAGTAAAATTTCACTCTGACTGCAGAGTAATGTTTTCAGAGTTGTTTTTACTCTGAAAAGTGTTTTTATTTAACTCTGAGTGATGATTATGTGCTCCATGATTAACAAAATAAAAACAACTTCACAGCAATTGTACTCACTACAGAGTAATTCAGACCATAGTTTATTCATTAAAGAGCTGTTTTTTCTCAATACAGTGTTATATTAAGCCCTTTCAGAACTGTTTTTCATTCTTTATAGAAAAGTTTCTACTCATTATGTAACAATTTCCATATAAAAACAAGTAATGGTTATTTAGAGCTGTATCTTACTCTAAATACACTGATGTTCGTCTTTATAGCTACATTTTCCTCTTAATAGATTATTCTACCTTTCCACCTATAAATTGCATAACAACAAAAGAGGTGTTATTGCCTATACAGATTAGTGTTCTAATATTACAGAAACATTTGTGATGAACATATGACAAGAACTCAGGAGCAGAGCAAGAGACAAGGTGGTAAAGTTAAAGAAGTTTATTTGACAACAATAGTGCAAATGATGGTGAGCTGGCTGGTGGTTGGAAATAGCACTGGCAGAGAGATGGAGACACTGCAACAAAAGAGGACAAATTGAGTTAGACAAGGCAAAAACACTCTGTGAAAAATCACTAGATTATTAAAGGATGAAGAGGAGTTACCTGATTAGAAGCTGTAGGTGTCTGAAGGTTCATCCCCAGGTGAGGAGATCTTGATTGCCAAGAATTATCTGCAGCTGGGACACCTAACGAGCTGCAACTGGGACCGTCCATGAGTGACTCCAGCTGAGTTGAAACTTAAGTGGGTGTGGTTAAAAGTTTTACTCCAGCAGAATTTACTCTGTGTTTTTATTTTAACTCTCGTGGTGGCTGGTTATAAATATACTCAATAAGGAGTAAATTTTACTATTTTGAATAAAATGCTTTTTACTCTGGGAAAATTACTCCCCAGATTTTCCTGTGTATCTTGACAGCAGAGCTTCAGAGCTGTCAGTCACTCTGAGGGTCCTGTAGAGCAGGACCCTCAGAGTGACTGACAGGTCCAGGAACCTGGGGGGGTGTCTACTCTGAGGTTGTCAAATTTAGATGTAGCAGCATAGTGCATTAAGGCCATCCTTAAAGTTTTTGTTGATGAAAAGAATCTGTTAATTTTTAAGCAAAAAGTACACATTTCTAGGGGTGAAAAATGAGATTATAAAGTTGTTTATTTAGAAGAAAAAAATAGCAGAATTTCAGAGTTTAAAACATAGGATATTTACAAGAAAATGTGAAGTTTCCAAGTTTACAGAGTCTTAAATTTGGACAACAGAAATTCAGAAATGCCAAATTTTAAATATCCTACGTTTACTATAGTGTTAGGCCAATAATTTAAGAGTAACCAACTAAGTTTTGGTTCACTTACATTTACAACTTTTAAAGTGAAAAATGTCTACTTGTTTTAACTTGTTAATTAACAACTGTTTAAACCTAAGAATTCAGAGATTTTTCTTAAAACTAACAAATCCTCTTTATTGTTGTTTTCAAGAGTGGCCCTAATAGACTTATAATAATGGGTAGTTTACAGAGGTGTCAAAAGTATTCGCATTCATTACTCAGGTAGAAGTATAGATACTAGGGTTTAAAAAGACTTCTGTGGAAGGTGAAGTATGAACTCAAGCTTTTTACTCAAGTAAAAGTGTAAAAGTACTGGTTTCAAAACTACTCAAAGTATAAAAGTAAAAGTAATGTAAGGGGGAAAAACTGCCATCAAGGACAAAAGCTTATGTCGCGCCACTGCAGGGGCCTATAGTGCACCACTCCACCTCCCCAAAAACATTGTTCTAAAGGCCATAATGACTGTAATGTTATATTAAAATGATAATGTTGAAAAAATTGGGATGCACCTGTTTCAGCTGCGTTTATGCCCATTGAAAATGAACGCATTTTAGGACAAAGCAAATACATTCAAGAACCATATACAGTGCTTAACAAATTTATTAGACCACCCTAACCCTAACCAAAGTAAGGTTTATGCCACAGCTGCCCTAAATTAACAGCACTGGTAATTACCAGAATCATTTTTTATGTTTCAGCAATGGTTAATACACCAATATGTAGAAGCTCTTTAACCCAAATGATATTTTTAATGCTAAAATATAATTATTATTGTTATCCATGAATTTTCAAATTTACTTATTTATAAAAAAACTGAAAAAATAGTAAAGCACATCATTATTTCTTGATTAATATGTCAAATTATAGTTATTTACTTGCATTCCTGAACAGAAAAATGAGTTTTAGTGCTTGAATGTTATGCTTGATTCATTTCTGACTTCTCAGAGAAGTCCAGTGAGCCGGCTCAAATTTGGGTGAGTGAATTTGGGGGGGTTGTGTTTTTTTGAACGATGACAAGCCGGAATGAAAACAAACTGAAATGAAATAGGAGTAACGAGGCTTTTTTTAAAATGTAAGGAGTAGAAAGTACAGATAATTGCTTGAAAATGTAAGGAGTAGAAGTAAAAAGTAGGCTGATAAATAATTAGTCCAGTAAAGTATAGATACCCAAAATTTCTACTTAAGTAAGGTAACGAAGTATCTGTACTTAGTTACTTGACACCTCTGGTAGTTTATACATGGATTTGTGTCTAGATCAAGTGTATGTAGGCCTTTTATTTTCAGATTCTGTCAATTAAAACAAAATTGACTGGAATTTTCCAAGTGGGTCCTGGAGGGCTCAGCTTTTCTCAGGCCTGAGTAGGGGGGCCCTAAGGGAAAAAAGGCAGGAACCACCGCTGTAGAGTTCAGTGGGGGTCCTGTTCATGATCGGGCAAGAGTTCAGGAGTTCGTGCATGAAATCGGTGTGCACGTCAAGCTGTGAGTGCATGTTTGTGCATGTCTGCAGGAAAAGAACACTTTGACACAGATAGGCTGAAAATGTTGTTTGGCGTTATCTACTGCCTACAGTAGCCTGTGTTGAGTTAGTGTTGAGTTAGAGAAACTGTTACTAGGTTAGAGCATAAAAACATGTCACCTTGTGCTACGTATAACATGCTGTCATCTGAAGCCTATAAGAAAATGCCAACCATTACATGTCAGGTTATGTGTAAGAATGTTTCTTTTTTAGTGGGCTCCGGTGCCACTAACTCCATAATTAAGAGCTCTGTCATTGAGGTTAATAGGAGTGGGAGATATGTTTATTCTATGAGTGCTTCTGGTGAACTAGTGAAAGAAAAATTCTCCGTTCCTATTTCATGTTGTGTGGGACAATGAGCTTGGCTCACTTAAAATGAAGCACAGCTTTTTGGTTTCTGATTTGTGTCCCATTCACCTCTTGGGCCGAGATCTCATGTGTGCCTTTGGCATTGTGTTAACCTCAACACCAGATGGATAGAAGGTTCCCACCACCATGTCCAGTTTGAACCTTGTAGACGGTCACTTTGTTCATTATAGTCCGACGACCCCGCTGTATGTTTATCAGTGGTTGATTAATGTTAACATGGCCACCCAAATCGTGGCTGTCACAAAGGCCCTGACCAGTCCAGGGAGCGATCGCGTGAAACCTGAAAACTTACACTGCACCGCTTATGTATCTGACAGACCCAACCACGGCTTTGAGTCCAATTTCTTCAGGTGCCTGAATGACAAACTGACCACTGACACTGTTTTTTGGACATTTGACATGTGCACTCTCTGTTTGTCTGACTGAGGACCAAGGACGTTTTTTCTCTGTTCCAGGTTCTGATCCTCATGTTTCTCTGTCTAAACCACGTACTCATAAGTGGAGAGACTTAGGATCCTTTGTTCAATGCTGTAACAGAGTGACAGACTGGTGTGTTCATGACAATGACCCCACGGTTCGGTTTTCACCTAGCCTACAGGCCTTCTCCAGGCCTCTCCAGAGCTCCATTCATCGTCTGAAAAATGTTCATCTGGTGCTTTCAGATAATTCTCCTACAGTTCATTCTACGCCTGCATTAAATGCATCAGATATCTCCCCATTGCTGGCACAGGTCCCAAGAACACTGTGGACGGCCAGCAAACGTGATGTGGGCCTAATTAAGAACTGTGAACCGTTTACATAAAGCCTAAATCTGAATACAGGCCCAAGGTTAACTAGTATCCTCTAGGAGGGCTTAGACAGAATAAGGCCTGTTTTTTTGACTCTCTTACAGGCTGCTGGAATCGTTCCATGTGAAAATTCTTCTGTACAAACACCTATGTTTCCTGTTAAGAAAATCTGTCCAGCAGGAGAGCCAGACGAGTGGAGATTCATACAGGACCTACAGGCTGTTAATGCTGCTGTACAATCACCTGTTCCTAACGTACCTAACTCTTATACAATCATTTCGCAGGTTTCAGAAAGATCAAAATTCTTTTCTGTTGTTTATCTAACGCCTTTTTCTCTGTTCCAGTGCATGAGGACTCTCAGTTCTGGCTTGCATTTCTGTTTGATGGTGAAAGATAGACTTTTACACGTCTGTGTCAAGGCTTCACCTCTTCCCCCTCTTGTATAACGCTACACTTAGCAAGCCTGTCTTCTCGCTGGTGTTATCAGGGGCCCAGCATTATTTCAGTACATTGATGACTTGCTTATCGCCTCACAAACAAAAGAACAGTGTGAGGTGGACACAGCTACATTATTGAAACATCTATGCGTGGAAGGCCACAAGGCCTCCCTCATCAGGTTGCTGTGTGTTACATTTTTAGGACATGTTGTCTCTGCTGAAGGCAAGGCTCTGTCTAAATCACGTTGGCTATAGCCAGCACCACTCAGCCTGTCACAAAGAAGCAGGCCATGTCCTTCTAGGAATGTGTTCTTACTGTCACCATTTCATTCCTAACTTCTCCATTCTTGAACGGCCTCTTCGTGACATCACACACGCGCGGGGCCTCTTGGCTAGGGGTGGGAATTGATAAGATTTTATCGATATCAATGCCGTTATCAATTCTTCTTATCAATTAGATTCTTTATCGATTCCCTTATTGATTCCTTCCTGTTAATTTTCTTTTTGGATTGCTAAAAATGTTGAACATCAAGTATTTTGGAGGAGAACATTCTATAATATACCAAAAAAAATCTATTTTTTTGTTGAATATGTCTCGGTTAAGACAAACTGCTCTCTGGATCTTTAATCTGTGAACCTGAATTAGAATACAATATTACTGCAGTTTTCTTTAAAAGATAAAACCTTAAAATAAATATAAAACTAATCTCTGGAACCTGGATAGCTGGAGGTATCAAAATTAATTGAACTCGTGTAAAGTAAACAGTTACTGGGCAAAACGATGCATGTCATGCTTTGGGGTACTTTGGGGAGGGGGCACTGCTCCACAGCTGCATCCAATTACTGATTAAAGGTTTTTCACACGGAGAGACTACGACACCGATATGCTTTTTACAACGTTTTGCAGGTTGTATACTCAGTTTCGCTGTTTTTGGACCAAAGTTTTACAAAGTGTGGTGGGGACTCCTTGTTGGAACTTTTTAAAGCTAAGATTCTCCAAATACGGGCCCAGGTAATACAATCTTTGTTTCTATCAGATAAAACCTCCAGTTTGAATAAGACAAGGATACAAATGTGGTGACTTGAGTCAGACTTGGTAACAATAATTATAGTAATGATTAGTTGGTATTTTGAGATATTGTTCATGTATTTTGCTCTAAAATGCTGCAGTACATCAGTAACAAAGTAAATGAGGTACAAATCTGATCATGTTTTTACATTGCAAGACATACAATACAGACAAAGACCAAGACATGTAACAGGAAGGACAGGTTACATACAAGCAGGCTTTTACCGTATCAGAGTTATTAAAAGATTGGGAATTTTTCTCCACAAAATTTTTGAACAGCTTTAGTATCAAACATATTTAATTTGAAGCAGCTCTGAGAATCTCTTAATGTGTGTCTTTTGGCACCCCCTGAGGACAGAGTGTGTACTAAAGCACTGGTAATCAAAATGTGGTGATCCTTTTTCTTTGACTTTTCCTTTGAAATACCAGGATTCGATGAGCTGGATCACGCAATTAAAAAAATGTTATTGCAAAGCCAGAATTTGTTTTATATGGGAAAACCCCTCTTTAAAAAATTATTATAATAACAATTACCTGTAATATCAACAGAATAGGTACAGAATCTGAACTGGGTTTATTGTCAGATATGAATATTATAAATACAAATATAAGGGTTGCAAAAATAACAAGTTTGAATAAAGGCCTTCTAATTCTGAAACAAAGGTACACCTGCTGTGCTTATTGAATATATAATGAAACAAAAAGCTGTTTATGAACCTTGTATACAGAAGTCAGCATAAAGTCTACAAGAAAGAATATAGGTTTAAAAAGGAAGTGATGCAGCTCTCCTTCAGGCTGATCCACTCCCATTCATTGACTTTCAGAGCTTGTGCTCTTTTGCCGTCTGCATTTATGAACAGAGTGTACCATCCACAGAGGATGTGAGGAAGTGTGCTCCTTCCAGTTAAAAGATCAGTTTGATTTACATACTAAAGTCTCTGTAAAAACAGCCCTCTCATAGGCCAGCTGTGAGACATAATGTCTTTTCTGCCCTGCGTTTTGTCTCTCAGGCTGTTCTCCAAATGAGCCCAGTCTTAGAGCAGCAGACACTTAATTTCTTTTTCACTGACAGTTAAACTTCCCTCAAACTAGCAGCCCACCGCTGAGGGCGCGCCTCAGCCTCGCCTCCCTGCATATGACGTCACAGATACACGCCCCTGTTTTCGGGCTACAACAAGCTGCACGAGACATTCCGGAAAAGAAAGTAGGTTCATCTTCATAATAAAAGCCTAAATTATGAAAGTTATCAGTAAGTAAATGAATATATAAATACTTGCTTTCCTGAATAACTAAAGAAATTAATGAATAGATAAAACAAATATATAAATACATAAAAGTAAAAAGTGTGAATTCTGTTGCACTAGGAAAGACGAAAATTTGATCCAAGCAGGCAAAAGATTGAGAATTTGAGCTGTCGGGACACGTCTCATTACAAAAATCTACTAATTTCATCATTTATAATCTAAATGTCTCTCAAAGCTTTAGATTGTTGGAAAAAATCTTACTAGTTGTGGTAAGATGGTCTGTTAACAACGACATCAAAAACAAATTTAACCATTAAATATGTTCCTTGCACACTGCATCCTTACAATGCTACATTTTAAAATGTGATATATTTTTTTACTATAATCCTGAAAAGATGATGTGTTCACTATAGGCAACATAATCAAAAAGAGACAGAAATTCTATGTGATCACCTTTAATTTCCATTTAGTCTTTATGTAGAAATTGTACAGCTGTTAATAAATGTGTCATAATACACAGTAATTCAACTTTGAAATCCAAATAGCTGTAAGGTTGTATATATAAGTAGCTGTAAAGTAGCCTATGTATTATTGCATCAAAACTCAAGAAAGCTAAAATAACTAGTCACATTAACCACACTTTAACTTCACAGAGGATGATTTAAGCTCCATTTTCTATGTAGTTTTTTATTTATGATACAATCTTGGATATGTAAACGGGTTATACACTACTGGCCATTTTTCCTCATACGGAGATCTAGCATTACTTCTCCCTCTTTCTATCTACTTGCTTCCAATGTTTCCTTGTCATTGCTATCCCTTCTAAAAAAAATATATACCAAAATGTTGAATTCAAGTTTTAACATAATAGCTGTTTTATTTTGAAAGGGCCTCGCAGGATGTGTGGTGCAGTGTCTCCTCGCTATCTTGATGCCCCATCATTTCCTGCTCTATCTCTGTACTGTTTCAGCAAATGCTAGTGCAGGACCAGTGCTCCCAGTGTTCCCAGCAGAGTGTCGGAGGGGCGTGAAGAGTGAGACGAGGCCGGAGGTTCCGTTGAAGTACCGGGAGGACCGGGACAACACGGTGGTAAAATGGCGAAAACATACGACTATCTGTTTAAACTGCTGCTGATTGGTGACAGCGGCGTCGGTAAAACCTGCCTGCTGTTTCGGTTCAGTGAAGACGCCTTCAACACCACCTTCATCTCCACCATCGGTGAGTCCGCTCCTCTCTGTCTAACGGAGGGTTAACCCGCGACCCAACCGACCCATGACCGTTAGCTGTTAGTGGTCCTGATGTTAGCTAACCCCACAGCTAACGGCTGCTTCTCGGTGTTACGGTTTAATAAGTGACCGTGTTTTCTGACTGCTTCAACATCTGGTCCTGTCGTAGAAACAGATGTTGAAATGTCAAAGTTTTTAACTAATGCCTCCCTATTCTTGTTTTCAATTTCAGTATCCATTTCACAAAATTTATTGATGTATTTTTTTTTTAAACGGCATCATAATACATACCAATTCAATATTTATTTAAAATGTAGACATATCTGGTGACTGTTTTGATACTTACAAACTATTTTTTATGTTGAAAACAGAAAAAGGATGCATTCTTGGACACTTTCTGTCTTTAACATCTGTTGTAGCTACGACACCCACAGGCGTAGTCGCGCCAGTTAACACGGTAACTTTTGAAACCGCAACACTGGCCAGGAAAGTGAAAGCTGCAGGGCTGAGGAGGGGGATGACAGTCCAGATGCTCACTTCAGAGAGAGGTGATCTCTGACCCATCTGACTCATGATGAGAGGAATCATTGATCAGTTATACTGATTATATCAATGGTGGCTGTTTGATTGCCTCTTTAAGAAGATAAAAAAAAGGTTTCCATCTCTGATGTACAGTAGTCATATAAACTTTTAACAAAAAGTAAGGCAATTTGTGTTTGGCACATCATTTCTTTGTTGTAACAATGCTTCTTGGTGATGAATCTTATACAATTCGAAAGCCTGTTGTATTTGTAAGGATCATGTATTTGTGGGATGAGCAGCAGAGCTGAGTATGTGGGTTGTGCCCATGAAAAATGTGCCAAATCTTCTCTGCCAATGCCAAACAACTGATTTTGGCATTGACTCTTGTTTGGTGTTTGGTGGATTGGATGATTGCAGTTTGAAGAAACAAGACATATTGACAGTTCAACAATTCATCATTTGACAAGCAGGAGCCTCAGTAGCGTGTGGAAGAACCATACACAGCCACAACAGCCTGGCTCCTCCTCCTCATGCTGGTCACCAGCCTGGTCACACACTGCTGTGGGATGGCATCCCATTCTTCAACCAGCATTTGTTGCAAGTCAGCCAGTGTAGTTGTGTTGGTCACTCTGGCACGAACAGCATACCCAAGCTGATCCCACAAGTGTTCATTGGGGTTAAGGTCAGGACTGCTGGCAGGCCATTCCATCCTCTCCACTCCCAAATTTTGGATCCCCGTTATATGGAACTTGGCCCTCAGTTGGAGATGGTACTAGGGTTCACTCCAAACAATGCCTCAACTTGGTTTTGCGGAACACCAGCTTGAAGTTGCCCAACCGACAGGCCCTATCCAGATCAGTCAAACATGGCATGCCGATTCTTGAAGCAGACATCTACTGACCACTGTAGCAGGGCCCATCGCACCTGGGGGCACCAAAAGCTCAAAACAAGAGTCAATAGCAACAGCAAAATAAGCTGATTGGCATTGGCAGAGAAGATGTGGCACATTTTTCATGGGCACAACCCACATGCTCAGCTCTGCTGCTCATCCCACAAATGCATGATCCTGACAAATGGAGCATCATTTAAAAGGGTAATAAACAGGCTTTCGAGTGGTATAAGATTTATCACCAAGAAGCATTGTTACAACAAAGAAATGATGTACCAAACACAAATTGCCTTACTTGTTGTTTTAAGTTATAATTATTGTGGAAATAGTAGTTCTTTAGTATAATAATGTTCTAAGAGAACTGCTATTAATATGTAAATTCTGAAGTTAAGATGCCAAGAATAAGAGTAAAGCAAATGGTAAAATGACATTATGAAAAATAAATAAATAAATAATAAAAGAATCCCAAAGTACCGTAAATACTGGTGACGGCTTCCGATTAGAAAAAAAAAATCTGTAACAGTATAAAATAAGAAGGGGTGCATGACACTGGATTTTTGCCACTATTTGATATGCAGATATTTACAAATTAATTTAACCCAATACCAATATTTATCCAATTATAGCTAAACCTAAAACTTCAGTCCTTAAAACACAAAATTTGAAGTTGAACAAAGAACAACAAATGAACTCATTTCAGTCCTTAAATGACTCTTTAGTGTAAGAAGTGAGAAATAAGACTTCAGATGATGTAGATCTGTCAGTCCAACCTAAAACTCCACTAATTTATTTGTTTGCATGGCCAATATTTACAGCTGATACAAGCAAATTTTTAGAGCCAAAATATCAACAGAAATTTTTATATCTGCCAATGTGGTAATTCACTTTGTAAGCTCTGCAGATGCTGGTATTCCCTAAGAATAAGAGTAGCACAAATCACAGTATTAACAAGAGAGTATTCTGTCATTTTATCAAATTCTGTCAAAACAGGAAACAAATCACTTTAAAGCAGACGGACTAGGCTTATGTATGCCGTCAGGCTATTCCTCATAGCCGTGTTTCAGAATGGTTTGATACTCGGTCAAGCAAAGGCGGTCTAGTCCACTGGAAAAGTGACTTTAAGGGATAGCCTATGCTGGGTTCAATAACAGGTTTTATCACAGTATTTTACATTTTTTTCATGTTTTTTTACATTCCAGCATTTTGGCCAATAAGCTCTTTAAAGTAAAGGAGGATGTACGCTCTCGCTCAGGTTTACTGTGAGCTATCTTACAGATGGACTGTGCTTAAACCCAGTTACTGTCATTGTCACTCTTGCATCTGCAGTGCAGGTCAGCAGCACACTGGTGCCAAAAAACGGTGAGAAGGTCTAACATCTTCCACTTTCTTTCTCTCCCCTGTTGTGACAAATATTGCACAATATAAATGAATTCAAGTACAGATACTGACATTACTGGGGACCTAATTTACTTAAAATTAACATTCACTTTTTAAAATAACTTTTGAAAGATTAATGCCTTTTATACATTTATCTGTTAATGTGTTTAGCTAAGCAGTGAAACAAACTTATGGATGACAGATGCTCTGGTGGCATGTGTCATTTAGCCGTTATGACACAGGCAGTTTGCTGTATGTTAGATAACAAAGGTATTCATAGACGGGTGATACACATCTATAGGTAAAAGTCCCTGTGCTGTTGTGCTATATATCAGAACTCATGGAATGTGTTTGTTGCCATTATGTAAGTAAGCAATATAAAATGACATGGAGTTCTCAAACCAAACACATGTTGTCGGGCTCCTCAGACTGATGCAGCACACACCTTTCACACATTTATGAGTCTCTCTGAATGCTTCCTGTCTGTCAGAGCGAGCAGAGCAAAGATTGTCTTCCTGGTGGAAACAGGAAGTGGGAACTGTCTTCTTCAATGTGTGTTCGGTGTACATTTATGCTGCATTTTGTGCAGCTCTGTCTGACTCTGTGGTTCAGTTCAAAATGTAAAATGAAAGAACAGATAGAATAATCAGATGTTTGTTCACTGGTAACAAAGCTTAAGTTGTGCTCTGTTTTTAAAAAGTTATGAGTGTGTTTTGTAAAAGTTTTAGAAAAAAAATCATCAGTTGAGAATGTATTTGTTTCTCTTATGTACTAGGTCTGATAAAGTCAAAATTGGGCTCATACTTCAGTTTGAAATGAAGGTACCCTGGAAAAGAACATAGTAGGTTGTTGATGTTGCTACTTCAACATCAAAACAAGACACAAACTCCTTTTCAGAGCTGTATAAAGTCTCAAGAGTTTTCAGCCAAAAGTGAAACTTGTCTACTTTGTATTTCTCATTTGCGTCTGACCCAGCATTATTTGTATACTAAATTTTTAAAGAAGCCACACAAACATTTACCCTTTTAGATCCATTTGCAGAGCTTCTTTAAAATATCTTTTTCAGGGCTCATCATCATCAGCCTGACTCTGGATTAACTTTACTCTTGCTTTCAGTTACTTGAGGCTTAACAGTGCTAAGAGGACGGCCTGTCAGTGAGGATCAGTGCTAGACTGGACAGTGGTTTGTTCCTGGAATTCCTGCTGTTTCAGGTTAACAAAATAACATTGAACTATTTCAACTAACTTTTGGGGTAAAGTTTAATGGTTACACATATAACCCAAATTTCCAAAATGTTGGGTCACTTTGCAAATGTAAAGAAAAACAGAATAAACATATCTCTAACACATCCAAAACAGTAGGGATGGAGCAACAAAGGGCTGGAGAAGAAGTAAGTAGTATTTAGAACCACAGCATCGAATGATCATATTAATAGGTCAGTAACATGACTGTGTGTAAAAGGAGCTTTTTAGAGAGACTGGGTCTCCCAGAAGTAAAGATGGTCACAGGTTCACCATTCTTTGAAAAACTGTCTAAAAATAGTGCAACAATTTCAGAAACGATAAGGATGTAAAATTGTGAAGACTTTGAATACCCCATCATTTACAGTACTTAATATCAAAAGATTCAGAGATCTGGAGAAACCTCTGTGTGCAATAGACAAGGTCAAAGGTCAGTATTGGATGCTTGTAATCTTAGATCCCTGGTTGCACTGCATTAAAACAGGCATGATTTTGTACTAAAATCACTGCATGGGCTCAGGAACACTTTAAGAAATCATTTTCAAAACAGTTCACCATAGGTCTGAACGATTTTGGAAAATAATCGAATTGCGATTTTTTCCTTCAATATTGCAATTGCGATTTGATATGCAATTATTCCTCAACTTTCTTTTATTCCTAAACAAAGGCCGAACATTTCTTTAAAAGTGTCTAATTCTAATGATTTTGACCTGTACTGCAAATTAGACATGAATTATTGCATTAAAGGGTTTTTGTCATTCTTATGTTAAATAAAAAAGTTCAAAAGTGAAGAAGGTAGGATTTTTTGCAGACTATTCTAAAAAATGCACCTGAATGATTACATGGTATGTCATGCATAACATTTCTGCTGCAAAAAAAGTTTCAAACTGGTATTTTGACACAAATTTCAGGTCAAAGAAACATTGCACCTTTTACGATTTGAAAATTGCAGCAGGCTAAATTGTGATTTAATCTAATTTGTGATTAATTGTCCAGCCCTAGTTCACTGGGCCATCCGCATGCAAGTTAAAGCTGAATCCAAAAACTCCTCTGTCTTCTCTGAGCTAAACAATTTTTGGAAACAACAATGCTGGGACCATCCAGCTCGTTATTAGCACACAGTTCAAAAGCATGTATCTCTGATGGTGTGGGGTTGCATGACTGCTCACTGTTATGGTGTGGACAGCTTATCTGGAAAGGAACTATCACTGCTGAAAAGTATGAGGTTTTAGAGCAACATATGCTCCCATCCAGGCAACATCTCTTTCAGAGAAGGCCTTGCATATTTCTGCAACACAATGCTAAACCACAGACTGCATCCATGACAACAGCTTCACAGTAGAAGAGTCCAGGTGCTGACCTGGTCTGCAGTCCAGACCTTTCACCAGTGGAAAACATTTGGTGCATCATAAAATTAAAAATCCTACATCAGACAAAGGGCAACATTCCTCTCTCAGAACTCCAGCAACTGTAGACTGCTGTTAAAAGAAGATGCTACACAGTTGTAAACCTTGCCTTGACCCTACTTTTTTGAGATGTGTTACAGCCTTCAAAATCAAAATGAGCTAGTATTTTTAATGAAATGTTAAAATGGCTCAGTTTTAACATCTATGTTGTACTGTAAAAAAAATGGGCTTGAGAGTTGCAAACCACTGCATAGTTTTTTATACACATTTTACACAGTGACCCAACCTTTTTGGAATTTGGGTCGTACATCATCCCTACATTGGGGGTCCAAGCACAGCAAGGCTTTTGTGACACAGTTTCATTAAAAATTCTCACCAGCTGCAAAACTGTGCCTACTTGGCTATCAAAAAAGGGACTCTTAAGTGGTTCTGGAGGAAATTTTGAAAAAATGAAAATGTATCCACACAACAAATCAACTTGTCTGAAAAGTCACAAATCCACACACTGAGATGAGCGAAATATAGTCTCTTTATCCAAGAAATGAGTGGTCTGAGAATTACAGGACAGAAATGTTTGCTGCTGTTTTTCTACACCTCTGAGCGCCCTTTGTTTGACCTCTGTATGGGTCAACATGTAGGTGTCTGAATGATAAAACACTCTGCAGTCTGCTCATTTATCCACCTAAATCCTCACCCCAGTTACCCAGTCACTAACATCACATCTGTGTGACCCCTCCACCCAGCTCACAGCAGTGATGCCATCAGACTGATAAGTAATGATCTCTGCTGGTTTTCTCCCAGTTCTGCTGCTGATACTTGACGAATTTTAAATATGCTCCCACAATCCTTTGCGGCTATGGTCAGACAGAGGATGCTCTGTCACCACGCTCCTTGGGTCTCGTGAGAGTCAGCTGACCTCTGACTGTGTGTATGTGTGTGTGTGTGAGAGAGATTATGTGGAAGTGGGAACAGGCGTGTTTTGACTGAGTGAAGTGACACAGATCTCCATGATTGATTTATCACAAACTGAATACAACAACACATTCACAGTAAACGCAACAACACTCAGACTGGAAAGCTGAAACTATGTACTGTTTGTCATGGCTGCTAACTACTTAAAGGACGACTGTGGCTCAACAGGTGGAGTCGGTCCTGCAATTGGAAGGTTGTGGGTTGGATCCCCAGCTCCTGCAGTCACATGCTAATGTGTACCCCAATTTGCTCCTTCTGTTTCCTCAGTGGTGCGTAAATGGGTATAGATGTGTATGAATGGATTTCACTAATACTGGTGGCCAATTCTCCGTAGCAACTTTTGGCAACTGTGTGTGAATGTGACGTAAATGGAGGGAAGGTTGTAAATGGGTAAGGTTGACTTGCACTTAAAAAGTGTTATGAGACGTCTGATGACGAGGAAAGCGCCATACAAGCTCAAGTTCATTTACATATACTATTGTTATTGTATTCTCAATCTAGTTAATATACAGACCCACCTCAAAAATTAGGGTATCATGAAAAAGTTACCCCTCCACATATTTTAATTACAAAAGTGAAACGCATGTTCTAGATTCATCACACACAAAGTGAACTATTTTAAGACTTAGTTTTGCTTTCTCTTCTTGACGTTTTAGCTTAAGAAAAATTCAATGATCAAAATATTAAAACATTAGAAAATGCCAATCACAAATGATTTATACAGACATATCAACCTTCTGTAAAATTCTGCTAATAGTGCTAATAGCATTTATGTACTTGGTCAGGGCTCCTTTTGCATGAATTACTGCATCATTGTCAGTCTGTCACTGTATATCTCACTATAAACATTTTGACCTGATTTAATCTGGCTATATTTTTTATCACAGTTTCTCTGATTCATTCAATGTTACTCTGACAGCACTGCACTGGAGACTAAACTTGTTTGATGTAAGACTTTTGACGGCACAAAACATCTAGAGGAATCACATTAAGAGGAATGTTCCACATTACACATATGGAGTGAATAAAACACTATAATGTTGAAGAGGGAGTAGAGGAAAGGAGGGGGAAGAGGGAGGTCACTGACCTGCTCTTCAGCACGTTTCCCTAACAACCAGCTGTAAGTGAGTTTCACTTCCTGGTGACAGAGAAGAATGAAGGGAGGAGGAGAGAGAAAAGGCAAAGTTTAGACCAAATCTCTGTCAGTTAGGAACTTTCTCCTCCTTTTTGATGAGCTTTCAACCAGACTTAGATTGTGTTTATACTTAGATTGTTAGATTATTAAAGAAGACATTTCTTCTATATGGAACTGTGGAAAGTTTAAGTATGATCATGATCCAAACTTTTTACAAAGATAGGCTTGGACTTGTAAAGTCTTTTTAGTCATCTGACAACTCAAAGTGCTTTTTGTACCACAGCTTACACATCCATTCATAGGGATGGGAATTGAGAACAGGTTCCAGTTAGCTGACCGTTTCCAATCCATCAACATCATTTACATTTAATCTCAACATTTGCCTTATCAATGCCTTACTTCCATTTGCCTTGAAAAACTTGATTTGCAAGAGGCAGTCAGGGCGAACAAGAACAAAGAGTCAAAGTAAATGTAAGTACGGCTGGGTATTGCCCAGGGGTGGGAGAAAAAAATCGATACAGCATAGTATCGCGATATTTTGTCTGGCAATATATCGTATCGTGCCATCCACCAAGTATCGATTTTTTTCAAATTAATTTCTAATATGACCTGAAGTCTGTAATAATGGAAAATAAAATGAATTGTTTGGACAGTTGTTTGTCGAGTGAGGTTGGCAGAACTGACGGTCATAGAGCAGGAGAAAGTTAGTACAACAGACATGACAGCACCAGGGGAAGGACATAAGGAATGCAAACAGGGCCCGAATGAGATGGACGTGACACATGAGGTTTGCAAGAAGCACTACAAGGAAATAAAATACTGCAGAAATATGACAAACATGAGGGAAAGACTAATGCTACATCAGCTAAACAGTTGAAAAAAATGGTATAGATCACAATATGTGGTATCGCAATACTTAATGTATTGCAAAATGTTTAAAATGGCGATAATATTGTATCGTGGGGCCACTAGTGATTCCCACCCCTAGTATTGCTACTGATTACCTGAGTCGATTCAATATGAATTCATGTAGGGATGTTTCAGTTACAAAACCTATTTTGCTTCAACATTTAAAAGTTTTTCAGAGAAGTAAAGTTGGAAATAGTACGAAGATTGTTCCAATGAGGCACATTATTAAAAACATCAAGTTTTGCATTAAAATGGACCCCAAACCAGTAGTATTTTCATATTTTACCTTTATGTGGCCTTTCTTTCATCCTGCTCACCTCTGTCTTTATAGTTTTTAAATCCAAAATGTAGCCTGATGTCCTCTGTTAATTTTGGAGGTGCCTACAGAGGAACGGAGCTTCCAGACTCCACCAAGTCTGTTTTAAGGCAGAGATAAGTCACTTATAACAGGTCCAAGTTAAAACTCCTGTTGTTAAATGAAAAAAGTAAACATGATGAATAATTGTTACTTAGTTTGAGTAAGTCTATAATGTGTAATTACAATAAAGTTTGTAATGTTTACAATGTGGTAGTTGTCACCAAAAAGGGATTCTCACTCTATACATTTTCAGATATTGTGCATGCAGTGTGGTGCTCTAACAATGATCTGTTATAGACTATAGTGACAGTGCCTGTCCCTCAATTATACACTGCTACCCATCTGTCTGTCTGTGACATGTGTGCTATTGGCAGATGTTTATGCTCATTAATAAAATGACAGAACTCACAGCACTGATAAAAAAAGAAATGTAGATCATGTTATACACTGCTCAATAAAATAAAGGAAGAGCATAATCATCACAGTGTAACTCCAAGTCAGTCACACTTCTGGAATATCAACCTGTCCAGTTAGGAAGCAACACTGACTGTGACTCAATTTCACCTGCTGTTGTGCAAACGGGACAGACAACAGGTGGGAATGAGAGGCAATTAGCCAAACAACCCCTATAAAGGAATGGTTCTGCAGGTGGTGGCCATAGACCATTTCCCTCTCCTTGTCCTCTCTGGACGATTTTTGGTTACTTTTTCATTTTTCCAGTGCCCTCTCCACTAGTGGTAGCACGAGGCAATATCTGAAACCCACAGGAGTTACTCAGGTAGTGCAGCTCATCCAGGATGGCACATCCATGCGTCCCATAGCAGGAAGGTTTGCTGTGTCTCCCAGCAGACTGTCAAGAGAGTGGAGGAGATACAGGAGATACAGGAGACATCAGGAGATGTGGAGGGGGGTGTAGGAGGGCAACAACCCAGCAGCAGGATCGCTATCTGCTTTTTTGTGCAAGGAGGAACAGGAGGAGCACTGCCAGAAACCTACAAAATGACATCCAACAGGCCACTAATGTGCATGTTTCTGCACAAACTGTCAGAAACAGACTCCATGAGAGTGGTATGAGGGCCCTACATCCACAAGTGGGGCCTGTGCTCACAGCCCAGTTCTGTGCTGCCTGATTGCCATTTGCCAGAGAACACCAGAACTGGCTGATTCGGCGTTGGCGCCCTGTGCTCTTCACAGATGAGAGCAGGTTCACACTGAGCACACGACAGACATGAGGGAGTCTAGAGACGCCGTGGACAATGTTCTGCTGCCTGCAACATCCTCCAACATGACCAGTTTGGTGGTGGGTCAGTGATGGTCTGGAGAGGCATTTTCTTGGAGGGCTGCACAGACCTCCATGTGCTAGCCAGACTGCCATTAGGTCCTGTGGTGAGGTCCTCAGACCACATGCTGGTGCAGTGGGCCCTGGGTTCCTTCTGATGCATGACAGTGCTCTGCCTCATGTGGCTGGAGTTTGTCAGCAGTTTCTGCATGACGAAGGCCTGTGTGTTCCCCAGACCCGCAACTCTGGGACATCATGTCTCGCTCCATCCACTGCCACCAAGTTGCATCATTGACTGTCCAGGAGCTGGCTGATGCCCTGACCCAGGTCTTAGAGGAGATCTCTCAGGAACCATCCGTGGTCTCATCAGGAGCATGCCCAGACATTTAGGGAGCACACACAGGCACGTGGAGGCCATACACACTACTGAGCCTCATTTTGAGTTGTCTTGAGAAATTTCACAGAAGTTGGATCAGCCTCTGATCTGATTTTTCCACTTCTATTTTGAGTACGATTCTGAATCCAGTCTTCCATGGGTTAATGAATTTGGTTTCTATTGATAGTTCTCATGTTATTTTGTTCTCAACACATTCCACTATGTAATGAGTAAAGGTTTTCAACTAGAATATTTCACTCATCGAGATCTGGGAATTTTTTTTTTTAGATTTTTTTTTGGCCTTTTTGCCTTTATTGGATAGGACAGTGGATAGAGTCGGAAACGGGGAAAAGAGTGGGGAGAGAGATGCAGAAAATGGTGCCATGGGCTGGATTCAAACCCGGGTCGCCTGCGTATATGGCATGCGCCTTAACCACTCGACTACTGGCCCCCTGAATGTTATGTTATTTGAACTTCATAGAAAATCTACATGAGGTGTGAGTTTATTGCCCATCTCTATAAATAACTAGAGTTCCCTTCTTTTTAAGCACTCTGGCATTTCCCCGCTGTAAACAGGAACAGTCCATGCGTGATTAGTGTGGCTGTGAAAAGGAGGAATAAGGGTAGTAAAATAAACCACACTGTATGGAGCGTTGTTTACGGGGCTTTCACTAAACAATCAGGGTTTGAGGCAGCGCTCCTCTGGAACGTAGCACCCCAGATGATAACCTGTATTGTGTGCGTGAGTCAGCCCAGTCTGTAGCAACAGCGGCTTTAGTGCTCTCCCAGAGTCTCTTGGAGAGTTTAGCTGCTCGCGCTGCACACACAGAGTTTTATGTGTATGTAAGAAATATCCTGCTTGTATTGATAACGTGCCTAGATATCTGAAAGAAAATAAGGAACTTCTGGAAAGTAACAACACAAGCTTAACCAATGACAAAGATCTTACTAGATGGAATGGTAAATGAAAATTGCTAAAGAGAAAAGCTAGGATGCAAAATGAACACCTGTAAAGCTCCAAATGCAGGTAGATTTTCCATGAGTGGATTACATTTTGGAGGGCTACGTGTGCATAGTGGGTAAAGACATTTTTTTATCAAACATTTGATCAAACAAACACTGAATATGCTGCACAGTGGGATGCTTAGACTGACACAATTACACAGAAATACTATCCTCCACATGTCACTGTTTCCTGGTGCATGCAGTAGCTCAGAGTTGCTCTGTGATCTGTACAGGAATACTGTCACAGAATGCATGGGATCTTTGGATTGATAGAAAATACATCATGGTGTTCTTAGTGAAAACGAGGTCTCACTGACGTAGTGAAGTACTATGGAGGCGCCCTTTACAAACAGGAAACGAGTGGTACAGTTTTAACATTTGAATGTATGGTCACTTTGGTCTTTTCTCCACCCACTCACTGTTTCTGCAGTTATTACTTATTAGTTTGTGGCTGCATGTGAGAACACATTAGTAATCCTAGTTATCCCACACATTTGGCTCTACCTTGCTGCTGCAAAGGTATCCACACACTCAGTTTAACAGCTCTGTGCTTGATTCTTAAACTGAAGATGTAGTCCCTGAGAGCAACTATCCTGTTTGTTTGTTTGTTGTTTATCTACACATCCCACTGTAGGAGCAGTCTGCTCAAATACCCTTTCACTAAATGAACCGTTATGTGTCCAACATTATCAACCCAAAAAAACTTGTGTGGAGTTTTGTGTTTGTTATGCTGATCAACTCATTTGTTAGGGAAGGGTCCTATTATTTTGGCCTGTAAAAATCAGGCTTGGCCAGTTTATTTTTTCACTTGCGTAGGGATGCATGATATTCGACTTTTGCTGATAAACAATATTCTGGTGTCCACAAATTCATTTTAGCTGAAACAGATACCAGTTCCTACATGTAGATATAGTTTAGGCCTAAAACTTCAAAGTACAACTCACTTACAAAATTTAAGAAATTAGAATGAACAAAAAAAACCCTTCACAAACCTTTTTGTACATACAGTTGATATTTTTACCGCTCACATAGGCTGATCATTACACCATGTCCCAAAAGTTCATGCACCCCAATGGGCAACATTTTCGTGGGTCTCTCTCCAAAATAGGTTGCATCTGGTCAGCCAGATGTTGTGAGGTTGTTCAATAAGTGCATCTGGTTGTGAGAGGCCTATAAATTTCTTATTTTGCCAAGGAGCATGTCACCGAGAGAACCTGTTTGGTAGTGCTTCCAAGATGGCCAAACAAAAATCTGGAAAGACTGCTCTTTCAGAGCCTCAGGTCCATGCTCAAGCCATTGCCCTGTGCAGGGCAGGGAAAACTTGCAGGGAGGTAGCTCAAGACCTTGGCAGAAGCATACAATGGAAGAAGAAGTGGTGGCAGAGACACCAGAGTTGTGACTCCCTTAAAGACAAGCCCTGTGCAGGTCACCCCTCTGTCCTGAGTTCGAGAGCCAAGGACCTCATTCAAATAGGCCGAGGGAAAGAGACACCAATCCTGACTCGAACTAAGTCGAAGACTAAAGAATCTTGGGAAAGCAGTCTCAAAAAGTACCATCATTTTCTGACTAAGAAACTGGGTCTCAGAGCAGAAAGAAGACAGCAGATTCCAACAGATACCAAACTGCAAAAGGAGAAGTGGCTGTCTTTTGCCAAGAAGTATGCCAAAATGACCCCAAGAGACTGGGAAAACTAGGTTTTCTCTGATGAGTGCCCACTCTACTTAAGTCCATCTCCCAAAAGCCAAAATGACTGCATCTACACTGACGATCGAAAGAGAGTGCCACTATGTGAATAAGTCAAGTTCAGCGCCTATTGGATGGTCTGGGGGTGATGTCAGCTTCAGGGCTGTCTGAATTGCATGTTGTACCCAGGGCACCACCATCAATGCTGAATATTATGTCACAAACATTATCCAACCAGTGCTACTTCCCATGCTCACCAGAAAGAAGAAATTGGGCCCCATCACTGCTAGGAAGATGTTCAATAGGTGTGTGGAATAGGTCTGCATTCAAGGTGGTGCCCCTGCACATACTGCTAGTACAACTCAGCAATGGCATTCTAAGTGGCTTTCTGGCTTTCTGCGCAAAGAGGAATGGCCACCCAACTCCCCCGACCTCAACCCGATTAAAAACTGCTGGGGTATCCTGAACAGTTGGGTGTTCCACAGCCCACCTCCTACCACTATAAAGCAGCTCAATGCAAGGGCTGTGAGGGAGTAGGGCAACATTGAGCCTTTGGTTCGGAAGAAATTAGTGCATTCTATATCCGACAGGCTGAGGGCTGTAATAAGATGCAGGGGGATACACTGGCTTTGGAATAAATGCATTCTGTTGAGTACTCACAATCTGAGTTGACTTTTTCTGTGGTGCACAAACTTTTGGGACACGGTGTAAAGTGGATGTATCAGTTGTAAATATTGGCAGAAATTCTCAGATTTTTTTGATACTGATGACTTTTTAGGCCAATATCTGCAAGTACCAATATGATGAGGATAATATCATGCATCCTTATCTTGCCACGCTTAGACCATTTAGAATTCCCAAATTATTATTCTTCTTATTATTATTATTTTTTTTTTTTTGGCAATAAAAGAGTGAAATTTATAATATCATGAGGCCAAAATTACTTTTGATTTGCCAACTAAGCTGTCTGAGAGTTTTAAAAGTCTCATGCAGTCTGTGAAAGCAGGGAGGCACAACAAATGAATAGCATCCTACTGCTGCTATGAAAGCTTAAAGATACATTTTTTAGTATTTTTGCCCTAAAATATCTAGTCAGTATCACTCCACTTGATCAGGATCAGGATGCTTCCTGGCCGTCTCCCCATGGAGGTGTTCCAGGCACGTCTGGCTGGGAGGAGACCTCTAGGAAGACCCAGAACTCGCTGGAGGGATAATGTATCCTGTCTGGTCTTGGAACGCCTTGGGATCCCCCAGCAGGAGTTGGAAAGTGTTGCTGGGGAAAGGGATGTCTGGGTGGACATGCTTAGCCTGTTACCCCTGCGACCTGGCTCTGGATAAGCGGATGAAGATGAATGGATTGATGCCCTAAAATATTCATTTAAAACATGACCATTCCTGTTTTTTTTTAATCAAGTTCTTACAGTTTGTTAAATGATTTCCAAAGTTTTCAGAGACAGAGAAATTCTAAATATAATTGTAATGGGACATGTCTTGTCATGATGGCTGCCATCAGTTTCGAGTTTGAACAGCCAAACTCACCTCTGTAACCTGGAAACGCTCACACTTGGTTATTCAAGGGAGTTGAGACCAGCACTGCTCAGTGCTGCCCATCTCCAGGGCCTCCTTCTCAATACTACTTAATGTTTTGAATTGATATAATGAACAGAAAACCAACAATGTTGTCATTCATAAATTTCTCATCATGAGAGAGAAATACAATCCAAGATTGCGCTCTAGTGCTGCTTCCAGCATCCTGGGACTGCTTCCAGTGTGAATGTGGAAGCCCAGTTCTCCCTCATTATGAGAAATTTATGAACGAAAACAAAACATCTGTTTTCTGTAAATTAGGGGTGCACTGATCGATCGGCCAAGATCAGTATCTGCGTCTATTTCCTTAATTTTAAGAGATCGGGGATTGGCCGATCCTTGTAAATAAGATCGGTGGATGAGATCGGTTTCATATGCTTCTACCTACTAAAATGTGAAAAATGAAAGACTAAAGGAACTGATATAATTTAGTAGTTTGGACAGCAATGCTCTAAACTTTTCATTTATATTTGAGAGAACTACCTCATGTGCAGTTAAAACAACAAGTTTGTATTGTGTCACAGGTATTGTTCAATGTTATTCAGTAAAATAAGATTGGAACATTGAAGGTGTATGCTGTCAGTTATAAAAAAAATCGGTATCGGCAAAAATCGGAATCGGCAGGTCAGGCTTTTTAAAGATCGCTGATTGCTGATTGGCCAGAACATTGCAATCTTTACTGTGAATACACCTTATGAAGTGCCATTTTTATTGAACAGAATTCTCCCTTCAAAACGAAGTAAACAGCAGAGATGGGTGTAGCTGGGGAATGCTGCTCTGTACTCCATATGTTGTAGTACTGTTTTAGTTTAGAGCCTCCTGGTTGTGGAACTTTACATACTGTGAGTCTTATCCTAAAATAACAAAATAGGACATAATTAATGGATTTAATTTTTTTTAAACTGGTGAATTCAGTCCTTAGTATAATCATGATTAATCTGTTGACAGCCCTAGTTATGTTACAATCGTGTTTACATTTATCTGTATAACTCTCTGATGTGTCCTGCTGTGTATTTCATACATCTTTCTACTTGTGGTTTTTGCCCTTTTGCTTCTCTCTATTCTGCTCCTTTTATTTCTCCAAAAAAACACCAAGGCACACTTCTTAAAGTGCATTAAATAAGCGCTCTAAATGTAATTTGGTATAGGCCCTTGCTTTAATGGTTCCTTTGAATTTAAATTGATCAGATCAGGCATCTTTAACCCAGGTGAAAATATACCTAAGTTGTGGTTGTAAATGCTGCTCAAGAACATTGAAACGGGTGAAGCTGTTTGGAGAAATCAAACCAGCTTCTGCGTGTGTGTTGAGGAAACGAGGTGGGAATCAGTCATTGTGATGAGGGTGTAAAGGTGGAGAATCATTTGAACCAGCATCATTAAATGCTCCTCAGTGAACAGGAAACATGTCAGGATGCAGAGCTGTCATGTTTTGTATCCAAAGCTTCTTGGAAACAGATTTTCTCTGTGCTGAAGCAGGAAACTGCATTTGTTCACATTTGTTTGTTAAAAATATCTTTGACTTCCTTTTAAGTCAGAGTTGCACCCAGTCAGCTGACAGATTTAACATCCAGAGCGGAGAAACAAACATACCTCATGTGTTGGATAGAAGGGTTATTCTATTATATCAGTGGAGTTGTTAATGTGTAGCTTGTCCCAGTAATGGCCCTGCAAGAACCTGAAATGTTTTCTTTCCTGACTCGTTTTATGTTCCTTTGTCTAGTGTTTCTTTCCTGATCTGTCTCTCTGTTTTATGTTTCAGGAATCGACTTTAAGATCAGGACAATTGATCTTGATGGCAAAAAGATCAAACTTCAGATTTGGTGAGTTTGGACTTTGAGTTGCCTTTTCCTAACATCCATTCCTAAAGTTTTGAGAGAAGCCCCTCCTGAAATCTTCCTGACCTGCCCGTTTACATGTGCACCTCACAGCGCGAGACTATCCCTGTCAGACCAGTGTGGAGAGGCCTCAGGAGAAAAGACATGACGAAAAAGAACAACGCTTAGACTGCAGACAAAGCAAAAGCATTTGGTGCTTTAATGACAATTTTTATCTTTTTCAAGAATTCTGCATAGGTGGCACAACCAGTTATTGGGTTTAGGGGGAAATATTCCTACACATAGGGCCAGATAGGTTTGGATGGCTTTTTGCCTTAATAAAACTCATCATTTAAAAACTGCATTTTATGCTTTTTGACTCCAGTTATCTTTGTCTAATTTTAAAATTTGTTTGTTGATCTAAAACATTTAAGTGTAACCAATATGAAATCAGTAAGGGGGCAAATACTTTTTCCTAGCACTGTATGTGTCCACAGTGTTAACCAGCTCTGGTTAAAGGTGCTTCTGTGAGCAAGAATATACTCATTTATGACTGGCCTTATAATTGATCCTCTGCTAGGATTTGGCAGTGTGAAATTTTTAATACCATTAAATCTTCTACAGTATAAGTTAAAACCCTCTCAAGATCAGAAATAATTTTATGCTAGAAGTATGTTAGACCTTGTCCTAATTTTTGAGCAGAGCGCACACCTCTACTCTTATTTAGTCATTTACAAAGGCTTCTTTTACTAAATTAAACAAAAGACACTGCAAGGGATTTATTCTTCACAAAGTTTACTGGTAAAGTGAATGATTTTTTTCTCGTTAGGACAGAGGATGAATTCGAGTTTTGTTCTCTTTTTCCTCTCCCTCTGTGCACAATGGTCACTTTCCCTCTTTTTGTTGTTTAATCGATAGCATGATAACAAAAACGCCATTTTACAACTGGCTCTGGTACCATGAATTAATGTTCTGTGTGCTTTAAAGCAGTTAGAAAAACAGCTGTAAATATTTGTTTTCATGTGCTTGCTGCTTTTACTAAATGGTTGTATTCTGTTAAGGTATTTTTAATTGATACTCCAGTATTTGTTTAAATATTCATGGGATCCCTTGCAGAAACTTTTTACAGGGTCAACATTTACATAAACCGTCAACCTCATTTTCACTGGTAATAAATTATGGGGGAAAACACTGAGATGGTTAATGATTTTGAGATTAAGAAAATTCAAAATGATCAGTTTTTAAAGGCTCAAAATGTGAGTTTAAAGGTCAAATTTTTTTGTACAAAAGGTCAAAGCACTAAATTTAAAGTCAAATCAATGTTTTTAAAAGGCACATTTATGAGATGGAAAGCCAAAATAATGAGTTTAATGATAAAATAATGAGAAAAATATGAAACCATGAGTTTTAAAGATCAAAATATGAGTTAAAATTCTAAATTGTTAGACTAAAAGGTCAAAATATGGGATCAAAGTCAAAGTTAGGAGTTTCAAGGGTCAAAATATGAGAAAAATTTAAAATCACGAGTTTTAAAGGTGAAAATCTGAGTTAAAATTCTAAATTGTTAGACTAAAAGCTCAAAACACGGGATTAAAGTTAGGAGTTGAAAAGATCAAAATATGTGATTTAAAGTCAGGAGTTTTAAAGGTGAAAATAAGAGATAGAATTCAAGATAATTTCTTAAAAATAATTAAAATATGACCTAAAGTTTAAAATTATGACTCTTAAAGGTCAAAAATATTTTAAAAAAATTAAAATCAAAGGTGAGTGATTATTGTGAGATGCTAGATTGAAAATATTAAATGAAAACTCAAATTAATTTCATTTCACACATTCCTGACTTTTTATAATTTTCAAATTTTATGACTTGACAAGGAGATTTTAAATCATCAGGGTTAAGTTTACATTTTTATACTGGAGGAAATTTTCAGACCTGTGGGCCAGCTATGATCAAAATATGATCTTGCGGTCCGGGTATAACTGCACCACAGGCCGGATTTGGCCCCCGAGCCTTGAGTTTGACACCCCTGGGCTGTGAATAATATGATGGACTCTAAGAGGTCGGAGGTCAGTGCTGTCTGTTTTTAAACAAAGTCTTCTTCCTGTTTCTGCAGGGACACAGCAGGTCAGGAAAGGTTCAGGACCATCACAACGGCCTATTACAGAGGAGCCATGGTAAGACACGCCCCCTCGTGCCAATTGGATAGATTGGGCAGACTCAGACCTGTGTAGTTGTGTTAGGCTCAAAGCTGTAAAATGTCCTTAAAACTTGATACGTTAAATTATGAGTGAGGGATTAAACTCTCTTTAACGTGTAAGGAATGATTATGGATAAAGAAAAAGAGGTCGGTAGTCCTGCCTAAAACTCCACTGACTTATTTGCTCATACAGCTCGTGTTTACAGCTAATACAGGCAGAAAGCAGAAATGTTCATATCTGCCAATACCAACATCATGCTGATAATATCGTGCATAACTTATGTAATTGTTTCTAAGTTTGACTTTGATTTTCAGAGTAGAGGGAAGCAGCTGAACCAGGATGAAGATGAATTCTTTCTGAAATAATCTGATTACTAAAGTGTCAACAATACTAATAATCTTGGTCTGTTTTAGTTTCTTATGATGCGGACTAATTTAGTCAGGATATAAACATATATTGAAGTCTGTTACCCTGTTACTGAAGCAGTGTCACAAGAGAGCCATATAACATCTGAAATGTCACTCTGGGTCTGTGTGGGCTGATGGTGTGTTTTTCTTCACATATCCGGAGTTAAATGTCACCAACTCTTGGGGCACTTCCTGTGCTGATGTCACAGCACATGTCACTTCCTGTCTTTTGTGTTTCAGGGCATCATGCTGGTGTATGACATCACCAACGAGAAGTCCTTTGATAACATCAGGAACTGGATACGCAACATCGAGGAGGTACACCCTGACCCTGCGATATCACTTCTAATAATCTCACTCCATAACGACACAAAATGACCAAAAACAAACTGAATGAAACAGAAACATTGCATGACTGAAAGGTTAAAGTTGAATACAGTCACAGCTGAAGTGTGTTAGAGCTGCCATCTTGTGGCCAAAAGGGGTAATTCATGATTTTAAGAATAGCTCAGGAAGGATGAACCTGCTCCTGCTGGGATTTTTTAAACTAAAATGAAACTTGTTAGATAGAGACCTGTTTTCTGGTAGAATGATGTAGATGTGTTTGGATTTAGTGACTAAATTACAGACATCTTTCTTGACTGATTTCATCTCTGCTGTATCTGTAGCTTTAGAAGATAAAAAGTGACTTATTGAGGGAAGTGTGAGACATCAAAAGTAACACATTTTTGTTGTATTTTTTTTTTTTTCAGCATGCATCGTCAGACGTGGAGAGGATGATTCTGGGAAACAAATGTGACATGAATGACAAGAGACAGGTGTCCAAGGAGAAAGGAGAAAAGGTCTGTTTCTGCCTCTTAAAGGGGGGTACTAATGATCAAAAAGTGGCCTTGGCCATCTTTTATCAAACACATGTGCAACAGAGAAGCAGACTGTATGATAATTTCAGTTCAAAGCTCTGTATTTATCATTCTGGATATGTGGGAGAGGATTTGCTCAAGTCCCATGCCAGGTATCAGCTTGTGCACTCACATTTACAAGTCAGTGTGGATTAGAGCCCTGTGCAGGACTCCTTTCCTAATCCCACTACTGCCTACTCCCATCAGATTTCTGTTCGTTACTGCCCACTTCCATCAGATTTCTGACCATAACTGCCCACTCCTGCAGCACGTCCCATCCATTCCCACCTGCACCTGCAACATGTGTGTCAATTCTTCTTGCTCCTGCATGAATTCAGACAGTTTATGAGTAACAGTCAGAATAACAGACGCTAGAATGGCAAGCTCAGTGTGTTAACTAAGGCACCAAAGATTCCTCCCTGAATGAAAAAACTCTAAAAAAAAAACAAACAAACAAAAAAAAAAAATTCTCATATCCTCTCCATGCATAGCAACTCCTAGTCATGGGTTAGTAATAAAATATTTGAGCATCATGAAAAATGCAGGCAGGCAAAGTTATACTCTCATTATGCTGTGCTGTTACTATACTTGTCCATGCATTACAGGCTTTAAGCCATAAGGCTAATTTGCATGGAAAAGGGAGTGATTTTTCCTCAAATAGCTGCAGAATGCTCAGCATCTCCATGCACTGGTGCATCTGCATGCTGATTGGTCAACATTAGGGGAGTATTAAAGCTTTTGGGTATGTTTTATAAATTAGATGGTGCCTTTTTGACTTATTACAACATAAGAGTGCAAGCAGTCTCTCTGTAGAGCTTTTACAAAGCATCAAACTGCTCACATATTAACATTTATACACAGCACGGGCAACTATAACTGAGGACATAAAGCAGCATTTAAACTCTGATTTCTCAGTGAATCATTCTAACAGCAATGTGTGACATGTCTCTTTTGTTACCTTGTTTTATGTGAGCATAGAGAAGTGCTTGTTAGAGAGAGCTTACTTTCATTTGGGAGTGTGGAGCAGGTATCATCTCATCCGTGCCAAATACGTGTCCTTGTTTTAACAGTTATTGAAACAAGGACAAACCTGCAGTGTGATGCTGGCTTTGTGGAGGCAGATCCAGATTCAAACATGTTTACCAAGGACCGTTGACTACAGCTGACAAAACAGCATTTAAACCATGATTTCTCAGGGACTGATTCTAACAGCAACCTGTGACACATCTCGTGTATTATCTCCATTAATATGAGCAGAGAAGTGTTTTAAAGAGAGCTTACTTTGATCGGGAATAGTGGAGCAGACTATTCCTAACCCTAACTATTCACCCAATGTGCACAGAGGGAAAGTAGCACAAAACACCGGCTCTGACACGCTCTTTTGAGCTCTGAGCAAATAAAGGCATTCAACTCAGGTGTGACGTCAATCCCAGCTCCAGCATCTGACTTCAGAGGTAAATAGAATGCAAAAGTGGCCCCTGAATGATGACTTAGCGCAATGTTTTGCATATATATTTATGTATTTTTATGAATCAAGCATCCAAGAAGTCCTCTGAGAAGTATCAATTGGAGCAACGCTTCAGCGTCCATATCAAGAAATACATGTATACAGACAGACACACCACCATTTATAATAGAGTAGTATGTTTCAGTTTTACCAAGTTTGTTCTGAATAATGCTACTTGGCTTAATATTACACACTGCACCCTAAAGGTTAGCTGGTCATCGATCTTGACATCCAGATTCCAGGCAGATTTAGTGGGTGTGAGTTTGTTTAATCCCAGCTTTATATTGATCTGGGCTTGTATGGACGGGCTGGCTGGGCTGACAGTTATGAAGGTGGTGTTCCTATTGAATACCAGCAAGGTGTGATTAGATCCGAGCTGAGTAATACAAGACTAAAAAATTGCTAGACATACTGAAATATTTTCAACTCTACTCAGTGCTTTGGGGAACCAAATTAAACCTGTAAAACTGTACAAAACAAGTACGATACATACCCTGAAGCATTAAAAAGGTTCTTTCTAAGAAATCTGAAGTCCACTTTCAAGTGTGATGACTCTGCTGTCTCTCATATTGTTGTTTAGCTTGCTATTGACTATGGAATCAAGTTTTTGGAAACCAGTGCAAAGTCCAGTATCAACGTGGAGGAGGTGAGTCCTAGTCAGACATTTTAAATCACTGCTGCATTTTTACAAGATCTATTAAAATATTATCTGATCCTCAGGCTTTTTTCACACTCGGCAGAGACATCATGACTCGACTTAACAGAAAAATGGTGAGTTTATTTCACACGCGGCAGGAGCTGATCATACATCATAAACAATACCTCTGAATGCTGAAAATATTTACATTTTATTTAGAGGGATGGAATAAAACCATCCAATGATTTGGGCTCTTAAGCTGGCTGATCAGACGTGTTGATATGTGACTGAAAGACAGAGCTGTGAAATTCTGTCTTCCTGTATTTTTCAAGCAGAATGACAACAACCCATCAGGAGGAGGTGGGCCGGTTAAAATCACAGAGCCTCGGTCTAAAAAAAGTTTCTTCAGGTGTACACTGTTGTAGGAGGAGCTCCCACTCTCACCTCCTTCTCCAGCTGCAGCAGAACTGAACCTGCTGCTGCAGGACGGAAGCGTCGCTGTGCACACCAGCTGAGGAACAAACCTGTGGAATCATGAAGAACTGAAACTTCTTCATATTGAATCTGCTCCTTCAGGAGCGTCTCTGCTTCTTAATCAGCTAATCAGCTCAGATCTCCATGCTCATCTCCTGCACGCCCTCCTCCTCCTCCTCCTCCTCCTCCTCCTCCTCCTGTTTGTGTTTTTTACTTGGCACCCTGAGAGGATGCCCATCAGTCTCGCCCTCTGTTTTAAGACAACGTACGCTCCCTCTTTGAGGATATCTCACTCTGGAGAGAACGTGTTGCTCTGTGGAGACGTCTGAGTGTTGAACTGTTTTTGTTTTTTCTAAATGTCACAGCAGCTCTGCAGATGTTTGTTTTCTTCAGGCTGAAGGAAAAAACTTTTCATCCAAAGAAGAGAAGAGCCTGAGGATCTGATCAGATAAGTGATCATCGAGCAGAAACATTATTAATGAATGAATGTTTGATGGAATCTTCTGATGTTACAATCCCGCACATCATTATTTACATATGAAGACACATTTATGTGTCATATTAGGGCAGAAAAAATGCTTTAGTTGAATATAAAATCAAATACTTGATCTTCTAATCTTACAAAGGATCAGTGAATACATGAATAATCTATATGCATAAAATCAAAGACTATGAGAAATATGAAATGATGAACGTATTGTCGTAAAACTCATTCACCATTAATGGGTGTTCTATTTTTATTGTTTACAGTTTCTTTACTGATACTTTAAGTCATTAAGATTTAAACCAAAAAACTTTTAGTCATGTTTAATAACATTTAAATCAAGTATTTATATTATAATAGTTTTGAAATGTATCAATATGAAATCATCAATCATTATGCACTGACATAAATCTGTAGGTAGAAAACTACCTACGTAGGACATACTAAGTATACAGCACATATACTCACTAGCCAGTTCATTAGGTACACCTGTTTGATTTCTTACAAACTCAAATATCTAATTGTCCAATCACATTGCAGTAATTATGTATGCATGGTAAATAGGATGTGCCTAAGAAAGGGGATTTAAGTTATTCTAAATGTGCCATGGTTGTTGGTGCCAGATGAGCTGGTCTGAGTATTTCACACACAAACAGCTAATCTACTGAGATTTCTCACACAACCATCTCTAGCTGGGTTTCTGCAGATCCTTGGGAAGTCTTAAATAGTCTTAAAGTACACATTTGAAATTTAAGGCCATAAAAAGTGTTAAAGTCTGATTTTACAAGTAAGAGGTCTTAAATCCTAGAGCAAACTTTGACTAAGACATGTCCATATCCTGTAATAATCTTTGTTTTCTAGTCAACCTTCCAATTTTTTAAAGATTATTTTGCCTTTATGCAGACAGGAATGCTGAAGAGAGACAGGAGATATAAAATATTTGGAGAGAGTGGGGAGAAGACATTCACCAAACAGCACAGGGACCGGGAATATATCCCATAACCAGTACACTGCAGTTTTAATTTTTTTTTACTAAAACAGTTACTAGAACTATTGGTCGCCATCATTTTTCCCATGACAAAAACTAGACTAATACTAACAAAGAAAGAACTGCGATCACTTAAACTGACAAAAAGTAAGCCGCGTTTTTGTCAAGATGACTAAAACTAGACGAAAACGTAATTTCATTTTCCTCAGACATTAAAAATCCATGATATTGCTCCACTGTGAGTAAATGTTGCAGGTGCAGGTGGGAATGAAAGGGACGTGCGGCAGGAGAGGGCAGTAATGGTCAGAAATCTGATGGGAGTGGGCAGTAGTGGGATTAGGAAAGGAGTCCTTCACAGGGCTCTAGTCCACACTGACTTGTAAACAAGAGTGCACAAGCTGAAAATTAGCATGTCAGAATATGAACCATCTGTATCTCTTCTGCCTCTCAGCAGGGACCCCAGGTTTGGCAGAGTGCAGAGAACACACTACCATGACTTGGTACCAGATTTAAGCAAGAGAATAAATGCTTGGACTTAAAGTAAAGACTAAAATGTGAGGATTTTTCATGGACTAAAACTAGACTAAAATGTTTGAGTTTCTGTTGACTAAAACTAGACTAGAACTAAAAAGAGTAGAAATGACTAAAACGTGACTAAAACTAAAAGAAATTTAATCAAAAGACTAAGACTAAAATTTAAAATAGCTGCCAGAATTAACACTGGTACACTGAGGTCTAAAAGCTCTGTATATGAATGCCTGCTGTACCCACTGAGCCAAACAGACACCCCTTCCTCAACAAATTGTTGCATAAATTTTCAACATAATCCAGGGAATTCAATGTTGGATGTACCAAGTTTTCTGGGGATGACTCCAGACCCGTTTACTGATTTATTAAATTCTATTCTGTTGTGAGACACTGATCCAGTTCTCAAACATCTGGGCTACCAGGTTGCCCACTAAAAAAAATATTCTATTAGTTTAACAGGTCTTCCCTGACAAAAAGCATTATCCTGCTTTTTAATAGTCAGACTGCTTAGAATCAGCTCAGCACACCTGCACGATAACGATAAATATCACCATATGACATATTGATAGAATAGACTCAACAAATTTTCTAGAAATCTTCAAATTTGGGAGTTTGGGTGTCAAAAAAATTATTTTGCACTACACCATTTGACATTTTTTAAACAGATCATTAATTGAGAAAATTCAGCCCTTGTCTTGTGTATCAGGATGATCATTTACTATGCAAAAAGTGGTATTAACCTTTCTCAGTTTAGGTCTTAAAAAAGGTCTTAAAACATCTTAAATTAGATTTTTTTTTCTAAGTGCATTGGATTTACAAAGAATGGAGAGAAAAAGAGAAAAGATCCAGTGAGCTGCAGATCTCTGGGTGAAAATGTCTTTTTGATGGCAAAAGGAGAAGTACCAGACTTTCTGGAAGTTATAGAAGCAACAATAACTCCCATAACCACCCTGTACTATTGAGGTATGCAGGAAAGCATCACTGAATGCAAACCACGTTGAACCTTAAAGCATAAGACACGCTAAGTGCTTCTCCTGTCAGCTGATAATTGGCTGGAATTAGGCAATAAAAGGTTGGAAAACTGTAGAGTCTTGATTTCATTGAATAACGGGGTTTAAATTTAGCATAAACAACATGAAACCACAACCATGGCATGATCAAAGAGTTTTAAATCCCATTTTTTCTCTATCCTGATGCTCAATTTGAACCCCAGCACATTGTCTCAACCACGTCTCCATGGCTAGAAGCATTGTTTGCTGCAATGTGATTGGCTGAGTAGATCTTTGCATGAATGAGCAGTTGAACAGGTGTACCTAATATAGTGGCTGGTACAGACAGTATATGTGCTGTGTAATGTTTAGGATGCTGTTGTAACAGTGTGAAGCGCTGAGAGCTGCTGCATGTTTGTTGATCATCTCTGCAGCTCGTTCTCCTGGTCAGATCAGAGTCTTTCTGCTGTCAGCCTCAAAACCTTTTACCTCTATGGTTCTCTCTTCAGTCTGTCATTGGATCAGGAGCTTGTTTTTCTGTTTTTAAAATAGGAAGAGCACTGTTTATGCCTGCTATGAACACAAACACTCTAGTCAGTGTTACTGTTGCGCCTGACTCCAGAAAACTACTTTTTTCTGGGGTTGTTTGTGTTTTTCAGACTGATCGTGTTTGAGGAAAATGTGTCGGGATCAGATCTGAGTCAGTCACAGACTTGTTGAGCCTTTCTTAGAAAATAAGATGAATGTTTGTCATAGACTATAGAAGAGGTGGAAGTAGCTACTGGATTGTCTTTTATTGGTTCGTACATTCCAATCAATACAACATCTTTAAGGGAAAAATGTTAAAATGTTGGTCAGCACTAAAGTGGATTACAAGATTTCATCAACAACAAGCTGTTAGAAAAAAAGAATATTTAATTGCAGTTTTTGGAAATCTGCATTTTTGTCTCTAATGGCCTTAATGTTAGGAGACTGGAAAAGAACCAGAGGGTTAGTCAACCTAAGAATTGTTTTCCACATTAAATGTTCTATAAATAAAGGTTATCTGGGCAGTTTTCGTAGAAACATTGACATAGTTGTGTAGTTAGTCCACATCAGCCTCTGTTGGTTTTCGGACTTATAAGGGACGGTTTTTGTTAAGGACATTCCCAGGCATCAATTGCCTCATTCGGCTAATTGCCTATTTAAACTGCCTTTAACTGACTAATCTAAAGAGGGGAAAGACTCAGAAAACAGTCAAATTCATCACAGGGTTCCTGTGTTAGTGGCTATATGAGCCTGGTATACTCGGTGGAGCATGGCTAACATTAGCAGCTAACTCTGCCAGCCTTGGTACCTCTTTACAGATTAATATTGTGCATATTGTGTTTTAAAATGTGGCCTCTTTTCACTTTGGTTGAGTAATCATACATGAGTATAACCCTCGACAGCCTATATACTATTTTATTTCCATTTTCTACTAAGAAAACTATCATACCCTGCTGTTCCTACTACGTGCTAACTGCTAAGCTTCTTAAATTTGGTGAAGTGCCAGAGGAAATCTCTGAAGGAAGGCCATTAAGCCATGGAGCTACAGCGGCCTCTAGTGGTGGGAGGTTCATTACAGTTTAAAAGAGCATTAGGATTTCAATCCCATGTTTATGGGTTATTAGTTTTACTGACTCATACAGCTTGTGCCATCTAATTTGATAAATAAATGTAACTGTTTAACAGCACACATCCTAGTTTTTGTCATCATACAGGTGTTTCCATCTTGGTTTCCATGTGCCATGAGTATTGACACAGTTTAACCATAGTTTACCAAATATGTCCAGTAATACTTAAGGAAGACTTAACACTAGCTATTAACACTGTAAGTTGGATAAGAGGTTGTCCAAAGGCTACTTCCTCTTCTCATACAGTCTGTCGTCACTGTGTTCTAGTTTCCTTTGCTCGTGTTTCAGTGAAACAGCAGAGAACGAATGATTGATGAGAGGATTTTACCGCTGCGTATGAAATACTGACAAGCACACATCTGATCAGAAACTGATCATATCATCCTGATTGATACAAACCTTTTTCTGCTCTGGCCCGTTTGTTCCTCAAAGATCTTGTGCTGCTGGTTGTGTTGAGATAACAGTTAAAATAATCTGTACTATCAAATCCAAAATCAGCCTCAATGAGATTACAGTTTAATATTTTTGAACTTTCTGACAGGATGAAGTCTGTGGAAATATTGAACTGACACGATGAGTTCATGGTCAGCTGCAGCAGACAGACTCTGGTTTGTTACTGAAGAAGTTATTGATGCCTTTTCTTTATTTTTGTATTTCATCTTTGGAAACAACCACTCGACTGTCTTTAACAGCAGCACTGTGTCCATTATTTTTGAACATATTCAGAAGGTTTATATCAAAGCTTGTTTGAATTCTTATTTTTGTAGAGATCTCAAGGTTTTCTATTGTCTTAAAACATTATTATTCATGTGCAGCTTCAGTCCGTCCACACTCACTGCTCTGTTACCTGAAATATTTGACTTGTAGACTCTGTCATTATAAAGACATTAATTTGTTGGAAAAAGCCACGGCAGATCAACTACATTTGCTTTCAAATGATAGATTTGTAAACTAAAAATAGAAAATCTTTCATCTGATGAACGGATGATTGAAAATAAATGTTCTTATTCAAAAAGTTAGTACATAAATTGACCATTTGAAAAAGCTTTATTTAAGTAGCTGGAGGTTTAGCAAGTTTTAATTAAAAATCGACAAAGCTAAGGATGAAAAAGTAAGACTAAATGATGGGGATTGAATAATGCCTTGTATTATTTTGAATGACCAATGCATCATTTTAATGCAAATGTATATCACCAGTGTATGTGTGCATGTATGAAGTGATGAAGTGGGTTTTTAGTAAAGGCTTTATGGGCAGAAACTTTGGAGTGAACTTTATTAGTGTTTTTTGAACAGATTTGACCAAATATCGCTCATCACTGCCTACGGCTGGCTACACTGGACCATTTTTGGACTGTTTGATATTTGTGATTCCAGATCAGGCTGCCTCCAATGGAAAACTCTTGGTATCCAATGACATTGCGCTGACTGGTGGGGGTCACTTACAAGACATGTGCTGACACAGCTAATAGACACAACGGTGAACACAAACACAGCTATACCAGCTTGTAGAATTACGGCAACAATACGAGTGCCTTATAACGTCTCACACAAGACATGCCACTGAAGGTAGAGCAGGAAAAGGCATGGGCAGAGATTGCAGAGGCTGATATGTGATTGTTAAATCATCACTGTGTAACAGACAGCAGGTGTGTGGTCTGTCTAAATCATCTAGTGTTGGTTTGGAGTATTTAAAGTAATATCATTCAAAACTGTACTTAGGTCAGTGCTCTCACTTGTTTTTAAAATTGATAAAGATTTGAAAATTGTCCAGATGTAGCCAGCCTGTAGCCTACCAGAAAAGCTTGTTTACATCCATGACTATGTTGCTAGTTTCCGTCTGTATCGTCACTAGAAAGTTGTCTTGTCACATAATGGACTATTTTGCCTTCATTATTTGAAAAAACTACAAATGGATGATTCATAAGGTAAATAAGAAGGTTATTTTTAGGGTGATTGTTGGTTTCTGTCTGCTCATCTATCCAGGCCATTCCTGTGAACACGTTAACTCAAACTTGGCAAAAACTCATGGAAAATTCAGTAAACTTAGGAGATAGCAGGTCAAGGTGAAAACCAGCCCTTCTCCTTGACCCACCACTGTACTTAGACTGTCCAGTGACTGTTTACCTCACAGAGGAGTAATACCACCAGGCAGTAGTTGGATTATTCTAAAGCTTATTCAAGCCTCAACTGGTCAGATTTTTATGATAAAAATAATCAAGAAAAATGTTGAATAATGTACTCTTTCATTTATGAAGTCCTTTATTTAAAGCTACAGCAAGTCTTTGCTGTAGCTTTTCTTTGTCATGTGCTGATAACGGGATTTCTGGTCTGGGTCAGGCGGTCTCTCTGATGCCTTGGTTCTGGTGATTTCTCTGGCACCTTCATAGGAACGTCTTTCTACTGCTCATGTTGTTTACGGACTCACTGCAGCAGTATTACTTTTCTAACCTCGCCTCCAGCTGCACTTTCACATGTTCACACATGTTCTCTGTGTGTTAGATTAAACAGGTGCTTTAACTCAGTGGTTCTCAACTGGTCTAGTCTCAGGACCCAGTCCGGATCTTAGACGGGACAAAACATGACAGAACAAAGACGAAACCATCATGTTTACATCATTACAGGAGCCCTGAGAGGACATGCAGGCACACATTATTTGACTCCATTTATCATTGTAACATAAACTAACGTTAGCGAGAGATCTTGAGTACTGAATACATTATTATGTGAAAACCTTACCTGAGCTCAAACTTGTTTTCCACCAAGACAAACTTTCAGTGTGATTCTTTGCTCTTCTTTTATCAAAGAAATGTTCAGTTCTGATCAAACTCCTGCTATAGCTGCATCAATGCTAATCTCTTCTCTGGCAGCCGCTGTTTACATCCCTGCAGTCACTTCTACTAAACAACGTCTGCAGCCACCGCCTCTCTCTTCAGCTGGCACTTATGGGCAACCATTCTCCAGCTGGGAAAGTATTTTAGAGGCTTTGCAAAATAGATTTAGAAAACTTTACTGACTGTTGTGACCATTTTCTGTCACAACAGTTAAGTTTTCTGAATCTAAAATCGATCTGCCTGGTGACTGACTGATCTGGCCAGTCCATGAGTAATGCAGGGTTAGGGATAAGCAGCTTTGTAATACAATGAGATAAATCAGTCAAGATCTCAAGGAAATATCTGAAAAGTTGCTTGTCTTCCAGACAAAATGGGCTAAAATAAATCAATGGATGTTTGTCTTTAAGGGCCTCTAAGGGCCTTTAAGGGCCTCATACTTCATAGACTTTCTGCCTCAGTTTGTTTATTTCTAGACACATTCATGACCGACTGGAAACCGATATTGGGTCCAGAACCACCGTTTGAGAACCACTGCTCTAACAAATAATCATGGTTTCAGAACATAACCACTCCATGGGTCAGTACTTACTTCTCTGAAATGAAATGAGAACTGTTTTATTTTTTACTTGTGTCTTAAAATTTCAGGTTCCTTATGAATGACTTTTTTTTTTTATTTAATCTTTATGTACTTTTGATTGATGGAGCCCTAAACAGAGCTGTTTGTCTGTTTATGTGCATTCTCTTACCACTCATGGTTTGATATTTGATGTTTCACACCCCGACAAATAGTATAAAACTGACGGAAAAGCACATGAACACATACAGCCTTGGTTTTTAGAGAAATCAGCAGATTATGAAGTGAAATTATCAGTGACAATAATCAAAGGTGTTTCTGGAGCCTGTGAACTATACATTATTATCTTTGTGTTGGTATATTTTCTATTATTTGCAGCACTTTGTAACTTTGATATGATATCACTATGCAAATACAAAATAATCATTATTCTAATCATCTTCTGTTCTTCAGATCTGATCAGAGCTGCAGGAAGACTTTCAGATAACATATCTGGGATTAAAATGCCAGATTTAGTCACTTTTATAATGAAGCCATTTATTTACAATGGATAAAAGACACATGACGGCTCTGAACCCATGAGCCAGATGTTTTCATTCGTTATTAGAAAATAAGCTATGACCTCCCAGAAGTTTCTTTATGGTCCCTTAAAGTGAAGTAAAAAAAGATGAAGGCCGCTCTCATCATCCCTCTGCGTTGACTTTGCCTTATTATACTCGTCTTCCATTTCCTGCTCTGTGATGTCATTGCAGTATCAGCTGATTGTCCAATAAACATCTTTTCTACAATGTCTTTGTCTGATTTCTCTGGTGTTAAATTTATGACATCTGTTTAATTCCTGATCATGAAGATCATCCTGAATACTGACCATCCATTACTGAGATCGACCAATGCTGAACATGTCTAGTGTTTTAGAAAACATTACTTTCTCCTAGGGGAGGCTCCCTCTACCAAACTTTAAAAACAAATACCTGCTTTTGAAGGGTTTTGAGTGGCCAAAGACCCAGCTGTGGGTAATTCCTTGGAGCATTGTGTTTTGGGATCACAAGTACAATTAATGAGCTACTGCCACTTGTTGCTCTTTAGTCAGGCATCTTCATTGGCACTATAATACACATTTAAAAGACTATTTATCTCTGTAAATCATTCATGCTACCAGTAGTTTGCTGAGCTGCAAGTTAATCTCAGAAGCTGGTCAAATCAGTCAGAAGTTTCAACTCATGTCGCCTTTTTCTTTATTTTTCCTTGAGTAACTGATGTCATCGTTGAAATGTTGAATTAACTGGTGACACGCCATTAACCATTCTGCTTTACAACACACACTAAGTGTATATAGAGCTGTAGTTTCTATTCTCTGCCTGTAGGTGGAAGCAGAGTTACTGCTGTTGCTCTTTGATGGATATGGTCCAGGATAATGGTCAGGTGAAGGTGCAGTCCTGCTCACCTGTAGGTAAAAGAATTATTATCAAAGATGCCTGACATTCATAAGTGTGAAAAACATGTATATAAATAAAGCTTTTGCTGATTGAAAATTTATATGTGAGAATTTGCTGTCTCTCTGAGGACCATTAGGTTAAAAGTTTGATTCACTGATTTACTTTCAGGTGCTCATAATGATCTATTGGTCTTAAATTACACTGAATGGTCCGGTCAGAGTCAAGAAAATCTCTCCCACATCATTACACCACCACCAGCAACCTGAACTATTGATACAAGGCAGGATGGATCCATGCTTTCATGTTGTTTACACCAAATTCTGACCTTACAAGCTGATTGTCACGGCTGAAATCAAGACTCATCAGACCAGGCACATTTTTCTAATCTACTGTCCAGTTTTGGTGAGCCTGTGTGAACTGTAGCCCCAGTTTCCTGTTCTCAGCTGACAGGAGGGACACTTAGTGTGGTCTTCTGCTGCTGTAGCTCATCCGCTTCAAGGATTGATGTGCTGTGTTCAGAGTTGGTATTCTGCAACAACAAGTTTCTATCATTTTGAACCAGTCTGCCAATTCTCCTCTGACATCACCGAGGCATTTTCAAAAGACAGTCTGGCCAATGTGGTTTTTCATGTTGGTGTTTCCCTGGGGTAAGACATGTATCCCAGCTACATTGTTGGAGGGGGTAAATAGGTATGGATTCATATGAATGTAATTAGCTAGTACTGATGGCCTATCCAGCTATCTTTCCGTCATTGTAATGCTCCTCCCACATCACCTTTGCACCTAGTTTTTGGTGTTCTTCCTGAGCTGGGTCCATACCTTTGTATTTGTGTTGTGGGAGTAGCAGGATATTTGGGTGGCTGTGGCTCAGTGAGTAGAGTTGATGTGAGAGATAATAAACCCTAAATTGCTCCCTCTTCATCAGTGACAGGGTATGGATGGCATTAGTTAATACTGATGGCTACTCTCTATAGCAGCCATCAGTGTGTGAATGGTAAGGTGTGACCTGTTGTGTTGAAGAGACATTACAAACCTCAGTCTTCATCAGTTTGAAACAAACTCATGTTTATTATTATTCAAGTAAGAAAAGTGACAGCAGACACTCAGCTGTGGTTTTATTTACACACATGTACATGTCATCCAGCTGATCGTGGAACAGCTCAGACACAAACTGAACTCCTCACAGCCGGGACGAGCTGCTGACGAACTGAAGCTAAATCAGAACTACAAACAGACAGCAGCTGTGAGGAGTCAAACTAGAGACAGAGAGAGGATTTATTAAACTCTAACAGTCATTATTTACAGGACAAAAACTAGTGGAGCTCATCAACATGAACACAACTGATCCAAACATGTGACACAATCAAACATCGCTGATTCAAATCTGAGGAAACTCCAAACTGCAGCACGAAGCTGACGGACCTGAAGAGACACAGAGAAACAGAGAGATGTCTTCAATGACATGTTTGGTGTGTTAGAGAAAAATTCACACATGCACAAAACTCCAGTAAAATTCACCAATTTTTTTAAAGGTGAGCTGAACAGTTTCTGGATCAAGTTTCTGTGACTAGTCAGCATGAGCTAGTCTGCAACTGTGTCAGGTAGGGAGTGGAAATTAAACTCAAGAGGGTGAGTAATTCTTAAGGGATGCATGACTTGGTATTTTACAAGCCAGAAGAAGTTCACAGACCTAAAGTTCATCCACACAGAGGATAAAGCCTGATTTATACAGAAGTTTTTTAATGCACCAATGAGACGTGGCATGGAGCTAATCAGTCTGTGGCACTGCTGGGCTGTTATGAAGCCCCAGTTGCTCTGATAGCAGCCTCAGCTCCTCTGCATTGTTGAGTCTCTCATCTTCCTCTTGACAACATTCTGGTGATCTCTAAGGGGTTCAGGTCAGACAAGCTGGCTGGTCAATCAAACACAGTAACACCACAGTCAGCAAACCAGTTTCTGGTAGGTTTGGCTTCACTGTGGGTGTAGGAAGGTGCCAAGTCCTGCTGGAAAAGAAAATCAGTATCTCCATAAAGCTTCTCAGCAGACAGAAGCACAGAGGTCTCTGAAATCTCCAGATAAATGGCTGACAGTGTTGGTTCTAGGCTTGATGAAGACCAGTGGACCAACAACAGCAGATGACATGGACCCAAAACCATCACTGACTCTGGAGACTGAAGACACTGGATTTTAAGTACCTTGACCCCCAAAGGAAATGCAACATTGACTTGAATCTGAAAACAGGACTTTGGACCACCGAGCAACGGTCCAGTTCTTTCTCTCCATAGCCCAGGGGAGATGCTGATGCTGTCTGTGGTCCATGAGTTGCTAGACACTTGTAGTCCATTTCCTAGACCAGTCTGTGGCTGTGGCTCTTAATCCACTGACTCCAGTCTCAGTCCACTCCTTATGAAACTCCACTAAGTTCTTGAATCTGCTTTGTTTGAAAATCCTCTGCAGGCTGAGCTCATCCCTGTTGAATCTGCTCTGATACAGCCTCTGAGAACAGCCTGCTCTTTCAGCAGTGACCTTCTGTGGCGTACCCTCTTTGTGGAGGGTGTCAGTGATTGTCTTCTGGACAGCTGTCATGTCAGCAGTCTTCCCCGTGATTGTAGTTGTGTGTACTGAACCAGAGAATAAAGGCTAATAAACCTTTGTAAATTGGACTTTTTCCACAATATTCTAATATTTTGAAATACTACTTTGTAATAACACTGAAATATTTCACTTATAAATCTAGAATATGTGCAAGTTTCACATTCCAGAAAAATAAACTTTTCATGACATTCTAATTCATAGTGAAGCAGTAGTATCTGCCACCTATTCCACCCTCTACATGCCAACATTCACCCATAACCAGTCCATACAAAGCTCCTTAATAAAAAGCCTAAAAATGAGCCATCAGATCAGAGGTTTCAACATATGAACCACCATGAAAACTGGAAGCATGATGAAGAAAATAAACTTCGTGACACCTAAATTTAGTTTTTTGTTTTTTTTTTTAATGACAGAATGTCTAGATATTATGTATACAGAAAGGGTCATAAACAAAAAAAAACTTGGATTGCCACCCTGCTGCTGCTTCATTCACTCATCCTACAGTGCCAACACTATGTGCACATTTTACTGTCAGGTTGCTTATAAAGATCACATTTGATGCGTTCACTTACAGTCCAGTCCATCTGGTCAGCAGTCACACAATGGTGGCTGGGCTGATAACTGGAGCAGTTTTCTGCAGACAGACAGACAGATGGAGAGTTAACATCTGGACCAACCACAGAAAAAAGCACTGATCTGACCTATGTTTTCTCACTCACAGCTGAAATGTACTGGCTGTTGAGGTGCTGTTTGTTGGAGGAGTAGGAGGAGGAGGAGGAAGAGGAGGAAGGCTGGCTGGGGGGGCTGGGCTCCTCCTGAAGCGCCTCCTGGAGGTGGGAGGAGACGCAGCCACTGTCGGACCCGGTGGAGCCTGAGAGACAGCGAGACGACGAGCCTGAACTCTCTGTGGCTGAGAGAAGAAGAGAAGAGAACCATTTCACGGGATTTCACAATACTCACAGTACAGGTGCATTATGGGAAATGCAGACACCAAGGCAAGATAAATGTATTAATAAATCAGACTACAGCAACAAGGGGTTTGGTGGGCTTTCCACGAGACATCTTTAACATGCTAAAAAAGAAGCCAACCTTTAATCAGACAGTTTAAATGTGAGCTAAAGGTCTGGATATGCCCCCCTTATGTTTCTAATCTGTCATAAACAGTTGTCAGGGTTTGTGTTTCCGTACTCATGGAGGGCTGACTGCTGGTCTCATGCTCCTGCTCGTCCTCCTCGATACAAGGGTTGATGAAGGAGCTTTCAGCAGCAGGAGATGAGGACAGGGTTTGACTGAAGGAGGAGAAGGAGCAGATAAGTTTAAAATGATGGTATTTAAATGAAGTGGACAGAAAAACATGGGACAGATATCTTTGTGTACAGTACCTGTACATGTGCAGGTTAAGCGGCCCCAGCAGGCTGGATGAAGACGGTCCAGAGGCTGCGGTGTCAGAGGTCACTGCTCCTCGCTTGAACGGGTTGGAGTGATCAAACACAGAGACCGCAATGGACGCTCGCGTTCTGGCACCTGAACAAACACAGAGACATTTTAACCATCAGCTGATCAGATCTGATATTACGAGTTAATACATAAATATAGAACACATTCGATGTAATATACAGTTCAGCAAACAAACAAATAAGAGCTCACTGAAACCATCTTGTTTTCTATCTGGATGTTCAGGCGAGATCATTTTTATTTACTTCTACAGGAAAATGTCAGACTACCATGGCATCACATCATGCCCAAACAAAAGCACGTTCCTTTCTGTGGAAGTCTGACTAACATTTGAAGCCAGTTAAAGATATTTTTGCCCTAATGAGAGGATAGACACTCAGCCAGACCTCTGATCTCAATTATGCCCCTACCAGCTACAAATAAGCTAAATAACCTAACACATGGCCTTTAGCTGTCAAAGCTTTGCCAGCTTCAGCAGTCCCAGGCTCTGTACATGAAGCTGCAGGTAGAGACATTGCTGATAGTACCTTCCCTAACACACGGTCCCGTGCTGGGCTCCTCAACCCAAAAATGTAGATCAGGGGCAGCAAGAGCCAGGACATCACAGGCGTAGCGATTGGGACCCTTCCTTTATTAACGCTCTGTCTGATAGTCCCACGTCACTTCTGGGAGACAGGCAACTCTCACATCTGAGCTACACCCCTCTATAGCACAACACTGCATTATTCTTCATTTTACCTTCCCTCTCACATGGCCAATGCAGTCAAAACTAAAACAGTCCAGCCTAAGAAGTGAATATTTCTGTGTAACTGTAAACATGTCCCCACCAGTCTCCATACTGTTTTTGAGTTATGCTGTTTTGCAAATGAAGTAATGCAGCTTACCTTTGTGTTCATGTGAGGAAGTCACCAAACATTTACCTTATCAGCTAGGCTGAAAAGTCTGTGTCTAAAGTTCAACAAGCACTGTAACAGATTGACTTCCATGCTGAGGAGATGCTGATCTAAGTAGAATTTCAGAGTGGACTCTAAAAATTTGCCAAGCTAAACATTGTTCTAAATTAATAAAATAACTTGAAATGAAATGTTAATAACTGACTGCATTACATTTCATCTTTTACTAGACTGGGAACTTTCTTTAAAGTGTATAACCTCTGCTCTTCATGATGTAGTGAACGGCTCGATCGCTGATGGCTGCATCACTCGGCTGGATGTCCAAAAAAGGTTTGTTTCCCACTCCCATCGACACCATCTCCTTCAGACGCATCTCTGAAACACACACACAGAAATTATCTTCAGTGAATTTGTAGTCAAAAAGCATATTTAAAAACATCTGAGGTTGACCAGTGGGCTGTATACTCACTGGCCACTTTATTAGGTACACCTGTTCAAATGCTTGTTAACACAAATAGCTAATCAGCCAATCACATGGCAGCAACTCCATGCATTTAGACACGTAGATGAGGTCAAGATGACTTGTTGAAGTTCAAACCCAGCATCAGAATGGGGAAAAAAGGGGATTTAAGTGACTATGAAAGTGGCATGGTTGTTGGGCTGGTCTGAGTATTTCAGAAACTGCTGATCTACTGGGATTTTCACACACAACCATCTCTAGGGTTTACAGAGAATGGTCTGAAAAAGAGAAAATATCCAGTGAGCGGCAGTTGTGTGGACAAAAATGCCTTGCTGATGTCAGAGGAGAATGGGCAGACTGGTTCAAGACAATAGAAAGGCAACAATAACTCAAATAACCACTCGTAACAACCAAGGTAAGCAGAATACCATCTCTGAATGCAGAAGCAGAGGGGCTACAACAGCAGAAGACCACACTGCATGCCACTCCTGACAGCTAAGAACAGGAAACTGGGGCTACGGTTCACATGGGCTCACCAAAATCGGACAATAGAAGATTGGTAAAACCTTCCCTAGTCTGATGAGTCTCAGTCTCAGCCTCAACATTCAGATGGTAGGGTCAGAATTTGGTGTAAGCAACATGAAAGGACCCATCCTGCCTTCTCTCAATTTGATAGGGCACCTTTGGAATGTGGTGAAATGGGAGATTTACATCATGGATGTGTAGTCGACAGATCTGCAGCAACTGTGTGACACTATTATGTCAGTGTGGACCAGAATCTCTGAGGAATGTTCCCAACAACTTGTTAAAATGTGCCATGAAGAATCAAGGCAGTTCTAAGGGCAAAAGGGTTGTACCTAATAAGGTGGCTGGTGTATGTGGTGAATCTTTCTTGCATTGTATTCTACTTTGACACCCTGACCTGACGTCAATGATGCGAATCCTGACACCAATAGGAAAGCACATGGTCCTTATCTTTTTTTTTTTACCAGAATGACATTATACAAGTCCCCATTTTTCTTTTCTTTGCCCCAGGGGTTTTTGTGCACGTACAAAGCAACAGACTGATAGAAATTCACCCCCCTCCTCTTAAACGAACTCACACACAGTCACTGAGCCGGACATGTACAGTCGTGAGCTACCAAAAAGGCTCTGTAGTTTGAGTCAGACTTCACCCAAAGTGCTTTAACCTAACTAGATAATTATGCTGCAGAAAATCGAGATGAAAAGTAGCATTCTATTTTTTTTTAAATGTATAACGGTGCATCTTTAAATCAAGGCTGGGCAGCAGGAGGCCAACGAAGAGAGGAGAAGTAGTGCAGTAAGGTAAGGAGAGAGGAGAAAGAAACATGAGTGTTTGATGGGGGCAGAGGGCAATCAGGAGTGTGGCGTCTACCTTTATTCTTGGTAGCCTGAGTCCACAGGATCTGGGCGATGTCACTCGTCCAGACGTGTTTAACCTCAGCTGTGTTAGCCTGAAGGATGAATGTCTGGTTCTTGGATGTCCTCCTCCTGAACCAGATCTCAAAACGGAGCCCGTTGTCCCCCGTCGACTCTGTCAAACCGATGTCTGCTGTCTGAAGGAGAAAAAAGATCTCAGTCTGAGTCTGACCTTTACATGTGCCCAACAAAGGAGAATTTAAAGATTATTTCTGGGTCTTTTATCGGTTATTAGATAGGAAAGCTTAAGATAGGCATGCATCAAGACCCAGAGTTTAACCTGCAAAAATAGTTACAAGGACTATACTATCTGTACACGGGGGGGCCTGCTCTACCATCTGTTCTTCACTGCTGCACCAAAAGGAGTCTTTAAAGTGTGATTCTGACTTCAAGTTCAGAGGTTTATTGCAGGTGTGAACTGTTGGGGGTGTTTGGTTAATGGGAATAAGGCTGTTGAGTTCTAAGTGATAGGAATTCTAAGTGGATAAGGTTAGAGAGTCGTTAGGTCGTCCATCCCTCTTAAAGTTTATAATTTTACCTTGAAAGATTGTTTGTAGATGAAGACGTCCAGCCCTCCCTCCATCTTTTTGGGTTTACTGAAGAGAACGAGCTCCTCAAACAGGAAGACGTGACGCTGGCATTTCCTCCTCCCCATCCAGACAGTGAACTCGTCCTGACGTATCAGCTGACCCTGCTCCTTCAGGTTCACCTGGGGGGAGGGGGGAGAGGGTAAGTCATACATCTGTGAAGAGGAGGAGGAGGGGGAGAAGGAATTCTAACTTACGTCACAGTCTCGGATAGCGTCCATTGCTAACAGGTCGTTGCCGTGGCGAAGCTGGAACTTGACCATGTTGGTGGCGGCCTGTAGTGCAGCAAGCTCTGTCTCCTGAGCTAAGCCCACCTCCTTCATGAGGTCAGTGAGGAGCAGAGCATATTTACTCATCCTCTGAACGGGCTTCAACAGGTAGGAAGACAGATCCATCTTATCTCCCAACTCTACCTGCTTCCTCTGCATGACGAGGAGGAGGAGGGTGAGGAAGGAGCAGAGAGAGGAGAGGGATATGATTTAAGAAAGAGAAAGGATTGTGGCATCAGAGAGGGGCAGGCAAGGAAGAGGAGGGAGAGACAAAGGAGAAAATTTTTAAGAAGGTTTAGCATAACATTGAAATATAGGAAAGTTGACCAGACTTTTTCATTAATACGATAAAAAGAGACACAGTGAGGAGTCAAAATGACGAGTTCTCACCCTGAAGAAGGAGTGTCCGTGCAGCGCAAGCAGAGCATCAGACTTTGGTTTGTTCTTGCTGTACAGAGCGTACAGACTGAACTGCTCCTGCTGTAAAACACAACAACAAAGAAAACACATTAACTCAACATTTCAGTCTCCTTTAAAACACGTTTCTTATTTCATTTATTAAGGCAACAGCACCAAAGTCCTAAACTCTGATCTCTGTTAGTAAAACCACTAAGTTAAGTTTTGTCTCCAGATGACTGCCTCATTGATGTTGAAGATAATTGTGAGCATGGGAAATGTTAGGTAGGAAATGTACTAGCAGCTGAATAAGCCAGCGGGCATATACATAATGGCTGCTCGCACTCCCTGCATTGATTTAGCACATCCACTTTGCACATGCTCAAAATTAAAATGACATAGTCATAGATATGTTCACGACCAGAAGGGGGGTGGTGGGGTGGGGGGGTACTGAAAGAGGGGAAGAAGATGTAGCATGGCCATACCTGAGAAACAATGGCAGAAATGTATAAAGAGCTCATGGATGGACCAAATCCAGTTATTCCACAACTGTAATACGTTTTATTGTCACTGAAGAGAGAGTAACATTTCTGCCAGACTAGCAGGGAAAATTAGTTCTGAGACACTAAATGAAAACAAAACTGGAGTTTCGCTTAAATGAGTAATCCTTTAAACTGCTGACATTCAGACATGTTTATCGTAAAATTTTAATTTAAGATTTTCATTAAATACAGATGACATTGGAATTTAGTGAACACATAGCAAGCTGATGGGTAAACTAGCAGTAAAAATGAGCATGTTGATCTGGCTTATTGTAGTCTAAAGCTCTATTTGTACGGGATTAGTATTACCTGGGGACCTCTAGTTGTTAGTAATAATCGACATCTGTGTTTTTAATCCTGTGAAAACGAACCATGTCTGTAATATGCTAAGTAAAAATTCCAGGGCAAATTACCTACCATACTCCAGCACAGAGGTCAACAGGTAACACTAATCCTGTCCAAATTGGCATCTCTGTAAACCATGGTGGAATTTTTTTCTAGTGATTTGTGCAGCTTTTTCTGTTTTTTTTCTGACAAAAAAAAAAAGAATAAATAAAGGCCAAGCATGACGCTGTAAACAAAGTTTTGACAAACTCACACTATCTATAGCGCTTCTCATTCAGTTTATGTTTACAAATGTATTTACTTTGCTTAATTCATTCATTTACACTCTAGTTACATGCACATACTGCTGCTCTCTTTATATCCAAAACTTTTTTTTCCTGTGCCTGATCTTACATCAGTATTATCAAACGGTACTTTTCATTCATAACATAATTTATGTGGTGAAATGTGCCACTAAACATTCAGTGATTCGGCTAAACAGCTGATCTGAGCAAGGATGGTTGTTGCTGGTGCACAATGATCCAAAATTAAAAGAATAAAGAAAATCACAACAGAAAACTGTTAAAAGATGACAGTTGAGGTTCATATTTAGCATGATAAGTCTCACTCATTCATACATTAAGAGGAGGGACATTACAGAGCCTGTATTTCTCTCCTCTCTTCTTCTCTGTCTGATCAGCTGCAGATACACACAGCTGATGGACGCAACCTTGATGCATTTTTTGTGTGGAACTTAGAGATAAAAATTCGCTGAGTGTAATTATTGCTGATTTCATGCAGAACAATCGGATTGTATTACAGACTTTGCTTATCCTGTGTGAGTGCAGTGTACTAAGCACTAAAGTCAGGGGGTAATTCATAAATTATCAGAGGTCCTCAGGTATTACTAACCCTGTGTGATTAGTGCTTTATATTGTGCCTTATTTTTCATTTTTTTTATTTTCAGATGTTTTACCAAGTTTATGCTTCATTGCAGTTTTACAAAAATGTGTGAGTCCTTTAATCAAGTTCAGGAAAAGGTACACCTTGTATTTCTTGGAGGACTTAAAGCTGTTAGCTCTCTGTTCTGGGTTAAAGAGAACTAATAAATTGATTTAAATTAAACACATAGGCAGAAGGTTTTATGATCAATAAAGAATACATGAATGAATTAATGAATGAATATGGGTATTAAAATGTCATACATGTCTGAGGAAACAGTGTGGCACTCTGAGCGGATGTTTCCAGCACGCCTCCAACTCTTTCAGGAAGAACTGACTGTGGAAGTCCAGAAGCTTCTCCAGATTTCCAAACACAACGGTGCGTTTTCCCCGCAGGTCCTGAGGAAGGTCGGCTCGGTCCATCATGGGGAAGTAGTGACGGATGATGTAACTCAAAGAGCGGACGTACTCCCTCTCCGTGGTCACCATCTCTTCCACAACGTGCCTCAGCTTACTGTAGAAACACATCATTTATGGACACTCAGGACAAGTACGGGACATTATCGATTATCTTTAGTCCAGGTCAGACCAAACATTTGCAACAAGACCATTTCAGAACATCACTGGTGACAGTTGCAGCTGTCAAATAAAGACGTCTGATGATGTTGCCTGATTCATAATAAATAAAAAACTCAAGAATGCAAATGCTACATTTTCTGTGTTAAATTAAATATTCTCAGCAAAGAATAACAAGACTGAGCTAGCAAAGCAAAGCATGTCCACGTTCATATGTGCTGTAAAATTGCACTGCCACATATAGCTATCAACCAATCAATGGCAACATAAACCTTTCCTAAGTATAGGGCAGGACTGTTGAGCAAGGCTCATGTTGACAGCTCTCAGCCCATAATATGTGGTATTAATGTTACAGGAATAAATCACTATAAATTCAGTGACTGTGAGGGTGATTTATTAATGTTACAGGAATAAATCACTCTAAATTGAGTGACTGTGAGGGTGATCACAGGGGCGTGACCAGGTCAGCTTTTAGAAAGTAGTAGAGTGGTCTGTTGCATGCAGTAGCGAGTTCTAACTTGTCTCATTGTGAATCTGGTCTTTATACATCCCTGGAGTTGTTGTTACCCACCTCCCTCTGGGTCTGGACTCTGATGCTGGACTACCATTGGTCCTGGGGTTGCTGGGTGTCCCAGGGCTGCGCAGTCCCTGTCCAGCCCACCCGTGAGCAGCCGTCCTGGGGCAAAGGGTGCGGTCAGCTGCCTCTGAGCTACTGACCTCCAGACCCCGGATGAACACGCCTGTGTTTCCTCTGCGTACGGGCTCACTGAGAGCCCTGGGATTCGGCCCGTACCGTGACGACTCTGGGGTGGAGGGACAGTCAAAGCTCTGAGTTTTCCTCAGCTGCTGCCGTCTGCTGGAGGAGAAGGACGAGGAGCTGGTGGAGGGAGAGGAGGCTAAGGAGGGAGTGAAGCTGTGGCATGAGCCGAGGCGAGGGAGGCTAGGACTAGAGGAGCAGATATCCACCTGGTCCGACGACTCCTCAGAGGAAGGGCTGCGGAAGAGGCGCTGGAGAAGCGGGGTGCTCTGCGGGGTGGTGTTGGAGGAAGTGACTGACGAGGAGGTGTTGAAGAGAAGGGAGGATGAAGTGCTGCGAGGAGGCGAGGACTTTTCCTCCTCAGCTGGACAGGAGGACAATGAGGGGGACTTATCAAAGACCCCCAAAAGTCCTGACAGTGATTTTCTAGAGGAGGTGGAGCTTCTGCTGAGGTTAGAGTCAGATCGGTGTCTATGGGCGGAGTCTCTTGTCCTGAGCGCCGCCTCCATCTTCCTGTCAAACATCTTCTTGGTCTCCTGACATTTAGACCAAGCAAAGCTCCATTGACGGAGGCCTCGGTCACCCCTCAGCTCCTCCGCCAACGCCTTCATCTCCTGAAAACGTCTATCTGGGATTGGTGGGTGCTGGCGCTGGTAGTCCTCCAGGCAGCCAATCACAGACTGGCATTTTTCTGGCAGTGTGCAGTCCTCCATGCTGACACCAGCTAGGTGACGCATACCCTCCAAAGCCCAGCCATAGGCCTGCAGACACACAGAGAGAAAAAGCGAGCTTTAGATGATGACAAGGAGGTGTGGCTTCAGGAACTGTCTCAGGTATGCCGCAGTTTGACCAATCAGCAACATTCAGCCCTGCATGCTCTACACACACAAATCTTTAAGCCTGATTCATACATCCAAGCAGTGATCCTGCTGCTTAATGCAAAGTTGATACTGTTTAACCCCTTTATGCTTCTTTGTACTGCAGTAAGGTAAGGCTGCAGCCAACAGTCTTAACCTAGCATAGAGACTGAAAACAACAGAGGAGAGTGGGGTAAGATCCAGTTTTTACTTATGTGGCTCTGCAGGAAAGGGAAAAGCTGCAGGGCAACCAGACAGAGTGATAGGTACAATAAAAACGTCCACTCTTGATTTGAGATGACCACTGGTGTAGTGGTGTGAGTAGAAAGGGGTATGCTCTTGATTCATTGCTTTAAAGCTGACATAACTGACCAAATGACACTTAATAACAACATTCATAAACATTTTTAAAGCCTCCTTCATGGGAATGTCAGGGGTCATATCATGATAATAACAGTGTCTTATGCATACCCCTTTAGTGAAGTGTACCTGAAGCCTTGTATGTGATTACATGATTGCACAGCCTGGCATTGCAATTGCAATTAAATTAATTGTACAGCACCATTCAAAATATTCTTTGAACAAAAAGTTGCATACGACTTCATAACATCTCATTTTGATTTTAAAATATAGACCAACAAACCTTTAGAGGAGCAGAATGCAGAAGTAAACTCAATTAAAATAGTCTGCAAGCTCTGAGGGCACATCTAAATCTGATTGATGAATCACGTTTGTTCATAAAATGCTTTGGATCAACCGTAATCAAAATAAAATATTTAAATTAAAATGGTACAGGATCTTTGGATCTTTGACACATTTCACCTTAAACCCATTAAAACACAGACATTGCACTGTGATCTGAAATAGAGCTGAGCAATTACCAGCAATCGCAAATTAGATTAAATCCTTTTGTCCAAAGACTGGAACTCATAAATAGTTTCATGAAGTTATGTTTGTTAATTTGTGTTTATTCGTTTTGCAGCACGAAGCACAGAGACCTCTTATGGTTGCAGCACTAATATGGCAGCCAGTCACAGCTGCTGCACATCAGACCTCTACACAGACTTAGTCCTGGGTTTAACATCTCACTTAAAGCTTTAGTAAGATCATAATCAGACTATGAGTTGTTCTATTGAAAATACAGCTTTAGTTTCCTCAAAAGGCTCCCTTATCAAAATAAACCTCCTCTCCAAGAAAGGTGATGATCTTTCTCTAACACGCTTCATTTCTGCTTCATGTGCTGTTTGGGCAGAGATCCTGTTCAGACATGAAACAGAATGACTCAAGATGCCAAGTTTTACTCTGGTAGCACAGAGGGATGATGGCCTGAGGTATGTGCGGTTCCTTCTGTGGGTTACTGGACCAACGAGAGACAGAGAGAGAGAAAGAGAGAGGGAGGAGGCCAAGGAATGACATCAGCTTCAACGCCAGTGGAGAAAAAGCTTTGAAGTGTTTTGTATGAATGTGTGTGTGAGCACGTTTCAGCGCCACAAAGGAGCCGACCGCCGACCTCCTTTTTGTCGTGGTTGGAGGGGGAGGGATTTGTGTGTGGGGGTATAAATGAAAAAGGAGAGGCCTCCTCCTTTTCTGCACTGATGGACTGAAAGAGTCTTTACCCTCCTCACAGACAGCTAACACATTACCTCACCACTGAAACAGCACTCATGTTTACTCAGGTCACTTTTGGGATATTTACAGACTTCCATTCACTTCCTGGAGACACATCCCAGTCTAAAACTCTACTCTCTACTCTCTCCTCATTCAGGACACAACTTTTGTCCCAAATCAACTGGTCTGGAGTCTGAGGGGGTTTAAAATAAACTCTACTCTTGTAGTAGATGCAGTTCCTTTGGGATGGTGTGACAACAGCCAATCTACTACTGTACTCAGATTCATAAAATATGGGTCTTTGTTTTTTGTGTGGTTTGTTTGTGTTAAGGACATGAACGGACCTCAAAGCAAACTAACTGCAGGAAGAACAAGTCACGAAAAGGTGCCTTGCATGAACGCTAAATAGTACTTCAAAACTTACAGTAAGAGACCCTTTGAAGGGATTCTAGGACTGCACTGCCTATAAAAACATGCTCAGGTCTTAAACTTAACCTCAGAAACATACTAATGTGGTGTGGTGTAGAAAACACGTGATGTAGCTGCTATCAAGCTGCGCGTGCGCAGCTGCTGAGGAATAACGCAAAACATGGTGACTGTAGACATCTAAGTACTCGACTTTTATCGTTTTTGAAAAGAAAACAACTCACTGCTGTTCTTTGTTCTTCTTTTAACAAAGAAATGTTGTCAAGTTCTGATAAAACTGGCGCTTTAGCAGCATCCACACTAACCTCTTCCTCCATAACTGCACCAGCTCTTGCTGCTGCTTGTTTACATCACGACTCTGCTGCGCCTAAAAGTGCTGCCCCTTGTCACTGATTGGTCCTGTCACTTTCTAACCGGGCCCAAACGGTTCAGACGGGAGCTTTGCAAGATGGATTCACCAGTGAGAAACAAGGAAACGGGCGTGTCCATCTGCTTTGCAAGGTTATCAATCTATTCTACTGAATAGAAACTAAAAATTGACACCACAATGCATCTTGAAACAGGTGTTATATGTTAAAATCACATCCTAAATTCTGGCTTAAATCAGCTGCAAGGGGAACATAAGCACAGACAGAAAATGGAAATTCAAAATGGACATTTAGTTGTACCCTAAATGGAGTATTAGACATTAAAGGGTATCCTGAAACAGCCTAAAACATACTGAAGCAGATACCTAAGAAGACCGTTAACATACAGTAAAACTAAGAACCCAATAGGATCAAGCAATCAGAATCCTCATACAGTCATTGACTGACCAACTGACACTGACATAACAACAACGTTACTCAAAGTTACACTTATTTTTAGATAACATAAAAATATTCTTACCGGTACAGAAGGTAACGTGCCACACTTAGAGCTCAGATTTAAAAGGCTAACAAGACAAGCTAAAGATAATTTCTCTCACTTAACAAGAAAGTGTGAGAGTGCCAAGAAAAGAGAGAGAAAGGCAGGGGATAGCTGCTTTAGCTAAAGTTACCACAAAAATCAAAAACTGTTTTTGCCTGCATCTGACAATTTTATAAATACAAAGTGTTTGACATTCATTGGATTACACAAAAATGTTAAAATTCAATTCGATATTGAAAAACTATAGTAAAATACAACTTATTGTTATGAATTCAACTCAGTGTCATCTCATGTGTTTGTCATGACAGGTCAGCTTTCTAACAATGAAACCATATGGACCATCACACACTCCTACAGTAGGCCACTGGGTCAGCTGTTGGTGTGTGCGTGAGTGTCGGCTGAGTGCTCTTCAAACTGATTAGCTGGCTGATGTGTCCTGATCACAACAGCCGTTCAGTTCCCACACAGACAAACACAAAGAGTTAAACAATTTAGTATTCAAATGTCAAGGTCTACTAACCATTCATCTACATATTTATGTAGTTAAAGTTTGAGCCAAGGGTCCACATGAGACAGGATGGGAGAGAGAGACTAAACACAGCTCTAAATACACTTACAAAACAGCTGAGAGAAAATATGGAAATCAGAGCGCTCCAGAAGGAGGACTTTGGCTAACAGCTTCACCACAGACTCTGTCGGTGTTTGGCTTTGCTAGGCAGCACCAGGCTCTGACTTTCAGTAAATCCTCCACATTCCTTAAACATTTATCTACACAATGTCTCAGAACTCCCACACTCATACCAGGAGCTTAACTGTAAGTAAGACTTTTACAGTACATGTGCAACCTTTAGGAGCAGAGCTCTAACAAAACTAACCAGCCAACCAAAATAAATACAAACATTATTAAGAAAAAAACCCAGAATGAGCTGATGCATTGGTACAATCAGCAGAAAAATCCCACCAGAACAGAAGGGTTAATGAATGCCAACAAGATGAACATACCTCACCTCTCACTGTTTGTGCTCTTTTGTTTGGATCAGACCTCTGTGCTGGCAGGTGACAGGAGCTGATGAGGCTCAGTCACTCAGCAAGAATCTTAAGCTCCTTTCACCCATAAACTCCTGACACTTTTAAGGCAATTTAAGCCATCCAGGTCCTGAATTTTCAGGATTTACCTTTCATATATGCACACACAGTGAGAGATTACCTGCTCTCACAACTTAAGGTAATATGTTTGGTAGAGATGGGGAAGTGGGCCTGACTAGAGCGCTCAGAAGTAGGACAGTAACTGAGTCACTCGGTCAACAACTATATCATAAATGGACTTGAGCTTGAATAGTACTCTTCTTATTTAAGCACTTTTTCACCACAGGTCACACTTACTCATTCACACACTGATAGTGAAGGCTGCTACAAAGAGTGGCTATCAGTATTAACTAATCCCACTCAAATGCATTCATACTAAGGCTGACACCTCTCATTACGTTGGTCAATTGGTCTCATCTGATCAGTCTGTGTGAGCGGGAGTGCACAGCTGACTGAATGAGAGATGTGCAGCAGGAGAGTGAGAGGAGCATGCAGTGCTGGGCACTTCCAGGTAGAGAGAAGTACATGTAAAGTGATGCAGAGAACATGTTATATTTTGACTGTTTCACAGTGGTTTGCTGTAAATGTCTTAAAAACAATACGTTTTAAACTCGACACATGATGCAGGATACGTGAACTTATGTGGTGCTGAATGTCTCTGCTGCTCTCTGTCACAGCATGAACTCCCGCAATCTATTTAATTCACTTAAGATGTTGTAGTAAGTCTCTTTATCATTGCATTAAAATGTACATGTTAATGATAGTATCTTTACAAGCAGACAGAAAGCAGAAGAGAGAAAAGACAATGCCTTCTGTTCATTAAGCCCAACCCAGACTTTGTTCCTTCATCTTGGTCAAAAAACACTACACGCAGGAATAAATGATCTTGTTAATAGTTACTGTTATGATTTATTGGAAAAACAATTATATCTGAGGTAGTCTGTATGACTCTAAATAGTCACTGTGCCATAAAAACAGAAATCATGATTATAGACCGGTGTTCTTCTTGTTTCTGAGTCAGTTCTTATTTATGAAAACATCATTACATTAGACATAACTAAAAATGCTTCATAAAGCTTGTAATAACTTTCAAGATCATTTAGACTACCAGAGGGCTGCTACATGTCCTAGGAACACGTCACAGATTAAATTGATAATGAGATAAAGTGAAGTTGCTCTTTAATCCTGAACAACAAATCAATTTATTGGTGTGTTGGTATAATAAGTCTTTATGTTTTGGTAGCCGACAGGATTAATTCAAACACATTCACACATCACTGATGAAGAGCCTCCCAACACAAACTGCTTGTATAGACTTTTACTAAGGGTCAGAAAAACTCAGATAATGTTTGGCTGAAAGGATTTGGGACACTTCCTGTTCTGGACAATAATCTGAACAATGTCAGTTGCACAGTGCATGTCTGAAGTCTATTTCAGACAGACAAGATAAACTGAAACTGGCAGCTGCTTGTGCCCGGCTGCTCTGTAACTTTCTAAAACCACATCAATCTACTGTGACTTAAAGAGTTATTTCCATAGCAATTACTCTCACAGTCACTCAATTTAAAGTGATTTAACTCTGGAGTTACTGCAAAATAAATCTGTCTCAGCAATGGCAGTGCTGCACACTATTTTTTTTTCTGACATGATAATGCTGATCATCGAGATGTAAGAGGAGGCACAATGGAGGTTCATCACTGAATCCTCCTTGTCATCACCTGAGAATAATCTATTTTCCACAGACAATCCTCCTTCAGCCTTGAATTTCTCATGCATTAGCCAATATAATGAGCCATGAGAGATTATTGACTGAAATTCTCTTGTGAAAAGAGAAAAAAAGATATGCAATCATTTTCAAAATTCAAAGCCTAAATATAAATATTCTACTTTGAACACATATTTTTTGGCATATGTAACCTTTCAGAATGAGACTTCTGATTTTCCTCATCACATGACTGCAATGTCTTAAAACCAGCTGTATGCAATTTGACAAACTGAATCTCTGGAATCATCATCAGACAGCCTGATGGAGCTGCGGGGGCACAGTTCAGACAGCTACAACCGTCACCAGCGATGTTCTAAAACAGTCTCATTTTATCACAAATCTTTTCTGCAGAGGTACATGTGTCTACAATCCAACTTAACCCAGTTACTGAGGTCAACTTTTATGTTAAAAACACAGTCAGGGATATGTTGAGTGAGCTCTTCGGTTCAATAGGCTATACCTCTGTCTCTGTGGTGTTTAATAAGCTCAATTAAACTCTTCAGGGGCTCATTTTTTCAAGAGAAATGATTCAGATTGTGTTCTTTTAATTGATTAATTGATATTAAAATGGCAATTTCTCATTAAATTTCTGTTAATTGATAAATGTAGGAACATTTCAGCTCCAGTCTGGATCTCTCATACTAGACAGTTTAGTGGGAGAGAAGAGGAAGACAACAACATAAAAGAGGAGAGGAAGACTGGCCGCTACACACTAATTAAAATAACATGTGGTGGTTATTGTGCTGCAGAAACAGAGGGAGAGGAGGAGGAGGGAGTGTGGACCACGACGAGACGGGCTCTGGTTTTTGGGGACAGTGGCCCTGCAGGACTCCAGGCCAGGACGCAGTCAACCAAAGAGCCAAAGAAGAAGAGGAGGAGGAGGAGGCCAAAACCCTCCAAAACTAGATGAAAGGAGGAGGGCCCCTTCTCTCCACCTTCATGGGAGGGGGAGTGGACTTCAAACAGTCTGCACAGAGACATATTTACTGAGTCTGTCAGTTGTTCTTTAAAAATGCACTCATCCCTCAGTTTGTTCTCCGAAATCTATTTTTAGCTGTTTACAATGTAAAGGAAACTGAAAACTTTGGTGTGTCTGCAGATGGAACATCAGCAGACGGTAGATGAATTTAGATGCTTCATGAAGCTCCGGATATGATCAACATTTTTAAAAAATGATAAACTTTTTCCACTTAAGAAAGATGTACAAATGATGATATTTTTAAACTTTGGCCTTTAAATAACAGTCTGGGGTTTAAAAGAACAATGCATTTAAAGGCTCTGGAAATGCTCCAGTAGATTGCTTCAGCCTGAAGCTTTGAAGGGGCATTAATTGCTGCAGCAACATGCTTGGTTGCAACTGGGACAGGTCAAAGAATGTCCACAAAAAGGTTCAATTTTCTAACGTTGATTGGCTTTGAAAGAAGTTAAAACAGTAAAACAACATGACAGAAAAGAGAAAAACAAACAATACAGATTAACCTATTCAACAGGGTAAGGTGCCTTTTTGACTCAACAAAAAGCCGTTAAGGTGCTCTCTTCAATTCAACACTCTGATGACAAAAAAGTTTGACCATGCAGATCAAGGAAATAAAAAAAAAACACAGTATATAGATATGGTTGTGGTATTACCCAGTTTTAACCATCTAAAACACTCAGATGCCACATAAACACAACAAAGCAAAGAAAGGAGACAGCAGCAGGAAAAGAAGTCCTGTATCCTGCTGGATAAATCTCCTGGTTTTGCCTACAGAGTCAGGTGGCTTGCAGTGATTCAAGATTTAAGATGCACACATACTTAATACCTAAATATAGTGAATACAAAACATATAAATAAAAGAAATATATACAGAGTAAACACAAATAACTAGATAAATGGCAATAAAATGCAGTTGAGCACAATGTAACAAGTTCCCTTCTTTGGAAAAAGCATCTTATCTTTAAAGAAGGTCTATCTCTGAAGGGATCATCTCTGTAATGGGATCCTTTACTTCAGGATAACAATCTGAGCCTGTCAGTGGTCAAAAGGAGCATCTTTAGTGGACGTACTTCAATCAAATGAATTTGCCCTTAAGGTTTACTTTGCAACCATAACTGCCTGTTTCACTGCTGTATCCCAAAGCAATTTACAGGAATGGTTCTAAAAATTTCTCAACTTATTAGTCACTGAAACTTCAAAATAGGTTAGACCGGGGCTTAGAACTTCAAAGACTGTAGCTCCTGTTTCAAAGAATACTTTAATGATGGGAAGCACTACTCGGTTATTTCACATAGGAAGTTGAGTCACAGTCAAAGTGACTTCATCCCAAAACAAAGTGTTCTTCACTATCTGATCTCAAGTGAAGGGAACTGACTCTTTGTCATCCTAGAGCACAAACAGCAGAACCTCTCTGTAATGTCAGCACTACAGACAGCACAATCTGCAGAAGGCCAGAGAGAACTGTGAGAGAAAATTATTTCAGCTTTAAAACAAAAACATGACTCCAAATGCAACAAAGCCCCACTGATTATCAGAGAACAGGATGACACATGGTGCACTGTATGATGTTAAAAACAAGTGAACCGCTTTAATCATCAGAGAAGATTATAATACAAAATCTGGTGTAGACTGTAATAAGGAAAGTGTCAAAGTATATTTATTGTGTTTCAGTTTGGATCAATCAGATAGCAGGGACATAATGATGAACAGCTAACTGATGCTGTCAGATGCAGGTTAAAAGAGAAGAAGGTTTAAGGGTTTATATGTGAACTAAAACTTAGCATACACACAGGGTGGCACTTCTGCTAATAAGGACTCCAACCATAAGGCTACTTGTAGTGTCTAGGGGCACACTCACACTATAGAGTCCATAGCTTCCAGGCATGTCTGGGCCCAAAGGTCCAGTCTGTTTGAACAGTGAGTGCTCGAATACCGTACACTTCCTTGGCCCTAACATGGATGGAAGAGGTAAGCCTCAGTATGGTGTGTTTGCTCTGCATGTGCACAAGCACAGGTTCACAACCTGTACATGACGTATAGTCGATGCATGCATTCCCCTCAACAATCATTTTTAAACAAAAGCAGAGTGTTGGTAAGCTGTATCTGACCAAAATGACTGAAGCCTCAACAAGAGTGAAGTTATTGTCATGTTGTTTGTGTATTTCTCTGTTGAGCTGATTCTGTGAGAGTGAGATTCTTGTAAACTGTGTGTCATATGACGACGTGATGACATACCCATGTTGAGGCCCATCTGGACTCAAAGCAAAGCAGGCAAGCAGTGGACAGAGCAGGGGAGATAGTCAAGTTTCAGCACAGTACAGGACTAATGGCTCTAATGTGAGTGTGCCTTCATGTTGCAGTCACATGATCAAATGATAAAACACATTTCTTCAGACAAGAACGGGAAACATTCCTCTTCCAAAACTCCAGCATCTGGTCTCCTTACTTCATAGACTGTTGTTAAGAGAAGAGGGGATGCTACACATGTTAAATATGGCCCTGTCCTAACTTTTTTGAGATGTGTTGCTGCTATTAAATTCCAAATTATCTAATATTTTTTATGAAATGGTGAAACGTCTCAGTTTTAACATTGAATACATTGTTTATGTAATACTGTGAATAAAATATAAAGATTTACAAATAATTCTGTTGTTTTGAGACCAAACTTGTTTGGACCTGGGGTTCTATTTAGAGGACCTATGAATAAAATGATCAGTGACTCAGATGGATATAAGCTGAAAATTTTCCAAAAGTTTTGTTCTGTTTGGTCTCTTGTATTTTAAGAGAAAACTCAGGATATATGAACCGCCAGTACGTTTACATGCAGTTAAAACATTTACATCATCGTGTTAAACTACTTTGAAATACATGTAAACATGTAAGCCTGGATGAAATCATACTAAAATTAAGTATCCCAAAGCCAGACAAACCTAGATAATGCAAGTGGAATCTATTTTCTCTTGCTTGTGTACACCTCAATCAGACCAGACTGCTCCAGGCTTTCAGAAGTTGCACAAAAGAAATGTGGGGCGACTGTGGATCAGCAGTTAAAGTCGGCTGTAGCACAATCAGAAGGTTGAGGGTTTGATCTCCAGGTCCTGCAGTCACGAGTTTGATGTGTCCTTGGGCAAGACGTTTTACTCCAATTTGCTCCCACTGCCTCAGATGAGTGCAGTTGGGATTTGCTAATACTGATGGCCAATTCTCAGTGGGTAGGTGTGTGAAAGCGCTTTGAGTAGTCTGACGACTACAACAGAGCTACACAAGCTCAAGTCCATTTACCATTACCATTTAAATCTTAAGCATAGCAGAAATTGTGTTGATGTCGGCCTCATCACCAAAAGCTTGAGGACTAGTGATCATCTCATTGGAACAAAAGCATAAAGTGTGTATGACTTGTACAGAATAGTAAATTTGCTCATGTTACCGTTTAACATATAACCAGTTAGCTGCTTGCTAGCTTGTTAGCAAGGTTCCCCAGGAGGAGGTCCACAGTAACTTGTTGAATGGGGCACACTGCCACCTAGTATCATTACTTTGGTCATAAACCCATCCTCCCCCAGTGCTTGTATACTGGGACAAGAACAGTAGTCTAGTTAATTACCCACGCCCATGAAATCGGCAGGGGGTTATGTTAAGGGTTCTGTATCTTTCTATCTTTGTTTGTTTGTTTGTTTGTTTGTATGTGTACAAGATAACTCCAGAACGGAAAGTCGGATCTTCACCAAACTTTCAGGGAATGTTGGGATTGTGACAGGGAAGAATTGATTAGATTTTGGTGATGATCCGCGCACCCGTTTGGTTTTTCTCGGACTTCAAAATTTTGAGCACTATAGTAATCAATGGGAGCGTCAGTTCCCCCGTGGCACTGCTTAGGCATGGGTCTGCCGCCTCAGACGGCCATTCTAGTTATCCTAATTGAGCTATGACCATAGCTCGACTTGACTATGCATGCAAGTGTATCGAGTGCTTTACTTTCAGTTCCTTGTACTTGCAGTGTAAAGATGAGACATGAACACAGAACATACCAATGATTTCTGAGTTACCAACAACTTTTTCAAATCAGGAACAAATTTTCAAGAAGCTCAACGGTAATTAAGCCTGTTTTGAATTAACTTCTTTCACTGTGTTTGAAAGATTTACAAAGAATGGGAAAACTTTCTACCATGGTATAGAAATGGCACAAACATTTCTGTGCTACTATACAAAGATTTTGAAGGATCAAAACTTCAGCATTACTCATCTGTTGAAAAAAAGTTTTTTTTTTTTAAATGTGATGAAATATGATTAATAAAAACAAGAGGCTAAACAAATTTAAAAAAAGGTTTACATCAGTGTTGACCAAATTACAGCCCAGGGCAAATTGTGTCTATTTACCTTATATAATTGGCCCCCAGAAAATTCTACAAATAAAATAAAATATGGCTCACATTTGAACATGAAGCCTCAAAATAAAATTTCTCTGGAGACAAACATCTTAGCTTTTACTCTAGTAGATGCTGCTCTGTTCATTTCTGTAAACAAACATTTTGATGAGATGAATTCGCTGACATGCTTTTGCCATGACGAAACAGAGATGGCGATGTAAACAGTAAACAAATCAACAACCAAAATAACACTGTGATTAATAAAGACCATAACAATGATCATAACACCCAGAGGATTACGGAAGAAAGCAGCACCAGGAATGGCACTCATGTGCTCCACTATCTGCTTCGTCTGACCGTCCAATTACAAAGCATACTGCATTAATAACTTTTAAGGCCCAAAACTCTGATAAAATCAGGCAGATAGCTCTTGTATTGTGTCTGAATGTGGAGATGACCCCTCAACATCTCTCCTCTAAGGTTGGCCACACACTTGACAAAATGTTAGACTTAAAAGATTTTTAAAACACAGACAACCACAAACATTGGGACAGCTTCAAACGATTTTTTAATCTTATGATCCTCTGAGTGCACAGAATAGATGACTCAGCCTGACCGTCAGGTCTCTGGAGACTACACACCTGCCAACCTGCCAAAAACCTCCCAGAGAAGATTCCACACAGAATCTCACGTGAAAAAAGGTGGCTTCAGAAGAAGGAGATGTTGGCAAATAGGATGCCCTGGCATGTGTCACAGCTGCAGCAAAAACCATAAAACAAGGAAAAGAATATGGATAAAATGCAAATTCAAAATCCGGCTAGTGACACTACCCAGTCAGCTCACTCTTACTGGTTGTTGTCAAACATTTATATCTACAATTCTTGATCATAATGCCTTAGAGGTCTGGGAGGCTACGTTGCGACTCCCTCCATGATTGTCAAGGGAGGAATATCTGGCCTCAAATCAGGCTTAAAATCGTTTAGTGTGTGGCCAGCCTAAGGCCCCCTGAAATCTGACTGGTCAGCCAAAAACCTTTGACAATTATTGACTATTTCCACTGTCTGTAAGGTAGGCTATTTTTTGGAAAGCCCTGGGTTATGTATAAAGCTGCAAGGACATAGCTGATCACAGATCTTCAATGTTGCATCCTCCCTAAAGCTTCTGTGGGTTTTTAAAGATCAACCCCCTTCGCAGCCAATCTCAGAGGACAAAATAACTTGCCCAGGTGTTAATCTAGATCCTGCTCCCTATGGTAAAAACAGAGATTCCTCAACGGTTGCTGGTTCCCCTGGGGAAAGTTCCAGCAGTAAGAATCCAGCATATGTGAGGTTCACAAGAAGGTTCAAATGTCAATCAATTCTTGTGCAGATGCTGTTTTTTCTTCTTAATTACAGGATGGTTTAATATATTTTGGTTATCTAAAAGTTATGATGGAAAACAAGTATGTAATGCTCCTGTGTAGAGGGTTGCAAGCTTGAAAAGTTTAATCTAAAACTGGATGCTGTACTGAAAAGAACTTCAAAACAAGGCCAGACAAAAACAGAGCGACCTACCCTTTGTGAGAAAGCTAAGGTCATGTTATAGTTGTGCCGTAGTAAAGTTAAATTATGGCAAAATACTTTTATACATGCACCGTGAGCAAAGGAGAAACCAAAAAGAGAGAGGGAGAGAGGAGCAGAGCGGCTTTCAAATCAAAGAATCTGGAGTCAAACTGACGCCAACTTAATATCTCCCTGAATCCCTGCTACAGACAAACACAGACTCACACGAATTACACAACTCCAAACTAGCAGAGCTACACTACCTCACAGCTAAATTACAGACTGGATGTTTGAGTAAATATGTCTTTATGTACAGATTTAAGTGTTTCCTACCTTGTTGTGTTGTGTTGGAGCGCTGCAGACTGACTGAAAGGAGCAGAGAGCGGCAGCTCGACCACACACACTCACTAACACACACACACAGACCCCCCCCCACCACCACCACCACTTCATTGAGGGTCTGAATGGCAGATGGGCGGTCCCAGGAGGAGGAAGGGGCAGGGGGAAGGGTGGGTCACCACGGCAACAAAGACTTTGTGAAAGGAGTGAAAGGAGGAAGGAGGGAAAACTTGGCACTGGAGTGATACCTGGACTACACAAACACACGCAGACTAAAACACACACTAATGTTTGAGCTATAGCTGTCTGACTGGCACAGCCATGATATGGAGATTCAAGGTTTCCAGCTGATAGAGGAGTTCCCTACTGAGACTGTTAAGTGTGGGTGTCAGGTCAATACATCAGCCCATCAGTGTATCAGAGTGGAAAGTTCACAATAAACTACAGTCTCTTCAATGCACAGATTAACACATGGACACAAAACACAGGCAGAGATGCACACACAGCCGCCTCTTAAATCTTACTTTCATAAACCATTACTAATTTTTTCAGTTATTTTGAATGTAGTCCTGGCCTTTAGAATAAAATCTTCTTTAGTGGTGGTCACATTTTGTCATTTTTAGCCTTTTTAGTTTTAACTGATGAAAACTCAAACATTTCAGTTCAGTTTTAGTCAATAAAAACTCCTTACATTTTAGTCTTGACGTTCAGTCAAGGCAATGATTTGCTTTGTACTTCTTTAATGACCACATTGTAAAATTAATACAGAGATAAATTATTCATATCAATGAAACATCAATAGTTGAAACAAACTGTATGAAAATTCCACCACCAGGGGGCTCTCAAACAAGACAGTACCACACTATGATGAGTACAGACCCACCTACTCCTCTATGAGGCCTATAAAAAAAATCCCCATTTTGTCAGTGATATGCTATCAACCAAATAAACCTTGTGGGATAAGACAAGGGTTCCCAAACTTTTCAACCTATGACTTCCCAAAAAATGGCATCAGAGATAAGGGACCCCGCAATATTGTATGAAGCATCATGTGCAAAACTTGCCTTTTAGGTTGCATTTGTAACTTTTACTTGGATTTAAGCACAAATATCACTTAATGTTTTGATTTTAATTTGAACTAATTTTAACAACATTTATTTAAACAATAGATGCAATTTATAATTCTAAATCTCATGAAATTTTGTCTTGTTTTATGGAGAGCATTGTGCGACCCCCACTTTGGGAACCACTGGAGTAAGAGACAGAGTGATGATGTGCTGTTCACAAATGAACCTGTGTTACGAAATGGCCCTTTTTTGCTGCCACGGTAGAAGGCTCCTGTTTTAGTGCCGTTTCCTTTCCTCCATCCATTGCTGTCATGTAATCCATATTCAAAAAGTCAAACTGGTTCCAAATGAAGAACCGTTTGGTTCAAAACAGCCAGCTCTACTGAGCTGAGCCAAATGATCTGGATCCCTTAAAAGAGAGAGATTTCCAGTCACAGACAGGAAGACTGGACAGACATCAGCTGAGGAAACACAAGAAAGATCAAAACTGTACTGAACCAAACTAGACTGCTTTGTGGAAACAGACCATACACGAGCGCATACACAGGTCCTCCAGGCTTTAGATGAAAGTTTTCTAAACTCCTCTCTGCTGCTGTTTCTCTGTGAGTTTTAAGAACTTTAAAAATCTTTTTTTGCCTGTATATTTCCCTTCTTTTGATACACAAAAGTCGCTGAAGTATTTGTAATGTTTTTATTCTCCTTCTTTTAATGCTTGGTATAGTCATAAACAGCTCAAAACATGGCCCTTTTGGTAGCGTTTCCCTATGTAGAAATCAATCTTGTCCCAAAAGGGTAGTTCTCTGTTGCTTCTTGAGGTTGCCTTTACAAGGACCTCTACCTGAGATCAGGACCTTTGCTATGTCTTTTAAATCAGTTTGTAAACTTGTGTTTTAAAAGGTGGTATATTAATAAAGATATTATTATTGTGATGTATTAATCATTATTATTATTATTATGATTATTTTGTATTAGTATTATTATTATTATGTATTTGTATTATAATTAATAGTATTATTTTATATTGTATTATTATTATTATTATTATTATTATTATTATTATTATTAATGAAAGTCTACTAATGAATAAAAGCCAGCATTGTAAATGTTTCATATTAATATATATTTTTTAAAGGCAGTAGAAAATGGGACCAAAAAAGGTTGCAATGTCTTTAGGCAGAGGCTTAGCTTAAATGTAGAAATAAATGAGCAAAGTATATACATTAAATTAATAATTTCATGCCTGTCATTTAGATCAGCAGGGGGTCTCATTGGGGCGGGGGCCTTGACCCAAAATTAACAGTGAAGGAGACACTGTACTACATAGTAACAATGATTGTCATCATCATAATATCTTCTACTTACTCTGAAAATAATCTATACACACTATTTTTATGTAACTTAAAAAAACCCTATTTCAAATGATCAACTTTAACTGTTACATAGTTTATCCTGTTCAGATCATTATTTTTTGGTTGTCTTTTGGACTCCACCACATGTGTTTTTATGAGGGCATGTATGCAATAGATTGATATTTTAATATTAATCTTTCAAAACTTCAGCTCCACTAAATGTGCATCAGTCTATGTTTGTTTTGATGTTGTATGAGGCTGTTTGCTTCACTAACCTTGCAGACGGAGCAGACAGCAGATGTAGACTGTTTATGCATCTGCATTATTATATAACTTTTTCATCCTGCATAATGAATAAGTCAGAAGAGTGTGGCTAATGTCAGCAGTGCTACTACTGCCACTACCACTTATCCTTTTTTTGGGTTTACGTCCATGGTTTTCATGCTAAATGTGGTTATATATTTATTGTTCAGTTTATCATCAAATGGTCGGTGCACATTCATTCTGCTAATGAACTGCTACTGCAAGATGCTCTCTGTGCTTGTTTATAACCTGGCAGTAGAGCAGGGGGGAGCCAGCCATGGCTGGTGATGAGTGACTGATTTACATTTCAGACCTGAACAAAAATGAGGGCACCATAAGGCAGTATTCGTGATGTGATTTATCTGCTAGTTTGTCTGGTGCAGACTAGTTAGGGTGAAACAGTGTGACTTAATGTGAAAATCATCTGTTAAGATGTACAGTGCTTAAGAAATGTATTAGACCACCTGTAATATTTGTCTCAGAGACCATCCAGCATCATGAAGTGCTTTAATGTGGACTCTTTAATTTCAGTGAGCTCTCCATGTTTTACCATTTTGAACAGGAATGAGAGATTTCAAACTGAATTCACCCAAACTTGAGCCGGCTCACTGGGCTTCTCTGAGAAGTCAGAAATGAATCAAGCATAACATCCAACCACTAAAACAATTTTTTTCAATTCAGGAATGCAAGTAAATAACAAAAAATATTATTAAAAAATATTAATGTGCTTTACTATTTTTTCAGTTTTTTTGTAAATCAGTACATTTGAAAATTCATGGATAACAATAATAATTATATTTTAGCATTAAAAATATCATTTGGGTTAAAGAGCTTCTACATTTTGGTGTCAAAGCTGTCAATAAAAAATCTTAAGTTTTGGGATAGGAATTCAAATCAGAAACAGTGTCTGCTGACCAAATACAAAGTGAAACAGGTCTGATCACAACAAAATTTTATCCCTTACCCACAACTCAACATTCACACAGTGGGTCTTGAAAGTTAAGAGTAAAATTTTGAAGTATTTTAAAGAAGTAGATTACCAGTGCATCCACTGGACCTTACAACTGCAATTAAACTGCAGCTAAATCTGAAAGTGGTGATAGACACCAGAGCAGTCGTAGGAAGTCATCTGAATTACTGAGGATGTTTTGAACACAGTGAAACTCAAACAACATCTTTGTTTCTGAGAACAAATCTTGACATTATAACACCGTCTCAGACATTCTCCCCTCCCTCCTACAGTACAGGGTCATGCGGACAAAGACCATCACCCCCTACACACCCCTTTACAACAGGCAGGGTCCAGTACACAAAACAATATTGACACTCCTACCCCCCTCCTCACCCCAACCTCCCCCATGGCCTCAATACAAGCTGTCAGTTTCCCTGCAGGAGGACGATAAGAGGAGGAGGAGGTGATGTGTCGAGGCTGCATCAGGCGGACATGAAAATACAAAAAAGAAGGGGGTGGGGCTATATGATGACCTTCCTGTTTGTATGAATCTTTAATATGAAAACACAAAACATCTTTTCTCATTGTCTCCATGAGTCAGTGAGGCTTAACAGTATCACTATCATTACTGACCACAGGATGTCTCATTTACATGAACAATGATCTGCACTTTACTCCAAGACTACAGCGGTCCCTGAAAGATAAAGTATAAGTGACAAAATTGACCCATTTCTTGTTTGCTTGGGTTTTAATGCTCCTCCTTTACACTGTATGACTTATTTTTTTAAAGATTTATTTTTGGGCTTTACGTGCCTTTATTTGATAGAAGAAGCAGTGGATAACGCTGGAAACGGGAGAGAGAGTGGAGAGACATATGCAGCAAAGGGCCACTGGACGGATTCGACCCGAGCCGCCCATGTACATGGGTAGTGCCTTAGACCGCTAGGCCATCTGCCCACCCATTGTATGACTTTTTATCTAAGTCAGCAAACTGCTACCACTGGAAGATTTTTCCAAATATAGCAATAACTAAAAATGGAACAGGACAAAATGTACAAAAATAAAGCACATCAAAGTTTTTAGGTTGACAAAGTAAAGCATAAATTAGGAAAAGACTGAGTTATCGTTATCCATCTGATTGACAAGCTGCAGAAACTAAATCTGACCAAAACGAAATATAATAAAATTTTAGATTTAATGTTTTAATGATAAACTCTTTTAATTCAACAGAGTCCTCAATTCAAAACAAGATGTACCCAGCGGGGATAAGCAGACAAGGCAGCGCTGATCTGTACTCGTCATGCTGGATTTTTTTAAAATTGAGATACCCCTGGCAGTGGAATTTGACATACTGTACATTTACAGAAGGACATACTATGAAAAAAGCAATTTAAATTTTTTTCCAGATGCATTTTGGTTTCTATGAACACAAAAATTTAAAAAAGTCAGCCTATTCTTGATAATGGTGCACCTATATCGGAAAACATAAAATCTGACTCTCTGTCCCTCATCGGTGTTCATTGTAACACTGCATTTATGATACCTGCCCCGACATCTCCTCCACCAACAGTCATGAAAGACTGAAGCTGTACTTGTGTCTGCCCAACCCACAGAAGAAAAGAGAGGGCTGATGAAGATCTCAAGCCCAGTTATGGAGACAAGCCCTAAAATGGACCATCCTGAGAAAGATTTTAAAGCCAATATATACAGGGTCTCAAACCTCCTCTGCTGCTTGATCTATATTTAACAAAGCATTGCACCGATGTTTCATTTAGACCCCAGGGGACAGTGCTCAAAGGTGGAAAAGGGATATGATAAGTCACATTTAAGAAATTAACTGCAGCACTAACTGAAGTTTATTTCAAGCCGCAACAACACTGAATAACACCGGTAAATGTAGTAGATAATGCACGTATTTTTACCGGAACCAAAAAAAAAAAAAAAGACTTTAAAAATGTTTCTGCAGCAATGTGTGAGTTAAGCCTCATTATCAAGCTTGATTGTATTACAGTGTAACACCCATCAGCTCACTGATCAACAGTAACAGTACCTGGTCCAAGAAGCGGTAGAGGCAGACAGCCCGTTCAATGTTCCTGCCTGTGGTTTTGACTCGCTGTGAGAAATCCTGAAGCTGAGCCCAGAAAGAATGAACTTTGTCCTCGTAGATGTGGAGGTCAGCTGATGACATGTTGCCCCAACGCTCAAGACGACTCAACAGTACCTCACCCTGTTTGCAGTGTTCCTACAGAGAGGGAAAAGAAGAAAACTGATCAGCATCATAGAACCTCACATTTCAGCACTGTGCTTGTGTAGTTTACGTACATATGCATTAGGGTGAAACTCTTTAAAGTCTTGTTGTTTTTTGTTAAGAAGCTCCAAAGAATCATCCGGCTCACTTAGGCTCCTCAGACGAACCTCTCCAACTTCCTGCAACCACGACCTCACCTTGAAACAAACAAACATTTATTAATACATAAGAAGTATAAATGAATATGCACACACTCTTAAGAAACACCTCGTTCCTCACTGACCTCACTGAAACCCTGCTCCAGTTGGTTGAACTCCAGGATGAAGGTGAGCTCCTGAGTCCTGGAGTTGGACAGGGTCACCAAGCGGTGGAGCAGCTCGTCCACCTCGTCATACAGAGTCGACACAGTCTCCACCGCCACTCGATAATCTTCAGTCTCACTGAGGCTGCTCTCCTCTCTGCGGAGTCGCGACAACAAGGCTCCACCCTCCTGCTGCAACTGCACCAATCGGCTGTCTTCTAGAATACTACGCATCTCGGTCTTGTACCTGGACAGCAACAGCTCAGCATCCTGGGAAAGAGAGAGGGGGAACAATCGAAGTCTTGCCATCTGTTGTTGCATTTATGAGGAAGTCTGTGTTTATTTGTGTGTGTATGTGTGGTACCTGGGCTGCAGCAGGTAGACAGGTGGACTGCAGGATGTTGATGGTTTTCTGCAGCAGATTGATAACAACCTGACACTGATTGGTCAGCTGCTCCACTCTCTGATGGGCAAACACATTTAGATAAATGAGTCTATATATTTTAACCTTGTCTCATTAGACATTTAGACCACAATTTTGTTTAAAGGTAAACAGAGCCTATTTGAAAGGTTAAAAATTCTACAGATTTGGGTCATAGTTGTCGATTAGGAGGTGACAGCAGGACCTGTCTCAACAGACCAGTTGATAACTAATGCATAAGATCACTCATGATCTGATAGAGTATTACAACGGTTCTTAAAAAGAGGGATAAACGATATTATTGGCATAATATCTGTATAAACAGATATTATTTTAAGAAGTTAAATATTGTATATAATAGCTTTATGTATCTGCAAATATGATGATTTTGGTTGGTAATAGGTGTAAATATTGACAGAATGCAGATGTTTGTGGAGTTTCATGCAGAACAAGCATCTATGGGCTGTTACATTGCTGTTTGTAGCACTAAAAAAAGGCTCCTATAGGTTGGTTTCACTCTTGCTGTCAAAAATACTTTCTGTATTTTGCACATGTAATCCAAAGAAATTACTTCCGCATTTCATTACTGAATGTTCATATTTTAAAAAGAATAAATTTAACATCTATAGGATAACCAAATGAGGTCTGTCTTCTTCAATGTTTGTAAGAAAAAGGTTTCTATCATCTATACATCAGTATTGACAAATATGAGCCTGGAAACATCGTCATACCTTTATTGGCAAAAATATAACATTGTGAATGACTACTTCGAATAACAAAAAAGAATCTCTAGTTATTAAATGTGTTGGTGTATAAAGCTCGGGTACTCACGGATCTAAAGCAAAGCCAACTGCTCTGACTGAAGCTAAAAGATCCTCCAAATTCTGTGGGAAGCTGTCTTAGCTCCACATGTTTCTGAACAGACTTCAGGGAGCTCAACACCTCCACCTGAAACACAAACACACAGCATTACTTAAACTTATGGAATAAAATACCAGCGAGGTCAGAAGTACATACAGGGTGTGATCACGGGACAACTGTTCACCTGTATGGATGCAGGTTTTTCCAGACGTAGAGACGAGTCCTTGCTGACCAGAAGCAGCACAGAGTGGATGGAGCCTGGCATGTTCTCCTGCACACAAGAACACAGAAAACTTCAGCACAGGTGACACAAGGTAAACTCTGTCTGAAGTCCTAGAATGTAAAACTGTTAAATGTTTTTTAATTTAAAGTGTAACAGTGGCACATAGTTGGCTCCTTTTTAATAGGTAAATAAGACTGACAGTGTCAGTTTGATGTGTCTGTCTGGAGTCAAAGATAAACAGCCCGTCTGTGTGCCAAACAACACAACCTGTCTGACTTTATTTTCATTTTATCACTGAGTTAAAATTACTGCCTCAAGGTTGTTTGATTATGTCTGCCAATCAAACGTGTTGTAGTTTACGCCCATCATTTCCTACAGAAAGACACTGAACTGAGGCCATTTTGATTTTAAAGACATAGAAAAGAGAAGCGCAGAGGATGAGCTCTGGCCAAAGGGTTCAAGGGAAATTCATATTTGTGCAGCTGTCGCCCTCTGTTGGACTATCAGGAAGAAGTAAGAAAGTCTAGACATGTGGACTGGAGAAAGAGAGGATAATGCAGTGCAGGGCAATCCAAGTAGAGAGAGACACACAAGACTATGTAAATATTCTGACTGTTTCACAGCATTTTTTTCTCTCAATAACTTAGTAACACATCATCAACACAACACAAACATGTTGGATGTTTTAATTGACGTGGCCCTGCAAGTGTTACTGCTCTGCCACAGCCTCCATCACTGCTGCCTGTATAATTCACCATTCAGTAAATATGATGTATTAAGTCCCTTTATCGTCTCATTAAAGCATTCACATTGGCGCTAGTGTGTGTCACAGACAGACAGAGAGTAGAGGAGAGCAGAAGAGGCAGACAGCAATATCTCCTGGTGCTTACAAGTTCTAAGCTGCAGAATTTTTTACTTCAACTACTGCGCTCATTAATTATACTGTGTTGGACAGAACAAATGGTCCTCTTAATATTTATTATAAATCAAGACAAAACAATTACATATTGGAATATTTTGCAGGCTTCATGATTCTTGACAGTTATTATGCAGAGATAAGGGAAATTATATGATTATAAGCAGGTGTATGCCGGTTGGCTCTGAGTAAATTGATATTTCAATACAACAGTAATGAGCTCAAAAATACTCAACAATACTTCAAAAAGCTTGTAATGTTAATTTTTGAGTTCATATTGACTACCTACCAGGAGGGTGCAATAAAACAGTGTTAATTTTGGCAGCTATTTTTAACTTTAATCTTAGTCTTTAGATGAAATGTCTTTTAGTTTTAGTCACATTTTAGTCATTTTCTAGTTCTAGTTGACGAAAACTCTTTGACAATGTTTACATCATGTTAACAAATAAAACTGTTTTTGTCCTGGAGTGATCCTTAGAAGGATCTGTCTTTGTCCTAATCACATTTTCTTCCCGGATATTTGCCATCAGCTCTGTTTATCAGCGCTACAGTTACCTCAACCTAGTTTTCTATTTGACCCACATCAGATCAAAGCAGGTTGTTAAGTAAATATCAAGTTCGTCTTTCATCTGTCATATGAATCCTACTGTAATCATAACTTCTGTTACACTCACCTGCAGGGACCTCAGGGCGGAGAGCAAGGCTGGAGCAGGAGCAGCTCTACGGGCATCCACCAGGACTGTCAGCCCACATGCTGCCACATCCTTCCTGTTTACCACAGGAAATGGTGTCAGAGAGAGAACATAACACAGGAACTAAATTGTATGGTTTGTTCTTACCTAAGGGTGGAGGCGTAGTAGAGCAGGAGACGCCGCAACTCTGCGCTATCACAGTTGGGGTTTGACCACACAGAGTTCCTGGTACAAACTGTCAGAAGAGCCCGGCCGCTTCGATCTCTGGTTCCTTCAAACAGAGACAGAGGAGATTCTTCAGACAGGAAGCTCATCATATTTACATCTAAGATTATGCTATCAATCTATCAGGTCTATAATGGTACAGTTTTGTTTACTGCTGTTTAAAGCAGACTGACTGGAACCAGGTCTGATTCCAGTTTAATTGGTGTCTGTTCTGGTTTCCGATGTTCTGGTTTTGTAACCAACTAAAAGCTCCTCACAGATGTTTTAAATCTAAGAGAATTTTTTTCTCACCAGGCAGACACAGAGCTGCAGAGTTAAGTAGCACACTGTAGAAGCTGGACCGCCTGGACAGGGAGGACTTGGTGAGGCGCAAAGGGACTGTGGGAGCATCTGAATGGTCCGGATGTGGAGTAGATGATGGCTGTTGTGGTTCTGTTGTACTGGGATCAGCAGACACACCAACATGTGGCGGTAAAGGAGGAGGGTCACTCCTGAAGCCTGTGGAAAGAAGACACACACTGACTTACCATTTAACACTCACACACTTTTATACTCTAAAGTGAGGGTAGTCTATGAGACACTGAAATATAACTACTCCCTCTAATTAACGCTCAAACTACTAATTTATTCTTCAGTATCCCCATTAGAAGTTCCCTAATCTTGTCCTGGCAGAGTCTCTAAAGACTTTTAACTGTGGTTGGGCCAATAGAAAACTGGACTTTAGCCTTGAATCGTGCTTATTAAATTTCATATCAACATACTTTATCTCAAACATTTCTTCCTCATGTTATCACACTGAGGATATCTAGTTAAAAACTAATTAAACAACAAACTCTAAAAAGTTCTGCATGGAGTGACTGTAGTTCAAAGTGAAAATCTCCTTCAGTGCTAAGGTCTACCAAATTCAATGCCTTCTGACTGTTCAACACACTCAGAAACATAGCCCTTAGTTTAAGGTACTGATTCCCAACATGGGGCTCCACTTTTGCTAGGTACATACAGGGGGGGGCTATAAAGAAAAATGGTTAGGAAGCACTGGTTTAAGGGATACCAGACCTTGATTTGTAGCCCAGAGTCATTGCTCTGCATTAACTACCTTTAGTTTAGGTAGAGATTAATTTTATCTGTTTCTTTCCCATCAAATAGTTTTAAAAGTGTGTTTGGGGACCAAAAGGGCATGGAAAAAAGTGATTGAAGATTTTGGACGCATGAAAAAGTTGTATGTCTACACTCTAGCATCCTATGTTAGCTAACCTGTTTTTGCTCATTAAGCCAAACAACTTTTCACTTAAAGGGAACATATTTCACCCTTTTAAGACATGTTTATATTGGTCTCAGAAGTCCCTAAAACATGCCTGTGGAGTTTGTTTCTGAAAAACATTCCAGTATTGGATTTTTGCATGTTTAAAACCCCTCTGTTTCAGCCCTGCTCAGAACAAGCTGTTTCTGTGCCTGTAGCTTTAAATATTGCTGAGCTGCCTGACTCCGCCCTCTCAGGAAACGGATGTGGCTTAATGGGTGTGGCTCTCCTGATCTTTCTCCCAGCTGGCAGCTGAGAGGAGGATCAGGGGAGGAGGGCGGAACTTTCCTGCAAGTGGGGAAAGCCAACCAAACCCGGGGGCGGTGCTTACTCCCCATGCGACATCATGAGGGTAAAATCTGAGAACAGCTTGTTTCAGCACACATTTTCTGGAAGGTGGAGAAAGAGAGGGGGGAGGGAATGGATTTTTTTTGTACTTGAGGGGATTGTGGACAGGCCAGGGGCACATATTTTTGTTAGAAAAGCCTAAAAAAGTCAATTATTGCATAATATGTCCCCTTTAAATGAACAAATACATATCAAACTGTTAAGAAGATCTGCCTATATTTTATATCAACCTGACAGTGTGACCCTGTAGGTCAATAAGTTATTTTTATTAATACAAACTTACTTGACAATGAACACCAGCCCATGAATCCAAGAGGACAGCCTGTTAAGGAGTTAGGAGTCACTGGGCTCCTCCAATATTAACTGCAAAAGTTCAACTTTTAACATACCTTTGGAAAAAAGGAGTTTTTTCCACTGTAATCAAAAAGCTCAGCTTTTCCAGAAGGAATGAGTGAACTTCTGGTTAACTTGTTTACACAAACATTCACATGTAAAAACTTGGCAGAAGGCTCTGCAGGTCTACCTGCAGACCCTGTGTTCTTGTGTTAAGTTTGTTCTGTTTTCTGGGTGTTTTCTTACCTGTAGATTTGCCAGCTTGTCTGAACTTAAGTACACACAGTGATAAATCCTCTAACTTACTGACAAAACGAACCACTGCTCTGATTGAACCATAAGCCACCTGCTGAAGGCTATACATTATTTTCATCCAAACAGAAGTGTGTTAGAGTAAGAACAGGGTGTTTGAATTGAAGAGCTGGGTGAAGACGAAGGCAGTGAAAGGAGGATGAGGAGGACGAGAAGGACTGTTACAGCCAATCAGAGGAGGAACAGGAGGGGGAGGAGGTGGTGATACATGGAGATAGTTTATGGGAGAAGGAAAAAAGGAGTGATGAGGAGAGCAGGTTTCTGTACCTTCAGTTTGATGCTCGGCAGCTCTTCCTCCACCAACCTCCTCACAGCAGCACTCCAACTCCCCGTTCTTCTCCTCCTCCTTCTTCTTCTCTTGTGCATTCTCAGACTCCTCTGATTGACTCTCAGGTGAGTCTGGAACCCTTGTTGGTGTTTCGGACTCATCAGAGGGTGTTTTAAATGTGTGCTTTGTGGAGCACAAGTCTTCAGCAAAGGCTTTTGGCGTGTCGATTTCAGTAGACACATCTTCAGAATAAGTTTGTAGTGTGTTCCCAACAGGATCCAAGTCCTCAGACTGAGTTTGCAGTGAATCTATTTCAGAATGAGATTCTTCAGACAGATTTTGTAGAGTGTTCCCCAGAGGATCTGAGTCTTCAGACTGAGTTTGATGTGCATTTATTTCAGAATGATGGTCTTTAGACTGGTTTTGTAATGTGTTCTTTTCACTATATGAGTCTTCAACCTGGGATTCTTGTGTGTTTGTGTCAGATTTTAAGTCTTCTGAGTTAGTTTGTAGAGTGTTTGTTTTGCAATAAGAATCCTGCGGCTTCTCATGTTGCATATTTGACTTTTCAATTTCTATGTGTGAGCTGTTTTGACAAAAAGAGTCCTTAGGGTGTGTGCTTTGTTGAATATTTTCAGTATTAGAGTTTGTACAGTGTGTTTGTTCTAAATTATTCACAGAAAAAGAGCCTGCAGAGAGTTCAGGAGGTGCAATGGATTCCTCAAATTGTGTTCTGTGTTTACAATCTGAGACCTTGGAGAGTGAGGGATTTACATTGTTTTCAGAAATGGAGTTTTCAGAGTTTGTGCTTTGTGTATTATGTTCAGAATAAGAGTCTTTGGGATGTGTGCATTCTGTATTATCATCAGAATAAAAGTCTTGAGGATGTGTGCATTGTGTATCATGATCAGAATAAGAGTCTTCAGGATGTGTGTGCTGTGTTTTACTCTCAGAACAAGCTCCCTCAGATCGTGCATCATGCACCTGATCTTTATGTTTCTGTTCACCTCCTATATCTTCTTTTGACACATGCTGCTCCTCTTCCCGTCTTTCTTGACTTTGCTGCACGATTGTAAGTTGAACCTCTTCTTCTACCTCCACCTCCTCTGCTCCATCCTCCTCTGACTCACTTTCATACTCCTCATCTTCTCCCTCCTCAGCTGTGTTTGTGTGGAGGAACTCTTTACTCATCCTCCTCTCTGTGCTCTCTACCTGTTCTTCTGCCTTCTCGTCACCTTCTCTATCTGACACTACCTTTTCATGCTTCTCTTTCTGCCTCTCCATCAGCTCTACCTCTTCCCTCTCTGTCTCTCTCACTTTCCTTTGTTTCTCTTCTCCCACCTCCACCTTGCTGTCTTCCACTTCCTCTTCCTCTGTGTGTTCTATGTAGTTTGCAGTTTCAGTGTTTGTTTTCAGACTCTTGTCTGAATCAGTACCTTCTATTTCCTCCTGTGACATCCGACTGGAAGTTTCCATGACTTCAGGAGGAGCAGCAAAGGAGAAAAAGGAGCTGGTGGAGGTGGTGGAGATGGGGGTGAGGATCACATTTCCAGAGAAATCCTGGTTAGGGTTCTCCTTGATAAGCCTGGAGCACTGCCCAGTTTGAGAACTCTCCTTCTCACAGGAAGAGTGTGTGGTGTGTGTGGTAGCAGCATTAATTAGTGTGTTAGTGTCCTTAGGTGTGTTTTTGAGAGTAGAGTGTATATTGATGCTTTTGTTTTGAGCTTGTGCGCTCACAGCGGAGTGTGGAGTGTTTTGGGGTGTCTGTGCAGCAGTGTGACTGTTGGTGCGTGCTCGGTGCTGCAGGCTGATGGACTGGGTTAAGGAGCCTTTCTGCGGGGAGAAACGAGGCATCGGGAGCTCTGACAGCTCTACATACTCTCCCTCTGACTCTGAGTCATCGCTGTTTGCTTGCAATTGGTCAGTTTTTGAAGAGGATGGGAGGAGCTTAGCATCCTTTCTTGAGGTATTAGTATCTTTGCACTGATTGGTTGATGTGTTTATCAACAGATCGCCATCTTTAACTGAAGCTTCCTTATCTTCCCTCACAGTGGTTCGGGGTCGATTGATGAATTGTGGGTAAACAAGGTCCTCCCAGGGAACCCTGAAGACGTCTCCATTGGCAGTGAGGAGGCAGCGCTCTAGCCTGGACGCTCCTCGCTGCTCCCGTTCCCTGTTGACAGAGTCCAACCAGGCCATGCTGAAGAGGGACTGCCGGGCTATCTCCAACACCTCCTGCTGCTCCACATGATGGCTGCTGGCTGACACGCTGCACAGGAGCAGGCGAGGGGAGGAGGTGACAGCGCTCCTGCAGGGGGCGCCCCGTGCTCGAGATGGAGGAGGGACAGCAGCAGGAGGAGAAACCAGCAGGTAAAAGTCTCCTGGACGGAGGAGGCGTGGGTCCAGAGGACAGAGCTGAACAACTACCTTCTCATGGATGCACAGGGGCCAGCCTTCATGACGGAACAACAGACCGCAGTACTGCAACTGAGGACAGGAGAGGGTTCAAAATTACTTCCATTAAATTCAATTGTTAGCCAGCTTTAAAACTTCAGTTGTTTCACAGATGCATTGCCAAAAATTCAATCAGGCAGTCTGCCCCTAAATTCTCTTAGTGTTACCCTATCTAACAGCAAATCCTGCAGTGGTGGCAGAATATAGACATCAATCCCACCCACACGCTTGTGGCAAAATTTTTTGAATAATCCTTTCTGCGTTCACACATCGGCTCATCCTGACTTCAAAAAATTAATTTTAAGGTTGGCAGGAAAGCTACAGATAAAGTCAAAAATTTAAATTTCTTTTAGGAGTTTTGTGTAAAAATCTAGGTTTAATGATTGACAACCAGGTAACTTTCAAGGTTCATGTGGCCTCACCTGCTCAATCTTGCCGATTACCCTCTATAACATCAAGAGGATCAGACCCTACCTGACAGGGCATGCAACACAACTCCTGGTACTGGCTCTTGTAACATCACACATTGACTACAGCAATTCATCATTGGCAGGCCTCCCTGCAACCACAGTGAAACCTCTGCAGATGATCCAGAATGCAACAGCATGTCTGGTCTTACACAGACATGCCGCTTCACTGTTCATCTCTCTACACTGGCTTCCAGTTACAGCTTGCATTAAATTCAAAACCCTAATCATTGCTTACAAAGCAGGAACTAAAATTGCTTCTGTTGACCACGCCTGGGAAGGTTCACCACTGTTCACAGTTTTCTCCATTTGTGGATAATGGCTCTGACTGTGGTTCACTGGAGTCCCAAAGCCTTCGAAATGTCTTTGTAACTTTTTCCAGACTGTTAGATTTCAATCACTTTGTTTTCATTTGTTCTTGAATTTCTTTGGATCATGGCATGATGTGTTTCTTTCTAAGATCTTGTAGCCTACTTCACTTTGTCTGAGCGCTTCTATGTAAGTGATTTCTTGATTCAACAAATATGGCGGTAATCAGGACTGGGTGTGGCCAGTAATATTGAACTCAGCTTTCCATCATTAATCATAGTAAACTCATGATTTAACAAGGAGGGGCAATTACTTTTTCACATAAGGCTAGATAGGTTTGGATTTTTTCCCCTTAATAAATAAAATCATTATTTATAAACTATATTTTGTATTTACTTGGGCTGGCTTGTGAGATATTAAAATTGGTTTGATGATCAGTCATTAATTTGCAAAAAATTAGGAATCAGAAAGGAAGCAAATACTTTTTCACTACACTCTAGCTCTTTAGAGGGTACTAACCACTTAGCTAGACTATTTTCCGCTGGTGTCCTCAGTGGTAGAATGAGCTCTCCAAATACAGACGGCTTGCGCTGTCCCGCTCTACCTCTGGGGCTTTTGCACCCAGCTCTTTGTGAACGATCCAGGACTAGGTACTTTGATCAATATTTGCTGATGACGACAAATTGATAGTTGTTGATGATGATGGGTCTTACATTAATGAAAACAAAATTAGTTGACCATGCTATTGTACATTCACTGAAATATGAACTTTGCTAAGGAATTTCAAATCTGTATTTAAACTCCTCTACTTGTCTTTGCGTCCAGATTTGAGCTGAACCACTTCTTCACAACAACCATACTGACTTCTTTAAAGACAGGCTGGCATGGCTGGTAAGCAATGGTAAGTTGTAAGCAATATGATCAAGGTGCAGCAAGTTCAGTTGTTTATGTGAGCTTTTCAGTGTGAATGTGGTTTGACAGGTAATCAGTTTACAGTTAAGATTCTACAGCTTGATTATTTAGTGATAATTTATTCTTCTCTAAAATATCTTTGCTTGATCATTTGGTATAAATTTTACCAACTGCACAGCACTTTCTCTGACTTAATGCACTTATGTGCTGTGTCTAAACTGTTTCAGCATCTGGCTCCATGTGGTTGGAGTAAAGCTGCTTTTTTAAGTTAGGCTGTGGATTTTCTAAACATCTCAGGTGTATCTGTTGCTTCTTGAAGCGTTCTACGGGTTCATTTTCTTTGAGATAAAAGTAAAGCTGAAGTTGAGGTTTAGGTGTCCAGTACATTAGGTCCACCTCCTCCCTGTTTGATATTTTAAGGCTGTGTAACTAAACTGGCCCTTATCTGGAGTATCAAACAAACACAGTTCTAACTGTTTCCAGACATTTATCAGCATAATCAGACCACACTACACAAATACACACAGACTCCCTGCTCAGCACTTTAACTGTAGTGTGATTTGTGTGTGTGGGTGAGGCACGCCCAGCAGCCGCAAGGTGAGCGACAAACCCACATAGTCACCTTTACCAACGTGACACATCAGCCAACCACGCGAGCAGCTGAAAACAAGCAAGAATGGACAGGAGCTCAGAGAGGGGGAGAGAAAGGTCTGATTGAGTCATCAGTGAGAGCAAGTTCTTCAGAGAGGGCTTAGTCCTGAATCACAGTGAGCTTCATAGTTCATTCAGTCACCTGAGGATATACTGCACTATGAATTATTATCCAGAGACAGATATTTGAAGTTTTCACAGATAATTAAACTTGACTTCAAAAAACTGCAGCTGTTTCATTCCAGTGGATTTCTCTTTAAATCTTTCACAGAACAGTTGTGTTGTCTGTTATCAATAAAAGAACAGCTTCATGAGAGCCACTGTAAAAGATCATCAGTATCCCCACAGTCTCAACAGAAGAACCAGTAAACTATGTGGGAGCCACAACAGACCGATTATTAGACACCAAAGACTGAGAGTAGGTATTAGAAAATAAGACTGACTGTTAACCACTGGACTGTTCATTATTCCCACAGACTTAAACATAGACAGTAGGGATGGAACAGCAGTCTTTAGTCTGTAATAGCTATTGTTTACACTTGGTGGCCCCAAGAGATCAGAAATGAACTGAAAGAAGTCCCAAAGAGATTGATTAATCAGGATGCACAGAAGCAACATCAGTATTGGCCACTGTCCTTACTCTGCTTTACCAATGTGCTCATGCATGTACGCATACAAAGCATACTTGTCATTACACACACCACTCTCTTGCTTGTATTTTGATGGATCAGAGGCATAGTAGAGGGGCAAAATCATGAATTTTCATGGTCTGACTGACACTGAATAACTGTTTTGTTTTTTTGCCTTCTTCTTAAAACAAAGTTATCAGAGTTTTTATAATACGTGATCCATTTTTAGCTGGTTACCATCTTTTCTGGATGTGAAAACATTTTTTGGCATATGTTTTTGTCAGCAAATTTAACACCTCTAAAGACAAAGTGACAGCCCCCTGTGGAATGGGTGACAAACACATCCTGGATCACTCACACAGGCATCTTGCTGGAGATTTGCTAAGAACTGCTTTGCAGGCAGCAGGAAATGGATCAGATAGCGGAGGCCGTCTCCCCTGTAGCAGCTCTCTACCACGTTGAGGACTTGACAAAGGACAGTTGGGGAGGTTGCCTGGAAGGGCGGGTAGAGAGCTGACAGAGCAGTCTGGATGCAGCGGTCCAGGGATTCAGAATCCTAAAAGAGAGGAAACAGTGAAGATAAAATAAGACTTTACATCTTTTAGATTAACTGCAAATATTAGGCTTTTCACATGGTGTTAAAACTTTTATGATCCCTTCACTAGAATATTTTCCATTATTTTACACAGAATGCTTTATTACTCAATGAATTCACTCAGTGGGGAATTGCAGGGATGCAGCCTTAAATCTGGATCATGTTTCTCAAATATCAACTAAACCGAAGAGGATTTAGTTTGCTTCAAGGTTAAACTTTACAGGCTAAAATAATAGAAAACAACAGAGAGCATGCACTTGTGTTCACAGGAGATTCAGCTGCTACTTTTAAAAGCACAACACCTCTTCATCACATTCCTGTCAATCAAAGAACAGTCAGTAAACTCCCACATTTCCAACATTTCTTTGGTTTCTCACTGACCAACCTGCCAACAGGGAAAGAGTCAGGCCTGCTCTTAATCTGTTAATTTGATTATTCTGCTCTTGACTGGAATTAACTCGACCGCACTACCACCACAAACACCAACCACAGTGACATCTACATTTTTATTCCTCCACAGTACTTTATTTGTGTTCAGTCAGCTGTTATTCATCTGTAAAAAGCTCTGATGGTTCTCTCACTCTGCCAACATGCCTCATATCAGCACGTGTTTAATCTTTGAATGCACAGACAAAAACAAGTTCAACATTTCAGGCTCACTGCCCTGGGAGTGCCCGGCGGGCCCTGGAGGCGTGGCTTGGAAGCCTCGTCTGCTGCTGGGAGAGCAGAAACGGGGCAGTAACTGGATCCACTGGTCTGGAAGCAGCAGAGACTGCTCAGGTAAAAATATCAGCCGGCACACGACGTCTGGCTCCAGGGCTCCCTGACTGACATACATTTAAATGCTGACTTAGGTGGTTCTCACAGTTTATGTGGAAGCAGTTTATTTCAGTTTAATCTTCCTTCCATCTCAGTGTTTGCATGTGAGATTACAAGTCAAGGTTCCCTCCTCACTGTTCACTTTAATTTTATTCACATTATTATGCATTACACTATATTTGGATAGTTAATAGAGAATTTGGCCTTCAGCGTGGAAAAGCAGCAACAAATCAGTTGTTTAGGAAACATTCTAATTTACCACTACTTAAACCTGGAGCTTCTTACAGTTTTTATAAAATACTCAGTAAAAGAACAAATATCAGAAAAGAGAAATTTCTAATTTCTAGTAAAATTATCTCATATTCGTCATAAGCCAAACACCTTACCATACCAGATAGGCATCTGGTTTCAAGATATAAAAAGCAAAATATCAGGCCTAAGTATATGTAATTATCAAAAAAAAAACTGCAAAATGTCACAACTCTGATTTGTGATTCATACAGTGAGTTTATGTTGTTTCAGTGAGTTTATGTTTCTGCATGAATCCAGGTGCCTTTCATGTTTCTTGTTTCATTTTGTAGTTTGGTTTACTGTGTTCTTTTGCGTTTTCTGTTTTCTTGCCCCTTTTAGTTGCAGCGTTTTCTGTGGTTCAGACCTCCTGTGTTTCCTTCTAGTATTTCCTAAGTTCCAGTTGTTGGTATTTAGTGTGTTGTTTGGTCATCCTTCCTTCCCTGTGTTCGTTTATACTTCCTTGTTTTCTCTTGTTTCAGAGCTTCCCTGGTCTCCTGTTTTATTTTGTAATCCTCGTCTCGAGTATTTAATGACCAGTCTGATTTCCTGGTGTTTTCCCCCCACTGTGATTGTTCCATGTGTCTCACCTGTGCATGATAGTTTGAGTCTTACCTCTGTCCAGTTATCCCTGTGTATTTACTCTCCATGCTCCTGCCCTGCTGTGTAAGATCGTCAAATGTCTTTACCTCTGCTACTCTTTGTGTATTTCTCTCGTGTTGTTCTCTTTCTAAAGGAATTTATTTACAAGAAAGTTTTTGTTTTGGTGGATTAACTCTTTTGGTTCTTTTGGTGGACTTTTACTATGTTTAGACTTTTCAGAGTATTTTTGCCCTTTTTGTTTGTTTAAATGTGACAGTCCCTTAATGCACCATAGACTACAAATCTCACCAAAGAGTATAAAATAGAAAAACACTGTGTGCAATGTAAAATGGTAAATGGACTCGAGCTTGCCACTTTTCTAGTCGTCTGACTGCTCAAAGCACTTTTTACACCGCAGGTCACACCCAGTCACACCCTTTCACACATATTCATTCACTGATGGCAGAGTTTGGTATGGAGAACTGGCCATCAGTATTAGCTAATCCCATTCAAACCCATTTACACACTACTGGCGCAGCAGTGGGAGAAAACTGGGGTTAAGTGTCTTGCCTTTGACACATTGACATGTGACTGCAGGAGGTAGAGATCAAACTCACAGCCCTCCGATTGCGAGACAACGACTCTACCTACTGAGCCACAGTCACCCAATGTAGCATAACATATAGGCCAATGACTATCCACCATGTTGGCATTGGAATCAATTTTAACTCAAATGCAGCAGTCTTGACGTTCAGCTTGGGGGCAGTTATAAAGCTTTTTTCTTTTATTTTTTTTTAATTTACAGCATCATCATGATGTGATGGAGTGTGACTCCAAGAAAAAACAAATTCTGGTTGTTTGAATCAAAACAATAATATAATAGTTGTTTAGAGGTGAAAGTTGTTTTCTTTGCAATAATACATCACTGCAACAGTTGCATAATAGAGAACTGTTATTGGTTTTAAACCTATTGTCGTTTATTTATTAGACTATTTGCAATGTTTAGCTTATTGAAAAACATCAAACTAGGTATGTTGTAAAATGTAATTGGTGTCCCTTTAAAACATGGGGGTCAAACTCAAGGCCCGGGGGCCAAATCTGGCCCATGGAACAGTAAAATCTGACCCGCAAGATGATCTCATATTTCTGTTATAACTGGCCTGTCAGTCTGAGGTCTGCAGATTTCCTCAACTTATCCTTGATTATTTAAAATATCCCTGTTAGGTCATAAATCTGAAAAATTAAGGAGTGGACATAATTAGATTAAAAGTCAGGAATATGGGAAAAGAAAAAAAAATGTGTTTAAATTTCTTATTTTCAATTTAGCATCCTACAATTAGGACTCAAATTTAGGATTTTCACTTTCAGCATTTCAACTCATAATTTTGACTTCTCATATAATATTTCGCTCTTTAAGATTAATTATTCTAAATTTTAAGTTATATTTGGACCTTTTTAACCAATTATTTTGTATTTTATCTCATATTTTCAACACCAAACTTTGACTTCTTAATCCCATATTCTGATTATTTACACTCACAATTTAAAATTGTGTATCATATTTTGACTTAATTTCATGATGACAAATTTTATTTCATATTTTGACCTTTTAAACTCATGATTTTGACTTTCTTTCTAGTATATTTGCCTTTAAAAACATTGCTTTTCAATTTCAATTTGTACTTTGACATTTTTGACTAATAAATTTACTTATCTCAGATTGTGGGCCTTTAAACTTATCTTTTTTAACTTTTTAAATGTAAAATCATTTATCAACTTTTTAAATATTTTATTACTTGTGAAGTGAGGTTGATAGTTCATGGTTAAAAAAGGTGACCTTGGTTAGGCCCTCAGGTTAGACCTGAATCCAGAATCCAGCCCCTGCTGATTGAGTTTGACACCCCTGCTTTAAAGTGAAAAATACATTTTTAGTAACACAATTTAAAAATTACAATATCATCTTGATTGTATATACAAAGATAAATTTGCATTTATTTTCAGAGAATTGAAATAAAAGAATCATATTAATTTATCATTTGACTTAAATCTTATTCAGTTTTAAAATCAGAAAACTGTATTGTGAACTCTGCATAACAGTAGGCCTGTGTTTCAAATTGGTCATGGAATATATTAACATCTAATGCATGTAGCATCATTTAGGCTCTGAATGAGGATGAACTGGCTTGCAGATGACTCAGTGGTCAGCTGACAGCAAACAAAATGTAAAGCAGAAGGTATATTCCCCTTACTTCCAGCTATCAATCATCCTTTTCACCCAGCAACACATGCAAAGTTCTCCGTCAGTCTCTGCTGCATTGAACATTCTGGATGTGACTCAGCTGGCCGGGATTCACACACAACAACTGGCAGCCAAATGCATTTCTGAGGCCAATATTAGCAGCAGGATATCAGATGACACTGGGTGGAGGGTGGCACAGGGCTGCAAGGGGGAGTTGGAGGGCCTTTTTACTGATGACCGCTCACAGATCATGAGTTCAAACTGTTGACGTAAGCAAAGACAGAACCTCTTTTGGATCAGAGTGGGTGCTAAAGTCAACAGATTTGCACAAAGCATCTAAACGGGATGCTCTAAAATGTTTACTGGGGATTAAAAAAAGTTAACACAGAGACATATAACTGTGACAGAAAAGAAAGTGTCACTGAGAATGCAGAAGCTTAAATCATCATCGCCCTTCAAAGCTTATAAGTTCATGAATTTATGACTTGTCACTCAGCACTTCAAAGGTCTCTGTTTTAGCCTGCAGCGCTGCAGCAACCAGCACACTGAGAGTTACACACTGATTTAAATGATTCTTAGGAGGTAGGTCATCATTACTACTGTTATGTGTTATAAGTTTCAGTTATTTTCTATATCTGAACACTATGATTAATTATAAAGGATTATGTTAGGATGCTTTCTCTTATAGATAAAGCTTTGGGAGCTATTATGGGTCAGCTTTATTGTCTTTCCATGCTGGGAATGTTTCAAGACAATAAAAAAATAATGATAATGCTTTTTTTGGAGCCATCTATTGGCCTCTTTCTGGACAGGACAGCAAAGAGAGGCAGGAAAAGTTGGGGAAAGAGAATGGAAGATTATATGAAGCAACTGCGGAGGATGGGACTCAAACCCAGGACTGCAAGAGCTGTGGTCTCTGCATACACTCTAATCACCAGGCTTAACCAGCCCTCCTACAGGTAAAAATCAAGCTACTTTAACACATGTAAAGTCCACCTATAGTATGGACAATTATACATTTTTGAAGTGGGGTTGTACAAGATGTTCATCAAAGGTCTGTATTTTACTGGAAACTGATAACTGATAACATGGCCCGTGTTTAGAGAAGCAGGACAAAGCATCTTCACAGATATTGAGCTGTGTATCACTGAGGACATGGTCTGAACCAAAACCTATCCCACAACACTGGACAATAAAATATTTTCACCATTTTAATTTGCCGCTAGACAGCCCAGTCCCTTGGAATAACGATAAATCACTGGCGAGGGAAATTCATGAATGGAGCACCATTCATACTTGACCAGCAGGTCAACAATCCATTCAGATCACCTCCACAGTTCGGAGTGAGATCAACCCACTGTACAAATATGACAAAGTCAGTTCATTAGATTTTTCATGTTTTTTTCTTCTGGACTTTGTCAAGGAAATGCATCATAAAGCTCTGAGAAGTCATTGTGTATGGTTAATTTGTGTTTACCACTGATCAAACGTTTCTGTTTTACCTCACCATGCCTGTATTTCTCATGAGGGTATCAGCTGTTAACGAACACCATTTTAGAAGACTTTATTCATTATATCAAACTAATCCAACTAATCTATTCCCCCCTTGTCTGTTTCCCATTTGGTGGTTTATCTAGCCTGCAACACAGATACAGCCAGTGGACATGCGTAAATGACGGAGCTGTGCATCTTGACTGTCCAAACAATTCAATTTGATTATGATTATGAAGCCGACAATTAAATTTGATTCAAAATCATGATGCATCATGTTGCTTCATTACTCATCCAATGAATCCTCTATAATCTATATGACTGCATATGGCTCCTTTTTTCAATGAAGGCGAGAAGTCGAGGCTATTTTTAAAATCATATAATTTAACTAAATGATATTAAATAATATCAGCAATAAAATTACTGAAATTAAACTCTTGTATTACAACAAAAAGGTTTGCATTAAAATTAACAAAATTCAAGAAACATTTTTTTAAGATAGACTTAAAATTTGAAAGTAACCCAAAAGGTTTTTTTTTTCCTTTTATCTTTTTCTTATTTCATACATAAACTCAAAGTTCAGTTGTGAAAAAGAGTATTTAGAAAATCATTAAACCAATGCAAAAAAATTAAATGAAACCCTTACATTAGGGTTGTTCCGATTTCGATAACAGTATTGGAAATACATCAGATACTGCCCAATTGCAGGTACTGGTATCAGCGAGTACACAAGTTTATGCACCGATCCAGTACTGTTCTGTTCAGCTTTATATTTTGCTTCGTTTAGCCATGTAAATGTTAGCGCTATAAACCAGAAATCAACTCTTCTTCACTGCCAAAAATGGACTACAATTTTTAGCGCAGCATAGAAGAACCAAAGACCCACTGCAGCAGCAACGAATGGTGTCTGAGTGACAGTTTTTCTCTGAATGTGATCGTTAAAATGCCTTCCAGACCAGTGCTGTCATACATGACAAGAAGTGATACAGTTTATCAAAAGTTAAATAACTTTTGAACCATTAATTGTTGCCTCTTACTGTACTTGTTTTTCCTCTTGAAGCTAGCTGTTCTGTCCTACCATTGACACTATTGATGCCTTTGAACCCCTCGCAGCAGCATTTTCAGCGAGCCTGGAACTTGTGTGACCTTTGGGAACTTTACTGATTAAATTTACACTAGTAAACTGAATATTGAATGTGGTCCGAATGCTAACTTGAATGCTAAATGCCATATTTTTTTGGGTCTGTCAGCTAATAGCAGGCACAGTCAGTCCAGAAAATTCACACCAGTATCAGATCAGCCCTTGGTATCGGCCGATACCCAACACCTTGCTATCGGTATTGTTTCAGGAAGGAAAAAGATGGCTAAAGTCTTTTCCTCATAAGGCTGCTTTCCAAAAATCTTTATTTTAAAAATACCCAAAGACACCGGCCATTTCAACTCCTCAGCACAAGCTGGAGTCCTTGGAGAAACTGGATTTGGATTGTGAAGTCTGTGAAGCCTGTTGGAGCAAACTTAGTGTTAAACTCTGATTTAAATAACAGTTACTCCCTGCTCTGTGATGAAGGAAAAAAGGGAAATGAGGGTTAACTACAGCACACACAAAATGTTAATCCAACTGTAGGAATACAGAGTATATAAATGTGAGGATTATAGTATTAGGACTGCAGCTTTGCCTAGTGAAGAAGGGGTGAGGAGGGATGAGGAGAAGGGACATCAAAGCAGGCTGAATGAGGTTCCCATGAGACTAAAAGAGGCCACCCACTCAGAGACCCTGCTGAATAATAACTTCATTATCCTCCACAGAGCAGACTTCTGTGATAAAACGTACTGTTTTATTCTACTTTACCTTTCATTCATCTCTAGTTATTACTGAATGTACAAAAAAGCAAAAACAAAAGCTTCACTTTGGAGATCACTGACAAGATAAACAGACAATTAGAAGGAGGCCAAAGGTCAGAGGTCAAAGCAGTGGATTTAAGGGTCCTTCCTGTGCAGGGCCTTTAGGCAGAGAAGTGTCTTTAGCTTTGTAGCGCAAGATCAGGAAAAGGGAAAACTAGGGAGGTATCCGGGTTTTTTCCTGCAATGTCAAACTGTCTTTTGGGTCTACTGATCGAACATGAGACCAGGAATACTGCTAATGAATGCATAGATGCAAATAAAAACAAAAATGTGCAAGTTTGTGATGGGCTTCACACATTAGGGTTCTTTAAAATTTCATATTTCTTTTTTAAAATTACCCAAAATTACAGGCAAAGACCTGCACGGTGTCTACATTGCACTAATAAATTGGCAACATTTCAGTGCCTCCTCCTCTGCTCACTGTCTTTGCTTGTGGAAACAAACTTTACTTTTAGACAAAAGGACTTCAGAAACTAAAGTGGACCACCACAGCTCCCTCTCTTTCTCTTGCGAAAAAAAAGGAAAAAACATAGAACGTGTGAAGATTTGCAGTTTTTAAAGCTTAAGTCTACAAAATACTAACAAATATTAACATTTTTGAAAAAAAAATTTTTTTTAAATGTGTTATTACAAATCTTTTGAGTTATTGGAAATTTTGACAAGCCAAGAGTAAAACTGCATACTTCTGTCACTTGCCTTTAAACGTGATGCTGTCAAGCCTATGAGTGCCTAGATTCCCCCTGCAATAAATGAAAACTCTGTATTTAGTTATTTGGTTGTTTCTTCTCGCATGCAGACCTGACGAGCATTGGTGGAGACCTTTTATGAATCTCTTTGACAGTGAATGATTTCTTAATACCGTGTACACTTGGCAAAATCTGTCATTTAACCAGATTTCAATCAGTGTAACAATTGCTGGCTACAGTCAAACTGCCACTCACCAGAGACAGATGGACAGGTCCTTCAGAACTGAATCAAAGTGCTGGTTGTTGTTGGTGAAACAATCTAACAGGCTATCAAACTGGGACTTTGTCAGCCTGAAGCTGCTTTAGCTAGCAGTAGAGTTAACCCTGATACAGTCCCAGAAGTGAGGCGATGAAACGAGGTAAGCAGTGAATGGCTCTGGAAGATGACATAAACTCAGACACAAAAATGTTTAGTTTTTGTCTGACATGTCTGGAACACGTGCTGCCAAGCTTGTGTCAGTAACAACGACTTCCCTCCTAGTCTGAACACACTGATAAATATAAACAAATATGAGTACGTAAATCCAGCTTCTTTTCAGGTTCCAGCAGAACCCTATGGCACTAACAGGTACATGAAAATTATTATCACTTCATTCAGAGCTAATTACATTTGTTTTGTGATTAAGGACAGGAGGGACCAGACAGACCTGATCCACATGTCAAAGCAGATGATGTCAAAAACTCATGCAGCATGTCCACTAAGTAATGCCAGGCGTGCTCAGCTTCATGCTTCTAATGGAGCCTCAAATATGTGTTCCCAAAATCACAGTAGCTTCTAAATGGAAGGAGCTATTCTGGCTTCATGTTGACTTTTTTAGAGGAAATGAGATTATGAAGTGTGTTTAAGAACTGATATAATTTAGTAATTTGGACAGCAATGCTCTAAACTTTTCATTTATATTTGAGAGAACTACCTCATGTGCAGTTAAAACAACAAGTTTGTATTGTTTCACGGGTATTGTTTAATGTTATTCAATAAAATAAGTTTGGAACATTGAAGGTGTAAGCTGTCAGTTATAAAAAAATCGGCATCAGCCAAAATCGGAATCAGCAGGTCAGGCTTTTTAAAGATCGGTGATTGGCCAGAAAATTGCAATCGGTGCACCCCTAGTCAATATATGCTGATATTCACAACCAAAATACTGGATGTAAATATTGGCTGAAATTGATCTGCCAATATCGACATTCGCCTTTTTAAGCTAATATCTGCCGATACCACTCATTTCAACAATACTGTGCATCCCTAAAAATTGTGTCATACATTTTTCTGTTGCATACTACATTACCTCATTGACTTCTCATAACCAGAGAAATCCTGAATTTTAGAAGTTGTGACAGGATGGGTCTTGACTCTTGATGGACACAACATGCTTATCATTGCCACGGACAACACCAGACATAACATCAAAGAGTTTTACAAAAGGAACTGGGAATTGTGACTCGAAGCTGCCATTCTGCTGACATCAGTTTGTTCCAGTTTCCTAGGAATTCAAAAAGTTCAGAGTTTTTAGTCCGATACGTCATCATGAATGCCTCCTGCACTCAGAATTCTGACTCTGAGACACGGAGCAACTAGAACACCAGCTGCAACATCAAACTTCTGAGGTAAATGGAATGATGTACTCGTGATTTACCAAAATTTTACTGCCTTTGCATTTTGTTCCTCTGATCATCTTGAATAGAGTCCATCTTCAACTGAAACCAAAAAGTTCCCAGTGTTTGGTGCCTTGTGCATATATTTTTGTTGCTGTGGTACTGAAACAGGTATCATTATTATTCCATTTTTACTTGTATCATATCAAAGTTTTAAACATTCTTGAACAGTGACAACCCTCCCAAATACACAGAAGTCAAGTGAAAATAATTCAATCTAGGGTCAGAACAGAAACCTGCATTCTGCTCAAATGATCCAGGGGGAGTCCTGAGACTTGAACTGAGGGAAATTTTTAAAGGAACAACTCCTTAGGATCACAAAATTCATCACGTGTCACAAGCTTCCAGGGTTTTTGATGGGAGACAACAGGCTGTTGTTAATCATCCAGATGGAGCCTTTAGGATAAACTAATCCAATCTCTCAGGTTATTCTGGTTTTAATGAATAGTCAGTGGCAGCCTCTCTCTCCCTAGAGGGCCATGATTCATCCACACTGCTGCTCAGCTGACTGCTGATGGAAAAACCAGTTCCTGTTGGGTGTGGAGGACAAGGGTGCAGCAAATATCAGGGTCACTGTCAGAGTCTGGGATCCTGCAGGCTGAACCTACAAATATATCCTGTGAATACTTAGCATCCTGCATCAGATTAATAGTAACATATGGCTGATATGTGATTGAACGTCTTTAACCCCATCTCTGCTGCTCATGTTTAAACAACCGGACCATAAGAGGGGTCAGCGGCTCCAAGAAGCACAAGTCATGACCTTTTTAGTAACCAATCATGGTGGCACGGCACGGGGAGGGAGGAGCTCTAAATACAAGGGACCCCCACGAGACCTGATCTCTGACCCCTCACAAGTGAACACAGTGACAGACCAAACCAGCTGTCGTGTTTTGCTGAAGGTTGTGAGGAGCATGCAGCTACGTTAAAATATCTGGTGCTTCAATACTTTTCAAAACCACACTTTAAAATGAAACAATGTCCTGATTTTTAATTGAGAAACACTTGAAGGCACTGAAGGCTAAAAATGTGGAATTTCTGCATTGAAATGTCTACTAAACAGTTTAAAAAATGACTAGACCTTTGTTATGTGTTTTAGTTAAGTACTAACATTATGTTAGTATTAGCAGTATAACACTATGTTAAATATTTCAGTTTTTCAGAACCAGAGAAGTTCTGTAGTTATGACGTCTTTTCATGGCTGCTATCCACCATGATGGACTCAGCACATACTGACGATGATCTGCTATCTGATAGCTCAGATTGTATATGGAGTTGGTCTGGGATGCCTTCGTCCAGACTGGACTGGCTGTGCATACTGGCACACATTAAAGACCTCTCTGCCAGCTGACATGATCTGTGGTATTCCACTTGTAAACAAAAGTGTGGCTTTATTTATGTCTGTCCAGCTTCACTGGGAGTGATGGGAATTGGAGCTCTTTTTACAGCTCTGGATAATTTATCTCGGCTCAGTAATAAGCACTAGTCCTTTGACTCTTAAACAGCTGCTCATTTAGCCTTTTTTATAGCTTTAAAACTACAAAAATATAGATGTCTGATACACTTTTTTTCAGTTCTGATTCGATCCTGATACATCAGTGCAGATACCTGATATGATATCTGGTATTTTTGAAAAGCACAATGAATATTGTAATTGTTTATGGTGGTATTATGAGTAAAGTTAAAAATTCTGTGGTAAACTTGGAAAGTGATTTCTTATTCAAAGACTAAAAAATATTTTAAAATGCATAAAACTTATTATTACCTATAAATTTACTTAAACTTTGTGGCAGCCTTACATAGAAACCGATAGCAGCAGCAAATGTAATGTTTTCAAATGGAATATTTGAAACGGCAGTAACAACTCTAAACAACCATAACAACACAGGACTACTGCAGCAAACTGACTATTAATAACAAAAGTGAATTACTGCATACAAAGTAAAAGTGCAGAAACAAATATCTACAAAATGTTTAAAAACTCATTGAATAAGTAAAAAAAGGATTCAAGTAAACATGATATATCTAGCAGGGAGAAAAATCTGTGAGGTTTTCAAATGAAAACTGACACAGAAAAGCTGCAACTGCAAACATTACATTCCTGATTAGCCATTCACAGACTGTCACTGTAGATGCTGCATCCAGTATTCTGGTGTTTTAGGAATTTTAATGTGGAGGATCATAATGTTTTTATCCTCAGAGATAACTGCTGTATTTCCGTCATGAGGTAACAGTGGGGAAAGTACTTCAGGTTTGTGTCAGTTTGCAAAGGCTACAGTGTTGATTGGCTAGAACTCATGTGATGTAGCCAAGGGGTGTCAAACTCAGCCACAGCAGGGGCCAGATTCTGGATTCAGGACTAACCTGAGGGCTTAACAGCATCACCTTTTAAACTATAAACTGTCAACCTTGTTTCACCGATAATAAAATATAAAAAAATAACTTGGTGATAAACGATTTTGACATTTAAAAAGTTAAAGAGATAAGTTTCAAGACTTAAAATCTGAGAAAAGTAAATTCATTTGTTCAAAAACGTCAAAACATGGAATTGAAATTTATTTTTTTATGGCAAATATATTAGAAAGTCAAAATCACAACTTTAAAAGGTCAAAATATGAAATAAAATTTGTAATCATGACATTAAAAGTCAAAATATGATTCAAAATTTTAAATTGTGAGTCTTAAAGGTCAAACTATTGGATTATGAAGTGAAAATCTGGAGTTGAAAATATGAGGTAAAATACAAAATAATTGGTTAAAAAGGTCAAAATATCACTGAAAAAAAGAATTATGAATCTTAAAGCTCAAAATATTATATGAGAAGTCAAAATTATGAGTTTAAATGCTCAAAGTATGAAATAAAAAAGTCAGAATCCTAAGTTTAAGTCCTAATTGTGAGATGCTAAATTGAAAATGTGAAATCTAAACACAAATTAATTTCTTTTTCCCACATTCCACATTGCAGATTTTATGACTTAACAAGGATATCTTAAATCAATAATAAGTTCACATTTTTATACTTGAGGAAATCTGCAGTCCTTATACTGATGGGCCAGTTAAAACAATATGAGATCATCTTGCGGACCGGATTTAACTGTTCCATGGGCTGGATTTGGCCCCTGGTCTTGAGTTTGACAGGTGTGTTGTAGCCAATCAGGTAGTGTGGGTGGGACAACAGAGAACTGTGACAGAATGGGCTCTAAGCACGCATCGCTTCTGCATTTAGCATTAGCGGCTCCCAAACTTCCAGTCGGGAGATTGAACGCAGCAGAGAATGGTGTATGATGGCAGATTTGATGTGGTTTATTTGCTGGTTACATAAGTTTCCCAAGCTGACTGTCACTGAGGACTTAAATTTAGCTGAAAATGTACATTACAGCACACAGCAATGATGTCCAGAAGTACTACTGACCCATTAATGAAACATAATTCTAGCACATTTGGATTATGATAAAGAGTATATACAATCAACAATCGAAACAAATAAACACAAAACCTGATGAAGAAATACTCTATATGATGGTTTAGCTTCTGCTTCAGCTTAGCATGTATCGTTGGACGGAAGGTGTAAAGTGGCCTTATTTTCCACCGGAAATCTGCACTCCCTGCTGTGCATAGAGTCTATAAGAGCTTGGTCAGAAGGGGAGAAAACATGTGCAGAGGAATCAAAATAGCAGACTTTTTAATGAATTAATCATAGGACTTGGAATAGTAGCAAAATGTTGATACTGATAACCTGCAAAATGCCAAATATTGGCACGGATAATCGGCAAGACGGATTATCGGTTGACCCCTAACTTGAATGTCCAAAATGCATTGGTAATAGACAATGTCAACAGGGACAAAGACTGCTACATAAGTATGCAGAAACTGCTACCAGAAGCTACCATTCTGTGGCTGTGTCTCATTCATGTGTGGTGCTCCTTATTTTTGACCGAACACAATAAGATTTGTTAAACAGAGATTTATATATTAGAGTTTAGGCCATATCTACCAAACTGGCATATAACATTCTCCAGAGTGCCACATGAAGGACCAACATCCTTCATATCAGTGAGTAATTTACTATCTAGTAACAAAAATCTAAGTGTGATTTAAGCTAAAAGGACGGGTCAGCACGACTCTAACAGTAGGCATTTGCTGTTATGGCTCTCTTCTACTTTGATAACGATCAATAAAGTCTGCTAAAGCACTTAAAACCAGAAAGTGCAAAGAATCCAACAACATTCATTGATGCCACTTGAAATGCTGCTGTGTGATTAGATCTTACACCTGAAAAAGGAGCAGAGCGAACATGCTAACTTCCTCAGACTGTGTGAGAGAAGAACAGCTTACATTTTGTAGCTGTGACCCATTGACACAGAGGATATGCTAACAACTATACATTTCCCACATCACATACCTGAGTCAGATAGATGTAAATAAGATTTAAAATCCCCTCGGGTGTTTTTTGAAATGAATTTTTCACAGGTGTAATGTGAAAACGTGACAGCTCCAGGTCACAAAGCAGGAGATGATTTGTGTCCTACTGTCAAACCCTTTCAATGAAAGTATTTACAACATGATTGGACTTGGTTTTAAGAGAGCTCAGTCCAAGGACCATGTGGTGTACCCTCAGAGGATAAACAAGATATTTTAACCAGTAGTTTTCTATTTAACAGACTTCCAGGTGCTAAAGGGCTCTTCATGAATCTAGTATCGATATCAATACAATTCAAAACATGATATCAATGCATCAATCACAAACTCCACAAAAAACAGTAGGTTTCAGGCAGATGACCAAGTTATTACAAATCTCACAAAAACCAGTGTTCATCTGGTGTCCCTCACCACCCATGCTTACTCTGCAGCCCATGAGACTAATATTATCAGATGGCCTTGGGAAGACTAAGGCTTTTAATTATCAGAGGAATTTGACTTTAATGATTGCACACAGGATTGACAACACGTGACCACTGTTTTCTTAATTATCATTGAAGTAAGGCCCACAGGGTTATATGAGTGCGGTGTGAGAGGGACATTCTTGTCACAGAGTTCCTCCTGTGTTGTTTTAAATCTGCGATTCTTTCCTCATTCCCGCGTTTCCTCTTATAATGACTTTTCTTTGTTCTTGTTCTTGTGTTCATGCCTGTTTCTGTCTGCTGGAACATGCTGCAGCTTGTTTAAAGACGCACTCGATCCAAGTTTCATCTGTCAGATTGTATCTGTCTCCCTGAATGATGTGCTGGAATGAGAGCTAAACAGATGCGGAGTGAGATTACTTTGAACACAGGACAGTGATCACAGTGTGCAGCAACAGTCGGAGCTTCAGGGGAAAACACGAGGTATGAGACGAGACATTGAACAGGGCCTCCATGCTTCACCTAAAAACAGAAAAGTGTCCAAACACATTCACTGCCATTTATACCATCAGTCAAAGAAGCTAAAGCAGCAATCAAACAAAACAATGCACTTAAGGATGCAATGATTATGGATCTTACTGCTATGATCATTGTCTGAAAAATAATCTTGATTTTATGATTATCACAACTATTTTGCCTTCATTTCTGATTTTTTTCTAAAATCACATCACATCACATCAACATTTAATAGAAATGTTCTTTATTGCCGTCTTTTTTTAAAACTGAAATGACACAGTGATCAACACAATGGTCTCTCTTCCATAGTAAGGCTAGTGTAGCCTGGCCTAAGCAGCGCTGCTAAAGTACTACAGCTGATGTTGCACTGTTTTTAAATTCTGTGCAGGTTTGGCTGACATTAGCACTTTGGCCCCTTTACCAGTGAAAATCGAACTGTACAGTGTTGCAGAGCCTTTGGGAGTAATAAACTGTGCATTAAAACAGCAGTCAATCATGACACTATATAATTGCTTCATCTCTAACACAGCTCTGATGTACTACATCATCTTATCTCTAAACAGAGTTTGAATCAAGTTTGCAGATGTTTCAGAGTCCAAAGAGAAAAACATGAACTACATGAAGGCAGACTCATAGCTTCATTCTCTTTTCCATTTATTAGTTGAACTCCATCAAAGAGATTCAGGCAGGTAACCTTGCAAAGCAGATGGATTGGCCAGACCCTACATCTGTCCTCAGGCATAACCATTTTGCAAAGTTCCAACCTGAAACAACTGTGTAGGGTGTAGCTGTAATGGGGGGAGGTAGCAATGGCTGCCACTGGTTTAGCGATTAGCTTGAATGGAGCTATAATATAGTGAAGTTTGATCAGAACTTGGACCACATTTCTTTATTAAATGAAGAGCAAAGAAGAGCACTGAAAGTTTTTCATGACAGAAAAGATGTTTCCACTCTTCTCCCAACCTGCTTCCGCATGAGTTTGCCATTGTTAGCCATAATAAGGGGTTTAGCTGTCCTGTGAGTTGGTATACAGTATAACATGGCTTGCTCCAGTATAATGATTAGCTCAGATGTAGCTTTAGTATAGTGGCAGTTTTATAAGAACTGGGCCATATTTCTGTACAAAAAAGAGCCACACTGAAATCTTCACTCAGCAGAGAAGATGTTTTCGCTCTTCTCCCAACCAGCCTTGCATGAGTCTTCTACACAAACAAGCTTCCCCATTCATGAACTATGGCAGCGCCAGCCTGTTGAGCTCAGGTTGTGACCTGAGCTGCTCATATCTTCTACCTCATTTTGTCTTGTCACTCTGATTGGCCCTAAATCATCTGCCAGAGTTTTGTAAAAAGTCTATTCTTTCCCACACACTTTGTATGGGAGGCTTCCCAGATGAATGTGAAATAGATCTCGTGCAAGAGATGTATGAAACAGTCAGGTTAACAGATAGGTTATAAAAAAATGCCTTCAGCCAGCATAAAATTACCATAAATTGTGCTGTATAAGCTGCACAGTTATGTATTTTTTAACCTGAAAAAAAAAACTGACTGAAGCTTTTAGAACAAGGCAACCTATATACCAGTATAAAGTGTCAAGACATGCATTGTCAGTGCAGCTGCCACTATCACACGCTGCATGAGGCCTAATGCAATCAAAAATGTGCCCATTCACACACTAAAAACAGCCGTTTCATTGCTCAGAATGTGCTAGAATGCATGACACAGACCAGGCTGGTGAGATTTGGCACCACTTAACCACTACTTCTCTTCTTCAATATGTCATATTCCTGCATTTTTAAGAAAATGGGATTTAAACCATTGGTGTTAACAATGTCGCAGAGTGCTAGTTTGAGTGGAGAGACTACTTTACAAGAAAAACAAGTGACATGCAGACAGACTCGCCATCTGTGAGTCTGTCTCATAACAATCACCATAGGTAGAGAGCTCAACTACCGTACCGTAGCTAGTTGATGTGAAAACTCCCTATGTTGAAAACAAGAGCATATCTAAAAGAGCAACACAGCTGTACAGAAACTGCATGTTTTTGTTTGCTGAACGAATGAAAATCATCATGCAGGATGACAGTTAAAACATTAACCCCTCAGTACACCAAAACAACAGGCTGGGGCTTACAGAACAGGATAATTTATATTCTGAATTTTATGGTATCATTTTTTGTTCACAATCTTGAAAATACTGAATTTAGAAAAGTTATAATACAGTTTAAACTTTCTTAAAACAGGACATTCATAGAAGTAAATTATGTGTTGTAATAATAATCTAGAATAACTGTACTAACAGATTTGAATGTTGACTATCAACATCACCTCTAGTCTCCAGACTCTAAAAACCTGTTTTGGGTGTTTATTAGTATTCCAACTTTGGTTACATGTCAAACATGCCATAACATCATCATAATCATCATCTTCATCGTTCTCATCTGAAAAGTCAGCAGCTTTCCTCGTCTGAGCATAATTAAAGCATCTTATCAGTCCGTCACAGGCGCAGGAAAACGTTCTTTTGGAGCTGGGCTCAGATTTAATTTAAGGCCTTCACCTGCCTATAATGATGACAAGTCTGTCTTCTTGCATCCCTAGCTTTAGATTTCCTTTCTTGCATTTCTCTTTGAGACTCTGGTTGTGTGTTAATGACAAAAAATATCTATTGTTTTACTATGGTGTTTTAAACACTAAGGTCTGTCTGTTCTATTCATTTCAACTGTTTCCAACTGAGGCCTGCAGTGACTGTGGTCTAAAACAATCCAAGTTAAAAACCTGGAGCCACATAGCTTGAACCCACTCTGTGCGGCATAATTTATCAAAGTTTTACTTCCCCACACACTGAAAGAAAAAGCCCAAGTTTTATGATTTATGAACCCTGAAGCTATTTTTGGAAAAGGTACATTTTTGAGGAAGAGTTTTGTTTGGAACAGAGGGGAAAAGATACATGTACAGCTCCAATAGCCAGTTTGACTGCCAGTATTGACTCAGCATGGTTCTCCAAACCCAACACTCTTTACAACCAGCCTTCACTGTCTGTTGTCTTTGTGTCTGCCTCCTGTGTTTTCACAGGAGTTCACACCTTCAAGAGAGCAGGAGGCAGCTGAGGCTGATGGTGGTGGGGGGGCATCCATCCCACACAAACACAAACCTCTAACCTCTGAGAGGACAAAGAAATCCAAACCTTGCCGGCTTTTATAATGTGGGCGCCACAGAGCTGAGACTGATAGTGCCGAGCGATGACCTTGACACACAGCGAGTTCCTCCAACAGGAGATTAGATTTGAGCGTTTCTCAGACGCTGAATGATTCCTAACGCTGCTCAATAAGCAGAGCCCAGCTGTGCAGACTTCAAGGCCACTCTACTGAGCTCCTTTGTAGAAATAAAGAGGTAATGCTTTAGCCCCTCTGGGACCTGCTGTGATTTAAGTACCGAGCTAATCTCCAACCACTGACAGATTCAAAGAGGCTACAGGGAAACTCCACAGCTACAAAGGGGAGAAATCTACTATCTTTTACTGTAAAGGAAGAAACAACAGTATCAGTGATATGAAGTGAGATGTCATCTTGACTACCTACCAAGATTGACGGAAAAATACTTTAAAACTACTTTAATCATGGCCGAGTGAGTTAAGTCACAATTCAACAAACACTCTCTAAAAACCTCCTCTAGTTAACAAAAAAGTCTTCACTGACCTCCACCGTACAGACGTCTCACAACACCTGGTTTATGGTGTTTGGTTAAAGCTTTACTCTCTAGTCCTGAGGAGGACTGTGAGAAAAGCCAACATGACACTTCTTCAAGGTTAGCAGGATTCAGTTTTGAGATATACTCAAAGCAACAGATTTTTACACCACACAGTTACATATATAGTTAATTCTGCTGTTTGCAAAACTCACTCAAAACTAAACTAAGCACAAAAAGTAAGGAAATTATGTTTGGTAGATTATTTCTTTGTTGTAACAGTAGTTCTTGGCAATAAATCTTATACGGTTGGAAAGCCTGTTTATTACTCTTTTAAATGGTGCCACATTTGTAAGGAACATGCATTTGTGGGATGAACAGCAGAGCTGAGCATGTGGGATGCGCCAATGAAAAATGTGCCAAATCTTCTCTGCCAGTGCCAAACAGCTTATTCTGCCATTGGCTCTTGTTTGGTGGATTGGATGACTGAAGTTTGAAGAAACTAGACATATTGACAATTTAACAATTTATTCATTTAACAAACAGGAGCCTCAGTAGTGTGTGTAAGAACCATACACAGCCACAACAGCCTGGCACCTCCTGCTCATGCTGGTCACACACTGCTGTGGGTTGGCATCCCATTCTTCAACCAGCAATTGTAGCAAATCAGCCAATGTGGTTGTGTTGGTCACTCTAGCATGAACAGCATGCCTAAGCTGATCCCACAAGTGTTCAATGGGGCTGAGGTCAGGACTGCTGGCAGGCCATTCCATCCTCTCCACTCCCAAATTCTGGAGGTAGTCTCTGACAAACCCCGCTCTGAGGGGGAGAGTGTTGTCATCTTGGAGGATAGAGTTCGGTCCCAGACTGTGGCGATATGGGATTGCCACTGGTTGCAGAATCTCATCTCGATATCTCTCTGCATTGAGATTGCCTCCAATGAAGACAAGCCTCGTATTGCCAGTGAAGGAGATGCCGCCCCACTCCATCACATTGCCTCCACCACAAGATGTTACTCTATCGGTGCAGCAGTCTGCATAGCATTCTCTGCGTCTTCTCCACACTTAGACCCTATGATCCAACTGCCGTAGGCAGAATCTGGACTCATCACTGAACATAACGTTCCTCCACATGTTCAGGTTCCAGTACACGTGTTGCTCACACCAGCGCAAAAGGGCCTCCCGGCAGCCCTATGAGACTGGAGATTGGCTGCGTGCAGTCTGTTCCGGATTGTCTGGGCAAAGAGCCGTCGGCCATTTTGTCCTGCAAACCTTGACTGTAAATCTGTAGAAGACAGCCTATGGTACTGAACTGCTGACAGGGTGAGGAAACCGTCTTCTTGGGATGTCGTCTTCTTGGGACACCCACTTCGCAGCCTGTCTCTGACATCCCCGTTATATGGAACTTGGCCTTCAGTTGGATATGGTACTAGGGTTCACTCCAAACAATGCCACAATTTGGTTTTGCAGAACACCAGCTTGAAATTGTTCTATCGCACAGGCCCTATCTAGATCAGTCAAACGTGGCATGCTGATTGTTGGAGGAGACACCTACTGACCACTGTAGCAGGGCCCATGCTCACAGGTGCTGCCAATCAGGTGTCAATCAGACACCAGATTGGCAGCACCTGGGGATACCAGATCTCAAAGCAAGAGTCAGTAGCAACAGCAAAATAAGCTGTTTGGCATTGGCAGATTAGATTAGGCACATTTTTCATGGGCGCAACCCACATGCTCAGTTCTGCTGCTCATCCCACAAATGCATGATCCTTACAAATGTGGCATCATTTAAAAGGGTAATGAACAGGCTTTTCAACGGTATAAGATTTATTGCCAAGAAGCATTGTTACAACAAAGAAATAATCTACCAAACACACATTTCATTACTTTTTGTGTTAAGTCTATTTTCACTGACAATGACTTGTTTGATAATACAGCGTACCACTTTGGTATGGGTTGTTTTATCTTTTTTGTTAACCAATGATATTCTTTAGATCTCTCCCTTTCCAAACCAACCAAAGTACATGCCAGGGCTCACTATGCTCCTCACTTAAATGAGTGTAGAACTGTTCTGATGGGATGGGAAGAGCACGTGCAATAAGGAAGGGTATGCTCCATTTACCACACATGGCAAAATCCATAAACAAAACAAGAATACAGCACAATAATCTTGATTATTTTATTTTCAAAATCATAGAAGGCCTAATTTGAAATTAAGTTTGAAACTTGTCACACAGCCTAGCAATGATAGCCAATACACTGTCCCATACAAATTCAAGGACAGGTAAATCTGCAATAATTGCTCATTTTAAAAGATTTAACTCACACCAACACACGGGGGCTCTGGATTTAAAGATGAATGCCACCTGGTGATTCTGCTAATATGTCACAATCTGCAGTCAGGTGTTAACCTTAGATGAAAACAATTACTTTTGAATATTATGTGGTTGGTCCATTAGATCAAGAAGCTTTCTGCTTGGATATGTGGCATCTTATTTCTCTGCACTTGCAGGAATCTGGAGTTCACAACGCACCCTGATGCCCATTTTATTTATGTATTAATGCAACAACAAAACAAATCTATCATGTAGTTAAAGTAACTTTGATGCAGCTTTGTTTCATCTCCAAACTCAGACAAATTTCTACCTCAGACTCAGAAAAACTAATCCACGCATTCATTTCATCCTGTCTCCATTACTGTAATTCACTATACTTTGGTATGACACACTCCTGTCTAACCCGGCTTCAACTCGTCCAAAACGCAGCAGCAAAAATTCTCACAAGGTCAAAAAAGACAGACCACATAGCACCCATTCTTTCCTCCTTGCACTGGCTACCTGTCACCTACAGAATCAAATTCAAAATCCTTTTGTTTGTTTATAAAGCACTAAATGGCTTGGCCCCCTCCTACATCACTGAGCTACTGTCCCCATACCCCACCTTTGTTTTTTTAATGCTGTCTTCTGTAAAGCACTTTGGATCAACTGTATTCTGTCAAGTGCTATATAAAGATGATTTGATTTGATAAAGAACTGAACAAATAACTGACACCCTCATCTAATATATGAAACATCTAGCTTTTTCTTTCTGTTACAGAAGATTGACGGTGTAACAACAAAGTTTGTTTTATTGTGTTATGCTGTTTTTCAAGGAAAAGTGAAAATCCCTGTTAAGAAAAAGACTGGTGATATTGACATATGAATAAAAGGTAATAAATGTAAACCCAGAAGAATCAATATTTGTTTCTGCAAATATCTATGGATCCCTAAAATGCCTGCATGTCAGACAGCATTGCCCTTTCACTGAAGTAGGTCAAAATTTAACGGTCCAGAGGGAGTCTTTTTTTGATGGGTGTCAGATTCAGGAGGTGGGTGCGTTCTTTCAGTGGCGGGGTGTTTTCCCAGAAGATGGGAGGTGGGGGTGGGTGGGGGTCAAGTTTCAGGCAGGTTTGAGCAGGAAGATGACAAAGAGACTTGAAGATGAATCTTCTGGATCCGTGAGAACACTGCCTCATTGTGCTGTATCCTCTGGAGTCTGAGACCAGGACTTTGTAGTCCACCGCCCCGGGAAGGTCTTTTCCCAAAAGCACGGCACCAACACCAAGGACAATGGACACTTCCTGTCACTGAAGTCCTGAGATATGAAAGCCTTTCTAGGTGAATTGTAGCCTGCAGCCTGAATGGATGAACTCCTTTCCCTGACATCTGACCCATGGAGAGGAAGCGTGAAAACAGCTTCCATCAGGACCTGAAGAGGTGCCCAGTGGGTCAGTGTGTTAAATGTGATCCAGAGACCTGATGCGGCCTCACTCATGGAAACATCTACCTACTCTGCAGACTGAACCGTAAACATCTACAGCTCTGTGTCACTGTTTACATATGTTCATATCAGCCAGTTTTATTTTGGACAGGTAAAGGTGTAACTGTGCTGCTTCCACATCTGAATCGGTCAAATGCTGTAATAAAATTGTCCCTTATTTAAGAATAAATTAAAGATCAGACAATTCTGAATAGTCTCTAGACCACAATTTCTGCTGCATTTCTACTCAACCATGACCTCATCTTGGACATGGAAATTTGGAAATCGTTTTCAAGACTGGTAAAGCACGAAGTGTGTGTATCAATAAACTGACCGAGAAATTCTGACTTGTTCTCTGTGAGTTTTTCTAGGTCTAAGTGTTTCTTTTGGCTCTGCCAGTGCCAAGTTCTCCATCAGTCCTTCAGTCTTGGTCTCATCACTGTCCTTCCTTGCCTTCATCTTGGTCTTGTGCCCTGTTATTTATCGCCCTATCTCAAGAAACTGGCTGTCTGGACTTGCCATCAATCCGACCCCCCTGATACAGTCTTTGCTTAGGTGCAGTGAAGTCTCTACCACCAACTCAGCAGCTTTTATATTTCCACCATTTTACACGTTTAAAGATTCTAGTGATATGGCGTTTCATTTTGTTTCAATTCAGATTTTGACTTGCCATGACTGCAAAACCAAGGCAACTAAGACTGAACAGTTAGTGGTGGATGGTAATGTTCTCATTTTGACCATCAGTTTTGGTAAATGTAAAACATCCTCCCTTCCTTTACAGCACAGCATGTACTCTGTCCCTCCCACCAAAAAAGCTCTCACTTTAATTTAAGTGAGGAGCAGAGGCAGCCACAGTGCATAGTTTAGTACTTTAAAAAGTGAGAGAGCTAAGAAAGATAACAGAATGACAGCTGTTAGTTAGCAAACATCAGTCCTGTGGAACAACTCTCGTTCTGAGGAATTTAACATGGAACAAAATAAACTTGAGAAATTCAGTACATTGTTGTGGCTACCCCTCAACGCAACCCATGTTTATAAATTCATTTAAAATATATGTACAGTGATATTGAGATCACCATTATCAAATATAACAAAACAATCATTAAATAGATTTTAGCCACAATCAAGATAGCTTAAACGCCTCTCATTTAAACATCTCCTACAGTAGGAAACTGTTTTTCTGAGAAAGGAGGCTCTCTTCTTGGTATTTTTTCATCTTTAACCCATTAGCCTTTTTGACTATGAACATGAAAGGATCCTTAGGTATGAATGAGCACCACAGCACATGTACATTCAGTCTAATGCAGTCACAGTTTGTCATATTTCCTTATCTTGGTGATTTTTTAAAATGTCAATCTGCCTCAGTGTTAACTTTGTTTTCACCCCTGCAGTAAGAAGAGCAACATCTTCTATCAATTATTTTGAATGTAAAATATATGCATTGGAAGATTAATTTAGGGTTGAACATAACAGGAGCAACTAAGGAGTACTGAAGCAAGCCAAGTAGCCCAGTGAATTAACTGCTTTTCTCCTGATGATTGTAACGTATCCTGGTGTAGTCGCCATCTGTGACATGGCTCCCCTGGCACCTCCCTAGTTTACTTGATATTTTAAGCTCTATTTTCTAAGCACTGCTGGATATTTCTGACCGTCATTAAAACGTGATGGTATGGTTGTAATATCTGGATGTCAAACAAAAATAGCTCCCCTTCTGGAGCAATATATACTGTTACAATGTCAGTAGCACCACAAGTATAAAAGTCCATTTTAATCTGAGGCTCTGGTATCTCAGTTAAATATATTTTGACTATTAGGGGTTGCTTTCCACATAAATATATATTTCTGAAAAAGTTACACAAATGTTTAAAAGAATGATATAGAAATATGAAATATGTCTTACACCTCAAATTCCAAAAAGTTGGGAGCGTTGTGTAAAACATTAAATCAGAAAGGAATAACCTACATTTAATTCACAATGGAACATAAACATATCAGATGATGAAACTGATACATTCTCTTGTTTCATGAAAAATGTCAACTGATACTGAATGCAATGGTGGCAACAGATCTCAGCATAGTAGGAATAGGGCAACAAAGGGCTGGAAAAGTGGTGCTAATGAAAATCAGCTGGAGAAGTATTTTGCAAACATTTAGCTTAACTGAGAACGGCACAGTAACATGACTGGGCATAAAAGGAGCTCTTTAGAGGGGCAGAGTCTCTAAGAAGGAAAGCTATCCAAAGGTACACCAATCTGCAAAATGAGGTCCCTGAAAAACAGTGGAACAATTTAAGAAAGCTGTTCCTTGAAATAAAATTGTGAAGACTTTAAATTTCCAACCATCCACAGTTCATAATATCATCAAAAGATGCTGAGAACCTAGAGAAATCTCTGTGCACGTGTAGGCTTGGACGGTATCCACTTTTTAACACCGTCATACCCTCCCCAAATTTTGCCAGGGGTATACGGTATTACCGCCAGTGCTGCTGGAGGAGGGGGACACATATTTTAAGGCATTTATTTAAAAAGCTGCACTCATTACATGGCACAGTCTTAATGACGGTAATTGAAGCAATACCGTGGCTATTTTTTAATACCCCGGTTTATGGTATTACCGTATTACTGTCCATTCCTATATGCAAGGGAAAAGGCCAGAGGTCAACACTGGATGCTTGTGAACTTCAGGCCCTCAGGTGGCACTCCATTAAAAACAGGAATGATATTGTACTGGAAATCACTGCATGGGTTTAGGAACACTTCTGGGAATCATTCTTGTCAACACAGTTGGCCATTCCATCCACATTTGAAAAATGGAACTCATAAAAATGTGTGCCAGCTCTCTAGTGTAAGACTCAAGAGAAAGGTGTGTGTTTCTTAAATAGACTTAAAACTTTCATTCACTTGGGCTGTTTTTTCTTTTTTCTTAATAATTCTGAAAATTGTTAAGTGATGGTTTTTGGTGAATTGGTGTCTGTAGGTTAAATAAATTATCCAAGGCTGTCATATAGTTACTGGTTAGTTAAACTCTTTTGAGATGGAGCTGAAGCACTGAGACATGATGACTTCTCTCTAACAAACCCTGCATGTTTTTTCCTGTGTAACCTCATCAGCCTCCATCCATCAGTAAGAGTCCATTATCCAAGCATTCCGGCAGCTAGTCACGTCTCTCTGTTTTACCTCCATCTTTTTACCCAGCAGCCCCTCAACAAGTCTTAACATCTCTAATTTAGTCTCTTAAAAACAGCCAGAACACAAATCCTTTTGACTCTTCTGCACTTTTCTTATCTTTTTCCATCCATAAAAACCTGTGCCTAGTGCTGCACTGCCAGGCATCAGCGTCCAGACCCTACATTAGATTATACAAAGACTGATAAGTCTTTGCACTCACAGTCCTTCTGGCAGTGTACGAAATAAAGAAGCACTTTCTCCTCCACCAGCTGCTGCTCCATTTTGGTAAAATGTCTACAAACCTGTCACTTCTTCTTCAGAGGAAGGGTATCTCTGATGGAAAATAAGTCATAATGGGCTGGACTTTACTTTTTTGCATCATTGTGGGGAGCTGTTTCAAGTTCAAAATGCATTCAGTGTTGAAAGCATGCAAGGGTCAGGTTGTTTAGGCGTGTTCCTACAAGCTCACCTACAGGAAAGGTGAGAGGATTCAGTGAGTCATCAAGTCTAGTATGAGTATGAGATCTCTTTCCCTTTATATAGCAACCATCATTTTATCATTAAATAAACACTACGAATACTATCCACGTGAAAAACTCATCTATTAGGAATGTGCACCTGTAAGAATTTGATTGGACAATGCAACACTTTGTGCTGTGGGATTATGCAGCATTATACTTTGGAAAAGCCTGACTGGGTTTGACTTTTCCAGTGCAAACGTGCAGGTGGTTTGAGTCACTTTCAGCCAATGCTGAAACATGACGCTACATCCCATACTGCATATTATTTCACATCTACGATGGGCACTTTGTTGGTTCTGAACGCCTGTGCTCCACCCAAAAGAGTGAATTTTTACATTGTTAAACACATTCCTCAAATATTCAACCTAACAGACACCAAATATAAGCTAGAGGCAGACACAGCTCTATAAAGTTTGCTACACACTAGTTGAATTTCAAATTAACCCCTTAAGGCCTGTTGTATCATATCTGATACATACCTCTATCTAATCAATACGATCAATAAATTACTAAAAAGAAAATTCTGAATACAATCTGATAAATGATTAAAAATGCCCTCAAGTGGATTATCAGTTACCAAAAACACCTAATGTATCAAATGAGATAGAAAAAATATGTATATTAAATTTTATGGAAATTTGGATGTTTTAGGATTTCAGTAGAAAGTGAAATAAACATTTCAGTTCCAAAAAATGAGAATTTTCTGACTAGAATTTTTGTATTCAGGCGTTTAAGGGTTAACTATTTTAAAAATGTGGGAGACCACAAACATAACGTGTCTTGAGAATCAAATAACAAATGCAATCCGCTACGGTGCTTGACGCATTGTGAGTGGTCATACAACGAGAGGCTGAAAGAGACAGGAGCTGACTCAGCACTCTAAAACATAAGATTTTTAACGGATATGCTTGGAGTGAAAACTGTTTAGATTATAAATGTTAATTATAAGAATACTTTTTTGGCTACTGAACATTTCAGGTATTCTTAGATCTCACTTTGAGTCTCATGAACAGTAAATTGTGACAGTTTATCTCTGCCATAAACAGGTTTATCACTGTCTGCCCCTCTGCACGTATAAAAATCAATAATACCAGACGAATCACGGCCACTGTCTTCTCAGTCTAGGACGTTTCAGGCTGGCCTCCTCCTGTGAATGTGACATGATAAGAGGATCATGATCTCATTGTTGTATTACGTACCTCCATGCTGTAAACTCTGAGGGCGAGGGCGAGGCGTGTTATTTAAATGACAATTGTTTTCAGCCTCTGTATTTATCACAGCTACTCAGTCGTATGCTGTTATTGGCCATTTCTACACCAAAATCTATGCTGGCTTCTGCACAAGTTTGATTTGATAAATGAGAACCAATGAATCCATTCTTTGTTTGGACCATCCATCTTATGAGTTAAGCAAACAAATGTTTAAGTTTTTGTTAAAGGCCCGCCAGAAAACCTGTCATTGCCAATCTCATGCCATATTAAAAAATCATTAAAACATTTTTGAAAAGTCTTTTCAATATTTGTCACCACATCTTTAACTCTTATGTTTGAGTATTGACTATGGTAGTGAACATCAGAAGATAATTTATACTGAGTCGACATGATACTATGCTTTAAAATAAGGAGTTATTCTGGAAGGAAAGCAGTACTCTTTTAAAACTGGCAACAAATCAGAGATGTATACAATTTGGCAAGAAAACAGAATTTGAATATTACTGCGGATCACCTCCAGCTTCTGGGATCTTAAATCATGCAGACAGGAACTTTAACATTGATTTAGTAGGACTCTGTGGGGATCAATCGTACAATCAGATGGTGCAGGGGTTAAAGTCACTTAAGGGTTAAAAGGCAATAAACCCAGGGAGTAACAGCGGTCAAGACTCTACGACATCAGGGTCCAACATCATTAACATGATGGCATAACATCACACAGTCTGAGTCACAGGTCACTTCAGATCAATGCAAGCAGAGATGTCTCCAGACAGCGTGACAACACGCTTCTGTATGTGACAACATCAAGTCCTAATACACAAAGACATTGAACATAATATCTGAGATTGAGATTGAAATGAGATTTAAATAAATTTGAACTGGGCCAAAGCTATTCAGCGACAAAACTCAAGAACAGATTGATCAGTCATTTGTAGGAGAATATAAATAAATATAACTATGGATCAGAGGCCTGTATGACAAAGCTGGATTTTCTCTTATCGAGACAACTACAAGATTAACCCTGGATTTTCTGGACGACGACACTGGTTCACTCCTTACCGGGATAAATCACCACAGTAACTTATGCTATGCTAAAGTGAAACTGAGATCAGAGTACTGTCCGTTTATATTGTGCGATGAATTAATATTGTATAAACTGAAGAATTTACGCATTAACAGAGTCAGCAATTTTCTGCCAGCATTCCTTCCTGGCTTTTTCTGCGGCGACAGTGTTGCTCCTGGCCCTTTTAAAGATTGTCTGTTCCTCCATTGAGAAATGTGCTGCTCTGCAGGGTTTCTCCATGTTTGCGATTGGTCAGATGCTACAAAAACCACCCCTTTTATGTGAGTGAGCACTGATCTAGATTGGAAAACTCTGGGTGCAGTTACCATACAGCGGATCTGAATTGCGAATGTCTTGCTAAGTCAATCCAGCTAGCGGAGAGACATCCTGGGCGTGTTAATCCAGCCTCATCGTGGAGGCCTCAGATGTTTGAACTTCAAACAGCTACAGCTACTTTGGGTTGGAAAAAAGGACTGCTGTATGTCTGCCACGGTTTGACAACAATCTGCCATTGTGCCGTTTCACTGATAAGTCACCTTTACAAGAAATTATGCAAGAAATGAAAACACACCCTGTGATTGTGTACAATCACACTTACTGTCTCCAGGGAAACACAACATCCCAGCTAAGGTGTGTGATGACACAAAGAAACACTGACATAACAGAAACAAAAGCCTCAGGTGTCTTATTTTCCTTGCTCTGGGCGTTTATTCTGTTGATAAGAAAAGTACCAAAAAGAGAGTCCAAAGCTGAAACTGAGATTCTGCAGTTTTAAGCAGAGGGGGGATAAAAAACTAAAGCTCAGTAGCAGGAATATGGTTCAGAGTTGGGTAAATTAAAATATATATGGGACACAGTGTTAGGGTGATTTGATTACATTTGTCTATAATGCAGTAAAGTGACCCATTACTGATGCTGACTTTAGTAATCACATTACTGAAACAAATCACACACAATCGTGTTACTTGTGTTACTATGAATTATTTAACTTCCTGTTTCTACGCAACAGGATGACAGAAAAACACATCAAAAGTCCCCTTTCAATGCATGCTTACACAACACTCATCTGACAATACTCATGTGAAGCTGGCTCTGGTCCACAGAGGAGGAAAATGAAAATAACAGAGGAGTTAGAATAAAGAGCTCTTAGAGATCTGGAGATATGCACATTATTTAGATTTTTGTTCTGTGAAAGGACAATGATATGAAGGTAAAGTGTAAACTATGCCCTCACCAGAAACATCTCTCCAATGCTGTAAACCCAGGAAATATTTCCAAGCGCCTGCAAACATGCTAGCACAAAACTGTAGCTTCACTCTAGTAGTTACAGACCTCTAAGCCCCAAGTGACGCCAAAGACAAGAAGATGATGCCAACATCAGCCAAAGACTGGAGGCCTGATTTTCAAAAATAATGTTTTGACAAAAGCACAAATAATAAGGTTTAGTGTTGAATTTTTGTATTCAAGAACATAAAAGAGAGAGCTTCAAAGAACTTTTAGCTTCACAACTAACAGAAACCGTTCTTTCTGAAATACCACAGGCATATTTTGTCTCAAAATGCAGCCTCACATCAAGAATGTCGGCTGTTTTGGTCCCTGCTTTAAACACTACCTTGAATCAGTTTCAGTCCTGAAAGTTGAACATTTTCGAGAGCTTGAAGTGCATGTTTGAAATGTTTAGGATGAACTTGATAAACTTGAGACGGACATGTTTAAAACCTGTCTGTCTGCTCATGGCTGCCTAAAGCTGAACTCTCAGCAAACAAGTCCCACTGCAGACAAAGTTTGTTTACAACACAAGTCTGCGTTTTTACTTTATTCACTTAATGACTGAGTGAACTTAAAATAAAACCATGAGCCCCTAAACATTTATGTTTTAGTAATGATTTGTTGAGACTGAAGAAGTCCCAACAGTTGCTCTCTGTAAAATGATCATAACCACACACTGTAAGAAGCCAGGTAATCGCCTGTTCCCACCAGGAGTAGAAACCAAATCATGAATCGAGAATCCAACTGGACAACAGGAAGAGCTGAGGGTCACAGTAAAAACCCTTTAGTTCTCTGTGACTCTACAGGAGTTCTTCACATGCTGATCATCCACAGCAGGAGTGAAACAACATTCCTACATTTGTGTCTTTCTGAAGAAAGAGCAGAAAGCGACACATTTCTGCGTGAATGCACTGCACTGAAATCAAGACTTCAACCCACTTTAGTTGCTCTGAAGTCTGAGAGACAATCATTTTTCTCTAATTTTTTATAGAAACATTGTTTGCAGCTTCATTAAACATTAAAGGCATCTTCCATGTGAGAGAAATGCTGTTTATTCAGCTTTCCTTCCAAAAAACATCAAAACAACATTATGGCTTCTAAAATATGTAGTCAACAACAAATCTCTTGGTTTGCAATCAGGTCGTTTATCTCTAGGGTTTTTATGATGCCAGATACCTTATTTTGATTAGACTATAGTTAAAAATCAAACCATATCAATACCTGCTTGAAGACCATAGAAACGAAACTAGCAGTAAGGCAGCATAAACAGCAATTTTACAATTTCCATTATATGAGCTTAATGCTGAATACACTGCTAAAATATAACCTGACTGATATAAATTGAACTTTTATTTTATGTTATTAAACAGTGCTTTCATACGGAAGAGTATTGGGGCCACTGAATAAAAAAAAAATTTGAGACGAAAATTTTTTTTCACTTGTGAGAAAAAAGTCAGAATTCTGAGTTTAAAGTCAGAATTCTGAGAAAAAAGTCAGAATTCTGAGAAAAAAGTCAGAATTCTGAGATTAAAGTCAGAATTCTGAGATTAAACTCAGAATTCTGAAAAAAAAAAAAATTTAGACTTTTTTTTCATTTGAAGAATAAAGTCAGAATTCTGAGAAAAAAGTCAGAATTCTGAGATTAAAGTCAGAATTCTGAGAAAAAAGTCAGAATTCTGAGATTAAAGTCAGAATTCTGAGATCAAACTCAGAATTCTGAAAAAAAAATTTAGACTTTTTTTTTCATTTGAAGAATAAAGTCAGAATTCTGACTTTTTTTTCTCAGAATTCTGACTTTAATCTCAGAATTCTAACTTTAATCTCAGAATTCTGACTTTTTTTCTTACAATTAAAAAAAAAAAAATCGTCTCAAATTTTTTTTTTCAGTGGCCCTAATATTCTTCCGTACTTTCACACTCAGATTTTCCCTTTCTTTTTTTTTTTTACATGATCTGAAACCATTTCCATGAAGTCCCATAAATCCAGGCTCTCAGTTTCTTACATTTGTTGGTGCAATTTGAGTGGTAAAATACTATGACTGAAGCCAACATGGAAACCTTATCAATTCATAATGTTTTGTTTTTTCCTCATCATGCTACTGTTGGGCCATAACCCCCTATCTCCAGATTCAACACTTTTCAGGAAATGATCCCCCCACTCTTTCTAAACAATTCAACACTGATGTCCAAGTGTGGCAAACAGCAATGATTTATGAAAAAATATTAAAATCATAAAAGATGGAGCTGTGAGGCTATGGACCCATGTCAGTGTATGTGGTCTTTACATAAAAAGGGAATTTAAGCTATTAAATTTAAAAAGATCATTGTACGGTTCAAGTTGCCCATATATAAGCCAACAAAACTCACTGTATTACTTCCTTTTTCCATATCTTAAGCTGTATCACACAAAAATATATCGTCAATCCATAAATGATTCAATAAATTGTTTTTTGTTAACCAAAGCTATCTCAAGACACTTTAAAGAGGGGTCTAGAATGTAATATCTGTTGATTACTATAAAACCAGCATTATTCAACATGAGCTCAGCACTAGCAGTGTGTAGCCCCGTTACAGTGTTGAGAAAAACCTTCCCTTTAACGTGCAGGACTCTCAAAAAGAACCAGACTCATGTTAACACCAGTCTGCCGAAGCCACAGATGGCTGTCACCTTTTCCCAGCATCCTCTAGCCCTAGTCCTTGGCACACAATACTGATGACTGCTTGCTTTATTACCAAAAAAGAAAATAAACAAATAAAACAAGCAAACTCCTACACAGTGTTAATCTGCAGAAATATGTTTGCACAGTTTCAGCACTTGAACATTTCCAAGGTATTTGTGCAATTTATACAAGGTACTTTACAGCTGCTACTGGTTATAAAATGCACATTTCATACTATTAATCAATAACACAACAGAAATTTTAAAAATGAGACGACACTTTAAATAAAGATAAACAATATCTCATTGAAATTTTGAAAACTGCAATACAAATTCACTGATTTAAAGCTAATTTTTTGTCAGGTTGTCTGCATTTTTATTTTTTTTAATACATATTGATACCAGGTATTTTAAATTAAATGTTATTTTGAAGAGTGATTGTATTGAAAAAGGTCAAAGAGTAAGGGTTAGGTTTACTAAATATGCTAAAGAGAAGTCTGAACCCATCACAACTTGCAAACAAAATCCTTTGCATTGTCTCAACAGTACAAATGTTTGTTTACATTTTGGTACTTAAACTTTGCCAATGGATTTGTGCAATACACACAGAGTGAATTTTTAACAAATTAAATCAACAAATGGCACAATATGTGGTGCCCAGGACTCAATCTTAGCTGCTGAGGTATCAAACAGGTATCATCAATGTCATGGCAGCCCTTATCTTGTCCTTTCACGAGTTTCTTTGATAGAAAAAAGTTTTATTTAAATTTAACTTAAATTTCTCTGTTGTTGCACACTGCTTTTCTAAATGGTATCTATTTTTACATCACACATCTTGCTTTACTAATTCATCTTAAATGCTCCTCTAAATAACAATAAAGCTGAGGGATTGATTGCTACAGACTAGCCAAATTTACCAAACAATCTTCTTGTCCAAACACACAAAGGCACACATGTGCTCACAGACAGTACTGAGTGTTTAACTGAATACACACACACACACACACACACACACACACACACACACCCACACACACACCTCAGGACAAATGTTGAAGTCATACACCTTGGTAGAAACCCTACACCCCTGCTGCCCCCTCCCCCACCAAACACCAGGCTTCAGCACACACAATCAGACACATGCACCCACTCAACATGTGCTGTGAGACTGTGAATCTTTGTGAATGAGTGTCAGTGATCTTACCATGATGTGTGTGCTGTGCTGTCAGTTGTTTTATATTCCAGTGTAAGCTCATTTTCCTCTCTCTGTCTCTGTGCTGTCTGTCTGCTTGTGTCTCCTGTCCCATCAGCTCTGATTCTGCTGTAACTCACAAACTGCTTACATGTTAAGCTCCGCCCACCAGCTGTCAGTCAGTCAGTCAGTCAGTCATCTGTGGATCCTCCCCCCTTCTCCTCCTCCTCACCCCTCTGTCTCTCTCTGCTGGCAGCTTTTCGTCTTACCTGAGCTGAAACTACTGTTAAAGGACAAAAATAACATAATTATCAGAATATATCGACATGTCAGCCTTTTGGTTTTTATCTTTGACATAAAAAACATTAAAAAAACAACATAAAGGAATCCTTTTCTTGCAGAAGCAGGACCATAAGGCACTGAAACAAAAATGAATTTAGATATTAAATTGTTGACTCATTTTCATATCTAACCAGTGATTTGCAAGGCATTCTGGGAGATTTCCTATAACTTTTGGTTTGGAGTGTGCCTCTGCACAATCTATAGCACTTCTTCATACCCCTCCATTCCCACAAGAATCAGGACACTCTACCCCTCGTCTTGAACTTCCAAAATGTAGAAGTAGAAGGGGTGTGACGAGACACTTGTCTCACGAGATGAGACGAGACAAGATTTGGGCCCACGAGACACGAGACAAGACGAGATTTTACACTTTTTTTTAATTTTGGGGAAAAAAAATACAGGGGTGGATAATATGTCTTTTATACAACTGAAAGTCATAATTACAGCACATTCAGGTCTGTTCTAAAATGTTTGAATTAAGTGCTGAGTTGGCTATCAATGCTTCCAAACAGTGTGTTTTTTCTCACTTTGACTCAAACTGTACATTTAAATGTTCTTCAAATCAAACCTTTCATTTTAACAGTCTACAAAAACTTTAATCTATTACACTATGCACTCATCGCTACAATTACAATAACCTTTTTTAATATTATACTTATATGTATATAATAAAAGCATTTAGATTATTTTAACAGTACTTTAAGCACTGTTTACAACAGACTGAAATATAAGGAGTTGCATCAGTAAAATCATACTATTTTTCATCCTTTTTAAGGACACCCATATCCACATCCACTCAAAATAAATCTTTAAGTCAATAACGCATTGTAATTTTAAGAAATAGATTATTTTATCGTGTTTTGGTCTTTTTTCTCTCACAAGCTTTAACAGTGTTGGACACAATGCACAGATGAGCGTGTGTGTTAATGTGTGTGCGTTGGTGAGTGAGTGTGTCCCTATCTGCTGCCATACGACAAACAGGGTGCGTTTAAATGAAGCTCTACCTTCGCTTTTTGGAGCTAACAGTGGACTCTATGGTGCTCAAACAGAGTTAGTTTAGCTAAGTTTACCTCTGCAGTATGCAGACCCATTGCGCTACACATGTTAAGCTTCTGACTGATGATATGCACAGCCAACAGCTGACGGATGTGTGACTGACAGACGGTGAGACGAGAAGGAGACATGACGAAGCCGCGACTCAAAGTTACAAAGTCACAAATAGCGGCACTACGAGCGAGTCTGCGCCCACACACAAACTAAATAAATGCTGTATTCTCCTCACGGAGATTGCGCAGGCTTTCACCAGCAACATTTCATCAATTCACACCATCATGACGGTGCATAGGCGGATCATGTACGGCCCAAGTAGCACACGCGGGGTGGGGGGGGGGGGGGTCATCTTGATGGATACCGGATCAGCTCCATTTTCTCATTTGCTCTCTCACCAACTGTTTTAAAGTGTCATGGGCATGTTTGTGATCTTTTATAGCTTCCAGTTTGGTATTGTTTTCTGTAAGGAGAGCTGCTGCTCCAAGTGTCTGCGCAATATTGATCTCGTGAGATTGAATTTTCTGCGACGAGAAATCTTGTGGTGCTTTGATCTCGCGAGATCTTGTGGCATGAGATCTCGTCACACCCCTAAGAAGTAGTGATAAGAGGAAGAGACAATGGATGTGTTGGGATTGGTTGTAGTGTGTTGATTGCCAGGGGGACTTTGTTAAGAGCAGCATTGAAATATCAACATTTGGCATCAGCAATTATATTACCACATCACATGAGTGAGGGCGTGACTCACTGTAGCATCAGCATTTTGTCCCATCTCTACTCAATAATCAAGATTTTAGAAATAATGCCTGGGAGGGATCGACTTCTTCAAACCCAGTAAGAGTTTATCTCCTATTCTGTTTTCCCTGAATCTTAAAGTGAAATTTCAAGAATATATGCTTTAATAAAGGCAAAATCAATTCATTTAAAATTTCAGTAAAATCAACAACAGATTTTTGTACTTCTTTGTGGTTGTGTTATTTAGTATGTAATAGGGAAAATGTTAAAAGGTTCAGTTGCAATAATATTAATGTCAATCAAAACAGTAATTCTGTCCTAAGGAGGCAAGTGCTGCAGAAATACAGGGAACCATGATGATACAACATCTGGAGAACAAAAACACCCCTTTTACCCAAAAAGGGGGGAAATAAACAGGGCAATGGAATGATTGATGGACAAATTAATCTTCTTATGGAGCCAAATACCAGCTCCTGTGCTTATTGTCAGTCACGGACAGAAGTTAATACCAGAGCTGAGTGATTCTTCTTCTGTTGAATCCATTACTCTGAGGCGGTTTCACTCCCACAGCCTCCAGACTCAGTCCAGTCTGAACTCCAGTCACAGCAGGAGGCAAACAGCTGCTGCCTTCATCACACTGAGTCGGCCCCTGAGTCTGAGGTCGGGGATACAGATATTGTGATGGCAGTGAGCCAGTAAGACACTGAACTGGGCCACTTTATTGTCCGGTTGGCTCTGTGCCTGGAAACAAGTTAGTTATTTTTTACCTGATGACAGCTCTGTTATCTGTGCTCACACTGGAAACCAGTGGGTGATGGCAGCAACTCCACACAGTACAAAGCCAGTCTCAATCCAGCATCAGGTCTACTACAGAGCTGCGCTGTTAAAAGAAACATGCCAAAAGTTCATGGTACCAATATAACTAACTTGTACTGGGGAAAAATACAATATTCATTACTGCAACCCCAATTTAAATAAAACCAGCATGCAAGGATTTTAAAATCTCTTAACCCAAGTTTTATTCACAAAAGATCTCAAACAACATATCAGACGTTGAAACTGAGATATTATCCCATTTCATGAAAATTTTAGCTCATTTTGAATTTGATGTCAGCAACACATCTCAAAAAAGTAGGTACAGGGCAACAAAAGGCTGGAAATGTTATTGGTACCAATGATAAACAGCTGGAGGAAAATTCTGAAAATAACTAGTTTAACTGACAACATGTCAGTAATTACTGGGTATAAAAGGAGCATTGTAAAGACACAGAGTGAAAAACTGTGTCTAAAAATGGTGGAACAAGTTCAGAAAAATGTTCCGCAATATAAAAGTAAAGACTTTGAATATCCCACCATCAGCAGTGTGTAAAAAAATCAACAGAATCTGCAAAAATCTCTGCGTGCAAGGGACAAGGCAAGGGGTTAATATTGGAGTCTCATGATTTTCGTGCCCTTAGGTGACACTGCACTAAAAATAGGCATTATCCTGCATCTGAAATCACTGCATGGTCTCAGGAACACTTCCAGAAATCATTGTCTGCCATGCCATTCAGCAAAAGCTGTATCCTGCAAAGAAGAAGCCATATGTGGGCATGATCCAGAAAGGCCACCATATTCTCTGAGCTTCAGCTCATTTCATATGGACTGAGAAGGACTGAGGAGAGGGTCCATCCAGCTTGTAGTCAGTGCATAGTTTAAAAGCCTGCATCTTTGATGTATGGGGTTGCATTGGCGCCTATGACATGGGCAGCTAACATATTTAGAAAGGCACTATCACTGCTAAAAAGCAGACAGAGGTTTAAAAGCAACATATGCCCCCATCCAGACAATGTCTATCACAGGAAAGTCCTTGACCATTTCAGCCAGACAACGCTAAGCCACATACCGCATCCATCACAACAGCATGGTCTCACAGTAGAATAGTCCAGGTACTAAATTGGCCTGCCTGCAGTCCAGACCTTTCATTTGGAACATCATAAAATGAAAAATCTGGCAACGAAGACCCAGGACTATTGAACAGCTAGAATCCTACAAAAGACACAAACAGGGCAACAAAATTCAGCATCACAGTCTACCATCTGACTGTTATACGCTATTAATATGACCAATTTTATAAACTGCATCTTTTAAAGAAAAGGTGATGCCACACAATAGTAAACATGGCCCATCTGTACTTTTTTGAGGTGTGTTTCTTCCATTAAATTCAAAAAGAGCTAATATTTTTAAGTAAATGGTAAAATGTCACAGTTTCAACATCTAATATGTTTTTAATCTATAGAAAAAAATGGATTTATGAGATATGCAAATCATTGCTGTGACAATCTTCTTCTTAGTCAGTCTAAATTGCAAATAAACATTTCAGAACCCAAATATTGCCCACTTATTAGTGCCTTTTCACAGTGTGCAGGTGTACTCAAATTTCTAATGGGCGCCATGGACTTCTAGTTGTTGCCTTGGTTTCAGACTATCCTATCAAAGGTTTAAATTCTAACCCTGTGCTGCTGAGTGAACATCTATCTGCACACCCATTACTGAGGTTTTGATCTGTTCTGTCAGTTTCTGATTTTTCCAAATTTGTTCAGACCAAATTAATGTGAACTGTCATCTTGAAAAGGTCCAATGTGGGATCAATTTCTATATTGGTGAAACCAAACCTGCATAAACAACCTTTTTATTCCTCGCTTAAAAGCCATTTCCATCTGGAATATCACCACTCATTTTTTCAGCTGCTTGTTTAGTCCTTCCAACCCCAGTGCAGCCTCAGCAGAGAGCTGTCAACATGAGTCTGAAATATGAAATATGTAAATATGGTTAACAGTTATTTATTAGAATTAAAATGCTTGAAGATCCTGAGTCTCAGGTTCATGCATATTTATCACTGGATAACACAAGAAACCTCTAATCTGTGGTGCCAATTTGCTTCTGTTTTCATCACAATTGGCATTCAAATATTGAAAAAAATGCTTTTGTCATTAAACAACTTTAGTTTAAAACCTCAGTAGGTCCTGGCATATAAATGTGAGTGATTTCAGGTTTAAGGGGGGGTGTCAGCTTTCCTTTATCATCGTTTTTGTCTAAGGTGTGTCTTAAACCTGCACTGTTTCAAGTCTGTACTTCACATTAAAATGTTGTGTGTCTCCTATTTTAAAACATGTCGATAATATTCTTAAAATGTGCCTAAAACTTGCACCAGTCCCTGACAGACTATTGAAACCAGTACAGAATTTGGGCCTGTGTTGGTTTCCAGGGTGCTGAAACAAGCTCTCAGTAAGGAGAAAATACCAGATCAGAGCTTTGAGACAAGCTGGCACAGTCACAATGACCGTGGCTTTGAGGAGGTGACATGTTGGATTAAATGGTCCTCCTCTCTCCCCCCTCCCCTCCCTGTCAGAGGTTTAATGGGAGCACTGGGGACTCAGCTGGGTTTCTTTGCTTCCTCTGAGGTTTTTTACAACACAAATAAACCCAGTTACCCTGATCCTGGACCACCTGTGTGGTTCTGAGGCGAACTGTTGAGACCCAGGATGTCCATCAACATGGAGGACAACTTCCTGTCAGTGACAACCAGTGGAAATGAAAACAGCACTGAACCATGTTTTCCTAAGAAACAGGTGCTAAATAAAACAACAGAGTAGAGTTTCCCTTCCATTCATTTGAGGTTCTTAGAAATAAGAAATGGGGTCTAGGACTTCTGATTTTGCTGCTGTTGGATGTAAACAGGTATCGGTATCCTATGTTTTGTTTTTTTGTTTTTACTAAAATCATAATAAAGCTTAAAATGCTGGTATTGGCGCAACCCTTTTTGAACTGCCTCTCAAACTAACTGCTTGTTCCCATAAGGCTCAGCTGCACTCTGACCTTACTGCTGAAACACTATGTTTGCATTCTAATGGGCATGGTCATATGATATGTTGTCCTGCTGAACTGCACTTTAAGTAATATGTTCAAATCGATAAGTGCAGTGATTGTCTTATGTCCCTGCAACAGCACTAATCTTTAACTACACATAACACCAGATAGCTTCTTCTCCTCTCCTTCCTGTGTTTGCACACTGCCCTGCATACTCATGCCCTTATATGGGCATAAAAGGGACCTTTTTCTATGCTTATTAGGAGAAAGGTGTATGTGCTTCCAGCTTATGAGCACATGGCATTCATCAACTTAACATACGAGAGAACAATACAAACAGTTTAGTAGAATTTCATGAATCTTTCTGAGAAACTTAGAGAACAAAGTGGCCAAGAAAACATCCTTCCTTCCTTCCAAATATCTAAATTTTTATTTTATAAATCCTCCCAAGCCGAAAAAAGCTAATTAATCAACAAAACAGTTCTAATTTGTATTGATTTTTTGCCAATTCAGGATATATCCTTGACATGTCTAATTATTTGAAAAAAAGAATTATATTCATACATATGTAGAGTCAGTTTCAGAGTTATGTACTACATAGCTAAGGATCTATCTCATCTCTTATCTTTACTCCAAGAAAAATATCTTTGCTTTGGAAATGTTTCATAACAGAAGCACCTTTTCAATAAATAATCACAACAATGAATCTATTAAAGGTTTAATGATTGTTACAGACATTACTGAAAACGTGCCAATTTTTTACACATAGATTCTCTGTTTTCACCTATTTTTAAAAGACGCTGTCAGGTACTCCAGGTGTAAAGGGGACAATAAATTAATGAATCCACCTCTCAGTGAAAATAATAGCTGAATACTAAGCTAAGCTGGAGCTGGATGAACAATTGATTACCAAGATGTGAAATTTTTGACAATAGGGCCTCCCATACGTGTTAATATGGTAAAAAAGGAGCACTGCCAACAGTTAAAACTGTGTCTTCATTGTATTATTTCACTCTTACGGTGTTAGCTGAACACACCTTTGTATACACACCCAACAAACTTAAGGCAACAGCTAATTGACCTACATAGAAGCATGCACAGACCATCAGTGTGACAGATTTATGTTCATGATGTACACGGTGAGATCATAATGTGTGAATGGGTGTAGTAGTAACACCCTCAGGAAGTTAAAGCAAGGTTGATCTAACATTAATGATTCATGCGACTTGATCAAACATTAAACTCTGTAAAGATTACCTGCGTGCTACAACAGGGATCTCTGCCCATGTTATCAGATGTAATAAATCATCTTCAAGAAAGTTTTCATTGTAGCAGAAAAGAAGGCTTATTTGGTTCCCTTGATTTACGAATGACTTATTTTATATGTTGTACATGAAAAGAGGCTGTAGTCCTCAAAGCTTGCTACTTTATAATATGTCATACATTTCCTGCTCACTGCTCACTCATACTTTTCAACTCTATCCAACACAGAAAGCTGATGAAGCAACAGAGGCAGCTATGATGACACTTCTTGCCTTTTTATCTATGATTCCTGTGGATCAAAACATTTACAATATCAACAAAATAGCAGAGAAGTGCATAAAGCCAACAGAAAACAAAATGAAGATGTTGAATTTACTACGATAAGACTGCACCAATTACGTGCATACAGACTGTAGAAGGCGGGTGGTGATGAATAAAAACACAACCCCCTTCTGCTTGTCCGTGGTGACATTTCCTGATTTGAGATTTCCTGCTCCACATTGATTATTTTTCACCTGGCTTCATGCAGAAAATTTACTAGGGGGCTGACTGTAAAACTATGCGCTAATTCTGGGTGAAAATGTGTCTGTTTGCATTCACACATGCACCTAACCCCAGAAACTGCATGACATTTTCACAGGTTTTGTGCAAGTGGGAAGCATGATTTAAAGACCTAAACTGAAATTCTAAGAGATGTTCTTTGCCTACAGTAATTTACAGCAATCCTTTAGCCAATTAAAATGTCAGAAAACAAATGCACATTAGTCACTAAGGGTCATGTCTTAAACTAGCTTTTCTTTGTCCACAAACAGCGAAAAGCTGTAATATAAGGAATTAACGATAAAAAAAAGTCAAACAATCAAAGACAGTCCTAACAAGAGGAAGAAAAAACAAGAATCAAAGAAAATCCTAACATTTCATCTCATTTATTAAAGCGCTGCAGATTAAGTTCGTGTTCACTGATCTGGAGCTCTGCTTACCACTGTTAGACATTTCTTACCAAAAGGAGCAGAGCTGGAGCTGCAGATCCATCAGGTAAAGGGTGGAGTTATCCCTTCATCAGACCTATTAACTATGACCCTGACCTCGTGTGTGCTGAGAAATGAGTCTGTACACAATAGCAGGCAGCTGTAGCAGCACATAACGACATTTCTTTAATGGCCTGTGTCTACCGTGACAAATGAACAACACACCCTGATAAAAACACATCCATCTGAGTGCTGTTCAAACACTTCTGTTTCCACTCCTTTATTCAGTCCAACATCCCCTCCTTCTGTTTAACACTCGTCACAGTAATACTGTTTTTATAAACGGATTAATCACCTTTTTTCCTTCAGGCTGTTCCATCAAAAAAATGAAGTGAAATAAATCAGTCAGTGTCACTCATATAATGGAACTTATTTTTTACAACACAGCTGTGAAAACAGATCCTGGCATCTAATCAAATTTCATCTGCACATTTTATTTATTTATGCTTTTCATCACCAGTGATAAAGGTTCTTTAAAGTCAGTGATATCAGCTGTCAACATTGCAGGTGTGAACGAAACAGGCAAATAAAAAGGTGCATTATTCATTCTTTTTTCCCAACAAGGCTACAGAAACATTTCCTTCACTGTCCTGAAAACACCTCTTATATGGTGACAGTGATACAGTAATACCTAATAGCTCTGTTCCCTGATTTGTTCAAATGACCTGTTTTTTTTAGATACTGTTGATAAATGTGTCATGTCTGTACAAGTCCTGTCCTGAGGTGTCCTTCAGGGTTCTGTCCTGGCCCCTCTGTTGTTTTTCTTTGTATCTGCTCCTTTTGAGGCATCTTATAAGAACTACTAAAGATTTCTCATATCATTGTTTTCAAGATGACTTCCAGCTGTAGATGTCTTTTAAACTTTATAATGTCAGTAAACTGACTCAAATTCTGATTGTAACAAATGTATAAAACCTTGGATAGCCCCCTATTAAAAAAGGCACTTTATTAAGTGTTTCCCAGGTGCAAGCCATGTTCATCACAGCTTTTCTAAACATCCTAGTCTTTTTTTGGATGCTTACATTATTTTTGTTTGCACACAGAAACAAAATTATCCCACAAAAAACAAAAACAATCAGGGTAAAAAATTATTAATCCCCTCTAGAACTGTCCCTGATGTAAGGCTCAAGCTGTAAAATCAAGGTAGAACTGAGGGTTATCTTCACATTTACACACAGACATAAAATCTTCAGTAAGGATTTGAGCTGTCACTGAGAAAGCATCATGGCAAAAAAAACTAAGAAATCTGAAATTTGAGAAAAAGAATTTTTAATGCTCACAAAGCATCACTGTCATAAGTGTACAAAAGTTATCACAGTGATTCAAAATGTCAAGAACTTGAATAAGAACAGTTATCAAAAAGTTCAAAGAGAGCCACACAGTCCAGAACAAGCCTAGCAAAGGTAGGAAGACAAAGACTCCAAAGATTATAGATAGAAAACTAGTGAGAGATGTGTCTAAAGAGCCCAGAACAACTTATAAGACACCAGTATTTAACCTAGCCAAGTCAGGAACTGTAGTTTCAAAGAAGACAATTATCAGAGCCCTGCACAGGAATGGACTGAGAGGTTGCAGACCAAGAAAACCCCCACTTCTGAGAGTTGCCTTCCAGCCAGACTGAAGTATGCTGAGGACAACCAGGAGAATGATAATGCATACTGAAAGTGTTTCCTTTGGTCAGATGAGACCAAACTAAAGCTCTTTGGCCAAAGAGACACTTCTTATGTTTGGAGAAAGAAGGGAGAGGCATATCACCCAAAGAACATCGTCCCCACAGTGAAACTAGGCACTGGGAGTATTATACTGTGGGGATCCTGCAGAGCGTCTAAATCTCATAAAGGTGCAAAGAACCATGAAAAAAGAAGGATATGTGAAGATTTTAAAAGGCAACCTCAAGAAGTCAGCAGCAAAACTGGGTCTGTATTAGATAATATAGTACCAAAAAAACATGTGTTTCCAAGAGAACTTTAACATGAACTCAAAGTCATTCTATGAAAATGCTTTCTTCTTGTGGCGTCGATATTCCCAGGTCAATGCTGAGAATGGTTTAGCTACAAAGTGCAGGAAATGGCTAATTCAGGCAGTGAATATTCATGTGATCACAACAGAGGACATCAAACAAAATTGTCTTAGGGAACTTAAAGCTACTGAAAAATATGCAGGAAATTGATGGAGCACAAACATGTTCATGTAGTCAGAGATCAGATAACAACGAATCCAACATCTGAACATTCAAAGGCAGCTGAGCAAAATAAAAAATGAAGCTAGGGCCAGTAAGGATGTCTGTGCCCAAAGAAGTTGCAGAGGACTTCACAGACTGAGGAACAGGCTGACTTTTTTTGATAAGTGCACCTGTATTCAACACAGAGTCAAGTCATACAGAACCACATAGTTCTTCTAGGCTGGTGGTGAGAGCTCCGTCTCACTCACCATAAACTGAGTTTATGGGCATTCAATTTGAGCTAGAAGTAGCAGAAGCAAAGATAACTTCAGAACCAACAACCAGAGAACAGGGCTGAAGACATCCACAAAGGAAGCCATTTCATCCCCTCATAATTTCTCCACATAAACCATGATGGTGGTCTAATTACAACATACTTTTACGTTAACAACAGTTACATTTCAGTTCATTAGCTCTGCTGAGTGCAGTGCAGGCCTGGCCTGCAGAGAGTGTAGAGTTTTCTGTGGTGACGCTACAGCGAAGTCATAACACAGGAGTTGATTGGATGAGTAGCATTAGGCTGCATCTGCAAGGACAAGACAAGCTGTGCCATTTAAAACAGACTACCACTGGAATGCACTGAAAAGCCCCTTAATGACGAAATTAATCAGCCTTTTTATAATCGAATATTGTAAATGTTACAGATAAAACATTTTATAAATTTTCAAACTTTCATTCATTATTTCTTGATTTTATTTTATTTTTTTTGGTTCAGCATGAGCTATTGGTGTACATCTCACGATTTTAATACAGTAAAAACTCTATTTGGATGTTTTTTCCCTAAAAAAAAAAAAAAAAAAAAAAAAAACTGCTAGCGAGTTTCCAGATTTTTTAAAATTCATACAAATTAAAACAGTATGAATACATTTTTAATTATTTACGCTATGCAGTTGAAAACTCAGTTTATTTCTTTTTTTTTCCGTGCTGTTAAAAATTGTGTGGTGTTTGTATCCAAATTTTGTATGTATAGGTTTGTGTGTTAAGTATATATTGTTTGGAAACTATTTGGTTGAGGTGGATTTCAAATCTGCCCAAAATCTGTGGGGAAAAACGTGTGTTTATGTTAAACGTGTATGTTTATATTTGCTTTTTGACTGGATTGGTGAGCTTCTCTTTACCAGGTTATTAAAACATTTTAAATCTTTCTTTTTATTAACAGAAAGAAGCATCAAAGACCCCCATATGGAGTGTGCTGTTGCTGTTTGGAAGATGATTGTGAGCAGCTTCTCATTCAGCTGGAAGAGGAAGAGAGACCTGGCTGCAGCACAGAAAGAGTTGAACATCCCTGCACACCAGCTGATCGGTGAGTGTCCTACCAGGTGGGGATCCACCAGAAGATCATCGAGCGGGTGATGGAGCAGGAGCAAGCAATTTCTCAGGTCCTGGCGTCAGACGAAAAAAAAAAAACGGCATCTCGTGGCAACTTGGCAAGACCTGGAGGTCCTTGAATCTGTGTACAAGGGTCTGAAACCCCTCGTCGAATTTACTAATGGTCTTTCTGGTGAAGACTATGTCACAGTGTCCTGTGTTGAGCCTGTGCTACATCTCTTCCACTCTAGCATCTTGGTAGTTCAGGAGGAAGACACTTCACTGATTCAGTCAATAAAAGTCTCCATCCTGGATTACCTGAGGAAGTTTGCTGACCCTGCGACAGATGAGCTACTAGACATGGCATCGTTATTGGACCCCAGATTCAAAACAATGTACATTTCTACTGAAAAGGTGGAGGGAAGTCCAGAGCCATTCTGGAAATGGAGATGGAGTCAGGGGTGATGCTGACTGACCAGAGCACAGCAGGATCAGGAAAACCCTTCGAAGTTTTTTTAAAAAGGCGAAGTCATCCGCCACAACTACACCGTCACCCAAAAAGGTGATGAAATCAGAGTCGTCCGTGTACATGCAGTCTGTTGGCGCTGACAATGAATCTGATCCCCTGCAGGGGTAGAAGGATCATGAGGAAATGTTCCCAAACCTCAAGAATTTAGCAAAAAATTATCTGTGTGCCTGCCTATACTAGTTCCCCATCAGAAAGGGTATTAAGTGCCCGTGGGAATGTGGTCACATGTTACCATCACTCAAGCTAGAAGCCGTTGACAGGCTTGTGTTTTTGGCACAAAATCTCTAGAAAACTATTGAACAAAACAAACTCAGGGATGCTTCCCAAGTCAACCTGTTTGATGCTATTGTGTAAGCTGTTTTCACAGTCAGCCAGGAGTTCTACCGCTGCTTTTTTGCACACAGTGCTATTTTTTGTTTACTGTTTTTAAAATAATGTTATGTTACAGACAGCAGAAAAAGTGCACTTTATTCGACATTGTTTACATTTACATTGTTAATGTCTTTCAAGCAGAAAGAGTGCACTCAGATTTACATTGTTTATATTTGTTATCTTCTTTCAAGCAGAAATGGGCCCTTCAATTTACATTGTTTGCATTGTTTGTATGTCTTTTGAGCAGAAAGAAGTACACTTTTATTTATATTGATACATTTTAATTTTAAATGCCTGACAAGGATTGTTAAAATGACTTTTTTTGTTTCTTCGAGTGCCATTATTTGTAAAAGCTAATGATTGGAAGTGATTCTCTAATTTAAAAAGTGTGGTTAAGATGACTTATATTGAATTTACACCTTCTACATAATTAAAAACAATCCAATAGATGGGCCTGCTTTCACCATCATACTGGTGTCATTTTATACATCAAGGGCTGAATTAAACATTTATACAGTAATTGAGCGAAAAATCAAAATATCGTGATATATATCATGTATGAAAATATAGGGATATTCATTTTAGGCCATATCGCCCACCCCTATCACAATGCATCGTGGAAATGACTATTTTCAACACCACTAGTGTAAATATGCTTTTGATATGCATATGCTCTTGAATCCATGCTTTTGAATGATGATTCTGGGCATAATCTTAACAAAACACAAAGGTTGTTGTGGCTGTCAGCATGCACTGCAGCAAAAAAGATGTTAGCAGTTAGGTGGAGAGACCACCACACACTCTCTCTATACAGCATTGGATTAATTCATCAACAGATATTTTGATAATGGAGCTTTCAGTTGATAGGATAAATCAGGCGGGGTTGTGATTGAAAATAGAGTTGGAGCATTGAATGCTCTAAGATCTATGGTGTAACTGTAGCTTCCATCTGTCCCTTCTCAAACATCTTTGGAGTTCTTTTTTTTGTTGTTGTTCTTTTTGTTTGGTATGACAAGTGATATGATTTTCATTGAGCGATAACTTGTTGTATTTTACTTTTTTATGTTTGAGATAAATAAAAAACAAATCATATCAAATCAAATATTGCTATCTGTACTAGCATTTATGTATATACTACATATTTTTCTCTCTCTTCGTCCTTGATATGCGATTGAAGTATGGTGTTATTAATTCATTTTTATTTTATTCTATTTTCATGTATTGTAAAGGTCTCTTATGATTTTGTTACTGCAGAGAAAGACCCACGGGGAAGGGGAGGGTTTGGGTTTGTAAACTGAGATGAAAAGGTAGTTTCAGGTTTGACATCTAATGTTTGTGATGTTTTGTGTACTTCTGTTGATTGTACTTGTGAATTCAGGCAATGTCACTAATACACGAGGATGTACACCTGCTTCTGTTAAAAATGAATAATAATAAATATCCAGGTTCTTCATTCTTTAGCAATCATCACTGTCACAGATTTTTTTTAAAAATGTAAACCTCTTTTTATCTCTTATGTGAAATATAGATGCATTTTATTGGAGCTTGGTGGCTTATTCTAGGCAGTAAATGTGCAACAATAGTTTGTAGTTTGTAGTTTATTTATTAAATGTGAGAACACTTCTAAAACTATAAATCCCTTCCAGGGCTCCTGCACACGTCACCTTATAAAGATCTGAAGCATTTTGAAAAAAGATTTAATAAAATGCCAGTTGGGGGTGTGCGTGCTCGCTGTGCTTGTGCATGAACAGCAACAAGTGCCTGTATAATATAATTGTTGAACACCTGGCAGTATTACTGTATAACCTGGTAAAATTCAGGGAGGGTCTGACAGTGTGAAAAAATGATTACTGCCCAAATCTTAATTCAAAGCATGGTCTCCCAAAGGATGAATCTGTCCCCCACTGAAAGTGACAACATCTGTAACTGCTGGACATTTTTCTTAAAAGGAACTTTAACATTAAACTTTGATTTTACAACTTCTGTAAAGTTCTTTCTTCCTCTGAAAAGAAACAAAACAAAACCATATGCTCAAGTCATCTTTTCATTCACTTCAGCCTGTGAGAATCAGCTCCCTTTAACAAAACAGCTGTAAGAAATCAGCAGGTACTTTTCATCACTGCTCTCTACACTGATCACTTCTACAGGCTTAAGGTCAGGTTGAACCTTCACACCTGGATGACAAATTCAACACATCGGATGCAGACGCTCCTAAAACCAAGGTGACCTATGACCCTTGTTGATAGAATGTTTTCTGATCCACCTAACTGAAGCAGGATCTATGGTTCAGTACCAGGAGGTCAGGGATCAATAATGTCAACGTATCAAAGTGAAGGCTAGGGAGACATAGAATCTATTGATTCTGTGAAAAAGCATGAAATAGTGAATCAATATTAGAGTCCAGACAGACAGAAAAAGGTGTAACAATGCATTATGAGAAGAAATGAAGCTCTGTCATTGGATGTGGGTGATTGCAAAAAAAGAGATGATCTCAACCTTTAATGACAAGTCTGTGACTAAATCACTCATCAATACATGTACTGACATCAAAAGAAATAATCAGTTTTTGATCTGCTGAATTCAGTTTTACTTGCCACAGCCAGGCCTGATTACTGTCAGAACTGTTAAATCAATAATCACTTAAAAGCAACACATCATGACGCAATCTAGAGTAATTCCGATTTAAAGGAGACATATCATGCAAAAATCACTTTTTCAGCCTTTTCTAACACAAATATGTGCCCCTGACCTGTCCACAATCCCCTCAAATACCAGAAAAATCCATTCCCTCTCCCCCTCTCTTTCTCCACCTTTCAGAAAGAGTGCGCTGAAACATGCTGTTCTCAGATTTAGCTCCTGGTTACCTCACCAGGAGCGTAAGCACCCGCCCCCAGGTTTGGTTGGCCCTCCCCCATTTGGAAGAAAGTTCTGCCCTCCACTACTGATCCTCTCAACTTCGAGCTGAGATGCTGGACAGCTCAATGGATTATCCTGCTGACTATGGTCTGGGAGGTTGATGGTTGAAATCGCAGTCAAGTTCTAACCTTTGGATAAAAGTGTCTGTAGTACCAGGAGTACTGCCTCCATTTCCTGAGAGGGGTGTGGTCAGGGGTGGAGTCAGACAGCTAATTACCATTTAAAGCCACAGACATAGAAACGGCTCATTCTGAGAAGGGCTGAAATAGAGGGGGTTTTAAACATACAAAAATCCAATACTGGAGTGTTTTTTCAGCAACAAACTTTACAGGCATGTTTTGGGGACCTCTGAGACCAATTTAAGCTTGTCTTAAAAGGTATAATATGTCTCCTTTAAGAAAAGTCATGGACAGTCTGGAGAGAGTCACAAAGCCATTTCTAAGGTTTTGGGACTCCAGTGAACCACACTGAGAGCCATTATCCATAAATTGAGAAAACTTGGAACAGCAGTAAACCTTCAAGGAGTAGCTGGGAAGCGGCTACTCCAAGACTGCATCAACAACTAATCAAGGAGTCAAAAAAGAACCCAGAATATCTGAAGACCTACAGGTCTTGCCTGACTCAGTTAAGGTCAGTGTTCAAGATTCAACAACAACAAAGAGACCATGGGAAAATGGCATCCATGGGAGAGCTCTGAGGCCAAAACCACCACTGACCAAAAAGAAGGCTCATTTTACATTTTCCAAAAAACCTCTCGATAATCTCCAAGACTTTTGAGAAAATATTCTGTGGACTGATGAGACAAACGCTGAACTTTTGGAAGGCGTGCAATCTCTTAAATCTGGCGCACAACTAACACAGAATTTCACTAAAAAGAACAAACCAGCAGTTAAACATGGTGGTAGTAGTGTGATGGTCTGGGGCTGCTTTGCTGCTTCAGAACTAGGACCATGAATATGGTTCTCTGCCGGAAAATACTGAAGGAGAATGTCCCGCCATCAGTTTGTGACCTTAAGCTCAAGTGCACTTGCATTATGTGGCAGGACAATGATCCGAGACACCGGCAAGTCCACTTCTGAATAGCTTAAAAACAAAATGAAGATTTTAGAGTGGCCTAGTAAAAGTCTGGATGTGCATGACCTTAAAGAGGCCGCTCATGCTGAAAAACCCTCCCATGGGACTGAATTAAACCCATTCTGCAAAGAAGAGTGGGTCAAGGAGTACAGATGGCCTAGTGGTCTAAGGCGCGACCCATGTACATGGACAGCCCGGGTTTGAATCCGGCCTGTGGCCCTTTGCTGCACGTCTCTCCCCAACTCTTGTCCCATTTCTGACTCTATCCACTGTCCTCCCCTGTCAAATAAAGGCACCAAAAAGCCCCAAAATAAATCTTAATGGGAAGAAGAGTGGGCCAAAATTCCTCCACAGTGATGTGACAGATTCATTGCCAGTTGTAATGCTTGCTTGTAGTTGTTGCTGTCAAGACTGGGACAACCAGTTATCACATTTAGGGGACAATGACTTTTCACATAGGGCCAGGCGGATGTCTTTTTTCTCTTAATAAATGAAGTCATAGTTAAAAACTGCATTTTGCATTTACTTTGGATATCTCTGCATAAAATTTAAATCTATTTGATGATCTGAAACATTTAAGTGTGACAAATAGGCAAAAAAAGGGAAATGAGGGTTCAAATACTATTTCACAGCACTGTAGGAACACACTAAAAACATGTTATGGTCAACAGCCTCAAATATAGATATTGAAAGAGTGCATTATGGGTACATAGAGCAGGGCTGGAGACCCTGTGAGGCTTCTAAGGAGGAAATTAAAGAGACAAAGGAGAATGAACAAGAGCTGCAGACTGGAGTTAATATCCTGTCGGTGTGAGGCGTTCAGGTACAAGTTCTCTTATGATGTGTATCACAGTGGTGCTGTCTCAGGGGGTTCACAGGGCTGTGAGGGGTCAACTTCACAGACAGGTGTTGGGGAGGGGGGGGGTCTTCAGTGCCTTTTGAAGTTATACTAAGTCAGTCTGCCCCCCCCCCCCCATACAGATTTTACAGATCTAAAGCTTCAGAAAATTTCAATACAAATCATGACAGAGAAAGATTTGGACGTTTCCCTCATTAGTGGAAACATGAGGTGAAGGTCGCAGGAGGTTTTCCCTCCTGGTCCCTGTCTCATTTGACAGCTCACTGCACACACAGTGGAGCTGAAAGGGGCCCAACCCTAACGCAGCTAATCAAGGGTTAAAAACAAACACAAAGTTACAGCCTGGAGACTAAGTCTACGGTGTCTGAACTACCAACCAGGATTGAAACACTGATTCAATCAAAATATCAGTACATCAGGTAGAACTTGAACCATCAGTTACATGATACACTAATTTATTTTACATGTAGTGAGAAAAAAATTGAAGCTTTGTCTGCTTTTTAAAATGTAAAGGTTTTTTTCTGTAGCAGTTAAATCTTTTTTTGAGATGACTAGCATTTTTTTTTTTTTGTCTGTCTAATGGTTCTGTTTCTGTTTTCATGTGTGCCATATAAACAGTTTCAGCTGAGGGAAAATTGAATTCTTTCTGGCTGCTGTGATCAATGTGAAACTGCTTAAAGTCAGCTGATGTTCTCTGCAGAGCTCCTGACCCGGGAGTCAACTGAAAATATCTGACTTCAACAGAAGAATAGAACTGAAACAGAAAAGAATCACATCTGGTTGGCTGAAGCCATGACGTTACAGCCACCAAAGGTTCTCACACACAAAACACCCCCACAGACAAGGGCAGGCACCCACCTGCAGCAGCTATGCAGCCTCTGGCTACCATTTCTGCACGCATTTTTTGAACGCCTCAGTTAAACCTCAGAGAACTTAGCGGAGCAGTAAAGCTGACTCGTGTTCCAGCTCAGTGAGACTCAGTCACAGGAGCAGTCAGATTATCACAAACCGGCACAGAAACTCAAACACTGCAGTCAAATCTTCCAGGTACAACAATCAAGTCCTTTTTGAGCTGCTTTGTCTAGAGATCAGTTCAAGACTTTTTATGTGCAAGTATTCACAGAAAATGTTTGGGTTCAACTCAGCTGATCTCCAAGACTTCAAACAGGGTCCTGTTCAAATCCAAGAACCAAATTCAAGCTTAAATGGAGTCCAACTCCCACAACTGCCTGCAGATTCTTTGGATGCACATAGTGCAAATGTGTATATTTTATTTGTATATTCTTTCATGACATTAAAGCAAACTAGACTTTACGTAGCAAATCCATCCATCCATCCATCCTCTTTTTAACCACTGGTACACACCACAGCATTATAACTGCAAACCCCTCAATTTTTTGTCTCTTTCTCCAGAAAATGTGTGAGAAAAGGTTTAAAAGTTAAATTTTTACTGCATCAGTGCAGCTTTTTTGTTCATGCGTGCATGGAAACAGTAAATACAGCTGCAAAGATCTTCTTACAAACAAAGACAGTTTACTTTTCTGATAACATAGTGACTGCCAATGTTTCCCAAACATAAATGATACTCAGGTGGGCCGCCCATGGCCGCCAAATTCCATGATTGTTTTTATTCACATACAGTCCACATCTAGTACACACACAAGAGTGTTTGGGAGAGAAAGAGAGAAAGAGAGATGAGGCATCTCATGTTAAGAACTGAAGCTTTTATTGTCTTCCTTTTAATACTTTCAGCAGCTGCTTTCTGCTGAATCTTTCCTGCACTCATAAATTTGAATGATCATTGCAATGTGCAATACACAAATCACAAGAGCTTTTACACAAGTTAATCACTTCAGTCACAATGGAATATCACATGAAATACTTTTGAAAATAGTTGACTGTCTTTTTAAAATGCACTGCTTATGGAAGGTTAGGTTGTGTTATGGAAAAGCCAGCCACGTGCAAACAGTAAGCAGAGGGACTGCTCCACTGGCCTTACATTAAATCTTTTATTAAAATGCTTTGAGTCTAAATACAAGAACGTTCAAAGGTCGAGCTTTACAAGGACACTGGATGTGATTTACCATAGAGGAATTGTTCTTACACTTAGTAAGTAAACTTAGCTGCAGACAGAGGAGCAAACAAAGTCCCTCTCTTTTTCCATTTCTGTCAATGGCACGTACGTGTGCTCATTTCCTCTCTTTCCTCCCTGATTTATTATAAGAAATGTTAATCAATTATTTTCATATAGGACTTAAGAATGTGAAGTTGAATGTTCTGTGTGGTTTCAAACAGATGAAGATAGGCCTTTACTGTTATTTATTTCCACGCTGTGCTTTAATGGTTCACTCTGTCCAGCTGCAGGTTCACTTCACAGGAAGCTTATAAAAATGTTGCAGAATACTTAAGTGCCTAAAATAACCACCAAGCGCTGATAAACTTTGTTTAAATGTTTTGAAAACCCTTTGATGGTTTTATTGTGTCTGGTATTGCTGCTGCAGGACACAGTACACAGGATTATTAATAAACTTTGTGAAATCTCATCTATACCCACAAAGAAGAATTTTGTTTTTTGTCTTTTTTAACTCATGTTATCTTGGATCACTTAACAGCCACTGGTGTATGTTTAGTTGTTTGACAAGAGAGGACCACATCGCAGTGCCAGCCCTGCGCCAGCCATGCAGTCGTCCCATGCTCTGCGCACAACAATATATGCACCATTTTATATGTGCCAATTATATGCATGCTCATAGTTTGCCATATTAGCAGAACATAATTAGCAGGAGTTTTTTAATCACTTTTAAAGCATCTTCACACACAGGCAGGCAATGGGCAAATACTTTCAATACATTTATTATAAACGTGCGCTCAAACGTCATCATGATGGCATTCAAAGTAATACTGTGGCTACTGTTTAATAAATCAGTATACGATATTACCACCCATTACTACTGTGTGTGTACATGCAGACAAATCCAGGGGGGGAAAACAAAAATGAACAAGTTCCTATTACTGTGATGGCATCTCACTAGAACACTGGCATATTTAAAAAATAAACCTTAGAGAAGACAACATTTCTCATCTTCTAACAATACTTCCTATGTAGTGTTATTTTTGACAATGTTTAGGACATTAAGAAGAACCTGTAGAGTTTTTAGCTGCTTCAACAGTGGCAACAAACTTTAACTTTGCAAAAAAGGAAGAAAATCAGTGTGAATGTGATGTGTAAATAAAATCAGAATAGATTAATTTGTGTATCATTTTCAGCTTATATAACTGAATACAGCAAACAAGATATTTAATGTTCAAACTTACAGCGCTATTTTTTATTTGCTTGTTTTTTATATACACAAATTCAAACTTTGATGCCTGTACATCACACTTAAAAAGATGGGACTGGAGCATGTTAATCACTGTGTTCCATCACTTTTTCTACTCGCAACACTCTGTAAGCATCTGGAGACTGAACACTCTGTTAAGCACTGAAAGTGGAATTTTTTCCCATTCTTGCATGATGAACATCTGAAGTTGCTCAACAGTCTGGGTTTTTTAGTTGTCTTATTTCTCTTCATGATGTGTCATACATTTTCAGTAGGAGCCATGTGTCTGGTCTACATGCAGCTAAGTCTTGTACCTGCACTCTCTCACTGTGAAGCCATGCTGTTGTAACTCGTACAGAGTTGGATTTAACCTTGCATCCTCTTGCTGTACGCAGGGATGTCCCTGAAAAAGACGTTGTTAAAGCATTCATTGCTCCAAGACCTATATGCACCTCTCACTATCAATAGGGTCTTCACAGGTATACAAGTTACCCATGCTCCACTACACCCCCACACATCACAGATGCTGGCTTTTGGACTTAACATGATGACAATCTGGATAACCCCTCTCCTCTTCATCCTGGAGGATTTGACAGCCTTCATCAAAAACAGTTTGAACAGTTTTGAACTTGTTAGAGCACAGCACACTTTCCCGCCTTTGGCTTTTCCATGTCAGATGAGTTCAGGCCCAGAGAAGTCAGTGGAGCTTCTGAATGTTGATACATGGTTTTCTCTTTGTATGGTAGACTCTTAAAAATATTTAATTAGATGCACTGTTCTAACTGATAATGGTTTTCAGAAGTGTTCCCAAGCCTATGTTGTGATATCAGGGCTCAACAGTGCGAGCATTTCACTTGCATTTGTGCCTAAAACTAAGTGTGTGCGAACTGTAAAAAATATTTAGGGGCACATGTGCGCATAAACAATCAGCCGAAGGAGAGATCCACCCAGGGGGGCCTCACTTTGAGCGTTTCTTTCTTCTCTGTCTTTCTGTGCACCAGACTGGTTTGTGTATGACTAAAATGATCAAAGTATGTATATAAAACCCTATCTAAACATGAAGTTTACCTGGTCTTCACACCTTAGTAAATTAACCCTCAAGATATCCTTTTTTGGAGATCGGTACCATCTCGCTCTCTCTCTGTTTCACAGAAACTCTGATGACGCATGTCCCGTATTTTCACCTGCTGTTCTGCATCCTCTCTTGTCAAACGTCACTTTCTACAATTGTTTAGTTTGTGACTTTATGATTAAACTCTGTAAAGTTGCCACGCTCAGGGTCCAACATTAACGGTTGCCCGAATGCCCTGGGCAACTTCAAAAAGCCGACGGGCAAGCAAAACTTGCTAAGGACTTGCCCAATCGGGTAAGCATGACTCTGAGGTTTTCTATTCATTAATTTTATCGTTTCCTCTCTCATTTCTGTTACTACGGAGCCCCCGAGTAGCCAGATGCAGTACGTTGCTGCCTCCATTGGCTGAGCGTGTCTGCTGACATGCAGACAGCTTCACAAACTTTAACTAAAAATCTTTATGAAGGTAAACACTGTCATCAGTAAAGATTCGTGGTAGGTCACATCAATAAATCTGTTAAGAAGACAGGCTTTAACTTCCAAATTTAAACGTTTATTATTTTAAATCCGTATATTTTTACCGTCGGATGCACGCGATGGAGGAGTGAGTGTAAGAGAAGAGAGCAGAGGAAGTCCGTCGGTGCTGCGTCTCTTCAGTTTGCTCATTCATTGAGGTGTGCTGCCGTGTTTAATCTGAAGCTTCCCATTTCCTCGTTTTAACTTTTTCTCCAGCCACATCCTGCTGATGCTCTCTCACATTCAGATCTTTTGACAACTATGCGACGCGCGTCATCAAAGAGCATAACACACACGGATCACACGTGGAGATAACATCATATCTAGTAAGACTTGTCCAAACGTGGGTGTTTAATTTGATCTTAATGTACTAATGATCATAAATATTGTCAAAAGAGCAGAAATATAAAACCAAAGCTCCAAAATGAGGCAGGGTGAAGCGATGTGTCTGGAGAGCTGCAGGGGTGAGGCAGGGCTGGTTTTAGTTATATGGAGGCCCAGGGAAAAGACCAATATGAAGCCCCTCCCCCTTCAACTAAAGAATTAATAATGAGTGGAAAAAATTAGAAAGCATCTCTTTTATGTTAATAAAGCCACATAACTCCAGTAAACGCCCAAATGTGAGATATAAATACCCAAATGATCAACCATCATTCATCATTTTCTTTGAAAAGCATCTCAGAGCTCAAAGTCAGCACATTTTAATATCTTAAAAAATCTTTAGGCCAGGTGGAACTCTCATAACGCTGGTGTTCGGCCAAAGACTGGTATCTCCAAAATGACCACTTTTCAGGGAATGAAAAGTTAATAATTTATAAAATGATATAAATATGATATATAAAAACAAATTAAAATCATAAAAAATTGAGATACAAGGTTTTAGCCTGATGTCAGTGATAAATAAAAAAAATAAATGCTCATTATCAGTGACATATTGGTTCTTCTGACTCTATACAGACATTGTATCCCACCCACACCTCATACCAGAGTCTGCTTAGAATCCGCCTCATGACCATTTTAAGCACTGGGACAGAAGTGTACCAAAGTTATTTATTATTATTCAGAGGCCCTGGAGAATGTTTAAGGATAGACGGAGCTCTTGTACCCTCAATTACTGTCAGATAGCCTAAAAATTAGTAACATTAAAGACAAAATTAAATTGCAATACTTTTTCAAAACTTGATTATTATACTTTTCTGTGCATTTTGTATACAAATTCATCAAATAATTTTATTTTTAAATGGGTATTTGCATCATGTTTATTATGGAAAACTCATTATTTGATCAATTTTCATTGTGCCCCTAAATTTCTTTATGTGCCCCTAACTTTTTCAACTTAGGAGCACATGTGCTCCTTGGGAAAAAAGTTAGCATCAAGCCCTGAATATCCATCAAAGAAAGATGCCAGTTTTTTTGCACAGCTGTCTGAGAGGTTGAAGGTCACGGGAATTCTGTCTCTCACATGCAGAAATTTGTCCAGCCTCTCAGATCTCTTAATGAAATTATGGACTGGAGATGGTAAAATCTCTAAATTCCTTGCAATTGCATGATGGGAGAACCTTCTCATACACTCTTGGACTACTTGCCCCACAGTCTTCCACATTACAAAGAAACGCATGCGAGCATTGAATAAACGAGTAAGCCTTTCAGGAATGATCTTTTTCCACTCAATCATGGTACTATCACACATTTCGAATTAACCTACTTGCCTGTGAAATGTTCAAGGTGTTTTATGTTTGCAGACATCAAATTCAGAACATCTGTATTTTAAAACACAGTTATCAGTTTTAATAATGACTATAGTTTGAAAAAGTTTTCAAATCCATGGCTGTACGTTAGCTTTTTTTGTCCATAGCACTGGTGCTACAGAGGTTGAAAGTCTTGCAGCACAAGACAGAAAACTTCTAGCACAATACATGTAATGTCTGTTAATCTCTAAAACCATTTGATAACCCAACAGCATGCAAAGAAAGTGAATGTACTTTAAAAAACAGCCTACATTGCAGCTTTCTATCAATGGCCACAACACAAAAGGGCCCTGTCTGCCACTGGATCTGACCAGATTAAATGACCTGGTAGGACAGACTAATTTTCTCTGTAGCATGTGCAACCTATACATAGCAACAGACACCATGTCCCTACTTTTTTGACAATCCCAGACAAAAAAAAAGCATACTGACAAATTGTTTCAACTATCAGCTTGACCTAAACTCAAATCACAAAAATCTCAAAAACAGGTGTTAAACTCTGCATTTTATACAATTAAAACAAGTCAGCACTGCACTCTCAAGAGGAGGGAGGTTAGGAAGGCAGAGAGGAACAACCTGCCTCTTTGGTGGCTCCAAAATCAGACTGTGGAGCCAGTTCCTCCCCCTGCAGGCCTCAGACATGGCATACACATCAACTGTCTGCCTCCTCATCCTAAACTAGTAACATCCTAGACAAACACGTCAGCAACCACAGAAAGTTCACTACTGCCTTTCAGAAACCTTTGTTAATATTTTGTAAAATAATGCCAAACCTCAGAGTAGCAGTGCTGCATGTGAAACTCTCATCTTTATTTCTTCCTGCGTCTCAGTGTGAGATTGTTTCTGCTTCAGATAAACTTTTCCTCATGCAAACTGTTAGTCTAAAACTATTTAACTATCTCACATTTTGTCCAGCTTTGTGTCATTTCTTCTCCAGTTGGGCAGAAAACCAACTGACTGCAACACAAGCGTGAAATTGACTGTAAAATACCCAACTACAATGCATTCCTGTGACCTGGTCCACATCTGATTCATTTTGCTATTTTCTCCTTCCTTCACCACACAATTTAGCACTTTCACCTGTCTGGAAACACCACCTTAAAATTCCCTGACATTCCAGAAATTCCAGTACCAGTAAATTATGTTCAAAGGAGTCCTTCAGGTGTTTTCTCTTTCCTTTTTTTCAGAGCCAGTGCCTGAAGATCTATCAACAATGATTCGAAGTGTTTCTTACCCTTGTGATGTGCAAAACAGGGTTAGTCTACAATGAGTATCTCTCACAAGACTGCACAACATCTGATATGTGAGAAAGCACAAGGCTAAAACCAAACACTTCTTTTGGCTGGTGATGCACAAAAACAAGACCACTCTGAGTCTTAATCATACTTTCTTTGCAGACACAGAAACAAATTAAACTGCAGATAAAAACACAGCTTGAGTTTGCAGGGTACTTACCCTCTGTGACTGCAGCACAACTCCCACTCAGTTCCACCCAGGGCAGACACAAAGTAATCCGAACTGAAACACTGATAGTGACAGTAAAGACTCAAACAGAGTCTTTTTGATTTAAAAAAAAAATGCTGGAAATGAGTCAAGCAGAGACAGACGGAGCAGAGCTGTAAGTGGAGTCAACAGAGCTACCACAGACACAGTAGAGCTCCAGTGGCGTGAGTTCAGTCACAGAAATCCAGCATGTGTTCACAGAGAAGCTCCTTGACAAAATATCAGCCTGCAGGCTCAGACAGCTCCACCCACAGCCCTCTCTCTCTCTACATCTCTATATCTCTCTACCTCTCTTTCTCTCTCTGTTGTTGAAGCATGTGAGACTCTATCAGTTCACAAAACAGCTGCTAACACACACACACACACACACACACACACACACACACATACTTACACGCTCAAATACAGTGTTGGCAGGAGATTATAGGACATTCTTTGGAGAGCAAATTGAATCTTAAAATAGAGCAAAAGAACACGTGAACACCAGCAAAGAGAGCTTCCTTGAGGTATAAAACTCTGCTCCTGATCAATACTTCTATATTTAAAGTAGACAAAATGGAAAAATGTTTGACATTTATTCTGGATATTTTACAAACTATTGTATTTGCAAAATGTTGATTTGATCGCTGCACAGCCTACTTCTGTTACAGAGAGTTATGTATCACAGATATCTGACATATGAATAATTTACATCATTGGTGGACAAAGACCCAACTTGAACTTACTACTTCTGTGTTCTGTTTTCACAATAATCTAGCCACCTGATTATCAAGCCATGCAATGAAGCTATGAATCAATCATGGGTAAAAAAAATTCCTGTTCAATAAAAAAAGAAGAGGTCTGAAAATGAACAGTAATGTTTCAATGTCTTTCTTGGTTAATTTTAACAAAGAAGACACAGAGATCTGAAAAAATAAAGACTACGGGGCATGTGGAGATGAAGCAGCTCAAGTGCAACTATGTTCATTAATGTCAGCAGTTTGAAGAGTAAATGTACAGCTACTTGAAAATACTGGTAGCTAAACTACTTCACTCAGCACAGAAGTAACAACATTTATGTTTGGTAGATTATTTTGTTGCTGCAACAATGTTTCTTGTGAACAAATCTTCTCCTGTCAGAAAGCCTGTTTATTTCCATTTTAAATGGAGCCTCATTTGTAAGGAGCATGCATTTGTGGGATGAGCAGCAGAGCTGAGTATGTGGGTTGCGTCCATAAAAATCTTCTCTGTCACTGTCAAAAAGCTTATTTTGCTGTTGCTACTGACTCTTTTTTTGAGAGTCTTGTCTAGGCTTACCATCACTGGAGGCAATCTCAACGCCGAGAGGTATCAAGATAAGATTCTGCAACCTGTGGCAGTCCCATGTCGCCACAGTCTTGGACCGAACTCTATCCTTCAGGATGACAACGCTCGGCCCCACAGTGTGAGATTTATCAGAGACTACCTTAAGAATTTGGGAGTGGAGAGGATAGAGTGGCCTTAACCCTGTTGAACACTTGTGGGATTAGCTTGGGCGTGCTGTTGGTGCCAGGATGACCAACACAACCACAATGGCTGACTTGTGACAAGTGCTGGTTGGAGAATCAGATGCCATCACACAGTAGTATGTAACTAGGCTGGTGATCAGCATGAGGAGGAGGTACAAGGCTGTTCTGGCTGTGTATGGTTCTTTCACACACTACTGAGGCTCTGTTTTGGTGAATGGAAGAATAAGCTGTTTGGCATGGGGAGAGAAGATTTGGCAAATTTTTAAAGGGTGCAACCCACATACTTAGCTCTACTGCTCATCCAACAAAAGCATGTTCCTTACAAATGTGCTTCCATTTAAGAAGGAAATGAATAGGCTTTCCAACAGTACAAGATCTAGTGCCAAGAAACATTGTTACAACAAAGAAATAATCTGCCAAACACAAATTTACTTCCATTATGTGCCAAGTTACAAAAAAAAAAAAAAAAGATTAAGCTTCACTACACCAAAGCCAACCCAATGAGAAATACAGCAGGCTGACTACATCAACATGGCTAAAGTTGCGTGCTACATCAAAGCTATCTTAGGCCGGCCACACACTACAGGATTTTAAGCCCGATTTTAGACAAGATTTGACTCCCCTGACGATCGTGGGGGCGTATACCAACTGGAGCCTCGTCGCAAACGATTATTTGTCTGAGTAGTCTGCATGTGTGTTGTGTCAACACGATTCATTTACTGCTCCAAATCGCGTCGTAGCCTCCCAGACCCTGAATCATACATATCAAACCTGTTTGATATTTACAATTCAGCATGACTGTATCGACTGACACCTGTGTTTTGGGTTTTTTTCTGAAGTCACGTGACCACGCAAGGTCGTAGGCAGGTCGGCAGGTGTGTGGTCTCCAGTGATCTGACAGTTTGGCTGAGTCCTCTAGTGTGTATGTTCAGCGGATTAAAGATGAAAAATCTTTGGAAACTGTCCTGAAGTCTGTGGTCTCTCATAGTTTTAAAATCGTTTTAGATTAAAAAAATCGTCTAGTGTATGGCCGGCCTTAATGTTAACTCTGTTTGATAAAGGTTAAATTAAAAAAAAAAAAAGAAGGAAATCTGGTTAATCACACCATGTTCAAGTCTTAGCGTATATACGTATATAATAGTTGTAGCTTTTTTGGTGTGTCACGCCAACTGTGCTGACAAAGGTTAACTTTAAGGTGGTGGCATGTTCGTTTATTCAAGATTCACCTGTGTTCCATGATAGGTGAATTCATGTTTGCCTTTCTACATGCTCATCAACTGCATGCAGATGAGGATAATGAATTAGACAATGATGTAACAATCATTCTCATGTACCTAGTCTATCAAAAATTCATATCTGTTTATTGCTGGGTATCTTCTATTCACATTAAGTAGCTTGATTTGTGATTGTGACAGAAGGCTCCACTGGGCTCTACGGCTCTTTCACTTTCTTGTGGGGAAAAGGTAGCATATTTACAATGTTAATGTTAATGTTAAGGACCTCACCCAAGGGTTTCAGACTCCGACCTTTCCAGCCAACACAAATGCACTAGCTCACAGCTATTTTTTCACCATCATGTCTCGTCTGGACTTTTTGTCTTAAAATTCTTATAAAACATCAACCCTGTGGTGCACAATCAAGGTCTATACAAGGTCTTGCTACAGCGGCATCCTTCAGGGCTACGGAGACATGGATGGTAGCAAATGAACAGCAAAATGGTCAGCTTTCAGAGGAAAAAAGACTAAGTGTCTATGACTTATGGTTCAACAGTTATCAACGTTTTTACAAACTGTGTCACTTATTGTATTTGACAACGCTGTCCTCAGAGACCCTTGGATAGTCAGTCAAGTTCCAGGCTCACTAGAAAATGTTCTGTAAGAGCCACGAATGCATAGAAGACATGATTAGAAAGGCACAACGGAGAGCTTTCGTAGGAAAAACAAATTAGCGCCTATGACTCAAGGTTCAAAAGTTATCAAGCAATTTACAAAGGAGTGTGCCTGTGGCACGGATCCAAGCCACATGAGCTCTAAGGGTTAAACTAATTACACCACTATTTGTGGGGCCTAACACAATTTACCAACTTCACAGGGAATTGTCAAAAAGAAATCCTGGACAGCCATAAGCCACAAAAAAGTATCTATAACTTTATAATTGAAAATAGTCCAACAGTGTAATCCACCAGCTCACACTTAAGTATATCTTTTGAACTTACTTAAAATGGTAAGCACTTATCAACAACACTACAAGGAAGTCAAGAAACGAGTCATGCATGCAAAACACTGATCCAAGGTCAAGCCTTTTAGGGCATCTCTACTTATTTGGACTGAAAATTTCAACGTCAGTTCAGAATAAGCTTTTGAGACATTTCAGTCTGAATTAAAGAGAAAAACTAAAGGACAGACAGAGGTCCATGTCCCTAACATGGCTTGAGTCTACTTCAACAAATTTTATACGGCTACCACTGGATGACCATCAAAGCCATGTCAAATGGGGTTGGTACAACTGAAATCCACAGGATTGGACATTTTTAAGCTACTTTAGAAAGTAAAAATGAACACCTGGAACAAATATTATTATAAAAGCAGACACATATTTTAAGAAATGAAGGTACTCAGCTATTTTAGAAACTTGATGGTGTGGTTTAAGAAGCATTTAACACACTCCAGGGTCCAGAAATCCACTCCCCACACTGAAGGAGGAGAGAAACTTTAGATTCCAGGAAAAGAAAGAAAAACAGCTAAACTGCGGTGAGGTGTTTGGGTTTCATCAGGGAGCAGCTGTGAGAGATGTGAACACAAATCCAGTCTGTGTGTGCTATTGTTATCAGTACTGGGAGGATCAACCTGCAGTCATGATCATCACACACTGCACACGCTGGCACAACAGATAAATAGTTCATTAACAAACACATGTATCACCGGGCTGCTGCCAAAACTACCACTAACGGTGGATCTGGACTAGGAGGACAGACAGAATAATTGAACTGGATGCAGACCTTTCTCAGACTGGCTAAAAGTTAAAAAATAACCACATTACACATCATGCCTCATAGCCTGGTCTACACAAATGCTCTGTTTTTACTATCAGTCAGGGCAACTCCAAGATATTTCAGCAGTCTCTCGGCTCTGGTGTCAAACACCCGGCCGAGAGACTGCAGTGACTGGTGGGGAGTTTGATCATGGACACACTACTGCAGGTGTGTGATGTTTTGGGCTTTACACCAACTCAGCATGTTAAATGTTTTATCAGGCTGTTTTTGGGAACATAATTTGTTATGGGATGGCATCTGATGTACTAATCCTTCTGTTCAGATGAAATCTCAGCTCGTTCTTCTGGAGCAGACTGAAGTTTGTAGGGAAAATGAAAAACATTTCCCTGCTGTCCATAAATGAGCAGCCTGTTCTAAGGCAAGAACAGTGAGTTTTGTCTGACCTGTCTTATATCCTCCACCCTGAGTATGAACCATCTCTATTACCATCTGCTAGGTGGTACAATGTCCCCAAGAACAAACTGAACTGGTTTAAAAGTTACCCATACAGAACAATTCAATCTATCCTTTAAACACTGCCAGATTTGTGGCTGTTATGTGTGTTATTGTTGTAGCTGCTAATGCTAAGTGACAGGATTCCCCTCCAGACATCAGTGCGCTTTGACCTCAGAGGGTTTTTAGTGGTCACACAGGGACTTGGGGTTGGGGGGTAAGTCTCTTGGGGGAGGATTTCAGAAAGAATAGGAAAAAATGAATAATAAGCAGCATCACGCAGGGAGCACAACTAATGAGTGTGTGTTTGTGTGTGTGAGAGAGAGAGTTTAATGCAAGACACAGCTGGGGTCCATGACATTCAGTTCTAGCTAATGTGGGGAGATAAAAAATCTAAAATTCATTTTATTTATGACTAATTTATGACAGAACCCAGAAGTAAAAAGCATCTTACTTTGAGTTTTGTATGCTTACCTATTTATCTCCTAAATTTATGGACTTATTTCACATCCTTTGCTCATCTATTCATGGTATACTTGCAGTTCTTCCACATGTTTTTAAGCAGTCAGGTGACCTTCAAGCAAGTTTGCTTCAGGAGTGGCATCTTGCAGACACAGGTATCATTTAAAACATCCCTTTCAGTCCTGAAGGAGGGATCAGGCTGTAGTTTCAGCTCGCAGGGTATCAAAAGGAAGGGCTGACTGCGCCATAGCAGCAAAGTCTGGCTCTTGAACCAGCAAAGGCTCGTCTCCAACAGCTGGATAGAAGGCGATATGTTCACTGGCATTAGAGGTGGTGGGTCTAGAACTTTGAAAGGTTCAGGTTCATGGCCCGGCTGCATATCAACAACCTCGACCCCAAGGAGTGACAACATGACAACATGGCTGTAAGTTCAGCTGGTGTAACAAGAGGTAGTAGTCACTGTGTTGCAAAAGCAGAGCCTGGATCTGCCTCTGATAAAAGCGCTTGTGGTTCAGCCTCAGTGATACCAGGGGGCTTCATAATCGTCATCTTCATACCTTTGAGCTTGCACCTGAGAAGATTCTTCATCTTGACTTGGCTGCACATCTACAACCTCATCCCCCAGGACTGACTCTATTTCTATGGGGGGACTTCTGCAGAGTCTACTTGTTGCTTCTGAAAGATTTGCTGAACTGCCTGACTGAGGTAAAGACGTTCATCTGCATCAGCCAATGGAAGTGGTGGAGACACCATATTTAGTTCTGGTTCTTTGCTTAGCTGTTTTTCCACAGCCTCACCCCTACAGTCCTTAAAGGCTCATCAGTCCAAAAGCCAGACTTCCATTCATCTACATTCAAAATAAAAGGGTCAGATGTCAGTTTTTAACGGGTAACCTAAAATTAACTGGGCAGAGAATTGAGTATTTAGATGATGCAGTGTGAACAGTGAGTGTGCAACGCTGCACAATGCTGTGTGATGCTGCTGATGCTGTGCGATGCCATTTCTGACACTCGTATGAGGCTAGGTCACATTGAAAATCCTCTACTGGCCATAGAAGTTATAAAAAAGTCATGAAGTTGTTAAAGAGCAACACATTACAAATGAGAAGGCAAGATGAAAAAAAGAGAGCAATTTTGCAAGTACTTGCTTCTCAGAATCAGCCATGATTTTTACAAACCTGAATCAAATTTTCATGATGTTCCAACTAGGGCTGGGTGATATGGCCTAAAATTGACATCCCGATATATTTTTGCTATAACCCGATACATGATATATATATCGCAATATTCTAAAATGGCCTCTCAGCAGCTGTATTTAATTTGGCCCCAAATTACACTAGTTTGGTGATTAAAATAGACTGTTCTATTGGATTTTTAATAAAATTGTTTGCATAAAGTAAAAATCAATTTAAAGTCATATTTAGCAGTTTTATTTTGAAAAGGACTTCATTCAATCTTTTACTAATAAATCAAAAATACATAAATCATGAAATACTCTGTCTTTTACAGTGCATGGAAAATCCTGAAATGTTTTCTATGTTATGTTTACTATTGCTGACTATAAAATGATTATCTTCCTCATAAAGAGTGAAGCAAACCTACACAGAACTCAGCAATTATGCATGCAGTAAATGACCAAAATCCTGCAGTCTAGTCCTCCATTCAGGCTCACAGCTGTGATTATATAAGTCCATTATCTGTGCTGATAAAAGCTGGACCAGTTCCTGACAAGTTCATAACATGAGAGTGTCTCTGGACCTTATTCAAGAAACTCTCCTGTGTGATCATGGTGGAAAAAGCTTGTCTGGACGCAGGGACATTTTAACCTCTCATTGTCGGTGTTTTGAACTGTAGGCTGAGATAAGTCTCTGTTGTTGTGGAGAAGTGGATCACATTTGACCGCTGCTGGGCCATCTTCTGTCTGACCTGTACGACTCTGGCAGGGAGTTTTCAGCAAAATGCTGACGCCCAGCCAAATCTCGTGTTCTGGGTTAAGTGTCTTTTCAATAACACTGGGCTCATGTCTTTAGTGACATGTTGTGTTACTGTTGCCATTGTCTCTGAGAGATCTTGCGGCATATTTTAACGATTACCGCTTGAGTTCGACCTCTTCCTTTTCAAAGTTGTACGACTGCTCAACGTGCAGATCCAGCGTTGTTACTAGCTGTCTCAAAAGTCAGCTAACTCCCCACTAACTAACCAAGCTGCTCTGTTTACCTTCCTCTTTCCTTGCTTCTCGCTGCTGATGCACATGTGCAGAGGAGTTTTCAGGATGGGCGCACAAGAGAGAGTGAGCTCTCTGCTGTGAGAGATGTGTTCAGGGACAATGGGAGAAGCGAAGCTCCAGCGAGAAATGCACTTCTCGGATATTCAGGATATAGTAACTTTATACATCGTGGGGGGGCAAAAGCCGGGATACATCGAGTATACTCGATATATCACCCAGCCCTAGTTCCTACAGTGTCAAAGCTTCCCAGCACTTAGATAGGAATATAAGTATTTTTCACCAATAAATTTGCTCTAAGGACTGCAATTCTAGGCAGAAACGAGAAATTTTTCATTGATGTACTTTAATAAAAAATCTAAAGCATTTTAAAAGAGGACCAGGGTTTTAAAATTAATCAATTTAACCCAACCTACAATGTTTCCTGCAAATAACCAAAGAAAAGTCACATTATAAAACATACAGGTCGAAATTCTGATTTTTTTCCCCACACATGAAAGCTACAATGTTTTTTTTCTGTATACCTTTAATGCTATTTGTTTTGTAAACTGATACTTGATGGAAGAATAATGAAAAGTATTCCAAATAATTGCAGTGAGTTTATCGAGGCTTATATAATGGCAAATAACTGTTGAATGATACCATGATTATTTAATTATTTCGGATTTGATTATTTTTAAGCATAAAAGTGATACAAAATAATGTTGCTTGATATAATGGCAGTAGGATGCTTCAAATAAACACTTATGAAAGACTCTGCCACAGCCTAACTGTTCTAGAATAATAATGATAGTCAGTTATTGATGACCCTTACCTTTACACGTAGATGAGCCTTTAAGGTTAGACTTTTACAGTCTACTTCTGATACCTGACATCAAACTGACCTGTAAACAAACACAGAACTAGACACGTTACAAAGAACTTTGAACATTTCATTAACTTTTTATCTTGCTTTGTTTCGTAGACTTTTGAAGACACCTGAAACTGATGACTAATGCATATTATAGAAGAAAAAAAACGAATAATTCTACGTTTCAACATTGTGAAATCCATACCAGTGTGATTAATTACATAATGTTAAAAATGGGTTTTAGCTATGCACATTATCTTCTGTTCTTCATGTTTACATGACACCCATGTCTGCATGATGCCACTTTAGAAGCACAAAACTAGCTTGAAGCTCACCTGGCTGCTCAAAAATGTGTGGAAGAGCTGCAGTTATACCATGACCCACATTATAGAAAATATGTACAGACAACTTTACATGTCTACATCAAGTCATTTTAACTCTCAGACCAACTGCTAGCTTCACTATCTTGTGAATGAATCAAAAGATAAATGAATGAATGAATTGGCTGAGAGTAGCATTAGTCATTCCCAAGTCTTCACAAAGATGGGTCAGGAAGGCGTGATGTTGGCAGGGAGCTTTAAATGCTCGTCTCTGACTCTGAGCTTGATGTCACCATAATTTCTGTGTTGTACCGTGACTGGAATGCGTGGATTCAGCCAAATGAACATAGAGAGCCTCGACTGAATACTGAGGAGGAGGTGTAACTCCTCCATCACACTCACAGCTCTAAAGGTTCGGGCCAGTGCTGGCAGGACTGATGATTAATGACTGTTGGCTGCAGAGTGAGTGTGAAACAAAAAAAATGACAAGCTGTTAACAAGCCTGGAAATTTGTTCTACAAGAGTCTCACAGGCTCAAGCATTTTTATTATCTACAACTGACGTGAGTCATTCTTCTACAAAAGTATAACTTTACCCACCCTGCAACTTGGTCAGAGGTAGTAATAAGAAAGAACAGATCCTACAGTTAAACTGCAAATCATAATGGACACATTTGTTTCTGTGGGCTAATAAGTTCAGGATAAGAGGCACATTTTGTTTAATACTCTTATGTGCTGCTGTATGCTTGACCTGGCACCCTTAACACTAAATTTTAATACTGCTGACAATTTATTCCTTCAATTTCACGAAGGCTCCTGGTTTATGTTTCACATGTTACACAAAGAACCTGTGCAGATGTAAAATTCTGCTGACTGTGTAAAAGCCTATTACATTGCTTGAGACTGTGAGTGAACTGACGTGCACATACTCTGCTGTGTATTGCAGCAGTGGGACTTGATGTTTCCTCTGTGTATTGCAGTTTTCTGCACCAACACATTCTGGATCCAACTGGGACTGCGCATCAATTAAGGGCTGCATATGTTGGAAAATATGACACTGCACCTCTCTCAGCAATTAATACCACATACTGAAATGTCCCAAAAAACAAGGAATGTATTTTGACCTCTGTCAGCCAGTCAAAAAGTAGCTTGAGCTCCTCCATTTCAGCCTACCTTACTGTGTATGAGTAATGTAATGTTACTTGATTAATCAGTAAGACATATTTTGCAACCTGGAACAATTTGGGTACAGCTATACTTCTGCATGGAAGGCAACAACATGACTTAGACGACAACTGCAGTAAAGTAAAAAAAAAAAAAATAGGATTTGTAGAAGTCCTTTGACATGTCAGTTCTGTTTTGGACATGTTTTAAGCTTAGCCAACATCTCTTTATTTGTACCTCCAAAGCTTTTTAAACTCCCTGTCTGCATTAAATGGACTCCCTGCCTTCTCTCCTTTCTTGCTGTGAGTGCAGATTTTGTCCTGCTGTTCTGTTGTGGTGGGCTGGACATTTAAAAACAGCATCAGTCTGGGTCTGAGGCCTGGCCTTGAAGGGGCCTCTGTGGAGTCTGCCTTAAATCCAAACCTTTGAGGAGTCTGCCAGGCTTCCCTGGAGGGTTTCCCTGAATCCGACACTTCAACCTGACTGCAGCTTCAATGGCCAAAAACCAGCCCCCTTTTAAACCACTGCTGAATATGTAGAGAAAAGGTCGAGGGCAGGAGGGTGAAATGGGTCAGCTGAATTTAAACTCATAAAATCCAACCACATACACATTTTATATATACAGACTCAAGTCAGCAGTTTAAGAACACAGCATCTATCAGATGAAGGTTTCTCTTAGGAACCTATTAAGAACAAGTTTAAGAAAAATCTTAGGAACATATATTGTCCAGTGAGACCCAATGTGTTTATGAGAGACTTAAAGTTTAAATCCAGCACTTCATCATAGGCTGTGTCTGTTGTAGGACCTTGTTAGTTCATTTTTTTGAGTTTTATGCTTTAAAAAAAACAAGAAACAAGAATCAGCATAGAACCACAAGAACAGGGTTCTAGTTATCCCTGATCTCCTCCTGTGCAGCAAAAATGTTTAAGGAAATTGTTTAGCGCATCTTTAAGAATTAAATTGCATAGCTATCAGATGTTTTTTTCATGACAACCAATTTAATGTATTCTACAGACCTACCCACATTAATGTGGGTGATTTCTTATGCTCTCAGGCTACTTCTTAAGCTTAGTTAGAAATGCAGTCATGTAATCTGCATTGTGCATCTGCATTATAACTGTGGCTGAGGGAGAAAAGAAAGTTAATACCATGACTGCAACTTCAGTCTGTTACATCCTGACCATATGAGCAGCAGTAATTCAGCATGGAAGCATCCTGCACTGCATACGCTGTACTGCAGCCATCTGACAGACAGTCATCATCAAATGGTAGACTGCAATCCAACTCTGGAGTCTGGACCCTCTGTGACTTTCTACCGGGGATGCTAACAGACCTGAAAAATTTTTGGTTCAGTATGTACCTCATTTTTGAAGTAATTATTAGCAAACAAACAGAGAATTTACTTATCTTAATTTAGAACTTGGAAAATTCCCTTGTACACAGTGTCTAAATTGCAGCACAACAGTTCAGGCTCTCAGGCCTACTTCACCTTTTTATATATTAAAAAAAATATATAGATGCAAATTTTGAATTTGAAAGCCATTTCAAATGCTTTAACTGATCTGATGGATGTGCCGCCAGTGATGCTGAATAATGTACGCACCCCCCCTTCCCTCATCTTTGTCCACTGTTAAATTTCTATGGAAAAGAAAGTGTTCCCACACAGAAAACTTTTAGCTGGGAATATTCAGGCTAGTGCTATCATTTCCTGTGGCTGACAGGACAGTGTGATGGTGTGGGATGGTGTTCGTTCGTCTGTACCATACCGAGATGTATGTACTGGATCCGTACAGTATGAATATGCGTGACATTACACCCATAATTTCTATGAGACTTTTTCTGTTAAAACTTTTGATGCTTTCATTTTAGTTATAATTTATTGTGCAGCTTTTCTTTTCTCTTTATAATAGTAATTTCAGAATTTCTGTATTTTAAAGTTCATCATAAACACTATTAACTGTGAGGAGGACACTGTAGTACCTACAACTGAGGGTGAATTGTACTGCAAGGTTGGAGCAATGGCTGCCACTGGTGCAACTATTGGAGTAGTGATAGTACAGCAGCAGATTTATCGGAACCGGACTACATTTTTTATCACATGAAGAGCAAAGAACCACACTGAAAGCTTGTCTTGTTGAACAAGATGGTTTTGCTCTTCTCCCGACTGCCTTTGGCATGAGTTTGCGATAGTAACGGGAGGGGATTAGTTGTATTTTAAGCCAGTATACAATATCTGCTGGTGAAGTGGTTGGCTCTGATGTAACAACAGCGGTAGTTTTTACCAGAAATGCATAAGGTTGTTAACCTTGCAAAGCAGATGGATTTGCCAGTTTCCGTGTTTCTCACTGGCAAATCCATCTTGCAAAGCTACCGTCTGAACAGTTTGGGCCCGGTTGGAAAGTGACAGGACCAATCAGCATTGAGGGGCAGTAATTTCAGGCGCAACAGAGTCATGACATAAGCAAGCAGCATTTCTTAGTTAAAAGAAGAACAAAGAACAGCAGTGAGTTGTTTTCTTTTCAAAAACAACAAAAGTCGTATACTGACATGTCTACAGTCGCCATAGTTTGCGTTATGCAGCTTTCTATGAAGTTTAGTCCTCGGTAGCAGCGCACCTCGGATTGGGGCTACAGCATCACGTGCTTTGTTGCTAGGATTGGCCTGTGAATATGTGACACACACAACGTTCATCCAATCAAACTCCGAGTTTTTTCTTCAAGGGCTTTGCCCTTTCCCTAAAAGTCATGCGAGGTGTCTGTGGGAGGTTTCTCAGATGGATATGTGAAAGAAATCCATCTGACATGTCAGGTTACAAGGTTTTATTATTAAAAGAGAAAAGAATCGTTTTCTTAATGGAAAAGATGTTTCTCCTCTTCTCCCAGATGGTTTTGGCTTGGGATGCACAATAATTATTCATACCTATAAATTATCATATCAACGATATGTGAAACAGCCTATCTGGTCAAAACACTATAGGGAAACTACTGAATTAAACTTTCTGTATTTGATTTGAAAGTCAATTGTTGAATTACATACATTTATAACTACTACTTACTAAAAAAATGTACTTAATCATATCACAAGTTTAACAATAATCTTCCAGATATTTACTGGAGGAAAATTCCTTGAGCTGGAGCTTGCTGAATTTTAATTGAAACCCTGTAATATAAAAATGAAGTGAATTCTAAGGTGGTGGGACTTTAAAGTCTGATAAGTAGTTAGCTAGTGCAGTATCAAACAGCTAAATCTCATTTGACAAACTTTATCAAATGCCATGTTAATCTTTTCATGCTTTGTATTTTAGAGATGTTCCATCTAGCTCCTGTACGCCTCACTTCAGTTGTGTTTCTTACGTAACAGCATTGTGTTGGACATGTGTAAACAAACAAAGCTGTATCTGAAATCTTTTGTGTGCATTTAACCACAGTGTGCAGGGAGTACGGGACGTCCAGCAAGCAGTCACATGCAGCGAGTCTCAGGCTCCCACTGGCTGACAGCAGAGTGGTGATTATGCAGCACAGCCTGCCCTGGTGGGCCTGTTTGTGTCTCGTTCTGTATAATTAGTGTATGAGCTGAGGATGACAACACATCTATAAACACCACATCTCTCTGCTCTGATGGAAAGTTACTGCCGTGTGCTCAGAGCAACAGGCCGGCTGAGCAGCTCATCACAGAAGAATGTGCGCAGGTTTTCCACCTCGCAAAGCAATTTGCAGGCAGCCAATCAGCAGCCAGCATGGCCTGCAGCTAAGCTCTCACAGAATAGATTCATTCTTGGCTGGCTGATCTGAGGCCGGCACTACGGTTTCCAAAGAAAGACACTGACCTCTCAACTGGGCAGAAACATTTCTCTTAGAATAAGGGACAGAGTACTACTCAAGATTATCAAAATGTACATGCTGTGTAACAAATATAAAGAGGGAATAGAGTTATCTGTAAAGCCATCTTCTTTGTTGTCATGTTGGTGAAAAGTGAACTGCACCAGTGACATAACAATAACACTGACAATATTTATAAAACACACTAGATCCAGTAAAGGACTGTGCTGCTTTTGCACCCACTAAACCTGTGCAAATGAGAGAAAAAGACAATCCACATACCACACACAAAGGCTGAATCGATGCAAACTTTGTGCAATCTGCCCTGCCAAGTACTCCTGTCTCATTTGCATGTATGACAGAGCTAACTGCCATAGACAGTCCCTGTCTGTCTGTCTGTCTCTCTCACTCTCTCATTCTCAGACTGTGTGTACATGTGCTGTGCTGTGCTCTCTCAAGACTTCAGCAGTGCTACAAAGAGAGGCAAAGAGAGGAATCTTGATCAAATCAAAGTAAATTGTGAATTTGCTTCCATCAATATACTCCCCATCTGAACCCCCACATTGAGTCCTCCACAAATCAAAGTAGTGCAGTGGATCATCTTCTGAAAGTTGTCTCAGAACGGCAGTTGTTTTTTCTTAACTTCTGACACAGACTCACTGGTACAGACTGGTATTTTAACACATTTTTTAGGTCAAAGTAATAATGCACCTTTTGCAATTTGAAAACTGCAGTAGGACATATTGCGATTTAATCTAAAATTCGATTAATTGCCCAGCCCTAGTTGGCACTATAAGTGAGAAGATTCATTCTTCTTTATGTTTATTACTGAGATTATAGTGAGTGTTGCTGTTGTTGTACGTGGAATACTAACATTTAGTACTAATATTAACGAATATTTTGACCCTCTGGTGCATGTTTGTTGGGGTTGGCCAAATATCACAGACTCCTCAATATAACGCTCCTTACATCAACACCCACTACCACCTCAATAAGAGGCATACAGGAGAATTACCAGCCTTCTGACAGTCAACATTTAAAAAGTAATAAGTTTAGTCTAATGAAGTGGCCAGGGAGAGTACAAGCCAGATTCATGTAAACATAAGAAAAGACCTACGGTAATATCTGAAATATTTGTAATAGTTTATTTTATTTTTTACCAACTCATATTTATGTCTTATTGTTTGTTATTTTTTATGTACAGATGGCAAAAGAAGGTGGATGTACTTCACCAAGGATGTCTGTAATATAGTCTGTAATAACTGTTCAACTTACTGCATTTTTGCACAGCATTTTGTTAATTTGACAGTCCTTTTTTTTCTTTTTTTTTTTTACAATAAAAGTATTTAAAAATATTAAAATGTTCTCTGCCTTCAATGTATATCTTTATACATGTGTTTGAACTATATTCAATATATTCAAATGTATTCAAATGTATTAATTAATCCAAAAAAAATCATGCAAAAAATGTAATGGGGATATATATCGGCTATCAGAATTTAATATTCCCTAATCAGTATGCCCCCCCATTTCTGTTTACCATTTTCAGTTATCAAACTGTTTATTATAGCCAGTCATTTAAGAGTGCTTGTCATTGACTCTCACTGACGTGGCAACACCTTGGTTAGTAGGGGTGGGAATCACTACTGGCCCATACGATCTTATCACGAAATTGCAATAAATTGCTATCTATACAATTTTTTCAATTTTTTAGCATGTTTAGCATTAGCCATTAGCCTTGCCTTCATTTTTATCATATTGCCGCAGTATTTTATTTCCATGCGGCACTCCTTGCAAACCCCATGTTGTTCATGCCCCACTTGCATTCCTAATGTTCTGTCCCTGGTGCTGCCATTCTGGTTGTAATAACTTTCTCCTGTTGTATGACTGCACCTCTGCCGACCTCACTGGACAAAGGACCATTGCATCATTAAGAGGACTGAAAAGCAACTGATGCTATTCATCCAGTATCACAGACTTCAGTTTATATTAGCAATTAATTTGAATTAAAATAATCGATACTTGGCAGAATATAGCATACGATATATTACCATGCAAAATATCACATTACTATGCTGTATCGATTTTTTCCCTAACCCCCTGTCCCTATTCGTTTGAGCATAGATTTGATCTTAGGAAAAATAAAAAGCTGCACGGTGCTACATCAGGTGAATAGGAAGGTTGATCAAGCACTGTGATTTATTTGTGGGCCAGAAAGTGCTTTAACATTAGCACAGTGTGAGCTGGCGCATCTGTCGTTTGCCAAATTAGCCTGTTTTTTCATCATTTTTCAAGCATCTTCACATATAGGGGCTGCAAGTGGGAATGGGCACATATTCTGATGGCATTATTTAAACACCTCAGCAGTAGGGGTGAGTATTGGCAAGAACCTCACGATACAATATGCATCACGGTACTTGGGTCACGATTAGGGATGCACCGAAAATTCGGCCACCGAAAATTTTTGGCCGAAAATGGCCCAAAAGTGCATTTTCGGTTTTCGGCCGAAAGACTTTTATCACCGAAACAATAAGGCCGAAACACCACGTTGTGATGACGCAAGCAAAACCCGCGACCAGCACGCGCTTGGATCAGTGGTTCTCAAATAGGGGCACGCAAACGTGAAGGCACTCCAGGGGGTAGGCGAGATTTTAAAACACATGCCGACTATTTAAGAAAAATGGTGCCTTTCTTTGCACGTCAGGAGCGACACGTTTTTGCAAGTATATTACATACATTCTAAAATCACATTCATGCTGCAAACATCTGCGGTGTGTTTTCTCTGTCCTCTGATAAACAGTGATATTTATTGAAGCAAAAGATAAAAAATAGGTTTGTCCCTCTCTGTCCTTCACTTCATGCGTAACGTGGCACTTTTACGCACAGCCAGGACGTCAGTGCCGTTTTGTTTCACGGTGTCATTCACTGTGCCAGCCAAGTTTGTGCGAGGAGTGGCTGACTTTTCATTCATTCTATGTCAAATATGATCAATAAGAGTTATAATATTGCACAGCTGAGGCTCGCGGTGAGAGGAGTTAACTCTCTCCACAGCGCACTGACTGGCTCACCTGTTTGTGTTCAAGACTGTCCAGAGGAGCCATTTAGCTGGTTGATCTGGAGCATTTATAAGTCGTTTGTCTGAGGTCAGAGGAGACTGTGTTGGTAAATATTTTACTAAAGTCCCGTTAGTTTAGAAACAGCTCCAGCTGTGTGAGTTTCGCTCCAACGAGCACACATGGTGGTGATGCCGATTTTTAAGGCAGACAGAGGAACAAAAACGTCCTCCTCTCCAACACCACCTGATGTTTGATATCGCCTCATATCTGTCTGTATCAGTACTTGTGTTTTTGCCTCTTTTTTAGCCTGGTAGAGAGGGAGACAGGCAACATGCAGCCCGACATGTCCATATGAGTGCAAATGTGCTACTTAAAAATCTGCAGCAATGTCGCACTGTGAAATGATGTTGCAGGTGTGGAGGCTTGCTTTGACTCGCTACAGGTTCTAAATTTAAATACTTTGTGTAAATAATTTGGATGAAAAAACTGCATATAGAGTGTAAGGACCTTAAGTTTATAAACTGGAGTTAATATTTTGTAGGCTCTTAAATTTAATCACTCTAAAACCCTCTGAGTCTCCCCCATGGCAGAATGGTTTGACCCACACTGGCACATGCCTGTCAATCACTGTATTCAAAATCACTCCATTCATAAAAAAGTTTATGATTTATTTTTTGTGAAGAAATGCTGATCTATAACTAAGTTCCTGATTTCAGTGAGAGAAGAGAGAAGTCTTTTTATAATTAGCTCATTATTTACAGGTTTTTAGTTCTTTCTAGCTCTATGTTTTTATTTCCAAATTGTTCCAGAGAGACAACTGCAGCCGAGCAGAGCTTTGCACACTTCTGGGTTTAAAGCCTTTCCAGTCACTGTTTTCAATAGCTACATCAATTTGAATTCCCACATTTAGAAATGAGAAGATGTGCCATGACTTTAGTCATGCATTTTTAACATTGAAAATGTATGAAAAAAAAAGATCTTATGTTTGTAATTTGAAAGTGTTTATCAGTGACAAAGTTTGATAAATCAGACGGCTGTCACAGCACTCTTTGATGTCTTTCTTTTTGGCCAAAAAGCTTTGTACTGTTTAGGGGGTACTTGGCTGAAAAAATACTTCACAGGGGGTACATGACTGAAAAAAGGTTGAGAACCACTGATTTAATGTAGACATGATTATGGTCAAGTTAAACATTTTATTTATTTATTTATTTTTTATATATTGTGTATTGTTGGAATGAAGTGCATTATAAATATTTATATAATTTTGGAATTGATTTAGTCTTTGAAGCATTAATGTCAATTTTTGCAATTGCAAATGATTTTAGTGAGGTTAGCACACAGTCATAGCCTTAAATGCAATGGCACTTATAATTGGCATAATCATTTCTTTCGGTGTTTCGGTTTTCGGCCTTGGTTTCCAAATTTTCGGTTTTCAGTTTCGGCCAAGAATTTTAATTTCGGTGCATCCCTAGTCACGATACGATAGTATCACGTTATCAGGATATCACGATATTGTGATATATTGCGATATTCTACACAGTAAACCGAGAAAAATATAGAGATGATGTATATGTAAATTACACAATTATTGGTGGTCTTCCCACTATATTTCATGGCAGCAAGACAGAGCTTGCAAACGGAATTTCCTTTCTTTAACTCGCTGTTTGTGCTCACACAAACGTGTGAGCAGGTGGTATTTTACTAACAACTCAGCTAAAATATGAATTTTTATTTTTTACCAAAAAAATCGATATTGAGAGTTGAAGTATCGATATTGTATCGGATGTCAAAGTATCGCAATATATTGCCGTATTGATACTTTTTCACAGCTCAACTCAGCAGTGAGCTTATAGGACATGTTAGGCTGTGACAGAGGATCTCTATATCTGTATTTCCTGATCTTTAATGGATATACCATAATACTGGAACACATTTGCAGGCTTTTGAGATTATAGCAGCACTACATGTTCTGTGTTTATCTTAACATGATGGCACAGCATGGCAGACAGCAGCGAGCAGGAGAATAGAGTGAGAGTGAAGCAGCTCAATCAGAGAGTCTGAGCAGGCGTGTCCTCCTCATTATCCCTGTCGTTTCCTCTGTTTGATGTTTACGGCTGGCCCTCTCTCTGACAAAACTAACAGTTAACCTCTGATTTACACCCAGCAGGCCAGGTGAGGCTACTGGCTACACAAACAATTACATCCATTTAATTGCTTTTGGTAAAACAAAGAAAGCTTATTAAAGTGACCCAGCTGACCTCCAGCACATAGACATCCTTTTCTCACCAGGCTCACGAAGACGACAGTCTCTGCTCCTCCTGTGTGTCCCAGGGATTCAAGTCCAGACGTGCAGCTCACAATCCAACAGATCACAATCCTGCAGGGGGACAGTCACAGAGTGTTCATGGAGGGTTACAACATCATCCAAACCAAACCTAAAAAACATGCCTAAGGGTCTAATTTCTGGAACTTTGATAAGTAGGACACAAGGCAAATTTTAATGTGCTTTAAATAATTTTAAAGGTGTTTTTTGCTTAACATTCAGCCCATCCTGCCTCCTCTGGGGTATTAACAGCCAACCTTCAACATTTTTAAAATTCAGGTTTCTTATGGAGCGACATGCATGCTCCAGTTTCACACAGTGCAAAAAAGTAGAGACACAGCAAACTGCTGAGCTGTTGGTATGTGTTTGCAGTGAGGCTCAGAGCTTATCAGACTGCGTGACAGAGGGTGAGGCTGTGATTCAGAGGATAAACTCTGAGAAACTTCAACAGCTGAGGGGTTAGAGGAGGCACAGATCTGAAGGCAGCTGTTAAAAAACAGATGTGACAGCTGAATGCGTGCAGGACAGGTGGGGTTTACGCTGCATTTCTTGCTGTACCTTTACAGAGTGCAAATTACTCCGGAGGAAAGTACTGAGGGTTTGCTAGCAACGCTTTGATCAAATCATCAATAGGTAGACATAAATACCTAACCAGGCAATAAGTGTGCTACAAAACAATATCTTTATTACCTTAACTCATAAAAGGTCCTCACATCACTTCACATAGAGAATATTCTTTGTGATATTAATTGCAGATGGCTACACTGATACATTACTATCAGGTAGTTGTAGTGGTTCCTTTCTAATGTCCATTGTGAAGTAGCTCTCCTTCAAGCAACATTAGGAATTTGAATAATTGTATAATTAAAGAACGGACAATTCTCATAATAAAGCCTGTTCCATGATCATACAAAATGTGTCTGTTTGCAAATTAATGATATGAAATGAAAGCTAACATGTAAATTTACAAAGTCAAAAGGGAAGTTGTTAAATTAGATTAAGTTTGGGGGTCTGGGGGTCCAACCACAGAAAATGTTCAGACTTTAATGCTTTATTTTGTATATTATGGTGTATTTTTTGCATCAGTTTGTCAAAAGTGTCTTTATTTTTCTGAAGAGAACCGTATTCTATTTAAATACTAAATGTCTGGCGCTTACATAAATCTTAGATTTCACTTTCAAATCTACTCTGATGATGCCCAATAAAAGTAGAGCAGTTTAATTCACCTATGCTCTGACATTACAGAATTGCGCTTTATAAAAATAATTATCTTTATTGTCCCCTATTGCTGTCAAGGTTACTCTCAAAAGACTTACGCTATGTCTTTTTTTTTAATTAAAAAATCATTAGGTCTGTAGAGGGGTCTACCAATACCAGTATTTAAAAGCTAAATACTGGTATTGGCAGATATGAAAATTTCTGCCTATATTTACAACAAATTCATTGACCATACATATTAGAAGTATAAATTTCCAACTTTTAATTTAATTTTAAATTTGTAAACTTTAGAAGGCTGACATATAAGTCAATTTATCTAGTTTCTGATTGCTTTTAATTTGAATCGAGGGTTTAGGGGAGTGTTTGAAAAAAAATAAAGGGAACAACTTCTCTGACATACCTGTAATTCTAGGTAGGAAACATACAGACAAACACTGACACTGAAAGGAAGACCAGACTTACAGACACAGGCCTGCCATTCATTTTCACATGACTTTTTTCTGCAGTGACACAGAGCACAATATCCTGAAGCAAGGAAGTATTGCTTGCCTGTAGTAAATTTTGTGTATTGTAATTTTACCTATTATTTACTGTAGCCTATATACAATGCCAACATGAAATAGTCTGAAGTATAGCTGACACAGAGATGGTAAAAGACTGCACTGCTCTGTAATTTTGGTCTTGTCAATACTTCATGACACACAAAACAATTCATACAATTATCTACTTTTAGGATTCAATAGAAAACAGTTTCTGAAACCCTTATATGTGTGAATAAAGATTAATGTTAATATGTGTACATCAAAATGATCTAAAGTGCAGACACTGAAACAGCTGCAGAAAACTATGACAACACTGAATAACCAAGGATTACATTTAAGGCTGCCATCTCTCCCATATTTTCATAGAAAGGGATGTACCTGCATCCTCGGCAGGTTATTCCAGCCTGTCTCACAGTCATTACACACTCAACCACACCAATCCAATCCTACAGCAAATATACATTTCAGGACATGCTGCTGCAGAACTGACAGAGTTACACAACACAGTAGCCACAGGGAAAACTGAACACATAAACAAATTCAGAGACAGTTTTACTGGAGGAGCTAGAAGTCACACCTTCAGGACATAATATTTAGTGTCAGTCTAATGGTGGTTGTGAACAGGAGTGGGGTGTAACGAGAAACAAAGCTGAGTAAAACTGAACCTGAAGAACCCTGTGATTAAAGTATTAAATCATTTCCTCTCACTGAATTAGATTTTTAAAAATGAATGTTGGCGAAGAGAGAAAGTGTGGAACATAGCCTGTAATTAGAGATCAGCACAGGCAGAGAGGATGAGGCGTTATCTACTGTGATCTAACTACAGCCACAATCAGGAAATCTGCGAAAGTATTTAGTTATTTACTGAGCATTTTTACAGACCACAGCTTGTTAATCTTTCAACTCTAGTGGCTCTGGTATTAGTTTCTTTCAAACCGCATGTTATTTACAGCATATCTTTCATATTTTTACCTTCTCTTTGCCCCTGAGGAGACAATAAGCTGTGAGGCAACAGCTCAGCCACAAATTAGTATTATCATTTCATGGCATTCAAAAATGATGATTAAATAACTACTGTACAACTTCGTGCAAACTAATAGCTGATCGAATAACTAAATCTTTCAACAGCACAATAAACACAAATTATCTGTCAAAAATCATTTGAGTTCTTAAGTTAAACAGAAATTTAAGGGGCTTTATTTCACACACGTGAATCTTAGGCCAAATTTAGCGAGCCATGTAGCTTAGCAGGTCGTCAACGGTTTGTAACTGTCTCTATAGTACCTACAAGTGGTAATGTTAACAGACTAGCAAGCAAAGTTAGCAATAATAAAACACTTTACATCGACTGGCATATTCCAGCCAACGTTTTTAAAAAGCTATCTAAGCCGAATAATAGTTTCTAAATGCCCTAATAATTTTTAAATCGAAATAAAGTGTCTTTTCAACCTGTTAGCAACTAACCCTTAGTCTGCTGGTACCACCCAAGACGATGCTAATTAGCTAAGCTAATATGTATAAAATTATTTTCAAGTCAGCATAAAGTCCTGAACCATGAATGCTCAACTCTGTGAAACCATTTAAAAAGTTTCATCCAAACTTACCTTCGGCATTTAGATGTACTGGACAACTTTTCCGTCGAACTTGAAGACAAACCTAATGGAGTCCAACAGCTCAGGACCGTTAGCTAAGTTAAGGCCATAAACGTTTGTGCGATGCCGCGATGCATCGATGTGTCAACCAGAGGGAAGACCGCCTCACTAGCAATAACAAGTACACAGGGAACTCGGTATTTTCTGAGTAAAAAGTGGGCAATATTCATGTAGTAAAAACAGCATCCATTGCCACCAAAAAATGGTCCCTAACATAAAAACATCTCAACTGACAGTAAGCAGTGAATGTATACATAATACTGACAGACTGATTAAAAGTATATGCAGTTACCATGTCCCCCTTGGTGTCAGGTCAATGTGTCTCCTTTATTTGGTAATGTGTTAAATTATTATTGTTTTTAAATGTTACAAATATGAAGGCAGCATTTGTAAAATACATTTAAAAATGCACTGAAACTGTACAATACATTCAAAATGATTAGGCCACTCAAAAAAAGAAACATTACATAAAAAGCTATCTTTTTGTGTGTGTGAGAAAAAAAGTCAGAATTTTGAGATTAAAGTCTGAATTCTGATTAAAAAAAAAAATCTGACTCCAGAGAATGTCTGAATTAAAACTCAGATTTCTGACTTTAATCTCAGAAATCTCACTTTAATCTCAGATTTCTGGCACTTTTTTCTCAGAATTCTGACTTTAATCTCAGATTTCTGACTTTTTTTCCTCAGAATTCTGACTCTAATCTCAGAAATCTGACTTTTATCTCAGATTTCTGACTTTAATCTCAGATTTCTGACCTTTTGTTCTGATTTCTAGCATTTTTTTCAGAATTGTGACTTTAATCTCAGAAATCAGACTTTTTCATTTCAGAAATCTGACTATAATCTCAGATTTCTGACTTTAATCTCAGAAATCTGACTTTAATCTCACATTTCTGACTTGAATGTCAGAATTCTGACTTTAAGCTCACATTTCTGGCATTTTGTTTCTCAGAATTCTGACTATAATCTCAGATTTCTGACTTTAATCTCAGAAATCTGACTTTAATCTCAGATTTCTGACTTTAATCCCAGAAATCTGACTTTAATCTTAGATTTCTGACTTTTCTTCTCAGAAATCTGACTTTAATCTCAGAATTCTGACTTCAATCTCAGAAATCTGACTTTTTCTTCTTAGAAATCTGACTTTAATCTCAGATTTCTGACTTTAATCTCATAATCGAACTTTTTCTTCTCAGAAATCTGACCTTAATCTCAGATTTTTGACTTTAATATCAGAAATCTGACTTTAATCTCAGATTTCTGACTTTAATCTCAGAAATCTGACTTTTTCTTCTCAGAAATCTGACTTTAATCTCAGATTTCAGACTTTTATCTCATAATCGAACTTTTTCTTCTCAGAAATCTGACCTTAATCTCAGATTTCTGACTTTAATCCCAGAAATCTGACGATAATCTCACATTTCTGACTTTTCTTCTCAGAATTCTGACTTTAATCTCAGATTTCTGATTTTTTTCTCAGAAATCTGACTTGAATCACACAGTTTTGACTTTAATCTCAGAAATCTGACTTTAATCTCACATTTCTGGCATTTTTTTCTCAGAATTCTGACTTTATTTCTTAAAGTCAGAAATCTGAGTTTAAAGTCAGATTTCTGGGATTAAAGTCAGAAATCTGAGATTAAAGTCAGATTTCTGGGATTAAAGTCAGAAATCTGAGATTAAAGTCAAAATTCTGAGAAGAAAAGTCAGAATATCAGAAATCTGATTTGAATCTCAGATTTCTGACTTTAATCTCAGATTTCTGACCTTTTGTTCTCAGATTTCTGGCTTTTTTTCTCAGAATTGTGACTTTAATCTCAGATTTCTGGCTTTTTTCTCAGAATTCTGACCTTAATCTCAGATTTCTAACCTTTTTTTCTCAGAAATCTGACTTTTATCTCAGAGTTCTGACTTTAATCTCAGATTTCTGACTTTTTTCTCAGAAATCTGACTTCCATTTCAGATTTCTGAATTTTATCTCAGATTCTGACTCTAATCTCAGAAATCTGACTTTATTCTCAGATTTCAGACTCTAATCTCAGAAATCTAACTTTAATCTCAAATTTCTGACTTTAATATCAGAAATCTGACTTTGATCTCAGATTTCTGGCTTTTTTTCTCAGATTTCTGGCTTTTTTTCTCAGAATTGTGACTTTAATCTCAGATTTCTGGTTTTTTTTCTCAGAATTCTGACTTTAATCTCAGATTTCTGACCTTTTTTCTCAGAAATCTGACTTTTTTCTCAGAAATCTGACTTTAATGTCAGATTCCTGACTTTAATCTCAGAAATCTGAGTTTTTTTCTCACAAATTAAAAAAATGTGTCTTAAATGCTTTTTTTTCAGTGGCCCTTATCCTCTTCCATAGATCAAAACTCTTAATCGTGCAATCACATTAATACTGATGATTCTAGTTTTGATTTCAACCATTTTCTTTCACGCTAGTTAAAACAACTCATCGTATCTTGTCCAATAGTTTGATTATTTAGACCCCAAAAAGCTAATGTAAAATCAGTACATCAAACAATAAATCCAACCAACTTCTGTAAATTTTGGCCACATCCTTACATGTAAATAAAAACATCAATGCAATTATTTGCAAATCTCATAAATTCATATTTTAGTCAAAATACAACATAAACAACACATCAGATGTTGAAACTGAGACATTTTACCGTTTCATGAATAATATTAGCTCTTTTTAAATTGAATGGCAGCAACCCATCTCAATAAAGTAGGGACAGGTTCACATTTACCATTGTGATGCATCCCCTCTTCTTTTATTAACAGTCTGTAAACATCTGGGAAGTGAGGAGATCAGTTTCAGAAGTTTGGGGAGAGGAATGTTGTCCCATTCTTGCCTGATGTAGGATTCAACCACCCTGGGTCTGCTGCCACCAAATGAGCTAAAATTTTTCATAAATGGTAAAATGTCTTAGTTTCAAAAATGAAAAAATTTATTGACACTGTCAGGATGTTTTATTTGCCTTATCTGGGTGATTTTTTTTAAACATCATCCAACCCTGTCAGTTTTTTCTCAAGAACTATGTCCCTGTTTTTTAATAGAGGCTTTTTTGTTCTACCAAGTGTTTAGGTAACTTCATGTGGCTGCATACATATCCTTTATTTAGATGATATAAACAATACAAAAACAATACAGTTCAAAAGCTATCCAATAAATATTCTGTATTAAGTCTATAGAGGCCACAGCACTCTAAATTAAAGGAAAACGAGACCCAATCAGATGGTCCATTTTAAAGAAAAGCCTTCAGTGGAGTTGCAACTTTAACTTACAATTTCTTTTGCACAACTAAAACATAATCTTGACATAATTTCCCAGAAAAGCATGAAGTAAAACACAGAATCAGTCATGTGGATTCAGAAAAACACCTCACATTTATTGGCTTTTCAATCTCTGGGCAAAAGCCAAAGCAAACAAATATTTGGCACAGGGACAGATTTGTTTCATTTGATTTTCAACAGCCTGGATCACAGATAAAATAAAAACAGACTATATGCTCTGCAGCACATTCCTTTGTCCTTGTTCACATAAAGAGTGATTAAAAAAGCCACACTGACACTGACAGCTGGATGAAATACTGCAGCGATTTTGCAACATCTAAGTTTCTGAGCTGGAACCAGACTGTTCACACCAAAATCGCCACTGGCCTGGCGTCAGCTCCAGTTCAAGTATCTTTGCAGAATAAAGGCATTTCTACAAGCAGCAACATGTTTGTTATTTCAGTCACTGCTATACACTGAGGCAACGAGAAAGACAATACACACCACAGACAGCCTGCTGCAACAGCTTAACATTTAACATTCAAGTTCAGCAGGGGTTTAAAGCCAGCAGCGGAGCTAGCAGACAACCTGGAACTGCAGGTGGATGTTCAGGACCGAGTTTACACATTTTTACTTTCAGAATTATATTTCATTGAAACAGAACTGTATAGACTGTTATATCAGGTTCATTCAGTTCTGCCATCCAAATTTATTCAGCTTTATTTGCTGGTTGGGGCTGCTTTGGAGGTACCACTGAAAACTACACCAGTGTTAAAAGACCTGATTAACACAGGAGTTTTAATTTAGTGAGGTTTAAAAACTTTTTAAAAATATCATAATTGTGATTTAATTTTTCAAAATTCTTACTTTATGATAGTATTTGTTCTTGTTCTTGCTTGTGAGTGATATTGGGCAGATATTTAGGGGTTGTTTAAAACTGTATTTCCTTGCCACAAGGTAACAGATCTATAACAAGCTGTCTATCATTCTGGGTTTTTTTTTTTTATCCATCATTTAGTTCTTTCACAAGCTACATCCACAATTAAAAGTGACCAAAAGAAAAGGGCACACTAAGAACAACCCAAAAACCCTTTATTTTTTGTGGAAAATCCCAATAAATTTGTTTTGAGCTAAAATGTTCCACATAAGTTACTCAGATTTAAATAAAAAATAAAATCAATCACAGGACTTGATTTATTCCCCAAATTCTGAATTTGTAATGTTTGTATTTTCACCCAAAAATGTATTTCTGTAGTAACCTAAGGTCTCAGTATAAGATTAAATTCAGGACTCAAACACATTTTTTCACAACCTGCACAGCTCTTTTTCATTGCTTTCATGTTTTGTTGACACCATATATTACTGAAGTTTTAACAATTAATATTTTCTTTCTGAGTCAATACAGACGATACAAAAATGACTGCCTGAGATGGTGGTGTGGACAGGGGGGGCAGTTGCCCCCCCTCGTGGCCCAATTGTTGAAAAACACACATTAAAGTGCCTTCTTGGGAGCCAAAACGTACGCTAAAGTGCCCTCTTTGGAGCCAAAAAACACACATTAAAGTGCCCTCTTGGGTGCCAAAACCTGTTAAAGTGCCCTCTTTGGAGCCAAAAAAAAAACACGCTAAAGTGCCCTCTTTGGAGCCAAAAAAAAAACATGCTAAAGTGCCCTCTTGGGAGCCAAAACGCGTGCTAAAGTGCCCTCCTGGTTGGCAAAACACATTAAACTGCCCTCTTAGCTGAAGAAAACACATTAAACTGCCCTCTTGGGTGAAGACACAATAAACTCCAGAAGACCATTAGGACCAAGAAATACTATGAAACATTTCTGCTGCAATGACTTTTATGTTGGCCCTTTTTTGATCCATATTGAGCCAAAACTATATCTCACAGAACCAGTTTGGATTATCTGGTGCTAATATGGTGTTAAATGCACTAGAATACAGGAAATGGCATCTACTCATCTTGAGTAGTCTGTCTAGTTAGTCTGTTTTAAGGCTGTATAATGTGGCATTTGTATAACATATAAACATGTCTAAAGTGCCTGCAAAAACACGCGAAACTTAGTGCCCTCTTCAGTGGCGAGAACCCGCTGTATGTGCTCTTTTTTTTCTTTTCGCCCCTGCCCTTGAAAAAGTCTGTGCATGCCACTGGCCTGAGATGAGGTTCTACGACTTCCTTTCAGAATTTCGATTTGCAGCAGAAAGAGTTGGTTTAACATTCTGCATCATACATACATGACTGTGTATCTATAGTAAATATAACCTAGGAACACCACCAAACTCTCCTAAATGTAAATCTCATAAAGGCACCAGACTGCATTGTTTGTGGCAATGTACAGAAAAAACAAACAAACAAAAAAAAACCAGTATGAGCAGATGTAACTACAGCAATAGGCCAGCAGGTGTCAGTAGATCCACTTCTTTGTCTGATGGAAAGCTCCTCTGTTCTCAGTGATTGTGACCCTGAAAAACCTTGACACTATGTCAATAGAAGGACTCATCTATTCCTGCAGAAATCGACTTTTGGGACTTGACTATAATCTGGAACAGATAGTATGTTGGACATTTTGAACATTTTTGGATTTAAAGTAATGGACTCAGAGTGTTTCATTTTCACCTTCCCTACTAGTGCATTGTACCCTATAGTTTGGGTTACTCTGCAAACAGTGCCCAGGGCTGCCCAAAGAATTTGCAGGGCCCCTGACAAACCCAGAGGTGGGTCCTTCCCAGTTGTGATTAACTGATGATATCAATGCATGTGTGTTGGACAAGCAGAACTGATGCTAGAGCAACCTGGCTAAGAATTACTTCAGTCTGAAGCTGAAGTGTGTGTAACTATTACTGGACTCTGATGTTGGAATTATTTATTTGTGCTCCTATAAACCCCTTTTCAACACATTTTCCACCAATTTTTGCCAATTTTTTTTTACACTTTAAAACAATTTTTGCTGCCTGTCACCCTTTATTTACACTTTTTTTTTTACATCTATTTTTGCCAATGTCTTGCCACTTTACGACCATTTTCACCACTTCTTTGCTACTTTTATCCATTTTTTGGTGCTTTTCACCCATTTTTTCCCCCTTTTTGTCCATGTTTGTTACTCCTTTTTGTGTGTGTTTTACTCATTATTGCTACCATTTGCCTATTTTTTGACGTTTCATAATTATGTAATTATTTTCATAAAAGTTGTCTCAGTTTCTTTTACGCTATCTTCTGGCCCCCTTTGTGCGCATCATGTCTTAGCTATGATTACTTTCCTAATCATTCAGTTTATCCACATTGTTTACATCACCAGTAACAAAATACTTCTGTTTCAAGAAAGAGGTTTAAATAAAATTCATTATTTGTTGCATTGAAAAGGTGATTATATTTAGGTTAAAAATATAATATGGTTATCAAAAAATAAATTAAAAATATAATATGGTTATCACCACTTATCTTCAGGCCCTAGGAAACTCTCCCTTTATCTCCCTTATGGGCAGCCTTGACAGAGTCTAAATTGTAGTTGGTTACTAATGTTGCATGGACCAACCAGTCTTGTAGAATTATTTGTATTTCGTTTTGCTGTTTCTTAAAACTTATTAAACAAACTCTACAAAAATAAAAATTACTGACTGCCAAGTTTTCTCACTCCTTATCTGACCTTGCCTGTTGCAAGTACACATAACATGAACAAACCTGTGATAACAGGCAGATGTTCTTTTTAAAGATATTAAATGGACTATAGGACAGTACCTCCACCTGGGGGTTATCTGCTTCTGCACAGGCTGCTGGGCTCTAATCAGACTGAAGCTGAGCGTGAAAGCAGATCTGACATTAAGGCGAACAGATTCTTTGGCAAAACAAGCAACACAACAGGGTCAAAACACATGAAGCCATCAGAGAAGCATCCTTCCTGCTGATGGACTGATAAACCTGTGGACAGTCTCATGATTGGGCTTTACCTAGACGCTCACACACTCACACACACAGAGGAACACCAGACAGACAAACAGCTACAGTACACAGACACAGCAGAGTAAGGCAGTTATACACAGATACATAAGGTATAAATGTTCATTATGCTTCATTTTTACACACTTTGGTCATTCAAAATAAACTACTCTGTATTCTATATATTTGTACCTTTACAAAATACATTTTAGATTTGAGCAGCTTTAACAATAAATACTCATGTTGATGCACGTTTTAAATTTTTGTGTGAAGAAATAAGGCTTTAAAAAGCATCAGGTTAAAGGGCCGCTGTGAAACTGTGCCTCTGTTCAACAATCATTGTTGTGACACCTAAAAGCTGTGGTATTACACTAATATTTAACATTACCCTATGCAAGTACAAAGTCCAAAAGGTACAAAAAAGATGTCTATAATCGAATGATCATTTAAGACATTAGATAAGTCAGCGTCCCCTTCCAGCAGGATAATGAACTTTTCATTGTTATTATATAAGCTGTTCGTTTTTATGACTGGAGGAATATCTCAGATGTGGAGTGTTTTAATATTTAAAACAGTCAGTGAGTAAGCTGCTAAAATCAATCCAAAAATTGAAGAAACATTTGTAAGCATCAGCCTGGTAATGCTTTGTAGAACCCCAATAACAAAAAAAGTTGGGGTGCATGATAAAATGCAAACAAACAAACAAACAAAAAAAAAAACAGAATGCAATGATTTGCAAATCTCCTAACTGCATGTTTTATTTACAATCTAGCATGAACAACATGCCAGATGCTAAAGCTGAGACATTTTACTTTTCATTTAAAAATATCAGCTCATTTTGAATTTGATGGCAGCAAAACATCTAAAAAAAAGTAGGGATGGGGCAACAAAAGGCTGGAAAATTAATTGGAACACTTCCAGAAATCACTGTCTACATAGCTGAAGTTGTATCTTGCAAAGACAAAATCATATGTGACGATTATCCAGCAATACCGCTGTCTTTCTGGGCCAAAGCCCATTTAAAGTGGACAGAGGGAAAATGGAAAACTGTTCTGTGGTCAATTAAACAAAATTTAGAACCATGGATGCCATGTCCTGCAGATTAAAGGGATACTTCAACATTTTGGCAAATTCACCCATTGCCATAATTCCTGTAGTCTTAGTAATAGGTTCATTTCCTTTAGTTGTCGGTGCAAGCTGTTTTTTAGATCTGGGGGGCTGATATACCAGCTGAACAGCTAACGCTATGAAGACCTCTGGTATTTCTGGCTTTCCCTCATCAAACTCATCAAATACACAATCCAACAACTCCAAAATGCTCTCTCAGTGCACAGTTAAAAAGCCTGCATCTCTGATGGTATGGGGTTGCATTAGTGTCTATGGTGTGAGCAGCTTACATATCTGGAAATGAACCATAAATTCTGAAAAGTAAATAGAGGATTTAGAGAAAAACATATACCCCCATCCACATATCACATCTGTAACAACAGCATAGCTTCACTGAGTGCTGTGTTGGCCTGTCTGTAATCCAGACCTTTCACCAATAGAAAACATTTGGTGCAGTATAAAATGAAATACGGGGCTAAGAAGATCAAGGACTACTGAGCAGCTAGAATCCTACATTAGACAAGAATGGGACAACATTACTTTCCTAGAATGCCAGTAACTGGTCTCCTCATTCCCTAGACGTTCACAGGCTGTTAAAAGAAGAGAGGATGCTACACAATGGTAAACATGGACCTGTCCCAACATTTTTGAGATATGTTGCTGCCATCAAATTCAAAGTTAGCTGATATTTTTCATTACATGGTAAAATGTCTCAGTTTCAACATCTGATGTGTTGTTTATACTCTATCGTGACTGAAATATGAGTTTATGAGATTTGCAAATCATTGCACTCTGCTTTTATTTAAATCTTATAATGTGCCCCAACTTTTTTGGAACTGGGGTTGTATTTTATCTTTTATCAGTGCTTTTCATCCTTCTACTGACAGGATGCAGCGCTGGCGTTTGATATGCAATTCTGGTATTTTTAAACCTTGATATTAGTTTTCCATCAATGAGGTCCAAATAACTTAAAGGTACAGAACGTTTCTTAACTGCTCCAGTAGATTATTTTAGACAGCAGCCATGAAAATTGTTATAATAGCTGCCAAATAGTCTTTTATGGTGATTCACCGCATCATAATGCTAAAACTTCTTTTTTTGCAACTGATCAGCTCAGAGTCAGACCTCAGTTAAAACTGTCTGACATGAGAGGAAAGAGTCCCTCTGGAAATACATCCTTATGTAAGTTGAAATATGTTTTTTAATAAGTGCTCCATATTCAGTTTGAGAATTGATAGGTGAACAATAGAGCTTCAGTTTAAACCTCGTCCTTATGTCTCAAGTTGGTAACAACCAACATTTAACACAAAAGCAAACAGAGCATTCTGAGATGCAGTTTACAGATGAACAGCACTGTAATTTAAGCTTGTAGCAGCCTGTTTTCATAGTTGCTTGTTGAATTCATCTACAGGAGCTCTGTACCTAAAAGTTATTGAGACTCAAAACATGCAAAAATAAACCTGGGTTTATAAAATACTAGAATAGTAATTTATAGAATGATTCAGACACAAACTGATAAAACTCTGAATTTTTGTTGCATCAAAGTCATAAAATACATTAAATAACATTTAAAAGACCTCCTCTGTCCTATCAGTTGTCTGAACCTTTAGTCTCAGCTGGTGATGTGTGAGGGCTGGTGATGTGCAGACAGGGTGACATTTGAACCCTGCGTTCTGCTCAGACATCAGACTATAGGAGGGAGTAAAGATCTCACTGCTGACATGACGCTGCAGACGGAGAGGAGGTGCATTGAGCTGCTTGCCTATTGGATGGCATAGAAATATGTGTATGCTTGTGATGACGGGTATAAATGAGTGTATGTGTGTTGTTTTTAATGAAAGTGAAGTTGCTGATTGGTGGAGCACGGTTCCTTGCTCCACTCTGCATTGGACAGGTGTTTCAGTCAGTACGTTTACATGCAAAGTTGACTCAAGGTGAAGTTATAGCTCTGTTATGCCATCGAGGCGGAGTACTGTTCTCATGCCTGTGCACAAGCCACAGAGGAAATAATCAATGACTATAGTATGTCTGACTACTTACTCTAGGTGGCGATATGACCACTTACAACAAACTTCTCCTGGAACTTTTTCTTTTTGATCATGCTAATGAGCAAGCTAACCAGCTGTATGCCAATTAGAAAAAAATACAAACTTTTAAACTGTGTATGTTTTGTAAAAATACTCTGTAATTAATTTTGGCATAAACACGGTGCATGCTATGCCTTTATCTTGTGGTGATATCTGAAGACTCATGTATGTTTAGTATTTATGCCAGGTCAAGCCCTGGTTTGAAAACTGTGGAGCATGCACATAAAACTCAGTCCAGTTTTGTTGTTGACTAAGGTGTGTACATGCAGGAGTAAATTGATCCCCAACCCAATATCTAGGTTAGAGGTTCTCAACCTTTCAGCCTGTGACCCCAAAAAAAAAAACGCAGCATGTGACAGGGGACCCCCACTGCACCTGAAGGTGGTTGAAGCATAGCTGAACACAGCTGTGCATATTCAAGAATAGTCAAGTGCAGACTTACATTTTAAGGGATTTCTAAATATGACGGTAATTAGAATATAAATTGCACCAAATGACTATGATTTTATTTTGCATTTCACAATTTTTATGCATGAATTTTTTGAAACAGGTAAAATATACCATTTGAAATCCTCTAAAAATATTCTTTACTTTTTGGAAGGCATCTGGCGACCCTCTCTCAGGGACTCATGACCCTAGGTTGAGAACCACCGATCTAGGTGTGCTGGTACTGCTTCATGGATTTTAGTTTACTACATTTCAGTCAGATTGGCATGTATTTTAAAAATTCAGTTCAAAAAAATTTTTACATTTTGCATCAGTGATGCATTTTGTAATGTTAACTTCCAGATAGACTGTTTCATATATAGTCCCCTCCAAAAGTATTGGAACGGTGGGCCCAATTCCTTTATTTTTGCTCTAGACTAAAAACATTTGGGTTTGACATCAAAAGATGAATAAGAGACAAGAGATCAACATTTCATTTAAGGAAAGATGCAAACAAACTAAAGAAGAGATCTTTCATCATGCAGCAAGATAATGGCCCAAAACACACTGGAAAAACCACAAAGGAGTGCATCAGGCGCAAGAAGTGGAAGGTTTTAGACTGGCCAAGTCTTTGGACCTAAACCCTATAGAGCATTTCAGCTGCTAAAGAGAAGACTGAAGGGAGTAACCCCCAACAAACAACGGAAAGAGGCTGTGGTGAAAGCCTGTAAAAGCACCACAAAAGAAGAATGCTGAAGTTTAGTGATGTCAGTGGGTTACAGGCTTGATGCAGTTACTGCAAGAAAAGGATTGCAAACTAATTATTAAGTCTGATTCACTTTAATCTATTTTAAGTCCATCTGTTCAAATACTTTTGCTCACCAAAACCTGTGGTGTTCCGTTACAAATAAAGCTATCTCCTAAGCGGTGTATTGGATCAAGACGTAAACACTTGGAAATAAAAGCTGAGATTTTGATCTCTGGTCTCATAGTCATCTTGCGAAAATAAAGGAATTGGCCCCACCATTCCAATACTTTTGGAGGGGACTGTATCATTGCATGGGACGTGTTTTGGAAGGCTAACGTTCTGTTTGTTAGCTTCATTACAAGCCAATCAGAGCGACAAGACAAAATGAGGTAGTAGGCATGCGCAACCTCCATAAATAACATGGCAGGCAGGCACTGTCGTAGTTATGAAGGGTGGAGCTTGTTGTTGGACTAAACTCATGCAGAGTGTTTTGCTCGTCTTTAAATAAAGAAATACTGTCGAGATCAGATAAAAACCACAGCTAAAGCTACAGCTGAGGTAACTGCTTCACTGGTGGCAGCCACTGCTGTAACTAAACCCTGCCTGTAGCTGCCGCCTCCTTCTCCTGAAATGACACCAACTGGACAGGGTCCACTCTCAGACTTGGCAGTTGTTAAGACTGGAGCTTTGTAAGATGGATATGCCTGATGACAGACAAGGAACATGGCCAATCCACTGGCTTTGAAAGGTTTTGCATTTTGGGAATCTGGATACCAAGAGACTACACTTTTGTATTTGCATCCTTATTATAAACTAACATGTCTTCAGTGATGACCTGAGATCAGAAATGCAAACAGCTTCTGCTTCATCTCGGTGGCACTCTTACAGTGGCTTGGTATCCCTGCATTTTGTGTACAATGAAGCCTCCAGTGATAAGAATGAACATCAAAGTGTTTTCAGGATGAACTGAGGTGTGTCCACAAAAAGTATTCAGGATGATTGCTTGGTACCCAAATGCCCAGTTTAAGACATAAATCCCTGTTAATAAATTGTATAAATGGGGTGACTGTAACACTCACAAAATGATTAGACTTTCTCTGACTGCATGTGAACGTACTGACTGATCTGGGATCTATTGTTACAGCTGGGTGGGGCCTCGGCTGTGTGGCTCCCCGCTGCCATGAGGGGGCGTCGTCACCAGGCTCCTCAGGTAGACACAGGGGTTCATCCTCCTCCCTGAGCCTGGGGCGGATCCTGGCGGTGGTGGGGGCGGTGGTAGGGGGCCAGGGGGCCTCAGAGACGACATGAGTGGCTGCATCTCTGGTGCTGCTCCTCCCTCTTCCTCCTCCTCCTCTTCCTCCTTCTTTTTCTCCGGGAAGCGGAAGGAGCCCTGCGACACCTGAGCGCCAAGAGAGGAGGTGCTACCTACAGCGCTGCCTGGCGGGGTATAGGAGGCTGGGCGGGGTCCTGCCAGTCTGGAGAGGGCGCTCACTCGGGGATGGATGGGATCTGGAGGAGCAGGTGGAGAGGAGATGCTCTCCAGGGAGGAGATGCTCTGGTTCCAGGCCTGCTGGAGGTCCACAGGGATGATCTTTGTGGCCTCCACAGACACGCAGGGGGGAGGAGAGCCCACACTGCCCTTCCATGGTAGATGGCTGTCTCCACTTGGGGGTGAGGCAGGGGTGGCTGCTGGACTCTGAGGGCTGTCCAGGGCTGCAGGGACTGAAGGAGGACATATAATCAGACCATAGACACATAAAGAATACAATAGATTTGATCAATTTTCTGAACAGGTTAAAAACATCCTTAAACCCTAAATAGTCCAGATCAGGGGTTTCACAGCTGTGGAACGTTTTGATGTATTTTCTGATAATCAGGATGTTTATTAGTGAATTCATCTGTGTAATATTTAACATTTAGTTTGAGAAAATGCTGAAAGAAAAAAAATAAATAGTGAGAAAGAAAGTCATATTAGTGGAAAGAGTAAAATACTTCTTTGTTTTACTTTTTAGTTTGCAGGCAACCCACCCTGTTAAACGAAAAGATTTTTTCATTAAATGTTTCAGTTTGTTTTATTTTGAAGGCCTTTTTTACTCTGTTTTGAGTTTATGTTACTTCACTTCTTGCATGGGTAAAATGGACATTTATTTAAAGGGAGAAAAAAGTAACTGATCAGTACCAATGAAAGTAGCAATAAAAATAGGTTAGAGGTGGCAAAATGGTCAAAAAGCAGCAAAAAATTGGGTGAAATGGGGCAAAGATGGGGAGGAAAAGTGGAAAAATGGTCAGAAAGTAGCAGAAATGGGTGAGAAGTGACAAAAAAATGAGTGGACAGTGACTTAATTGAGCAAAAAAGCAGTCAAGAATGGCAAAAATGGGCAAAAAATAGAAAACAAGTGGTATGTAATGGCAAAATGTAGTTTAAATGGGCAAAAAGTGGCAAAAACTGTGAAAAAGGGAAAAAATGTTAAAAAATGGCATAAAGAAAAGGCAAAAATTGAGGAAAAGGGAAACAAGTGGTATTTAATGGCAAAAGGTAGCTTAAATGGACAAAAAGTGGCAAAAATGGTTAAAAAAAAAAAGGGGCCAAAAATGGGATCAAATTGGCAAACATTGGGAAAAAGTGGCAAAAAGACGTCATAAAAATGAGCAAAAAATGGAAAAAAGGGGTATTTAATCATGAAAGGTAGCTTAAATGGGCAAGAAGGTGAAAAATGGCAAAAAATGGGATGAAAAAATGGGGAAAAAGTGGCAAAAAGAAGTTGTAAAATTGCCAAAGAAATATGAAAAAGGGGTATTTAATGGCATTATGACTGAATAAGAGGGAAAGGCAGATGTTTAAGGACATTTGCAAACCAACATATCCAAAATATATTAATGTTAAAAATGTTTAAAGATCAGACATAAATGTTTGAAATGTTGTTGTTTATTTATTTTCAATTTGAATCCTTTTTGTGGGTGGGGGTCCACTGAAATAGTAATTTCTTCTTAGGGGAGACTCACTCTCCCACACTTTGAAAACCACTGACCTTAATTGTTTAAGATGCTTCATGCTTTAAAATGAGCCATAAAATCATACTTCAAAAGTCTGGGATGCTTTGTTTCTTGGTTATTTTGAAGCTTTCATTGCTGAGCACGAAACACACTGGGGCCCCTCCTCTACATTTTCAAAGGCTTTAGAGAAGCATTGTTGGGTCTGGTGTCAAGATATTGTCAAGAGGAAGATGAGAGACCCAACAATGCAGATGACCTGAAGGCCACTATCAAAGCAACCTGGGCTTCCATTACACCTGAGCAGTGCCACAGGCTGATGGCCTCCATGCCACGCCACATTGATGCAGTAACTCATGCAAAAGGAGGCCCAATCAAGTATTGAAGGCATAGAAATGAACATACTTTTCAGAAGCCTGACATTTCTGTTGAAAATATCCTTTTTTTAATTGATCTTATGTAATATTCTAATTTTTTGAGACACTGAATTTTGTGTTTTCTTATCTGTAAGCCATAATCATCAACATTTCAAGAAATAAAGGCTTGAAATACTTGACTTTATGTGTAACAAGTCTATATAATATATGGCTTTCACTTTCAGAAACAAGTGACTAAAAATATTGAACTTTTTCATGATATTCTAATTTTTTGAGATGCACTAGTACATCTTAACGCCTGTTTTAGGCCTCATTCACCAGACAAATCTAAACAGATATCTAATTTTTTTTCAGATGTTTAAAATATTTCCAGACTTCTCATTGGCTTTTAGTATGTACAAGAACTTTCTTTGTGACAAAATTAGATGAACAAATTTGCTGAGATTTTTTGCATTGTGCTGCTTTGAAAACAGAGTTGCAGGCACCTTGTTTTAACTAAAATTAAAGAGAGAATGCTCTTTTAGTGTTTAACCGTGTGATGACTATTTCAAAATTGACTTTTATGGTCTTGATCTTGTCATCTTCTCTCAGTCTCATTCTTGACTCTGTCTCAACCCCCAAAAGCCTTGGTGTTGGTGCACTCTAGTGTGGTCTTGACTACAAACACAGCCCTCTGGTTCACTAGTGTGCAGTCAAACCAGAGGGCACATGTAGGCGTCGCTGGTCGTATGAAGATGAGGGAGGGGATTACTTGGGGTAATAATAGTAACAATGATGGTAATAAGGATAATCCAATCTTTAATTGTATAGCACTTTTTATTAATAAATTCAGTGACTTTTTAGGCTATTTACTTTGCCAGTTGGCAAAGGCTGGTCTAAATCAAAGGCAGACATCTAAATTAATCCTAAAAAAATCTATTGTGTGATCTGCTCACTGTGTTCACTGTGGGCGTTCTTACCGGACTGGGGCCGTTGTTTTGGTGTTTCTTGATTTCGAGCAACAAAAGTGATCCCGACATCTTCCTCTTTCTCAGCGTCTGAATGATCACCTTTTTCCTCTTCAGAATCCACAGGTACGACCACTGGATCTAAACACACATAGATAACATCACCTCACAGACTCGTCACTGTAACATCTTCAATTCAGAAAGCTCCTATAAATAATCTCTGTTAAAGGCATCACATGTAGGATCAGTAATAAAAAACTCAGCTGTTTTTCACACGTTATTTTGATAATTGTGTTTTTAAACAAAGCTTTATTACATAAGGCACAGGAATCAGCTAATTGAGCATTTGTAGTTTGGTGGTTCTTTGGGGCAGCGTAGGCACAGACAGATCAACCTGTGAGCCTAAATCCTCATGACATTATGGGCTCGGTTTCTAAACAGAACCCATTTTAACTAGTCAAGACCAGCAGGTGAATCTGCGCCTGTTAGGGAGGTATGACATTATAGCCAAAGACTTCAGAGCACTATAACAATGTAAAGGCTCATTTATACTGTATATTTGACATGCATAGAGATACAGAGTCTTCTGTCTGCATTTGGCAATAACTGTGGGCATTTTTCTGCATGTTTTATGGAAGCTTATTGATGCAGAATGCTGGATCTTGTGGAGGCAATATTGAACTACCCAGTGGTTTTACAAGTTAAGGACTGTAAACATGATACTAGCTCGCCTGGGCACAGAACCAGACAACTACAGCCACACAGAGTAAATCAGACAGCAAGTGCATGTCTGGCAGACTACAGCACAGGAGAAATGGAGTTCCATGTCAGACTATCCCTCCACTGGATGAAATTTCCAAGGTCCGTTTCATTGTAAAGAATATGTGAGAGTACATACATAGCAATGGTTGTAGTATTTTCAACACATGTGTCTATTTACATTTGTAAAGAGAGCATGAATGAGCCTTAAGGTGCACAGAACAGAAACCCAATGTCAGGTTTCCTAGTATATTTTGTTTTCTCATTTCATATTTTTGCCAAATGTCATATCCTTTATTTATTTCAAGCTTATATTTTATTTTCTGAGTCTCTTTCCCGTCTTTTAATGCTAAATATAAATGTTTTTAATGCTTTAAAATAATTAATAACTTATTACTACTGAAATGATATGTGTATAAATGTTTCTCTGTATGTATGTTGCCTTCACACTGCCTAATGCAGACAATAATGACTGGTTTCCAAAATACTGAACACACAGTCTTTCAGATAAGTTACAATTTTCAGTTACAGTTTTCAATCACCAGGTGATATCTTCCCCTGCCTCAGTGAATTATTTTGTTTCAGGTGTGATCATGACTGTGAAAATTTTTTTTTCACTACATTAATGTTAGATTTGTGTGAAAGGAAAGATTTTCACATAAATATTCCCCTTAAGCCCATCATTGACTCTAAATACTGATCAGCCTCCTTTCTCTCTCTCTGCATTACTTTTGTCCTGCCAGCTGACGTTGCGTCTCGGTTTGTCGCTGCCGTCCTCCTTGACATCAGAGCCTCGGCGCTGTGAAAACAGAACAAAATAAACGTGTAGTCAGTTTCACCTGCAGCCCAAACAGGAGGAAGACAGCCTCTAATCTGAACACCCATTTATTTTACAAAACAGAGAATGGCATGGCTGTGATTAAAAAACCAACCGTAAAAACAGGAGCACAAGAGATGAAACTGATAATGACAGACACTTTTAAGTGTTCTGTGAACCTCCCAAAAAGTCAAGGGACATTTGGGTGAAATTATCACTAATTATTATCCAATTAAACATGTCATCAAAGAATTAAGGAGAAAATACAGAGCTACTACTACAAAAAAAAGTTAGAGATGAGAATAAAGATGTTTTTGCTTCATTGATGTTCAAGAATTTAGTCAAAGCGATCGGTTTGCCACATTTTTTAAAGGATAATTGACCCTGAAAAATAACTTTTTGTTGTAAGTTTTCACCTTCTTGAGGCTTCTCTCCTTCTTGTGTCGTTTGTGTCGGCTAGATTTGAACGTCTCCATGCGGCTCTTCATGTTCCTCTGAAACACCTCCCGGTCCTGACGCTCCTTTTCCCCCAGAGGCATGAAGTGACGGCTGTAGTGGGACTGATACTGCAGAAAGACAAGCATGGCACTATGACAACATGATAGGACACAACTGCATCCTACAACAGCACACAGCAGCAGCATACAGTGCATTCAGAAAGTATTTAGACCCCCTTCCCTCTTTAAAAAAAAGTAGTTATTTTGAAGCCTGATGCAACATTTAGAAAAAAACACTTTCTCTCACTAATCCACACTCAGTATCCAATAACGAAAAAATGAACACAGAAATTTATTAGAAACAGAAATAGTCAATATCACTGAATACGTATGTACACATGATATTTCAGTTATTTATTTCTAACAAATTTCAGAAAAAAAATAAAATTCAATTTCCCTTTGTCATTAATGGCCACTGAATATAAATCAATGAGAATAAAAATGTTTTTTTCCCCAACAGTAGCATCAGGCTGCAACATAACAAAACTAGAAAAAGTGAAGGGAGTCTATATTACTCTACACTGAAGTACTGACACATTTCTGGCAGTTTTACTGAGGTGACCTCTGTGTTTGGGCTGCTGTAGCTTTTTCAACAAAATCTATCATTTCTGCTCATTTATACTAGACTTACAAGTTTAAGTAATGACAGAAGCAAACAGAAACATAAATGTCATGCAAAGAGCTACAGGCAGCCTGCACCACAGCCTAAAACAACTGTTTAAGGTAGAAATCTTTCCTCTTACAAAGCACATGGGCAGTCATGTGCCCCAAATGGAAAATGGGGTCCTCAACCAGATTTCTAGCTTGGCCAATCAGATTTCTAGGTTGGCCATGGCCACCTGTGAACAGGCCCTTGTTCACAAGATGACTAACAAACAGATACTAAATGTATCGTGTAAGGTTTAAACCTTTTGTTTACTTTACTGTTTAACTGCCATGTATTTTAAAGTAGCTTCTCAGTGCTTCCAGTAAACATAAAAATCGAAGACTTTATTTTTACTTGAGTGGATTTATAGATTAGTACCGTTTCCTCTGCTAAAGTCACTTTTAACCAAAGTAACTCTATTTATGTGAGTGCAGTATTTTTTCTGCCATCTGCTGTTGTGAATGACATCAGAAGTGATGTCTGTCAAAGGTCTTTAAGCATATTTAAGTGTTTGTGTTACCCGTCTCCTGGGCTTGTAGAGGTTCTCTGCAAGGACATGGTGCGTCTCTGTGTCCTCTTCTACTTTGGCTCCAGGGACGTTATCGATCACCTGCAGGTCCAGACAAACACCGCTGCCGTTCTCACGCCTGAACAATACAGACAAAACATACAGCTAGCATTAAACCAACAACAGAGGGCACAGACCTGCATATCACATATGGAAAAATGAAAACTACTGCATTTTGGTATTCCTTTAAAAAAATAATACACTTAACAGTGATGGCTGTAGTGGGACTGATGGACTACTTCCAGTACACAGCCTTCTATTTTATTGTCATCTGTCTTGAATATTTTAACTCCGCTGTATTTGCAAATGTTCTTTTCTCATTTCCTTTTAATTCTAAGCTTAACCTCTAAAAGCCTCCTGTGGACAGGAGTTAAAATTCAGCACACTGCTTTAAACACTTATCGCAGTGCTTCTGGGACTAGTGCATGATTAAATGTCACAGTCCAGTGTTACTGTGTTCATGTTAAGTAAATGTTAAATAAATTCATGCAGAAGTTCTGTGACTCACAGGTAGTTGGTGACGTTGGTAACTTCAGGGAACGAGGCTCTACTCGCCATGGAGGGCAGAGACAGTCTGGCTGAGGTCAGGACGTTCCCACCCTACACGACAAACACAAACACAAACACAGATGCACACAGGAAAAGGTTAACAGTATCTTCTCTTTTCTGTTTTCCTCTGTTCTAACTCAGAGATAATTGATTGTTTTTCCCTTTGAAGCAGTGAAAGAGGCATTATTTAGAGTGTTTTCAGGATTTATTTAGACACTACTGATGACTAATGTTCTTCTGCACTCATAAAAGAAAACTGCGTTCCCACTTAAAAAATTCTTCATTTGGTCACAAACAGTTAATTAAATTGATCTAACTTATATTTTCCAAGTTGTGACTCAAGATAACTGAATTCATCTTGTCAACCTGGGTTAAACTGACTTGTTAGCAAATGAAGCCACATTTAAAGAAGGACAGAATGCAGTTAATAGTTTCAAATTGTAGTGGCGATCCTTCTGGGATTACTTTTAGACAATTAACCTAACTCTAGGTCTGTAATTGCATCCTTTTTTTCTGCTTCCTGACAAAAAATCATACGAGAATAAAAATAAAATTCAACTTCAAAAACCCAAATCTAAGGATGAATATTTTTAGAATTTCTGGTCAACAACATCAATGACAGTCGTAAAGATCAACATTTACCTGAAAATACAAGGATGAAGTTCTTCTTTAAAACCTGGACTCAGATGTGGAGATTAATTTCAAGTAACAACTGTGTGCCGTATTTACAGGTATTAATCATAACAAGCCATTCAGGCCTTCTTTGGCTTTTGTATAAATAATAAAATATTAATACAACACTTTTAGACCCTCCATTACAAAGTGCTTCACAATGAAATACAGCAGACAATCAGAAAGGAGAAAATGTACAGAAGTCACAATGTAAAACAGAAAAATAAAGAATCCTGAAAGAAGATATTAACGAGGATTTTTCAGGTAAAAGTGGCATGTACTAAGTGTAATGATATTTTTAAACAGACCTTATACAAATACAAGTTTACACTTAAACTTTTTAGCCTACAGTCAGCCTAAATATTACTTTACATTTTTTCTTCTGTGTTCCTTGTGTTTCTAAATGTTTTAGTTTCTAATGTTTCATGTGTTATCTGATCATCTTTCCCTCCCTGTGCTCTTGTATGTTTCTTTTACTTACTCTCTGCCTGAGTTCCAGTGTTTCCTGTTTTATTTTGTAGTTTCATCTTTTTTGTCTGATACAGTTTTCTTCCTGTCGTTGCTTCTTTCCCTCCCTTCACCAGATTCCCCTTTTAACCACACCTGTGTCTAATTCCTCCTAATGTGTTTAGTTTATGTTTCTTTCCTTTAGCTGGTCTCATCTCCACCGTGCCTCTTAGTGCTCGTGGTTCTCATGGATTTTCCAGTGATAGGATTTTTTCCTTCTGACCTGGTTTGTTTTAGACATTAATATCAGGGAGTTTGGTTTGGACTTTTGTCATTTTATGTAATTAAATATTTTGTTTTTGTTCTGCACTTGAGTCTTTCTTCTTTGTTTACTTCATTTTTCTGACAGTAGTATCAGAGGAGCAGCAGGTCACCTGCTTTAAAATGAGGAACATGGAGCACCTTAAAAACTTAAAATTCAGTATAGTTTTACAAACCACTGAAAAACCCATATTTAAGCATAGCAGCACTAATTTATTAGAAATATCAGGAACCTGAAAGACGTGCAAGAAAAAATTTTATTACAAATTGTTATGCATAAACTGTTCTGCTCTTTTTTCATCAGTAGTCCAACTGGCTGTCCCTCTTGACTTAAAACCTACTTTAAGGCAGTCAGCCTTATAGTAGGCCTTTATAATCTAGTCTTGTTCCTGAAATATCAAATGTTAGATCTTTCCTTTCCCCATATTGCATGAAACCTGTGACTTCCTTAATAATGTGGAACAACCTCCTTAAGTAGTTTCCCTGTAATGAGGCTCACCTGGCAAACTAAAGACCACACCTGTCTGAGACTGATGTCAGTGATGGAAACTGACAGGAGAAGCAGCACAACTGAGAACTTTAATTTAAAAACTAAAAAAATGAGATTTTTTTTTAAAATGGAAATGTCTTTAGAACCAAGTCTATTCCAAAGAAGGCCAGGTTAACAGGCAGTCTGAGCATATCTCACTTCATCTTTATTTTTTATTAATGTAATATTTTGATATAATTCTATTTTCTAAGATTCATTTTTATCTTCTATGACTACCAGAAAGGACAGGGGTTAGACTAGGAAACTGGGGGGGTATAATGGGGAACAGTATCCAGAGAAAAGGTCACAAGTCAGACTGAAATGTTGGCTGTTGAAAACTACAGCCTGTGAACATGGGGCACAGCCAAAGTTCAGGGCCATCAGTGCCAACATAAAATACCGCTTTATTCTTGAATTCAGATGTTTTTCCTTTAACATGAGCCTCATACTCTGTTGTTGAACTAGATACCCAGTCTCAGTGTTTTCTGAAATCCTGGTTCGAGTTTATGTTTTGCAGCTCTGTTTGTGTTTTCTTGTTTATTCCCAGCTTTGATTTGTTGGAGATTTTGTTGGATGTCTGCAGCTGATTCTATCCTCGGGTCACTGAATCATCACAGCCACACATGAAGTTTCCCCTAAATTTGCTGTGTTGACATTATTTTTACAGGACCTTCCTACAAACATAAACTTACACCCATAAATCTGTTTTAATGTTGTCTTAAATTTGCTCTAACTTGGTGGGCAGACATAAAAGTCAACGGTCTGCTGAACACAACCTGCAGCATTCAGGCAGATGAGAGGTGGCTGAGTTTTGTGCAAGTTTTATCATTTTTTGCATTGTAGAAAGCTTTTCAATTACAGATCAATCTGCATTCAGACCTTCACCTATGAGCTTTGGGGAGTGGCTGAAAGAATGAGATCATACACAAGCTATTGGAAAGTGTTCGACTTAAGAGTTGTCTGGGCTCAGCCTTGGAGACAGGATGAGGAGCTCAGATATCAGGATGGAGCTTGGAGTAGAAATGTTCCTCCTTTACAGTGAAAGGGACTAGCTGGAGGAGTTTGGACATCTGACAAAAGATGACTCCTTGGGACCTTCCTTTGAGGTAGACCAAGGGTCGGTGCAGAACTCATAGGAGAGATTATCCTGTATGTCCCTTTTGGCGTGACGATGTCTCAGGATCCCTCAGGAAGAGTTGGAAAACTTCAAACAGTGCCACTGCAACTTGGTCATAAATAAGTGGAAGAAAAATGTCTCCATTCTATGGTTGTTGGATATGTGAGGACATCTGCTCCCATCATTGTGCTTTACTCTGATCTCTACCTACAGTTTTGAGTCTGTTTGAACCGAATGCATCCTTAAAATGAAGCGTCTATCTTCAGCAACTCATAACTGAAAAAAAGATCCACTACAGTTCATGGTTTCGCAGTTTTCACAACTGCTAAGACACATTTCCTGAAACCTTTCCTCCTGTTTACTAAAATGTGAACACAAAAGCCAGTTTTCAAGCTGCATTCATAATAAAAAAAAAGATTCTCTGATTAAAAATCACGCAATCCCATCCAAACAGTTTCATCATTGCAGTCAAAAGTACTAAAAAAAATTACTGAGCATGCAGTACACACAAAAATAGAAATGAAAATTTCTCTAGGGAAAAGGTTGTTTTTGAGGCAATGATAAGAAAGAAAGTGAAGCTCATGATATATTCAGGTCTGCCCACAGAATTGGCTGGGCCCCTGATAAACCCAGAGAACAGGCCCTCCACAGCTGTGATTTATTGATGATGTTGATGTGTGTGTGCTGGATCAGCAGCATGAGTGCTAGCGTTCATCCTGGTTAACAGTTACCTCATTTTGGAGCTGAAAAGAGTGTCAAACTATTATCGGTTCTGATGTTGACAATATTTATTTGTGCAGCTTTTTAACCCACTTCGCAACTTTTTTCACCCCTTTTAATCCTTCTACCATCCATAGTTTGTATATTGCACAGCAGCGTGATTTTTCAGCTATCCTCTTTGCCATTCTATGAGGAAGAACTCTGTCTATCATAGTGACTTGCATTTTGTCTGAAATTTCTGTTCCTGGTCTTCCTCATCCTCATCCTCGCAGTCTGCCACCTCTTCCGACTCAACTCTCAGCTTATCTAAGTCCATTTTGGCATCAGCTTTAACTCTTTTACTCTCAACTGCTCTAAATTGGTTTCAAATCATCAGCAACAAGTGTTTTCAGATTTGACTGACTGTGCTAAAGCGGTGACAACTGTGCTTAAATTATGTTTGACTGCTGCCCCCGGTGGTTGTATCATGCATCACAACCCAAAATGTGTGTTTGTGAAAATGTGTTTACAGATTTGGAAAAAGAGCAAATGAGTTTTGCAGGTTGTGTCTATCTATGCAAAAGTGTTGAAGGTTTTTCCATCAGGGAGTTCATCGCTAAAAGGGATTAGGCAACTGACCATTTGGTTCAGAGAATGTGAAAAAGAGAAAAACAGTGAGTCCACCCCCTCATACCTGATCAATGACACTGATGGCATCTCTGATGTTGATCTTCTGATAAGCCTCCCACAGTTCACTCTTCCTGTACACAGACTTCCTCAGCAGCAGCTTACTCAGGTAGTTCTTATCAAACTGCTCCCACCTGAACACAAAGACAGGTAGACAGATTGTTTTTCTGATGTTTCCTCAGTCTAAGTATTAAATCTGAACACATAAATCTACATCTGTTGTTTAAAGGTAAACTGAACCTTTATAACTTTAGACTCTTTCTCTGTTCCTGCCATCATTGTATTTAATCCTACTTTATCCTTTATTATATTACTTTTTTTAACTGAACTCTCGGGGGGGAAGTACTGTAGGTTTTAGGTGTAATTAAGTCTAGTTCTGTTTCATTTAAAGTTTAAAACCTGTTTGAACTTAAACCTTTAAAACTATATTAAATATACTGTATATTTCTCAAGCAGTGTATTTAAAATGCTCTGAGTTTCTAAAAGGAATCTTTTAGTTTCATCAGAAGAGCAGAGCGTCTAATAATCACTGTGGTGAGGTTATGGCTCCCCCTAGTGATCATTGTTTCTTATTACAATAAAGACAAATGGAGATATTTAAAATATCTGTGATAATTTGACCTCATAGGGGTTTTTAAGGTTATGAACCAGAACAGCCTTTACGGGCCAGAGGCAGCCTTCAGCTGCCGGGACAGCCTGAACATCTTACTGAACAACTGATGTGATATTAACAATATTTAAAGAATAATTTCCTCATTTCACTGTATTAAAGTGTTGAAGTGTTAAAGTCATGTTGTTTTATTCTAACACCCTGCATAATTCCAAAAAGGTTTGGGCACTGTAAAATGTGAATAAAATCAGAATGCAAAGACTTGTAAATCTCATAAAAACATATTTTCTAATATATAATGTTTTCATATGTTGTTTATAAAACATAATCTTATCAGATGTTGAAACGGAGATATTTTACCATTTCATGAAGAAAAACAGCTCATTTTGAATTTGATGGCAGCAACACATCTCAAAAACACTGGGACGAGGCAACAAAAGGCTGGAAAACAAGTGACACTTGAGAAAAACAGCTCAAGGAGAATTTGGGAACTAATTTTATTTACTGCTGGGGTTTTCAAAGAGTGGGAAAGAGAAAATAATTTATGGACCCCCACCCTCATAAGAATATGATTTTAGATAACTACATTTTCAAGCATTTATGTTTTATCTGTACGCATTTTTATTTTAGCAGTTTTATATTTCTGATATTTTGGTCTGCATGTGTTTTTAAGCATCCAGCTTCTCCAGTTATTTAGTTTCAGTGATGCACTTATTGCCTATACTCCCTGATTTTTACGCTCTACACTCTAAACTAGTGCTAACTATGAGCTTGCATCTATGCATCTGATGCAGGACTGCATGACCGCAGATTATCCTCCACCTTCAGAATTGCCTCTTACTCGCTTTAGATCATTTTCAGCGCCAAAACCCTGCACTTGCAGAGGCTGTCTCTGTGTTTACTTCTGCGACTGGAATCCCTTTTACTTCCTGTAAAAAAAAAATCCCCCTTTGTCATTATACTTGGTGCTTCATGTGACCCCAGGGTTTACACAGCCTTATGCTGTCATTAGCCTGTACGTCTTTGCAAATTCTAACTTTAAAAGTCAACTCAACTTTAATAATAATAAATAACAATACATTTTATCTATAAAGTGCTTTTCATAAAACCCCAAAGAAACTGTACAAAGCAAAAAAAAGGATAAAGTCACATAAACATTTAACTTTAAATCTGTCCAATTTGCCCCCCACACAGCAGAAGTTAGCAAAGCAAATCAGCTTTTTTCTGGTTTATGGTTCTGTATCTCCCCTGAAGTCCTGTGGCGCCCCCTAGGGGAGGCCTGCCATAAACCGCTGATTTACTGTCATCTCTTTCCTAAGCTCTAAATTATATTAATGCTTCACTCACACTTTGAACATTAAGTAAGCAAACTCCGCCATCACAGATAAAGTTTTCCTATTTATCTTATTTTTCTTTATTATGACAGAAAAACTATGACCATATTTCAGCTATTTTCAACATCAGCAAAACACTACAAATCTTTATCTTTGGAGGTTGGAATTAAAGTTAAAAGTTAGCCATTTTAAATGAAGCTGAAGCAAGGAATTGTGGGTCATGCTTTCTTTGTCTGCTTTGGTTATGGATAGATCCGTTTATTCTCTGTTAACAGAAGTAGTAAATGAAGGCTTTCTTTAGTTTTAAACAAATTAGCAGCTCTGATCATGGCTGACAAATATAATCATTTCACTCATTGTGGAACCTAAAAAGGGCTGTTGGGACATACCCACTCAAACAGTCGAGAGCTGAACACAGTTAAACACTGCATTTACATCAGGATTATTTAACATTAAATGTGGATTACCAAACTTTTTTTTGAAATTGAAATTATCACTGTAAATTTAGTGTTGGAATCATGCATGAACAATTTTTTTAAGTTTACATAAAAAAAGTCAAGTTTCCTGTACAGACCTCTAAAATATGCTTAGGCCAACAGGACTCCAGTATGAGAAACATCAACACAAGGTAAAATACGCTAGAACGTTATGCTAGTATCCAGACATTGCTGTGATGCTTTACCATCACGTGTCTGACACAGACCAACATGGACTCACTTGTCTCTCCAGTGGTGATATCCCTGCAGGCCTGCTATGTCCTCCACAGCTGTCAGGATGTGATCGAATGCCTGAAATCATCCAAGAACAATCAACAGTTATGTTATGAACAATTTCAACAATCTAAGAGATAATAAGATTGTTGAAATTGTTACTATTTTCCAAGCCAAACATCAGTCAGTAATAACTGGCAACACTGATTTTGATGAAACACGTTTTCAAGTGCAATGTCAGATTTTAAAAATCCTCCAGATATACTGCCTTGCCACCCTCACTGGGGAAAGATAACCCCTCACTGCTAGCTGGAAACATGCCCATGCTAGTGTGTGCACATGCACATACATGTTCATGCATGTATGCTTATGCATGAGCATACATATGTGCATCATATGACTTTAACCAAAGAGAAAATGCCATAAGAATGCCAGTTTGTCAGACTTGGGTGCGTGCATGCATGTACATGCACCAACAAGAGCATGAATAACCAAAAGGACATGGAGAATAGTATTGAGAACTATCTCTCGTAACTTTATTTAGCCACAGTTGTCATTTTATGAAGAAATTTCACACTTTGAGGGTGAAAAGCTGTTTTTAAAGTGGTGATGCTTTCTGGTCTTCAGCTACATAGAGCAGCATTTTGTGAGGACTTGCAGCACCAACACATTTTCTCGAACAATATTTGGAATTCATCAGTGAAACAGAAATGTTGGTTCTCTGCTTAGTAAATATATCTTGTGGTGCTAAGTTTAATTGAAAGGCTTCTAAAAAACAGTAAGCACACTCCATAACTGTGTGGATTGGATGCTTTCAGTGGAACTGTACCTTTAGGAATCCAGACTTCTATTAAAAAATCCACCTGTACTTAACATGGAGGCCGGGGTGTAATCAAAGCCAAGTTAATGCATCAAATAAATGTTCAGTCAGGTCAGAGCAGAAGAAGATGAAGTTAACTCACCCGCTCATGGATCTCCTCGTTGATGGTTGGCTTCCTGCTGGTTGATCGAGGAACTTTGAGCCATTTCACAAGTGGTTTGATGGTCAGACCCTAACAGAGACAGACAGAGTATGATTATTCAGACAGAGAGGGAGAAAACTTCACACAAATCCCCAAATATCTCTAGAATATCAGTTCAAAGAAAGAACCAATGAACAGTCCACATGAATGGCCCTGGAGCACAGAGGAACCGTTTGGCTGGTAAATTGCTCCTGCTCTTCTTTCTGAATGATAAAATAAACCACACTTTGATCTCTTTAAACGTCACTATAGCATTTATCTTTATTAAATAAATGGTTCAGTTATAAAGACTCTGAATAAGCTTTGAGAGAACAGCTCAGCCTCTATTTACTAAAGATAATGAACAGAGGAAGTCTCATGAATGCAAACACAAAAACTCATTAACCTGTGCAGCTCTTACTAACAACCGTGCACAGATACAGAGCTGCAGGGAGATGAAACTCAGTCTGGCTTTATTAGCTTTGGCTTCTCCATCTAAAATGTTACAATAATGATACAATAGTTTTATTTTTAATCAAATAATCTCCTGTTGCAGTGTACAATGCAGAGATACAACAGGAAACACTTCAAAAATAGAGGAATATATAATTATGTTTCTCCCAGTGGCTAACTACAGGGCATGTCCCATTTAAAAGATGGTGGCTAACCACCGATGGAGGAGGGTTTTAGAAAAAATTACGCTCAATTTAGCAAACACTGGTCATGCTTTTATCTAAATGTCTTAACTAAATTACGTTATCTTCTCTGTAAGGTCCTTGCTGAGTCCTGGTATCTGGTGCCCTGGTCCTGACAAACCAGACAAAGTTTAATAAGTGTCTTTAACTGGGATGTTTCAGGCAAACTGTTCCCCCTCTGACAGCATCAGGGATTCAGTTTTCCCAAATTAATCAAGAGTTCTAATTTAACTAACCTGAGGAGGTGACCCCAGTGACTCTTGGACATCAGTGAAAACACATTAAACAGTCAGTAATGTGTGAAATAATGGGACTTTCAGAACACTTGCATACTTTTCTAAACAACCATGCTAATACTTATGTGGAGTTTATTTTGAAACATACTGCAGAGAGCCTCATTCTTCTTCCTCCAGACTTTATGCTGATCCATCATGCCCAAAAGTTCTTGTTTTGTTTCATCACTCCACAGAACAGTATCCCAAAACCTCTGTGGCTTATTTCTATGATGTTGAGCACGTGGAGCCGACTTCTCTCCTGCTTTTGGGTCAGTAGTGGTGTACGTCTTGGAGTTCTGGCATGGAAACAGTCTACATTCAGTGCGCACCTTACTGTACTCACTAAAACCTCAGTCCCTGTTGTCACCAAATTTTTTGGGAGGTCTTCTGCAGTCACTCGAGGGTTTTTCACAACCTGCCTTCTCAGATATCTGGTAGCAGCCATGGTGGCTTCTTTTTCTGCCCTGTCCAGACAGTGTAACCACTGTTCCTGTAACTTTGAATCTGTGAACCATATTTCCATCAGTGTCTCTAGAACATTCAGTGTCTTTGCTGTGTTTTTGTATTCTGTTCCATGTGTGTGAAGGGCAATGATCTCTTCCCTTAACTTTTTTGACCATGCTTTTGACTTTGCCATATTTCTTACATGCAGTCAAACATGACACTCAACAAACTCTCACAGTTCAGGTATTTCATGTTCCAGCTCAAACCTGCTGACATGAATGAAGCCCTGGATTAGTTCATCAGGTGTTCTAGAAACAACACTGGTTTTGCATATTTGAGCTGTTGTAAAGGATTCTGTTCAGGGGTTGATACTGGAGAAATCCTAAGTTTACATTTTCAGTTAAATTTAGAGAAGCCACCTGATATACAGTGGGGGTTGAATATTTTGATTCCAACTTTAAACACTTTAATGGAGTTCATTAAGCTAGCTACTCATCCTGCCTTGCATCATTAGCCAGCACCTTCATATTATTTCCTCCTCAGAGAGTAGAAGGCAGATGAATAATCACATGATCCTGTTTGAGGTGGAACAGATGACACCCACACACTTTAATCTTCGAATCACTCTGATAATTAGGATTAGCATCTCATTACTATGGAAAGTGCTGGTCCTGTTTTCAGTGACAGAAGGCTCTGGCAGGCATGCCCAGAATCCACACAGAATCACAGGAATAAGTCAAAAGTAAACAGCTCAGTAGACATTTACTCTCTGTGTTCAGTTCTTTCTGATAGATGATGGGAAAATAGAAACACTCAGAGAGAGGCAGAGGCAAAGGAGGTTCAAATTTGTGTTTTACATGTTTATAACAACTTTAGATTTAGTGTTTATTTACTCATGGAGATCTCAGTGGAGGAGCTGTTCCTGTCCCAGACTTTAGTCTCTGACTTGGTGATGATATTACAGGGGGGTAAGAAATTAACAAAAGTAAACATGTCTGATTACTTCAGATAAATAAACCTCATCAAAGTGGGTTTTACTGGCTCTAGAATAAACATGAAAGATTTCTACAGAGATAAAATCTTGTTACTGGCTGAAATCTGAGACCTAAAAGCCTGTTTCATAAAAACATCTTCAGCACCATGTAGGCCCTACTTATACTGGCAAGTGTTTGAATTAAACTACAATGCATTTTTACTTTACTGTAACTAACACAGGTCAATAGCTCCATGCCATCTGTTTCTAGTGAGTTCCACTTTAACTGTGCATGGTATGTTGAACAGAAACTTCACCCTGCATTACTGCAGCAGTGGATAATACTGTGGCAGACAAGAGGAAACGACTGGCAATGGCCAAAACGGCACATGTTAAGGCCAGCATGGAGCATATTCAGAAAGGCTTCAAATTTAAAAGTACACGCAAACCTTCAAAACAAAAACTGACACCAGATAAAACAGGCTGTAAAAAGCCCAAATGCATTAAAATTAGGAATATGCTGCAAACACAAACAAAGCAAAGTCAAAAACACACAAATTCAAATCAAATAAACAAGAAAAACACTGTGAGGAACAGTGTACAATTAATGTGTCTAACAAAGGAGAGCAGGACTGAATCTAAAGTGTCCCACATATTTTGTAAAAAAAAAAAAAAAACGTGAAAAAGTGTATTTTGTATAATATGTGACCTTTAACCACTCCCACAGTCTGAATTCAGATTCATCAGGCTGTCAATAGCTTGGTTACAGTTTAGTATCACTCCCTGTCATCAAACTAGGACACTTCACACCCAAGAACTCCCTGCCCCAGGCCTGACAACTTTATTCTCCCAGTAGTCATGAGTCCTGGGCAGGGTAAACTTGTCAGCACCAAAGACACAGTTCAGCTGTTGCAGATCGTTTGCCCTTGTTGGCCATTAGTGCACATACCCAAAATAATGAACCATTTTCCTTGTGATTTCTCGTATTTATGGATCTTAACTTTGTTAAAATAAAAACATAAGTTTACTAAAATAAAAACATAGTTATGCACAGTTGTAGAATGAAAGTGCAAGCTTGTGTGGTTCATCCCCAAGAGGAGAAGACAACTACGAAACTCTTCTTGTTAAATGGAGGTGATTATCTGATGCATTTCAGGCCATCAGGGAATCTAAAAATTCAAGGATGAGCAAAGAAACAAAATTCAGCCCTTAAAACACACTTTAGAGTTTAAAAAACAAAAACAAAAAACAAAACAGCTTGGCTGGCATGGATCTGTCGGGCCTGCCTAAAACTCCCCTAACTTGTTAGTATATATATCAAAAATTTCCAGTTGGTATCTGCTGATATTTACAGCCCAAATATCGGCTGTAAATAGCAGCAGACATTTTGATGTCTGCCAATGCTGATATGATAATATCGTGCATCCCTAGCTTTTGATTCATCCTGGAATAAACTGTAGAATCTAAAACTCCTGCCAGACTGTCAGCTTCTCTTCCCCTTTACCTCTCCTCCGCTCGTTCAGTGTTACTTTCATCCTCTCTCTCTCTGTCTCTCTCTTTCACATTGCTTAACCCAGTGGTTCTCAAATGCTGTGCCTTTAGGCAGGTCTAGGTGTGCCTTGAGAATATGTAACAGTGCCTTATTACCACAGCTGTATGATTAATAAAGATACTGCACTATGTTTTACAGTGGATAATTTCCATGGATATGAATATGGTGTGACTTGTGATTTTGGTCTAATAGGTGTGTTGTGGTAACCTGACACACCAGATGGTTGTGTTTCACATCCATCTGGTGTGTCAGATGCATAACGTGAACCATGGTGACTGAAGACATGTCAGTACACGACTTTTGTGGTTTTGAAAAGAAAACGACTCACTGCTGTTCTTTGTTCTTCTTTTAACGCAGAAATGTTGTCAAGTTCTGATAAAACTGGCGCTTTAGCAGCATCCACGCTAATCTCTTCCGCCATCATTGCAACAGCCTCTTGTTGCTGCTTGCTTACATCACGACTCTGCCGCACCTGAAAGTACTGCCCATAGGTGCTGATTGGTCCTGTCACTTTCTAACCGGGCCCAAACTGTTCAGACGAGAGCTTTACAAGATGGATTCGCCAGTGAAAAACACAGAAACAGGCAAATCCATCTGCTTTGTGAGGTTAGTGTTGTGGGTGAAAAGCTTACAAAAACTCTGGCTAAACCACACGATATGCATAATGACAAAAGTTACTGCAGGAGTAGAAGTGGAGTTTCCAAACTCAGTCTCTTCAGATTGTTCCAAACGTGTAGTAACTGTAAGTTAGACACTGCTGTTAGACACAAGCTACAAAAATTTTGTTAAATTATGTGTTCTGTGTTTGTCTTCATTATGTCATTGGTGCTGTTGTTCAATAAGTCAGATAGCTGCAGAATGAAAAAAGGAGAAACACCAGCAGGTAATGATAAAGACAAAAGACAAACAAACAGTAGCAGATGGGAGGTAAACAGAACTATCACTACACTGCATTAACTACAGCATATTCAAAATGTGTACATAGTAGTTATATTGCTATTATGAGGCTATTATTGCTATTAAATTGCCAGCTTAATGATTGCAGAAATGCACTTAGCTTATTTTCCAGCCCCCATCATTAGATATTTAATGACAGACGGCATAAAAAATGTAATACATATTCCAAATTGTTATCGTTATATTACATGAGGATAAGATAGCAGATTGCATTAAAAAAAGCATCAAAGCAAAGCTAGAAAATGCAAAAATTCCACTGGAATAACCCTAGCCAACCTACCAAGGTTCAATGCTCTCAAACACTCCCAAATGCCTTTATATCCAAGCAAATGAAGGAAAGTTGATCTATATGCTATAGAGATTTCTAATAAATTGATTATCTTCTATAAAATAAAATGGCTTAAAATGAATAAGAATTATTAGAAGCACTGATTCTAAGTGTGGCCAAGTATTGCTTCATGAGACATGGTTACAAGGTTGCTCAAATTTCCTTCGGGATAAATAAAGTATCACTCTAGTCTAGTCTAGTCTAATCTAATCTAATCTAATCTATTATATATCATATTAAATTGGGCGACCCTTCAGATTCCTGATGCATTATCAGTAGTCGTCAGCGTCACTGTTGTAATTTTCAAATTTAATTTCTAAAGAGGTCATGAGTAATGCTGGTGGTTACATGTGCATATTACACTGAACATGTGGCTCTGAAAGTTACTCTCAGTGAAATGGGGAACGGCCTCATGTCTTGTCTTTCCCTGGGGCTCGAAATCACTAAAACGTCCGTTACTAATAAGTGGCTGGTGACTGTTTTTTTAGATGACAAACATGTCTTACAAACAGAAACCAGAGCTTGTCCCCCAGTAATATCCAGACCCCAGCTCTACTACTAATAAGAAGAGATTATCACCAGGACACTCATGGTTGTGTCTAAAAGTATTTTACTGCTTTTGCTTAAGAGCAGGTGGGTAAAGGTCATCAAGATCATGACATCATCATAGTTGCTAGGCAACTTGAGCAGCTTCATACTCTGTGTTCTGCATCTCCTCAAAGCTGCAGCAGCTCAGCGTGTCTGTCAGTGACCTTTGAATGTCTGCTGGTCCAGCACTGATCCCTGAACTGCATCTGGATTAACTTTCCTGACTGAGGCTGACCAGGACCCGGTATGATGACCCGTTAGCTCGGATCAATGCTAGGATTTCTTTAATAGACTCTAATTATCTGTGATCTGTCTCACCATCTCCCATCTGCCTCTGCTGAGTGGATACTTCAGTATATCTGACAAGAACTACACTATCTGACTAAAGAAGCATGAATCTAAAATAATGAACAAATATGTGTGGTTAAAATGATCTAAAAGTGACTGCACCATAAACCTAAAATTATGTAAGACAAGCATCAAACATGTCTCATTTTAAATGGATTTAGTTTGATTATTTCTTTTTTAAATTTTCCCTCATTTGTCTCATACTGAATAAACCAAAGCTTATACCAACTTTTACAGGTAGGCCTAAACACTAGATGGAACAGGAGCTCTACTTCTGTCAGCTCTACTACTTTTAGTTTAAAGAAATAAAGGTGGAAAACCATAAATTATAAATTTGGGACTTGATGTTTATATTTCTTTTCAATGAACAGAGCCTATATAGATCTGTGACCCCAAATCCAAACTATTAACTGACCTGTATCCTCTGTGAACCATTGCACCACTACCAGATTTAGCCAAAAAAGACCCCAACACATGAATAAACAGAGCTATATGTATGTATTGTATGATTTAATGTACATATAGTGCCGTGAAAAAGTATTCACCCCGTTCCTGATTTCTTTTTTTATGCATATTTGTCCCATATGAATGTTTCAGATCATCAAACAAGTTTTGATTTCAGACAAAGATAACCTACATAAATACACAATGCTGTTTTTAAATAACTATTTTATTTAATACAGGGGGAAAAAAGCCATACAAACCCACCTGACCCTATGTGGGGAGTAACTGTGCATGCTTTGACTAGGCCACAGCGAAACTGACTCATTCCATTCTGTCTTATTTCTAGAGCTTTGAAACTCCAGTGAACCATGGTGAGCGCCATAATCCACAAATGGAGAAAACTTGGAACAGTGGTGAACCTTCCCAGGAAGGTTGGAATCAAACTACTCCAAGACCGCATCGACGACTCACCCAGGAGGTCCAAAATAACCCAGAACATCATCTAAAGACCTGCAGGTTTCACTTGACTCAGGTAAGGTAAGTTTTCATGACTCAACAACAAGAAAGAGCCTGGGCTAATATGGCATCCACGGGAGAGTTCCAAGGTCAAAACTGCTGCTGAGCAAGAAGAACACACAATCTCATCTCATATTTCACTCAGAAAAAAGAACTCTTCATGATCCCCAGGACTTTTGGGAAACTATTCTGTGGACTGACCAAAAGCTGAACATATTCGTCTGCTACAGCAGGCATATTATTTAACACAGCATTTCATGAAGAGAACATCATCCTAACAATCAGGCAGCCAGGTAGGTTTAGGTGGCTTCTTCCCTTAATAAATAAAAAAAAAACATTTTAAAATTGCTCTTTTATTTACTTGAGTTATCTTTGTCTAATATGAAAATGTGTTTGATGATCTGAAACATTCAAGTGTGACAAATACCCAACCCCCCCCACCCCCCAAAAGAAAAAAAGAAATCAGGAAGAGGTTTAATGCTTTTTTTCAGAGCACTGTACATGCATACATAGTACATACAAACATACAACATAGGATCTTGGAGTTTTTTCTGTACAGGAGGCTTGTTGTTATTGTTGTTCCTACCTGGAACATGACCGTGAAGAAGACGACCACAATCGTCGTGGCAACAAAGTAATCCTTGGCTTTGACCTGATTGGCATCAAGCAGCACCACAAGAGCAAATGCCACTGCCCCTCTCAGGCCGCCATATGACATCACCACTTGGTCGATCTTGTCCAATGGGACGAGGCGGAAACGGTTCAGAACCCAGGTTTGTCCGATCACACCTGAAACACAGAGGTTACTAAAGGTCAGGAAATAATAAGGAAAAGTACAAAAAGGTCTACTTGACAATAAAAATGATGGTTCTTTAATGTTCTCAAAGCTTCCCAAAAAATAAAGCTACGGCTACTAAATGTATTGGTAAATTAATAACACAATTACTGCATCATGCTGTAACTCAGAAGCTTCCTCCATACAGCTCTACATTTTAAATCAGATGTTGGTCCAGGGGTCTTGAGGATAGGACAGACTTAAAGGGCAAAGGTTTGTCTGGGATTATTGTGATGTTTTTTGCTTGGACAGTAGGGAGCAACGAAAAGCATCACTATCTATCTCTTAGCTTTAAGGCTAAAAGGTCAAATCCTGAACAGAAACTGAAAAGGCCAAAGCTTTTGAAAGTCCTCCAGCTTTCACAGAGAGAGAGATTTTTGGGACATTATATTGGAGATTGTTCATTTTATGTTAAAAAAAAATATTTCACAGCAAGTGTCTTTAAAACAAATGGAAGCAACAGAGTCAACCACTGACCCATAGCTCTGAAGATGAAGATGAAGATGAGCGTACAGGACACCAAGCCCGTGTCCCATGCCCACTTGGATTTGTCCACTGCAGAGATCCCCAGAAAAATGAAGATGATGGTTTCTGCAATGCTAGCCAGAGTCTTCATGGTGTACTTTACTGTTGTCCGAGACTTCTGGGAAATGTTGGCCTCCACGTATTTATTAGCACCGATACCACAGAACGTCATACTGAGGGGTTGAGAGAGAGCCATACAGACATAATTATCACATGTCCTGTTTTCTAGACCTACATCTGCTTGAACTAACATATGTGTATCACATCCAGTCTTCATTTTAAAAAGATCACAGAACAGACAATCCCTTGAAACAACAAATTCATCTCAAAGCAACAAACCACTGAAAACATCTCTCTTCCTCCTCAACCACGTTTATGGATTCAGCTTTAATAAAGTGGACTACCTCTATCTGGATTAACCTTTGCAAGTATTCTGGTTTCTGTACAACATTTTCATAGCCCAAATAATATTGGGCAATCGTATAAGATTTGTAGTACAACATTCAGGTTTTAGATTTCCTGACTCCCTGGTTTGTATCAGAATTGACTGAACCAATCTCTATTTAGCAAACATTTTTAAAGTTTTTCTCCCATCATGAGGACAGACCTGGCTCAGTTTTTTACTTTCTACAAATCTGCATTAAAAGTTTTTCATTTTCTGCATACATAAACACTGACAGGAAACTTACAAGCTCATATGACTGAAGAAAGTCAGGGGGAAAGCCAGTAGTCCCCAAGATATTTAAGGAATAGCTAGTTGGTTCTAAGGCTAGCAACGACTGGCATCACTAACCTTAAGACCAAATATAACCTTAAGATTTACCAAATTAGTAAGATGATATGCATTCTTTCTTTGTATGTTTGTGGTGTTATTTATAGTGACAACATTGATAGTCAATGAAAATAATAAAATTCAGTGTGTTTGACTGAGTTGTCCCTCAGGATCGGCAGGATCGGATGTATTTAGTAGTGTCTACACAGACGATTCTGTGCTCTCCTAACATGTATGTCATTTTGTCTTCATCCTTTAGTAAATCACAGTGAAGAACTCTTTGTTTGATTTGATGAATGAACTCTTTTCTGATGTTTTCATATTTACTGCAGTGCAGCAGGAAGTGTGTTTAGTCCTTAACAGTGAGACTAGTTCCTATTACCCATAACACAGCCAGCTACAAGGAGATACTTGAAATTTCTTAGCTACATATTTCTGGGGTGGCCATGTTGTTCATCTTTGGGTTTGATGCTTATATGGATTGGTAAAAAAAAAACATGCAGGAAAAAAGGCTTTTTGTTATGACTTTCAGGCAGGAAATCTACACTCTTCAAGAGCCTGAAAATGACAGCTGACACAACAAATGTGCAGATTTAATCAGGAATGGACTGATAAGTTTGTGTTTATCATGAATCATTTGCCTTATAATGGCTGATGGGTGGATTTCTATAAAAACAGATCAAACATTAAGTCATTCCTGATAAAAATTCCAGAAATCTTGATCAGTTTGGGGATGACTAATAGCTGTGAGGATGTAAAGGCAAAAAAAACCCTTCAAACTAAAATATCTTTTGTTCCCTTCTCACATTTTCTGAATTAACTCATCGTTTAAGGGCCGGATGGGGAGTCTTTAGGGGGCCTGATATGGTCCCCAGGTTGCCAGTTGATAATCACAGTCCTAGGGTCAAAGTTTATGATGCTGGAGGCTGTTACCCAACCTTGTTGTTCCTCTTATAACACCAGTCTGGTGGTCTTTGTGTTCCTTGCTATGGTTTGGTTTCCCCTTTTTCGCTGTGTTATTAAGAACGGGAGCTTATTGGTTTTTGGCCTTTTGCTATTTTTTTTTTTGTTTGTTTTTCTCCTTTTCCAGTTAATTGTTTGTGATTTTGCTGGTTGTCTTTCTGGGTCTGTCGCATCCCACTCTTCATACTTCCTGACAAAAAGCCCTGATGAGTTCTTAACCAGGTTTTTGAACTGAAACAAACTTAAAATTCCTTACAAGAGCTTTAAGTCTCTGTTTGGTCTGTCCCTCTCTTTATTCAAAATTGATTTTCTGAATTTAAACTTTAAAAAAACTTTATTATATCAAACACTTCCTCTTAAGACTGTGGATATGGGCAGCAGAGGTCGCGTTAACTGAATATTCTCCGTCACTGACGGGTTTTTTTGAAGGATGAAGGAGAATTTTGAAGGCTGTCCGTCATTTTGACAGACTGGAATGATGAGGATGAGCCTGCATTTCAGCGCACACACACAGACAGATGCATTGATCTTTTCAATTAAGCACACTTGGACTATCAAGGAGGTTATTTAATCTATTTAAACTATTGTAGCCAGTCGGCTCTATCACTGACCTCAACACCGTAGATTAGTAAAAGCGCGTTGGTCTCCGTGCTGACAGTGCACTGAGAGCTTACTGCAGGTGTCTCAGTCCACAGGTCGGCATGCAGAGTGATCAGGCCTTTGCACAATGAGCCCGTTTCATGTTGTTCTAATCATGTCTGCACACTGATGCCTAAATTGTAGTTTTATTTCACTTTTTTTTGGGAACAGGTTCGATTTTTTGCAAAATTTCGTATGTGTCCAAGTTGACCGATGATTCAAAACAGTTCCCGTTGCTTCCACCTCACTTGCTTACCACTGAAACCTCACTTTAAAAACCAAAGTTTGCTCATTTATTATGTGAATATCAACCATGCCATGGAAATATAACAGGGAGATGGGTGGATGATGATTCAGATCAGCCCCTGTTGCTTTATTCTCTCTCACTCCCCCCCCCCAAAACCTCACTATATCCACTGTAGTTTTCCCGTGTAATATGTGGATATCAGTCATGGAAATAAAACTGTTAAAGGGATACATTTGTAGTCGACTCACAGGTCATAACAGAGACAGAATTAAAAAGTTGTTCTCCATCTCTCCAACTAGTCTCTGCACTATGACGCATGAGCGTGTGCTGTATGAAGCTCTGTATGAAGCTAGATTTTAAAAGAGCGACAGAGACACAGGATCACAGTATGAAACTATTTGCCACATTCTACAAATTTTCGCAGTCAAGGCAAATACAAACGCACCTAACTCAGTGTGCTAGGTCTGAGTGCGTGAGGTTTTTTCAGATAAGACTCCTGTGGAGCAGACAAATGCGCAACGCTCCACAATGCAGCCTTTTAACAACTTCTTATCAGCTATGGTCGTCAAACCACAACATCTTGAAATTAAAAATATCCTTAAAACTGTGCGTGATATCTTCAATAGCCCAGTTCATAGTTGCTTACTTAAAGACAGGGATTGTTGCTCCACCGTCACCGCGTAAAAATGATGAGGAGTAAACGCTGTGCTGCTGTTTTCATCTTTCTCTCAGTGCCATTAAAATGCAAAACCTCAAAGATTGTTTTTTTCAATATGAGTTTAGAAACGGTGCTTCATTAATTAAACACTACTAATAAAGTCATATTAAATTATATCATATTACAGATATTAAAGAGGAAATTATAATGATGGATTGTAAAATGGCATGATGAAATTTTTACGACCCTTTCCATCAAAATGACGGACAACAAAAAAGTCCAGCGCAACCTCTGATGGGCAGTTCATTTTTTCACTTTTCTATTCTATTCTGGACTTGTGCATCTCTCAAAGGAAATCAAATTATCACAGCAAAGGTCAAAATCTTTCCTCCACAGCTGATCAACATGCTAACAAGCAGCTCTGAGCCTCTCATCAGATCTACATTTGACCTTTTCCTGAAATTGTTTGCTCTCTTGCATTGTGGGAAATCTAGAAATAGGGGTTCATGCCATGTTCATTGCATACAAAACTTCAAAAGTAGCAATGACATCTGATTAAAAGCAGAAGAGGACAGTTATCCTGGTCTTATTTGATTGTGCTAGTGGGGGAAACTCACGACAGAATGGCAGACAAGGAAAAGAGCTCTGCAGTCAGGTAGGCCAGGTAAACCAGCAGGAAGACAAAGAGCGGCTCGATGATCCGAACCTTCTTCGTGAAACGAGTGATGAAGCCAAGGATGACAGCAAATACCAGACCCACCATGGTGCCCCCGATACTGACGATGAGGAAGGAGGCTGCAGAGAACGATGAGGAGAAAACAGGTGAGAAACAGAAGAGTCTGATAGTGATGACTGCTGTTTCTTTGTCTGAACTCACCCACTCCTTTGAAATAATCTGCAGTCTGGACATTTTCTGCTCCAACTTCCACAAAAGAAATGTAGACTTTATAGAGAACCTAAAAGGAGACACGCTACAGCTTAGAGGAATGAATGAGTACAGAGATGTGTTCATTTCATTGTGTTTTCACTTCAATAAGAAAACCTAAGGCTGCATTTTAGAGGCTGTCAGTTGCGTAGAAACAGCAAGGATGAGACGCACTTACTTAAACTTATGCTTTTTCAAACACTTTGAAGGACTTTCTCCTTCTCTTTTTAATGCACTGCCAAAGACAAAGAACACAATCCATAATAAGCTTCTTAAATCTCAAACTTTATTAAAACGTATGTGCCTGAGCTGGAGCTGCTGGTCTACTCTGTGACATAAAACAAAGATGACAGATAGATGCTTTACTAAGTCCAGGTTCAGTTCTCTTAAGCTTGAACCAAATCTTTGTGGTTTCAAGGTTTATCCGCATGCGGTTCTCCATACTGCTCTGTTTTCTGATATGGTCATTTCAAAATAAAGGCAATGAAATTATATCACTGCTGGGGACTTTTATTATCAAGACCTTATCAGAGCTAAAAGTAGAGGCAAGTATAAGGATTTGAAGTCTTTACAGATTCTCCTTGGACCTAACCTGACCTGACAGATAGACTGTTTCATATCTCTACTGCATGGATGTATCTCACAGTCATCAGGGAAAGCTCCCAGAGAAAGTGTTTGGGAAGGGCAGGACTTTTCAAAAACTTCTTCGTGGAAGGTGATTGGAGGAATGTTCTGTCCCGTCACATTCATGACGGGCCAATCAGAGTGACAAGACAAAATGAGGTTGTATGCATGTGCTGCTCTTGAGCTGACTGTTAACGGCCGAGCTTCTCTACAAATAATACTGATACAAAGGCTGGTCAGGAGACAAAAACATCTCCTTTGCAAAGACCGGCCTCTTGTATGGCTGTTTGCTCTCATTTTAAAAGAAATGTGGTCCAGTTCCGATTAAACTGCTGCCTTCCTACAGCTACATCTGAGCTAAAAGCTAATGCGGCAGCAGCCACTGGGTACACTGGAAGACCCCCACTGTAATGACAGCATATTCATGCCAAAGCAGACCAGGAAGGAGAGCGAAAAACATCTTTTCTGTGATGAAAATCCTTCAGTGTTGCTCTCGGCCCTTGTTTTAATAAAGACATGTTGTCCAGCTCTGACAAAAATGCAGCTGTGGCTAAGTCCGAGCTAATCACTCCACTAGCAGCTATTGCATACTACCACTCACAGTACATCTAACCACCACACTGTAACTCTCACAAACTCATGCTGAAGCAGGTCGGCAGAAGAACAAAAAAAAAAAAAAATTAACACCATGAAAAGCGTTCAGTGTTCTTTTAAATCTGCTTCATGCAGAAATATGGTGAAGTTATGGTAAAATTGACAGTATGCTAGAGCTATAGCCGAGCCAGTCACCGCACTGGAGGTGATTCGCGAATAGCTACTGCCTAGTTCCTGTCAAATGATGCTGATTGGTCCAAAGATGGATTTGCCTGATGACAGAGATGGAGTCTGGCACATCCATCTGCCTTGCAAGGTAACCTTTGACTACAATCAGAGCCACAGCCTGCTTCTGTGCATCATCTTGGTGTAGATTTGAGTCAATCCATTGCGGCACACAGCTTATGCTAAAACCCCAGACAGAGAGACACTCTGAAATGCAAGCATGCTTACATAATTTAATTGCATACATCTAACTTGAAACAGCGAGAAAACTTTACCATGATATGGATTTCTGCTGATGTGCCAATTTATACAAAATGGCTTTAGCCAGTCCTCATATTGTTACTGATGTACTTTGGACCAAAAAATCAAGTCCTTCAAACACACAACTTAATGTTTGGGGATCAACAAATAATCAAATGTAAGTCCTTAACACACCTTCTTGTTCTGGGACTTCAGAATTCTGTCTTTGCTGTTTGCAGATGATGTGGTTCTGCTGCTACCCTCAGCAGGGAACCTCCAGCAGGCACTGGGATGGTTTACAGCTGAGTGTGAAGCAGTCAGTGCAAGAGTCAACACCTCCAAGTGCAAAACTGTGGTTCTCTGCCCGGAAAACGGTGGATTGCTACCCCAGGTGCGACGTGAGTCTGTGCCTCAGGTGAAGTAGTCTAAGTATCTTGGGGTCTTGTTCACGAGTGAGGGCAAAAGGAAGTGTGAGATTGACAGGCAGATTGGTGTGACGTCAGCAGTACTGCGGGTGTTATACAGGAGCGATGTGATTAAAAGAGCTGAGCCAGGAGGCAAAAATTTTGATCTACCAGTAAATCTACCTCCCAACTCTCACCTATGGTCATGAACTCTGGGTCAGAGAAGAATGAGATCGTGGTTACGAGTGGGAAAAATACGTTTTCTCTAGAGGTTGGCTGGGCTCAGTCTTAGAGAATGAGTAAGGAGTTCAGACATCCTGAGGGAACTAAGGCTCCGTTAACATGGAGACAGAGTTCTGGAGTTTTTTGTCATATCGGCATTTCATCCACACGGAAACGCCGTTTTGGGAGGCTGTAAACTGGGCCTAGAGTGAACAAATCCATAAACGACTACCGTTTCGTCTCCATGTGGACAGTCAACCACATCTTTCTTGAAACGATTACATCACACATAACATAGCCCACTTACACTGCATGCTTGTGTCAAACCAAAACAAAAATGGTGGATTACAGGGTTGTGTCCATGCTGCAGAAGCTATTGAACTTGTTACAGCTTTAACAGCAAAATCTGATGCTCCTTTTTACCACGCCAGCAAACAACATACACCAGATGTTCTTAAATCCACCACGGAGAACAACCAGAAGGGCTACCAGGAGCAGTTTTCTGTAATCTTCTCTCTTTTGGTGCGTTTCCGTGGCAGCAATACAGCGCCATGTACAGGCTTGGCATATATACTACAGCGTTTTCAGTCGTTTTCAGTGGTTCCTTGCTTACACAGATATTTCCTGAAACAATCCCGTATTAATGGAAAACTTTACAAAACGAAACAGAAATAAAGTAGAGCCTTTGCATCAAAAGAAGCCAGTTGAGGTGGTTCAGGCATCTGATCAGGATGCCTCCTGGAGGTTTTTCTGGGCACTTCCAAGGAGACCTCAGGAAAGACCCAGAATGCGCTGGAAGGATTATATATCTTGTCTGGTCTGGGAACACCTTGGGATCCCTCAAGAGGAGTTGGAAAGTGTCACTGGGGAGAAGGATGTCTGGGTTGACTTGCTCAACCTGCTACCACAGCGACCTGGCCTCGAATAAGCAGAAGAAGATGGATGGATGAATCTTGCAACAGTCTGATCTACTGGTAATGATTTTTGTTTTCCTATTCCCACTTCAAGTTTTCACCCAAATATTTGCCAGATTGCAGATTTAGTGTTGGATATGTATAATTGCCTGGGAGAGCCTCCCCCAGACCTTCTCTTATTAACTGTGCATCACTTTGTAAAATGAACTGTTGTGGAACTGTTTTCCAATTCTAAAAAGTTACCTATGGCATACATAGGCTACCTGATACTTTTATGAAATCAAATTTATCAAACAGGCCTGACAAGAGGATATATTGTTATTTGCAATGATTCGCCGACTGTCAAAGAAACTGGATCAGCAAACACATGAACAAGTATCAGCGTATATGATACAGTAGTGATGCTAACTGTTCCAGAGGCAGGGGCATGACCCCCAATGACCTGGGGAGCTCTTCATGTCCTTCCATGACTCTGGGGAGCACTGTCAAACTGTTTCTTTGCCATTTAAACACAGAGCCACATGAAGTATTCCTGGAGTATCAAAGACTGTGTGATGGTGTTTGAGTCTGTTTTCAGTGGGCCGGTTTTGGGGAATGTGGCTGAGCTGCTGTGACGTCATTAGCTGTAGAAAACAGACGATGAAATGACTGAGGTTCTTAAGTGTGTCCACTGAGGAGCCTTGTAAAAAGAGCAGTCTCTCCTCTCTTTTCCTCTTTCTTTCTTCCTGGGATTGCAGGTCATAGCTGCCGTTTTCCCACACTTTGGATTTTCCATTTGTTGCTGGGCTTAGCTCATATTCTGAGTGCTGCTGAGGATTAGAAAAGTGCCGAGTTAATCTGCTCAGAACTATTTAATCTCTGCTTTCTCAAACTGCTACAGAGTAAATGTGAAGTTTCTTTACTCTTCTTGCCGCTGTTTTATGTTCATCAGACATCCATCGTTAGTGTGAAAATCCTGCTAGTGACTTCAAAAAGTATGAACACATGTCTGAACAGAGAGGACACCTCCCTGACTTTAGTGTTAAACAGTTTTACTCAATCCAACTATTTCTAACATCCTCAGTCCAACTGTAAGTCACATTTCCAGACCCTAAACTTAATGAGCAATGTGTCCCTCAGTTCATTCTGTTATTAATAAGCACAGAGCCTTTCAATACGTCCCTTAAATGTTTAAATCTTCCTTCCTACAACCATACTCTATAAAAAGTTTAGGTCCTTCTTCTTTCTTACACATGCTTGCTCCAAGTGCCCAAATAGAAACCTCATGTTTAAAACCCTAAATATAGTATAAAGCCTCTCCTTCTGCAACAGCAGCAGCTCAAAAGCTTTATTGAAACAGCTGATAAGCATGTTTGAGTGAACAGGTCACTGAAACATTGAGAAAGAGCTGATTTAAGTTGTGAAAAATAAACCAAATATAGCTGGTTCTGATCTCTATGCAAGACAAACTCTGATGTTTTTATATACAGTATGAAGGCTGGGTTTGGGATTTACTTTCATCATTGTGGGTAAAGGACAGCAGAAGGGAGCAGAGGGAGGAATGTCTGGATGTGGATGCATATCTTTGACTCAGAATTATATCCTACAGTAAATCCTGTAAGGTAAATATTTGCTTTAGATTATACATTTGCTTTATGCTAGGTCAAAATGCACACATCCCCACTCAACAAAACTAAGAACAGTCCATAGTAGAGAGAATGCTTCCTCCTCATATAGGTTGTTTAAGGTAACAGATTCCTAAAAAGTAATGCGAGCTTGAATGCCATTTACTGAGCTCTTTAGCTACCATAACACTGTTTTGGACAAAAAACATTGCTTTCAATGGATTGCTTTTAAAGTTTGCTGATGTATTTTTATATTGTTGGTACTTTTTGAACAAAATATCTTGGTGCTGTCTTGCTGGGCTTCATATGTGATGTGTTATCGTGTTTTTGCAGATATATTTGGGTATCTGGAGTATCTACTGAGCCGCAAAATGGGAAATATAACAACAAAGTCCTTTGGTTTTGGCCCGTCTATGTCTGACACTACAAAAAATGTGGTGGTCCATTTGACATCACAGTGACAGTCATAATAATGAAACCTGGCTTCCGAGCTAAACTTTTTTGCAGGAATTGTTTTTTCTCACAAGTGTAAAAGCTGCCTAGTTAATGTTGAGCGCTGTGCAGAAGCTGCTGAGATCTGTTGTTGGCTGCAAAGACCAGCATCAGTCTTTACTTTGCACTCCATTCTCAGGACCACATGGACAAAATTGTTAGTACCCTTCCATTAAAGTAAGAAAAACCCACAATGGTCACTGAAATAACTTGAAACTGAAAAAAGTAATAATAAATAAAAACTTACTGAAAATTAACCCATAAAAATCCAATTCCTTTGTGGTTGAAAAGAATCGTTAAAAAACAAACTAATGAAACTGGCCTGGACAAAAATTATGGTACCTGAAGAAAAAAACAGAGGGGCATGTTAAACTAAGGTGTGTCCTGTAATTAGCATCACAGGTGTCTTCAAACTTGTAATCAGTCCATCTGAATATTTATAGGGTGAAAAGAAGCCACTGTGCTGTTTGTTCCACACTGAACATGGCCCACAGAAAGCTAAGGAGACAGTTGTCCCATGAGATTAGAAAGACAATGACTGCGTCTACATGGTCTTGAGTATCCCGGTTCCTATCAGGTTTTTCTTGAGTATCCCGGTTTCTCTTGTGCATGTATACGTCTTCAGAAACTGGGATATTACAGTATCCCAGTTTTGAGAAACCCGGTTTTGCTACCTGGAGAACTCCAAAGGAAAACGGGATACTGTGTCATGTATATGCCGCATCCTGTTTTTGTGGCTGCTGTAGACTACCTGCACAGGTGCAACTTTGAATTTACTTACTCTGACTTAACGTCAGATACTGTAAATACTGCGTCTGGGTGGCGAAGGAACAGCTGATCTGCTCTGCCCAGAGAGAGTGACAGCTGAGCAGCTGTGTCTGCAGCAGATCAGTTTGTGTACTGACAGCAGTAAAAACGCGCTCAAATTTAGATAAAACATGAACTGAACGGTTTAACTTTTCAGCCATGAATGAATCGTGAGCAATGTTCACTGTGGAGACAGAAAATGACGGCTCACTCCGTGAGTTAGAGCTCTGTGAGCTGAAGATGGAAAGACGGCACTCGGTAAGCGACCTGCACAGCCCGTCAACTCCTCCCAGTCCTCACATTTAGAAACGGTGACTTTTCTGGTGTACTTTCAAAACAAAAGCGTATCCTTTTTTCAAACGTACCTCCTCTGGTGTTTTTAAAATAACATCACAACTATCTGTGCAGATATGATTAAGTGATCAGAAACCAGAACACTAGTTCTTCTCATGTATACAGGGATATGAATAACCAGGTTTCTCTGTGAGCATGTAAACACAGTATCCTGAATATGATAAAAACCAGGATAGGACTCCTTGACGGGATACTTAGTCCATGTAAACGCAGTCAATGATGGACAAGAATGTTAAAGATAAAGGCTATAAGAGCATCTCTAAGCAGCTTGATGCTCCAGTGACTACAGTTGGACATATCATTCAAAAGTTTAAGGTTCACAGGACTGTAGCCAACCTCCCTGGATGTGACTGTGAGAGGAAAATTGATGACAAATTGAAGAGACGGATAATGGTAATCAAAGAGCCCAGAACAACTTCCAAAGAGATTAGAGGTGAACTGCAAGGTCAAGGTTCATCAGTATCAGAACGCACCATCCGTCGCTGTTTGAGCCAAAGTGGACATAGTGGAAAATGACCAAGGAAGACTCCACTGTTGAAAGCAAATCCTTAAAAAGCCAGACTGGAATTTGCCAAAATGCATATTAAAAAGGCACAAAGCTTCTGGGAGAATGTCCTTTGGACAGAAGAAACAAAACTGGAGCTGTTTAGACAGACACATCAGCTCTATGTTAACAGACACAAAAGTGAAGCATCCAAAGAAAAGGAGACTGTAGCTACTGTGAAACATGGAGGAGGCTCTGTTATGTTCTGAGGCTGCTTTGCCGCATCTGGCACAGGGGGTCTTGAATCTTCAGGATACAATGAAATCTCAAGACTATCAAGGCATTCTGGAGCCAAATGTGCTGTCCAGTGTCAGAAAGCTTGGTCTCAGTTGCAGGTCATGGGTCCTCCAACAGAATAATGAATGAAATACCTGTGACAGGTGCAGAAGTCTCACTGAGGGTTACAGAAATCGCTAGATTGCAGTGATTGCTTCAGAAAGTCATGCAACAAAATATTAAATTGAGGGCACCATCAGTTTATCCAGGCCAGGTTCAGTTTGTATTTTGAAATCGACTCTACTGAACCAGAATTCAAAAGCAATGTCTGAGTTAATTTTCATTACACTTTTATTTATTACTACTTTTGTCAGTTTCAAGTTATTTCTGTGGCCATTGTGGTTTTTTCTTTCTTTAACAGAAGAGTTCCAACAATTCTGTCAAGAAAATATAAATATATAACTGTATTTCCTCTCTTTGAGATTTAAACATAAGACACAACTAACAAATGAGTGAAAACAGCATTTGATTTCACAGCCTGTGTTTGGAGTCAGAGGGAAATGTCTTCTTTGTAAATCAGGCAAATGTTCTCTGTGCTGACTGTAGGGAAGGTCTGAGGTAGAATCGCTTGGATAAAGAGATATTAGGAGTCCAAGGTAAGCAGCTTTTCATCCCGTGTGTTTTTCCATAAAACCATAATATTTTTTTCATCTTTTCATGCTGCATCCGTTTCTTGTCATACAACAAAATAGGAACATTCCAGGTATTTGGAAGCCTACTTGGCATTAATCTTGATTCTGATTCCTGCTGTTTTAGGTCCAACTGTTACGTATTACTACAAATACTCCACGCTGCACATGGCTGCGGAGTAAATATCTGAGGACAAATGAGGAGAAACTGAAGGAAACAGTAAACACAGTTAGTCGTTAGCTGACCTTGTAATCCTCTCTGTTGCCGTAGAACCTTGTGAGCTGACTTCATGTGATGTGTTTATGTATTTCTAAGTGCTGTGTGTATTTGTGCCTCACCACAGTGACTGCATCGTTCACAAGCGACTCCCCAAACACAATGATGAAGAGCATGTCGTTGACGTGAACCTCCTCGAACACGGCCAACACCGCCACCGGGTCGACGGCAGAGATCAGCGCTCCAAACAACAGGAAGTCCATCAGCTCTGCCTGCACGCGCTCATCTGCAGAACAATCACAGGTTTACTGTTAAAGTTCTGAAAATAATAACAGATAAATAAATAAAAAGCCAAACAGGAAAAGCTTCAGGATCAAACAGATAGTCTTATCAATCTGTCAGTGGGACTTCCACTGCATGTTTGAGGCTAACTATTGAATCTCAGTGACTTAAAAAAACACTGACAGTATCACTGAAAGACGTAATGGAGATACACATGGTTAATTTGAACATCTTTGCATTTCCTCTTAATTACCTAACTCCCTTTAGTCCCACCTGTCCTTAAAGAGAGCCCATATTTAATACATCTTGTGTCATATTAGCATCACACTTTGCAGAGCTGCCGGGATAAAATCAAACTTGAAATTTCCATTTATGTTGTCTTCAAAGTGGATGGCAAGCATTAGCTACCCTGTCACCTGATATGCACCATGCGATTTCAGGCTGTCCCAGATGAAAGCCGCTCAATCCTGGTGATATCTTTGGTCGTGGCTCTAACACAACCAAAGATTATGTGTGTGCTTCTGCATGTTCTGTTAGAACATGCACTGGAGCAAGCACGCATAAAGTAGAGCTTTAGACTAACAGAAACAGAATGTTTCCTTCTGTAAGTGTGTAATGGTACATAGTTGTGTACAAGAGGTTTCTTAGTATTAGGGACTCTGTATTTTACTTTTAAATCTTGATGTTTGCACGTCATCTTATCCATGAGAGGTTTCAAATCCATGAACACGATGAAAAGCAAGTTAACTTGCTCTTTAGACAATGTGAGTGCAGAAGGTAAAAATGACAGCTGCATCAGGTATAAATTAAGAAAACCTTCATTCATCATGAAAAAAGTCATTGATGAACTTTAACCTTGTGGCTCATTGAAAGATGTTCAATATTGTTTCAAAAGTGATATTTTTCAAGGTTGATTTTGGGACAGAATTTGCAGAAGGATTCTGACTCAATCAGAAGATTCTGCTCACATTACCTGCAGTCTGCAGGTCTTAGCTCTTATGTCCAGGCTAAAATAATTGTATTTCAGAGAAGTACATCACACTATCCAGCTCACCTGTGCTGTGCTGGGTTTGATCGTTTATGTATCAACATGCAATCATTGTTTTCAAATGGTTTTTCAAACTTGATAAAATTGGTGTAAAAAAAGTTAAATATCACATTTATGCGTTGATTAAATTTAATCCACCGACTTGACTTTGGCCACTTCTTTTAACACTGTCATGAATAAGTTATCAAAATTACAATATAAAACTTTTTAATGATGTGTTGAAATGAAAAACATGCTCAGACCTGATTTTAACGGAATATACATTTTGAAATAATGACTAGATCTTACAAGGTAAAACATAAATCCTAACAAAAAGCCAAGTTAAAATAAGTCAAATAATGATGTAATTTTATTTGAGTAAATAAAAGCAATGAAAATAGGATGGCATATATGACTTACTGAGCTCTGGTTAATAACTCAACACCTGACTTTTGGTCCAAACATGAGGAACAAACTTTGGCTTTTAAATTAAGTTTGTCTGAATTAAACAATTCTGCTAGTTATTCAATCACAACAACATTCTAATTAACATGATGTGTCATTACATAATATGTGATGTATCATAGAAAACTGAAGGTGGAGTTTTGGTTTTACACGTGAACTCTCCTTTTATATTGGACACTAACAGCCATCTGCTGGCTGAAACCTCTGTCATGTACTCTCAGTGTGACCTAAGACTGACCTATGACCCCCAGCAGTTTGGCAGCGTACAGACAGAATCCGGTGCAGAAGGCGTTCCACAGCGTCCCCACCACGGCGTACATCAGGATGGCTCCCAGGTTGTCAAAGAAGAGACGAGCCGGCATGAAGTACCCTGCATCTCCTACGATGGTGGGCAGCAAAAAGAGGAAGAAGAGGGCGGGCTCTAGCTGATAAAGCTGCTTCTTATTGGCTATGAGAACAACCCCACCCAGGACCAGACCCAGGAGGATCAGCATGCAGCTCTCTGGGACCACGGTGGTGAACCGCTGAGAGAAGTGAAACACTACAGGAGGAGAAAAGCAGGACAGAATATTAAAACTGTATTTCACAGACTGTTTTAAAGTCTTTCTATCATAATCATAAAGATTCTTTAATTCAAGTCTAGTACAGAGGAAATTGATGAAAATATTTAAGGCTGATCCCAGACCACCAATGACTGCAGATCTACTATCTGAAGAATATCAGTTTATCTTTATTTGTATAGGGCTAATTCATTTTAAATTTAATCTGAAGAAACTTAACAAAAAAGAGCTCATCTAGACCATACATCCAATTATAGCAGTTTGATCTTTGCATCTAAAGTTATTTCATCAGTCAGTCTGTATTTCTGCTATTTAGTTTGTGTATCTAAGTTTTGGACGTTTGTGTTGATTATAAATGTTTGACATCCAACCAATTATGTTTATCAATCGTTGTGCCATCAATGTCACAACTGCAGATTCTAAGACACTTAAAATGCAGAGTTTGGTTTCTTTAGTCAGGTTCCAACAAGGCTGTTTCTCAGTATTATCTGCCAGGATGACTGCAATTTAGATTCTGCAAAAACTGGCTAAACTAAAGAGAATACAGTGTTCTGACTTCAGCCTGTAGTCTGAGGAGTATTGTCCACTTGTCTTTTGGCTGTCTGCAGAAAAACAGTCTGTGTGAAGAGCCAAAGAAGGGGAAGGAATCCCTCTTTCCTCATCATCACTCCTGCTCGCTCCAGAATTAACAGTCAGTTCAATAAAATAATAATTTTTATCCATTTCAAAGTTATCCTTAAACTGGAAAGCATCCACCCATCGTTAAGTCAGGCCTGTAGCTACAATCCTCCTGAAGCTCCAGCTTATGTACCGTCTCTTTTGCATGACTGTTTGAATGTAAACAAGCACAGTGAGCAAAGTATAGTACCCTATATTAGCAGTGTGGTTTGGTAGTATTTTTATCTAGGATTGAGGGTACACTCACATTAGGTCAGATTGCCCTGTACCGTGCCAAAGCGCACTTGTCTCCACTCCCTAGTCCCCCACTGGAGTCAGCACAAAGGAAAAATATTGCTAATTGCTAAAAGGAAGACTTGCATCAACTATAAGTCTGGAGCACGTTGCATGTGCAATAGCAGTTGTACTGTCCCCACGCCTGCCTGTTACATCTACACAAAAGGCAAAGAAGTGTACTCTGATCATAGGGAACAAACTAGAATTTGGAGCTCAGTGCTGGGGCATGGTACGGATTGCCAATTGAGAAAAAAATGGCTGCATCAGGCTAAACTGGTACACTGTGTGCCTGATTCTGGCACATGCTTGTGGATGTTAGGCAAAGAGGACTCAAAGACTGGATGGCCGCAGATGGCTACGGTGCACCCCTGGGCCAGGTTTAAGTCCAGTGTGTGGCTCCTTTCCTGCATATCTCTCCCCCACTCTCTCATCCCTGTATCTGATTCTATCTACTGTTGTCCTCTTTAATTAAAGGCATAAAATACCCCAAAGTGATACCTTAAAAAGAAACAGACTGAAAACTGGTGCTAGCAATGCTAATGTTAGCCACACTCTGCAGACTGATTTGACATTGTGTACTCTGTGACAATTTTAAATAAAACGTACGGAAGTCTGGCACTTTTCTGAATGTTTTCTTATGTTTAGACTTGATTGGTTTTCTGAATTAAACTTAACTTTAAAAAGCTAAGGTACTCAGTACCAGCAATTCAAAATTTTTCCCTTTGCGGGACTTCTTCAAGCGTACCAGCACTTCTCACCAGTTGCCGTACGCTCTCCTGTCCTCTCTACAGCTCACAGCTTTTATGGATAATTTATGACGGCGTCTAAATAGATACATTGCCGTGGTGCACTGCACACCTCCTGCTCTGTACTGTGACATTCGTTTCTGTGCATGAATCCAGATGAACTCAGCAATCTCTAACCTACATGTCTTCTGGATGGTCCAGTTCTAGACCAGAAGCAGCATACAAGCAGCAGTGCCACCCCCGAGGAACATGACGCTCCGCTAACACCTGTTCCTGCAGGTACTTCCCCCAAAGAAGATGCCAACGATATTCCATAACAACACAGTTTTCAGAATGAATGACTGGATTGTTGGCTAAAGGATCATGGACAGTGTTTTGGCTCAAAGAACATCTGACTCATTGGCAGAGACCAAAAGCAGCTCAAACACAGCAGGGAGCCAGGGTGTCAATGTTTAATCTCAACATTTGGTGCTGACAAGACAAAACTACTACACCCCGTTCCAAATTATTATACAAATGATATTTTTCTCTGATTTTCCGAAATATTCATAGCAAATGACAGTCAGTATAATTTAAGTCATCAACTGTTAGAGCATAATTCAAATCATATTGAACAAACCTCCCAGTGATAACTTTTTTTTTTCAAAAACAAAAAATACTCAAAATGCTCTGTTCCAAATTATTGTGCATAACAGAGTTTCAAAACATTTTATAGGTTGTAAAGAACTGAAAATGGTCATTTGTTGAATTTTCAGCATCAGGAGGTCATATTTACTGAAATCAAAGCTATTTCAATCAAAAACATCTTAACAGGCCAAGTTCCATGTTAATATAGGAGCCCTTCTTTGATATCACCTTCACTATTCTTGCATCCATTGAACTTGTGAGTTTTTGGAGAGTTTCTGCTTGAATTTCTTTGCAGGATGTCAGAATATCCTCCCAGAGCTGCTGTTTTGATGTGAACTGCCTCCCACCCTCATAGATCTTTAGCTTGAGGATGCTCCAAAGGTTCTCAACGGGGTTGAGGTCAGGGGAGGACGGGGGCCACACCATGAGTTTCTCTCCTTTTATGTCCATAGCAGCCAATGACACAGAGGTATTCTCTGAGATGGTGCATTGTCATGCATAAAGGTCTTTTTGCTACGGAGGGCACGGTTCTTCTTTTTGTACCATGGAAGAAAGTGGTCAGTCAGAAACTCTATATACTTTGCCAAGGTCATTTTCACACCTTCAGGGACCCTAAAGGGGCCTATCAGCTCTCTCCCCATGATTCCAGCCCAAAACATGACTCCACCTCCTCCTTGCTGACGTCGCAGCCTTGTTGGGACATGGTGGCCATCCACCAACCTTCCACTACTCCTCCATCTGGACCATCCAGGGTTGCACGGCACTCATCAGTAAACAAGACAGTTTGAAAATGAGTCTTCATGTATTTCTGGGCCCACTGCAACCATTTCTGAATGTGAAATAGTAATTTATTTTTCTTATTTTATTTATGGAGCTTAATTGTTTAATGTTATGTGTCCCCCCATGTCCATGTTGACATTTGATCCACAAGGATTTGACCTGGAAAGCGACTGTTTATGTGATTTATTTTCAGATTAAAAATATCTAAATATATATCAGGTATTGTGCAGTGCAGCTAAACAATTACTGAGCTCTAATTTTTGTTCCATATCTGCCAAATTAATTCTGTGGTTGTCTGACACACCGACAACAACTGATTAAGGAGAGTACTGGCTGCTTCTGAGGATTATTTTGTTTGTTTGTTTCTGGGACAGGAATGTGCATCACTGATGACATTTCATCAATATGCTGCAAAATAAATATGCCTGACGTTCGTACATAGTCTAAATTTCATACATATTTCTGAGGCAAACTGAGAAGAGGAAAAATACACATTTACAAAACCAAGATAGCTTGTTGGACAGTTTACAAGACAGCACACATGAGAAGCCACAAGCAGGTTTGCATGTAAAATGGGAATATTTGTTTTAGCTTTGAGTCTTTAGACAGTTATCAGCAGCTTCAGACTTTCTTTTAGTCCATTTGCTCCCAAAGTCACTAATCAGTCTGTAAGCAAAGGAAAGGCACAGACAGGAAGTTTTGACTCACTGAATCCAGAATATTCTCTGTCACTCCCAGAGGTTTTATCGTCATCAGAGGATAGCTGATGGGTCCTGAGATTGGTGACACTCTCCTCTCAGCTCTGTGATGGTCTGCCCTCTCTGCCTGTGTGAGCTTGGTTTAGTTTCTCGGCTCAGAAGCCAACAGGCCCAGTCAGGAAGGACTTAAGCTCATTTAACAAGTTTCCACTCCTACATCTCTCTCCTGTCTGCCTACCAGACCTTAAATAACCAGTTTGGTTTGGTTTTCATCCAACGCTCACAACCAGATCAGTCATCCATCTATCAGAACCACAGTTGATCTATCGGATTAACATATTAATGATCAATTTATCTATGGTTGAAAATATTAAACTTTGTTAGATTCTCTTCTTTGTCACTTTGAGCTTGTTTTTTCAAGCACATATAGAAAATCTAGACCTGATTATAGCATTATTCTAAAAGGTTAAAACTATTTTAATCCAATTCAGTTCAATTCAACTTTATTTGTATAGCACATTTCATACAACTGTAGACTCAATGTGCTTTACAGAAACATCTTAAACAATCTACCATAGACGGAGCTTAAATCTAATGATACCAGGATGGATAGTTCGTTTGAATCATTGTTGAGTTTTAAATCATTGTTACCTTGACTAGTGCTGTTTTGGTGCTGTGACTGACTCTGAATCCTGATTGGTATACATCAAACAGCATTTAATCACATTTTAAACATGATCCTGTAAAAAGGCCAGCATCGTGAGAAAGGACTGGTAAACTATGGCAAAAATCAAAACAACAATTAGTTGAACTTTTTACCTCAATTACGATTAATGAACGATTATTCCACCCCCAACTTCCGACTCTGTTTGTTCTGTAAATATTTGTATAATTTTAAAACAAACAACTGAAAGGAACAGGTACAGATGAACAATTAATGGTTATTTATTGAAAAATTTGACATCAAAACACACATCAACTGAAATGAAAATGTTTTTTTTTTGTAAAAGGTCAAATTTTTCCACAATAAAGGAGGAAAAATAAAATAATTGACAAGGCAGGTTAACATCGGTTAGAAGCTCTAAATGTCAGTTTTGATTATTTTTCGATTAATTTCCCAGCTCTATTGTGAGACTTTCAGTGAAACATGCTAATCAAACACGCTAACTTTAGCCTGAGGTCAAGAGAGGAGTAACCGACACAGACCTCTGAGCAAACAGACAGATCAGCGGTAGTCGCTGCAACATAATGGATAGGGCTGTCGAACTACTGGGATTAATCACTGACACTGGGCAGTCAATCAGGATCAATCCCATTTTTAACTGTGTGTTGAAAATTCAGTTATTTTGCATTTAAAAACAAACTTCTAAGCCCATATTGACAATGTTGGGCATTTCTCACTTTCCTGATTTGAGAATCAAATGAAGGCAAAGAGATTTTTATGATCTTTTAGATTTATTCATCGAATAGTTTAATCTTGGAAACAAACTGTTTAACACAGCTAACTTTAGGGGTGGGAGAAAAAATCAACACAGCATAGTATCGTGGTATTTTGTCTGGTGATATATCATCTCATCCACCAAGTATCAGTTTTTTTAAATTAATTGCTAATATGACCTTAAGCCTATGATAATGGAAAAATAAAATCAGCTGATTGGATTTCCAGTGAGGTGGGCAGAGGTGACGGTCATAGAGCAGGAGAAAGTTAGTACAGCAAACATGGCAGCACCAAGAAAAGGACATTAGGAATGCAAGCAGGGCACGAATGAGATGGACATGACACAGGAGGTTCGCAAGAAGTGCTACATGAAAATAAAATACTGCGTAAATATAACAAACATGAGGGCAAGTCTAATGCTAAATAAGTTAAACAGTTGAAAAAATGGTATAGATTACAAACATATTGCAACACATGGTGTTGCAATACTCACTGTATTGCAAAATGTTTAAAATCTCAATAATATTGAATCGTGACCCTAGTATTGTGATAATATCGTGAGGCCACTAGTGAATCCCACCCCTAGTTAACATCAAGAAATACATGCAGGAGTGCATGTACAAAATGACTCACTGGAGTCCAGTGGCCCCTGGTTAATGTGACAGCATTAAAAATCCATGGGGGTTCATGTTTTCTTTCTTTCTCTGTGCTAGTAACCCAGTCAAGGTTAACAGTTAAGCTGAGAGATGATCTTCACAACCCATCAAAGAAACTTCTGGTAGATTAAAACTAACAGCATCAACTTAATCACTAAAAAAGAGCTTGCAATGGGTGAAAAAGTAAATGACAATAGTTAAAGTGAGGAGAGAAAATGTGAGATTGTTGATACCACAAGGTGCAGATTACTTATGTCATGATCCTGAGGTTTGATGTTGTGTTTTTAGTGTTTGATCCATTTCCTGTTTCATTGTTCCCTCCTAGTGTTTCTTGTAGGTTTTCTTGTTATCTTCCTCCGTTTAGTCAGAGCTTCTGCGTTAGGCATTTAATTCTCCTGAGTTTCTTTGTAGTAGAGGTTTTAATTTCTAGTGCACTAGCTAGCCGCTCTAGCTGCATGATGGAGCAGGGGTTAGCGCCGTTGCCTCACATCAAGAAGATTCCTATTTTGCTTCCCGGTCAGCTTGGGTTCATGCTTGGGTTCTCTTCGGTTACTGTGGCATCCTCCCACCACTAAAGACATGCTCAACAATAGTCATGCTTCTTAGGTTAATTGGTGACTCTAATTTGGCCATGGCTGTGAGTGTGAACGTGCCTGGTTGTCTGTCCAGGGTGAACCCCGCCTCTCACCCAATTACAGCCGGGAAAGAAATCCAGCCCTCCCAACAGGATGAGCAGTTTAGATAATGGATGGATGGATGATCTCTATACTGTTTTCCTTGAGTCATAAACTCTATTTCTGGCTTTGACACTTGTGGGGTGAGAATATTCCTATCAAACAGATTTAATGTTGGACGCCACAGTCATCAGTTTATATGTCTGTTTGCTGTATTGGTGAAAGCTGACATGCCATCTAAAGCACCTTGAATAGGCAGAAACTGTCCAGTCCTTCAGCATAAACAGGGAGGTCAGAGGTGAAATCCTTGCTAATGTGGGCTGAGTTATAAATTTAAAAGGTTGCACTAAATGAAAAGCTGTTTTGAAGCCAGAAGAGACAGCTCTTCCTGCTGAGCAGAATGATCTCTGGTAATGACCAGACACTGAGCTCTCATCACTTTTATGATTCCTCCTGCACTCAGCTGCTGCAGAATTGAGAGGAGAGGGAGAGAGCTGCAGCTGCTGAGTCATGACTCACTTTACACCTGAAGTACCTGAGTTTAAGAGTGATGACTCATAATCTCTTTCCTCTGATTGGTCGGTACATTTCTCTCTTTTAGGCATGGCTAACAGGATGTAGGCCACGGCCTTGGGCACGCAGCTAGAAATTCATCGTTGAAGGTCGAATGTGAGTCACAGCATCAAAAGTGATCACAAACACACACAGGGCCGGCTTTGAGTGACACGCCACATAAATCAGAATGAGGACAGGCAAACATCAAAGACTGAGGGGATCACTGCCCCTCTGGGCGGCACAGAGCCGTCTCTGTTTCCTTAAATGATCGTCTGTTTGATTAAAACAGCATAAACTGTATCTACATCAGCTCAGTGGACAGATTCTGACCGTGACGGAAATACATAAATATGTCTGGTTAGTTATGAGTCTATTTCCTGTAAGTGATTTTGGCTGGGATCTCCTGCAAACATGATATCAGATACAACCCCAAATCCAAAAATGTTTGGTGCTGTTTAACATGTAAATAAATACAGAAAAGCTGAAGCCATATTCATCCACAAAAAGAACCAAACATATCAGATGTTGAAACTGAGACGTTTTACTGTTCATGAAAAAATGTAGCCCTAATTTGATGGCATCAACATATCTCAAAAAAGTAGGGACAGGACAACCAATGTTGGAAAAGTGGCACTAATGAATAAATAAATAACAGCTGGAGGGGCATTTTTCAACTAATTAGGTTAATCAGAAACAGGTCAGTAACATGACTGAGTATAAAAGGAGCATTTTAGAGAGGCAGAGCCTCAAAAGTAAAGATGGGCAGAGCTTCATCAATCTGCCAAAAACTGTGTCAAAACTTTGTGAAACAATTTCAGAAAAAAATTCTTAAACATATAACTGCAAAGACTTTGAAATTCTACCATCTACAGTACACGCTTTTTATCAGAAGATTTACAGAATCTAGAGAAATCTTTGTGCACAAAGACCTAAAGTTGGGCCCTCAGGGGCCACTGCATTAGAAACAGTCATGATTCTCCACTGGAAATCACTGCACTAGCTCAGGAACACTTCCGGAAATCAATACCAGTCAACATAGTTCAGAGTGCCATTCACAAATTCAAATTAAAACTAGAAGAAGCCATATGTGAAGATGATCCAGAAATACCGCAGTCTTCTCTGGGCCAAAGCTCTTTTAAAATGGACTGAGGCAAAATGAAAAACTGTTCTGTGATCAGACAAATCAAAATTTGAAATTCCTTTAGAAAACCACAGAAGCCTTGTCCTGTAGACTTAAGAAGAGAGGGACCATCCAGCTTGTTCTGAGTGCACAGTTCAGCCTGCATCTCTGATGGTATGAGGTTGCATTAGTGCCTATGGCATGAGCAGCCCACACATCTGAAAAGGACAGATGCTGAAAAGTAGAGAGAGGTTTTATAGACACATATTCTTCCTTTCAGACAACATCCTTTCAGGGAAGGCCTTGACTATTTCAGCAAGACAATGCTAAACCAGATACCACATCCATCATAGCAGCATGGACTCACAGAAGAGTCTTTGCTGAACTGGCCTGCCTGCAGTCCAGACCCTTCATCAAAAGAAAACATTGGTCAGATATTTGTTTTATTATGCCAGGACTGCTAAGAAGCTAGAATCCTACATCAGAAAAAAGGGACAACATTCCTCTCCCCAAACTCCATGTTTACAGATTGTTGCTAAAAGAAGAGGGCTGCTACACAATGGTAGACATGACCCGGTCCCTACTTTATTGAGATGTATCGCCGCCATCAAATTCAAAATGAGCTAATGTTTTTCATGTAATGGCAAAATGTCTCAGTCCCAACATCTGATATGTTGTTTATGATCTATTCTAAAAAAGAAGGGTTTATTAGATTTGACAATCATTGTTTCACCTGTTTTTTTGTTACATTTAACACAGCGTCCCAACCTTTTTTGAATTGGGGTTATACTTCAGTGATAAAAGTAACAATCTGGACTCTTCTTCTGATAATCTTGATTTTTATTTAGAGTCCTTTTACACATTTTTTATACACTTTATAAAGTTATACATAAAGTTATATGATATATACATCATATGCAGTGTTGGGATAGTTATTTTAAAAAGAAATCAATTACACATTACTCGTTATTGTCTTAAAAAGCAATGCATTACATTAATAACTAATTATACTGCTAGTTATTAGAGATGTGAAACTTAAAGTATCTCATGATTCAACTAAACCATGATTCATGGAGTCACGATTTGATTCAGTATTGATATTAAATTCAAACCGATTCCCGATTCACAACACATTAACTTCTTCTTAGTGAAGTCTGCTGTGCACTACAGAGCTGTAAATGGTTATTTGACATTAAAAAGCTTAATAAAATATGTTAATGATGATGCATTTATTTGTAGTTTTATTTGTAGTTCACCATTAGATGGTTCAGAACAGTTGTGTTCTAGTTTGTGTTGAGCTGCAGCCTCTGGTCCTTTTCCTCTAATACATCATTAATTTAACTTTACCTCTTTCTTTATCCACCTTCTTATTTTCTCTGCTGCTCACTCCTGTTCTTCACTATGATTCACTGATAATCCTTTGCTAACTCCCCTCACAGTCTGCCAATACACTCTCCTGTCCCTTCACCTCTATCTTGTTTTTTACTACATCCTCATCTCCTCAGAACCTTTTCCTGTACATCCTTTACTACCTCCATGTCCTTCTGTCCTTACGCCCCTCTTTACTTCCTTAGTCCTAAGCCAATTCCTCCCTTTTCTGGCCTTATCTACCTCCCTCTGGCCTCTTCTGCCCTTCATTGCACCCTTGGTGCCTTCACTTACTCTTTTTCTCCTAACTGCATCATCCTGCCCTTCACTACATTTACTTTTTCCTTTCTCTGGATCAAGCACATACAGTTCTGTGAAAAAGTATTTCCCCACTTCCTGTGACAAACTTCACCCTCTGTTAGTTCTCTGACTCTTTTCTGAAAGCTTAAAATTCCTGCTTTCTGACTCAGACTAGAACACAGCAGGAAAACTCTGGTCTGACCCTGCCGTGAGCCTAAGGATGACTTCCTGCATGAACGCCTCGTCTCTACTTCAGATGGGGACGGGGAACAAAGACAACACATGCAGACTTGGTGAAAACTTTTTCAACAAAACATTTGATTGAAAAAAAAAACAGAGTGGGGCAATGAAAGTTTGCTGGCACTTCCTAAAGAACACACAGACACACACAGGTTGGAGTATAAATAAACACACACCCACACACAGATGAACCTCCCACACACCAGACGGATGAAGAGGACAGAAGCAATGAGAACATTCAGCTGCTCAACATGAAGATTCTCAACAGGATGATTCAAAGTGTTCCAGAAACACAGTTTCACTGTCAGTCTGCAGGTTTCTGTCACTACAAAAGTAAATGTGAGCTATCCTTTGCCAACACTGAGAGTAAAATGTAGTAACAGAATGAAGTTACAGAGCTCACAAAGCCACTGATATACTAACAGAGCAAAGCTAATGTAATACAGTGCAGAGGAATGAATGAGTAGTGATGCTACAGCTTCCTCACAGTGTTATAATCAGTGCAGTTCACTGAAGCTATGCAGTCTGACAGTACAGAATATCACATACAGGGCTCACACAAAGCCCTCAGCATTTAAGGCAGCGCTCCTCTTTAACATCACACCCCCAGGTGATTACCTGTGTGTAAGTCAGCCTGGTCTAGCAGCTGCAGCTGACACACTCATCATGTCACCAGTGGAGTGCAGCTACATGTGCTCCAGACATGGAGGGTTGTGCACGATGGGCCTCATTCATTAATATTTTCCTCAGATTTTTCTTTAATTTATTTTTCAGAGAAACCAATGTGGTATTCATGACACTCTCTTAAACTGCTGAAATGTTCTCACCTGTGTTCTTAAGTTGATGAATGCCAGGCGCCTTTAAGCGGGAAGCACAAGCACATTTCTCTTCATTATCATAGAGAAACGCCCCTTTTATGCCCATATTAGGGCATGGGATAGCAGGGCAGTGTGCAAACACAGAGGGCACGCAGGGGTGAGAGGAGTAGAAGCAACATATCAGGAACATAAGAGGATAATCTTATTATTCTTTTAGCAACAGTGGTGGAAATTATCTTTTTTCTTCTCTTAACTCTTCACTAAAGTATCAGGTGAGTTCTGGTGCCACTGACATAGTGAGTATATGGTGTCACTTCCTGTTTTCCTGCCTTTAACTGTATTACTCTGTGCTATTTCTCCAGCTATTGCTTAATTGTTCCTTTTCCTTCATTGTTTAAAATCTCCTTCATAGCATGTAGTATATTTTGTTTGTCATAGTAAATGCAGGGCTGCATGGCGGCGAAGGGGTTCCCAGTCAGGGCCTTTCTGTGCAGAGTTTGCATGTTCTCCCTGTGCACGTGTGGGTTCTCTCCAGGTACTCTGGTTTCCTTCCACCACCAAAAACATTCTCATTGGGTTAATTGGGGATTATGACTCAAGCCCTGTGATTGACTGGCAACCAGTCCAGGGTCTACCCCACGTCTTGCCCAGTGACAGCTGCGATAGGCTCCAGCCCCCCCTGGGATAAGCGGTATAGAATGGAGGGATTATAAATGCATGGCTCTAAATATCAAGCTATCCTTTTTGTGACCTACTAATAATGGGCATTGATTTCAGCCCTAATAAATCAATAGCAGCTGACCTGTAGTGTGGGTTATTTATGACTTGTCCACTGAGCTGTCAATGAGATTTCTAAACCAAAACAAGACATTCAGAGGAGCAGTGATTATTTAGATCACTGTGGCAGCATGAAGACACTACAGTTTAGGAGTGGCTTCACTATAATGCTCCTTACTAGACCAAATATCCTCCCATTAATGAGAATTTTAAAAGTTGTGTTAATTTAGGGCCCTAATGAGACATCCATCCATTTCCTACACTCCTTATCCTGTTCAGGGTCACGGGGGCTGGGGCCTATCCCAGCTGTAATTGTGTGAGAAGCGAGGTACACACTGGACTGGTCACCAGTCAATCACAAGGCTGACACAAAGAGATAGCCAAAAAAGCACACTCACACTTACGGGCAATTTAGAGCCACCAGTTAATCTAACCAGCATGTCCCTGGCAGAGGGAGAAAGCTGAAATGCCCACGCATGCAGACTCCGCACTGAAAGGACCTGACTGGAAAGTGAACCAAGCACCTTCTATCTGTGAGGCAGCAGAGCTACCCTAATAAGACAGCCTTACCTGACACTATTGGAATGGTAATAGACTTTTAAGAACAATCATTTTAAAATGCTACTCTTCATATCAAGAAAAAATGAGCTGATTTTGACTCCGCTTGTCTGATGCTCACATGCTCCCTGTACAGAGGCTGTGGTCCTTGAAGCTGAAGCAGGGTTTGAATCCCACCTGGGAATCCTCCCACTGTCCTGTCTCTGACATAAAGGCAAAAATGACCAAATCTGAGAAACAGCTTCAGGACTTTATGGAAATCTGACTTGAGTTTTGATCTTCACATGACAAAAGAAGACCGGACTCAGATTCAGATGAATGGACAGAGCCTCAGTGTGGGTGTCTGGGTAACATGACCACCTTAATTGGCAGCATGTATAGCGTGTTATTGTTCAGCAGCACTATGAGTCACCAGCAGCACAGACAACATGACAGTCTTACTGTGTGTGTGTGTGTGTGTGTCTGTGTGTGATGACGCTGGTATAAAATGATGTTTAAACAGAGGACAGAGGAGGGATTCTGAATCCTGATGATCTGCTGCTCTACAGATTTCACTGTGAATACTGTCTCTGCCTTCTACTGACAGGCACAGTGGTGGGGCAGTAACCATACAGTTCACTTTTAGGACTATACAGAGCAGGAAAATGGGAAAAAGCATTTCTACTCAAACCTAACAACAACGTAACATCATACATAACAACACATTTAGGTAGGGGAGTTATGCATTATGAGGGAGCTTAGACAACATAATCTATATCCAATGACAGAGAGTAATCAAAGTCCATCCCAAGTAAGCAGCAGGAAACATGAATGAGGTCCAGCAACAGAAAGGCAACTCATGGTGTGATGGAGCATCCAGAACTGACATAAACATCTGAAGACAAATCTAGAAATTCAGACCATTGCAGCCATAGAGATTAAGAGTTTCTCTAACTTACAAGACTGCTGGAAATCTTTGAGGTAAGAAGTCATTGGACTTCAGATCTTTTCTAGTCATTTGACTGTTCAAAGCGCTTTTTCTCCACAGGTCACACTTACCCAGGGACATCAAACTCAAGGCCAAGGGGCCAAATCCGGCCCATGGTACACATAAACCCGGCCCGCAAGGTAATTTCATATTTTTATTATAACTGGCCCACCAGAAATAGGTCTGCAGATTTCTTCCAGTATGAAATGTAAATTCGACCTTGATGATTTAAATGATCCCTGTTGGGTCACAAAAATTTAAAAAAGTAAAGCATAAAATAATTACATAAAAAGTTAGAAATGTGGGAAAGAAACAAATTTGTATTTTCACTTCATATTTTTAATTTTGCATCTCAAAATGATGACTCAAACCTATTATTTTGACTTTTTACTTTATATTTAGAACATTTTTATTCATAATTTTGACTTTAATTACATATTTTAACCTTTCTAATTCGTGATTTTGACTTTAATCTCATATTTTGACATTTTCCACTTACAATTCAAAATTTTAAATTCATATTTTGACCTTCTAAATTCATTATTTCTGCTTTTTATCTCATTTATTTGCATTTTAAAAAGATTATTTTAACTTTTGTCTCATATTTTTATCTTTTAAACTCATAGTTTGGGATTTTATCACTTATTTGCCCTTGAAAACTCATAATTTTGGCTTTAATCTCATATTTTGACCATTTAAACTCATGATTTTGACTTTTTTCCCTCATATTTTGAAGTTTTAAACTCATTGTTTCTACTTTTATCTCATTTATTTGCAATTTTAAAACATCATTTTGACTTTTTTTCTCATATTTTGACCCTTTAAACTAATGATTTTGACTTTCTTACTCATATATTTGCCATCTAAAAAAATTATTTTGACTTTTTTCTCACATTTTGATTGTTCAAACTCATGTTTTGGGATTTTATCTCTCATTTGCCCTGTAAAACTTGTGATTTTGACATTTACTTAATATTTTGACCTCTTAGACCTACAATGAAAAATGTACACTCATATTTTGACCATTTAAACTCATGATTTTTACTTTTTTTCCTCATATTTTGACCATTTAAATCATTATTTCTACTTCTTTTTTCATATATTTGCAATTTAAAAACATTATTTTGACTTTTGTCTCATATTTTGACCTTTAAAAACATTACTTTGACGTTTAATTTCACGTTTTGAACTTTGAACTAATAAGTTTGCTTCTATCTCAGATTTTGAGCCTTTCAACTTATAATTTTGGCTTTTTTAATCTCATACATCATCATTTTTTTCCCATAATTCATTACTGGTGAAAAGGAGGCAGACAGTTGATGGTTAGCTGTTGACAGTTAGACTCTCTCTGTCTCCTGCTGTGATTGAGTTTGACACCCCTGCACTTACCCGCTCACACTCATTCACTCTCCATCCACACACTGATGGTGAAGGCTGTGGCCAGCACTATCAACTTTTCCCATTCACACGCATTTACACACATGCACACAGCACTGACAGCAGTGGAAGCCATTTGGGGTTCAGTGTCTTGCCTAAGGAAACATCGTCACGTGACTGCAGGAGGTTGAACCCCACCTGGGTGACTCCACCAAATGAGACCTGCTCCCCAAAGGAAGAACTAAACAAAACATGTATACTTGGAGGAGTCTTTGTAATGAATGGAGACATTTCTGTCAAGAATTCTGCGCACTGCTCCTTTAAAACTCATGACAGACTCTGTGTGTCTCTTTGTGTTACCTAGGTGTCTGGTTTGTACATGAAAACAAGCTTCAGTCAATCTTTTTATGTAAATGGAGAAAAAAGATGCACATGTCCTTGTTAAATCTTCACTGCAGCAGTAAAGCACCGTCAAATCTCACATAATAAAAACACTCTGGCAGCAGGGATTCACTAATTCTGCTTTAACTCTTAAAGAATTTAGGGACATATTTACAAGTAGAGAGCTTTCTTAAATGGACTGCATCAGTGTTAGTCTAAGGTAGATATGATGTGCAGTCTTAGCAACACAGTTATTAATCAGATAGAAAATCCAGGGGTAGATCTGATGGTCAGAAATAGATTCTTCCTTATTAGTAAACAGTTATTTCCAGTTTCCTTGCTCTGTTTTTTAAATAATCACTAAAATTATAAACATAAATCTGTTGCTTTTGGACCGCTGAAGGCCTGAAAAAGCTCAAATCACATTTCTGCTCTGTTTCTTTGTTTCTGTTTCTTTAATTAAACAATCAAATCCAGGCAGACTTCATGACTTCACTGCTGAATTAAAGAGCAGTAACTTCGGTTCAGTCCCAGTCTGACCAGTAAAGAGGCAGTCTAACTGGGCTTGGCTGGTTTATTGAGTTTGGAGGTTAGATCAGTAAATAAAATAGGCTGTAATAAACTAGATGCCAGGCATCATACTCAGTAAAGACTGTTGAAGAACCATTAACAGTAATATCACTAAGACTTCTACTGTAATGTACTTTATTCTCTTTTTATTTTTATTTTATTGGTATTCTGTTGAGTTTTTTCCACAAACATACAGTGTCCTCTCCTGTAGACATTGTTGTCTGGTTGTAAAGTGTCTGTGTGACATTTGTCCCATGTGGATTTGACACAGATCGGACTTTGCTGTTATTTCTTTAGACAAAAATCTAACATCTGAAAGTGTAATTGTTGGACTTACAGATCTTGGCCACGCTGGCCAGCAGTAACCATACCGCGATGATGTACGGAGTCTGGACGTAGCTCCACTCCCACTGGACGATCTTGTACCCTCCGCCGTGATGATGATGCTCCCCCTCCTCTTCCTCCTCTCCGGGGCCGGCCGGCTCCTCCGCCGCTGACCGGGCCAAAGCTACACCGGGAACCCCGTACTCCTCCTGGGGTCTCTGGAGGAGGAGCAGCGGCGGGGCGGAGGGAGAGGCGGGGACCGGCGGAGAGAAGCCGAGTCCTGGAGCGCCGGTCCCGGTGAGGTCGGCGGCGGCAGCGGCCGTCAGCAGCAGCAGCATCACACCGAGCGGCAGCATCTTCCCCCGGGGCTCAGCGGGCTGACATCCCCCCCCTCCTGGTCCTTTTATACCGAGACACGGAGAGGACACGGAGCCGGCGGCCGGTTTACTATAGCAACACACTCTCTGTCACACACAAACACAAACATACACTCTCTGAATCACACTCAGGCTCCGGTAGTCGGAGGAGGAGGGGACCGAGGGCATGGACATGTGACCAGGAGCTTTAAAGAGACGGAAACACTGCAGGTACAATTCAGCGAAGTACCAAAACAGGAGGAGCACACCTGGAACCACCTGGAACCACCTGGAACCATCAGAGGCTGCTACAGTCATACTCTGGTAATACTGTTGATCTATGGCAGTGTGAAAAAGTTTTAAACTCATGGTCTGCCACTAACAGTCAATACTGCAGAAACTCTACAGTAATAGAAACCTAACCACAGACACAAGCCCTTAGAGAGGGCAGGGGGTTGAAATATCACAGAATCAGACTTGCTCCTGCTTTACATTGTTAAAAAATCTATTAATCTTTCTTTTCACATCATTTATTGATTCCATCAAAATATCCTGGATCCTCCAGGATCTGCGGTGATTTCTACAGGGTAAGAAATCCATTCAGGGCCCCTCATGGCCCCTGAATGGACTCAGCCAACTCCCTCCCCAGATGTGATTTATTGATGTGATGTTCAAATTACTTATCAGTGCCACTTGTAAACCCCCTTCATCACTGCCTCAGCCCATTTTTCCATATTCGTTTCTTCATTTAAGCTACTTTTGCCTTTTCTTGCCAATCTTTACCCATATTTGCCCTTTTTAACCATTTTTGTTTTTTCTACCTCTTATTTCCACCCATTTCTGCCACTTTTGCATTTTTTTGCTTTTATTTTCCAGTTATTCAGTGATTTTCCTCTTAAATTGTTTTCATTTCCTTCTTTATTCTCTGGTATCCAAACGTCATCATGGCCTAGCTATGAAGTCTGACATTACTCTACAAATGGTTTGGTCCGTGTGTCCATCAACTTTATTAACATTACAAATAAAACGGCAGAAGATAAAAAATATATATATTATACTGAAAATAACTCATTTTTTCACATTTTCCATCTAAAACACAGAGGGGAACAGTGATACAACCTGGCATTTAAAGGGTTAAATTTATTAAACTTATGATTATTTGATTTTATAAGTAAGGGGGGAGTTGGTTTACAAGATTACCCATAAAGAAGTTTCCAGAAAATTTAATGTATAATGATTTTATAGCCTAATGTAGAAATGAGCCTTTTTGCTCCTTAAGAGCGTTTGTGTCACATTTTCTAACAGTTGACATTGTGCAGAAAGAAATAATGTATAATGTCAAATATTGACAAAAACTGTTGGCATATACGAGGCTCTGATGACCAGGAAGAAAAAGAAATACTTTGCATGTGTTATATTGAAAATAATGATTTTTTTTGGTTCACATTTTCTTCATCTAAAACACAGGGGGGCATTGTGACAGAACCTGGGATTGAAAAGGGTTAAATTCCTTTAAAGTTATGATTATTTGGTTTTTACGTGAAGGGGGAGTTGCTTTGAAAGATGAACCATAAAGAAGATTTCAACAAATACCAATGTATAAAAAAATTCTAGCCTAATGTATGAAATGAGCTGTTTTGGTCCTTAATGGCTCTTAAGTGTGTGAAGTTTAAAGGGCCTCCAAAGGTTAAGGTCAAATATAGCAAACTGATATAGCCGTTTAACTTTACAATGAACTGTGATTTTGCTGACCTCCATGGGCCCCCCATTAGGCTGGGCCGCAGAAAGCTCTCCCCTTTATCCCCCCATATGGACGGCCTTGGCTCCACCACGACCCCCTGTTCTCTGCTCAGCAGCAGCTTAACTGCCCACTCTGGTGAAATTTGAACTCCCATTGTAGCCCTCTGATCTGAAGCTAAGAAAAAAGGGGGAAAGTGCAAAGTGAAGTAAATTTTATTGATGAACATTTTTGTTATTATGACTAAACAAAGACAAACACAGACAACCACAAAACAAAATACCAGCAACAGACAGAAAAAGACAAACCCCCACCCACACCTAGAAAGTCAAAGTGAGTGTGTCCATGTCAGTCCAGCAGATAGTAAAGTCCATGAATCGTACAGAGGACGTGTTGATTAGAGAGTCCATCAGGTCCAGGCTGTAGCTGAAGGAAGTACAAGGCAAAAACCATGCTGGTGAAGTCCAGCATTCACCAAACCCTGCAGCTCATGGTGATTGAGTACAGTGAGGGGCGATACAAAACTTTCCAACACAGTCTGCAACCAGTTTCAGACAATACCTGATTTCTTCAAGATATAGGCAAGACATCATGTAGTTTAACACATTTTCAAAACAAGGAGGGGTGGTGATTTCCACTCTTTCAGGATTACTCTTGAAGGGTCAGAGAGTGACCGGAGCAACCCAGGATTGCAGTAAGGCTGTCAGGAGTTAAGTCTTTATTACATAAAACACTGTACAGAAGAAAAATACTGTTCTAGAAGCCTTTAAGTTCAGGACATGACCAGGGCTGGACTGAAAGTCTGGCATACTGTGCTGGAGGGCCGATTTACTTTGGGGCCACGGGTAGGATTTATTAAATTCTGCTAATCACACACAGCGGGGCAGTTAGTTTTTCTTGATAATGATAATGATAATGAAGTGGCCCTGTCATGTCTTCTAAAGATCTGATTTTAACCCTCCCCACTCGTCTCTGCATTGAAAGATCATGAATTTAGAAAAAAATCTGCCACAGCCTAATTGTTAAATAGTTCAGTACTAACTTATGAGGTGTCATGGTGTAGGATGATAAAGCACCCATTACATGTAAATAGACGAATCGTGGTTTAGAAGTAATTAAAAATCAGTTTTGTGTTTAATGGCATTATTCAGTAAATCTACTTAATTCATCATTATTGTAAGCATTTATTAAACTCAAGGCTGTTTAGTTTGGAGAATGTAACACATTTCTTGAAGAGATTTTTGAATAAGTACATACTTTAGACTTCTACTGAAGTAGGGATGTGTCCACCAGTCATAACAGAGTGAAAACACACCATTAGGTGTTGATGCCACTTACCTCTGAGCTATGTGATAGTTTGGATGAAGAAACATTTGTATTAAGGGGGCAAAAAAATGGTATCTACTGTACAACCCTGCTGTAAGGGGCCGGTTTGAGCTGGAAATGCCAGGGCCAAATTTTCTTCATAGTTTAGTCCTGAATGTGACCACAGAGTTCAACCACCCAGCCTTTACAGGGGGGAAGAGCCTGTTGAATTAAGTCTTGCAGTTATGTAGCTGGTGGACAACTTTAAACTGGATGAGTTAAAGTTTAGCAGCAATAGAACAGGATTTGACCCCTGCAAAACCTATCATGCATCTGAGATCTCCACATCAGTGCCTTCAACCCACCTGGCTTTAATATGGAGAGATGAGGTTGCTAAAGAAAAAAGACTAACTGGTTTAGAGAAAGTCTAAAATAAATCTGTCTGATTTGAAGATATAAAAAAAAATGACCTGAGGGCAAATGAAATTTTGACTGTAGTCCCGTTCTCTTAGCATCACCAGGGACCCCTTGCACCCCTCCCATCACTGCTGTACCTCCTGCCCTCAGGCAGGTCAATAAAAGCATGGACAAGACACATGAACAATAGTTTTTCCCTCTCAAGCAGTCCAAATATTGAATTCAACCCCTCAGCCCCTGGCCCTGCAGCAGCCTCCACACATGCTGTTTAACCACGCATTTCACACAACTGCACTTTATGTGTGAAAACAGCCCTTTTTTAATGCATCACCACTTTGAACTGCACATTGGGACTGAGAGCATCTGTATTCTTAAATTTGATTTTATTTTCTAGTATCTTTCTAGTATTTTATTCCTTTTCCTACATATTTATTTTGTACTTCCACCATGTGGCTCAGGAGTTGCCTTACTATTTGTTGTTTTTAGTGACAATGAGAAAAAACAATTCAGTCATTAAAGTTTTGTTGTAACAACGCTTCTTGGTGATAAATCTTATACTGTGGGAAAGCCTGTTTTAAATAGTGCCACATTTGTAAGGATCATGCATTCGTGGGATGAGCAGCAGAGCTGAGTATGTTGGTTGCGCCCATGAAAAATTTGCCAAATCTTCTCTGCCAATGCCAAACAGCTGATTCTCCCATTGACTCTTGTTTGGTGTTTGGTGGATTGGATGATTGAGGTTTGAAGAAACAAGACATAATGGCAATTTAACAATTTCATCATTGAACAAACAGGAGCCTCAGTAGAACCACACACAGCCACAACAGCCTGGCATTTTCTCCTCATGCTGGTCACCAGCCTGGTCACACACCGCTGTGGGATGGCGTCCCATTCTTCATCCAGCAGTAGCTGCAAGTCAGCCAGTGTGGTCTCTCTGTGCACCCAAACTGACCCCACAAGTGTTCAGTGGGGTTGAGGTCAGGACTGCTGGTCGGACACATGTAGTTTTTGATAAACCTCACTCTGTGGAGGCCAGCGTTGTTAGTTCAGTCCTAGACTGTAGAGATATGGGATTGCTGCTGGTTGCAGAATCTCATTGGAGACTTCCTCCAATGATGACAAGCCTCGTTCTTCCTGTGAGATGCTGCCCCACACCATCACACTGCCTCCACCCCTTGTTACTCTGTCAGTGCAGCAATCAGCATAGTGTTGCTGTATGATTCCTGCATGAGGGTGATGTTAATATCCTGCTTGTCTCATGATAAGTCCCTTTGTAAGTGTGTTTGCTCTGATGCCTGCAGCTGCACACGTTCTGTCTAAGATAGTTGAAGTTTGCTTTACAAATATGGCAGTGTAGTATTCAAGTGTACATATACATGAACACTTGTGGGCATAAACACTATTAAGCCGCCTGTGTCTTCAATGCTCCCGTTTTATCCCAGTCCTGTCATTGGTCTTTTTATGTTCCCTGTACAGCATTTTGGTACAAGCACAGTTTTAAAAAAAGGCCTCATGAATAAAACTGACCTTGACATTGACCTTGATTCATCACTAGTTTTCTTTGATAAGAATGCTGGCATGAATGTAACTGTAGCCAGCACCACTGGAGCAGTCATTCACTGCCACATGTACAAGAACACAAATGCTTTCTTGGTTTTACTCTTTGCAAAGACACCTGTTGTGGTTACTGACAGATTATTTAAAATCAGTTGTGCACATATAATACAAAAAGGCCTGCATGCTTTTATTCTGTATTTGCAGAGTCAGTAAGTGATTTCAATGAGGCACAAGCCCCAGCGGTGGTTTACTTCATACACTGGTTTATAATGAACATAGGGACCTAGCTGGTTACTCATTATCAACACGTAATACAACAGAAATATTTCAGTCATATTACAACAGTAATACAGCAGTAACTACTCTTATGTAATACTTTTCATTTAACATTACAGATTAAGGACTTTAATCCTTTCAAACTACCCTCTGCTAAGTGAATGATGTAAACAGGCGTATAAGTAAAACTGCAGTAGTAATGCAGAAATCAAATGATATGGTTTTTTCATGCAGTTTGAAACAAATCATTATTTTCTGAACTCAAAACAGTGACCCTGACCGAGGTGCAGCTAACATTCTTTTAGAGATTTTGGTCCATATTGACATGATAGCATCACACAGTTCCTGCAGACTTGTCGGCTGTACATCCATGAAGTGAATCTCCCGTTGCACCACATCCCAAAGGTGCTGTGCTGGATTAAGATCTGGTGACTGTGGTTGACATTGGAGCACAGTGAACTCATTGTCATGTTCAAGAAACCAGTCTAAAATGATAAGAGCTTTGTGACATGGTGCATCGTCCTGCTGGAAGCAGTCATCAGAAGATGGTACACTGTGGTCATAAAGGGAGGGACATGGTCAGCAACAGTACTCAGGCAGGCTGTGGTGATTAAATGATGCTCAGTTGGTACTGAGGGGACCAGAGTGTGCCAAGAAGATCTCCCCCACACCATGACACCACCATAGCCTGAACCAAGGCAGGATGGATCCATACTTTCAAGTTGTTTTTCGCTAAATTCTGACCTTACTGTCAGAATGTCACAGATGAAATGGAGACTCAGGCCAGGAAATGTTTTCCCAATCTTCTATTGTCCAGTTTTGGTGAGCCTGTGTGAATTTTAGCCTCAGTTTCCTGTTCTTAGCTGACACGAGTGGCACCTGGTGTGGTCTTCTGTTCCTGTAGCCCATTTGCATTCTGATGCTTAGTTTGAACTTCAACAAGTTGTCTTGATCATGTCTACATGCCTAAATGCATTGAGTTGCTGCCATGTGATTGGCTGATTAGCTACTTGTGAAAAAAACAAACTTGGAGGGATATGACAAAAGTTCTGTCTGAACACGCCTGAATGCTGACTGGTCTGGTCATTCACTGACAGGGGACTAGTGTATCAGCTTGAAGTCTTGCATGGCTTTACAGGGATTTTTTTGTTCTTTATCTTTAATTGTCCAACTTGTACACAGAACAGAGCGGAAAATAAATGGGCTCAGACATTAAAAACAAAATTAAAGCACTTCACGATGTTGGATGGTCTTTGAGACAAATATGACAGGTGGTCTAATAAATTTGTTAAGCACTGTACATACGAGAAATTAAACGGAGAATTGAAAATATATTTTTGTATGTACGCAGTTTTCATCCCACATTGATCTTGTGTAGGTAGACAAGATTGCAGAAGACTGAATCCTTCTGTTTGTATAACTGACAGCATACTAGACATACATTTCAGAAAAGAATCTGGGGAAGAGGACTTCCAATCACCAACAGTGAGTCTCTTGGCCACAGTCATTCCTAAAATGAGTGCCTGTTTTAGGGGTGTGGGAAGTCCTTCAGTTGACTGTGAGCGGCTGAAGATAGCAAGTCCACATTCTGGTTTGAGAGGTCTGTTTAAAGCTTTGGAACATTAGTCATATACTTTAGACAAGAAAGCTGTTAACCAGGGGCAAAACCAAAATATATGGGAAACAGTAGCCTCTGATACTTTACATCCGTCACACAGTGGTGAAACAGAGGGATAAAATTCATGCAGCCTGACTTTGGAGTAATCCTGCCAGTGAACAACTTTAAACTGGATCAGCTGATGTCTGCTGTTTATATGAATGCACCATAGACTTCCCTCCCACTTATCAGATAATCCAGTGCTTGATTCTTCTTTCCATCAGTGTGAGCTGAAGTGCAACCATCAAACAAATATACAAACTAAGAGATAAGACGCCTGGAGTCAGGGGACGTGAAAAAAATGTGTGTTCTGATGGGAAGGTTTCAAAGTTCTGGATCTTAGATCAGGGGTCTTCAACTACGTCTGTACAAAGGCCAGCTTTTGTCTTGACAGATGATGCAGAGGCATTAATTCTCATGCAGGAAAAAATGCACTGTCAGTGGAAAGCTGACACAGAAAACTACAGATTTAATCAGGTCTGGATTGCTGAGTATGTGTTTATCATGCATCATATTTCCTAAAAATGGCTGACAGGTGGATTTCTGTTAAGTAATTCATGCTAAGACCATCAGGAATATTGATCTTTTTTGGGACTGGTTTAAGAGCTGAGGAGAGTTAAAGATAAAAATATAACCTAAAAACCAGTAAATCATTTATCATCTGCATATTTTCTAAATGTATTAATCTTTAATGGGGCTGGATGGGAGGGCATGGGGGGGCCTGATGTAGCCCCCGGGTCACCAGTTGATGATCACTGTCTGAGATCACTGGCTTTACAAGGTCAACATTTAGATCTCTTGCTGCATTACTGATGGTAATTCTGCATAAATGGGATGTAAAGGGTTTTTGGCATTGGTGGTGATTTAAAAAAAGAAAGGAAAACAGGCTGTTGCAATGTTAAAGTTGTGAATTTATTAACCAAAACAAGCTCAAATAAGCAAAAAACACAAGTCCTCTTGACACTTTACACCAGTGAATGTACAAGAATATATCCAGAGGGCTACTTCATTCAGCTATCCCGAGCTTAATGAGGAGATGAGGAGTTGGTTTTTGATCATTAGGGTCTGCTCTCATCCATAAAAAAACGATCACACAGGGGTTTTCTTACAACTATCTCAGGGTTCATATTAACCCGACAGTCTGCTAGTGGGCCAGCAGTCACAGCCTTTACTCTAGACTGAAACTGAAACAGTGTCACACAGTTCCAGCAAGACTACCTACCCACAGTGAAGCCAAAACCACCAGTAAGTGGTTTGCTGACTGTGATATTCCTGTACTTGATTGGCCAACCAGTTGGCCTGACCTGTTAAGAGGGAGATGAGAGACAGCAGAGCCAACAATACAGACAAGCTGAAAGCTGCTCACTAAGCAACCTGGGCTTCACAACATCTCAGCAGTGCCACAAGCTGATTGCCTCCACGACTCGCTGCACTGATCCAAGTTAAGCACATACAGTGCATTCACAAAGTAGTCAGTATTCAGTATTATGTTGCAGCCTGATGCTACAATCATTAAAATTCATTTTTATTCTCATTAACCTCCATCCAGTACCCCATCATGACAGAATATCATATGAAATATCACATTGACATACGTATTCAGGCCCTCAAGGATCCTCCCATTTCTCTGATCTTTGCTGAGATGATTCTTCATCTTGACTGGGGTCATTCTGTGGGAAATTAACCTGATTGGACATGATTTCGAAGACCTCAAAACCAGGACTGTTCCAAGTTTGTGGTTGTGCCAAATGTCCGTTGGAGAATCCTGGAGGCCTCTGTGCTCTTGGGAACCTTCAGTGGAGCAGAAATGTTTATTAGCCTTCCCCAGATCTGTGCCTGTCAACAATCCTGTCTCTGAGCTCTGCAGGCAGTTCCTCTGACCTCATGGCTTGGTTTTTCTCTGATATGCATTGTCACCCATGAGGCCTTCTATAGAGAGGTGTGTGCTTTTCCAGGACAGGTGGACTCCAATCAAGGTGTGTAAACATCTCAGCAAAAATGCATAGAATTGAGAGGTACCTGAGCTAAATTTGCAGTGTTGTCATAAAGGGCCTGAATACTTATGTCAATGTGATATTTCAGTTTTTTTTTTATTTCAAATACATTTGCCAATCTCTTTAAAACACTGTTTTCACTTTGCCAATAACCAGTGGATTAATGACATTAAAAATGAATTGATTGACTGTAGCATTGAGCCTGCAACATAACAAGACTGAAAAAGGGAAGGGGATCTATACTTTTCTTTTTCTGTATTCTAGATCCTTTTATTGATTATTTCAATTCATCCAGCCATCTTCTGCAGGCGAAGTAAGTCAACCAAGACATCTCTCTCCCCAGCGATGTTTTCCAGCTCCTCCTAAGGGATTCCAAGGTGCTCCCAGGCTAGATGATACATAATCCCTCAAGGGAGTTCTGGGTCTACCCTGTCTGTTGGACGTGCCCAGAAGACCTCCACAGGGGAGGAACCCAGGAGCCACCCTGACCAGATGCCTGAACCATCTTAACTGGTTCTTTTTGACGCGAAGGAGCAGTGGCTATACTTGAGATCCCTCTGGATATCTGAGCTCCTCACCCCATCTCTAAGGCTGAACCCAGACACTCAACTGAGGAATCTCATTTTGACCACTTGAACCTGTGATCTCATTCTTTCAGTCATTACCCAGAGTTCATGAGGTGAAGGCTGGAACACAGAGTGGCTGGTAAATTGAAAGCTTTGCTTTTGGCTCAGCTCCTTCTTCACCACAACGGTCTGGTACAGAGTCTTTCAGTCTTGGATCATGTTATTGATTCACATGTGTGAAAGATTGACTGAATCAAAACATAAGAAAATGTCTGAACACAAAAACAAACCAATTCAATCTTTATTAAAAACCTTTATTAATGATAGAAGGAACACATTCAATCTTACACTAATTTGTAAAATACTCCTCTTTAAGTTAAAACAGTCTTTGTCCTTTGTTCTCTTAAAACACATGAAGAAAAAAAAATTACCAACAAGTCACACGAACTGACCTAAAGTGCAAAATAATATCTCGACTGTACAGAGATATGTGCTCAGATCAATGACTGTACATCCTGTTATTTAATAAAATAACACACATAAACACTCACAAACAGACACACATTAAAGCAGTGGCAGTAAAGTAGAACAGTTCTTTATCACCTTAATGATTTTGTTTTTCTGTTGAACTTTGTTTCTGGTAACGCTCAGAACTTTTCAAAAACTTAGAGACTTCCTCCTCATGTTGGAGTGATAACAGTGACAACATTAAGAGCAAATGATTTACTTTCTTTGTAAATGACCGGTTATTTGATTGTTCAGAACTTTATTTAAAAGCTTATTTCCCCTCAAAAGGTCTGGATGTATTTAAATAATCTCAGCTGTCTACAGTCAGATCTTTGGTGTAACATTTAGAAACATTCATGTTCAAGAGCCATCAGTTAAATTAATAAAACAAACTAGCAACCACAGCAGAGATTCTCCTGCAGAAACACTCCATAATACAATCTGTTTTCATGGCATCCTTCTCTCTGCTGGTCTGGGTTCAGTCTCTTTGGTTGGTGCTGTTCACTGATTGGTCAGTCAGACCTTGTCTGCGGTCTTGTTGTTGAGTCCGAGAGCCTGAACGACATCCAGACTGAGGCCGCTCTTCAGAGTCCTCCTCACTGAAACAAACATACATTTATGTTTATTCATGTGTTAACCAATCTGGTTTGTTTTCTCATGCATCAAACACAAAATATTTCCCATTCTTCCCACGTCTGATCTGTTCGGCTCAAAAACTCCCATCACAGCTTCAGCAGGTAGCTGTTCAACTTCAGTCTGGCTCTGCTGGAGTTTTCTGCCCATCAGCTGGAAGTTTATCCTCACCACTGTAACTTCGCTGAATGTTCATGGTGGTATGATGCTGGGTCTTTGTAAATAATACGGCAAAAAGTACAGTTTAGACCAGCTCTTTTCACAGAGTGACCTCTAGTGCTATACAAGCTAAAATTAATTGATTGCATTATCTCCCAAAGTAACTCTATTTAAATCTTTCAGTTTGTGTTGATTTTGGCACCCCCTATTGGTAAGGGGTGCATCCTACTGCTTTGCTGACCTTCACCTGTAAAAACAAATGTTGGTTCCCTGTGGAGCACAGGGATTTCTGTTTTACTGAAGAAGGTCCACAGCAGACTACAAGCTTCTGAATGTTTCTTAAAATAACCAAGTATTTGGTAATGATCATGAGTTGAACTTTTGAGTCATGTAAACTACAACCTTGGTTTCAAAAAAGTTGGGGCACTGTGTAAAATGCAAAGAAAAAATAACAGAATGCAATGATTTACATATCCCAGAAAATCCGTATTTTATTTACATTAGAACATAAAAAACACAACAGTTGCTGAAACTGAGACATTTTATTGTCTCATAAAAAATATTACCTCATTTTGAATTTGATAGCAGCAACACATCTCAAAAAAGTAGGGACAGAGCATCAAAATGTTGGAAAAGTAAGCGTTTGTAATGAAAAACTGCTAAAGGAGCATATGGAAACTAATAAGATTAACTGACAACAGGTCAGGAACATGGCTGGGAATAAAAGGAGCATCTTAAAGAGGCAGAGTCTCTCTTAAGTAAAGATGGGCAGAGGTTCACCAATCTCTGAAAAACTGCGTCTAAAATTGTGTAACAATTTCAGAGAAGACCCTCAAGATTTTGAATATCTCACAATATCATCAAAAGATTCCAAGAATAAGGAGAAATCTATGTGTGCAGGGGACAAGGCTAAAGGCCAGTACTGGATGCTGGTGATCTTCAGGCCTTCAGGCAACACTGCATCAAAAACAGGCATGAAACCACTGCATGGGTTCAGGAACATTTCCAGAAATCACTGTCTAACAACACAATTCACCATACCATCCACAAATGACAGCTATAACTGTATCATGCAAAGAAGAAGCCATATGTGCACACAATCAAGAAACACTGCCATCTTCTCAGGGACAAAGCTCACTTAAAATGGACTGCGGCAAAATGGAAAACTGTTCTGTGATCAGATGAATCAACATTTAAAATTCAGCTTGGAAACCACGAATGCCGTGAACTGCAGAGAAAAGAGGACAGGCACCAATGCTGACAAAGCTGAGAAGCAGATAGAGGTTTATGAGCAACATATGCTCCCATCCATCCTCTTTCAGGGAAGTCCTCGACTATTTCACTGAGACAATGCTAAACCACATACCACATCCATCACAACAGCATGGCTTCACAATAGAAGAGTGAGATGTTGAACTGGCCTGCCAACAGGTCAGACCTTTTACCAACAGAAAGTATTATGCTCATCATAAAAATTAAAATCCAGCAAAGAAGTCCCAGGACTGTTGGGCTGCAAGAACCCAACATCAGACAAGAATGGGACAACATTCTTCTCCCAAAACTACAGCAACTGGTCTCACTTCTGAGATTTAACAGACTGTTGTAAAAAAAAGAGGGGATGCTTTTGAAAGGTGTTGCTGCCGATATATTCAAAATGAGCTAATATTTGTCATGAAAAGGTAAAATGTCTCTGTTTTAACATCTGATTTGTTGTTTTAGTTCTATTGTGAATTAAATATGTGTTTATGAGATTTGTAAATCATTGCATTCTTTTTTATTTACAGTTAAGATGGCGCCCAAAATTTTTTGGAACTGCGGTTGTATATTCAGTAACCACTGTTTTCAGAAACTTTTGGCTGATTATTTAAGATGCTGATAATAAGATGTCTGGGAAAAGCAGTGCAATCATTGTGTATGTAGTGAAATGTTTCATACTCTTCTTTACCGATAACTTTAACCATGAAACATCCCAAAAACACTGTGGTATTGATATAACGGCATGCCAGACCACCGTTGCTTCAGCCTCCTATTCCAAGTCTCTCTCTTATCTTATGTCCTTCCTCCTTGTTTATTTACAGAAAGCTGAAAGGCCTTCTCAATGCTTTTTTTGCCCACGCATTAGGCTTCTTTTCTTTCTCAAAGTAATTCTGTTCACGGTAATTAATTTGACTAAACCTGAAGAAAAAGAAACGGGGCGGTCTCTCTTCCAGGTAACTTAGTATTCTAACTCTCTTTGGATTGAAATGTCTGCTCAGGGTGACTGCTGCGTCTTCCAGGCATTATCAGGACGCTGGTATGAAATGATTATCTGATAAGGAGAGGATTTACTGAGCAAATAAAAACACTGATATCAATATGATGAGTGATATGAATGTGTTCTGTACACAGAGCTGCTGTTGTGTCTCCACACACTGTCTGACCCTGCAGCGACACACTCCAAACTCAAGGTGGATTGACTCTTAAAGGAACAGTCCAACATTTAAATCAATCTCAGACTCAAACATCTACCTCCAACAGGAAGTATCAAATCAGAAATCCCAAAAGGCCTGGTACTTACATGACTTCCTGTTCACTCGGGACCGTTTGCGAGTTTTGGGACTGGACGGTCTGTCTGAGGGATTCTGGGTAACAGATTTAACAAGTCTGTCCATGATCTCATCTGTGGCATCATCCTGGGAGCTGGTCCCATCCTCTTTGGCTACAGACATCTGGGATGGACTCACTCTACCCAGACCTGAGGATCAGAACCAGAAACAGATTCACATTATGGAAAGAACCAGAGAGTCAAATATAACAGAAGGCCAGAATCTCAGTCGTAACGTGTACTGAGAATCTGATCTGAAGTGAATGTAGGAGAAAATGTTTTGGGCTAGTTTGGTTAGATTCTAGACACCTGAAAGCTGAGTGTGAAACTGTGAACTCAGACTGTCGGTGAATCCGAATTTTTCTGCCAAGTTCAGACCAAATGTAAAGGAAGTGCTTCTGCTGTGTATTACTGAGCTGAGTTTGGCAAGAGAAAAATCTAGGGAAAAACAAATTGATATGTACTCAATTTTTAGCACAATGTTAAAGAGATCAGGAACCTGTTTGAGTTCTCATCCACCTAAAGAGATGTGAAAAATTTTCACTCTTGAGGGAAAATGGGGAGGACACTGTACACAAGCTTTTACTTCACTCAGACTCAGACGCTTTTCAGAGGCAGTCTGAATCTCTGACCTGTTAAAATACAAATGAAGTGAAATCAAGTCGGGCGTCTCATGCATCCAGTCTGAAACAGGATTAAGTAAAGTGTTTTTGCATTTTCTTGTGGACAAAGATCTTTTTGTGAAAACTGCACCTCAGTTTTCAAACCTGTCTGCATGTGAACCAGGCCATAAAGTTATGGAGCTGAACTGAGCATGCTCAGATTGAACAGACTGATTCTTACTGCGGACGGCTCTGGATCGTCTGAGTCCTCGCTGATCTGCACTCAGGCTGCTGCTGATCAGAAGGTTCTTCATGTTCTCATGCTCCTCCTCCTGACCTGGCTCTGCCTCTGCTGCCATGGAGACAGGGGAGGGGCTATCTTCTTGAGGCACCGCCCCCGAAAATTTCTCCGTCTGGATGGAGGAAGAGGAGAATAAAAGAGATTTAACTTTACTGACACAACTTCAAGTCTTTCATGTGCTGAAACTGACAAGATTTTAAAGTTTATATAAAAGTTTGAAATGTTCCGTTTCACCTTCATTCTAGAAGTTTTATGTATTCAGAACAAATATTAACAAATTTTCAACCTTCCTTGCTTTATAACATTTGTCATACAACAAATTTTAATGTAGAAGACACCTTTCAAAGCCACCAACTTGAGGTCTAACATGACTCTACAACTTAACTTAAACTGTTAAAATGGCCTCAATTAAAGATGGATGACCATATACTTCTATTTTCTTCTATTTTTTCTATTCTCTTCTTGGAGGAAGTTTACCTCAGTGATCATCTTTCCCCGGGTCTTTGTTCTCTCCCTGTGAGCGGCTCGTTTCCGTTTCATGGTGAGGACGCGTTCTCTGGTGGTTCGATACTCCAGAGAGAACTCGCTGATGATCCGACAGAAACTGGTGACTTTAATGTCTCGGACTGATGAGGACGGCTGACCCAGGAATAACAAGAAGGAGTGAAACCTGCAGGAGAGGTGAGGGGAAATGTTAGTGACAAATTAGACAACTGCTAACCCAGGACTGGAGAGGAAGCGTAGGACCTGTAGGAGAAAAGTAAAATACAGGTCATTGCATTCTGTTTTTATTTACATTTTATACAGTCCCCCAATTTTTTAGTACTGGGGTTGTAGGAAGTCTGAAAATAAACTCAGCACAAAAAGTAAGGAAAATTGTGTTTGGTAGATTATTTCTTTGTTGTAACAATGCTTCTTGGTAATAAATCTTATACCATTGGAAAGCCTGTTTATTTCCTTTTTAAATGATGCCACATTTGTAAGGAACATGCATTTTTGAAATGAGCAGCAGAGCTGAGAATGTGGGTTGTGCCCATGAAAAATTTGCCAAATCTTTTCCAAAACTGAGCAGCCCCAAAAGCAAATGTACAAAGGTTAAATGGCACCATGTCTGATGAAAATCAGCAGACAATAATACAATGATCTGGGCATCTCTACAAAACAGGGCACAAGATGACGGGGAGAACAAAGAGAATAAGGGAGAGAAGGAGGAGACAGAAAAGGAGATGAAGGAAGAAAACAAGGAATTTAAAGGGAGAACCAGAGGAAGAAGACGACTGTGCTGATACCCTCCTGTGGCTAACATAAGAAGATCCTCTGTGCAGGCCTTCAGGAGAAGAAGGATGAGCAGGGTGACAGAAAGAGGAAAAGCAGAAAGAGAAAGGGGATGGAATGGAGACGTGGTTAATGACCCGCCTGTGGATCTACTTCAGTCTGATGACCAGTCTTATCATGATCTTCTGTAGGTGGTACTTAAGGAGGAGAAAGAGAAAGATGACAAGAGGAGAAGCAGCATGCTGTACCTGTTGATGACCCTCCGGTGGACCACCTTGAGGATGATGATCCTCTGTGTGCAGTCCTTCAGGAACTCTGTCAACTTGTTCTTCAGCAAGGCTTTGGTTTCATGTTTGGCCACCACCTTCAGGTTGTCCCATGATGCTTTGCAGCGTCTCTCCAGCTGGACCAGGTTCTCAGACAGCAGCTCAAAGTCCACCTGGAGAACGAGACACTCACCTGGTCATCACCTGAACATCTATAATGTGGTATCAGAGTAAACAAAAAGATGTGATGGTTTACTTTGGCGGAGCGGGTGATGGCAGGGATCTCTGAGTAGATATCAGAGGATTCTGGGTAATTGTCCACCACCTGGCAGCAGGTGTGATGCAGCAGGGTCTGACGGTGCACGGTGTCCTTCACCTCCACCACCTTCTCCAGGTAACCCAGCTCAAAGCCTTTAGCCTGCACGCACAAACACACACACAGTATGTGGTTAAAGCTGCAGTGTGCAAACAGATCAGGAGGTCAGTTTCTGCCCTAAATCTTTAATCTGTGTTGACAGAAACAACTCAGTTATCAGCAGACAGTCAGGAGATCATCCCCAAAAGGAGGAGGAGAAGGAGAGGGAGGAATAAGAACAGGAGAGATGCCAAGAGGAGGAGGAAGATGAGGATGAAGAGAGAAGGTGAAATAGAGGATGCAGCTACCTTACTTCTGAGAAAAGTAGCACTTTTGAAAAGTTTTGCATTGCCAAAAATAAAAACACCTTTGCATCCCATTGCAGAGGTCAGAGATTTTTTTCCAGACAGCACTTAGCTGACTCTACATCAACATTTAAATGTATTATTGACCCTGCCATCATTGCACAGCCTATACAGCCCATCATTTGCAACTGCAGGCTATTGGCAGGCATAACAAACACAATAACCTTTACTGCTCTTTCAAAAGGGGTGGCAGAGATTCAGAGGGCTGTGCTGCCAACAAGTATAATAGATCAGAGCAATGCAACGTTACTTCCCACTTGTCAGTGTGACCGTGCCCCCATTTGCCCTCAGATTGAATGGCGGTAGGTTAGAAAACAGTAACAATGCTATTAAAAGCTATTTGATGTGTTTTTTTGCCTTAAACAATCTAAAAGCTGTAATTCAAGGCTTGTTTTGTTATTCTTTATTGATCATAGTGTCAAAAAGACTTCTGCATCTTTTGGCTGAAACTAGAGAGGACTAAAGCTGCAAATGTTGGTGCTGTGTTCTTAATGACTTTAAGCTAGCAATCGCTCTGTTACAGCAGGAGCTGTAGTCTGTCTGCCTGTTAACAGTTTTTTCATACATTCCTTAACTTATTAACCACATTCAAGTGTTTATATCCAACACACATAAGGTATGTGATGTCAGTTTATGACATCTCCACCAAGATGGGACTGGCTGTCCAATTTGACGGAGGTAGCCTGAACACACCCTCATGTAAATCTATAAATTTGTTTATTTCATATTTTTAGGATGAAAGTATTTTTTCATAAATGGCCTACATCAGGGGTCATCAAGTAGGAAGGGCTGGATTTAGTCTCGACAGAGACTCTGTGGACCGAACTTTCAAATAAACCAAAACTGAATGAATACTTTGGGCTAATTAACATACTATTGTATTAGTATTTTATTTCAAAAAGCAGAACTTTTTTAGGCATTACTAGTGAGATCTAAACCGATCTGTAATGCAGCAGGCCACAAGGAGACAAAACTGCCCAAAGAATTGGCATTTTTAACCCCTTTAAAATACTTCATCTGGCCATTTCTGCAACATTTTTTGCCACTCTTTACCCATTTTTAATCATTTTTGCCACTTCTAAACCAATTATTGACACTTCTTGCTCATTTTGCCACTCTTTAGCCCCTTTTTGACACCTTTCTCTTAATTATTCCCCCTGTGTGCCACTCTTTATTCATGTTGCCAGGCTACTGTAGCTATATTTATGCTACATTTAACCATAGACTGTAGAAAGAATTTAACAAACCCTGTGTGAGATCAGCTGTCTGTTTATAACAGGCAGACTCAAACAGCTTTGGAAGCCAATCCGCGGCGGCTTCCATATTGAAATTGTGGTCTCAACCGAACGTTGGATCAACTTATGGCCTGCCCACTAAGCTCGACTTCCTGTCAGCTAGCTAGCTAGCATTCTGGTTGACAGAAACGTAGCTTCTGCCTGTCGAGCTATCTGTCAATCAAATGAGACACTCCAGTCAGTCTGAAGTGAGGTTTTTCCTAAATATAATCTAAACAATTGTGGTACAAAAAAATTCACCCCATGTACAGTGAGAGCACATGAAGACACTAGCTAATGAGACATGTTTGGTTTGTTAACCAGGCTGTAAACCAGTTTATTTCTAGTGTAAAAACCGGCTGTTTAATAGGTGTCCACATGGGACTTCCGCTGTTCCTGCAGCCAGCTTCAAGTGGACACTCGTATTGCAATTTTCTTCACTTCCGCATTGGCTTCATTTTTCAGGACCGGAGGTTGCTGCTTGCTTTTAACCCATTTTTGATACTTTTAGCCTCTTTAACCCAATTTTTGCCATTCTTTAACCCCTTTTAAACCACTTTTCCTGCATGTTTTCCCCCTTTGTGCCACTCTCTTATCCATTTATGCCACTTTTCAACTATTTTGCCACTTTGAATTCATTTTTGATACCTTTTACCCTTCTTTCCTCTATTACCCATTTTGCACATTTTTGTCCCTTTTTGCCACGCCACAGCCCATTTTGACACTTATCACCCATTTTTGCTACTCTCTAACCCCCTTTCACTACTTTATCTGTCCATTTTTTGCAACATTTATGCCAAAAATAAATGTAATAAATATTTTCAAAATATTAACTAATAATGGCAGACAAGTGAATGTCTGTAAAAACAGATCAAATGCAAGGTCATTCTAAGACTATTTCAATATTAATTGTTTCTGGGGTGAATTTAACCGCTGTAGACAGTTAGAGCCAAAAGATAGTCTTAAAACCACAACACCTTCTTTTCCTCCTTTTCTGAATTTTACGATCTTCTGGGGGGCTGGATAGGAAGCTTTGGGGGGCCTGATATGGCCCTCGGGCCGCCAGTTGATGATCAGTGGACTACATTTTATGTTTGTTCCACTGGTCATTAGATTTTTACTCCCAATAACCGTTTAACCCTACAGTTTCATATTTTAAGCTTTTAAATCCCTAATGACACAATCTTTCCCATTGACTTCTATTCATTTTTAAGGATATTTTTCCGCAGAAAGGGGCGGGGTTTGCATTGTTTGGGCAGAGTACACAGATGGGTCGCTCTGGTCTAAAGCTCAGTGAAAACCCACAGAGCAGCTGAGTTAATCAGCTGATTAGCAAACTCATCACACCTGCAGAGAGCTGGCATCTCAGCTGACAAACACAGGCAGAGAGCAACAGGGGAAAAGGCTCAACTCACATTACTGATGAAAAAAATGTGGCTTTTATCACAAAAATTGATGTTTGTCTTTATTGTAGGTTGAGGCTGTGAAATCTTACCATAAACAGGTGTATAAATTTGATGCTGCTGACAGTTTACATTTGAGTTTTAATCACACAAATTATGGTACTTTCAATATTTAATTTCAATTGTCAAATTTCTCTGCACAAGTCTAAATTCAAATAGTTCAAGTCTTTAATTAGAGGCTAAGTTTTAGCCCTTTATACTTGGTAGTTTGGTGCTAAATATGATGATGTTGATGACAAAGGCATCTGTGAGCTGATTTATATTTTTAAACAGCTTCGAAGCCAAAGAGCTGGAGATAAACAGAACCACAGTCTGGATACCACTGGTTTCTTGAAGCTGATTGTTAAATATTGGCACCTTTCATTAACTGACATTTGGTTGTGATGAAGAATTAACTGAAATCCAATTAAGTGAGTTTAATTTACTGTGCAGTGGAGAATCTCACAGTGCGACTGGAACAGCCCTCTGCTCTGTTCTGAGAGGAGGATTTTGGAAGAGCAGGTTTTGGATAAAACAAAAATCCGATCAAAAGAGACTGACAGGACAGCATTACAGGTTGCATACAGCACAGGATGCAATCAATAGGAAGATGCACAATCAACACCTAACATTTGCATTTCTGTGTTTCGTGGGTGAGGGGGCTGGGAGACCAGACGAAGAAAAAGGTGTGAAGAATGCTCAGAGGAAAGCCATCTGACTGAGAACATTTAGTTTTCTTATTAAATCACAAGGTGACACATGGGCTCACTGAATGCCCATAGCAGAATGTTTAGTAGCTCTTGTTCTTCTATTCCACCATGCAAAGCTGATATCAGAAGTCCTGCTCCTTCTTGATTTTGGTTGGTCATTGAGGTAGAAATGACATTGTCAAGCACAGTGCTATTCCCAAACTATTGGCAATTAAGGGTGAGTGCAACAACCAAAAATATCTGATGTTGAGGATGCTAATACACTGTGGACAAAGGCTGTAGCTACCTCTGAAATAACAATAACTACTCAGACATGTAAAGTGATTGTTTTTGTTCTTACGTTGGAGCTGTTGAGGAAGTTCCCGATGGCCAGGAGTGTGGCAAGGATCCTCTTGAAGGTCTGATTGGAGGCGAGCTGCTCCATGCCTAGCTTCAAGTCAAACAGTGGCTCTGCGATCTCCTGTGGGGATGACACAGTTTCAACGTCAATATACTGTCTGTATCAATCATTGAATTAAACTAAAGTATGCCTTGACTATTTCAATTATGGGTGTTCCTGCCTTATATCTTTCCTTTTAAGATTTATATTGGGGCTTTTTTACCATTGTTGAAGGCCACTGACAGACATGACCTAACCACAAGGCCATCACCAGCCCAGTGCCTGATATATCTATTGAAATATTTCCTGAAACATTTAGACAACTGTTGTTCAACTACTGGATTTTAAGAGCAAATATCTAAATTTACTCCCCGTCATAATTCAAAAGCCTAACCTGGCACGCCAGATGGATTTGTTTCACACATCCACACAGAAAACCTCTCAAACACAGCGTTTGGGAAAGGGCAGAGGCTTTGAAAAAAACTCAGAGTGTGATTGGGTGAACGTTCTGTCTGTCACGTCTTTTCGGGCCAATCAGAGCAACAAAACACGTGATGTAGCCACTACCGAGGAGTGCGTGCGCAGCTACCAAGGAATAATGCGAACCATGGCGACTGTAGACATGTCAGCACACGACTTTTGTCATTTTTGAAAAAAAAAACAACTCACTGCTGTTCTTTGTTCTTTTTTAACGAAGAAATGTCATCAAGTTCTGATGAAACTGGCACTTTAGCAGCATTCACGCTAATCTCTTCCACCTTAACTCCACCGGCCTCTTGTTGCTGCTCGCTTACGTCACGACTCCATCACACCTGAAAGTACTACCCCTCGATGCTTATTGATCCTGTCACTTTCTAACTGGGTTCAGACTGTTCAGATGGGAGCTTTGCAAGATGGTTTCACCAGTGAGAAACACAGAAACAGGAGTATCTGTCTAATTTGCAAGGTTAACAAAAACCAGCCCTCTCCTACAAACTAATGTGACATTTAGTGAATCAAATTCTGATCCTCTGCTGCTTGACTTTATTAAACCACCACTACACAAGAACAGGATCAGGCCAAGTCAGTCTTTATGACCTACTAGTATCTCTCAACCTAGATCCTTTTGAATACTTTTTGTTATACATGTCTAAAAAGTGAAAAGATTTTTGGGTTTGAGCTTTTCTTGAGCTTTTCCCAGAACACAACAGGACGGATTCTTCTAGAGATGATCACGCATGCTGCTACCTTGATTGATAACTTTGTAAGTAAACTCTGCTGCTCATCCCACAAATCCATGCTCCTTACAAATATGACAAAGGGAAATAAACAGGCTTTCCAACAGTATAAGATCTATGACCAAGAAGTATAACCTTGCAAAGCAGATGGATTTGCCCGTTTCCTTGCTTTTCACTGGCAAATCCATCTTGCAAAGCTCCCATCTGAACAGTTTGGGCCCGGTTAGAAAGTGACAGGACCAATCAGTATCGAGGGGCAGTACTTTCAGGCGCAGCAGCGTCATGACGTTAACAAGCAGCAGCAAGAGCTGGTGGAGTTATGGAGGAAGAGGTTAGAGTGGATGCTGCTAAAGTGCCAGTTTTATCAGAACTTGACGAGATTTCTTCATTAAACAAAGAAACAACAAAGAACAAAGAAAAGCAGTGAGTTGTTTTCTTTTCAAAAACGACAAAAGTTGAGTACTTACATGTCTATAGTCGTCATGTTTCGCATTATTCGTCAGTAGCTGGGCACGCGCAGCTCGATAGCGGCTACGTTTTGTTGCTCTGATTGGCCCGCAGAGATGTGACAGACAGAACGTTCACCAAGCTTATGGTAATCTTTTATTGTGTTAAACTCTCTTAGTCACAAATCTGTTGTTTTTTGTTTAATTGCTGATTCAGATAGGACGTCCTAATGATGATTGGCTGCAGGTTTGTAGCCACTTCCAAGTTAACATGTCCTGTCCTTTAAAAAAAAAAAAAAAACTTTTTGTCTGATAATTGTCTAGTACTAAAATGTTGTAAATAAATCCTTCTTGGCAAGTTACAGTATGCAGGAGTTTAGCTGGATTTATTGATGGACACTCTGCCCTCCTGCACACCTCAGTAAAATAATTTTTCTATTTAGTCTCACCATGACCAGGTCTTCTGTCTGAGTGTATTTTACCTTCTCCAGTGCCTCATAGTTCAGTTTAAAGGCCCAGAGCTGCAGGCGGGGAGTCAAGGCGCTAATGGAGGCCAAGCTGAACAGAAACTGCTCTGCCGTGCCAAGAGGAACATCAGGATTGGCCAGCTGAGCCTCCTGGATCTTCTGCTTCTCCTCATCTGTGGGGGTCATGGTCAGGATCTTCTGCTCAGAAGGGGGGGGGGGGGTGTTAATGGTCAGTGTGATTTTATTTCTAAGGTGCTTGTTTCATTGTAATGTATTTTCAGCAAAGACATGCTGGCTGGTTATGTTGTTTACCTCGATGCCCTCCTTACTGATGGCGAACTCGTCAAAGTTGAGGATGGCGGTTTTGATGACGTGGATAGCAGGCAGGACAGTCATCCCGATGTTGATAGCATTACTCCTCTTTGGGTCCAAAACAAGAATCTCAGACTTCTTTGTCTCAGGTCCTTTCTGCACAAATTTCATGTGAACAACAGTTTAAAAACAAATTTACAAAAGGTCTAACAATAATCGGAATGTAGAAATGAACCATTCCCTGGTTACCTTGGCAACAGGCAGCTCCTTGGCTTTAGACTCAAACAGGTGTTCGAGTTTGGAGGTGTCCACTGCCACCTTGTCAAGAGACGCCCACACGGTCCCCCGACCAAAGCGACACTTCTGAGGCCCATCAGCCTGCTTCAGCTCCTTCCAGAACAACTTCACCGTCTTCTTCTTCTTCTGGGTGGAAGCTGCCGAGGAGGGGGAGGAAGGAGGAGGGGGAGCACCAGGTGGAGGGGGAGGAGGTGGAGGAGGAACTAGACCTCCTGGAAGTGGAGGAGCAGGAGGAGGAGGGGGAGGTCCGGCCGGGCCTGGAGGAGGGGGAGGGGGAGGTGGTGGTGGTGGAACTCCGGCCATGCCTGGTGGAGGAGGAGCAGGAGGAGGGAGGCCAGAATAACAGGAAGGGGCAGAGGTGGAGTCAAAGGTGTCCATGTCCAACACGTCAATGTCCTCCTCATCCAGCAGGTCCGAGAAGTCCAGGTCTTTGATGCGCAGGGCGGCGGCGCTTGGCTGCAGCTGCTCCCAGGCATCAGGAGGGCCTCCAGGGCCCAGAGGACTCATCTGGGTGGACTCCAGACGGCGAGCATGGCTCTCCATGTCAATGCTGCTCTGCTGCCGGAGGTTTCGGTTCTTAAAAAACAAAACAGAAAGAAAGAAAAGGCACAATCAAATAAGATTTACATTAAGGCTCCTTCATAGGTAAGGCCAGGATTTTAAACTTATAAATATGATTATTAAATCATTATCATTATTATTATTATATGAATATTTAAGGTTCAAAATTAACACTGGTTACAAAAAAGTTTAAGAATTGCATCAGTATAGGATTTTAGCATTCAGCCTTGAAAAAAGGTAATGATACAGGCTCTTGTTCTTGTTACAGTCTAGATTTTGTTAGAGTGGAACTACCCTTTATTCATCAGAGGCTCCTTACATTGTGTTTCTCCACATGTTGAGTAATTACACACTGAACCGAAGGTTAATCAAATATAGCTGCTTTGTCCTGACCTGTCTCTCTTCAGCCAGCCGGGCCAGAGCTGCTTGTGCAGAACCTTCCAGCCCCTCCAGCTCTGCCCTGCGGGAGGCGCTGCTCTCGCTGGGACCTGTGGGCTCCACTGGTTGAGCATTAAAGCTGGACAGACGCACGACCAACAGACGACCCCGACTACCTACATCTCCACCTGAGAAGAAAAACACACCGCGAGGTCTCACTCTGCTTCAATTTCCAGCAACAAAACAGGTCAGTGCCATTTTTGTCTTGCATATCAAGTATGGTGCTGAAGAAAAGCATTTGTATTTCCTTTACATTTTTCTGACTGGCGGTGTAAGTAATAGTGCAGAGAAATGGTTCAGAGAAACCCTTTAACCAGTGAAACTTTTCTCAGTGTATTCGGTGTTTAACAGACTGGTCTCTTTTTGCTCAGTTCTCACCAGGCTGGAAGCTGCTTTCTTCCTCGGTGGTGTCAGGAGCAGCAGCAGCAGTCTGGCTCAGGGGAGCTGAGGCAGAGTTTCTGGAGTACAGCATGTCCAGCAGAAACTTCTTGTCACTGGACAAAGTACTGCTCGGCCGCTGCACTGAGGAGGCTACAGAGAGACAAATCTTACTTTGTTTACATAAGTTCCTTCAGATTAAAGCAGATGTAATTCAAAATATTAGAAACATTTCCTTTAGTGTTGTGCAGAAACTTTTAAAACCAAGGGTGTAAAATAGGTTTTGAATAACATTAAAGGATACATACAACAATTATTAATCAATATCAAAGATTCTATAAGCCAGAACAGAGAACAGAGAAGACCAGAAAACCTGAGTCCTGTACAGGGCAATTTATTTTTTACTTTACTACACCATGCAGCCATTAGTGCTTTTATCCCCAACCCCATCATTAAAATTGTTCTAACAATTATCAAAAATCCAACCATGCCTCCATCCATGTGGCAATTCCACATACACCAATCACTGCTTCAGTTATTTGATTTAAGAGTTTCCTCAGCATTTTAGTGAATGAAAGATTGAATTAATGATAAATTATTGTCATTGTTAAAATAATGACAAAAGGCAGTTTAGCACAGCAACTGTAAGAAAGAAAGACACTAGAAAAACATGTCAGTAAAATGCACTACTTAAAAAAAAGGTTGCAGCTTAGTAGGAAAGGAGGCAAATGTATGGCAATATTAACAGCTCTAAACATAATAGTAGCTGATATATCAGGATAATTGCAGGCAAAAGGAAAAATTGTTTTAAAGAGATAAGATGCAGTTTGGTGTCAATACTCCAAAGTTTTCCGTGCCGTTTGACTGCTGATAACTTTCGTCAGCTTTTTCTCATGTCAGTGTTACTACAGACTGGTAAATGAGAAAATTAAAGCAGTAACACCTACTGTCCACTAGGTGGGGCCCAATCTCCACTGGGCTGACAAACAGGATGACTGCAGTCTGAATAAGTGGAAAAAAACCAACTCTCTCACTCACTATTTGAATTTTTTTCTACTGTAGATCTAAGTCTTTAGATTTAGATCCTTTATTCTTAATTTAGTCCAGATTTATTCAATGAAAACTTAATATTTTAGTCCAGTTTTAGCCAATAGAAGTCCCTACATTTAAGTCTTAGTTTTAGTCTTAAAGTTTGTTTTCTTTGAATTTAGCTGATCAGCCAAATCAATACACGTTAACCTTCATATTGAGTGTTTTAACTCATTAATAATATGCTTTAAAATATACTGATGAAAATACTGACATACCTTATATAAACAGTGGAGAAATATCAGGGATTTTGAACATCCAAAGGTCCAGCACCTACATTTAAGTCTCGCCTCAGTCTCAAGATCTGTTTTAAGCTAGTCTTTGTCTAGTCGTTCTTATGGAAAAAAAGAAGTCGACAAATACTTTTTGTCATAATTTTAGTCTAGGTAATGAGCAATTAATAAAAATTCTGATTAAATCACAGTATGTTTTGTATATGTTTCAAAATACCAGTTTATTTAAAAAAAAAAAACTTTTCTACATCAGAAATGTTTAGCTATTCACATCATGCATAAATTCAAGTGTCAGCTTTTTCTGGAATAGTTGGCAAAAAAATCCCACTCTTCTTTGTTTTGTATGTTTGTCTTTTTCAAAATGAGGAACACAAGAAATCATCGTTTAATACATTTTATATTGAATTTGTAATGAGTCAAAACAATTGCAGTTACAGATTTTTCAAAACTGTCTAGCTTTAGTTTAATCTGTGTTGGTTTTAAATCCTAACGATTTATTGCTGGTTTGTTATGAAATACATAGGATAAGATAACTCAAAAATAACCACATATCAAACCGTTATCGATTATTTTCCCAAACTCTTCAACCCTATTTTTAGTCATGAAAATTAACACTGCTATCAATTTTTACGACCTTGTTAAACCAATCAGTCTCTTCCCAACAAACACACTGAATTTTATTTATTTATTTTTATTTCTATTATTTTTTTAGTCTTATGGTTTTATCTAATTGATCAGATTTATTTCATTATACATTGATTATTTATTGAATTATTTAATATGCAAATTTTGATTATGGGTAAATATTTAATGCATTTTTATTTCTTACATGTATCTGTACATATATCTACTGTGGCAAAGGTTGAAGGGAGAGAGAGATCTGAATAAGAGGACGAGAATAGAAGGAGAGCTGCTGTAGAAGGAGAATCAGAGGATGAAGCTGAGTGTGATGTTAGTTTGCAGCCGTGGAGAAAACTACAATTTACAAATGATGGACTACAAATCCCACATCTATTGCCTGGTGTCTTCTTACCATGCTGTTAAATAAATCCAAAAGAAGTTTTAAATTCCATATGAACACTGAGGTTTTTACAGGTTGTGAACCAGTACAGCCATCAGCATGAGGCAGCTTTTAGCTGTTGATCCAGTTTAGGATCAGAGAAGAGAACACCTAACCTCAAACGCCAGATGGATTTGTTTCACACTTCCATCTGGGAAAGCTTCAATAGGAAGAGGCAGGGGCTTTGAAAAAAACTCAGAGTGTGATTGGGTGAACGTTCTGTCTGTCACATCTCTAAGGGCCAATCAGGGCAACAAAACACGTGACGTAGCCGCTATCGAGCTGCGCGTGCGCAGCTACTGAGAACTAACGCGAAACATGGCGACTATAGACATGTAAGTACACGACTTTTGTCTTTTTTTAAAAGAAAACAACTCACTGCTGTTCTTTGTTCTTCTTTTAACAAAGAAATGTCATCAAATTCTGATGAAACTGGCACTTTAGCAGCATCCACGCTAATCTTTTCCTCCATAACTGCACCAGCTCTTGCTGCTGGTTGTTTACGTCATGACTCCATCTTGCCTGAAAGTACTGCCCCTCGATACTGATTGGTCCTGCCACTTTCTAACCGGGCCCAAACGGTTCAGATGTGAGCATTGCAAGATGGATTCGCCAGTGAGAAACAAGGAAACAGGCGTATCCATCTGCTTTGGAAGGTTAGAGAACACCTGGAAGGTTCACATTTCTTTGTTTTTTTTTTGTTTTGTTTTGTTTTTTTTCTTGAAGATTTATTTTTGGGGTTTTCTTATGTCTTTATTTGGAGAGGTGAGAGAGTGGAAGAGAGACATGCTGGAAAGAAGCCACAGGACGACTTGAACCCAGGACTCCTGTGTACATGAGGCACGCCTTTAACCACTAAGTTGTCTGGGCCCCAGGTTTACATTTCTAAAGTTAAAGATGATGAATGATTCCTCATTCATTATTTTAATAATGTATAAAAAAGGTCTTATTTTGTTCAACATTTTCTTTACTGTAACTACAATCAAAACAATGAATTGTGGGTCATGTTTTTGTTATCATTTATAAAAGACAGTTCATTGCATATTAGAAGCCATGAATCTCCTGTCTGTACAAATAAGATAATCCAAACAGCTGAGTTAGGAACCTTCCAGACAAAATAAGACTATTTCTACAGACCCTCCCATTCCCATTAAACTCTAATCCTTCAGTGATAAAAGCAGAAAGTGGCAGGAAAAGATTGGTGGTATCTGTAGTCGCTCACCTGGGTCATTCTGGGAGTCTGAGTGTCCGTTTGAATCCAAACTGCTGGAGGTCGACACTGAGGTAGAAACACATGAGAATGAGGACGATCTAGTAAATAAATGGATTCTTTAAAAGATGTTTTCTGAATAACGACACTTCATAAATGCAGATCTAAATATACTTCTTTAAACTGATATTGCTCCTTATAATATTAATGTGACTATAGTTTTATTTTCTTCAATAGATTTACCCTGCCGGGACGACTCCTCACCACCAAGCCCCTCTGTAGGCTTCAGGCTCGGGGTTATGACATCATCAGATGAGGACAGTCTGGACTGGCTCAGGTGTTTACTTCTTCTCTTCTTCTCCCACTGTGCAGCTGCTAGGCGGTGCAGGAAGGTGTCTCTGCAGAGGGACAGGTAAAACAGAGCAGGTGAGTTAGAGCCAACATGGCGCCACTGGACTCAGACATCTGGGAGCAATGGGGGAAAAACAGGCGTCACTTTCACATGCTGCTGAGGTCAATTTACTGTAGTAGAATAAATAAGTCAATTTTTTGTTTCAATTCATTGGCTGACATGATTGATAAAGTTGGTCTCATTTTTCTTCTTCTTGTTATTTTATTATGATGACCAAATGTGAAAAAACAGTGTTCACATTTGTAACTGAAGATCAATTTGTTTGGATTTATGCTTATGGTATTCATGAAAAAAATCACCCAATCAATTTAGAATTTTGACTCCATTTACAGAAAAATAAGATGTGTAGAAAAAACAGAACCTTCACAAATTTGGCATAAGGTAAGCGGTGAGCAGCCTGACGTCAGATATTTTAAGAGTCTCAGTTTTCAATGCAAAAAGACAAAATAAAACATATAAAGGCCAAATTTAATTTTATCTGCAGCATATGAAAGTAGAAAGAAACAAGCCATAAATTAATCTACTCAGCAGCACTAAACAAAGATGGATGGATTTACTTTCTTCTTCACTGCAAACCCAAAACCAAACCAGATCAGGCAGAATAAACACCAGTGATTAGAATCCACCACGAACAAAAAAAAAAAAAAACCCTCAACCCTATAGAACCAAAACACACCATCTCAGATTCTTCAGAACTGGAATAAACTCACACCAACAAGCTCTGACTTTAAATTAGACTGTTAAATTGTGGAAATTTGCTGCAAAAGTTAGAAAAAATACAAGTAGTCAGAGTAAAAAGTAGTACCTTATGGCATCTTAATCGTATAAAATATATAATCTACGGGATTAACATTGACATTTAAGTTGTTTTACACCCCTGCAGTCTTTTCACTATCCACTTCAGACCAGCTTTGTTCAGCTTTAGTTCAGTTTGGTAACTTTGAAGGTGGACCTGGTCCAGGTCTGAGGCAGCACAGATCTGCCTGGTCTGTAATCAGCTGTCTGGACTTCATGTCTGTGTTTAGTGGCTGCAGCAGATTCCAGAAAAATCACACAGTTACAGTTAGCCCCGTTTATGAGTTTCTATTGTTCTAAACTTAACTACAGGAGAACAATGGACCCAGACACGGAGCAGGAGACACACAGAGAGAAGAAAACAGGACAGATGAGGTTTTCTCAGTTAGGTAAATCAAACTAAACCTCACAGAAATCTAAAGAGATAGAGAGTCTGATCAGCTGATTTCTGAACCACCAGCAGGAGGAGAAAAAGCAGCTGAAAAGATGAAAGCATCACCAACAGCTGCCTGTTTCATTAGAAATACACTTTTTATCACGTACACCAGCAAAATCTTTCTCATCACTAAAGCTTAAGACCCACTGAAAACAAACACCCAGGCTGCACACACACAAACAGGGGTCCCAAACGGAGCCACAGGACCCAGGCGCCATCTCCCAGCATGCAGCGAGGCTGCAGCAGTACTTACTCAAACTTCCTCAGAACAGGCTTGTTTGGGTTAACATTACGGTCATCAGAGCTGCAGAGACACAACACAGAGCTGAGCAGGACGAACACAAACAGAAGCACACACTGACCTCTTCATTAGGTACACCTGTTCAATAACACACACATCTAATCAGCTAATCATCTGGCAGCAAACAGTTAATTTTGGCATGTAGACGTGGTAAAGCTGATCCGCTGAAGTTCAAACCGAGCATCAGAATGGGGAAGAGAGGTCATTTGTCTCTGAACGTGCCATGGTTTTGGCGGTCTGGATGGCTTTCATATTGTTTACGCCAAATTCTGACCCTATCACTGAAATGCAGCAACAGAAATTGAGACTCATAACTCTGGGCAACATTTTAGTCCAATTTTCTATTGTCCAGTTTTGATGAGCCTGTGTGAAGTTTATCTTTATTTTCCTGTTCTTAGCCAACAGGACTGGCACCTGGTGTGGTCTTCTGTAACCCATCTGCCTCAAAGTCTGCCGGGCTGTGTGTTCAGAGATGCTCCTCTGCATACCTCGGTTGTAACCCGTGGTTACTTGAGTTATTGTTGTCTTTCAGTAAACTTTAAACTCTCTGGTCATTCTCCTCTGACCTCTGACATCAACAAAGCACTTTCCCCCAGAAAACTGCAGCTCACTGGATATTTCCTCTACTTTCTCACCTTTCTCTTTAAACCCTAGAAATGAAGACAAGTGTTGGTTCACGCAGGACATGGTAGTCATACACCCTGCTGTGATCAGCTGATGGCCAGCTGATCCTAATTATCGGCTCCCAGCTCCCACAGCCAATCACAGCTTTCTGTCAACACAGCGGTGTATTCAAACAAGATGTACTTCTCACTAATCCCTGCTTGCATTAATGCTGATGCACCACTCTGCTGCTGCTGGCAAAGCTTAACCTCCTCCACCCCAGCCTCCTCCTTTATAGTATAATATATATTTATAGTATTTGTTGCACCCTCATATTCAGTTCCATGCTACTACGGATTCATTGCTTTTAAAGTAATTTTGTTGTATTTAATATGCACTACCATCAGTGTAACCATCTATATGGGAGTTTTTAGTCAGCTTAGTAGCTCCCTCTAAAGTCAAAGCATGCTGCTTGACTAACTCAGGGAGCATCTTTAGAGCAGAGCCTACTCTGCCGAGTAAAGCTGTATATCCATTTTGCAATGAAATGGTTAAATGTACGATCAGAGTGTTCCTGACTGAAATGGATTTGTGTGAAAATTCCAGTAGATTAGCATATCGTGAAATACTCCAGTCATCTGGTACCGACAGCCATGGCACGTTCAGTCACTTAAGTCACCTACTCCCTTCCTGATTTTCTGGTTTTGTTGCACATTTGTTACATTACTTTTAATATTAAACAAAGATAACCCAAGGAAAAACAAAATGCAGTTTTTAAATGTTTCATCACAATCTCAACCTACCTGGCCCTATCTATTTTCATCTACTTTCTAATCTGTTGCAAGCTGTTGTCCTGAATTTTTTAAAGCAAATGTGAAATGAGCCTTTGTGTTTTTCTTGCTCAGCAGTGGTTTTGGTCTTGGAACTCTCCCATGGATGCCATATTTGCTCAGCTTCTTCCCCTTGTGGGTCGTGAGACACTGTGAGGGGGGTTACCAGATGCTTTACAAAAAATATCTTAAAATAATTCAAAATAATATATTTTACCTTAAAAACAAACAAACAAAAAAAAAAACAGAAGTATAAAATTATTAAAATCATTTGGTAAGATGTATGCTGAAATCAAAGTAATAAAAACAATCCTTAAAATGTAATTTTGCACATGACATTTCTTAAATTTGCATAAATGTGTTTAACTATGTTTCAACCAAACTTAAGGTACAGGGGTCCCAGTCTCTGGCACCGCTATTTTGGGGGTCACGAACTGAAAAGTTTAAGAGCCATAATAAATTAAATCTTTATTTGAGAACTGCATTTTGTATTTACTCAAGTTATCTTTTGTCTAATATTAAAATTAATTTTAAAAAAAATCTGAAACCTGTAATTGTTTGAAATATGAAAAAAAAAGAAAAGAAAAAAAAAACTAGAAAGGGGACAAATACATTCTAGCAGCAATGTATGTTCCCCAACTCTGACATGGCCCTTGAACTTCAGCGCATCGTCTTTCCTGGAATAACATGCCTTTATGCATGGGTAGCTGCCATGTGATTGGCTGATCTGATATTTGCATTGATGAACAGCTGAACAAAAACAACAGGACAAGAAACAAACTAAGGGACCCAATCAGAATAAACCCTTCATCACCATCTTACCTTAGCCTGAAACAGGTAAGGTAAGGTGTGAAGGGTTCTTTCTCAGATGACAATGGTCATTAGAAAACGCAATCACCATGGCAACAAAAACACACTGATTTAAGCCCACTCACACAGTTTGAGCCCTACAACACCAGCACACACATGCATTACCATCATCCTCTCTGATCAGACCGCACCTGGATTCCTCAGAACAACTAATGAAGTGCTTGGCTGCATAAATACTTTTCAAGAACTCTAATAATAAAGCTATTTTCATTTATAAGTTTCAAGAAGCAATATTATCAACTAAAATATTACTTTCATAAAAAAAAAAAAAATCAAAACAGAAGCATGTGTATTTTCCAGTCATGAGTTATATGCTCCTATGACTTTTAACTGACTGATTTGTATTTGTCATTTTACAGTATTTATTGTATTTCTTATAGGTAGTGCTGCTAAGATCTCAAATAAAAGCAGCCATCTGTCATTAACTGTAAAACTATCAATCTTTTAGACACAGGTGAGCAGTCTCTTCCAGGAAAATCATTCAACACAGCTTTTTTTGTTTTTAACAAGTTAAATTTTCTGAGCAATAAAAAGGGAAAGATTTTCTATCTAAATTGAATGTAACTTTACTTTTTATGCAGCTTAGCCTGAAATGACAACCAGAAACACACAGGAGGAGGAGGAGGAGGAGGAGGAAGAGGGGGAGGAGATGGAAAGGTGAGAAGGAGGAGACGAAAACTTACCAGCTGAACAGGTCATCCTCCCCAGAGCTGGGGATAAAGTAAGGGAGGAGAGGAAGACAAAAGATGAGGGAGGAAGATTATTGGAAGACAGAGAAGAAGGAAAAATTAAACAGCGTTAGAAAAAAACATTGAAATTCAGAGAGACAGCAGCAGGTTAAACTCACTGCTTTAAATAAACTTAAACTATAAAAACTTTGTCAACTTCAAATTACAGCTGAATTATGTAATGAATAAGATTTTCAGTCCAGACAAAATCCAGAAATATTGAGTCAGTTCCCATAGTACTCAGTTTGGAGTGTGTCTGGAAAATCTCCATTTGAAGGTCCATGTACCCCTAGCTCTTTACTCTACCCCTCAATCCAACAAATATGTAGTTTAAAATGTAGTGAAGTTCAAAAAAGTATAATTACCAGTTTTAAAAACTACTAAAAAAGTACAAGTGCACAAAAAAGCTACTCAGTTACACTTGAGTAAATGTACTTATTTTCCACCCCTGGTTTAAGCTAATGCTGTTATTTAGCGAAAGTGCCTTATTTTCTTTCAAAATAAAAGCATGCTTTAATTCAGAGAGGAAGTTAAGTACTCCTAGCTCAATAAGGATAAACTGCAAGGTCAAAGTATAACAACAAACATTTCTCAAAAAACTTAATCTGAATTCCTGAGTAGTGGAAATGTGAAGAGGGAATTTGATTTTAATGCATGATACTTTACCCTTTTTAGACTTTATTGATAAAACCTTGAGCACTTTGATCTTTTACCTTTATTTCTGGCATGTTGTGTCACTTTTCAGGGGATTGGGGGGTGGGGGGTCATGTCTTAGGAGGTTTTAAATAACCTTAATTTTCCTGTTTGTTTCATGTTGCTTCTGTCCTGTGACCATAATGAATGTTGTAATCTCACTGACTACAAAAAAAATCTACCTACAGGTACAAATAAAGTAACCTGAACCTGAACCTGGATCACTGAATGTCAATTGGTCATTTTGTACATGCATTCCTACATATTTCTTAACATTTCAGCGTGTAATCCTGTATTTGACGGAACAAGCACTTTTGCACTGAAGCACTTAAGAATAACCTGGCATGATTTGCTTCATATTCTCATTAAGGGCTTAAAATTTATTTTAAAATGCTAAATTCTACTAAATTATATTCAAAAATGTCATTAATACTGATTACTGATACTGAAATTAAATATCTAAATTCATTGAATAATTGTAATATTGGAGAAATTTAAGTCACACACAGCTTTAGATATAAATGGAAAAATTTATGCAATTACACATAAATAAAAGTAATTATTTATAGAAACACAAAGGCTGTTTGCAGTCACATGATCTGGATGATTGCTGAATGTCAGATGGGGGGCAGGAAGTGAAGAACACCAGAGAAGCATAAAAAAGACAGGAAGAAAGTTAGTACGTTAAAGCTTTAAATGGACCTGCACACTGCAATTTTCACAAGAAAATGTATACATTCATTGGATATGAGCCCTATACCTCACAAAAAAGGGATTTTTTTTCCACGGGTTAACCAATTTATCAGAGGTGGAGGGGATCAATATCACATGATTCAGGCCTGTAGACGTACAAGTCTAGCCAGATAATGACAGACACTGGTCCTGGCAAGTCTTATACTAGGCTAGGGGCTACCTATGTCCCTTTAACAGTGTTTCTCTTTAGTTTTGTCATAAACATGCAAATAAACCACTGAAATTATGATAAATAACCAAAAAAACCTGGTGGTGTCTGTAATGATGTACTGTAAACAAGCAAGCCTAATCCATAAAACAGCTTTTATGAGAGCCACAGTAGCTAGCTCTCGTTTGAGTGCCAGTTTTCTTTTTTCCCATGTTTTTTTAAATACACATTTAAAAGCCAAACTGAGACAAAATGAAGAGCCATTTAGAACCAAAAAGATTCTTAATTCTGAGTTGAGCAAGATGATTACATCTCTAAAAAGAGATGGATTTCCCATCACAATAAGAGGCTGGACGGCCCTCTGCAGTGGAGTTTGAATGGTTGGCACAGATGTTAACAGCATAAAACTTTGGCTTTTTTAAACTGTATCTCAATGCAGAAATCACTTCCTGTCACCTATCTGGAGTGAAAATATAATGTAAAAGGTGTGCTATAAATCCTCTATCAATAAGAGGAAAACAAAAAACTATACAATAGTAAAATGTTCACTTATGAAGAAATCAAGAAATAGTAATTATGTTGTAGTTATTATAGAATAAAATACAGAAAAGAAAATTTAAAGGAAAAGAAAAAAAAAACAACATATGAACACTCCCAAACAAGATAAGTTATAAAAGTGTCCTGAAATTTTAGTCAAAAAAAAAAAACAAATGACCAAAGATGACAGAACGTAATAAAAAACATAATAATAAACCCAGAACAGTGGAAGATGAATGATGCTACATGCAGGATCCACAGATAAATCACACCTGACCTGAGGAAATTAAGAAATAAGATATGATCCACATATGGATGAGACACTGGGAACATAAACTGTCAGTTTAACTGCAGCAAAAACTGTCACCGTAAATCCTCCTGAACAACACTCATCTCTAAGCCAATAGCTGTTGCTTATTTGCAGCGTCTACCTCACTTACTTTAAACTGGTTTTAGTCGTCTCCGTCTTCACCGGCTGCTCCTGGTTCGACTGAGATGTCCTCTCTTGGTGGGAGAGGTCTGAGGGCGACGAGCTGTAAGACACACACAAATACACACACACACACACACACAACCAAAACAGACAAAAGGAATGAGTGGCCAAGAATGTAGAGAGCAAAGACTGAAAACATTTTTAAACACAGTTTCCTGCCACTTTGTGAGTGTAGGTTTGTGTGTAAAGACAACAGGCTCTGTTCTGCTTGTTTATCATGTCTAGCAGTCCTCAGATGAGGAACAGGGCGCTGCAGGGACATCAGTTTTTACCACCTAAACTTCTAATGAAGCCTAGCATTAGTTCATGCAGGGCACAGTGGTCATACGCCCAGCTGTGATCAGCTGACGGCCAGCTGCTCCTAATTATCGCCTCCCAGCTCCCACAGCCAATCACAGCTCTTTCTCTCAACGCAGCGGTGTATTTAAATATGACATGCTTCTCACTAACTCCTGCTTGTGTTGAATGCTGATGCACCATGCTGCTGCTGCTGGCAAAGCTTAACCTCCTCCACCTCAGCCTCCTCCTTTACAGCATAAAGCCTGGTGCACCCTCATATTCAGATTCATGCACCTATGAATTTATTGCTTTTGAACTAATTCAATTGTATTCAGTATGCATTTTCAAAAATGCATCTATCCATATGGGGGTTTCTAGCCATGTGCTCCCTGGAAAATTGTAGCATGCTGCATGACTAACCCAGAGGGCATTTTAAAGGTCACATATTTTACCCCTTTAAGACAAGTTTATATTGGTCTCAGAAGTCCCTAAAACATGCATAGGAAGTTTGTTTTTGAAAAAACACTCCAGTATGGGATTACTGCATGTCTAAAAACCCCTCTATTTCAGCCCTGCTCAGAACGAGACGCTTCTGTGTCTGTGGCTTTAAACTTTAATACGCTGTCTGACTCCGCCCCTGATCGCGCCCCTCTCAGGAAATGGATGTGGCTTAGTGGATGTGGATCTGAGTCCTCCTCTCCACTGCCAGCTGAGAGAAGGATCAGGAGAGGAGGGCGGAACCTTCTTCCAAGTGGGGAAGGCCAACTGAATCTGGGGGCAGTGCTAACTCTCCATGGGTCACGATATGTGCGGTAGAATCACAAAGACTGAACCGAGAGGCCCTGATTTTCTGTGGAGTCTGTCACAGGCACAGTTCCCAGTCTTAGAAGCAGATGTGAATAGAGAAAGTGGAAATTGTAGGTTAATTGCCTCCTTCAAGACAAACTGACTGTAGTGATCAGTGAGGCCTGCAGGGGGCACTAGACCACGCAGACAGAGCTCCTGTCTGCAGCTCTCAGGTCAGTCCAGGTGTTACAGACCTGCCGGTGGCTGACTGCTCTTCAGAGATGGAGCTGGCTTTGGAGAAGAGTCTGGACTTCCTGCCGAGACCCAGAGCGGACATGTGGTGACTGAGGAAAGAGCGACCCCTAGGGTTCAGGAGGAAGAGATAGAGGAAGGGGGAGGGAAACACCAAGAGGTAAATCAGAGATGGTAACCCACCACCAAGTCAGCAGAAGTAAGAACAGACCCAGAAACACAGCAGGAGCAGGACTAGACAGTTGGACTGTAAAATTCTGACGTTAACGTTAAATTTCAGTAATTTTGTTACCAGTTTTATTTCTTAATAAATGTGTCCAACTCTGGTGAGGTAAATTCACTTTTTTTCATCTGCACACAACTTTTCCAATCTCTTAGAGCCATTGTCCACAGCTGCCATTTGTACTGGCAGCACCAGTAGCTTCCATTTAAGAGTGCTTCTGTTTATTGTTGCTGGGTTACAAAAGGTGACTTCCACTTCTCCCAGTAGTATCCATAACATTGCTACAAAATAGTTCTGTGTTCTTACTACATAATTTCTCAAGGAGAAAAAACACCAAGAAAACATGAAAAGGAATCCTGTCCTGACATTAGCAGCAGCTGTAGACCTTGAAACTTTACCCCTGAGAAGATGAGTTTCTTTTTCACCATCACTGCTGACATAGCTTGACATGACGCATGCAGCAGTGTTTTAAAATTTTGACTGTTTTCAACCCAGAATGCTGTGCAAATACAGCTGATGCTAAGGGCATTCGTTTTGTGAGTGCTGCCATCTCTATAAGCCCTGGCCATGAACATTAGGCCCTATATCTGCTGATTACTCCAATCAAATATGCTGTAAATTTATGTCCTATAACAAGCCGAAACATCCATACTTCACTATTAATGAAGGAGAAGCTTATCCATCAAACAGTTCCTGACAAGGATCATTTAATAGAATCAGTTGAAGACAAACTGGATTAGAAATTACCAGTAATCTGAGGATCTGACACAGGAAAAGAGACTTATTTTAAAGACTTTGAAACAGGTCAACAGAGTTAAAAATTCCTGCTCTGGAGGAAGTGATGATTGCAGCACAGCATCAGTCTTTAAGGTCCAGATTTGACCCAACCACTCTGTTCTGTGAATACTAACCTTAATGTTGGACTAAATAAAAAGAAAATTTGGCCCTCATAACTCCTGATAAGACGACAGCTGTTTGTGCAGAGTGCAAACATGAGCAGAAATGTTCTTCATGTGCCCACAGAGGACAAACATTCCTGCTGCTTGAACTCAGAGAAAATCTGTTTCCAAATAAAACACGTTCCCTCGTCAGCCTGTCGGCCTAAACTTGGTCAAATTCAGAGCGCAGAGGGCGAACAGACTGACTGTAAAACCAGGAGGAGGGATTGAATCAACCTATGCCCTGGTTCAAACATGTTTGCTTTCATCAGGAAGTGAAGATTGTTTATAAAAACAAAGATTAAATGACAGACACAAGGGCAGGTATAGATTTTGTCTTGAGTGATTACTCACGGGCTCGTCGGTGACTTTACATCTTGCTCTGTTGCTATGGTACCATTGGAGGCTGAGTGGGGAGGCAGAGGAGAACCTCTCTGTGATCCGGACGGGCTGGAAGCAGGGCTGCCGGGTTCGGATATCAGTGGGGATGAGGCCCTACTGTCCGACCCTGCCGTGGGACTGGGGGAAGAGATGGCAGGAGAAACAGCGGGAGAGATAGCTGGAGAGATGGCAGGAGATATGGCAGGAGATATGACAGGAGAGACGGCAGGAGAGATGGCAGGGGAAATGGCAGGGGAAATGGCAGGGGAAACAGAGGGGGAGAGGAAGGTATTCTCTGTGGTGGGAGGGAGGATTGCTGTTGGGACAGGGGAGGAAACTGATGGAGAGGGGAGGAGGTCAGGCATGTTTTGGCTGGAGGAGCGGCGATTCTTTCGCCCCTCCTGCTCGCCAGTGCCCATCTTCCTTCTCTCTTTACGGAGGTGAGGAGAGGAGTCGTCCATGTCACCGTCCTCGTACCTCAGAGCTGTCTGCAGCACAGAGACAGATTTGTTACAGTTGGTGTGGTTTCATAATGACACTGCTGTTGCTGAGCTTCTCCTTACCTCATAGATGGTGAACTGAGCCCTCAGGTCGGGCTCTGTTCCTCTGTTGTTCATGTGTTTGAAGATGATCGTCTCCATCCCCAGCTGCTCCAGACTGTCTGTCACATCGTAGAACGAGTCCTGGTCCGGGAGCACGGCTAAAGTCTGAAACAAACATGGAAGTGTTCATCAATAATCTGTGGTGAAATGGATTTAAAATGTCCTAACTTGTAGGAGTTGTAAACAGTTTTCCTTAGGCCGAACACCAGAATTTGAAACTTTAATAGTTCCCCAAAAAATCACGCTATACTAGAAACCTGTTTCATACAATGAACTCTGCTGCCTCTGGCAGCACATCACCCCTACCCTCATCCACCTCCACTCCTAGGTAGATCCCGAATCAGATACAAAATCCTCCTCCTCACTTACAAATCCCTTCATGCCCTCACCCCTCAGTACCTCTCTGACTTCCTTCATCCATATACCCCAACCCGGAGCCTCCGGTCCTCAGACGGTGGCCTTCTCACTGTTCCCACCACCTACGGAGACAGAGCGTTCAGGACTACAGCCTCCATCCTCTGGAACTCCCTTCCTGAAAACATCCGCAATGCTCCATCCTTGGACACTTTTAAAAAACTCCTTAAGCACCACCTGTTCACCACAGCTTCTCCTAATCCTGCTCCCTACATACACTCTTCTCAGTCTCTTCTGTAAAGCGACCTTGGGTCTCATGAAAGGAGCTATATAAATCCAAGCTATTTTTATTATTACTATTACTATGATGATAAAAAACGAGCCACATCCAGTATTGAATAATATCATGATTTTCATTGCTAAAAATTGTAGGCTCGCTGGAAACTGTCAAAACTGCACCAAAACTTTAACAGTGTTTTAGCATTTTTAGATATACCTGCCTCCAGGCCTGCCCACAGAACTGGCTGGCCCCTGAAAACCCCAGAGAATGGGCCCTCACCATTTGATATTTACTAATGATGCTACTGATCAAAGCATGTGCATTGGATCAGGAGCATTAGTGCTAGTGTCACGGCAAACAGCCCCTTCATTTTGGAGTGAAAGGTGTCAAACACTTATTGAGTTCTTAAGTTGAAAGTATTTATTCGTGCTATGTTTTAAAACTCTTTTCATCATTTTTCCACCTATTTTTTAAAACTTTGAACCAGCTTCTGGTACTCGTTGCCCTTGTTTGTCACTTGTAACCATTTTCTTGCCATTTTCATCCATTTTTGCCACTTTTTTGCTACTTCTTGCCAATATCTGTAACTCCTTTTTATCCAGTTTTGCTGCTTTAATCAATTTCTTCTGCTTTTTGCCAACTTTTTGGCCATTTTCAACCCATTTTTATCACCGTTAGCCCATTTCACACCTTTTCGGCCCACTCCTGCAATTTCTACCACTTTTAACTGACTTTTGTTTACTTTTGCCACTCCTTTTTTGCCCTGTTTTGCCCATTTTAACCCCATTTTTGCTGCTTGTCACCCCTTTTTGCCACCTTTTAAATGCTTGTTGGCCACTTCTGCCTCTTCCAACCCAATTTGCCAATTCTTAGCCACTTCTTTTTGCCCATTTTTGCCACCTCTTTAGGCCACTTTTAACCCATTTTGCCCTTTGTTCTCCTGTTTGCTTCCACACATGCCAAAACACTTTGTAAACCCTTGTTTTCAAAAGTGTTATGAAAAAATTTTTTATCATTTTATTTACTCATTCCTCTCCTATGCATGTCTTATGAAACTGTTGACCAAAATCTAGTTTTTAGAAAGACTCAATACCTCAAATAACATTGTTCACAAGTCTTTTTGGATGGAACATTTTGACAACTTCAGCTTGTAGTAAGGTATTTGGATGAGACCATTTCATTTTCAGACTGTGGGCCGGAACTGGATCTCAGTTTTAGTAGTTAGATTAGGGATGCACAATAGCAGCATAATATCAGTATTGGCAGATGTTAGCTTAAAAGGCTGAATATCAGTATCAGCAGGTATAAAATTTCTGCCGATATAATATCGGCCATACATATCAGCTGTATTAAACATATGTTAGCCTTAAATATCAGTAAAATGCACAACTGTACCATCAGCTACAGGTGGTTGCCACGGGAACCACATGTTCAAGGGGGCCCACCATGAGCCCTGAACAATTTGAATGAAACACCAAATACATAAAGCCACCAGACTGTCTACCTCCCTGCTACTCTCTCAGCTGGGCTTAATTTTTTTTGAGTTTCTGTGACAGACTTAGTTAGTTATAGTTTTTGGTGCCCCCTGTGGCCAATGCAGTACATAGTGTCTGAATGAGTTTGGCCTTCACACAATAATGCTAATCTTTGCGATAGAAAATGCTTGGAAAGGCTTTTTGGCAGTGCAGTTAATTGGTTAGCAGAAGTGATTGGTTGTAAACCTTGTTGACTGTATGATTATTGTGTTAAATCTCTTCATTACTGTCTTTTTGCTTTTTCATCATGTTCAACACATTTAAGTTAAATGCTTGTCAGATATGTTACACTTTGCTAGACTGTCTGCTGATGACTTTTCTAAACCATAATAAACGTTTATTTACCTTGTTGATGAGCGTCATTGCAAACATGAGCAGCTCTGTGTCTGAGCCATTTCTCTCCTCTAAGACTTCCATCAGGTAACTCCATGGCTTCACACCTGCAACACAAACACACACAAACACACACACACACACACACATTCAAAGATTGAATTCTATGATGGTGCAGTGACACAATGTCTGCTGTTCCTTGAAAGAGAAAGTGAAAAACTATACGTTTTGGTGAAACAGCATTTTTTGTTATTAAAAAAAAAGAGTATTATATAAAAGCCTTCACTGTACAGCCTTTACTAACTATATCAAGAGCACCACTACAGTTTGCATATGGCATTATAGGCATTTGCATTGACAAGCACTCCCATAAAAATTGTCATGTAGAAAGTAAACAATCACCCTGCAACTAAATAAAACCTAAGTTTCAATAATACTTTCACTGTGGCTCTGTTTTCTACCTACATGGACTAAAAGGTAAGATGCTGTGTATACATTACATTGTTGTCAGTCACAGCTTGTGTGTGTGTCTCATGTGTGTGTACCTCTCTTTTCGTCCACTGTGTTGACAGCGTTAATGAGCAGAGGACTGTTGGACTCTGAATATTCCACAAAGACGATGAGCAGCTTCAGAGTTGTCTTCACCACCAGACGAGACTGCAGACACAGAAATGTTAAAAGTCTGACCACCAGGGGGAGCCGCAGCTCTGCTCTCATGTTTAAACCTCTGAGTCACTTCTACTGAGGAAACTTTGAAACTGTATCTGAGCTGAGTGATGACAGGATTTAAATGTCAACATTAAAGGGTTATTACACAGTTTCTAAACCTGACATGCAATTTCCCATGTCATTTACTTGGCAACACGTTGCCATTTTTAATGTATGAGGTTACAGGTAACATTATCACCAGAAAATCAGAATTTGCTTCACTGTTAATTCAGCCTCAACTCCAAAAAAGTTTGTGCGCTGTGTAAAATGTCAATAAAAACAGAATGCAATGACTTGCAATAAAATACTCACAATAAAACCAAAAAAACATATCAGATTATCAAACTGACATTTTACCATTTCATGAAAAATGTTAGCTCATTTTGAATTTGATGGCAGAAAAAAATATCAAAAAAAGTTGGGACAGGGCAAACAAACAAACAAACAAACAAACAAACTTGAAAAGACTGGAAAAAATTCAGAAAAATGTTTAACATCACATTGCCAAGAATGTGATTTTATGTTAAATGTTTTTCTAAACTGCCACTACAGTCAATAATATCATCAAAAGATTCAGAGACTCTGGAGAAATCTGTATGCAAGAGACAAGGTCAAAGGTCAGCACTGGATGCCTGTAAACTTTGGGCCATCAGGCACAACTCTGCACTGGAAATCACTGCATGGGATCAGGAACACTTCCAGAAATCACTGTTGCTCAACACAGTTTGCTGTGCCATTCAAATGCAAGTTAAAGCTGCATCATGAAGAAGCCCTATGACACCGTCTTGTCTGGGCCATAACTAACTTAAATGGACTGGGGCAAAATGGAAAACTGTTTTTTGGTTAAATGAAGCAAATTAGATTTTTTTTTTGGAAACCAAGGATGCTTGACTGCAGCATCCTGTAGAATAAAGAGGAGATGGATCATTCAGCTTGTTTTTTAGTGCACAGTTCAAAAGCCTCCATCTCTGAAGGTATGGGTTTACATTAGTGCCTATGGTGTGGGCAGGAAAGATACTATCAATGCTGAAAATTATAAAGAGGATTTAGAGCATCATATGCACCTATCCAGATAATGTCACTTTCAGGAAAGGCCTTGACTAGTTTAGCACCCTAAACCACATCCATGACAACAGCATGGCTTCATAGTAGAAGAGTTCGGGTGCTGAAGTAGCCTGCCTGCAGTTCAGACCTTTCACCAACAGAAAACATTTGTAAGATTTTTGTATTTATGATGCGCAAAAGAAAACCCATAACTGTGGAGCAGCTAGAATCCTACATCAGTCAAGAATGGGACAACATTCCTCTCCCAAAACTCTTGCAACTGATCTCCTCACTACCCAGATGTTTAAAGATGGTTGTTAACATAGGGGATGCTACACACTGGTAAACATGGCCCTGTCCATACTTTTTTGGCATGTGCTTCTGCCAATAAAATTCAAAATGAGCTGATATTTTTCATTTAATGTTAAAATGTCTCAGTTTTAACAGCTAACATGTTTGTCATGTTCTATTGTGAATAAAATATGGATTTATGAGATTTGCAAAAAGTTGCATTCTGTTTTCATTTACATGTTACACAGCACCCCAACTTTTTTAGGAATTCTTCTTCTTTTAGATTCTGAAATAAATTGGGATTTTTAAGAGGGTTAGGCAGTGAGCTGTTATTATTTTGATGTCATTCAAAAACAAACCTGCAGTATTTTAATGTGTTTACAGACTGGCTCCATCAGTACAACCAGTACATGATTCAAATGATCCGACATAAACTGGCCAGCATGGCAGATTGGATTTTAACAGAAAGAATTATTTTTAGTTTTGTGTTTTACTGACTCACCAGACTCCCCGACAGTGTGTACAGCCACTGCACTGTCTCATTGTGGTTTATCACTCCATGCATACCGTCCACAAACAGCATGATCTGACTGAGAGCTGAGAGACAGACAGAGAGAAAGAGAGAGACAGGTCAGTGTCGGCTCTCTGGTTTCCACAGACAGCTCCAGCAGATCCAGAGGAGCCTGTAATCTGCAGGGCTGACTCAGCTCTCTGTGGGTTTGTTGGACGTGTGAAGCTGTAGCTCTGAGTTTCCATCACACCGAGCTGCTGCTGCTGCTGAGATGATCACAAACCCAGCTGATGAAGCTTTAGCGTGGAGGATTCCGAGTGTGGGGGTATCAGCCTCGACTGATGTGTGGGCTCTTGACATGGCTGTGGCTTGTGTTTGTGGACAAGAACTAGTTTATTCATTTACAGCGTCCAAAACAAATTTCCCCATGTGGACATTTCAGCATCTTAATCCAAGATGGATCTTGTAATTATCAGACTTATCTTGTGAGGCTTCATCATCCCCCTGTGATACCTCTAGAATGGGTTCTTTTTAGTGTTTTTGGCTTATCGGACTTTTACTGGACCACCATGTTCTCATCCACAGGCTAAAACAACTGAGCCTGAACCAGCTTGGGTCTCTTCCTCATAAAAATAACTTTTTAATTCTCTCTGGAGGGGATTGTGATTCACACACAGTAGTTATGTCATGTGGTGTTCCCCAGGGTGTGATCCTGGGACTAGAGCCACTAATGATCAGTTGCCTTATCCTTATCAACATTTCACATGAACATGAAGGTCTTTGGACTGTAGAGTGGCATTTTGGTAAAACAGACATTTAATTTGTGTGCTATCAAGTGCTTCATCTTCATATATCAATACAGTACAAGCTTTCCTTGGTTATTTTAAATGTAAAAAGAGACATATGTTACTCTTTAAGAAAGTTAAATTGTTCTCAGAGGTCCCCAAAACATGCCTGTGAAGTTTGTTGCTGAAAAAACACTCCAGTGTTGGATTTTTGCATGTCTAAAAACCTCCTCTGTTACAGCCTTTCTCAGAACAAGCCATTTCTGTGTGTGGCTTTAAATGTTAATGAGCTGTCTGACTCCGCCCCTGACTCTACCCCTCTCAGGAAATGGATGTGGCACTCCTGATGTTACAGACAGTTTTATCCAACGTTCAGGACCTGACTGGAACCATCAATCTCCCAGTTCAAAGTCAGCAGGGTAAACCCACTGAGCTATCCAGCATCTCAGCTGGCAACTGGGAGGAAGATCAGGAAGCCCAGCCAAACCTGGGAGCGGAGCTAACTCCCCACATGATGTCATGAGGGTAAAATCTGAGAACAGCTTGTTTCAGCACACATTTTTTTGAAGGGTGGAGAAAGAGAGGGTGGGGGAAATGGATTTTTCTGGTAATTGAGGGGATTGTGGACGGGCCAGGGGCACATATTTTTGTTAGAAAAGTCTGAAAAATTGATTTTTGCATAATATTTCCCCTTTAAATTGTTGTATTTGACCTCTTTTTGACTGCTACAACTAAACTTTACTTGACAAGATAAACCAAGAGGCTTTGGGGAAAGTATGTCACTGCAGAGTTGACGCTGTGGTTTTGGTGGATCTATGGTTTCACACATGGATCTGCAACTGTTGATTCTCAGATTTTGTTTTGTCCCACAATCACTTGCAGTAGCAGTGAAAGTGAAATTTGTGATCCTCTAAATCTGAGACTAGAGGAGGGTTGCGATTCTTTTCAGTCAACTGAAAAAGCCTCGTTCTTGTGACAAAAGATACCTTTCAAGTTTCCTCCAAAGTAAAAGAATGATGGAATTTTCAAGCTGATATTTTTCCCCACCATGTCAAGTAATATGACTTGCACATCTTGGTTGTTCTTTCAAAGCTTTGGATATGGATCTATCCATATGGATGGATATGGCTCTCCTGATCCACCTCCAGCTGAGGATCAGGACAGGAGGGAAGAGCGTTCTTCCAAGCAAGGAGGGCAGACCAAACCTGGGGGCAGGGCTAACTCCCTACATGACATCATGAGGGGAAAATTTGAGAACGGCTTGTTTGAGCACACATTTACTGAAAATTTGGAGAAAGACAGAGGAGGGAATGGATTTTTCTGATTCTTGATTCTCCTCTGATTCACATATTTTTGTTAGAAAAGCCTGAAAAAGTGCATTTTGCATAATATGTGACCTTTGAAGCTAAACACCTTTTTAATCCTGAAGAATCAAAACCTTTCACTGGTTTCTTAGTTTGAGGACCTGTTATAATCAGGATTCACTTCAAAATGCTAGGATTTGTTGATTGAGAAGAGCTGGATTAGGGAGTGAACTGTGTTTCCGTGGTGATAACCAGTAGGAAGAAACAGACCACAAGCTTTTTACAGCTCCCAGGGACAAGAGTCTCACCTCTCAGGATGTAGTTCTGGTAGTTAGTGTCGGCCTCTGCTCCAACTTTGATAAAACACGTCAAACCTTCAGACGCCACAAACTCTGGAACCAGGTCTTTATCATCCTGCAGACAACAAACAGAACAGACAGGATCTATTAGTTTTGTACTGTTTGAGCTTTAATTACCCTCCTAGTTTTCGTTGTTTTGTAAATGTGTGAAATCAGCAATACAGCTTAGAAATAAGGTGTGTTACCTGGAAGAGCTGTTTAAGAGAGAAGAGAGAGCGTCGGAGCTCTGGACCCTGAGAGTTATACAGCTTCTCTGAAACACAGAAGAAGAAATACATGAGGCCTCTTTATCTAAAAACCAATGTGCTAATACTGTTTTTCATTGGTAAAGATGAGTCAGTGTCATCACAATGTAGTATTAATAATGGTGATTAGACTTGACTTGAGTTTCCATTACATTTTCCTAGTACTCTGACTACTTCTTACACACCGGTCACACTTATCCATTCACTCCACATTCACACACTGATGGCAGAGGCTGCCAAAAGGAGTGGCCATCAGTTTGATTATACAACATTCACACGTCACTGACACATGGGGGGCAATGTGGAGTAAGTGTTCTGCCAAGACACATTGACATTGATGCAGGTGAAGACCCTGGGGTACTTCCTAGTCGTCCGATCTAAGCTAGCCATCCATGTCATTCCATCCCCAGTTTAAAAATCCATGACCCGTTTGGGCCAACAGGTAATGAATAACCATGGAGTCCCTGACAGATATTTTGTTTAGGTCTCTTTGCATCAGAATTGTTAAAATTACACAGTAAGCCTCACTCAGTCGTCTGCAGCATTCACAGGGTAGCAGACCTGTCTGTAGAGCAGCTGAATGATGAGTTTGTTCAGCTGTGAGGCCTGCTAGCATTAGCACAACTGAAGGTTAACTCTCCTGAGGAGTGAAGAGTGAGTTTCTGTTTGCTGAGGCAAAGTTGGCATCGGCTCTCAAATGACAAGTGTGAGTGATGAGCAAAGGTGATCAGTGGGTGTGATGAGCAACAGGTGAGTAAAGCAGCACAGCGAGGGGGACGGGGCAGCTGCTGTAGAGCCTGCTTTCAGTTGACTGGCAGGTATGTGCAAAGGGAGAGTGAGATGGACAGTAAAAACCATCCCTAGGTGACCCAGTTTACCTGGATTATAATTGTACATCAAATTTAGAGAGAAAGTTACTTCTAGAGTACTAGGGTTATGAAGTCAGTTCATGCTACTTTTATCTGATTTTTGCAATTTGTAACCCATTCCTGCTACGTTCAAAATCAAATTTCACCACCATATCCACTTTATTTATTTATTTATTTTTTGCCATTTTCAACCCATTTTAAATGTGTTTTTAAAGAAATGGGGATTTACATTTTTAAGAGGCTATTTACTATGGCAAAAAGTATTTAAAAAAATATTACTTAAAGAGTTGTTATTATTCAGATTAAATATAAACTATGGATATCAGAGCTTAACTTTACAATTGACCATGATTTTGCTGACCTCAATGGTCCCCCAGTTCAGCTGGGCCCCAGAAAACTCCCCCATTTATACCCCCTTATGGGCAGCCTATTCTGCACATGACTATTTTTGATTGTGCCACCACCTTCAGGTACAGTGGGGGCCCCCGGTCAGTGGCTCTTTTATTTTAGGGGCTGTGGGCTGAAAAGGCTGAGAACCCCTGTTCGAAATAATTGATGAACAGGACATCATCTTAGTACTGCTACAGAAAATACACCCAATAATCTGCCAAAAATTGTTGTTTTTGTCACTGACAGACTCAGATTGTTGTTCTAAGTGTGTAAAAACTTCACAGAGATTTTGGAGGGAAAGACAGTCTGTCTTTAACAGGAATGCCAGTTTATTGCTCTCTGTAAATCCACTAGACCACATTAGTAAAGACAAAGATTTGACCTCACAGCACTTCTGATCTACACCCGTGCTGACCTTTTACTACGTTTGCTGTTATTGTGTGATTTTATAGCTTTTAATGGTTGGTTTGGGATTAATTCCATGGGTGGGCTATGGCAAAGCTAAAGTCGGAAACACTAAACAAGGAGCCGCCTCTTTGAGGGGAGGGTGATTTGGGGGGCTTAGGGAAAGGCATGAAACTATTTCCTGTTTGTTTCTGTGAGGACCCCTTACTCATTCTGCACTTCAGCAGAAACTATGACGACATCAGCGTTTACACAATAAGTTATAAAAGTGTTTAAAAAAGGGGGTGCATAGAAGACAGAAGGACCAGAGTGATGTAACACATGAAAAACGCAGATAAAAATGTGTTTAAATAGTATTTGATAGACTGATGTGTAAACACTGCTCAGTTGTTTTTGGTCCACTCAGGATGAACTGTCATCATCAGGCAAACATTTTTATTGTCCAGTTGTTTGGTTTTAGAAATACAAACTATTTTCAGTCCTTAAGCCTCTATCTGTCTTTGTGTGTGCTGCTAATTAGCTACTTTTAGCATGCTAACACAAACAAGAACAGTGATTGTGAACAAGTTAGCATCTCAAACAGCCAAGTGCAGTGTACAGAGTCACCGAGCCTAGCATGCCTTAGCTGATACCAGCTTTTTTGTTACAGGCATTGTTTTTAGCACTTCAATGAGCTGACTCAGACAGGATGTGATGTTAATGCAAAGTTCAAGAAACAAACAAACTGCAGACTGGAGACCATATCAGGAAAACATTAAGGCAGATCATGAGAGAGAGATTCTGATACAAATCAAAGCACAGAAAAAAATGAGGATCTGAAACAGAAATAAACACACACAGGCGTGCGTGCATAGACACACTGTAATCACTGGTTGTCATAGCAACATAAGTCATGGGAGTCCATAAATCACAGCCTGAGATTTCAGAGTGAATAGAAACACTGTCATCAATTAGTCTCTGAATTTTGCAGCCTGTTGCACCAGCGGTGTGATTTCTATCCAGGTCCTGGTTTAAAGTTTACTCTGAACCTGATCATGTCGAAAATAATCAGCTTGTACTTTAAAGTGTCACTGTTGAACACAAGGATCTAATATAAGTATTGGCAATAAGGTCATCACTGAAACCAAACAACTGAGTGTAAAGAAAGAAGCACACCAACACATCAAAAATATAGAAATTGTACAACAAAATTTTTTAAATGAGATATGTTTGAAAATATAGTTGTTTAAACCATATTTTTATAGGGGTGGGGGTCCAGGGGATAAATCATTTCTTCTTGGGGGAGGCTCACCCCTACACTGGGCCATCTGCATCCCCCGAATTTTAATTGTGAAGGCAACCAGCTGATTGATCTGTTAGTGCTATAAGAGAGAGAGAGAGAGAGAGAGAGAGAGAGAGAGAGATGCATTACTGTTTTATTCTCATTCTAATATTAAGAAGTAAAACTCAATAATCAGCAGAAAAACAACTTTGGGATCACAGAGATTCTGCACATTATGATTCTATGTGCTGAGCCGGGTTCTGAGTCAAATATAGGTCTAAAATAATTTGCTAGTCTGCACAGTAAGTCCTGAAAGTTCACAGCACACTGGTATTGGATCAGTACTTGGTATCAGAAACGATAGAACAAAGAAAATGGTATTGGAATAGCTCTACTCAACAGTACATGAAAAATTAAAAGCTTACCAAACCTTCTTCTGCAGCAAAGTTAATATGTTTTCAGACTTTTAATCTCATTGCTATCATATCCTGACCAGCTGCTGCAGCCTGCTGTGACCTCAGATAACCCCTGGGAGGACTTAAGATTTCAACAGTTAAAGAAATGTATTTTAGTGAGGTTATAATTAAACTGCTGTTGTTCTATGTGGTGAACTGAGTCAGGCTTTGAGTCAAAGGGGTGTCCTCTGTTGTTGCTTCAGCCAGAACTAGAAAATAAATGCTGTTCTTCCATTGAGTTACGTTAAAAAATCCCTACATTTATTCTCTGACACGGCCACAAGCTACAGGCTGCATCTTAAAGCTTCCCAAGTTGTTCAGCATCTTCAGCGTGACATCGACGACACGTTCCTCTGAGAGTTTGCTTGAAAATTCTCCTAGTGCATGAACGTGGCCCAGCTCCAAGATACATCCGTGACATGGTAGAATAAATTAATCAGCTAAAACCCTCAGGACAGCTGCAGCAGTCTGATTAGAAAGTTATGAAGTTTTATTTTTAACTCTGTAAAGCACTTTGAAATGCTTTGAGGATGGATGGATCTTTATAAATAAACTTTGCCTTGCCCTTTACTGGATCTGATTGGCTTAGAGATATTCTAACTGGTACTGGTTACTGGATGATAACAGGCAACAGCTGGACCAGTGGTTCTCAACTTTGGGGTCGGGACCCTCTTGGGGTTGTGAGAAACTTGGAGGGGGTAACCAGATGCCTTTAAGCAACTAAGAATGTTTTTTGCACAATTTGAGCCATTTTTGCTTCTTCTTACTCATTTTTGCCATTTTACACCAAATTTGCCACATTTTAACCTCTTTTCATCACATTTTCTTGCAGATTTTTGACCCTTTTAGTACATTTATGCTACTTTAATCCCATTTCTGCCACTTCTTAATCATATTCAACACCTTTTCTAGATATTTTTCCCACTTCTAACACATTTTCGTCTTTTTTAAGCCTTTTCCACCACTTTCCCCACCTAATGTTGCCTCTATTGACCCATTATTATCACTTTTAACCCCTTTTCACCACATTTTATGCCAATTTTTGCCAATTTAAATACATTTCATTGTTTGTCATGCCTATTTTTTGCCGCTTTTTAATCCCATTTCACCATCTTTTCCCATCCATTTCAGCCACTTTAGAGCCAATATAGACACTTTTAACTCTTTTTTTAACCACTTTTTATGCCCTTTCATGCCAATGGCACCCCAATTCTGCTACTTTTAAAATCCCATTTCACCACCTTCACCACCATTTTTTTTCTGTCATTTTTAACCCTTTTAATTTCTGATGTTAAATTAAAGGATTTACATTTTTAAGATGACTATACCATGGCACACACAAAAAAAAAAAAAAAAAAGAGTTTTGCTTTGATAACAGTGGCTATTATTCAGGTAAAAAAATAAATGTGGTTATCAAAGATTGATAATAATGGACCATAATTTTGCTGACTTCATGTTGGGCCCCAGATATCGCTCCCCTTTATCCCCCTTTATGGAAGGCCTTGTCTGCACATGACCATTCTTGATTGTGTATGGCTGTGTTCAACCACCTTCAGGTTCAGTGGGGGTCCCCAGTCTCTGGCACCTTTATTTTGGGGTTTGCAGGCTTAAAAGTTTGAGAACCACTGCTCCAGACAACAAGGAAGTGCAGCACTCACATCTTTAACACACACAGAGGCAACTGCCCTGATGGGGGAGGCCAATCTGTGCCAGGATGTTTGTGTGGAAAGGAAACAGAGTTAGGGCATAAATTACCACATCAGATACAGCAGGAAGAAAACTCCTTTCAACAACAAAAACCTTGTCAAGAAAAGGAGCTCTTCTGAACTGACCGTGTGGGCTAACAGGATGTGTGGCTGCAGGATCATGAGATGAAACAAGAAAAAAGATGTGCAAAGTCAGCTGTTTTATTTAATAACAATGATAAAAATATGATTATTATTAATGAAAAAAATATTATAATCATTAATAATAATATCATCGATAATAATAATAATAACAAAAATAATAATAATAATAATAATAATGCAGGTTTGGCTGCCCTCTGAACAGACTGGAGTATGAAATAAAATAGTTTTTAGCAGCCCTTCTCTGGTTTCTGCTGTGCTGACGTGACAGATACATTTATATGAGGGATAAATAAACTGATGAGATCCAGCATCCTGTTTACTTTTGAGTTAATAATCTGGAGATAAACTCCAACAAAAATCCCTCTTTCTAACTCTGCAACATGAAGTCCCAAAAAATACTTGATACAACTTTTTACAAACAGAGTAATTCCTGAAAACTTCCCAACATTGTTCTGGTGGGTTGAACTGACTGGTTTACACGCCGTACTAAAGAGTCAAATGCACCTCCTAGAGAATCAACTTGAGGTCAGCTGCTAAAGCCAAGTAATCCACTGTTCTGTCCTAGTTCAAAATGTCTTTTTAAAATATGTTTTTGTGGGCTTTTTGCCGAAATTAGATAAGACAGCTGAAGAGAGACAGGGAATGTGAGAGTGAGGGGAAAACATGCATCAAAGATGAGCTAGGATCAGGAATCGATCCCGTGACCTGTGCATTGAAGACTGTAGCCTCAGTATTTTGGCACCTGAAATTAATGTTTGCAGCCTGGTTCTGATCTGGTTCTGATAAGTTCATCTCTTTATCATTAAAAACTAAAAGGGATTAAAATAAACAAAATTTATTGCATTACTGGAGGTAATTTACTTTAAAATAGTATTTAAAAATGTCTTTTCAGCACTGGTGGTGAGAAAAAAAAAGTTGTCACAGGACATGGAGGTTGTTGCAACAATTTGAGTTGTTGATTCATTAAAATGAGTGCTAAAGAGTGTAAATCGCATGTTTTTGGTAATTAATCAGAAGCAAATAAACGATATCAATCAAAAGAACAAAACAATCTACAGCTGAGTCTACGTCTGTAGTTTGTACAGAATACTTTTAATTTGAAGGGTTCCTGGCACGCTTCCACTACACACTGAATCACTTGTAGGAGGGCTGAACAATTCTGGAAAACAATCTATAAATCTAAATCTAATGCAATTTTTCCCCCAGTATTGTGATTTGATACGTGATTATTTCTAAAGTTCCTCATCTTATGCATTTTCCAATAAACACAAGCAATGAATCATTCTATATTAAAACAAACACAATATTACATTAAAGAAGGGCTGAAAATTTTGAAAAAATAACGTATTTTCTGATGATTTGGCTAGTGTAAATCGAATTCACATTCTCATACGCAAAAAGAAAAACAACAACAAAAAATGGCACTTAAGTAATTGTATGATATGTAATGCATAATGTTTCTGCTGCAAAAAAATGTTTGTAATCTGGTATTTTAATACATATTCAGGTTAAAGAAATATTGCAGCTTCTGCGATTTGAAAATTGCAGCGGGCGTTATTGCAATTTAATCTGATTTGCAATTAATTGCCCAGCCTTAACTTAGTAGGAGGGATTATTGAGGTAAAACTTAGGAGCAATGGCAGGGCTTGATATGCAGCCAACATGCAGCAAACTCATGCTTAGTGTGAAAGCAGCAGGAGCGGAAACGAGCGGCACATACGTGCAGCAAAACATGCAGCCAATGTGAGACATGCCATCAGGATGACAAGCTAGAGAGGCAAGATGGGTGTTTAAAGCTGGGTACAATGTGCGTTTTTATTCAGTTCAGACCCAAACATTCAGTTGCACGACTCACTTGGACCTATGGTTGACTTTCAGTCTGATCAAGTGTTTGTCGTGAAGCGTACAGGTAGACACACCTGCTAACCACAGCTCATTTAACTGCTCTCAGCTGGTTGGATGAATTTCTATCATGTTAGATATTTTGGCTGCACAACTGCACACACTCACTTGGTGAGAGCAGTGTAAACTGTTGGAACCTGTCTGAATGCCTTCTATATTTTGTGCCTTCTTGAACTCTATTAAAGGAAATAAACAATCAGAAAACAAGCTTACCTGCAGACCTCCAGAATATTTGTCATTATGTAGCGGCTAGTTGTATTTGCTGATGACGCTGGTATGATGGTGTGTGAGATTTTGCCGCTGTATTTACTTATTTGAAACATGAAAACGAGACAACAGATGTGACTTCAGCCCTGACTATTCAAAAAAACTCCACTGGCGATTGTTAGAGTACAGGTGAGTTGGACGGTACAATGCCAGCACATAAATCATGAGCGTTGGTCACATGTCACACGCACAGTGTGAGCTGACATTCCACCATGACTGTTATGGAGTCAGCTTGAAATTGCACGGTACCCAATTCAGGCAACTAAATTACCATATAATCTCTGTAACGAGGTATAGGCGAGATAACCCTGTGGTCTTAAACCCCCATGGCGGTCTGTCAACAGCCATGACCACCAGCACAGCAGCCTCTATTTACCACTGAGTGTTCCAGCATGATCTATAATCAATAAACCCTGAATGTTACAGCCTTTGTTTCTACTCAACAACCTCAGCAGCTCTGCAAGGAAGGCATCATGATACAGAAATAGCAGTTAGTTATACAAGGTGATGATGAATACTCTAACAGTCTGCTGTAAACTGACTGTACAAACATGTCGCAGGAGGGCGACACATTTTTACCCTGACGCAGTCAATTCATCTTCATGACAGTCATAAAGACATCAGCACAAACAGGCAGGTGAGATTCCTGAGATTAACAATAAACTTCAGATCATTTCTCATCACTGATTCATCTGCAGAAAGAAGATCAATCCATGAGTGCTGCAAATCCAGTCTGACTCCAGAGAGGACTAATGCAGAGAGGATTGCTGCATCTTTTAGACACATAGATGCAGGATTTCTGTACACTTAAAGATCTCCTCTTGGATTTAAAATACATTTCTAAAAACAAAGAACTAAAGTTTGAACAAAGGAACACGTGTTCCTCTCTGGAGGCTTTCAGAGGCTAAACTAATTACACGTTTTTATAACTGTTCAGTGGGAGAAAAAGGGCCGATGTGACGTATCATTTCAAACTAAATTACACACAAACACACGACAGATGAGGAGTCTGTGATATTCTCAACAAACAGTCAGAGGCTCAGAGGTAACGGAGCTGAAAACAGGACGATGTGGATCCCTGCAGAGCCGCTGTTCTATGTTTAACAAGAAGACAAATAAAGCCCAGAGCGGGGATGTTAAACAGCAGCTGAGTGTCACTGAGGAACAAAGGCCGGTTTGTGTTTCACATGAATCGGTCCATGTAAAGACTCGCAGACCGTCCCACCATCTGGGCTGTAAAAGATGCTGCTGAATGGACAGAGACCGTCGCAAAACACGTCACCATTGAAACTGCAAGGCTCAATCACTGCAGTAAAACAAAAACATTACGTCATTAGGTATTATGAGCGCCAACACACAGGCAGACAATTTCCTCTCCTTTCTTTATATTGACTGGATCAAAAATGTAGATTTTCTGTCTCCTACTATCTCAGTTTTTGCCTAGATATCACAAATTCAAAACTTATGCAGAACTAGGGCTGAACGATTTGCAAAAATAATTGAATTGCAATTTCCCCCCCCAAATATTGTGATTTAATTTACGATTATTCTTGGTTTGATCTTATGTACTTTTCAACAAATTCAAGCAATTAATCATTCCATAAATAGGATCATGAGTATTAAAAACAATGAAACTATTTCTGAAGCAATTAATCCGTACTAGCATTAGTAGAATTAATTTAACTCTAAAATTTTAACACTAGGGAAAGAGTAAATTTTACACCAGTATAGGGTGGGCCAATATACGCTCTGATAAATTTAACTTTTTAAGTGTTGCTTTAATACCACAACATTTACTATGCATTAGAAGTGGATTTTTAAATTTTAAAGGTAAAAAGGCCGTTATTCCATCTGTATCTATGTTATATTGCTGAAAAAAGCAAGAATGTTTCTTGTCCTAACAAATGGATTTTGACAATTTTCATTTTAAATAAGAAACTTAGCACATTATAACCACTGGTTAGCTCGTTAAGTGAGCAAATTAACAACCACGTGTTTGAGAGTGCTTATCATTGACTTTTTGAGCAGAAGGAGAGCCACACTCACTGGTTAAAAGGTAATATTCCAGTCTGAGGTTTTTTTGTTCATCAAACTGATAAGTCTGAGACAGGGTTTCAAAACTTTTCAGCGCATGACCCAAAAATAAAAGCACTAGAGACCAGCAAAATCCACAGGGTGCAGTTTAGGATGTTTTTTTTTGTAGAAATTCTTTACATTTACACACTCATTTCACATAATAACTAAGGTTTTATTTGAAATTTAAATGATTTAAGGATCTTTGTACAATAATGGATAAAACATACCACATTAAACCATTTTAAAATTCTCTTTGTTTTTGGGAAATATCCTGTGACCCCTCCATAAGTGTCTCAAGACCCACCAATGGGATCTTGACCCCCCACTTTGGGAACCACTAGTCTAAGGTACTACATTTGGTTTTGGCTCCTTAGGCCTACTTATGTGTCTGTGTCTCTGCTTTGAACTTTGATGGATTGAGTGCTGCAGGCAAGACTGCAGAGGAGGAACACTATGGTGACTGTGGCTCAGTATGTAGAAGCGGGCATCCTTCAATCAGAAGGTGTAGGTTTGATTCTCAGCTACTGCAGACACATGTTGGCATGTCCTTGGGCAAGACACATAACCCAATTTGCTCCCACTATGAATGGGAATAGCCAATACTGATGGTTAATGTCTCCATTAGCAACCTCTGCCATCAGTGTATGACGAATGAAAAACTCTAACTCTCTCTTTCTTTTAAGTAGGAGTCCCACTACTAGAAAAACGCAATACAAGCTCCAGTAATAATTAGAATATGAATGGTATGATAACTGTGGGGGAATTTTATCAGTTAGAATTAATACCAGTTACTGTTCCATCTCTATTTTGCATATTGGTGTATCTAAGATTTCCTGAACAGTCTTTAATGAGACTTACGTGCACATTTGTGGGTAGACGTAATTCAAAACTTAATTATGAGGGAATCAACAAGTGGATGATTTGATCAAAACCTGACAGAAGTAATACCTGGAAAACAGGAGGATCTTCTTAACTGCCAATTTAACCCTTTACCTACTGAGCCGGCGCCAGCGCTGTGTTTTATATGTCCGGAGTATTATTACCGTAACTCTGTCAAAGTTTGTCCAATCAGAAAAATTCCAACAGCGTTGGAAAGCTGAGAATTGTGGGCATGCGCACAAATATGGTTGACTACGGTACTCACAACCGTAAGACGTGGGCGTTCACAGCAAAACACCATAGCAAAACACCAGAAGTATAGCGAGACTGCTACACAGATTCTCAACTCCTCGAAAGTTTGCTCAATCTAAAAAATTCCATGGCTGACAGAGAGCTGAGAATCTGTGCTTTCCGGCAATATATGATGTGTGGTATATATATTATGGTAATGTCGAACAGCACTGAGAAAACAGCAGCTTTGGCAGAAGACGAGTGAGAAAGGAGAGTGAAGGAAGAGAGTAAAGGAGAGCGAGCGAGAGTGGTGTTTTGTTTTCAAAAAATAGCGTTAGTGCCATTTGTGCGTGTCTGTCATGTGCAATGACAAAATGTTACTTGAGAATGTTGAGAATGCATTTTTCCACCTTTATTTGCACTAACTGTCTCCTATGTATATAGTTATCTTTTGCACTGTGTTTTGCACACCCAGAGTCCTAGACTCAAAAAATGACTGCTGATTGTTCTGAACATGTATCGGTTCACATTTCAAATGTCAAAACTTCATGAGCAATAACAAAACTTCTTCTCATAAAAGCCATGAAAAACAAATCTGTTTTTGTGTTTTTCATCTTTTAAACTGCTGACAATTCCATATAATGTGCAATAATCATTAACCAGATGTTGAAAAGTCAAGTTCAAGTACTCCTGGGAAAAGGGACCAAAGCTCTCCGGCTTAGGGCATTTCCTGACTATTTTACAGCCATGATAACAAAAGATGTCCGAATCGACATTTTTAGACTCAGTAGGTAAAGGGTTAACAAATTGTTTCTATCATTCTATATTTTTCAACTTACTTAAAATAAGTAGCTGAATTCCTGTTTTGATACTGATCTGCTTTAACTTTGAGAGAAAATAAGGAACTTCAGGTAGGTTGAAGAACTGAAATCGATGAGTGACTTTCTAAACTCCGAGTTCTGTGAGTGCAGCAACATTAAAAGAGCAGGGCCTTTTAACAGTCAAGATGCTGAGCACTGAAAACACAGAAGTAATGAAAACAGGCACTGCTAACTTTGCAAAGCAGATGGACTGGCCAGAAATGTCTGTCATGAGATGTATCAGTCTTGTAGATTTCAGGTTAATAGGCTTGTCATGGTCAGAGTAAGAACAGATGATCAGTGTTACTTGAGGAGAATGAGGCAGAAGCTACAGGATGGTTTGGTTGTACTTCAAGCTTGTAAACAATGGCTGCTAGTGAAGAGATTAGCAGAGATGCAGCTATAGGGGCAGCTGCTTGTTCCTCTGATTGGCCAATAATAAATGTGACAACCCAATCACCCTCTTAGTTTTTAACCCAAACACCGTCTATGGGGCGGTGCTCAGATAATTGTAAAAAATATCCTGTGCTGGGTGCCGTTGTAGCTCAGTTGGTAGAGCAGGCGCCCCACATCCCCTATTCTCTCACCTCTACTTCCTGTCCCTCTTCAGCTGTCCTATCAAAATAAAGGCAAAAGCCCAGAAAATAATCTTAAAGAAATAAAAAGCTGCTCGTATTATAATAAAACAGACTTTCTATCATTCATATTTTCCTTGCTATTACATTTTATGCATATTTTACTTATTTTTCATTCAAACTTTGCCTCTAAATGTTCGGGTTCTTCTTTCATTTTTATGGCACTTTTCTTTTGTTTGTGCTCACATCATATTTAAAATAACTATCATCTGTAGAATGTTTGATTTGTTGTTGTAAAGTCATTTCCAAACTGCTCAGAGCGGTTGGCTGTGTCCCTGAACTCTTCTGGATGTTTGTGTTTAACAATAAATCTGTCTGTCAGTGTTTTCTCTCAGAGAGGACGATGAGTCACACTCACTGACATCCAACTTTGACCCAAAATGGCCGCCAGCCAGCCGCACTTTCACTACAACAGCTGAGAGGTTAAAGGAGGGAGCGTCCCTGTTCAGTCTGTGCAAGTGTAAAATTCCTCTCTCCTGACTGCACTCCCACACATAGACTGCAGGAACTCTCCGTCTGTTTATGTCAAGGCCAAAACACTCATGTTGCATTCATGGGTCATCAAACACACCGTTAAAATGAGCTTTGGTGAGATGGTGGTAAACACATTCAAAATAAGGAAAGATGAGTAATAATGCGTGCAGGCTTTTCTAAATTTAAGATAAGCAGTCAAAGAAATCAGACTGTGAGGGACTTATCAGTATTTACACTTACAGTCTACTATGTTAGGTAGACCCTCGGAGTCTGATGAAGCACAGCTCTCACATTGTATAAGTTTTTATATAGTCTATGGAAATCCATTTTTTAACCTAGATGAGAGCTCATCGACCAAAAGACTGGAGAGTGTCAGCCCACAAAGACGAGGTATCTGTTCTCAGTGATCCACTTTGTGTCTGTTTGGAAAAATACACACTCTGAATTCGATGCCTGCAACACATTCCAAAAAAGTTGGAAAAGGACAGGAAGTTAGAAGGCTCAGTTGTTCACAATCAAAGATGGTGCAATGATCTCCACTTTGAGAAAGACTTTACGGACAAGTACTCTGACAGTTCATGAACACCATTTCTCAACATGCAGTTGGAACTAAGAGATTTTGCTAACTACAGTCCATACTGACATCGAAGCTTTGGAGAATCAAGAGAGCCAGATAGCTCAGAAGGTTACGTTGATGACTTTGGTATAAGAAATCAATAGTTAATACCGGTCAGGGTATGATCAGTATCCTTTAAGGACCCATGGGTAAGGTCTGCTAAATGTCATTGTATCATTCTAACAAATCCTGCAGTTAGGGGGCAAGCCAAAAACAGGGCCTGAATGTCCATGAACTTCGATCCCTACCCCTAATGCAGCAATACATTAAAAAGCAGCTTCATTCTGTGACTGACATCAAAATGTGGGCTCAAGAACATCCATCCATCCATTTTCTATACCGCTTATCCTGTTGGGGGTCGTGGGGGGCCAGAGCCTATCCAAGCTGTCATTGGGCAAGAGGCAGGGTACACCCTGGACTGGTCGCCAGTCAATCACAGGCCTGACACATAGAGACAGACAAACAGGCACACTCACATTCACACCTACGGCCAATTTTTAGAGTGCTCAATTAACCTAATGAGCATGTTTTTGGTGATAGGAGGAAGCCGGAGTACCCAGAGAGAACCCACGGGGAGAACATGGCCCACAGAAAGGCCCTGATCGGGAAGCGAATCACGAACCTTCCTGCTGTGAGGCAACGGTGATGTATGTAAAAAAAAAAAAAAAATCTACCACCCAAAGCAAAAGCCATGCATCAACTTCACTAAGAAGTGCTGCCACCTCTTTGGTCTGATCTCATCTGAGATGGTCTGATGGAAACGTGTGCTGTGGTCTGACAAGTCCCCATTTCAATTTTTTTGGAAAGGATGGCTGTTGAGTCCATTGAGCTAAAGGGGAAAAAGATAATCCAGATTCTCAACAAAAAGTCTAAATGCCAGTGTCTGTGATAGTGTGAGGGTGTTTTTGAACCCACAGAATGGGACACTTGCACATCTGTGAAGGCACGGTTAATACTGAGAGATACATACAGGTGCTGTGGTAGCATATGCTTCCTGTTTTCAGGTACATTCCTGCTTATTTAAGTGAGACAACACCAGGCCACATTCTGCACAAGTTACAACAGCATGGCTTTACAGTGAGAATGCAGGTACTAGACTGGCATGCATGCCTCCAGACCTGTCTCCCATTAAAAATGTACGGTGCACTATGAAGCTCAGGCAATGACAGTGAAATTCCCACACTGTTGAGCAACTTAAGATGTACCTCAAGCAAGAATTGGAATAAAATTCCACTTCAACAATTGACCTCAGTCCCCAAACATGTTAGTAAAGGAGAAAATCTGATTCAACACAGTTTCCAAAATTACTTTGTCTGTAAATCTCTTTTTTGTTTCTTTCCTGAGACCAACATCAAACACTCAGGATTCTGGCAGATTCATGTTTTAAAACACCTAAACATTTAAACATAAAATAAGATAATTAGTCTGTTAAAGGCATGGCACACTTGCAGGGTCACTGTGAGTAGCGTTAAAGATGGACGGAGACAAAGCAGGATGGAGGGACAAAGACATGGATAGAAGGAGAGAAGGATCCATGTGTTTATTCTGCAGAAACAGGAAGTGACCCAGATAAACTTAGTGTGGTATTTCCTGTTAGTGCTGATAATTGTGTCCCACTCTGGAGTTTCAACAGTTTTACTGAAAAATAACTTTTTCAGTGGAGAGTCCACTTCCTCGTTAATCCAAGAGTCATTTAAAAGCAGCCATGATTGTAGTTCTCTAAGTATTTGTTCATCAAGGCTTTAAAACTTTAGTTTATCAGTGTTCTGATACATGAGCTGTAACGTCTTTGAAGACTTGAGCATTTCTTAAATACTTTTTTTTTTTTTTAAACTTACTGTTTCCTTACTGTGTCTGACCTGCCGCTAACATGAGACACTGGTTTCTCATCCGGGTGTCCAAATACAACAACAGACTGTCAGCAGCAACAAAACATGGAAGGAAACACTGATACATGATGTCACCACACACAGGCACACAAAGGATGCTGCATCAGTGTGTAGCAGTTCTGGAGAAAAACAGCACAAAAAAGGACATGGTGTAGACGACTTAGATAAATCATTGGTAGTGGTTATAGTTTAAGAGCAACTCAATTCAAGATGAAAAGTTTGAAAAGAGTCAGGATTTGTCGTTTCCAGCTGAACTGGTTCTAAGAGCTGACTCCTTTTGTGAGTGACGGGGACTGACTCCAGCTTGCTTCCTTTATACCTTTTGCTGTTGTTTTGAGAAATAAAAATGTCAAAATGGTACTTCATGAAGAGCCATTTGGGGACTGAATGAGTGCTCTGAATACTGATCTGAGACCAACTGTCTGTAAGCAAATAAGAGCTGTGATTTCCATCACTCCAAGTAAAGCTGGACAGAAATAAATAAAGCTATGCTTTTGTTTAGTAGCTGACTAGCCAGGCCAGTTTATAGGACGGTCTTCAATGCATGCCAGTACATGCTGCATCTACACGACCAGTCCACTGTGGATGAAGGCACCCAGACTAGGGCTGAAGGTTTGCAAAAATAATCCAATTGCATTTTTTTCCCCCCAGCATTGCGGTTTGATATGCAATTATTATTAGGTTCCTCATATCATGTATTTTTCAACAAATTCAAGCAATAAATCATTCTACATTATGACCTACATTTAGTCAGGAACACTCTCATCATACATTTGATATTTTTATTGCAAAATGTATACAGTTTTATTTGATGTCAGAAGCTCTGCTCAAGAGATGCTCCCTGGGTTAGCAGCATGCTTTGACTTTCCAGGGATTGCTAGAAACCCCCATATAGATGCATTTATGACAATGTGCATTAAAAACAATGAAATTATTTAGAAGCAATTACTTCATAGCAGCATGAATCTGAATGGGAGGGAGCAACAAGCTTTAAGCTATAAAGGAGGAGGCTGGGGTGGAGGAGGTGAAGCTTTGCCAGCAGCAATGTGGTGCATCAGCATTGATACAAGCACGTCATTTCTAAATGGACTGCTGTGTTGAGAGAAAGAGCTGGGATTGGCTGTAGGAGCTTGGAAGCGATAACTGCTGTCAGCTGGCTATCAGCCAGTTGTGGCTAGGAGTATAACTTACGTGAACTAGCAGTAAGCTTCACCAATGTTGAATATCTAGGGCAGACCAATAAAAAAAAAAAAATGAATTATAATTATTCTTGATTATATTGCAGATTTGATATCAACTGCTTTATTGAATGGGGATTATTGTTTTAATGTCACTTGTTTTAATTAATACATAATACACAATTAATACATTACATAAAAACACAAAAGGACAATTTCTGAGAACCATTTGAAAAAAATGACACTTGAATGTTTGCAAAATATGCATAAAATCTCTGCTTTTGCAAAAACCAATTTATTAAACTGGTATTTTGAAATATCTCAAGTTAAAGAAATATTGAAATGTCTGATTTGTAAATTGCAGCATGTGGTATTGCAATTTAATCTAATTTGCGATTCATTTCCCAGCCCTAATCCAGACCACCTCTATGTAGGCCTGTGCTCAAAAAAATCAATATCGCAATATATCGTCACATGCACTTTGCTGATACACCAGTGATTTTCTAACATTTTTTACCCAAGGCAAAATCTCCAAACCATCTTCATATTCATGCAAAATTTCCTCTTTAACATGTCTTTACATGTACCTTGGCTGTTCGAATTCACACACACCTAGACAATCCTGGCCTCCAAATTTGGAAACAACTGGAGTACACAAAAACACTCTAAAATTTATAAGCAGTTATAAATGGACCATTTTAATTTACTTGTATTTCTCAGGATCTGAACTGAACTGTTTTTTTTTTTTAAAGCGTATGACCCTAAATCAACATGTATCATGATACGATTCGTATCAGGAAGCTGGGGGAAAAACACAGCCCTACTAAAGTAGTCTGAGTTATTGGATATCAAGCGGCCGTCTGTATACATTAAGAAAATTGCTAAGTCATTGTCTTGGTCACTGAATCCAGATGAACAGTTTTAAATTGCTTGCCTACAAGTTTAAAAGTTAGCCTACAGTTTATGACTCACAACAGAGAAGGTCTAACTCTCTTATCTTTTTATCCAAGGACTCATTTGATAACATCCTGCTGTAATATGAACAAACATTCCTGATTTTACAAGTTGAGAAGGATCCCCTGAATGCACCATTCATGGAACGACTGCCTGCATTGTTTCAGAGGTGAGATGAGGACGTGAACCAACATGATTCATCAGGTAACCTGACGTCCTCCTGACACACTTTCAATCTGAGCTGCAGTTCATGGCTGAGCTCCTCTAGTGGAGTATTTTAGCTTTATTATTTTGTTTTTCCTGTGTTTTCTGAGCAGACCACAGAGAGCCAGGTTTTAAATGCTTAAATAAGGAATTCAAACACTGTCCTCTCATTGCTTGAAATGGAGCTCCATTTCATTTATGTGATGCACGGTACAAATCCAACAAATCTGAAATGCAATTTGAATCTCCAAGACACACTTTACAGCAATATACAATGACTGGGGGTGACTGTGGCTCAGTAGTTAGAGCCGGTCGTCCCATCGTCAGGAGGTTGTGGTTTTGATCCGTGGCTCCTGCAGCCACATGTGGATGTGCCTTTAGGTAAGACACTTAACCCCAACATGCTCCCAGTGCTGCACTGGTGGTGTGTAAATGTGTTTAGGATTAGCTGATGGCCTCTCTGACAGCCTCCTCTGACATCAGAGAAGAATACATTATGTTTTCAAGGGCTCATTCATGAAAATAAATGCCATTTTTCTTAGTAAAAGTGTTACAGCAGCAGAGCCCATAGGACTAATAAACAAAGACTTAAACAAAGTTAACTAGACATCAAGATTAAGAGCTTTGCATCCTGTAACTCAATAAAAAACTAACATCAAACAGACTGCAACCTGCAAGCACCCTGCGGCTGCTCTAGTTCCGATCAGCTGCCAATGAAGAATGGGTGGTTGCTTCCACAGAATGAGAGCGAGCAGAAACACGAGAAGGATGAATGTCTCAGCTTCATGTCACAGTCCTCAGTTACGACACAATGTGCTGCTTGTTTAACCCTGACGGGGAGAGAGAGAGAGAGTAAAGGGACACAGCAGGGCATGACGGAGGAAGCAGGCAGGGAAATCCCCTTTAGACGAGGAAGGGCGGGGCCATGCCAGGCAGAGAGGGTGAGGAGGAGGGGGGAGCAAGCAGGAACTCTGGGAAAATTCAGAGTTTCCCAAGAAAGCTGAATGTGATGAATAATCTTAACAACCAAATGACAGACACGTGACACATCCCTGCCCTCTTTCTGCTCTACAGAGGATGCACCTTGCAGCTTTTAAAGACTCCATGATGTTTCCTCACACGCCAATATGAGGACAGACTCTGCATGTTTAGGCCCACTGCCTCTCTGACTGTTAGAACACATAAATAAACAAGATGTTTCTGTCAAACAGTGTATCCTGATATAAACTGAACCCAGAGTGTGAACAAAGCTGAGCTGCGGGTCTGAACCTGCTCTGTATTAAGCTGCTGTCTCATCTCTCCGTCTCTTTCATGTTTCTGCTCAGAGCTACAGCCCGGCTGGAAAAATAACAGTAGGGACAAATTCATGGAGCAGTGTATCCCTGTTATGATCGCTGTTTGCTTGCTATCAATTTACTTTATTAGATTTAATTTTTTGGTTTATCTTGATTGTTTGTGTTGCATGAGTTTCAGCCACAACTGGAAAAGGAAGCACCAATGAATGTCCCTGTCTGCTCCTGTTAGCAGACCTCTCACTGTGCATACAACTATCATTGTTTTCCATTTATAAACACCTAAAAGCTGTTCTTTTTCTTTTTTAAATGAACAAGTTTCTGTCTTCAAATTTCCCTGATTGTTAAAAGCATTTTCAGGATGATAACAATCTGCTGTTGAAAACTGTCCACGCATGGATCCATGAATGCATGTACTATTCATGCATCCATCCATCCATGCATCCATCCATCCATCCATGCATGCATCCATCCATCCATTTATCCATCCATCCATCCATCCATCTATCCATCCATCCATCCATCCATCCATTTATCCATCCATCCATCCATCCATCTATCCATCCATCCATCCATCCATCCAGTCCCACTTGGGTTCTAATATTCTAAAAAATATAATTTCCTTCCAAAACTAATGTAACTTGAAGCCTTTAACAGTGAGGTCAGTCCCTATCACCTATTCTGCAGCCAGTCACAAGTGGGCGAGTGATATATTTTAGCTACATTTCTGAAGCTCTTTTGATGTCAATCAAAGAGCCTCACATGTAAATTTCTTGCAAAATAACAATAATAAGTATGTTTTTATCATGTAAAATTACAAATGTTCTTCTTTTCTGATAAACCGCTAGGTTGAAGGTTTTATGTAAACTTCAAGAAAAAAAGTCAAACAATTGCATGCCATAACTTTGCCCTCTCAAATTTTCTGAATTTAATAATCTGGGGGCCGGATGGGTAGCCGTGGGGGACCTGATTTTGTCCCGGGTCTCCAACTGATGATCACCATTTAACCTGACGAGCACATCTTTAGTCAGTGGGAGGAATGTGGAGAACCCAGGGAAAACTATCCATCCATCCATTCTCTACACCGCGTATCCCGTTGGGGGTCAAGGGGTTCGGAGCTTATCCAAGCTGTCATTGGGCGAGAGGCGGGGTACACCCTGGACTGGTTGCCAGTCAATCGCAGGGCTGACATAAAGAGACAGACTTAAACTAGTAAAATGTCGCGTTTTGAATCTTTACATGTGCTGCCTTTATGAACTACACAGAAAGGCTCTGTCAGACTGAGCAACTGAACCAGGAAACTTCTTGCTGTGAGGCAACAGTGCTAACCACTGCGCCACCGTGCCGTCCCAATCAATCAAGTTTAGATTTAACTTCTTATACGATAATAAACTGAATGTAAATTATTATGTTTCATTGGAATATTACCTCACACTGTAGGAAATGGTTTAAAATCTGATATTTCAATTTAGAAAAGAATCAGAGTATTGATCACAGAAAATCTGCTGTTGAAGTACAAATCAGGCTTTTTTTCAATTTTTAATAAAAAAAAAACAGCTATCATGATCGTCAACGCATCGGTATCTGCAGATATTAACCTAAAAAGTTATTCAAGGGTACGGGCAGATATGAATATTTCTGCTGATATTTACAACAAATATATTGGCTTTTATTATTGCCTTTATCTGCTGTAAATATCTGCTGCATGTACTTACAGACCCATGTTCGCTGAAGTCTTTTTCTTTGCTTATCCTCCATTACTTTACTGTGAGTTCTAAGGACTAAAGTTTGTTTTGTTGTTCAGCTTTAAGCTTTTAACGTACCTGAATGTTTTAAGAACTAAAGTTTTAGTCCTGATATGCATATTCAAATATCCTTATTGCTATCAGTAACAAAGAATTTCTACAAATCTGCATATTTGATACTAGCAACTCCATTATTGTGCATCACTATTTATTTGGGACTTTGCATATGGCAGACAGGTTTTATCTATAACACAAAGAACACTTGGAAGACAATACTGATCCTTAAGATCTGTTATTTAATCCTATTTTATACTTAATTGCAGTTTTAAATAATTCATTTGCACACTGTATTTTTTTCAGTTTCTCAGGACAAAAAAATTAGAGTTAACTTTAGAGGTGTGATCCCACCTCAGGATCTCCTTGATTCCCAGCCAGCCGTTTCTTCTTTATAACTAGCAGAAACAATCTGAGCCAGTGTAACCTCTGAGGCTTTAAGCTGTGAGTTGTGTTGATGTGAACAGGAACACAGCAGGCTCAGAGGAGGTTTAAAAAAGGCAGTGGCTGAAAATAAAACCCCTGAAACCAGACTGGAGGTTTGGTCAGCTGGGATCAAAACAGCAACACGGAAACAGGAGAGAAACGCTGGAAACAGACTAGCTGCGAACAAAACAACACAAAAACAACACAACTAGGCAGCAGGCAAGAGGTGAGAGCTGATCTGAGACCTGCTAGTCCTCAGAGGACTGAAACAGAGAGGCTGGGGCCAGGTCTAACTGAACAGGACTGACACAGACCCAACAGAGCAACTCCTTCACAATAAGAGCGCAGATCAAATGCAAGACAGATATTCTTTTTTTGCCCTGCTGTCTCTGCAGTCCTTTGTTGTTATAATTCCTGTATTAAATGATAAATGCACATCCCTTCTTCTGATGGCAGCATGGATACAAGCCCCATACTCTACATCCTGACACCTGAGTGTAGCGGCCTGTCACATGGAATAACATCAGCCGACAATAATGAAAGAGCAGCAGAGACAACTGCAGCATTTCAAGTTTCAAGTGGTCTATGTGCTCCATAATAACATGACTACAGAGTCACAGCTTCATAAAGAAAATGAAGACTTATAGAAGGATACTGAATACATAATCTATATAAAACAATCACTTTCTTCAGGCTCAGATGAACTGCAGGGAGGAGCCAGAGCCCAACTTAGTTAACAACAATTATTTATAACCAACACAATAGGAAAGGGGCTGACTCATTCTGAGAACCAAATGACAAAAAGGTTGGAACTGCTTTAGGAGATTTCCTCAGCCTGCAGAAATAAAACATGCACGTCATTAAAGTATGTTGAATAAAAGGTTGTGTGTTGTCACTGGCAGACTCAGACTCTTAAAGTTTAGACAATATTAAAGAGAAAATCCCTACAGAGACTAACCTTGTAGCTCCAGAGTAAGACATTTTCTCACCAGGCTCCACTGACAAAAGCATTTCTTATACCTCACAGAACACAGGAATTACTTTTCTGTTGGTGCCAAAGCGGCAACCTCTGGTGTAGCAGCCCTTGGCACCAATTTCACCTGGTGCAAAAACGAACTTTGGTCCTCTTTAAGGAGCATGAACTAAAAGCACACAGTTTCTTCATTTTAGACTGTAGTTGTTTGTTTACAGTGTAAAAATAAAGCCTTGTGTAGTGATGTGACCAGCTGACAGACAGACTCTGTTATGAAGATCAGAGATAAACTGATGAATGATCCCGCTGTGAGGAGTTGAGACAAACATCGTCTCATGACCCAAAACATGATCCCAGAATCTATTTCCTCATAAAATCACAGGAGTCATCAATAACTGTAATCTGACAGCTGGAGGACAAGTCGAAACAGAGAAACAACAGAAACACGTCACAGTTTGATTAGTTCTATAGAAGGCCATGAGAGGCCAAATTACATGAAAATGGAAATCCTCTGGTGACTCAGATGGCACAGTATAGCCTAAGGTGTAAACATTATCAGGATGGAGTTATGATGGCGTGTTGACACAGATTATTGGACTACTGTGACAGTGTGCACGACTAAATCTTAGGGACTAAATCAGATCTGTGTAGCTGCAGAATGCAGGAAGATTTTCTCTCCATTTCAGAGGACTGTGAGCCACCTGGCAGGTAGATATCTGTACCAAAACAAAGGTGATTTAAGTGGCTCTGATTGTACCGTGGGTTTTGCTGGTTAGGATAAAAATTGTTTAGTTTTTTTAAGTTTAAATTTGATCCTGTTTTGTGATTTTTCTGTTTTGTTCGCGATTAACCGCACACATCTCTAGAATCTCCTCGCTATAATAGAGTAGCAGAGCTCTCAGCCTGCAGTGATGAGTCAGACTCACACCGCACAAGTCACTCAGCCCTTCCTCCGTCTGTCACTTGTTGTCCTTCCTGAGGAGCGTTTTCAGTCTAACCAGAACTCCCCATGGTTTATTTATTTAAAGTCCCTGAAAAGGGATTTTAAAAATTTGCATTTTGGGTTTATTGTATGACAGGCCACTTTGTTATGAACCACCATGTCCTATTCGATTCATGAAAAACAGCTCTTAGTTTATAAAATGAAGCTTCAAAATATGAAAAATTAGTCTATAAAATCTGCTCCAGGACGGTGTGGGTTTGTCTGTTGAATGAGCTGAAGCCACGCCCCCTAAGGAAAAATAAGAGGTTTTCAAATTAAAAAAAAATGCCTCTGATCAGACTGCAGCTTCCTGGATCTGTACCAGAGGAGAGAGAAGGCACTGGGGACAAAGACTGTAGAAAGAATTGGACAAACCCCGTGTGACGTTAGCCGTCTGCTTACAATAGGTGGACTCAAACAGCTCTTGAAGCCAATCCATGGAGGCTTCCATATTGAAATCGCGGTCTCAACCAAATATTGGATCAACCTAACGACCCGCCCACAAAGGGGGACTACCTTCTGGTTGACAGAAATGTAGCCTCTGCCTGTCGAGCTATCTGTCAATCAAATGAGACGTGCCAATCAGCATGAAGTGAGGTTTATCCTAAATATAATCCAAACGATTGTGGTACAAAAAAATTCAACCTCCGTACAGTGAGAGCACAGTAAGACACTAGCTAATGAGACATGTTCGGTTTTTTGAACCAGGCTGTAAACCAGTTTATTTCTAGTGTAAAAACCGGCTGTTTAACATGTGTACAGACGGGACTTCCGATGTTCCTGCAGCCAGCCTCAAGTGGACACTCGCTGTAATGCAATTTTTTGCACTTCTGCATGGGCTTAATTTTACAGGACCAGATGTTGCCGTTTGGTTGGGGATTAAATTTACTGTTTTCACAGCATGTAGCTGGCTGTTAACTTTCAATGAAGGCAGTGAGATCAGCAAACAACAGACTATACTGAGATGAACTGTTTGGTGATTTTACATCATTGTATCACTAGGGGGGCAGGTTGATTCCCCATCAAGACTGGTGATGTCATGGGCACAGATGTTTGCCCTGCCCAAACAAAACTAAGCCAGGAAAGAGGTAAACAACTTTCTAACGGTCTAAATCGAAAATTCAGTCACACATACAGTGCTTAACAAATTTATTCAACCACCTGTCATATTTGTCTCAGACCCCATACAGCATCATGAAGTGCTTTAATGCGGACTCATTCATTTTCAGTGAGCTCTCCATGTTTTACCATTTTGAACAGGAATGAGGAATTTCAAACTGAATTCACCCATATTTGAGCCGGCTCACTGGGCTTCTCTGAGAAGTCAGAAATTAATCAAACATAACATTCAACCACTAAAACTATTTTTTCTGCTCAGGAATGCAAGTAAATAACTATAATTTGACAAAAAAATCAAGAAATATAAATGTGCTTTACTATTTTTTCAGTTTTTTGTAAATCAGTAAATTTGAAAATTCATTGATAACAATAATAATTATATTTTAGCATTAAAAATATCATTTGGGTTAAAGAGCTTCTACATATTGGTGTATTAACCATTGCAGAAACATAAAAATGATTTTGGTAATTACCAATGCTGTTAATTTAGTGCAGCTGCGGCATAAACCTTACTTTGGTTAGGATTAGGGTGGTCTAATAAATTTGTTAAGCACTGTATGTAGATCACAGTGTTTTCAAATGTTTACAGCAACCATATTCCATCATATCTAGTGTGTTAACACACAAAGTTTGGATTTCACTTTACAGAGACTTTAACAGTACACTCCCTGTTTTCTTTAAATGTATGGTTATGAGCTAACAAGTAAGAAAGCGTCAAAAACTGGTGCCAAACCCCACTAGTGTGGTTTGTGATGTTTTGTATTCAAGTACATTCTGAACAGTGAGGCCAAAGTGACCACTTGCAAAAAAGGAATAATGATGAATTTTCAGCAACATTAGATCTCATGCAGTGTGTAACAGCAGCAGCTGCACACGCGTTAACAAGGAGAGACAGAGGTTATTAAACATTAAATATCTTTTGAACCATCAATCGTAGCCACTGACTTTTTCTCTTTCTTGAATCCCTCTGTTTTGCCGTTCTAATGACGCTATCAAAGCCTTCAAAGCTCTTACAGAAGCTTTTCTAGTAAGCCAGGAACTTAGCTGACTTTCTGGGGTCTTTAAAGTTGAATTCAACACTAGTAACCCCGACACTGAACATCTTTTTATCATCCATTTTTTAATCATTTCTGCTGCTAACCTTAGCATTAACCTTAACCTTAGGATCCTTTTTGAACATGTAAACATGCGTCAAATGCAAGATATTGTCAACAGTCTTCTTGTTTTTTCTTTTTTTTTTCACAAAAGCATGGGTGACTATTTGTTATGGTGACAATTTCAGATTGTTCTTTGTTGTTTGTTTGTTTTTTTGTTTGTTTGTTTTACTTTTTAAATTATTTTTATTTTCACTTTTATACATGTTAAAAAATAAATTAGCCACCATATCGTTGTCCCACAATGCATTGTGACGGGCTGTGACAGCAAATTGCCACGTTATGCTTTGCCAAACAGCAACAATGTGTAAACACTAAGAAACTCTAGAAGAGAGTCTGAATGACTCATAATGGAGAGAAAGAGACACAGAGAAGCTGTGATGTGTCCCTCTGTGTCTCTGCGGGCAGGACAACTTTGAACAACCACTTAAAAAAACGCCAATTCCGGGGAGCAGGTGGCCTAGTGGTTAAAGGCGCTCCCCATGTATGCGGGGAATCCGGCCTGAGGCCCTTTACCGCATGTCTCTCTCCCACTCTTGACCCTGTTTCTGACTCTATCCACTGTCCTCCCCTATCTAATAAAGGCACAAAAATGCACAAAAATAAATCTTAAAAAAAAAATTAATTAAAAAAAAGCCAATTCCAAAAAGTGCAAGGACTTTTGCTGTAAATATGTGAATATCTTAAAGATATATTTTTAAATCAAGGAATGATTATTTTTCCACTTTTTAGTCTTCAAGAGATGGGAGAACAGGTTAGCGCAAAATAACCCCTAGACATTATTTTTGACTGTGTGTAATACATAAAAATCTATAAGGTTTAATTCCAATGTTCTTTTGTCTTTATAGTCCCTGTTTTAAAACTTAAGTGACATTGCTGCAGCCCACATATTCATAAAGCCCAGATAGTCCTGAAAAAAAGGATGTTTAGAGCTTGACTGTGAACTACAGGCTGATGTATTACAAGCTTTTTCAGACAAAAAATCCAGGTGAGACAAAATGGTCAAAAAATAGCCTTGGGCTCTGAGGGTTATGGTAACAACATCATGTCTTTGCTCTTTACACTGATATACAAGTTGTCCTGGTTTATAAGCTGCAGTCAGTATAAATAAAATGAATTGGAAAGATCTCTACACTCTGAAGGTCACGTGTGAACACCAACTTATTTTAAAGTCAAACCAGTCAGGAAGCAGTGACTCAACAGATTCACAGCTCAGAAAAACAGGACACAAAGACCTTTAGAAGATATGTATAACTTAAAAACTTTGTTAAGTGAGGAAACACTAAGAGTATTTGTTCTGAAATGTAATTTTTTACCAGACTGTTCCAAACCAACAGCTGAGAAGCAGAAACAGCAGCCATATTTCAGAGAGAGAAGTGAAAACTTTATGATCTGTGACTGGTGTAAAAAAGCAGATTGAGACCCAGAGAGGAAATCCTCCCCTCTGCCTCTCAGGAACACGTCACTGTGGTGAAAGAGTTTCCCCTGAGTCATCACTTGTCTGCTGCAGGAGAGGACGGAGGGATGGAGTCGTGGAAAGAAAGAAGGAAAGAAAAGGAGTACATGGTGGAGATAATTACCCAGGATGGAGTGAACACGGACAGAGAGCTGAGTCCTCAGGATCAGGATGGGCTTCTTCCCTTTTCTGTGGAAAAAGAAGAGAGAGTCAGAGCTGAAGAGAAACCACAGAGAGAATCCACACTGACAGTTTCACTTCTCTGCATGTGCCTCTCTTCTGCAGGACTGAACCTTCAGGCTGAGAGTTTCAAAAACATAAATGTGTCTTTTCTTTGTCGTTTTGTTGTTTCTCCTGTCCCTCTCCTCTTCCTTATTTTCTCTCTCCTGCACCTTTCGGTCTAGACCTGCCCTCTTTGTCAGGTGTCTTGAGAGAACTTCAGTTAAGAATTGGCGCTATACAAACAAAAATGTATCGATTAAAAAATGGAGGAAAAAACTCCAGTGACTTTAGTAACAATCTGGGTCAATCACAGAATATTCAAATTCAAATTTGTTGATAATTTCCAATAAACTTGCCTTAACAAAGCTAATAATGGTGAAAATAGATGGGGATGGGGATGGGGGGGGGGGGGGGCTGGATGACGGCCATCAGGAAGCCAGAGCAGTACAGCACCTGAACTCCTGAACTGGTACATGCTCCCATACCTGACCTGGCCTGATGAAAATCCCTCAAATTGTTCTCCAGGGATGTCTGTCTGTCTGTTTAGACCATAAACATAACGCTACCAGGCCTGGTTATCATCAGCACAGAGGTATGAAAAAAGAGGCCAGCATCACTGAATAACACACACAACAACCGTGTACTTTACACAACCTTCAAAGGAGCCTGGCGTTATCAGACAAATTCAGTTTATTGGATAGATGTTTGCATCTTTCATATGTATGCTAAACAAAAAAAATTTGCTAGTAGAGATGTTCCGATATAAATTTTTCCTTCCTGATTCTGATACCAAGGTGCTGCATTTCGGATGATACCAAGTACTAATTTGATACCAGTGTGAACTTTCTGGACTGATTGTGCAGACTAGCAAATTTTTCTACACCTATATTTGACTCAACAAATAGAATCATAATGTACAACACCTCTGTGACCCTAAAGTTGTTTTTCTGATTATTGAGTTTTACTGCTAAATATTAAAATAACAATAATACAGGGGGCTGTATCACAGTCTCTCTCTCCATTACGCTCTATTCAGGCAGCATCACATGATTACAAAACAGCCTGCCATTGGCTGACAGACCCTCACAAGGGTTAACAATATGACAGCATTCGAGCTAGTGGTAATAAATGATTGTAATTGGATTAGAATGGATAAAAAGACGTTTAATATCAGATTTACTAGTGTGGATTTAATCTATAAGTCCTGAAAAGTCACACAGGTTCCAGGCTCGCTGAAAATGCTGCCACAAGGGATTCAAAGTCATCAACAGTGTCAATGGGAAGGCAGAAGGGCTAGCTTTAAGAGGTAAAACAAGTAAGAGGCAACGATTTATGGTTTAAAAGTTATTCAACTTTTGATAAACCTTGTCACTTCTTGTCATGTGCGACAGTGCTGGTCTGGAAAGCATTTTAACGATCACATTCAGAGAAAAACTGTCACACAGACACTGTTCATTGCTGCTGCAGTGGGCCAATTGCTGCTTCTTCACTGCTCTGAAAACAGTAGCTTGTGCACGCAGTGTTTTCAGGCAGTGAAGAACTGATTTCTGGTTTATAGTGCTAACATTTAGCATGGCTAAATGAAGCAAAATATGAAATTAAACCAAACAGTATCGGATCAGTGCATAAACCCGTGTACTCGCTGATACTAATACCTGCACTTTAAGTAGTATTGGACTTATTTCCAAAACTGGTATTGGAATCGGAACTCTGCTTGCTAGATATCTGCAGAGCCCAGCATAAGAGAAATGATCAGAACATTACGACACAGTCACACAGATGCATCATTTAAAGAGGGGTGATAAGAGTGTGAAAACGTTTTAGTCAGTATTAGTGGTGTACATGCATAATCAGGATCCTTTTGTGGTGCTGTCCAGCTTCCAGTCTGGGCTTGTCAGAAACCTCCTGCATTCATATTTTTTGATTGGATAGCTTCTCTAAAAGTCTGCTGAGGCCAAAGAAATAAACAAAACCTTTGTGACAACTGGATCGAATCTGTAGTTTTAATGCAAGTTCATTTATATACTAGAATGACCTTAACATAAACCCTTTGTTGGCTTAGGACAGCTGTTCTCACATCTATCTTTGCTGTAGCACATTTAGAGGATTTTAGTCAGACTATGAGCAGAATCCACAAACCACAGAACTACAGCGCTCCACAAAGACACCACCACAGGAGCTCCATTCATAAATCACTGTCAGACCAAAAACAACAGTTTAAACATCTGTCTTCTGTCTCTTTTCTGCACTCGTGTTATCTCCTGTTTGACTGACAACAGGTGAAGACGACTGAAGCTGCTCTGAACTGATCCAGAACCGCTCAGTTTCCATCCAGACCGATGCAGCAGAGTGAGACCGCTGGGATCAGAGGACGGAAAGAACGACAGCACAAGGTATGGAAAGAATGAGAAAGGGAGAAAAAAGAGGAGAGTTTGAGTTGCTCTGAATCTAAAAATAAGGGTTTCAGATTTTTCACACAGTTTCCAGGTCTACTTTTAAATAAACCCAAACTCATATAATCACATTTAAATCATTTCCCTGGAGACTCTCGCACAGCCTAACCTTAAACCAAGTCATCAGTCATTCAACGTGACTTTGGAGGATTTATGCTCCAACTCTGAGCTGTGCATGTCAGCTAGACACTGAAAAACCCAGCCGATTTTTTACCATTATTCTGACATAAGAAGTATTACAATCTGCATCTTTGTCTTAAAACACTGCTTTACTGTGAGGGAGTTAAACCTCCAGAACAAATCTGCAGATAAGATGAAGCCTTCAGGGTAAACCAGTTAGATGTTTCAAGTTGTGTTAAAAGTTGGGTTGGGTATCACTTTTAAATCTATACTTTTTATATAGTGCCGGTGCCTCAACTGTGCCTGAATCAATACTTTTGAGAGAGAAAAAGGTGTGTTGAAAGTCGCTGGGAGAATAAAAGCTGTCCGGGTATCATAAATGATTTGCAGAAATATCTTTAAAAGATGCCAGAGGAAGAAAAGGAAATCTCGGTTATTGAAATGAAGCATTGATATCTGTATTGTAATCTGGTCTGATAGTTGTCGCATATGTTGGTACTGGTACCATGTCAATACTGGATTTCTATTCTCATCTCTAGTTGAAACAAAAAGATTAGTCAGATAACTTTCATTTGTAATCGCTAAAACTAGGACTGACAGACAATTACATTTTTTTATTGTGATTTATCAGTGACTTTCTGTAGTTAATCTCAATTAATCTCCCTATTTTGACACATTTTGAAATTCCACTGTTTGTATTTTAAACTGTTTTTGTTTAGTCTTAAACTAAGGGTGACTGACTTCCTGTTTGGATACAGATCTGCTTTTATTTTGAAAGACAAAAAGGAACTTTGGTTGGATTAAAGATTATGACATGAACCTAACAATGGAAAGAGGAAGTTGCAATGGATTAAAAAGAAAATAAGGACAGCCATGCCAAAAAAAAAATGATGAACTAATTATGGACTTTAATAAATCTCAATTAATGCATTAATGGCAGCCCTAGTTTAAATGTTTATGGCAGCAGCAGAACATAGTTTGTGTCTGGCATCAAAGCTCTAACCTAATCCCTCTTTGCAGGCTCATGTTACAGGCAGAATCAGAAGAGTGAAGAGACAACATGTTAACCCCCCAACAGAGCCTACAGATGGATGCTGCAGAGCAGTCTTGCAACTTAAACAAAGCATCAATGAAATCAGCACAGCTGCAGTTTTCCATCTTATCAAGCTCGCTGAATTAAGCCATTAAGCTGAATTCCACCTCTTGTCAGTCCCCTGAAGCAGTGGTTCTCAGCTGGTGGGTCGGGACCCAAAAATGGGTCGAGGAGCTCTTTCAAGTTGGTCACGAAATGTGTGCCAGGGAAAAAAATCCAGCAGGGAGTCTATTGTATAGAAGCCCAAAGGGAACATGCATACATGTATTCTATAGGTTTCCTATGATGAGGAGTAAATTCCAGTTTTTGTCTCAAGATTTAAATCTATTTATCTCCTTTTCTCTGGATAACAAGCAGGTTTTTCCAACATATTGATGAAATTCCTTATGAAATTACCAAATTTCCATGCTGTCTTGGGAAAATGGGGTAAAATTAAATGCATGCAGGCATTTCCTTCTGTAATGTTTGTTTTGGCCTCTTTGATTGATTGCGTTTTGTTTCATTTATGGTCCAAACTGCCAAATTCTTCATTAGATAAATTTGAGGGGTTGAAAACTTTAAAAATATGGGTCATAATTTCTCGTAAGAGGTGGTGGGTAATGATGTCCGACCAGTTGAGAACCACTTTTGGTCGTTATTATATTGGTCGTTCACGATAGCACCATGTCAGATCATACAACTGAAATCTTGACTAGTTTTGGCTGACAGACTGATCCCTTGTAAATAATGATACAGAGATAAGTAGCAAATGCTCTGCCGTTGGTAGGTTTCACGATTCATGTGAGTGACGTCAGGTCAGGGAGGCAAACTAGACGACGATGTAAGAAAAATTCTGACATGCTAGTCTTGTTAAATCATGGTCGTGGGGCGTCTTGGATAGATCCTTAATTATGTCACACTACAAGAGCGTTCTTCATTTCTGATGTGCATAATCAGCCAAGGTTAAATGATGAGCTGTGGCGTTGCTGTCGGCCTGAAATATGGCTGAATTCGTGTATGAGTGGGCTTTAAATATGACAGTGGGATAGTGGTGGGAGGTAAACTAGTATTAATATCATCACTGGTACTATACTGGTACTACTATACTCCATAATCAGCAGTTTAAACACATGCATTTGTGACAAGTTGAAAAGTTATGTTTAAATAAGTAAGGATAAAAACAAGTTAATGGTATGCAAGATTATTTAAAAAGTATATGCACAAGAACAGTTCAGTTAAAGTGACTAAAAATATTAAAAAACATTTAAAATACTTTTAAAATTAGTTTGATGTAACAAGGAATAGTTTAAGTACTAAACGAGGTTTTAAAATACATTATTTACCTTATTCTTTAATGTTAAAAGTGAGATTTGGTTATGTTTATCTTTGCTCTACTTAGTAGGCTGAGCTAAGTTCATCTGTGATCAATTGCTTTTGCCTCACAGAAACGCTAGGGGGATACGCAGTCTTTTCTTCATTCTACTAAAAGCTCTTGATGAGGAAATAGCACAGAATCACTGTTGTGATTATTTCTCCCCTTTTCAGGTATGTTTATGGTCAAAAGTACAGCTAACATGTCCGAAATTACTTTCTAACATGTTTAGAGTTTTGTGACGATGTTGTTGTAATGTTTTGAGTAAGTTTAAGATGTGTTTTGTGAAGAGTAACTTTGCTAGTAAGCGAGCCCTTGCTCAGAGCTGCAGGATGACCCGTAGCTGTGCTGCGTGTAGCGTGGTCTGTATTATTCTTCTGTTTCTCGTGTGAACTGATGCAGAAACGTATTGTAAAGATGTTTATTGTTTTCTATGTGTTTTTATTTATATATTTAGCATTAGTTTGAGAAGGAATATTTGTTTTTGAGCACTTTAGATCTATTTTTGGTTTAAAGAAAGGAAATTAAGGAAAGAATTTATTACAGTTAATACTGTTTATCTTTTCTGCTTTAAAGGAAATATGAGTATTACCTACCTCTACCTCTTCCTATGTTGAAACAAGCATGCATATTTACATGTACATGTACATGCATATTTTGTAAAATGCTCATTACTTGTAAATATGGTAAAGGATGCTCTTGATGAGGAAACAGCACAGAATCACTGTTGTGATTATTTCTCCCCTTTTCAGGGGTGTGACACATTGTGATGTAGCAACCACACAAAGCAAAACTGATCCCATCACTAGCTCAAACACAAGCCACAGAGGTGGGTAAAAAAACAGTAGCATAACAGCACAGTATGTGACAGAAAACAGCTCAGTTCAGCTCAGCTCAGACATTTAACTTTCTCTTGCCGTAACATGCAGCACAGTAATTGGTTACAACGCTTGTCCTTTCCTCTTAAAGTTTGAGGTCCGTAACAATAAGATAGAGTGTTTGCTTGTTTTAAAGAGCATCTTTGTTGGTCTGTCTGGGGCTTTAACACAATTTCTGTGCTGGAATGGATCATTGAGCCTAGTACTGTAATGATTTGGATGATGAAAGCTGTGGCTCTAAACATGGTCAAAAACTGAATTTTAATCTGAGATCTCTGCTCAAGTGAAATTAAATCAACAATAGTCATATTATTATCAGGTTCTTCACAATAAAAGTCTGTGGTTGTTAGTCTGTCCAAAACATCTTTTATTGTGAACTTTATTCAAACTTTTATTGTGAAGAGCCACATGGTGTTTTCAGTAGCAGGTTAACACATCTCAGAAAGATAACTGAAACTTAAAACCACAGGTGTAGTAACCTTTTATCTATGATATAATGCACAGTATTGAGTTGAGTACAACATTACAGGCTTGTTCAAGAAGACAAATGCAGAAGTAACACCTGAATATGCATTGGAATGCATTTTCCCTAAAATACCATTAAAGCAAAGAGCTAAACATAAACAATTAAATGACACATCACCAAACTCTATTATGGAATCACTCATGCTTTACTGGGTCTCTGTCAAGTTTTGAAATTGTGTCATGTTGATATTTAGGAAAATAAAAATATTCCAATATTGGGTGGGCAGACTTTTATAACACGCTAGATAGACTGTTCCATATATCTATGGCATGGATTTATTTCCAATTCATCTGGGAAAGATCCCAAAGAAAGTGTTTGGAAGGGCAGGACTTTTGAAAAATCCTCAGAAGCTGAGTGGAGGAACGTGCTGTCTATCACATTTATTGCGGGCCAACCAGAATGACGACACAAAACAAGGCACGCATGCGCAGCTCCTGAATAGGAAAACGTTGCCATAATATATGAACAGTGGGCTATGATGTGGATAAAAGTTTCGTTGAGTCTCTTTGCTCCTGTTTTAATAAAGAAATGTGGCTTAACCCACAGCCACATTGCTACTGCTACAGTTGAGCTAATCGCTTTAGTAGTAGCAGCCACTGTATACACCGTCTTACTATACAACTAAACCCACCCGAAACGACTGCAAACTCATGCCGAGGCTGGGGGAAGAGCAAAAAAATCTTTTCTGTCATGGAAAGCTTTTACTGATGTTCTTTGCACTTTATTCAATAAAGAAATGTGGCCAGGTTCTAATAAAAATCTGCTGTACAACAGCTACTTTCAAGCTAACAGAGACACAGATGGAAGACATTGCTAATAGCTTCCAGAAAAACTAAACCCTGCCCATAGCTACCGCCTTGTTATCCTCAAATGATGCTCATTGGTCTGAACAGTGCTCTGAACGGCATAAACGTTGTGGATTGGAGCTTTGCAAGATGGATTTTCTTGATGACAGACATCGAGTCTGGCAAATCCATCTGCTTCACAAGGTTATCCATTTCATCTAGTGTGAATGAAACATGCACAGATATATTTGATTTTACTACATGATGAAATTAAAATTCTGGTTCTATAACCACCCCACCATGCAGAAAAAAATAAGTAAACACAGCACATACTACTAATAACATACTATGTTATCACCACAGCAACTCCTGCTGATATGCTGTTATGTCTGCACACGCAAATGAAAGAGTAGGTAGTCGGTGTTAAGGCTCTGATTTGAGAAACAAATGTGATCTGCCTTCGACTCAACCTGACAACAACGACTGAACCTCAGCTGAGTGGAGACGATCCTGTAAGTCCACTGAGGAGGTAACTGATACAGTAAAGAATCCTAGAACATCCTTATCAACATTATTATTTTAGTGCTGTAGGACAGTTCCCCTCTCTAAACTGTCTATATAATTCTTTCGAAATATTTTGTTCTAAAATACTTATATTTGTGAGATTATCAGTACCCCTTCTAACCCATTCCAACCCCAGTGCAGCTTCAGCAGACAGCTGTCAACATGAGTCTGCTCTACAGTCATGCCCTATAGTTAGGGAAGGTTCATGTCACCATGGTAACGGGACTAAATACTGATAGTGCTGTGCTCATGGTGATTAACGCTGGTCTTTATCATAATGAGGTATTGTCTTTATTATGATATCAATGAATAACAGTGGTCTATTATAAAAGACAGCAACAAAGATTGTAGTCCTGACCTGCCCTCTTTGTAAAGTGTCTTGAGATAACTTCGGTTATGAAACGATGGTATACAAATAAAGTTTCAACGGCAGTGACCGATACTTTTCTGAGACAGTTCTTTAATTTACATAAAGAGATGAGGATAACTGTTTAGTTCTCCAAACACTGGTTCATGCACCCAGACCAGCAATGCCCTGATCACATTTTTTATCTTTAATTTTTTTGGCAGATGAAATTGATCATTCACTGTCTTATAAATTAATCAGCGTGTAGTATTAACAGGACTGATTGCAACACAAAGCCTGACAGTGATTTATGAAGTGCTGGAAGTGTCATCAACTCTCCAGATAACAGATTTCATCACGTTTACTCTTAAGTGTGATTCACTGTGACAGCTGTTGCTGACGTTTTCGTCTGTCTGTGTGATTCATCTTAAACTTAGCAGCTTCATATGAGCCTTAACCTTAAAAGGAACCCTGCATGATCAGACAATTTCATCTTGTTGGATAGGTTTTTGTATCTCTTGTATGTACACTGAACTAAAAACTCACAAGATATCTGCATTTTGAGAAAATTTGAGCTTATAAACCCACCAGGAGGCCACCATGTTTTGGTACACACTGGTACTGTGATGTCACAGTTCTGCAGTGCTCCCTTTGAGTGCTCCTCTCCATTCCTATGCAGTAACCATGTTTCAGATGGTTTGCTGCCATAACAGCTTTCATGCCAGGCTGAGTTTGCTGTGTGTTAGCTTCGTGTCCCTGCTGTCAAAGCTCTGTCATTCCTCCTGACTTTAAACTCAACAAAACTCCCTACAAGTGACTGGATTCAGTGTATAGTGGAAGCGTGCAGTGAGCTTTTCAAAATAGAAGCATTATGTTCATACGAAGGGAGTTTCTCCAAAGAAATGCTAAAGTGGACTTTTACTTTGAAAAGTGTAAACTGGAAGTGCCTTCATACTGTCTTTACCTTCACCTGAACCGTGTGGAAACACAAAGCTTCATAAAGAGTAGAAGTTTCGAACAACTTTATTAAACAGACGCTTTTTAGCTCGTGGCGTTCATCTGGTTCATCAAGAAACGGATTTCAAACATATTCTGCAGATGTGGACACAAATATTTGCTACAAGAAGGTAAATATGGCTCTGTATTTATCATCTTCCTGTCTAGATGGACAGATAAACTGCTCATACTGCAAATAAAAAATAGAAGAGACCTCAAATTTTAAAATTCTACATGTGTGAGATGCAGCCTTATAGGCTGCCAGTCTGAAACAGTGGTTACTGCATTGCAACGGTGAGGAGCGCTGCGGAACTGTGACGTCACACCACCAGCTTGGAGTTTATAAACTCAAATTTACTTAAAATGCAGATATCTAGTGAGTTTTTTAGTTCAATATACATACAAGAGATATAAATATCTATCCAACAAGAGGAATTTGTCTGATCATACAGGGTTCCTTTTAAGAGAAATACTGCTCAAAGACCATATGGATGATTTTTAACTTTTGATTACTGGTTTGATCTTCTGCGGTCATCAACATTATTGTTCCCACAGGAGTTGTGTTTTTCTGATGCAAATATAGCAAAGATCAGGCATGAAATATTTCTGCCTCTGATTCAGTCCTGAAACAGACAGGAGGACCGAGCTGCAGCAGGGAACTTTCTGTGAATGTTTGATTTTTATTCCCCTAAAAGGAAATGGTCCTACCCCTGTTGTCTTTCAGTTTGATGTTGTTAACATTAATGCACTCATGTTGACAGAACTGATGGACCTAACTAATGAGCCAGATGAACCCGTACCAAAACGTGACCCCTAAACCAAGCTGAACCATGACTTCTGTGAACCGGTACACCTCTACGGTTTACAGCTATCCACTTTGTCTTTATATCTTTTCAGCAATAACCTCCATCACAGGCAGATCACAGCGGCTGCTCTCACTGGGTGATGGGTGGGGCATTATTTTAAACACACAGGGCAGAGCTGGTCTCACTGGGCGGCCATGACAGGTGAGACGGAGCATAACAACAGACAGGTAGAGAAGACAAAGGTGTTCTTACGCCAAATCTTCGTAGAAGCTCTCCAGCTCGTCTCTCTGCTCAGCCATGGACAAGTCCAGGTCCAGATAGTTTCCATTAGGAGCCAACTGAAGTGTGCACTCCTCCAGCTAAGACAAAAAAAGAAAAACAACACAAGGTCATATTTAGTTTATTACACATCTTCATGCATCCCAGTGTGACAGACAGAGACAGAGACCAGATCAGGTGAGCTTTATTTTAATGTCAGTATAAACAGATCCTGCAGCAGCTGCTGTAACACTGATACACAAACAAAAGCCACAAAACCTGTTCTTCTAATGAGGTCAACTCTATTTACTGTATGTCATTTATACATCAACACATTATTATCTGAGGCCCTATATCAAATGCCTTCTTGGCATTTTATCCCCTGGATCCTGGATTGCTCAGTAAAAACTTTTCTTTAAGAGGAACTTAATCCAAAAAAGCAGAGAAATTTGAACTAGGACAACAGTGCTCTAAAAGAGAGAAAGTGTGAATGTTTCCAAAACTATAACATTAATTTGCTTGTATTGCTATTGTATTATGTTAATGAGATGCTTTGTTTATGTGGATCTGACACACCCACACTGTGACTGTGCAGCCAGCAGGTGTGTCTCTGAGATCAGATCCTCCATTCATACAGGTAAATGAAACTACACACCTGCATGAATAGAATTAGTGTCATTTACAACACAACACACAAAGCTCATAGATGAAACCAGGAGCATTTAAGGAACAAGAACTTCAGAAGTGTTTAGCTCCTAAAGTGATCGTTGGATCCAGTGTTAATGTCAACGACTGAAACTATGATTAACGTTGACAGCTTATTTTTTATGACGAAAACTAGACTAACAAAACTAGATCTGGGATGACTGAAACTGACAAAAAATAACTTGAGTTTTTGTAAAGATGACTAAAACTAGACTAAAATGTAATGTAGTTTTCATTGGGCATTCAAAATCCATGATATTTCTCCACTATTTCTTTTCACAATGGGTGTAAATCTGAATTATTTGTAATCCAATTACTTTACTAGGTACTTTACATTCTAAGATTAACACGTCGCATCAAACTGCTATGGCCATGTGAGGTATCTTATAGTAATCATGGACTAATGAGATGGACACAGCGCTATAACATGCCCTGAGTTCAAAGTCTGCAGCCACTCTGTTTTCATAGAGCATGGATTACCACAGTCAGCAAGTGACCAACTTAGCAGACAGCTTCACTCATGGTGCAGAAAGTGTTTTACATTAAAACAAACATTTCACCAGAAACATGAGCAAAGGAATCCCAGCAGTGATCACTGCACAACAGGCGACATCTATATGCAGCTAAAACATCTAAAACACATCTACACACTCTGCACAAAGGCATGATGGGAAAACTCTGCCCTGGGATCAGGGCTTGGATCTCCATAGAGTTAGATTAAAGACCCACTAGATATGTTGGAATATGGTTGCTGTGAACATGTTGAGAGAGATTTATATACAACTGAATTCTGGATTTAGACCATAAGAAAGTTTTTTTAATTTTGGTGGGGCTAATATGTGGGCTCATGATGTCACAAACACACTGTAGGGAATGACCCTCTAACACTACAATATAAAATCACAGAGGAAAACTACTTAAGAAGGATGTTCCACATTATAAAGCAGGCCACAGGTTTCAGCAATATGGGAAAGAAAAAGGATTTTTCAGTTGCTGAAAAGCCTCAAATAGTGCAATGTGAAGAAATCTGTGGCTGATTCAGAGCACAGATGGGTTTGTGCAGATAAAGGCATAATGAGGAAGGTTTCTGCCAGACGAACTCATCGGATTAAGAGAGCAGCTGCTAAAATGCCATTACAAGCAGCAAACAGGCATTTGAAGCTGCTGGTGCCTCTGGAGTCCCACCACCCTTAAGGTGTGGGATCCTCCAGAGGCTTGCAGTCGTGTATAAACCTACTATTCAGCCAACCCTAACCAATTCTCACAAACAGAGACGGTTGCAGTGGGCCCAGAAATACATGAAGACTCATTTTCAAACATTCTTGTTTACTGATGAGTGCCGTCCAACCCTGGATGGGCCAGATGGAGGAGTAGTGGATGGTTGATGGATGGCCACCATGTCCCAACAAGGCTGCGACGTCAGCAAGGAGGAGGCGGACTCATGTTTGGGCCAGAATCATGGGGAGAGAGCTGGTAGGCCCCTTAGGGTCCCTGAAGGTGTAAAAATTACCTCAGCAAAGTATATAGAGTTTCTGACTGACCACTTTCTTCCATGGTACAAAAAGAAGAACCGTGCCTTCTGTAGCAAAATGATCTTCATGCATGACATTGCACCATCTCATGCTGCAGAGAATACCTCTGTGTCATTGGCTGCTATGGGCATAAAAGGAGAGAAACTCATGGTGCATGTGGAACAGTGCATTATGAGTTTTTTTTAATTTTTGAAAAAGTTATCAATGGGAGTTTTGTGATAAATTCTGAATTATGCTCTGACAGTTGATGACTTCAAAATTATACTTACTGTCATTTGCAATGAATATTTCAGAAAATCAGAGAAAAATATCATTTGCATAATAATTTGGAATGCGTTGTATAAGGCCCATTAATTTGACATAGTGGTGATTTTTACTATGATTTATTTAGTAAAATAGCTGGGAAATGAAATTTTTTTTTTTTTTACAAAGAACCTGTCAGATTTTAAAAATCTGGTTGGACAGTGCCCTTGTCATTTTAAGAGGTGCTGAGATCAACTTTAAGGGGCTTTAGCATGCCCTCTAAAAAAAGTCTAAAATCACCAGTGGATGCAAAGCTGCATGTCTAGAATGAACGATGCAGGAAACTTGGCTGAATAAAATAAAAATACATACAGCATGGCAAAGTAAGGAGTCTGATAAAGGCTTAAGCACTCACTAAACAAGGCACATATTCCTAGATTTAGAAAAAACACTACTGAGAAAACTTTACTCTAAGTTTCCTGCATTTAAGATTGAGATTCTTGGACATCTGACATCCAATCATCATTATCTAATCTGTCCGACGTGTCCTCTACTCTTTGAATTAACTCCTCTGCAGCGGACATGTGTACTGCCGTAAACAGCCCGTCTTAGATTGAATGACTTCTGATGGATGTTTTCTGTCTATTTATAGCCTGGCCATCAATGCATCTTGTGGCCATGAGCCGTGAGTCACAGTGAGGTATGAGGCTGGAACCGAGGGCAGAAAACGAACTGGTCTGATGGTGGATGTGAGTTGCTGAACAGGCTGCAGACTGGGAACCAGCAAAGCCACATTCTTCTACAGCTGCTGCTCCTCCCGCTCAGTCTCCTTTGGAAAGATCGAGTGTGGAGGGTGAGGTGGCAGAGCACCAACACATGACTTTACTTCTAGCCTTTGTACCAACATTACAGCTTTGTATGTATGATCATCTGGCAGGATTATTTATGAGCAAAGGTCCTCTGTTAATCTTCTTTTAAATGTCCTTTGCATGTCTTTTAAAGGTCCTGGAAAGAGTTCTGTTTTTATGCCCCCAAACTTAACTCTGTATTTCTCTCTGTATGCACCCTGAAACCTCACACTCAATGCAATGTTAAAGCCAGAGTCAGAGTTTTTAACACTGAACTTTGACATTATTCATTTCATCACTGATGCTGATTTTTTTTGTCTTGTTTATCCTTTTCCATCTTCCCGTTATTTTTACCAGAAACTTTGAAGCCTTGCCAAACTGAGTGGTCTGAGTGACGCACTGTGGGCTGAACACTGCTAAAAATAAAGTTCACTTACAGTTCGCTTTGATCCAAAGATCTCAAATGAGAGCTGATATGTTTGCCTTTTCAATGAATTCAAATTTTGATTCTCATTTGTTATGCAGGAAACAGCAAGACCTCAGTGTGGAAATACTCTTTCACAGGTCTTTCTGTAATATCAAGGTGAATAGTTTAGTAATATCTTCTATGCTAACAGTTTCCCTCCAGTCGTTACATTGTGCTATGCTTAGAAACACAGATATACACCCGCTGGCCACTTTATTAGGTACACCTTGCTAGTGCTGGGTTGGACCCCCTTTTGCCTTCAGAACTGCCTTATTTCTTCATGGCAATGTTTCAACAAGGTGTTGGAAACATTCCTCAGATATTTTGGTCCATATTGACATGACAGTATCATAAGGTTGCTGCAGATTTGTCGGCTGTACATCAATGATGTGAATCTCCCATTTCACCACATCCCAAAGGTGCTCTAGTGGATTGAGATCTGGTGATTGTGGAGGCCACTGGAATACAGTGAACTCACTGTCAGTTTGACATGATTTGAGCTTTGTGACATGGTGCATTATCCTGCTGGAAGTAGCCATCAGAAGATGGTACACTGAGGGGAAGGGGATGGACATGGTCAGCAACAATACTCAGGCAGGCTGTGGAGTTTAAACAATGCTCAGTTGGTACTAAGTAGATCAAAGTGTGCCAAGAAAATATCCCCCACACCATTACACCACCAGCAGCAGCCCGAACTGTTGATACAAGGCAGGATGGATCCATGCTTTTATGTTGTTTATGCCAAAATCTGACCCTACTAGCTGAAATCCAGACTAATCAGACCAGAAAACTTTTTTCCAGTCTTTTGTTTTCCAATTATGGTTAATTGCAGCCTCAGTTTCCTGTTCTTAGCTGGCAACCAGTAGGTCTTCTGCTGCTGTAGCTCATCTGCTTCAAGGTTCCATGTGTTGTGTATTCAGAGATGGTATTCTGCATACCTTGGTTGTATTGAGTGGTTATTTGAGTAACTGTTGCCGTTCTATCATCTTGAACCAGTCTGTCTCTGACGTCAACAAGGCATTTTCGTTTACACAACTGCTGCTCACTGGATATTTTCTCTTTTTCGGACCATTCTCTGTAAACCCTAGAGATGGTTGTGTGTGGAAATCCCAATAGATCAGCAGTTTCTGAAAAACTCAGACCAGCCTGTCCGACACCAACAACCATGCCACGTTCATAGTCACTTAAATCCCCTTTCGTCTCTATTCTGATGCTTGGTTTGAACTTCAGCTAGTCATCTTGACCACGTCTACATGCCTAAATGCACTGAGTTGCTGCCATGTGATTGGCTGATTAACCATTTGGGTTAACAAGCAATTGAACAGGTGTAACTAATAAAGTGGCCGGTGAGAGTACGTTGTAGCTTTGTCCATGAATCATGATGATCAAAATGTTCTTCATACAAAAATATATTTATCTCCAATAATAAAAAAACAAGCTGTACCAGTGTTACGATGCTTCTTGAATTACCTCCTCAGACAATGCTGAGTTACTCTGTAAACTAGTGCAAACATGCATCCTGAACATGCAATTCTGAGGGATAAATGCTCCAATGCATTGCGACCTTATAGAAAAGATATTTTCTCAGGGATAACTGTACTCCAAATCTCAGAATTTGCAGAGACAGAGAGGTAGCTTGCATTTCTTTGGATTTTGTTGACAAAAAGACTTGTTTTCTTCACTTTAGAGATTCCTCACGGTATAAATGGAACAATGCTCTTTCAAACTCAGGAATTTATACATGGACGGGCTTCTTGGAAGCAGTTCCAGCCAGAAATATGACAGGCAGTCTTTGTGCTGAGCTGGCCTAAACATATCTTTGAGTTTGACAAAAAAGACACCAAGTCTATAAAATGAATTTCATCTGCTAAAGCCATCTTCACAGGGGCGGAAGGAAAAGTCTGTTAGCTTCGTATCAACAAGATGCTGGTAATATTACATCCGTCTGTCCATCCATTCCTCCATCCAGCTTATCTCCTGTTTACAGGTCCCACCCTTTTCCTCCCCAATCACTCTACATGACCCACATCAGGGAAGAGGGAGGGGGATAAAAGTGGTTTACAATAACCAGGAACAGTGCAGAAGCATTCAGAGATGTTTGGTTTCATTCTGGAGAGCATATCATCCCATCACTGCACTGAAGCCTTAAAGTCGAGTCCCAGGGCATGATGGGAACAATTAGGGAGTCAGGGAAGGAATGTAATCTAGTGGGACCGGTGCTCTGTCCTTATCTGATGCTGGAGATTCCAGCGGGGCCTGAACGCCTCGCAGCAGGCTGATTTTAGTCTCCTTTGTGAAACTAACAAGGAAGTTACAAAGAATGTTTTGTAAAAAACAGGAGACAGGTTCAGGGTGGGATGAAATAAAGGTTCATACTTTGATACTCTTCAGTAAAATACATTTTAAAACCAGGGATGTACAAAATTATCGGCATGACATCAGATCAGATATCAGCAGTTATTAGCTCAAAAACTTAAATATTGGTATCAAATATATCAGATATGAACATTTCTGCAGATGTTTACAGCCGTACACATCAGCTGTATACATCTGCCTTAAGCATTAGTAAAATATAAAACTAGTACCATCATGCCATGATGGTATGATGGCTAACCATCAGGGCATTTGCAAAAATAATCTAATTGCGATTTTTTTCCCCCAATATTGTGATTAATATGTGAGTATTCTTGGGTGAATCGTGGGTATGTTTTTGACAAATTCAAGCAATAAATAGCTCCATAAGTAAGACCATGTGTATTGAATCAATGAAAATGTTTCCAAAGCATTTAATCCATAGTAGCATGAATCTGAATATGGGGATGCAACAAGCTTTACACTATAAAGGAGGCAGCTGGGGTGGGGGAGGTGAGGCTGACTACTAGGGGTGGGACAAAAAATCGATACACTGAAATATCGCGATACTTCCTGGCGTGATATTGTATCGATATTTTAAAATGCAGTATCGATTTTTTATTAATTAGCTAATTCACTTTGTTGGTGCTGTAGTTTGTGGTGTAATTTCACCCCCTGACCGCTAGTTGGCGGCAGGCATCGCTAGCTGGCAGTTGACTCTTGCCTCTTCTCTCTTGAGACAACGAGATCACACGAGACTTCTGGTCTGCATGAGCCGGTTGCTTGTACCTACCCAGCAGAGCAACTTCTGCCGCATTCATAGTGGATGTGTAGACTTATTTTGGCTTCCAAAACATTAAAGACAGCACAAACTTAGACAGGAGTTAGACTGTCGTTTGCAAGATATGCCACGCCAGAGTAAAACACTCGAATCTACTATCGCGTTAGCGCTACAGCTAACGGCAACAAACAAGCCCGTTGAAGCTACCGTTGGTCTCTACTTGTGCAACCATAATCACAGTCGTTTTTTTTGTAAGGACCTGTCCCGTGTAGTGTCGTTAAGAATGACGGCTTCAGTAACACAAGAAAGAAATACTGGCCTGTCACGTCATGCCCTCCGCAAAACACAGTCCATCAGTCTTAAAGCTGGACGTGACGATCAGCTCGTCTCCCATAATCTCCCTCCACAAACACATTATGTGATGACATAAAAAACGGATAAAATATGAAATATAAAGGATTGGAGTACATTCACTCTATAATAATTTATTCCCCTTTTCTTAAAAAAAAAATCACGGTAGCATTTTAATTTAGTGCAACAAATGGGGAAAATCCTCATCTTCAGATTGAACAAAGATAGGTAAAATGCGAGATGATGCAGGACTATATATTTTTTAAATAGCTTAATTCTACATTGTTAAATTCCATATTAACTTAAAATTACATAATAAGTTATACATATATATACTACACACGTATGTATAGACTTTATGCACTTCATTTTCAGTATTTAGCTCAGTCTGTGTCAAATTCTGTGAAATTGATACTAAATTGTTGTGAATAAACTGAGAAATCCTGCACTTGACCATTTTATAACTGTTTTGTATTCTCTAGTTAGACATATTTTGTCATGTATCGTTATACACATGTGATGTGTATTTTTTCTGATATAGTCTGTAGGCATCATTATCATTCATCTTTTCACTGGTGTTTAAAAAGCTAACTAAAGATTGCAAAAATCGGCAATATCGTAGAATCGCAATTTAAATCGAATCGGCACCTAAAAAAATCGTAAAAAATCGAATCGGGAGAAAAGTGAATCGTCCCAGCCCTACTGGCTACCAGCTGGGGTATGACTTCAGTGAAGTAATGCTGGGCTTCATCAGTTTTAGATAGAATGAGCATACTATTTTTGCTTGTATTGCAAATGTCATGTCATTTGCTTTGTTTAAGGGCATTATAAATTTTTATGTCACTCATTTTCATTAAGAAAAACACATATATATCACAAAAAGGAGGATTTTTGTAAACCATTATAAAAAAAAAACTGACACTTGAATGTTTGCATAAAGTTCATAAAATCTCTGCCGCTGCTAAAAAATTGATTTTTTAAACTGGAATTTTGACGCATTTCAGGTTAAAGAAATATTGACACTTCTGTGATCTGAAAATTGCAGCAGGCCATACTGCGATTTAATCTAATTTGTGATTAACTGCCAGCCCTACTGCCTAGGGTGCTATACACTCAAGGGGGACTACTGTGTATTCTGAACATTTTGAATGAAGCTCTAAATATAAAACATCCAGACTGTCTATGGCCTTGCTCTCTCAGCTCTGCTTTACTCAGCCTCTCTTTGCACAGATGACACTTAAGTGTTTATAACGGTAAAAAAGGTGTGTATTGGTATCACCTAAAATGAGCACAGAAATATATGAATGCACAGAACATTGGCAAAAATACAATAAGATGACAAAATCTCAGTTTTTTAGACTCATGTTGTGGTCCATTCAAATCCACGTAAGCAAATACAATTCTCTAGTCCTTCCGGTGTGTCACAAAAATGCCAGGAGCTAAGCTTTGGTGGAAAACAAAGCAGTATTTGTGTTTGTATTTTTGTTGCTGTGTGAACAAAACAGCGTTTTTGATTATCTTAGACTGAAAAACAAGGGAGTCATAAGTTTGAACACAGCTCTAAGCATTTGTGCAAGCTGTTGTAATGGAGATGTAAAGCAGCTGTCATGATGAGCTCAAGACACTCAATCCAGAATAGCTGGATGATACATCATTTGACCTAAAATGGCCTGATTTAACGTAAAATTAGTTAAATTAAATGGAGCAGCTGTACCCTGCTGTAGCATAGCCTAGCTACTTTGTCAGTGCTTGCAGCATACTCTCAACATACGGGGCAACACAGAATGAAATCTCTTGTAAACCAAAATGTCCCTTAAAGATTGTCTCATTTGGAAACGATTGGTGCAATTTACACAGTCCAGGAGTTTGGCTGCAATTTTTGGTAATTAAAAACGAAATACTGGACAATGCTACAATTTGTGGTTAGGATTATGATATAATAAAAATTATCATGAGTCTATTTGCTTGGTTATCAAGGCAAATGCAGAGGATGATAGTTTAATGTGGTATTTCTCAGCTCAAAACATAAAAACATCAAGTAGCATAAAAAACACAAAACCTGAAGTTTTAACTGCACTGCTATAAAATAATCTATCTTCCAAAAATACAAGTTTATCCTTTTTTTAATAAAGTGCTTCTACAAATTGCAACAGTTTACATTTGAAGTTCTTTCTGCAGTCTTTTTTTGTAAAGCTTTCAGGTACTACTGAATACTAAGATAATTGCAGCCTTTTATGCAGTAATGCAATTGAACAGCCTGACATCAGAATGCAGATGAGATTATAACAATTGTGCATAATTTGGTGCCACAGACTTGTGTTTTTGTTGCTGTCATATTGAAACAGGTTAAAACATAGTCTGATCTTTTTTCTAGCATCATATTAAATAATCTGGTATTTAAAAAAAACCCTAATCAACAACTACAAGCCATCTTTGAAACTGACAAAAACAGCACAGAGACTTTAAGCTACCAAAATGTTAGCACTGTATAAAGTGTAGATATTTTGTTCTGTCCCTTTATTGCACACAAAAAATTGGATTGTTGAACACTTAGTGTTGAACATTTCAGAGTTGGTCTTAACTCTATTTGTCTAAGCTCTGCCAACTCCAATTTCAAATCTATGGGGAGAGTTTTCCCACCATGCCCTTGGGCTGAGTATTTACATACGTTTTTATCTGTGTTTAGGTGTATTTAAATGTGTTTAGATGTTGCTTCTGGCTCAGTGATCCCTGCTGAGATTCCTCTGCTCATGTTTCTGGTGGATTGTTGTGTTATTGATGGCAGACACTTCTGCACCATGAGAGAAGTTATCCACTGAGTTAGACTCCTCGTCTGTAGCATGAGGTCATCTACAAGCAAAGGGTGGTGAGCTTATTCTTATCAAAGGGTTGTTCCCAACTCTGTATTTGTCTCGTTGCTCCATAATATCAGAAAAAAACCTGACCTTGCCACTGGTGACCAACACAAAATAGCAATCTTTATTTATAAGGAAAAGTGCACTCCAATGAGTCAATCATTTGAATCATAAATACTTCAAATTTACACCTGAAGAGGAAAGAAATATTACATTTTTTGTTCGATCGTTATTGCAGCAATATTTCCATTTTTAAAGTTACCTATAATATAAATATTTACATCTTACTGTGTTAATACAAGGATGACACTTCAGTAGTTTAGAATGATCCAGAGAGGTAGAGTAAATTTCTAACACTGCAAAGAAGTGTTGAGCTGTAGTAACACTGGTTAGGGTTAAGAAGAGTCAATTTTTACTGAAAAAGAATTAATAGTGACATTTTGTGTCAAAGTACCAACTCGTAAAGGAGTAAAATCCACACTCACCTGTATGGATCTATACAGACACTTTAAAAGTGTCATTATTAACTCTGACAGTGTTAATTTGACTATACAGAGTTTGCAGTGTACAAAACAAAAAAATCAGTCATCTGGTCTAAAGGAGGCTTTATCCTTAGTAATAAAAAAGAAGATACACCATCATCTGAGATAAAAACATACAGACTAGTTCCTTACAGTGCACCTGCAGCAGCTTTTGATTAAAATATGACTGATGATCTTTAGGGTTTTAAAGTTTTTGTACGTTTTGATGTTTTGGATCATAAAAACAATGGAGATTAAATCCTTTCAGAAACACGAGGATGCCCAAAAAAGTTCTTACATTTTTAGAATTTGGACAATCTTAGTTGGAAATGACCCAAAAGAAGGTGCCTAGCTAAGTGTTTGTACTGTGGCAGTAAAAGTACTGGAGTTTACATTGTTTTGTAGTGAGCTGTGGTATCCTGAAGATCATAAATGGATAATTGGGGTTAAAAAAGGCTGAGGAGACCTCTGGTTTGATAAGAAGAAGACACATGAAGCACACAATGCTGCGTAAGGATCTCTCTCAGTACGTAATAGAAACTCCCGGAGAAACTAGAGCAGACTTTATCTGGGTCGGTGTACTTTAACCTCTGTGACAGCTGTGGAATGAGCGCCACAATGAAATATGACTGATATGTCACTGAGTGACTTCATGCTGAGTTAGCCTCTGGAGCATGTTACTGTGTTCACTTCCTATTGGGAAACTACGGTCAGGACAAAAACAGACGCATCATTAGTCATCCACTGGACAGGAAACTGACCCAGGGCGCCCAGCAATGCACAGTTACAAAGGGTCCTACTTTAATGAGACCTTGGTATTTTTAAACTTTTGCTTCATATTTATTGGGTCTAACAGACTTAAATGTTTACGTTGGGATGCACTGATGTATCTTTGGACATCAAAGTCAGAAGTCCATGTGTTTTTTTATTATGTACCAAACTGACAGTTCAAAGAAAAGTTTTGTTATTGGGGAGAAGACTTCACCTGTTAGAAGAAATATCATTTGTATTTAATGGAGACTGTAAAAAGAACCACATTTATTTAGTAGAACAAGAGCAAAGAGTCAAACTGAAAGCATTTCTTGGCAGAGAAAATGTTTTTGGATGTCTATCTACCGGCCTCAGCATGAGTTTAATCCAACCACAAGCTCACCCGTTCATAAACCACAACAGCACCGGCCTGCCAAGCTCAGGTTACAACTGGAGCTACGGAGCCTACTACCTCACTTTGTTTTGGTGCTCTGATTGGCTCATAATAAAAGGGAAAGAGAAAGCGTTCATCTGACCATCCTCTAAGAATATTTCTGAAAAGTCCTGTCCTTGTATGGGAGGTTTTCTATATGAATATGAATTATATCCATGCAATGGATATACAAAACAGTCTATCTAGTGTTTCAGGTTAGGGTGATAGCCTTTTGTGCCCCAACAGCAGAGGAAAACCTCAATGTTGGTATCAGCTGAAGACCAGTGATGTTGTATTTTGTGGCTATGGTGTCAACTGTGTTAATTTCGTCGACTGAAACTATGACTGAAGATGTTCATCGACAGGCATTTTTTTCCATGACATAAACTAGACTAAGACTAACAAAAATAGATCTGTGATGACTAATAATGACAAAAACTAAGTTTAGCATTTGGCAAGATGACTAATACTAGACTAAAATTTAACGTAGCTTTGGCCTGACAGTCAAAATATCCAGTACAAGCCAAAATCATAACGATGGCATATTTTTTCAAAATACTTAAACCCTAATTTAGTCTAATATTGTGTTAGTTACAATATAGAATGATTAGTTTCTTGTGTTTGTAGGAAGAAACATAAGATGAGGAACTTTAGAAATGATGGCATTTTTAAACTGCAGTATTTGGGAAAATATTGCAATTCAATTATTTTCCCAAATCGTTCAGCCCTTCTTAGCATCAAAGTTACTTCCAAAAACATGTTGATGGTCAGAGATTTTTTAGTACTTTGTCTTGCGTGGCTTTACCAATTTCTTCATTTTATATTTTACTTTATTTTTGTTCTTATTTTCTTTAGCATTTCAATAATAATTTGAAGTTTGGATACGTTGAGCTGACAGAGTTAAGCTGATGTTTTTCTTAGTTTCTGATGTTAGATACAGACAGAAATAATTATTAAGTAAACAGCAGGTAAATTATTGAATTATCAGTGATGAGGATTAATCTCGTGGGTCTGAATGGAAGCAAGGACACATTAAAATGTGAACCAATGCCATGTGAAAAGTCAGACTATCACCTAGTTTACTGCAGGTCATCCGGAGGTAAACATGTTTATCTGAATCAAATCTCAGTCAGATTGAACCCGCTCCTCAATCATGACTCAGTCCAGAAGGTGCCACCATGACTCCAAAGTGAGTCAGTGATGCTTCACTGCCTGCTGAAGCTACAGAGGCAACAAGGTTAATGTTTTACTGATTATATATGCTCCAATGAGGTCTCAGTTGTGGATCAGTAAGTCCTAGCTTTTAGACCAGTAAAGTGGATCACCTCAGTCAAAACAGAGGACTGTCAAATTAATAAAAAAAAAGGAGAAAATCATTAAAATACATGCTAAAACTGGGGAAACCTTCTGATGGTTATTACTATCAAAGTAGACCTAAAGCTCCCATGCTTCCAGAAAAACAGACTAAAAACCTTAGACCACACTTCTTTTAAAATGAATCCCACTTCTACTGCAGGATGAGCCAACAATTTATTTACTGACTCGGTTATTCTGGAAAATTCTGTGACAAACAGACACAGCCTGAGGCTGATTTTACTACTTTGGTTCAATTTTTCTACATCTAGGATTTTCCATTATCGAGTAACATTAGAGGCTATTGATCTGAGGAGCACTGACAAATCAAAACTCCTGATTATAAACAGGCGAGGAAATGGATCCATCACACCTGTGTCTCTGTCTTTTTCAGTCAGTCAGAGTACCGTATTTATGGTCTAAACTTCAAAGTGTCCTGGTGAATCTGGTCTTTTATTCAGCAGAGGACATAAAGAGACCCAACCTGATGCTCCTACTGTGGTCCAGGTATCACCCACCTTGAGAGGCGCCTCCAGCAGCTTGTGTATCCCGGCGATCTGCTCGCTGAGCGGCAGGTTCTCCTCCACGTTCACCGTCGGAGGTCTCCGAGGTTCCGGAAAGTTTGTGCAGATAAACGGATCCGTGTCCTCCAGGTACTGGACCCGGCACACGATTGAAGCCATGTTCGCGTTACCGAAACTCCACTGCGGCTAAAAGTCTCGGTGTGACTCGCTGCAGATCCCTCCCGTTCAGGAGGAAAGTTTTAAATGAAGAGGACGCGGCCGTGGGTCCCCTCTGGTTTGGCTGCAGACTGGTGAAGATACTGTACGTATGCACGTGCACATCCGGTGATGCCTTTCAAAATAAGTCGGTTAACTGGTCATATGGCATTTCCCCTATTATTCTAAATCCTTGATGATATAAAACACAAAATAATTTACCCTACAAACAGACATTGATCACTGTGGTTTTCAATGATATTAAAGATTTTAGGCTTCTGTTCTAAAAACAAACCAAAACGTTACGCTCCGTTAAAAGCTTATTTCAGGCAATGAAACTTTCTTCTCTAACTTTTAATGAACCTAAAATAGAATACAACCAAAAAATTAAACATTTTTATAAAATAAAAAATAAAATCCAATTTAATTTAAATTTTTGAAAAGCAGTATAAAAAGTTAAAATATTTATGTAGCCTGTACATTATATAATTTTATGGTGGGCAGTTGGGCAGTAACTTGATTTAAACACTCAGGATGCCTACTAAACTAAAAGCTGGATATAAAGGACGCCTGAAAAGTTGATTGAAAACATAAATATAAGTAATGTTAGTGGGCAAATTAAAAAAAAAATCTCCTATTTTTAAGCCCTTGAAATGAATAAATAAACAGATAAATAAACCTTTCTGACCAAGACTTATTTATCAAATTTAAAGCTTCTCAACAGCTTTGCTGTTGTTAAATGCACATCTAGTGGTAGTATGTTTATCCTGATTTGGCAGAGGGAAGGAGAAACTCCACTGATGATGATGATGACAGATTTTTTAAGTGTAACTGTTTAACTGTTTTTTACAAAAAGCTACCAAAATCTTGAAAATACTTTTAAGGTTTAGAACTTGTTCTATTTCTTCTTGCTACAGTGATCTACAACTCTCTCAGTAAGTGATAAAATTAGGTTTTAACTCAACTTTAATTGTCTGAGTTGTTGTTATTGTGTATTTTAAAAGATATTAAGAAATAAAATGATAACCATACTTTTATTTTGAAGGAGAGGCACAGGCCATCCGCTTTGACGTGCGCTAATTTGACTGTGGACGTTCCACGTGACGTCATTTCAGTCCAGCATGAAAATACATTGGGAATGACATAATGAAGAGACGTATGGAAACAGTGTGAGGCTGCAGCTGTTCTGAGGTCAGTTTACAGCTCGGCTCAGAGACCTGCTCTTTGTCAGCTAAAAACAACACACGAGGAAGACATCAGACATCCACAGCACCACAGTCCAGGGTTTTTACCAGTTTAAGGTCCTGAGAGATGAGGAGGTGGGAGGATAGCGACCTCTAGTGGCAGCGAGAACCACGGCTGCCAACTTTCCAGAAAAGTTAAGAGTGAGATTTTAGAAAACTGCATGCGCAGAGCTTGCCAAATTCTTTTTGGAGTGTGCCAGCGCATACAGCTGTTTATTTATTCATTTATTAATTTATTCAGCTAATCTATTTTTAAAAATTCCCCAAATACCAACCTAACACAAAGAGAGCATGGCAAAGGGCAGAGCGTGGCTCGTTTTGTGCATAATGTACTATTGTGTTGATTGAAGATGGGAGTCTGACACAAACTTCCTTTTTTAAAAAGCTAAGTGTCTTGTTTATTAGCTGAAACCCTTGTTCTAGTGCAGGGTACACACAGGTATATGGAGTAAACCCATGAATTACCGTTAAGTCTCTAGTATACTTCTTAATCCCTTCTGATGCCATCATGCAGATTTTTGCTGCATTTTGTTCCTAGGACTCCTTGGTTGGTGAGAATTTAAAGGTAGGTCAGTCACAGGCCAAATAAAGTGAGTCACACCTTGTAGTCCTATGGGATATACAGCAGTGGAAACAAAGCTGGCTGTGCTACATTCATCAACTGTTTATCCTTTGCTGGATTACTACACTCATTACAAATATATGGTAGGTGGTAAAATTTTATACTTTTATTTATTTGGACTTCATTCTCTATTTTCCATTTGTTTTAAACCTCCATGGACCCCAACACACATTTTTCCAAGAGGGGAAATTAGAGGAATAGGAGTCAGTGGGCTGGGTTTTAATTTGTGCAATATAAAGAAAAAATAATGGTACTTATAGTAGTTTAGGTTTTCCATGTTGGAGTATTTAAAAAAAAAACACTGATATTTGATAGTGTTTTGATTAAAAATCCAGAAGTTTTGAGGTTATCTAACATTTATTATTGCATATTATTCACACTCAAAAGTACCAAAAATGGGTACCGTTGTGTACCGGTATCGGTTTACATTCCTTTATTGAAGAGCGCAAGTTTTATTCAGTTTTATTCAACATTCACTGTTTACATTTTGATCTTCTTGACATTATGAAATATAGAAATGATCAAACACAGTTGAGAAAGAAAAAATAAATAAATATTGCTACTCTCACTATTTATTATTTTCATTATTATTTTGGAGGAGCCACATCTCTACACAAAAAATAAAGATAAATATAAAAATATACATAAAAATATTACACAAAAAACACTAAGATGATTCTGTTAAGGAAATAACTGTGATGAAAAGGAGAAATAAAATAAAAAATATAACAATTTAAGGGGAAGAAGGAGAATAAAGGATAGGAGAGGGCTAATAAAAAGAGGGTGTCAGTTTTTGTTCAGCCTGGTGGTAAAGTCTGTAAGGAGTTCAAAAACATCAGGAACGGTTGCCATTTTTCCAAAAACACCTCTGAATAGCCTTTATCTTTTCTAGTTCCAAGAACAATGAGACATCTTGAAGCCAAAGAGAGATAGATGGGACTTAACTAGACTTTCAGTGTAGTAGAAGTCTTCGTTTGCTAACAGTGGTGTAAAAGCTAAAGCAGTCAGTGATTAGAGGTGAAACAGACTGTGTTACTGAGCTGTACTAAATATTGCAATAAAAGGAGAGTTTCATAGTTTCATAGGAGAGGTTCATATCTAATATTGGACATCTATCTTTCTACAATGACAGGAGGGAATCTTAAAGGGATACTTCAACATTTTGGCAAATTCGCCCATTGCCATAATTCCTACAGTCTTAGTAATAGGTCAGTTTCCTTTTGTTGTTGGTGCACGCTGTTTCTACGTCTGGGGGGACCGTTAAACCAGCTGCACCATGAGCGTTATATTAGCAGATGGAATTTTTGCTTTCCCTCATCAAACTCATGAAATACACAATCCAACAACTCCAAAACGCTCTCTTGGACAAGTTGTGACCTGCACATTGACCAGAGGCTGGGGGTGGAATAATCATTCATTAATCGTAATCAAGGTTAAAAGCCCAATTAATCATGATTTAGATTTTTGCCATAATCACCCAGCCCTAGTTTAACGTTAGAGATCAGGTCACTGAGGCTCTGCAGCTTGTTATCATAGCCCACTCCGCCATGCTCTGGCTCAGAGTCTTTCCTCTCTCTCACATGACCCACTGTGACCTTTGACCTTTAAATGGGAGTTCCATTCACTGTAGGTGCTAGCTAGGTAGCTGGATGTGTTTGACCAATCATCACTGAAGCGTCTTTCAGTTACAGTTCTGCACCTCAGAATCATGTGGACTAAATATGAAGGAGGGATAACTTTCAAAATGCCTGCCCGTCTGTACGCTCTGGAGAAAAGCCATTAAGAACCACGGCAGCTCATAAATCTTGAGACGGCGGTGCTAAAGTTTAGCTAAGATGCTAACGCTAAACGTTGCACAAACAGACCTGAACATAAACGCTTTTCTGAGTTAAAACTGGGGTTAATCAGAGTGATTGATTAGCTGACATAATCAATACGTCTGATCCAGCTGATATGATGTTAAACAGAGAGGACTTCACTGAGCTGGAGATCAGCTGATCTCAGTGAATGAATTCAAGAACCAAAACAGTCAAGAACGGTCAGACACACAGAGAGAGGAGATAAAAATGTTTTAGTAACATGAAGACTAAATACTCACATTAAGAGGAATTATGACAGAATAAAGTTAATGTTTAGAAAGCTGTTTTTATTTGACTGTTTTCAGTATTATTTTAACCCCTTGTTCTCCTGTACCTGCAGACACACAGAGCTCTGTCTATCAAATCTGCTTATGATTTTAAACAGCTTTTAATTTGTGCTTCTTGGGAAATTTTGATATGTAGTTTTTACTGTTATCAGGATTAATAATGCCAAGGAATCTACAAGTACAGAAGGACAACAATGTATGAACTAGTAAACACTAATTTTAATATTAATCTTCCAATAAACTGTTAAAGTGAGACACCTGGGCATATGTGTGACGAAAACTTTCTTAAACATAATTTCAGAATCTTTGAACAGGAGGCCTGGCATTTAGTCTCTATAGATAAACTCATATAAACTTGGATTATTATGAAATTATCTTGTTTCCTCCTTTTTTCTAATTTTTGTTAAAGCAAAAACGAACTTTATTTCCATAATCAGTTTGTACCGGATCAAATCGGACCAAATCATTCTGTATTTTAATGAATCGTCAGTGAATCAAATCGTAGCTTGTGAATCGAGACTGGAATCAAAACATATCGAGAAGGAGGGATTCACACCCCTAAAAATAACGGAATTGCCCGCTTTAAGCCTGTTTTTTAATCTTGTAGATTACAACTTTAAAGGCTAAATTTACATCTTTAATTTCTTATGCATACATTTTTAAAAGTCTCTTAGAGTCATCACTTCAGTCTGTTTCCACAGCTCAGATGGAGATGATTATTCATGCATTCATTTCCTCTTGTTTGGACCATCCTAACTCACTTTTAACCTGTCTAAATAAAACACCTTTAAGCCAGCCAGCTTAGTGCCAGTTCCCCTTGCAGCCCAAGCCTGTAGCAGCATAACTCTCTAAAACATATCTTTAAGATAGTGTTAACAGCTTTGATCCTGTTTTTGTTTCATTTGTATGGGTGATAGTGACTTAAACTGAACACCTGTCCTTTATAACACACTCCTGGACCTGAGTCTAGTCTTGTTTTTTCACTTGTCCAGAATGACACTATAATGGGCCTTGAACTAAAAGCTGGTCCAAGTCTAAGCCAGTCCTAACTCTAAAACCTATCAAAAAGTTCAGTGTTAAGCCGACACTTACTTACATGATTATGTACTTAACATGTGGAGGGAAATTTTAAATCTTGGTCTCAATTTATAAGAAAAAGAGCAAAAACAAGAAGACTTGTAATCTCTGTTCAAAGTTCTCTTTCACATGATTTTTCCTCATTATGAAGGTGATAATAATACATATGTATTCAAACATAATTCATGTCAGTATACAGTATACATTTGCTGAGAATACGCTGTTGCAATCCTCCACACCTTTTCTGTAAATCCACAAGATGGGGCTACAGGCAAATCTACTTGGACCTGGCCTGACTGGCCTGAAGTCACAGACAGCTATTATACTTGTCAGTGTGTGTTGGATAAGAGTATACTGTACCTGCTGGTCTGTTAAGAGTCCACAATTCACAGTGATGTCCACAACAAAGTCTACTAATCTTCACAGAAGAATTTTCACATCATGGAGCACCATGAAACTGAAATAAACAAGACTATTTCAGGTTTGAATAACAAAAAATCACATCAAGTCCGACATACGTCTTAAAATAACATTTAACAACTCGGTACCTGCCCCAGGTATTTTGGCCCACTCCTTGTGAGCAAACAGCTCCAGCTGTCTCAGGTTTGAAGGTCGCCTTCTCCAGGGTGCATGTTTCAGCTCCCTCCACTGATGTTCAATAGGGTTTAGATCAGGGCTCATAGAAGGCCACTTCAGAATAGTTTTGTTCTCAGCCATTCTTGGCTGTTTTTAGCTGTGTTTTGGGTTATTATCCTGTTGGAGGACCCATGACCTGTGACTGAGACCAAGCTCTCTGACACTGGGGAGCACATCTCACTCCATAATACTTTGATAGTCTTGAGATTTCATTGTGCCCTGAAGATTTAAGGCCCTCTGTGCCAGATGCAGCAAAGCAGCCCAAGAACATAACAGAGCCAAAGGACATAGGACATTCTCTCAGAAGCTTTGTGGCTTGTCAGTATGCAGTTTTGCTAATTCCAGTCTGGCTTTTTAATGATTTGCTTTCCTTGGTCCTCTACCATTAATTCCACTTTGGCTCAAACAGCGACGGATGGTGTGTTCTGACACGATGAACCTTGACCTTGGAGTTCACCTCTAATTTCTTTGGAAGTTGTTCTGGGCTCTTAGGTTACCGTTTGTGTAATCTGTCTGTTCAATTTGTCATCAATTTTCCTCTTCACATCCAGGGAGGTCGGCTACAGTCCAGTGAACCTTAAACTTCTGAATAAAAAGTCAACTGTAGTCAGAGGAACATCAAGCTGCTTGGAGATGGTCTTATAGCCTTTACCTTTAACATGCTTGTTCTTTCTAATCTCCTGGGAAAACTGTCTCCTTAGCTTTCTGTGCTCCATGTTCAGTGTGGCACACACCATGATACCAAACAGCACAGTGACTACTTACACCTTAGTTTAACATGTCCCTATCTTTCCTGTCTTTTCTAGGGGTACTGTCTTTTATTTGTCTGGGCCAGTTTCATGAGTCCATTTTAAAAAATTTCCTGTTGAAGCACAATTTAAAAGCAATGTCTGATTTTCATGAATAAATTGTCAGTACATTTGTATTCGTTATTACTTTTGTCCATTTGAGTTTATTTCAGTGACCATTGTGGGTGTGTCTTTCTTTAACAGAATAGTACCAACAATTTTGTCCATGTGTGTAGATGTGTGTCCACCTAGGGCAGGGGTGTCAAACTCAATCAAAGAAAGGGCTGGAGTCTGAATTAAGGTCTAACAGGGTCCACATTAAACCAAACTGTCAACCTCATTTTTGCTGGTAATACATTGTATGGAAAAAATAAGCACTGATGATAAATGATTTTGAGATTTATAAAGTCAAAATGATGTTTAAAGGCTCAAAATCTGAGATAAAAAGTCAAACTTAGTGCAAAAGGTCAAGACACAAAATTAGATCTTAAGATCATGCTTTTAAAAGACAAAAACAGAAAGTCACAATCATGTTTTTAAGGCCAAAATATAAACTGAAATTTAAAACTGTGAACCTAAAAGGTCAAAATATGATAAAAAGTCAATTATAGATAGAAAAAAGCCAAAATATTAGACTAAAGTCAAAATTATAAATTGTCAGTCAAAATATGAGATAAAAATAAAAATAATAAATTGAAAAGGCCTAAATGTTAGCTAAAATTCCCAATAATAAATGTAAAAGGCCAAAATATGGGATAAAAAGTCAAAATAATAAATATTAAAGCTCAAAACATAAGATAAAAGTCCAAATATTAGATATACAGTCGCTAGAAAAAGTATGTGAACCCTTTGAGATTTCTGGGATTTCTGCATAAATTGGTCTTCAAATGTGTTCTGATCTTCATCGAAGTCACAACAAAAGACAAACACAGTCTGCTTAAACTAATACTGCACAAAAATGATATGTTTTCATGTTTTTATTGAACAAAACATGTAAACACTCACAGTGCAGGGTGGAAAAGTATGTGAACCCCTAGGCTAATGACTGGTTGACCCTCCTTTGGCAGCAATAACCTCAACCAAACGTTTCCTGTAGTTGCAGATCAGACCTGCACAACGGTCAGGAGGAATTTTGGACCATTCCTTTTTACAAAACTGTTTCAGTTCAGCAATATTCTTGGGATGTCTGGTGTGCATCGCTCTCTTGAGGTCATGCCACAGCATCTCAATCGAGTTGAGGTCAGGACTCTGACTGGGCCACTCCAGAAGGCGTATTTTCTTCTGTTGAAGCCATTCTGTTGTTGATTTACTTCTATGCTTTGGGTCATTATCCTGTTGCATCAGCCATCCTCTGTTGAGCTTCAGTTGGTGGACAGATGGTCTTAAGTTTTCCTGCAAAATGTCTTGATAAAATTGGGAATTCATTTTTGCATCAATGACAGCAATCCGTCCAGGCCCTGAGGCAGCAAAGCAGCCCCAAACCATGATGGCCCCTCCACCATATTTCACAGTTGGGATGAGGTTTTGTTGGTGTGCTGTGCCTTTTTTTCTCCACACATAGCGTTGTGTTCCTTCCAAACAACTCAATTTTGGTTTCATCTATGGACAGAATATTTTATATAATATTCTAATTGAGTCACTGAATTCTGGGTTTTCTTATCTGTAAGCCATAATCATCAACATTTCAAGAAATAAAGGCTTAAAATATTTCACTCTATGTGTAACAAGTCTATATAATATATGGGTTTCACTTTCAGAAAAGAGTGACAAAAATATTGAACTTTTTCATGATATTCTAATTTTTTTTAGATGCACCTGTAGATATGATTCTGTTTCACTTCATCTTAATGGAATAAAACTGAGCTGATGAGTCTATCTGAAGGCTGCTTGATGCATTAAAACAGCTTTGAAAACGTTGATCCTAAACTAAGCATCAGTCTACTGGTGACTTTATTTGTTCCTCGTGATTTTGATGAGAATTTGATGTCAATGCACGTGCAACGGAGCAGCAGGTGAGTGACGTCGATGATGTGGTCGCTGTGGCAACCTGTGACGTCTGGAACAGAGTGACGATCACAGCCATGAGATTATTTGAACGTAAACAAACTCGGAGTCATCTGAGAAAAGTCACGAAGTTTTGACGAGCGATTTGAGCGACAGCAGACCTCTCTACTGCAAGATTTGTACAACAGCGACCTCCACAGACGATCATCGACCAGCACCATGGACAAACTGGATTTCTGCTGGACAAATGTAAGACATCTGATTTGATGTTGAGCCTCGTGAGGCGTCAAAAGTCCTCACTGAACGATGTTACTGACAATGAGAATAAAGTCTGAAAAATGACATTTTCATGCTGAACTCATCACATTTGACAGACATTTGACAAACTCTACACAGTTGTAGCAGAATATTGAGAGAATAATCCACATTTGAACAAGAAGTATTACATTGAGTCAAACTGAAGCTCCTTTCAGGTCCACGTGTTTGATACCATGCACTGCTTCTTTGGCTATACAGGGATATTTCTGCATTTCTCCTTCAGCAGTATGTTATAATCAATATTTCACCCTTTACATGCAAAATCTTTTAACAAAATGTCCTAAAAATAACCCCCCAAAGCTTTAATGCATTAATGGTGTAAGACAAGGTGAAATGAGCTCAGTGTGTGAGCTAGCATCATTTATAGACATGTATGAGAACTGCAAAGCTCTTCAAATAATTATTAAAGAAGGGTTACTACTGATAGAAGGAAAGAAAGCTGTTTATCATGGCAATGCTCAGCAAATGACTTGATTTATTTAAAAGAGCCACGGCAAAAATCCATCAGTGACAAGAATATTTTCTTAGCAGAAGGGTTATTATTTCAGACACTATGATGTCAGAGTCAGATCAGTCAGGAAAAGGCTGGTTTTCAGTTATTATGGGCTGGAAATGATTGAATCTTAATTACAATTTAAAGACTGTCTGGGCTAAGAGACAGACCATAATTGACAAAGAGTCACTTTAACATCTGGATCTGAAAGTCTTGAACATTTTTGAATGACTAAAATCAGAGTATTGTTGTAATATGGCCATCAGGATATTATAATGTGTCAGAGACATCAAACTGAAGTCTGACTGCAGTTTTCATTTCATGGGAGGTTTCCAGCTGACTTGTGTAATTCCTCTCTCTCCATTTTCTCCACTGAAGAAGAGACTGCACACTGACAGAGGCCTTTTTAATTTAACCCATGAGGACCCACTGTAACACAGGTGTCAGATGACCTTTAAATGTCCTGTTAGAGACCATGCAGAGCTTTTTTCTTCACTTAAACTAATAAAGAAGCACACTGAACTTTCTGATGTGGTCAGTGATTGGTTGAATAATTTAAAAGTGGAAAAAACTGAAATAGGTGTAAAAAAAAGTGTCATAACTTGTGAAAGCAACAGTGGAAAGGGTTCAAAAAAGGCAAAAATGGGATAAAATGGCAAAATAATAATAATAATAACAATTATAATAATAATATATACAACAAGAGAAAAAATTGAAGAACATTGTGAAAAGTGGTTAAAAGCAAAAAAAAAAAAAAAAAAAAAAAAAAATCTTGAAGAGGCAAAAACTGGTAAAAAAAAGAAAAAAAAAAAGAAAAGCCAGATAAACTTGTAAAAAAAATGTCAAAAACTGGCAAACAAGTGGGGAAAAATGTCTAAAAGTGAACTACAATTGCAGAATGTTTTTTTCAAATAGGCAAAAATGGGGAAAAGTGTCAAAAATGACTTACAGCAATGAAAAAATGGTGCCAAAATGGTGAAAAGCTATTAAAGTGGCAAAAAGGGTATAAAGTGGAATTAAGTTGCAAAAATTGGCTAGAGAAAGAAGGAAAATGGGGTTCAAAAGTGAATAAAAGTGGAAATAATGGGCAAAGAGTGGGAAAAAGTGGCATAAATGAACAGAAACAGTGGTGAAAAGGGGTTAAAAAGCTGCTATTTTGCCGATCCAGCACACATGCATTGATGTCATCAATAAATCATGGCTGTGGAGGTCCATTCACCAGTTTTTTGTTGAAAAAAGCTCCTGAAAATGATTTTTGTTGTTAAATACAATTGATTTTGACTTGTGTTGTATTATTTTTCCAATAATAGATGATAATAAATTAACCACAAAAGTCAATTGTGACATATGAGTAACATTTCCTATGCTTGCATTAGAGATGGGTGTATTTTTTAAGTCAGAAATGTGTTGTTCATGGTCTACTGAATCTGTGTAATGCCCCGCCATAATTTTGCTATGAGGAAAAATGGGTGTCATGGGTATCACTTCATATGTCTGCCTGAGCTGACTGATATTCAGCTGGTGGGTTGGTCAGTTGACAAGCAGATTTTCACACGTTGGGTTTGTTTCTGTTTTCAGTTCCCGAGGAGCCCTACATCAGCACCAGCACTACTCCTGGAAGACGACGGCCTGGACATCCCGACCCTACGACAGCGATGGAATGAACGCATGTTCTCCTCTGACAAACCTCCCATGACCTCCTCCTACTCCTCTTCTTCTTCCTCCTCCTCCTCATCTTCCTCCTCCTCCTCTTCCTCTTCTTCCTCCTCCTCCTCATCCTCCTCCTCCTCCTCCTCTTCTTCCTCCTCCTCCTCATCTTCCTCCTCCTCCTCCTCTTCTTCTTCCTCCTCCTCCTCATCTTCCTCCTCCTCCTCTTCCTCTTCTTCCTCCTCCTCCTCATCTTCCTCCTCCTCCTCCTCCTCTTCTTCCTCCTCCTCCTCATCTTCCTCCTCCTCCTCCTCCTCCTCCTCCTCTTCTTCCTCCTCCTTCTCTTCTTCCTCTTCTTTTGACTCCTCTTCCTCCACCTCCTTTTCTTCCTCAAACATAAATTCTTCTTCTAACTTATCTCAAAGCGTCTCCAGCTCCCTCAGGTCTCCTGCAGGACTACGCCCTCTAGTGCCAGGAGAAGAGCACTGGATCTGTGTTCCACACTCTGAGCTCAACAGGGTCATCCTTAAAAGGGTGAAGATGCCAAGCAAGCCTGGCCAGCTGTGTGGGCCTAAAACAGCTGCTGAAGAGCCCAAGGGTGCCCCTGACACACTCTCTGTGACCATCTCCTCCTCTTCTTCATCCTCCTCCTCCTCCTCCTCCTCCTCCTCTTCTAAATTTGTTCCCTCATCCCTTAGTTTTTCTTCCTCCTCTTCCTCAAGCCTGTTTAGCTCCCTTAGCTCTCCTCCAGGACTGCACCCTCCTGAGTCAGAAGATGAGCTCTGGACCTGTGTTCCTCATAGTGAGCTTAACAGGATTGTTTTTAAAAGGGTGAAGAGGACGAGCCAGCCAGAGGTCAAAGGAGAGGAGACACACCCTGTTCCACGGCAGGGTCCATGCAGTCTAGTCCCACCTGCTCCAGTGCCCAAGTGGGCCAAGAAAATTCGGGCACTGTTGAAGATGAGAAACCAAGGGCGTGGACAGAAAAGAGCTGCTGAAGAGCGAGAAGATGGCGCACCAAAGAAACGCAATGCAAACAGTTAACCCTGTTTGATGTGGTTTGTATATATATTAGATGTAGTTAGATATTTTTTGATATTATTAGATTTTTGTAGAAGTTATTTGATGTTATTTATAGTTATTAGATGTTATTATAAGTTATTTGATGTCATTAATAGTTATTAGATTTTTGTAGAAGTTATTTGATGTTATTTATAGTTATTAGATGTTATTATAAGTTATTTGATGTCATTAATAGTTATTAGATTTTGTAGAAGTTATTTGATGTTATTTATAGTTATTAGATGTTATTATAAGTTATTTGATGTCATTAATAGTTATTAGATGTTTGTAGAAGTTATTTAATGTTATAAGAAAATATTAAGTTTTATTTAATGTTATTTAGAGTTTATTTAATGTTATTTAGTGTGCTTTGGTGTTATTTGATGTCTTGTGCCATGTTGTGTTGTGAAAAAACAAACAAAAATAGCCAAAAAAAAAAAAAAAAACCACAAAAAACAAAAAAAAGTATGTTTTAATTTGATGCAATGTGTTGTGTTGTGTTGTGTTGTGTTGTGTTGTGATGTGTTGTGATGTGTTGTGTTGTGATTTCATAAAAAAAAGTTGCATGTTTTGTCCATTCATTTGCTGTTTTGTCATTATTTGTTGTGTTGTGTTGTCTGCATGTTGCCTCTGTGTTGTCTACATGTTGTCTGCATGTTGTCTGCGTGTTGTCTGTGTGTTGTCTGTGTGTTGTCTGCGTGTTGTCTGTGTGTTGTCTGCGTGTTGTCTGCGTGTTGTCTGTGTGTTGTCTGCGTGTTGTCCGTGTGTTGTCTACGTGTTGCCCGCTTGTTGTCTACGTGTTGTCTGTGTTGTCTGCATGTTGTCTGCATGTTGTCTGTGTGTTGTCTGCGTGTTGTCCGTGTGTTGTCTACGTGTTGTCTGCGTGTTGTCTGCATGTTGTCTGCGTGTTGTCTGCGTGTTGTCTGCATGTTGTCTGCGTGTTGTCTGCATGTTGTCTGCGTGTTGTCTGTGTGTTGTCTGCATGTTGTCTGCGTGTTGTCTGTATGTTGTCTGCATGTTGTCTGTGTGTTGTCTGTGTGTTGTCCGCGTGTTGTCTACATGTTGTCTGCATGTTGTCTGCGTGTTTTCTGCAAGTTGCCTGCGTGTTGTCTGTGTGTTGTCTGCATGTTGTTTCTGAGTTGTCTGCATGTTGTCTGCGTGTTGTCTGCGTGTTGTCTGCGTGTTGTCTGAGTGTTGTCTGCGTGTTGTCTGCGTGTTGTCTACGTGTTGTCTGCATGTTGTCTGCGTGTTGTCTGTGTGTTGTCTGCGTGTTGTCTGGGTGTTGTCTACATGTTGTCTCTGTGTTGTCTACATGTCGTCTGGGTGTTGTCTGCATGTTGTCTGCGTGTTGTCTGCGTGTTGTCTGCATGTTGTCTGCATGTTGTCTGTGTGTTGTCTGCATGTTGTCTGTGTGTTGTCTGCATGTTGTCTGCGTGTTGTCTGCGTGTTGTCTGTGTGTTGTCTGCATGTTGTCTCTCTGTTGTCTACATGTTGTCTGTATGCTGTCTCTGTGTTGTTTACATGTTGTCTGCATGTTGTCTGCGTGTTGTCTGCGTGTTGTCTACATGTTGTCTGTATGTTGTCTGCGTGTTGTCTGCATGTTGTCTGCGTGTTGTCTGTGTGTTGTCTGCATGTTGTCTGCGTGTTGTCTGTATGTTGTCTGCATGTTGTCTGTGTGTTGTCCGCTTGTTGTCTACATGTTGTCTGCATGTTGTCTGCGTGTTTTCTGCAAGTTGCCTGCGTGTTGTCTGTGTGTTGTCTGCATGTTGTTTCTGAGTTGTCTGCATGTTGTCTGCGTGTTGTCTGCGTGTTGTCTGCGTGTTGTCTGAGTGTTGTCTGCGTGTTGTCTGCGTGTTGTCTACGTGTTGTCTGCATGTTGTCTGCGTGTTGTCTGTGTGTTGTCTGCGTGTTGTCTGGGTGTTGTCTACATGTTGTCTCTGTGTTGTCTATATGTCGTCTGGGTGTTGTCTGCATGTTGTCTGCGTGTTGTCTGCGTGTTGTCTGCATGTTGTCTGCATGTTGTCTGTGTGTTGTCTGCATGTTGTCTGTGTGTTGTCTGCATGTTGTCTGCGTGTTGTCTGCGTGTTGTCTGTGTGTTGTCTGCATGTTGTCTCTCTGTTGTCTACATGTTGTCTGTATGCTGTCTCTGTGTTGTTTACATGTTGTCTGCATGTTGTCTGCGTGTTGTCTGCGTGTTGTCTACATGTTGTCTGTATGTTGTCTCTGTGTTGTCTGTATGTTGTCTGTGTGTTGTCTGCGTGTTGTCTGCGTGTTGTCTGCGTGTTGTCTACATGTTGTCTGTATGTTGTCTCTGTGTTGTCTGTATGTTGTCTGTGTGTTGTCTGCGTGTTGTCTGCATGTTGTCTGCGTGTTGTCTACATGTTGTCTGCATGTTGTCTCTGTGTTGTCTGCGTGTTGTCTGCATGTTGTCTCTGTGTTGTCTGTGTGTTGTCTGCGTGTTGTCCGTGTGTTGTCTACGTGTTGTGTGCGTGTTGTCTACGTGTTGTCTCTGTGTTGTTTACATGTTGTCTGTGTGTTGTCTTTGTGTTGTCTGCATGTTGTCTGCGTGTTGTCTGCATGTTGTCTGCGTGTTGTCTGCATGTTGTCTGTGTGTTGTCTGCGTGTTGTCTGCGTGTTGTCTGCATGTTGTCTGCGTGTTGTCTGTGTGTTGTCTGCATGTTGTCTGCGTGTTTTCTGTATGTTGTCTGCATGTTGTCTGTGTGTTGTCTGTGTGTTGTCCGCGTGTTGTCTACATGTTGTCTGCATGTTGTCTGCGTGTTTTCTGTATGTTGTCTGCATGTTGTCTGTGTGTTGTCTGTGTGTTGTCCGCGTGTTGTCTACATGTTGTCTGCATGTTGTCTGCGTGTTTTCTGCAAGTTGTCTGCGTGTTGTCTGCGTGTTGTCTGCATGTTGTTTCTGAGTTGTCTGCATGTTGTCTGCGTGTTGTCTGCGTGTTGTCTGAGTGTTGTCTGCGTGTTGTCTGCGTGTTGTCTGCATGTTGTCTGCATGTTGTCTGCGTGTTGTCTGCATGTTGTCTGCGTGTTGTCTGCGTGTTGTCTGTGTGTTGTCTGCATGTTGTCTCTCTGTTGTCTACATGTTGTCTGTATGCTGTCTCTGTGTTGTTTACATGTTGTCTGCATGTTGTCTGCGTGTTGTCTGCGTGTTGTCTACATGTTGTCTGTATGTTGTCTCTGTGTTGTCTGTATGTTGTCTGTGTGTTGTCTGCGTGTTGTCTGCGTGTTGTCTGCGTGTTGTCTACATGTTGTCTGTATGTTGTCTCTGTGTTGTCTGTATGTTGTCTGTGTGTTGTCTGCGTGTTGTCTGCATGTTGTCTGCGTGTTGTCTACATGTTGTCTGCATGTTGTCTCTGTGTTGTCTGCGTGTTGTCTGCATGTTGTCTCTGTGTTGTCTGTGTGTTGTCTGCGTGTTGTCCGTGTGTTGTCTACGTGTTGTCTGCGTGTTGTCTACGTGTTGTCTCTGTGTTGTTTACATGTTGTCTGTGTGTTGTCTTTGTGTTGTCTGCATGTTGTCTGCGTGTTGTCTGCATGTTGTCTGCGTGTTGTCTGCATGTTGTCTGTGTGTTGTCTGCGTGTTGTCTGCGTGTTGTCTGCATGTTGTCTGCGTGTTGTCTGTGTGTTGCATGTTGTCTGCGTGTTTTCTGTATGTTGTCTGCATGTTGTCTGTGTGTTGTCTGCGTGTTGTCAGGGTGTTGTCTACATGTTGTCTGCATGTTGTCTGCGTGTTTTCTGTATGTTGTCTGCATGTTGTCTGTGTGTTGTCTGTGTGTTGTCCGCGTGTTGTCTACATGTTGTCTGCATGTTGTCTGCGTGTTTTCTGCAAGTTGTCTGCGTGTTGTCTGCGTGTTGTCTGCATGTTGTTTCTGAGTTGTCTGCATGTTGTCTGCGTGTTGTCTGCGTGTTGTCTGAGTGTTGTCTGCGTGTTGTCTGCATGTTGTCTGCATGTTGTCTGCGTGTTGTCTGTGTGTTGTCTGCATGTTGTCTGCGTGTTTTCTGTATGTTGTCTGCATGTTGTCTGTGTGTTGTCTGTGTGTTGTCCGCGTGTTGTCTACATGTTGTCTGCATGTTGTCTGCGTGTTTTCTTCAAGTTGTCTGCGTGTTGTCTGCGTGTTGTCTGCATGTTGTTTCTGAGTTGTCTGCATGTTGTCTGCGTGTTGTCTGCGTGTTGTCTGAGTGTTGTCTGCGTGTTGTCTGCGTGTTGTCTACGTGTTGTCTGCATGTTGTCTGCGTGTTGTCTGTGTGTTGTCTGGGTGTTGTCTACATGTTGTCTTTGTGTTGTCTACATGTTGTCTGGGTGTTGTCTGCATGTTGTCTGCGTGTTGTCTGTGTGTTGTCTGCATGTTGTCTGCATGTTGTCTGCATGTTGTCTGTGTGTTGTCTGCATGTTGTCTGCGTGTTGTCTGCGTGTTGTCTGCATGTTGTCTGCGTGTTGTCTGGGTGTTGTCTGTGTGTTGTCTGCATGTTGTCTCTCTGTTGTCTACATGTTGTCTGTATGCTGTCTCTGTGTTGTTTACATGTTGTCTGCATGTTGTCTGCGTGTTGTCTGCGTGTTGTCTACATGTTGTCTGTATGTTGTCTCTGTGTTGTCTGTATGTTGTCTGTGTGTTGTCTGCGTGTTGTCTGCGTGTGTGTGTGGGTGTGCATGCACACAGGGTGTGTGGAGCGTCTGCTGCTGTCCTCTAGTCTTCAGTCAGTATTTTCTAGTCTTGTCCTCCATTTCTGTCTGTCTGCTAACAGCAGCTGCTAATGGCTAGTCTTCTAAATACAGACTGAAAAAAGAGGAGGTGATAGTTGTAGACTCCTCCTCTTATAGTAGACAGACTGTCCACCACCAAGACTTCTGTAGTGCCTCCTCGTGGCCACACATGGAAACTGGGTCTGTCACAGTCCCAGGCTGAACTGCAGGGGATCTCGGAGCAGCAGTGGTCCCCAGAGATGTGGCGTACAGGAACAACTCAAAGTGGAAACTCCCTGACGCCCATCAACCACAGCGAGTTTGATTCTCATGCATGTTTATGAGATAGGTTTGTGCTGGATGCTGGTTGATTGTTTTCTCTGTCAGTGTGGCTTTGGACTGTGGGATAGGGACCTTAAAAAAAGAAAGACCTTCATCTGAGTTACAAGAAGCTGGACATACCCAGGATGAGCGACGGGGAAACATTGTTCTCCATTATTCAACAATGCCCATAGGTGGTTTTACCATTAAGCAAAGGTAGGCAACTGCTTGGGGCCTCGTCCATAAGGGGGGGCCCCAAGAATTTGCCTAGGTTTGTTTTTCTACAGTTATAGCTCACTTGTGTTTTTGCCACTCCCCAGGACAAAGAAAATTATTCATAGCTTAACATTTAGAGCAGGGAGGAACATCGTTAAAAAGAGCGCAGCTGCAGCATCACCTCTGCTCTCTCAGAGTCTTCTCCTGTCCACACCTCTGACTAGTTTCTTGCACAACCTTGACAAAAGTCAAATCCAGAAGTTTTTGCCTTGTTGAACCAAACTTCTTCCCCTGAGTGGGATTAAAACAGCTGCTCTCAGGATAACTAACACTTTCCCTGTGTAATTGTCCCTCAACCACAAACACAGACATTGTATCTCGCTTTGGTGAGCAACTCAATTCAATGTCCAGCCTGATTTAATCCCACATTATAATAAATCTGTAAAGCCAAACTAATACCTACTAATTCTATTTACATTATGATTTTATTTGATGTCGTTAGAGAGATACTTCAACATTTTGGCAAATTTGCCCATTGCCATAATTCCTATAGTCTTAGTAATAGGTTCGTTACCTTTAGTTGTCCATGCAAGCTATTTTTAGATCGGTGCTGCCGAGTTTGGAGCTGCTGTGCCAACTCAATGGAGACAGATGGTATTTTTGGCTTTTCCTCATCAAATACACAATCCAACAACTCCAAAAAGCTCTTGTGGTCAAGTTGTGACCTGCACATTCACCACGCTATGAAAAAATAACATGTAATTATATAACATTATGACACATGAAGCAAATACTCGGAATGATTTCTTGAGTAAACCACTGGGCGGAGTGACGCAGTGCAGCAGCCATGTCTGGAGTGTAGTTCCGGCTTTGTATTTAACCTTAAAACATCTCCGTCTCGTAATGTTCCATGATTATTTCATGGCGTGGTGAATGTGCAGGTCACAACTTGTCCACAAGAGCGTGATGGAGTTGTTGGATTGTGTATTTGATGAGTTTGATGAGGAAAAGCAAAAAATACCATCGAACTCAGCAGCGCCGATCTAAAAACAGCTTGCACGGACAAATAAAAATAAAAGTAGTAAAAGTAAATAATAAGTAAATAAAAGTAGTTCTAAAAATTAAAAATAAAATATATTTTGCTTTTTTCCCACTATAATCAAGTTATTTGTCCTCTGATGAGGGGTGGTGGTGGGTTTAGATCATCAAAAATAATAATCAAGTAGTTAAATAATTTAAAAACAGGATAAAGCAGTTCTAATATATATAAACACATTATAAAAGGTAGATATTTTTAGAGTAAAAGTAGTTTTAGAAATGAAAACACGTATATTTATGTGTTTTTTCTCCAAAATAAAGTTATTTGTCCTCCAATGAGGGTGGTAGTGGTGAGTTTAGATTAGAAAAAATGATGATTGTCTGGTTTAATAATTTAAAAAATAGAATAAAAGTAATTTTAAAAAAAATGAAAACACACATATAGATGTATTTTTTTCACTATAATAAAGGTATTTGTCCTCCGATGAGGGGGTGGTGGTGGGTTTAGATTATAAAAGAGAATGATTGTCTAGTTTAATAATTAGAAAATAGAAGACATTAGGTTTTTAAAAATTAAAAAATGTACATTATTACATTTTTCCACTAAAATAAAGTTATTTGTCTTCCGATGAGGAAGGTGGTGGCGGGTTTAGATTTTTAAAGATAATAATTGTTTGATTAATAGTTTAAAAATATAATTTGTTTTAAAATGATTTAATATTAAAATATTGCTTCGTTTCCATGAGAATAAAGTATTTGTCCTCTGAGGAGGGGGAGTGATGACGGGTTTAGATCATAAAAGATATTAATCAAATAGTTAAGTTATTTAAAAATAGAATAAAAGTAGTTCTAAAAATAAAAACATTTTCCTTTTTTCCACTATAATAAAGTTATTTGTCCTCCGATGAGGGGGGGTGGTGGCGGGTTTAGATTATAAAAAATAATCATCGTCCACTTTAATAGTTTAAAGATAGAATAAAAGTAGTTTTGATATTAAAACTAAAAACATTCAAGGTTTTTTCACTGAAATAGTTATTTGTGGGAGGATGGTGGCGGGTTTAAATTAAATAGGATAGTAATCGTCTAGTTTAACAACTCAAAAGTAGAATGAAAGTAGTTTTAAAAAACAAAAGAGTTCATATTTTTGATGCAAAACCAATCTAACAATTGCAGCTCTTACTGCCTTAGAAGAAATTATGATCAAAGACTGCAAAAGCCATGGTTTGATCTCATGAATATACAGCTGGCTTATGTCTGGTTCGAATGAATCCTCAGTACCCAAACTTGAGACATGGAAGTTCAACTTAAATGTGAACATTACAAATAATGAATGGAACAATAACGGCCAATACCAACTTAAAAATTCTTCAATACAATTGGCTAATGCAGGCTTATCACCACTGTTAAACTGCATAAATATAACAGTTATATACCTGACACATTTTCAAAAATACAGATTTTCAAGGAACATTTATACATTGCATTTGGGATTGTGTTGAAATCCAAACATTTTGGAGGGAAGTGCTTATTTTGTCATTGAAGTGACATGAATCACATCAAGATGAGATAAAATAAGTACCTGAAAGCCAAAGCTGCAGCACCATTAATGAGTTGATCAGTTTTTATATCATTCGTTTTGTGCAAATTCCTCACCAACATCAGAGTTGTTGTTATGATGCCTTTCATAATGCTAAAAGTTTGCAGAATATTAGCACAGATAGCACAGTATTTACAATAAAATCAGACTGATCATCAGGTCTAAAAACTATAATGATGGTGAGAGGATTGATAATATTTATTCTAGCAGTTGGAGTCCAGAAGTTTTAAAAATGACTTTAGCATTATTGATGATGGTAAAAGGAGGTTGATGTTAATGGTTGCAGCTGTTGGCTTGGCAGCAGGTCATCCACACCAACAATCCAGAAAAACATATAAGAAATGGGAGATAAATGTTCATTAAAATGAACAGAAGCTCAGTGTGCCAAAATCCCCAGCAGTCTAGGCCGGCCACACCCTAGAGGATTTTAAGCCTGATTTCAGGCCAGATTTGATGATTTTTAAAAATCATTTCAGATTTGAAAATTGTCTGAGCTTATAGCAGAATAACTAGGGCTGAACCAAACCTTAGCTAGTGAAGGAAAAGCATACAAGATAAGATAAGATATTCCTTTATTAATCCCGCAAGGGGAGATTCCAAATTTACAGCAGCAAGAGTGGAGTAAACAAAGCACATGAGAGTAAAAAGAGCATTCAGTTAGTACAATGAATAAATACAAAATAGAAAATATAGAAATGTAACTTACAAATAAAAAATATAAATACTATTTACAGCTGTTATGTACATGTTGAATGTATCAGAGATTGGATAGGAGAGACATTTATATGTACATCTACGTATATATACATACATAATTATATACACAGGGAAAAGAATCTGTCCAAGCACAGAGCCTTGCAGAAGTCCATAGCTAGCTTTGACGTGTGTAGAGAACTCATCATGAACTTCTGCTAAGTGAGATGGATCAGATGGAAATGGTTTTAAGCAGCTCCTGCACTGTCACCTTATTGTTGTAGTCTGTGTAATCAGATTAAACGGTCAGTGTTTGAAAGCAGCGCTAAGATGTAATGAAACAAGCTGAGAGAAAAGAGCTCCGTCTGCAGCTAACTGTAGATCTTTAGTGACTTTAACCACTGTGCTGAGCTGGAGTCTAAATCCAGACTCTAATGCAGGGTTCATTTCAAGACAGTCACAGAGCTGCTGAGCACGACTTTCCCATGGATCTTTGCAGCTAAATAGTTTAGATATAGGTCTATACTTAGCTAAGGTGCCTGACCTTCTAGTGCTTCTTTGACTAACACAGATCTGTTATTAGGTGATGATTGAGTTTCTTTTTCACAATCTGTAGTCTGATCAATAATTCACCACAAAGAATTTCTGCTGATATTTTTTCAGTTAAATAAGAACAAGAAAACAAACTTCTGCATCAGTCAGGCCACAGTTCTTTAAGGTGATATTATCCTGTATAATGTTTTTAAGTGCATAGACATATTTATTATTTAATCTTTGTTTAAGGATTTTATTTCAGATCATTGCAGCTCACAGGTAAGCATCTTTGTTCGGCAGAAGGAGAGGCAGCATTTTGTTTTCATCCTCCCCACCATTTTCAGGAATACCTGAGGTCAGCTAAAACCATGAGCTCTAAAGATTGGAGTTGAAAACATCTGGAAAACGTTTGTCAGTGAAGTATTATCTTGCGTCTTTTCTTGCTTTGTTATCATTTAAGTTGCAAATGTATTTTAACATAACCTGACACGCCAGATGGATGTGTTTCACACATCTATCTGGTAAACCTCTCATAGACGGCGTTTGGGAAAGGGCAGAGCCTTTGAAAAAAAAACTCAGTGGATGATTGGATGAACGTTCTGCCTGTCACATCTTTACGGGCCAATCAGAGCAACAAAACACCGACGTAGCCGCTACCAAGTAGTAAACTCCATAAAGAACTGCAGACATGTCAGTACGCGACTTTTGTGATTATTGAAAAGAAAACAACTCACTGCTGTTCTTTGTTCTTCTTTTAATGAAGAAATATCGTCAAGTTCTGATAAAACTGACGCTTTAGCAGCATCCACACTAATCTCTTCCACCATAATTGCACCGGCCTCTTGTTGCTGATTGTTTACGTCTCGACTCAGCTGCGCCCAAAAGTACTGCCCCTCAACGCTGATTGGTCCTATCACTCTCTCACCGGGCCAAAACTGTTCAGATGGGAGCTTTGCAAGATGGATTCACCGGTGAAACACGGAAATGGGCGTATCCATCTGCTTTGCACGATTAATTGTAACATTAATAACTTGTCATATTTGAATATTAATTTATTTCCACTTTGTTCTATTTCAAACACAATTTCTATTTACACATAACATCCATCAAAATGTAAAGTGAGGCTATAAATGGATACACATCAGTGCAAGCATGTTTAACATTTTTCTTACACTAATGAAAGAAAGACAGAAAAATATTCATGTATTTATTAACGTGGACAGAAGACAGTAACTGTTTTTTTTTTTTTTTTTTTAAATATCTCAATCATGTGTACACCCTGTCACACAACAATGCCTTACCCTTCCTGGGAATTCAAAACATGAGGGTCCAGGTACTGAAGATACTGTACGTATGCACGTGCACATCCGATGATGCCTTTCAAAATAAGTCGGTTAACTGGTCATATGGCATTTCCCCTATTATTCTAAATCCTTGATGATATAAAACACAAAATAATTGACCCTACAAACAGACATTGATCACTGTGGTTTTCAATGATATTAAAGATTTTAGGCTTCTGTTCTAAAAACAAACCAAAACGTTACGCTCCGTTAAAAGCTTATTTCAGGCAATGAAACTTTCTTCTCTAACTTTTAATGAACCTAAAATAGAATACAACCAAAAAATTAAATATTGTTATAAAATAAAAAATAAAATCCGATCTAATTTAAATTTTTGAAAAGCAATATAAAAAGTTAAAATATTTATGTAGCCTGTACATTATATAATTTTATGGTGGGCAGTTGGGCAGTAACTTGATTTAAACACTCAGGATGCCTACTAAACTAAAAGCTGGATATAAAGGACGCCTGAAAAGTTGATTGAAAACATAAATATAAGTAATGTTAGTGGGCAAATTTAAAAAAAAAATCTCCTATTTTTATGCCCTTGAAATGAATAAATAAACAGATAAATAAACCTTTCTGACCAAGACTTATTTATCAAATTTAAAGCTTCTCAACAGCTTTGCTGTTGTTAAATGCACATCTAGTGGTAGTATGTTTATCCTGATTTGGCAGAGGGAAGGAGAAACTCCACTGATGATGATGATGACAGATTTTTTAAGTGTAACTGTTTAACTGTTTTTTTACAAAAAGCTACCAAAATCTTGAAAATACTTTTAAGGTTTAGAACTTGTTCTATTTCTTCTTGCTACAGTGATCTACAACTCTCTCAGTAAGTGATAAAATTAGGTTTTAACTCAACTTTAATTGTCTGAGTTGTTGTTATTGTGTATTTTAAAAGATATTAAGAAATAAAATGATAACCATACTTTTATTTTGAAGGAGAGGCACAGGCCGTCCGCTTTGACGTGCGCTAATTTGACTGTGGACGTTCCACGTGACGTCATTTCAGTCCAGCATGAAAATACATTGGGAATGACATAATGAAGAGACGTATGGAAACAGTGTGAGGCTGCAGCTGTTCTGAGGTCAGTTTACAGCTCGGCTCAGAGACCTGCTCTTTGTCAGCTAAAAACAACACACGAGGAAGACATCAGACATCCACAGCACCACAGTCCAGGGTTTTTACCAGTTTAAGGTCCTGAGAGATGAGGAGGTGGGAGGATAGCGACCTCTAGTGGCAGCGAGAACCACGGCTGCCAACTTTCCAGAAAAGTTAAGAGTGAGATTTTAGAAAACTGCATGCGCAGAGCTTGCCAAATTCTTTTTGGAGTGTGCCAGCGCATACAGCTGTTTATTTATTCATTTATTAATTTATTCAGCTAATCTATTTTTAAAAATTCCCCAAATACCAACCTAACACAAAGAGAGCATGGCAAAGGGCAGAGCGTGGCTCGTTTTGTGCATAATGTACTATTGTGTTGATTGAAGATGGGAGTCTGACACAAACTTCCTTTTTTAAAAAGCTAAGTGTCTTGTTTATTAGCTGAAACCCTTGTTCTAGTGCAGGGTACACACAGGTATATGGAGTAAACCCATGAATTACCGTTAAGTCTCTAGTATACTTCTTAATCCCTTCTGATGCCATCATGCAGATTTTTGCTGCATTTTGTTCCTAGGACTCCTTGGTTGGTGAGAATTTAAAGGTAGGTCAGTCACAGGCCAAATAAAGTGAGTCACACCTTGTAGTCCTATGGGATATACAGCAGTGGAAACAGAGCTGGCTGTGCTACATTCATCAACTGTTTATCCTTTGCTGGATTACTACACTCATTACAAATATATGGTAGGTGGTAAAATTTTATACTTTTATTTATTTGGACTTCATTCTCTATTTTCCATTTGTTTTAAACCTCCATGGACCCCAACACACATTTTTCCAAGAGGGGAAATTAGAGGAATAGGAGTCAGTGGGCTGGGTTTTAATTTGTGCAATATAAAGAAAAAATAATGGTACTTATAGTAGTTTAGGTTTTCCATGTTGGAGTATTTAAAAAAAAACACTGATATTTGATAGTGTTTTGATTAAAAATCCAGAAGTTTTGAGGTTATCTAACATTTATTATTGCATATTATTCACACTCAAAAGTACCGAAAATGGGTACCGTTGTGTACCGGTATCGGTTTACAGGTACCGGTTCACATTCCTTTATTGAAGAGCGCAAGTTTTATTCAGTTTTATTCAACATTCACTGTTTACATTTTGATCTTCTTGACATTATGAAATATAGAAATGATCAAACACAGTTGAGAAAGAAAAAATAAATAAATATTGCTACTCTCACTATTTATTATTTTCATTATTATTTTGGAGGAGCCACATCTCTACACAAAAAATAAAGATAAATATAAAAATATACATAAAAATATTACACAAAAAACACTAAGATGATTCTGTTAAGGAAATAACTGTGATGAAAAGGAGAAATAAAATAAAAAATATAACAATTTAAGGGGAAGAAGGAGAATAAAGGATAGGAGAGGGCTAATAAAAAGAGGGTGTCAGTTTTTGTTCAGCCTGGTGGTAAAGTCTGTAAGGAGTTCAAAAACATCAGGAACGGTTGCCATTTTTCCAAAAACACCTCTGAATAGCCTTTATCTTTTCTAGTTCCAAGAACAATGAGACATCTTGAAGCCAAAGAGAGATAGATGGGACTTAACTAGACTTTCAGTGTAGTAGAAGTCTTCGTTTGCTAACAGTGGTGTAAAAGCTAAAGCAGTCAGTGATTAGAGGTGAAACAGACTGTGTTACTGAGCTGTACTAAATATTGCAATAAAAGGAGAGTTTCATAGTTTCATAGGAGAGGTTCATATCTAATATTGGACATCTATCTTTCTACAATGACAGGAGGGAATCTTAAAGGGATACTTCAACATTTTGGCAAATTCGCCCATTGCCATAATTCCTACAGTCTTAGTAATAGGTCAGTTTCCTTTTGTTGTTGGTGCACGCTGTTTCTACGTCTGGGGGGACCGTTAAACCAGCTGCACCATGAGCGTTATATTAGCAGATGGAATTTTTGCTTTCCCTCATCAAACTCATGAAATACACAATCCAACAACTCCAAAACGCTCTCTTGGACAAGTTGTGACCTGCACATTGACCAGAGGCTGGGGGTGGAATAATCATTCATTAATCGTAATCAAGGTTAAAAGCCCAATTAATCATGATTTAGATTTTTGCCATAATCACCCAGCCCTAGTTTAACGTTAGAGATCAGGTCACTGAGGCTCTGCAGCTTGTTATCATAGCCCACTCCGCCATGCTCTGGCTCAGAGTCTTTCCTCTCTCTCTCACATGACCCACTGTGACCTTTGACCTTTAAATGGGAGTTCCATTCACTGTAGGTGCTAGCTAGGTAGCTGGATGTGTTTGACCAATCATCACTGAAGCGTCTTTCAGTTACAGTTCTGCACCTCAGAATCATGTGGACTAAATATGAAGGAGGGATAACTTTCAAAATGCCTGCCCGTCTGTACGCTCTGGAGAAAAGCCATTAAGAACCACGGCAGCTCATAAATCTTGAGACGGCGGTGCTAAAGTTTAGCTAAGATGCTAACGCTAAACGTTGCACAAACAGACCTGAACATAAACGCTTTTCTGAGTTAAAACTGGGGTTAATCAGAGTGATTGATTAGCTGACATAATCAATACGTCTGATCCAGCTGATATGATGTTAAACAGAGAGGACTTCACTGAGCTGGAGATCAGCTGATCTCAGTGAATGAATTCAAGAACCAAAACAGTCAAGAACGGTCAGACACACAGAGAGAGGAGATAAAAATGTTTTAGTAACATGAAGACTAAATACTCACATTAAGAGGAATTATGACAGAATAAAGTTAATGTTTAGAAAGCTGTTTTTATTTGACTGTTTTCAGTATTATTTTAACCCCTTGTTCTCCTGTACCTGCAGACACACAGAGCTCTGTCTATCAAATCTGCTTATGATTTTAAACAGCTTTTAATTTGTGCTTCTTGGGAAATTTTGATATGTAGTTTTTACTGTTATCAGGATTAATAATGCCAAGGAATCTACAAGTACAGAAGGACAACAATGTATGAACTAGTAAACACTAATTTTAATATTAATCTTCCAATAAACTGTTAAAGTGAGACACCTGGGCATATGTGTGACGAAAACTTTCTTAAACATAATTTCAGAATCTTTGAACAGGAGGCCTGGCATTTAGTCTCTATAGATAAACTCATATAAACTTGGATTATTATGAAATTATCTTGTTTCCTCCTTTTTTCTAATTTTTGTTAAAGCAAAAACGGAATAACGGAGAATAACGGAATTGCCCGCTTTAAGCCTGTTTTTTAATCTTGTAGATTACAACTTTAAAGGCTAAATTTACATCTTTAATTTCTTATGCATACATTTTTAAAAGTCTCTTAGAGTCATCACTTCAGTCTGTTTCCACAGCTCAGATGGAGATGATTATTCATGCATTCATTTCCTCTTGTTTGGACCATCCTAACTCACTTTTAACCTGTCTAAATAAAACACCTTTAAGCCAGCCAGCTTAGTGCCAGTTCCCCTTGCAGCCCAAGCCTGTAGCAGCATAACTCTCTAAAACATATCTTTAAGATAGTGTTAACAGCTTTGATCCTGTTTTTGTTTCATTTGTATGGGTGATAGTGACTTAAACTGAACACCTGTCCTTTTTAACACACTCCTGGACCTGAGTCTAGTCTTGTTTTTCATGTGTCCAGAATGACACTATAATGGGCCTTGAACTAAAAGCTGGTCCAAGTCTAAGCCAGTCCTAACTCTAAAACCTATCAAAAAGTTCAGTGTTAAGCCGACACTTACTTACATGATTATGTACTTAACATGTGGAGGGAAATTTTAAATCTTGGTCTCAATTTATAAGAAAGAGCAAAAACAAGAAGACTTGTAATCTCTGTTCAAAGTTCTCTTTCACATGATTTTTCCTCATTATGAAGGTGATAATAATACATATGTATTCAAACATAATTCATGTCAGTATACAGTATACATTTGCTGAGAATACGCTGTTGCAATCCTCCACACCTTTTCTGTAAATCCACAAGATGGGGCTACAGGCAAATCTACTTGGACCTGGCCTGACTGGCCTGAAGTCACAGACAGCTATTATATTTGTCAGTGTGTGTTGGATAAGAGTATACTGTACCTGCTGGTCTGTTAAGAGTCCACAATTCACAGTGATGTCCACAACAAAGTCTACTAATCTTCACAGAAGAATTTTCACATCATGGAGCACCATGAAACTGAAATAAACAAGACTATTTCAGGTTTGAATAACAAAAAATCACATCAAGTCCGACATACGTCTTAAAATAACATTTAACAACTCGGTACCTGCCCCAGGTATTTTGGCCCACTCCTTGTGAGCAAACAGCTCCAGCTGTCTCAGGTTTGAAGGTCGCCTTCTCCAGGGTGCATGTTTCAGCTCCCTCCACTGATGTTCAATAGGGTTTAGATCAGGGCTCATAGAAGGCCACTTCAGAATAGTTTTGTTCTCAGCCATTCTTGGCTGTTTTTAGCTGTGTTTTGGGTTATTATCCTGTTGGAGGACCCATGACCTGTGACTGAGACCAAGCTCTCTGACACTGGGGAGCACATCTCACTCCATAATACTTTGATAGTCTTGAGATTTCATTGTGCCCTGAAGATTTAAGGCCCTCTGTGCCAGATGCAGCAAAGCAGCCCAAGAACATAACAGAGCCAAAGGACATAGGACATTCTCTCAGAAGCTTTGTGGCTTGTCAGTATGCAGTTTTGCTAATTCCAGTCTGGCTTTTTAATGATTTGCTTTCCTTGGTCCTCTACCATTAATTCCACTTTGGCTCAAACAGCGACGGATGGTGTGTTCTGACACGATGAACCTTGACCTTGGAGTTCACCTCTAATTTCTTTGGAAGTTGTTCTGGGCTCTTAGGTTACCGTTTGTGTAATCTGTCTGTTCAATTTGTCATCAATTTTCCTCTTCACATCCAGGGAGGTCGGCTACAGTCCAGTGAACCTTAAACTTCTGAATAAAAAGTCAACTGTAGTCAGAGGAACATCAAGCTGCTTGGAGATGGTCTTATAGCCTTTACCTTTAACATGCTTGTTCTTTCTAATCTCCTGGGAAAACTGTCTCCTTAGCTTTCTGTGCTCCATGTTCAGTGTGGCACACACCATGATACCAAACAGCACAGTGACTACTTACACCTTAGTTTAACATGTCCCTATCTTTCCTGTCTTTTCTAGGGGTACTGTCTTTTATTTGTCTGGGCCAGTTTCATGAGTCCATTTTAAAAAATTTCCTGTTGAAGCACAATTTAAAAGCAATGTCTGATTTTCATGAATAAATTGTCAGTACATTTGTATTCGTTATTACTTTTGTCCATTTGAGTTTATTTCAGTGACCATTGTGGGTGTGTCTTTCTTTAACAGAATAGTACCAACAATTTTGTCCATGTGTGTAGATGTGTGTCCACCTAGGGCAGGGGTGTCAAACTCAATCAAAGAAAGGGCTGGAGTCTGAATTAAGGTCTAACAGGGTCCACATTAAACCAAACTGTCAACCTCATTTTTGCTGGTAATACATTGTATGGAAAAAATAAGCACTGATGATAAATGATTTTGAGATTTATAAAGTCAAAATGATGTTTAAAGGCTCAAAATCTGAGATAAAAAGTCAAACTTAGTGCAAAAGGTCAAGACACAAAATTAGATCTTAAGATCATGCTTTTAAAAGACAAAAACAGAAAGTCACAATCATGTTTTTAAGGCCAAAATATAAACTGAAATTTAAAACTGTGAACCTAAAAGGTCAAAATATGATAAAAAGTCAATTATAGATAGAAAAAAGCCAAAATATTAGACTAAAGTCAAAATTATAAATTGTCAGTCAAAATATGAGATAAAAATAAAAATAATAAATTGAAAAGGCCTAAATGTTAGCTAAAATTCCCAATAATAAATGTAAAAGGCCAAAATATGGGATAAAAAGTCAAAATAATAAATATTAAAGCTCAAAACATAAGATAAAAGTCCAAATATTAGATATACAGTCGCTAGAAAAAGTATGTGAACCCTTTGAGATTTCTGGGATTTCTGCATAAATTGGTCTTCAAATGTGTTCTGATCTTCATCGAAGTCACAACAAAAGACAAACACAGTCTGCTTAAACTAATACTGCACAAAAATGATATGTTTTCATGTTTTTATTGAACAAAACATGTAAACACTCACAGTGCAGGGTGGAAAAGTATGTGAACCCCTAGGCTAATGACTGGTTGACCCTCCTTTGGCAGCAATAACCTCAACCAAACGTTTCCTGTAGTTGCAGATCAGACCTGCACAACGGTCAGGAGGAATTTTGGACCATTCCTTTTTACAAAACTGTTTCAGTTCAGCAATATTCTTGGGATGTCTGGTGTGCATCGCTCTCTTGAGGTCATGCCACAGCATCTCAATCGAGTTGAGGTCAGGACTCTGACTGGGCCACTCCAGAAGGCGTATTTTCTTCTGTTGAAGCCATTCTGTTGTTGATTTACTTCTATGCTTTGGGTCATTATCCTGTTGCATCAGCCATCCTCTGTTGAGCTTCAGTTGGTGGACAGATGGTCTTAAGTTTTCCTGCAAAATGTCTTGATAAAATTGGGAATTCATTTTTGCATCAATGACAGCAATCCGTCCAGGCCCTGAGGCAGCAAAGCAGCCCCAAACCATGATGGCCCCTCCACCATATTTCACAGTTGGGATGAGGTTTTGTTGGTGTGCTGTGCCTTTTTTTCTCCACACATAGCGTTGTGTGTTCCTTCCAAACAACTCAATTTTGGTTTCATCTATGGACAGAATATTTTATATAATATTCTAATTGAGTCACTGAATTCTGGGTTTTCTTATCTGTAAGCCATAATCATCAACATTTCAAGAAATAAAGGCTTAAAATATTTCACTCTATGTGTAACAAGTCTATATAATATATGGGTTTCACTTTCAGAAAAGAGTGACAAAAATATTGAACTTTTTCATGATATTCTAATTTTTTTTAGATGCACCTGTAGATATGATTCTGTTTCACTTCATCTTAATGGAATAAAACTGAGCTGATGAGTCTATCTGAAGGCTGCTTGATGCATTAAAACAGCTTTGAAAACGTTGATCCTAAACTAAGCATCAGTCTACTGGTGACTTTATTTGTTCCTCGTGATTTTGATGAGAATTTGATGTCAATGCACGTGCAACGGAGCAGCAGGTGAGTGACGTCGATGATGTGGTCGCTGTGGCAACCTGTGACGTCTGGAAGAGAGTGACGATCACAGCCATGAGATTATTTGAACGTAAACAAACTCGGAGTTATCTGAGAAAAGTCACGAAGTTTTGACGAGCGATTTGAGCGACAGCAGACCTCTCTACTGCAAGATTTGTACAACAGCGACCTCCACAGACGATCATCGACCAGCACCATGGACAAACTGGATTTCTGCTGGACAAATGTAAGACATCTGATTTGATGTTGAGCCTCGTGAGGCGTCAAAAGTCCTCACTGAACGATGTTACTGACAATGAGAATAAAGTCTGAAAAATGACATTTTCATGCTGAACTCATCATATTTGACAGACATTTGACAAACTCTACACAGTTGTAGCAGAATATTGAGAGAATAATCCACATTTGAACAAGAAGTATTACATTGAGTCAAACTGAAGCTCCTTTCAGGTCCACGTGTTTGATACCATGCACTGCTTCTTTGGCTATACAGGGATATTTCTGCATTTCTCCTTCAGCAGTATGTTATAATCAATATTTCACCCTTTAAATGCAAAATCTTTTAACAAAATGTCCTAAAAATAACCCCCCAAAGCTTTAATGCATTAATGGTGTAAGACAAGGTGAAATGAGCTCAGTGTGTGAGCTAGCATCATTTATAGACATGTATGAGAACTGCAAAGCTCTTCAAATAATTATTAAAGAAGGGTTACTACTGATAGAAGGAAAGAAAGCTGTTTATCATGGCAATGCTCAGCAAATGACTTGATTTATTTAAAAAGAGCCACGGCAAAAATCCATCAGTGACAAGAATATTTTCTTAGCAGAAGGGTTATTATTTCAGACACTATGATGTCAGAGTCAGATCAGTCAGGAAAAGGCTGGTTTTCAGTTATTATGGGCTGGAAATGATTGAATCTTAATTACAATTTAAAGACTGTCTGGGCTAAGAGACAGACCATAATTGACAAAGAGTCACTTTAACATCTGGATCTGAAAGTCTTGAACATGTTTGAATGACTAAAATCAGAGTATTGTTGTAATATGGCCATCAGGATATTATAATGTGTCAGAGACATCAAACTGAAGTCTGACTGCAGTTTTCATTTCATGGGAGGTTTCCAGCTGACTTGTGTAATTCCTCTCTCTCCATTTTCTCCACTGAAGAAGAGACTGCACACTGACAGAGGCCTTTTTAATTTAACCCATGAGGACCCACTGTAACACAGGTGTCAGATGACCTTTAAATGTCCTGTTAGAGACCATGCAGAGCTTTTTTCTTCACTTAAACTAATAAAGAAGCACACTGAACTTTCTGATGTGGTCAGGTGATTGGTTGAATAATTTAAAAGTAGAAAAAACTGAAATAGGTGTAAAAAAAAGTGTCATAACTTGTGAAAGCAACAGTGGAAAGGGTTCAAAAAAGGCAAAAATGGGATAAAATGGGAAAATAATAATAATAATAATAATAATAATGATGATAATAATAATAATATATACATCAAGAGAAAAAATTGAAGAATATTGAGAAAAGTGGTTAAAAGCAAAAAAAAAAAAAAAAAAAAAAAAAAAAAAAAAAATTTTTGAAGAGGCAAAAACTGGTAAAAAAAAGAAAAAAAAAAAAGAATAGCCAGATAAACTTGTAAAAAAATGTCAAAAACTGGTGAACAAGTGGGGAAAAATGTCTAAAAGTGAACTACAATTGCAGAATGTTTTTTTCAAATAGACAAAAATGGGGAAAAGTGTCAAAAATGACTTACAGCAATGCAAAAATGGTGCCAAAATGGTGAAAAGCTATTAAAGTGGCAAAAAGGGTATAAAGCGGAATTAAGTTGCAAAAATTGGCTTGAGAAAGAAGGAAAATGGGGTTCAAAAGTGAATAAAAGTGGAAATAATGGGCAAAGAGTGGGAAAAAGTGGCATAAATGAACAGAAACAGTGGTGAAAAGGGGTTAAAAAGCTACTATTTTGCCGATCCAGCACACATGCATTGATGTCATCAATAAATCATGGCTGTGGAGGTCCATTCACCAGTTTTTTGTTGAAAAAAGCTCCTGAAAATGATTTTTGTTGTTAAATACAATTGATTTTGACTTATGTTGTATTATTTTTCCAGTAATAGATGATAATAAATTAACCACAAAAGTCAATTGTGACATATGAGTAACATTTCCTATGCTTGCATTAGAGATGGGTGTATTTTTTAAGTCAGAAATGTGTTGTTCATGGTCTACTGAATCTGTGTAATGCCCCGCCATAATTTTGCTATGAGGAAAAATGGGTGTCATGGGTATCACTTCATATGTCTGCCTGAGCTGACTGATATTCAGCTGGTGGGTTGGTCAGTTGACAAGCAGATTTTCACACGTTGGGTTTGTTTCTGTTTTCAGTTCCCGAGGAGCCCTACATCAGCACCAGCACTACTCCTGGAAGACGACGGCCTGGACATCCCGACCCTACGACAGCGATGGAATGAACGCATGTTCTCCTCTGACAAACCTCCCGTGACCTCCTCCTACTCCTCTTCTTCTTCCTTCTCCTCCTCATCTTCCTCCTCCTCCTCTTCCTCTTCTTCCTCCTCCTCCTCATCCTCCTCCTCCTCCTCTTCTTCTTCCTCCTCCTCCTCATCTTCCTCCTCCTCCTCTTCCTCTTCTTCCTCCTCCTCCTCATCTTCCTCCTCCTCCTCCTCCTCTTCTTCCTCCTCCTCCTCATCTTCCTCCTCCTCCTCCTCCTCCTCCTCTTCTTCCTCCTCCTTCTCTTCTTCCTCTTCTTTTGACTCCTCTTCCTCCACCTCCTTTTCTTCCTCAAACATAAATTCTTCTTCTAACTTATCTCAAAGCTTCTCCAGCTCCCTCAGGTCTCCTGCAGGACTACGCCCTCTAGTGCCAGGAGAAGAGCACTGGATCTGTGTTCCACACTCTGAGCTCAACAGGGTCATCCTTAAAAGGGTGAAGATGCCAAGCAAGCCTGGCCAGCTGTGTGGGCCTAAAACAGCTGCTGAAGAGCCCAAGGGTGCCCCTGACACACTCTCTGTGACCATCTCCTCCTCTTCTTCATCCTCCTCCTCCTCCTCCTCCTCCTCTTCTTCCTCCTCCTCCTCTTCTAAATTTGTTCCCTCATCCCTTAGTTTTTCTTCCTCCTCTTCCTCAAGCCTGTTTAGCTCCCTTAGCTCTCCTCCAGGACTGCACCCTCCTGAGTCAGAAGATGAGCTCTGGACCTGTGTTCCTCATAGTGAGCTTAACAGGATTGTTTTTAAAAGGGTGAAGAGGACGAGCCAGCCAGAGGTCAAAGGAGAGGAGACACACCCTGTTCCACGGCAGGGTCCATGCAGTCTAGTCCCACCTGCTCCAGTGCCCAAGTGGGCCAAGAAAATTCGGGCACTGTTGAAGATGAGAAACCAAGGGCGTGGACAGAAAAGAGCTGCTGAAGAGCGAGAAGATGGCGCACCAAAGAAACGCAATGCAAACAGTTAACCCTGTTTGATGTGGTTTGTATATATATTAGATGTAGTTAGATATTTTTTGATATTATTAGATTTTTGTAGAAGTTATTTGATGTTATTTATAGTTATTAGATGTTATTATAAGTTATTTGATGTCATTAATAGTTATTAGATGTTTGTAGAAGTTATTTAATGTTATAAGAAAATATTAAGTTTTATTTAATGTTATTTAGAGTTTATTTAATGTTATTTAGTGTGCTTTGGTGTTATTTGATGTCTTGTGCCGTGTTGTGTTGTGAAAAAACAAACAAAAATAGCCAAAAAAAAAAAAAAACCCACAAAAAACAAAAAAAAGTATGTTTTAATTTGATGCAATGTGTTGTGTTGTGTTGTGTTGTGTTGTGCTGTGTTGTGTTGTGTTGTGATGTGTTGTGTTGTGATTTCATAAAAAAAAGTTGCATGTTTTGTCCATTCATTTGCTGTTTTGTCATTATTTGTTGTGTTGTGTTGTCTGCATGTTGCCTCTGTGTTGTCTACATGTTGTCTTGCATGTTGTCTGCGTGTTGTCTGTGTGTTGTCTGTATGTTGTCTGTGTGTTGTCTGTGTGTTGTCTGCGTGTTGTCTGCGTGTTGTCTGTGTGTTGTCTGCGTGTTGTCCGTGTGTTGTCTACGTGTTGCCCGCTTGTTGTCTACGTGTTGTCTCTGTGTTGTTTACATGTTGTCTGCATGTTGTCTTTGTGTTGTCTGTGTGTTGTCTGCGTGTTGTCTGCGTGTTGTCTACATGTTGTCTGCATGTTGTCTGCATGTTGTCTGCGTGTTGTCTGCATGTTGTCTGCGTGTTGTTTGCGTGTTGTCTGCATGTTGTCTCTGTGTTGTCTGCATGTTGTCTGCATGTTGTCTGTGTGTTGTCTGCGTGTTGTCCGTGTGTTGTCTACGTGTTGTCTGCGTGTTGTCTACGTGTTGTCTGCATGTTGTCTGCGTGTTGTCTGTGTGTTGTTTACATGTTGTCTGCATGTTGTCTTTGTGTTGTCTGCATGTTGTCTGCGATTTGTCTGCATGTTGTCTGCGTGTTGTCTGCGTGTTGTCTGCATGTTGTCTGCGTGTTGTCTGCATGTTGTCTGCGTTTTGTCTGCATGTTGTCTGCGTGTTGTCTGCGTGTTGTCTGCGTGTTGTCTACGTGTTGTCTGCATGTTGTCTGCGTGTTGTCTGTGTGTTGTCTGCATGTTGTCTGCGTGTTGTCTGTATGTTGTCTGCATGTTGTTTGTGTGTTGTCTGTGTGTTGTCCGCGTGTTGTCTACATGTTGTCTGCATGTTGTCTGCGTGTTTTCTGCAAGTTGTCTGCGTGTTGTCTGCGTGTTGTCTGCATGTTGTTTCTGAGTTGTCTGCATGTTGTCTGCGTGTTGTCTGCGTGTTGTCTGCGTGTTGTCTGAGTGTTGTCTGCGTGTTGTCTGCGTGTTGTCTACGTGTTGTCTGCATGTTGTCTGCGTGTTGTCTGTGTGTTGTCTGCGTGTTGTCTGGGTGTTGTCTACATGTTGTCTCAGTGTTGTCTACATGTTGTCTGGGTGTTGTCTGCATGTTGTCTGCGTGTTGTCTGCGTGTTGTCTGCATGTTGTCTGCATGTTGTCTGTGTGTTGTCTGCATGTTGTCTGTGTGTTGTCTGCATGTTGTCTGCGTGTTGTCTGCGTGTTGTCTGTGTGTTGTCTGCATGTTGTCTCTCTGTTGTCTACATGTTGTCTGTATGCTGTCTCTGTGTTGTTTACATGTTGTCTGCATGTTGTCTGCGTGTTGTCTGCGTGTTGTCTACATGTTGTCTGTATGTTGTCTCTGTGTTGTCTGTTTGTTGTCTGTGTGTTGTCTGCGTGTTGTCTGCATGTTGTCTGCGTGTTGTCTGCGTGTGTGTGTGGGTGTGCATGCACACAGGGTGTGTGGAGCGTCTGCTGCTGTCCTCTAGTCTTCAGTCAGTATTTTCTAGTCTTGTCCTCCATTTCTGTCTGTCTGCTAACAGCAGCTGCTAATGGCTAGTCTTCTAAATACAGACTGAAAAAAGAGGAGGTGATAGTTGTAGACTCCTCCTCTTATAGTAGACAGACTGTCCACCACCAAGACTTCTGTAGTGCCTCCTCGTGGCCACACATGGAAACTGGGTCTGTCACAGTCCCAGGCTGAACTGCAGGGGATCTCGGAGCAGCAGTGGTCCCCAGAGATGTGGCGTACAGGACCAACTCAAAGTGGAAACTCCCTGACGCCCATCAACCACAGCGAGTTCGATTCTCATGCATGTTTATGAGATAGGTTTGTGCTGGATGCTGGTTGATTGTTTTCTCTGTCAGTGTGGCTTTGGACTGTGGGATAGGGACCTTAAAAAAAGAAAGACCTTCATCTGAGTTACAAGAAGCTGGACATACCCAGGATGAGCGATGGGGAAACATTGTTCTCCATTATTCAACAATGCCCATAGGTGGTTTTACCATCAGGCAAAGGTAGGCAACTGCTTGGGGCCTCGTCCATAAGGGGGGGCCCCAAGAATTTGCCTAGGTTTGTTTTTCTACAGTTATAGCTCACTTGTGTTTTTGCCACTCCCCAGGACAAAGAAAATTATTCATAGCTTAACATTTAGAGCAGGGAGGAACATCGTTAAAAAGAGCGCAGCTGCAGCATCACCTCTGCTCTCTCAGAGTCTTCTCCTGTCCACACCTCTGATTAGTTTCTTGCACAGCCTTGACAAAAGTCAAATCCAGAAGTTTTTGCCTTGTTGAACCAAACTTCTTCCCCTGAGTGGGATTAAAACAGCTGCTCTCAGGATAACTAACACTTTCCCTGTGTAATTGTCCCTCAACCACAAACACAGACATTGTATCTCGCTTTGGTGAGCAACTCAATTCAATGTCCAGCCTGATTTAATCCCACATTATAATAAATCTGTAAAGCCAAACTAATACCTACTAATTCTATTTACATTATGATTTTATTTGATGTCGTTAGAGAGATACTTCAACATTTTGGCAAATTTGCCCATTGCCATAATTCCTATAGTCTTAGTAATAGGTTTGTTACCTTTAGTTGTCCATGCAAGCTATGTTTAGATCGGTGCTGCCGAGTTTGGAGCTGCTGTGCCAACTCAATGGAGACAGACGGTATTTTTGGCTTTTCCTCATCAAATACACAATCCAACAACTCCAAAATGCTCTTGTGGTCAAGTTGTGACCTGCACATTCACCACGCTATGAAAAAATAACATGTAATTATGTAACATTATGACACATGAAGCAAACACTCGGAATGATTTCTTGAGTAAACCACTGGGCGGAGTGACGCAGTGCAGCAGCCATGTCTGGAGTGTAGTTCCGGCTTTGTATTTAACCTTAAAACATCTCCCTCTCGTAATGTTCCATGATTATTTCATGGCGTGGTGAATGTGCAGGTCACAACTTGTCCACGAGAGCGTGATGGAGTTGTTGGATTGTGTATTTGATGAGTTTGATGAGGAAAAGCAAAAAATACCATCGAACTCAGCAGCGCCGATCTAAAAACAGCTTGCACGGACAAATAAAAATAAAAGTAGTAAAAGTAAATAATAAGTAAATAAAAGTAGTTCTAAAAATTAAAATAAAATATATTTTGCTTTTTTCCCACTATAATCAAGTTATTTGTCCTCTGATGAGGGGTGGTGGTGGGTTTAGATCATCAAAAATAATAATCAAGTAGTTAAATAATTTAAAAACAGAATAAAAGCAGTTCTAATATATATAAACACATTATAAAAGGTAGATATTTTTAGAGTAAAAGTAGTTTTAGAAATGAAAACACGTATATTTATGTGTTTTTTCTCCAAAATAAAGTTATTTGTCCTCCAATGAGGGTGGTAGTGGTGAGTTTAGATTAGAAAAAATGATGATTGTCTGGTTTAATAATTTAAAAAATAGAATAAAAGTAGTTTTAAAAAAAATGAAAACACACATATAGATGTATTTTTTTCACTATAATAAAGTTATTTGTCCTCCGATGAGGGGGTGGTGGTGGGTTTAGATTATAAAAGAGAATGATTGTCTAGTTTAATAATTAGAAAATAGAAGACATTAGGTTTTTAAAAATTAAAAAATGTACATTATTACATTTTTCCACTAAAATAAAGTTATTTGTCTTCCGATGAGGAAGGTGGTGGCGGGTTTAGATTTTTAAAGATAATAATTGTTTGATTAATAGTTTAAAAATATAATTTGTTTTAAAATGATTTAATATTAAAATATTGCTTCGTTTCCATGAGAATAAAGTATTTGTCCTCTGAGGAGGAGTGATGACGGGTTCAGATCATAAAAGATATTAATCAAATAGTTAAGTTATTTAAGAATAGAATAAAAGTAGTTCTAAAAATAAAAACATTTTCCTTTTTTCCCCCTATAATAAAGTTATTTGTCCTCCGATGAGGGGGGGTGGTGGCAGGTTTAGATTATAAAAAATAATCATCGTCCAGTTAAATAATTTAAAGATAGAATAAAAGTAGTTTTGATATTAAAACTAAAAACATTCAAGGTTTTTTCACTGAAATAGTTATTTGTGGGAGGATGGTGGCGGGTTTAAATTAAATACGATAGTAATCGTCTAGTTTAAGAAAAGTAGAATGAAAGTAGTTTTAAAAAACAAAAGAGTTCATATTTTTGATGCAAAACCAATCTAACAATTGCAGCTCTTACTGCCTTAGAAGAAATTATGATCAAAGACTGCAAAAGCCATGGTTTGATCTCATGAATATACAGCTGGCTTATGTCTGGTTCGAATGAATCCTCAGTACCCAAACTTGAGACATGGAAGTTCAACTTAAATGTGAACATTACAAATAATGAATGGAACAATAACGGCCAATACCAACTTAAAAATTCTTCAATACAATTGGCTAATGCAGGCTTATCACCACTGTTAAACTGCATAAATATAACAGTTATATATACCTGACACATTTTCAAAAGTACAGATTTTCAATTTATACATTGCATTTGGGATTGTGTTGAAATCCAAACATTTTGGAGGGAAGTGCTTATTTTGTCATTAAAGTGACATGAATCACATCAAGATGAGATAAAATAAGTACCTGAAAGCCAAAGCTGCAGCACCATTAATGAGTTGATCAGTTTTTATCATTTGTTTTGTGCAAATTCCTCACCAACATCAGAGTTGTTGTTATGATGCCTTTCATAATGCTAAAAGTTTGCAGAATATTAGCACAGATAGCACAGTATTTACAATAAAATCAGACTGATCATCAGGTCTAATAACTATAATGATGGTGAGAGGATTGATAATATTTATTCTAGCAGTTGGAGTCCAGAAGCTTTAAAAATGACTTTAGCATTATTGATGATGGTAAAAGGAGGTTGATGTTAATGGTTGCAGCTGTTGGCTTGGCAGCAGGTCATCCACACCAACAATCCAGAAAAACATATAAGAAATGGGAGATAAATGTTCATTAAAATGAACAGAAGCTCAGTGTGCCAAAATCCCCAGCAGTCTAGGCCGGCCACACCCTACAGGATTTTAAGCCTGATTTCAGGCCAGATTTGATGATTTTTAAAAATCATTTCAGATTTGAAAATTGTCTGAGCTTATAGCAGAATAACTAGGGCTAAACCAAACCTTAGCTAGTGAAGGAAAAGCATACAAGATAAGATAAGATATTCCTTTATTAATCCCACAAGGGGTAATTCCAAATTTACAGCAGCAAGAGTGGAGTAAACAAAGCACATGAGAGTAAAAAGAGCATTCAGTTAGTACAATGAATAAATACAAAATAGAAAATATAGAAATGTAACTTTCAAATAAAAAATATAAATACTATTTACAGCTGTTATGTACATGTTGAATGTATCAGAGATTGGATAGGAGAGACATTTATATGTACATCTACATATATATACATACATAATTATATACACAGGGAAAAGAATCTGTCCAAGCACAGAGCCTTGCAGAAGTCCATAGCTAGCTTTGATGAATAATTCAATAATTCACCACAAAGAATTTCTGCTGATATATTTTCAGATAAATAAGAACAACAAAACAAACTTCTGCATCAGTCAGGCCACAGTTCTTTAAGGTGATATTATCCTGTATAATGTTTTTAAGTGCATAGACATATTTATTATTTAATCTTTGTTTAAGGATTTTATTTCAGATCATTGCAGAGCCTTTGAAAAAAAACTCAGTGGGTGATTGGATGAACGTTCTGCCTGTCACATCTTTACGGGCCAATCAGAGCAACAAAACACTGACGTAGCCGCTACCGAGTAGTAAACTCCATAAAGAACTGCAGACATGTCAGTACGCGACTTTTGTCATTATTGAAAAGAAAACAACTCACTGCTGTTCTTTGTTCTTCTTTTAATGAAGAAATATCGTCAAGTTCTGATAAAACTGACGCTTTAGCAGCATCCACACTAATCTCTTCCACCATAATTGCACCGGCCTCTTGTTGCTGATTGTTTACGTCTCGACTCAGCTGCGCCCAAAAGTACTGCCCCTCAATGCTGATTGGTCCTATCACTCTCTGACCGGGCCAAAACTGTTCAGATGGGAGCTTTGCAAGATGGATTCACCGGTGAAACACAGAAATGGGCGTATCTATCTGCTTAGCACGATTAATTGTAACATTAATAACTTGTCATATTTGAATATTAATTTATTTCCACTTTGTTCTATTTCAAACACAATTTCTATTTACACATAACATCCATCAAAATGTAAAGTGAGGCTATAAATGGATACACATCAGTGCAAGCATGTTTAACATTTTTCTTACACTAATGAAAGAAAGACAAAAAAATATTCATGTATTTATTAACGTGGACAGAAGACAGTAACTGTTTTTTTTTTTAAATATCTCAGTCATGTGTACACCCTGTCACACAACAATGCCTTACCCTTCCTGGGAATTCAAAACATGAGAAAAAAAAGTAATGCCAACAGAGAGAAAACTTGCTATTGCCAGTTCACTGCTAATGGCAAGGACGAACCGTGGTAGCAACCAACATGGAGGATCTCCCACAAAACATTGTGTCGAACCAATCCCATTCCCCATAATCAAGATTAAAACAAAATATTTCATTTTGAATTGATTAATCTAAAATACATGGATGTTTCAGTTCTTGGATTGAATCACAGGAAAAATCACCCTTTTTCGATGTTATTCTAATTATTTGTGATGAGCTGATTGAAGAAAGGTGTGCCTTTGGTGCTGCAGCAGAAGAAGCCTGAGTTCCTTCTGAAGAGAAGGAGAAGACAGAAAAGGAGGGGGGTGGGGGGGCAGAAACAACACAGAAAATAAACAAATCTAATGCAGAACCATCACACTTACCAACATGCTCCAGAGGGAGCATACAGCATGCAGAGAAAGTACAGACATCATGAATAAACAGCTTTAACATGCATGCAGACTCACAATGCAAACTCCTGTTACAAACAACAACGATGCAAATGAACACATGATTGCAAATGGGTGGTGTGGGTTTGGATTTTATGGTAGCCTTTAATTTGAGGTCAGTTTTTGATCAGAACTAATGATCTGATCATGTGCAGTGTTTGAAAATGTAGATGACTCGTTTGTCTGCAAACGCTGAGGGTTTATATTTTAAAGTTCATTTCATATCGGCTCTTTCAGCTACTGTATATCTATCATAGAATATTAAAACCTTTATCAACTGTGACCTTGTGTTGCTTTAGTTCCAGCGTTGTCCAGCAGGGGGCGATGTTTCTCTACGTTCCGGGTGCTGAGAGCTTGCACTGTGATTGCATAAGAAAGTGATGAAACATGCTGAAACGCATACACTCACACAGACAGAGGACTTTGGTTGAACTGATAAACTCAGGCAGCGTTGTGTTTTTTTCCCCTCTGAACTATCAATCAATTAATCAATGATGGTAACCGAGCAGACCACACTAACCCAGGTTTAGCTGATACTATATGCTCTTTGCAGCCCATTAGTTCTTATGATAAGCTCAATAATGAGCTCCTACAGACATAAACAAACCAGATCAATCATGTTAGGCTGTGAAAAATAGGATACCCATGAAAAATGAATGAAACTGCATCTTGCTCTCCTCTCTGCTGGTTTCTGTGCAGCTGGAAGAATGTGACATTTTCTAAGCTTGATGTGTTTGATTTGAATAATAATGGTTATAATTACAATACATTTTTTTCAGCACCTTTTATGAAGCTCAAGTTGCTTTTCTCTAAGAAAATGGTTTGCACTGATAAAATGATGTAAATAGAAGGATGCATTTAGCTGTAAATAAGACTATTTTAACTAAGACACAACCTCTGTGGTTGAAAGATGAAGCCAGTGTGGAAGTGCAACAGAAGCACTGAAGTCTCACACACAGCCCCTGTTAAAAACCTGGATTTACAACCCCAATCATATGTGGATTTAAGGGGTAACAGGGGTTGGCTGAGACCACCCTAGACTTTAGCCTGGCCAGTCCATTGGCCAAACCAGTCATGAATGTTTGCAGGGGATTTTTATTCCGAACAGAACCGTTGTTTTATTGGAGGTGGAACCATTTCTTTACAGCTGGGGTGCACACACCCACCCTTCAGCTGTCCATGCATTATAGCCCAGGTGAAAGTAAGCCGGTACCATATAGCAGAAGGAGTGCTGCTGCATCAAATTTTATTAAGACAGTAGAAAAATACAAAGTGAAACATGCAAAAAAACATTTTTAATGCAATAAAAAGCATGCAATTAATTGCAATTCAAATTCTGAGATGAACTGCTCTAAGAATTTTACAGGGACATGTCAGTATTTTTTTAGATTGGATTGCATAAGGTGCTTGGTGACAGTAGAGGCATCTGCCTGCAGAGATTTCAGAGCGTTTCCCCTTCAGATGGAGAAGCTAGGCTAAACAGCACTACAGACGGGTAAAGTCACTCTGCATGATTTTAATGCATTTCACAGTTCCACAGTGCATCATTGTCTCTCGAGTTGAAGTTGTCCATTTCAGTTTTGTTTTAGTTTAGTTTGCTGTTTCCTCTATCAAAGCCTGCAGACCCAAACAGCTGATCAGATATGCTGAGGCTGAGGAGCACATAGCTGGTAGCTGAAGCTTGCATTGCAGATTAGTGCCAAACACAGAGGCTTTCTGGGTGACAAGTAAAATGCTTGAAATTTTTTTACTATAGTATACAATTGAGCCAACATTGTTTTTTAAATCCAGCAAGTTCATTTTGTCTTCTTAGTCTGAATAATCTACTTGGGTTTCTTTTTTTCAGACAATTTATTGTAGGAGATGTTTTTACCTTGACATGTTTCGACTGTCATCTGCAGTCTTCCTCAGAAGCATCAGCTGCCGCTGTGATGTGTCCTTATATGCTGTTCTTCTGAGGCGTGGTCAGCCCGACGGACCTGACAGGTCTATCAGGCTGGCCATGCCCCCCGCCGCCCGATGGTCTCTGGAGAAGAGAGTCCCAGGTGTGGGAGAGCCTGAAAGCTCCCTCATCCCGGTTTATGGTGTTGTTTCTCCGCTTCCTGATTTCAATGGCCTCCTTGTTCTCTGACCCGAGAGTCATTCACAAAGGGACAATGCTAACTGAAATCACAAGAGCCTAATTGCCATGTACTTAAAATAATACAACTTAAAAAATACCTAAATATCCCTTTAATCATTTGATAGCCCATTATCATGAATTTTTGTCTATGAAATACAAAAAGACTTTTGCAGCAAACCAGAGGATCCAGACAGTAACAATGACAATCTTCACTCCCTCCAGAATTATTGGAACAGTGAGGCCAATTCCTTTATTTCTGCTGTAGACTGAAAACATTTGTGTTTGACATCAAAAGATAATTATGAGACAAGAGATCAACATTTCAGCTTTTGCTTCCTGGATCTGATTCACTGCGTAGAAGATAGCACCTTTTGTTTGAAGCTAAACATTTTTCATGCGAGTAACAGTATTGGATCATGTGACTGACAGGTGTGTTTTGTTGCCCAGGTGAGTCCTGTTACAGAAAATCTTTATCAGAACCAGAATATCTTTATTGTCATTATACAAGTAGAATGAAATTGAGGTTGAGTGCTCAGATTTGGTGCTACGAGCTACTGCAGAACTGCATTCATCTTCAGGAAAAAACTTATCTCAAAAGTCATCTAAGAGACGAGCTCCTGCAACTAAAGGACGTGTCACTTCAACTCAGGGAGGAGAAAGCCTTGAGGATCGAGGCGGAGAACAACAATGACGTCTGTGAAAAAAAATCTATGATCTTCTGCAGACGATGATGGCAGAGCAGGACAAGAGACTAGCAGGAGAGCGGCACATCAGGTTGCTAGAAGAAAAACTGGAGCGCCTGAGTCCATCCACCAGTGAGCAGAGCTCGACCATTCAGGAAGAGGTCAGTACCACGCAACTGGAAGCATTAAAGACTGAGCTGCAGAAACAGACAGCCAAACTCTAAGCTAAGGAGGAGGCCAGTCTAGTGATCAAAAGTGAGATGCAAGCACTCCGAAAGCAGCTTCAAAAGCAGAGTCCCAGCATGGCTCTCACTGACAATCCTCAAAAAGCTCCTAAAGAGACTCCTGAAGAGGTCCAAGAAGAGCCAAATAACACTGCACAGATTAGAGAGCTCTTAGATCTAGTTTCCTGTCAAAACGACCGTCTGCAGGAGGAAATGAAGAGGTCTAACTCTCTCCAAAAGAGGTCCAGGAAGTCCGGCAGAGAGTGACTGCAGAGATTGATTCCCAAAGGCAGGAGATATGGGACCTGCAGGTAAAAGCCTCCCGCAACACCTCTACCCTCCTGAAAGTAGAGGAATTAAACGATCAGCTGCTGCTCAAGAACAGCAGCATCCACAAACTGGAGTCCAAACTCCAGGTGGAGAGAGAGAGAAATCAGACTCTGGAAAGGGAAGTCCAAAACGCAACTGAGATAATTGCATCCCAGAATGACCACCTGCAGTGTGAAAAACTCAGGACTGACTCTGTGGAGAAAGAGTTGCAGAAGGTCAAAGGTCAACTTCTTGAGGCGGCAGACAGAGATCGCACCATGGAGCAGAAGGTGAAGGACCTGCAGGATGAGGCCTTGTTGAACCGCCAGCAGCTGGAGGAGCAGACGACCTCCTGCATGGTGCTGCGGAAGGAAGTAGGCGACCTCCAAAGAGAAGCAGAGGAAAATGTTTCTACGTGGAGGAAACTGAAGAAGGCCCTAACTCCATCATGGCGCCGTGAATATAAACTCCAGAAGAGGCGGCAGCAGCAGCACCAGGACCAGGAGAGAGACGCCTCAGTCAGGCCTCTCCAGGCTCCTGGAGGCTGTAACAGGCGGTTACGTGGATCACAAAAGTCCTGACAAGCAGAGAGGCGCAACTCTGTGTCTGTCAGGATAACATGTGATCTACTCAGTCTGCCTGGGTTTTTAATAAAAACTTCTACTAGAAGTAAATACATTTTTGTTAACAGTGTTTATTTTGAACGTATCCTTACTCTTTTTATAAAAATGTTATGTCGTTTTAGTCATGATTTTGTTTAAAAGGTTTAAAAATTTACAGGTTTAAAATTTAAAAATCCAGTTCAAGGTTTTTCCATATGTGGGTTTGAGGGTGGCTGCGTCCACCCCAGACCTAAGCCTGGCCACCCCAGTCATAAATGTTTATATTTTGGTCAGAGTTGTGTTGATGCCAAACGGCTCATTCAAAACCAGGCACTGTCACACTTTTATCAAGAAAAAACATCTGCTAACTTTATTTCATCTGAAAACAACACTTTCCCTATATCAAGCAAGTCAAGTTGCTTGTAACTCCTTCTAAACTTCCTCTAAACTGTCTGTGTGAATGAAGCCCAGCTGCCTTTAACGTGAGCGCGAGGGTCCGCCAGTGCTGCAGTAAAGAGCTCCTGGTGTGTCTGACCCTCAGAGAGTAACCCAGGAGTGAGTAAGGAATGGAGAAAAGGAGAAAAAAGCAGGACATGCTTCACTCTATGCATGGGTGTAGCACAGGGGGGGAAAGGGTACTGATTACCTGGGCCCACAGTAGGGAGGGGCCCTTGAGAAGCCTGCAATAAAAAGTGTATTTTTATAAATAGTGTCAGTATTGAATCAAAAGCAAATAAATGAATCAGTCAACAGACTGAAATTTATATTAAATAGTGTAAAATAAAGTACTGGGGGGCCTTGCTCCTCCCTTAAAATGTCCAAATAGCCAGCACTGCAAAATGATGCTTGCAAATTTAATTTAACCATAGTAAAATAACTGCTCATAAATGGGGAAATTATGGTTCAAAAATACATTAAAACGCAGAGATATTTGTAAAAAAAAAAAAAAAAAGGCACAGCATTTGTTGCTTGGCAATCCAGTCAAGGGGGGCCCTGTGTTATATTCTCTCCCTAGCTACGCCCCTGAATCTATGCATCATTGGGCCTGTATAAATATAACTGTCAAGAAATACAAAGCTTTAAAGTTGATTATTTTTGGATTTTCAAATCTGTCATTTGATTAAAAAATAAAATCAGGAGAACTGAAAAAGTCCTGTTGCATACTTAAAAAAGTTCAGAAATGTGCTTATATAAAGTAAATCCATGTTATGGTTTATATTACTTTAGATTATTCATAGTTTATTTTAAACTATTCTAAAGTAATTTATAATTAGTTTATTCTAAACTAATTTGAACTAATTGTATAATTATTATGTGCTGATATGCTTATGTGTGCTTCCAAAACATCAAAGTTGATCAGTAAAAAACACAATAAAAAGAAAAATTATCCTTGATTTAAAAATAAAAGGATACAACAACTAGTAGTAACAAGTTAAACAGACTAAATAGGAGAATACAAAGGAAGGAAAAATGGGATAAAATATTAAAAACCTTGACCAATGTAAAAACAATCATATAGACAAGGGAATGTGGATGAAACCCAATTTACAAGAAGGCTTTCTGATTAAAATATGCTTTTAAAAGGGATTTAAAAGAAGACACTGATGTAGCTCTGAGATCCTCAGGCAGGTTGTTACTCACATGTCAAGAGAGAGCAGAGAGTTCAGGTCACTTTTAAAGACCCTGTAAAGTCCATCCATCCATTTTCTATACCACTTGGGATACCGGGATACTGGTTAAAATATAAATAAAACAGAATGCAATGATTTTCAAATCTCCTAAAACCATATTTTATTCAAAATAGAGCAGAAACAACAAATCAGATACTGAAACTGAGACGTTTAACCATTTTATGAAAAATTTTATCTCATTTTGAATTTTGATGGTAGCAACACATCTCAAAAAAGTACAACATAAAAGCAATTATTTTCTCGGATAGAAACAAAGCTGAAATTGACCTTTCGTAAAATGAACTCCATGTGTTCATCATATCCCACTCCTCTGTTTCTGATTGCTCCACTCTAACTGTAAATGTTAGGTTACACAAAAGCTCCACCGTGTTTCCTTCAGCTTAATGAACCTGAAAAAGAAACTGGTTTTCTTTTGATTCGCCTGCAGTGAATGGAGCGCAGGTGTGCTAAAATAACAGCGTGATGCAGGGCATGCAAAGCATAAATACAACCTATCAGGTGTGTTCTCAGGAGAAGGGATGTTTGTGAATGAAGGTTAGACTGCAGGATTCAGAAAAATCTAGACTCTGATTATCTTTTACAACAATGCAACTTGATTTGATTTTTCCCCAAGAACAGTTTGAGCTGAATTTACTCTTTCATACTTTTTTATTCTGTAATCACTGTCTGACTTCACAGATCATGTTCAGGCTGCTTTTGCTCTCCATACGAACAGTTTTATCCACAAAGACCTGCTGCTACATGAATGGTGGTTTCTATTTAGACTATAAGGGATTAAACTTAACCAGAATGCACAGCCCACTAAACTGTGGGTGTCTGAGTAACTGTAGTCCACAACCCTGCTGAACCCTTTTCTGACCTTTAAGATAAAAACTAGACTTAAACTTTAGAGTTTTCAGACTTTGCAGAACTGAATAAGGCCAAAAGTAAATCATGGCTTTAAAGCTGATGCTATGAGCCATGGTTGCTACGGTTACTGGCTACAACTCCATCCCAGAGTGTCGACACAGTGAAAGTTGGCAGCGGTCTCTGTTAGATGCTCTCGATCTGCTGCTCCACCCTGCTGGACTCCCACACGCACTCACACTGGGACTCCACCAGTTTAACCACAGCCTTCTGTACTGGTGACCACACACTCCCAGAAGAGACTTCCCTGGGACTCCTGAATTACAAGGAAATGGGATGTTCATGTAAGAGACTATAAATTCTTATCATGTCTCCCTCGGCAGTTTTTTTTTTCTGAAAGTGAGACAGAATGAGGAAAGGAGACAAGGAGGTGAAAAAGGAAATAAAGAGGTTAAAGAGGAGGGTGAGAAAGTGCTAGAAGGTGTTAGAAAGGAAAGAATGGGATAAGGAAGGAAAAGAGTTAAAGGATTGGCCTGGGAACATGGGGAGGGAGGAAGGGAAAATGCAGCAGTAAAAAATTAAAGGAAAGGAAGTAAGATTTTGGGAATGAAATAAAAAACTCCAAAAAAGACTGCATGTAAAAATATACAATATATGTGTGGAAAAATAAACAGGCAATTACAGTGGAGAGAGACACAAGGAAGAGAAGAAGAAGAAGGAGGGATGCTAAGACGTGAAGAAAAGGCTTTTTCACACATTCACAGTCCTCCTAAAAGTTTCCTCTAGTGGCTTTCATGTGAGAGCACAAATTTTAATATGCTTCTTTAGCCAGCCAATATGACTGTTAGGGCAATTAATTATTATTATCTATATAGCCATATAGAAAAGCTACTTGCAATAATTCATAACAGTAATAGCAGGAGCAGTTGTTCCATTTTGCGCTGTCATTTTAGAGCATTTATCAGAGAGCGAAAGGTTCGCTGGATGGGCCTCTATGACCAGGAGACATCGTCTTTTCTCTCCTCTGCTCTCTGTCTCTCTCTAACAGACACTAACACTGATGTGAATATTTTATTCTGATAATAAACATTTTTTTACTGAGAGCAGAAACACCCAGCAGTGCCATTTAAAACCTCCACTGTGAACCTCCTACCTGTTGTTACATCTCAGGGTCATGTGACTGAAGCTATCTTCTTATAAATACCTTGGTTTCTTGATTGAGGATTCTCTGTGTTTTGAGCTTTATATTGAGCAACTTGCAAATAAGTTAAAGCTAAGACTGGGCTTTTATTTTAGAATTAATTCTTGTTTTTCTTCTGCTGCAAATAAAAGACTTGTTGCAGCCACTTTTTTGCATTTGATTGATTAGGGTGATGTTCTGTACATGCATGCATCTTCTCAATGCTTTAAATATGAAGCTATTATTGTTGCAAAACTATTTACAAATGCGCACAAAGATCTGTACACAAAATTGCAAATGCGTGCACAAATCCTCAGTGCGTGCACATGCTGGCAAATATGTGTAAAGATCTGCAAATGTGTGCAAAGATTTGCAAATTTGTACAAAGATCCATGTCATTGCTAACATCCCCCGGCTCATACAGCATCATCATGGTGATTTCTGTTTGAAAAATAGAACACAATGAAACTCTGTCTAGTAGAGATGACAATTCAACCACTGTTGTGTTATGATTTTGGAGAAAAGGAAGTCATTATGTTCTTCACTCTTTCAATGAAAATATGAACAATAATACCATAATATTTCTCCTTTCAAGTTAACGTTATATGGAGTCTATTAAGTCTAAACTGCTGCCTTCTGTGTAATGCCTATGCCAGCCTATGTTAAGGACAACAAACCCAGTCCTTACGCTTATGGCTCTGAGAACACATTTGTGGATACAAGTGTTGCTAAAGTCACATGCTTATGACAGCCAACTGAATGGCAGATTTCAGTTGTAACTGATGGCTTGTGAGGATTTCGACAACTTGAAGTAAAAAAGAGTGAGTTTTATGAACCAAAATTAACGAAGCCCACAATTACATATTTGCAGATTTGTGCACGCATTTGTGGATTTGTGCACGTATTTGTAAATCGACCTATGCATTTGCTGATTTGTGTACAGATCTTTGTTTGCATTTGTAAATAGTTTTGTAACAATAATTGCTCCATACTTAAATCTTTAGATATTATGTACCATGGGGCACTGAGGTTTTTAATGAACCTTATGTCCTAAACTCATCCCTGTATTCTGTATGACCTAGTTGGTTGCCCTTGTTTGACCACACGTAGGATAAATCATGGGCATATCCTCATTTATAAGACTTTATTAAACCTGCTTCAATCATACTTGTGTGATTTCATTAATGTCAAAAGTTCTGGAGGCTCCAGTCTCCGCTCTGACTCAGTCACAAAATTTACTTTGCTATTTGTACTCAAGGTCCATCTTGAGATGGGTTAAAAGAGTTTCAGGTTTGCTCCTCCTGCAGCCTGGACTCTTCTGCAGGAAAATTTATGTCTGCAGGAGCTGGTCTCCTTAAATTGTTTTAAAAGTAGATTGAAGGCACAGGAGGAAGATGTATCAGGATGTAGTAGTTTTGAATGATGAATTTCTGCTCTGTGACTCAGGATTGGTTGATCTCGTTTTTTATAAAAAATATGTTTCATGTCTGCATCTCTGTTAATTGCAAAGCAGCCTGTCTTGGCCAGGACACTTTTGTAAATGAGATTATTAATCTCAGTGAGGCTTTCAAGATTAAATCAATCTATATTAATAGAATAAAAAAATACTCTGATTGTGTGCCTCTCTGTCTGTATTGCCCAGCACTGCATTGCTCCTCTCTGTCTCTCTGTCAGCTGCACGCTCCGCTGTTTCATTCTTAAAGGCACACGTCCAACCAACTGACAGACAGGAATCTTGGTTGGATGAGGGCATAATGACCAACCATCTGACCAATCAAGTGAAAGGTATCAACCCCAGCTACTGTGAATATGCCCAAGTTCAGACAAGAATAGAGAGGCAGAAACTGTTAATGTAGTGTCAGACTTTGTTGCTTTGTGTGCAATGGATGTTTCAGTGCTGTAGTGATGTCCAACTGATGACTGATGCAGTGCACCAGGGCCCTTGCACATCGAGAGGCCGGTGGACCTGACCCTTGGAAGTGGTAATGAGAGCAAAGAAATATGCATTACTTTTGTTTTACACACTACTATAAACATGCAGAGAGCTTTCAGAGATGAACAATAGTTATTCTGTTGCAGGCTATGAACGTCAACACATCTTTCTTCTTGTTTCACACCGACTTAAACCTTTCTCTTCCTGTTCCTCGTCTCTCTGCAGGCTCTGTGTGATCTTTGACCCTCATTTTATCTCAAATCTGTGTGACGCTGAAATGATCCTGAACCAGCATGTCATACCTGCTTTATCTCTGACTGCTGACACCTGGGCAGGTGTCCAGGTGTGTCAGCTGGGCGGGGCTACATACCTGCAGATAATCCAGACAATGCAGGATACTTATCATACTTGATTGGGAAGGTTTTAAACGCTGGTGCATTTGAGGACACTGCAGAGCATCAAATAAAATCAGAGTTTCTATTGTTTGCTCTCTGATCGGCTGACATCATCACAGTTGTTTTTGGCAGCGGACCATCAAATGTTGGACACTGAGCTGTCCTTAAACGCCCTGCACAGCAAGTTCAAATGAGTATTGTAGATAAAAATCATGCAGCTCTGACAAAGATTGAAGAGATGTGACATCAATGAAGCAAAGCATTAAACTTAATGAGATTCTAATTTTCATCTGTGTAAAGGTAGACGTGTGCTCCATTCATATGATCAGAGCTGATAAAGACGAGTTCATGGAGCTAAACCTAGCAGGAACAATAATGAGAGGGAGGAAAGTTTTAGTGGTTTCTTGGTTATAACTTCAGCAGTGAGGTGAATCACAACATCCATTCAGGTTTGTACACTTGGCTTGCTTTCACATGATCTGTGCATCATAAACATAGAGTTGTTCCCATGTGATCTGTAGATAGAATTGACAATAAGCATTATTTAGTTTTTCTCTGTTCTCTGGGATCTTTTGGAAGAAAGGAGAATTGACTCATATGAATGAAAAAATCTGCATCTTATTTAAAGACAGCATGGGAGTTCAGGAGGAAATCTTTGCATGGAGTAATTATTTGTCGTTGTTTAGTATTGGCAGAAACGCTCTGTCTGATCTGTGATCAGCACAGCTGGGAGTTGTTTCCTGTTGTCCTGTTAACGCTGATGTTCTGAAGAGATGTCCTATTATGCAACATGCAAATCAGATCCTGATGAAGTGACAGCTCTGTTTGATAAAGTGAAGTAAACACAGTAAGAGATTTAAAGATATGATAAAAGAGATGCTGCAGAGAAGGGGCTGCACCATGTTGGTGTTTTCTTCGTCACCATGGTAACCAAGCCTGACTAATGTAACTCTGCCAGAAGCTTATACTTAGATAAAATACAGAATAAAAGGAGAGAAATCATAAATATGATGAAAGACAGCATTATGAAACAAGAGTTTCTCTTTAACCTGCAGGGGGCGATGTTCATCTGCTGACAGTGAGACTGTGCAATGTTGTAGACGTCATACTCAACACGCCAAGATTCAGATCGTTTCTACATAAAAAGAACCAGACTAACACGTTTTAGATGTTCTTTCTTACTCCTCTGGTACAAAAGTGAGGATTTTCCTTTTAATTTAGGAACTAATGCACAGTCAGCACCATATTTCTCTCTTTATCTCTACTTTCACTGAAATCTTTAAGTCTACATTTCATTTATACCAACTCAAACCTCCACTTGATTACTCTCTATGAGCCTCTATCTTTCTATAATCTTATGTTTGTTTGTTATTTTGGTTCTTTTAGAATTTTTGACGTTCTGGTAGGTTCTCCTTGCTTCTGTTGGATCATACTACAGGGGTTCATCTGTTAGAAGGTGGAGGGTTGTCATAAGTGACCATGTACCTGAGGTCTTTAAAGCTATACATGTGTATGTGGGTTTAACTGTGTCTGCGTTTCCATTACCTTTAGAAATGTACAAAATCTAAATAGCGCAATAAACACTGATAATGGAAACACCTGAATTTCGAAAAAACTCTCAAATATTGCTAAAAAGTTTTTATGCTCTCATGAAGAGGTTTTCAGACGTTTCTATATAGAAATATATCGCAAAAGTGTAATGGAAACACTTTTTCCACATTTACAAGTCACAGGACGTGACGTACAGTGTACGTGTGGACAGAAGTGGAGACAAGACTTTTCTTAACATCATACTTATACCCTTATTCGTGGCTCTTGCCACACGTATGGACTTTGCCTGTGAACTATCATCCGTTGCCTACGTCTTTTGTTCAAAATGATCAAGGCAACCGCTGTATGTAACCATAACTGTACCAACACTCAACATGTTTGAGTGTACAGCTTCCTTGCAGCAGATTCACGCAAGATAAGATATTACGAGAGTTGCGAGGCTCGTGCCCAAAACTGCCTTCAATGGAAATGCATTCAGAGCGCAATTATACTTAGTCGAAATTTAAGAAATACTGCTTTTATTTTGCAAAAAAACTGTAATGGAAACCCAGCTTGTGTCTGCTTGTGCTTGATGTCTGCTTCACACATCTGCAGCCTGTTGCACCAGTAAGTTCTGTCTAAAGTTATGGTGTAAAGTCCACCCTGAACTCTTTTTTTAAAGATTTTTTGGGGGGCATTTTTGTGCCTTTATTTAATAGAGGACGATAGTGGATAGAGTCAGAAACAGGGACGAGAGCGGGGGAGAGACATGTGGTAAAGGGCCTTAGGCCAGATTCGAACCCAGACTGCCCACGTACGTTGGGCGTGCCTTAAACCACTCAACCAGCTGCACCCCAAATCCCCTAAACTCTATGTTTAAACTAGTTAAATTATAACTAAGTTTACTTCATGGTTCGGTGTCACCTCAGATGTAAAGCTGATCTTGATTAGTAGAGATTTCTGCCCTAACTAACCAAAATATAGATGACATTTTCACTTAATTAAAACAATCAGTGAAAAGCATTTTTAAAGGTCACATATTTTACCCCTTTAAAACAAGTTTATATTGTTCTCAGAGGTCCCTGAAACATGCCTTTGAAGGTTGTTGCTAAAAATACTCCAGTATTGGATTTTTACATGTCTAAAACCCCCTCTGTTTCAGCCCTGCTCGGAATAAGCCATTTCCGTGTCTGTGGCTTTAAATCTTACTGAGCTGTCTGACTCCGCCCCTCTCAGGAAATGAATTGGGCTTGAAACTATCTTCAAAGGGGGGAGGGCCAACCGAACCTGGGGTGGTGCTAACTCCCCACATGACATCATGAGGGTAAAAGCTGAGAACAGCTTGTTTCAGGACACATTTTCTGAAAGGTGGAGAAAGGGGGGATTGTGGACAGTCCAGGGGCACATATTTTTGCTAGAAAGCCAGAAAAAGTGTATTTTGCATATCTGACCTTTAACCCGTGTTAGTTACAGATGCTAATGGCTACAAATAACTAATGCTAACTGCTGTTAATCTTCAAACAGCGTTGAGTGTGAATGAAAGATGGGACAAGGCATTTTGCTTAGGTGACTATTAAAGAACTACAACCTAAACTTGAGATCCAATATAAAACAACAACACTGGCATCGAGTGGTAAAATCGCTAACTACACAAGATGACTTAGCAGAAACTATCTCAGCTGGTGCATCACCTTTAATGTAAGGAGAGCCTAAACTCCTTTAGTAAGAACTTACATTCAGACAAGGCTACATTTGAACTTATGCACAGCTGGTGCAACCTGAAAACGGACACAACTTAGATGCAAGCTGCAGCATGAACATGAATAGTCGGGGACAGTGTAGAGTACGGTGGCTGGGAAGTCTTACATGATTGCATATTCAAAGCACTTTGCATTAACGGAAAAATGTGATTGCAAATATCTGCAACACAAGCACCAGCAGGACCAGCATTAATGCATATTTAGTTTGCATTAATAAACTAGAAAAGCACTCAGAGAGCGCAGACCTCTGCCATTAGCCCTATCTCCCAATAGTAAAGAATCCTTTAAAACATTCCTGTATCCAGACGGTGATCCGGATCACTCCCAAAATCTAATCAGTTCTTCCTTATGCCATTTCTTAACCTTGCAAAGCAGATGGATACGCCCGTTTGCTCCCATCTGAACCATTTGGGCCTGGTTAGAAAGTGACAGGACCAATCAGCATTGAGGGGCAGCACTTTCAGGTGCAGCAGAGACATAAACAAGCTGCAGCAAGAGCTGGTGCAGTTTTGGAGGAAGAGATTAGTGTGGATGCTGCTAAAGCACCAGTTTTATCAGAACCTGAGACATTTCTTGTTTAAAAGAAGAACAAAGAACAGCAGTGAGTTGTTTTGTTTTCAAAAATGACAAAAGCCGAGTACCTACATGTCTATAGTCGCCATGTTTCGCGTTATTTCTCAGTAGCTGCACACATGCAGCTTGATAGGTGCTACGTCACATGTTTTGTTGCTCTTATTGGCCCGTAGAGATGTGACAGACAGAACATTCACCCAATTATACTGCAAGTTTTTTTTCAAAGCCTCTGCCTTTTCTCAAACATTTCCTATTGAAGCTTTCCCAGATGGATGTGTGAAAGAAATCCATCTGGCATGTCAGGTTAGCCATTTCTGATATTTCCTGAAAATTTCATCAAAATCCGTCCATAACATTTTGAGTTATGTTGCTAACAAACAAACTAACAAACCCTGCTGATCACATAACCTCCTTGGCAGAGATAAAAACACAAACACAAACATATTCACAATGGAGTAGTCCTTGACAATTTAACCCAGATGGACACACTGGGGTGTTGAGCAACATTCTGATGTGTGAAAACCGCCAAGCGATATTCATGACACTTTTAGAAAACTCTAGATAATTTTACAATTACTTTCTTAACTCTGTCTCAGAGTCCATCCACAACAATTGTCAGATGGAAACATTTTTACAGGATTTAGGCCCTGTCCACACAAATACAAATTCAGGAGTATATGCAAAAGTTTTTTGTTGTATCAGCGTTTTATCCATCCGTCATTCAGCCTGTTTCCAAGTTTCTCACTGGCAAATCCATCTTGCAAAGCTCCTCTCTGAACCGTTTGGGCCCGGTTAGAAAGTGACAGGACCAATCAGTGACGAGGGGCAGTACTTTCAGGCACAGCAGAGTTGTGATGTAAGCAAGCAGCAACAAGAGGCTGGTGGAGTAATGGTGGATGAGATGAGCGGGATGCTGCTAGAGCGTCAGTTTTATCAGAACTTGACTGATTGGCTCGTAAAGATGTGACAGACAGAACGTTCATCCAGTCACCTTCCGAGTTTTATTCAAACACAACACTTTCCCAAACACAGTTTATGGGAAGTTTTCCAGATGGATGAGTGAAACAAATCCATCTGACATGTCAGGTTATAAAGGAGGAAAACGAACAAAACACAGTAATCTGTAAAATATGGCGAGAGATTTTGCTGAGATTACAGTGGCAGTAACACAACACATCACCAAAAACATGGCCCCAGAAAGTGTTTTTGATTGGACAGGGTTTAAAGATCTCTTAAAGACACTTGACCCAAAGTATAATTGGCCTGTGCACAAATTTCTTGCTGAAAATTCCCTGCCAGAGTTGTCTTTATCGAGAAATGGTGGCCCAGCTGTGAGTACCCACCTCTTCACATCTACAGATCTGTGGTCTCAGCCTAACGGTACATTACTCTGACAACTAGGAGTTCAAAAGGTCGTGCCTCCAAATGAGCTTTTTTCCTGAAGATCTCAGGAAAAAAGCTCCCGTGTGAGGAACTCATCAAATATGCATGAGCAAAGATAACAGACTCACGTAATCAAAGCTGTGAGGGTGAATGGGTGGACTAGACCGCAGGGTTTTAGCCATCGGCTGAACGCAGGATTGTTGAGTTTTTGTAGGTTTGCTTCACTTTTAATGAGGAAAATCATCATTTTCATAATCAACAATAGTAAACATGACAGAGAAAACATTTCCAGACATTCCATACACTCTTTCATCTTTACTTGTAAAATACCCAGTATGCCACTGTAGTTGGCATACTGGGTATGAGCGGTCTGACACTGGTGGCTAAGTGGTCTAACGTTCTTGCAGTGATAAGGATCTCAAGCTTTAACGGATAGTTTTATCTCTGCTCTGAGGGGTTGTTAAGATGTGAATGATGACTTAGTCATTTAAAGAGCTGCAGGATTCAGTCCTCTCATACTGTATCTAACCAGCTTCACTGACCTCCAGCATTCATTTTGCTGAGCCAGCAGTGCCGGGCAGAATGTGACAAATCAACCCTCCAGCTGTTACTCAACATCAGTCCAGTTTCTACAGAGGGGATAAAAATAGACACAGATTGATCAGACAAAGGTTGTAGGGGGGAGAGGAGGTGTTATGCAAGCTCTGCTGAGCTGTGTGGGGAGGATAAGAAGAGTAATGGACGGTTAGGGAGCTCTGGACAGAAACCCCCACAGCCATCGCCTCCTCATCCTATAAAACCAGAGACCCTGAGTGCTGGGGAAGGTGGGGTGGGGAGTCTGTCCATCAACTCTGTTTCTATTAGTACATAATGGACAGTTGAGTAAGCTGTCTGCATGGTGGCTAGTTATGGTGGCACATTTTATATAAGGAAACCTGAATTACAGTCAGAATACACTCAGGAATGCAGACCTGGTGCATGACGAGACATTCATCCTCTGTTTTGTTGTTACTTTGAGGGAAGAAGTGCCGATGAATGAGTTCTGGCATGTCCCCAGCTCTCATTTGGCTTCAGATTAGTTCACATTATTGTAGACTGGCACAGAATAACAGTGCCCACTCTGTTCACTATTAAAGAGACTTTATTCACTTAATTTTTTGACTTAATGAGTCTAAAGTCCTGTACTCATCAGTCATCTGTATGATGGTGTTGGTTGGCCTTCTTTGACCACAAATAGAATAATTGCTACGTCTTTTTGCTATACTCAATCTGCTTCCATCATACTTGTGTAATTTTATTTGTTTTAAAAGTGCTGGAAGCTAAAGATTTCACTCTGATTCTGTCACAAAATTTATCTTTGGATATCTGTTCCCAAAGTCTGCCTGGAAAGAGGTAAAAGGAGCTTCAGGTACACTGCTCCTGCAGCCTGGAATCTGTTACAGGAGACATTATGTCTTAAGGAGCTGGTCTTTTTATTCTTCTTTAAAGGTAGGTGCAAGAAGGGATGTTCCAATACAATTTTTTCCTATTTCCTTGTGATTCCAGTACCAAGGTGTTGGGTGTTGCCCAAGACTAAGTCCTGATTTAGCCCAGAATACATTGTAAAAATTTAAATCTACTGCCAGATTATCAACTGTCCTACTCCTTTCCCTCTCCTCAGCTCATTTAGAGTCACCTAGCGCTGATGCTACCTCTATTTCCCAGGTGAGAAATTGATCACAAAATTGTAAGATAATCTCGTAAACACAAGATGTTTTAATTTTGAGAACAGGACCTCTAAATTATGAGAAAATATCTCGTATTCACAAGACTCTTGGCTCATAATCTAGAGAAAAAATCTTGTTATTTTGAGATAACAGTACCGTTATGAACTGGATAATGGGCCTGGTACCAGGGGCAGCGAACTGTAGAGTGCCATTTCATTCTGTCCAGATCACTTTGCTGATGATGCTAGGATCCTTGCAGAGACTGTAGTTGTCCTTGTGGAGACTAAAATGTTGGGAATATAATCTCTTTAACCAAGACAAAGATCCAGGCTTTCAGGGATGCCCTGGATGTTGCTATCATGTTTGTGTCTGTGAATGGTGGGAGCGTGGAAGTTTGAAAAAGTTCACCTACCTTGGCAACATAATCCATCAATCTGCTAACTGAGAGGCTGAGATCTGTAGACTTGGCCTTGTATATGGGTGATAAGTTAGCTGGGCTGGTATCTGAGCATATAAATGAAAGTCAGAGTCTTTCAGACCCTGGTCCTCCAGGTCTTACTATACTCTTGTGAGGCCTGGATATTGGCGGATGGCCAGAAGCATCCTGCTGGACTTCTTTGCAACGACTTCTATTCAGTGAATTTTGGGTCTCACTGGCAAGACTGTGTGTCTAACGCAGATGTGTTCAGGAGAGAGAGGATGGGAGGGGTCAGCTGCAGGGTACAGGAGCAGCAGCGGACCAGACTCTGGGGTAGGCTGCATGTGGGTTTAGCTAGAAGGATACCTGGAGAGATGGGGAATGGGTCCGGCACAGACCAAGCCAAAGGCCATCAGGAGAACTATTTAGGTACCAGATGTGTCCGGGCTGCCAGATCTTTCCTGGGAGCCTGCGCCTGCTGATGACATAGTGCATTTTTATTGGCTGGAAACTCACACCATCTGATAACGAACCTGTTAGCTTTCTACGACGCCATTGAAAGCTAACTTCAGTATTGTGACATTGTTCATACTTCAACATTCTCTTTAACTCTGAATTACCCGATTTCAACCCTCAGTGTGTTTGGCGGTGATGCCAAGGGTGTGAGAAACATCATTTTGAATCAAATATTTTAATTCTGCAACATTTACTGTGTCTGAAATGGTCATGACTTGCTGTTTGCTTTTGCTGTTTATCAGATGGATGATCTGTGAATGATGTCTTAAACCAGTGGTTTTCAAAGTGTGAGGCGAGCCTCCCCTGGGGGGCGCCACAGAGCTTCAGGGGAGGCTCGGAACCATAAACCTGAAAAAGGGTGATTTGCTTTGCTAATCTCTGCTGTGCATTGAGCAAAATGGATGGACTTATAGTTACTATAGGGACTATGCTATGGAGCAGTGTTAACCCTCAACCAAAGAGCCAAATTGTTAAAACATACCTTTGCAAGAGCCACAATCTAAGAGGTGAAAAGAGGCAAAAACAGCTTGAGGTGGCAATAAAAATAGGTTAAAGGTGGCAAAATGGTCAAAAACCAGCAAAAAAAGAAGAAAAAATGGGTGAAAAGGGGCAAAAATGGGGAGAAAGTAGCAGAAATGGGTGAGAAGTGACAAAAAAATTAGTGGAAAGTGACTTAACCCTTCACCTACTGAGTCTAAAGGTGGCAATTTGGACATATTTTGTTATTGTGGCTGTAAAATAGTCAGGAAATGCCCTAAGTCTGAGAGCTTTGGTCCCTTTTCCCAGGAGTACTTGAACTTGACTTTTCAACATCTGGTTGATGATTACTGCACATTATATGGAATTGTCAGCAGTTTAAAAGAAAAAAAACCCACAAAAACAGATTTGTTTTTCATGGCTTTTATGAGAAGAGATTTTGTTATTGCTCATGAAGTTTTGATTTGACATTTGAAATGTGAACCGATACATGTTTAGAACAATCACCAGTCATTTTTTGAGTCTAGGACTCTGGGTGTGCAAAACACAGTGCAAAAGATAACTTTATACATAGGAGACAATTAGTGCAAATAAAGGTGGAAAAATGCATTCTCAAGTAACATATTGTTATTGCACATGATAATGCACATGAAATGCCACTATCTAATGCTATTTTTTGAAAACACCAACCTCGCTTGCTCTCCTTTACTCTCTTCTTTCACTCTCCTTTCTCACTCATCTTCTGCCAAAGCTGCTGAAACTCTGATTTCTGACTTCTCAGAGAAGCCCAGTGAGCCGGCTCAAAATTGGGTCTTAAAAGGTGAATTCAGTTTGAAATTCCTCATTCCTGTTCAAAATGGTAAAATGTTGAGAGCTCACTGAAAATGAAAGAGTCCACATTAAAGCACTTCATGATGCTGGATAGTATTTGAGACAAATATGACAGGTGGGCTAATAAATTTGTTAAGCACTGTATTTACCACAAATCATGTATTGCCGGAAAGCACAGATTCTCAGCTCTCTGTCAGTGTTGGAATTTTTTAGATTGAGCGAACTTTCAAGGAGTCATATGGTTGCGAGTACCATAATGAACCATATATGTGTGCATGCCCACAATTCTCAGCTTTCCAACACCGTTGGAATTTTTCTGATCGGACAAACTTTGACAGAGTTACAGTAATAATACTCTGGACATATAAAACACAGCGCCGGGTCAGTAGGTAAAGGGTTAAATGGGCAGTGAAAAGAAGCAGTGAAGAGTGGCAACAATGGGCAAAAAATAGAAAACAAGTGGTATGTAAAGGCAAAATGTAATTGAAATGGGCAAAAAGTGGCAAAAAACTGTGAGAAATGGCAAAAATGGGAAAAAAAATGGGAAAAAGAAGAGGCAAAAATTGGAAAAAAGAAAACAAGTGGTATTTAATGGCAAAAGGTAGCTTAAATGGACAAAAAGTGGCAAAAATGGTAAAAAAGAAAAAGGGGGGGGCAAAAAATGGGATGAAAGTGGCAAAAATTGGGAAAAAGTGGCAAAAAGACGTCACAAAAATGAGCAAAAAAAAAAAAACAATTGAAAAAAGGAATATTAATGATGAAAGGTAGTTTAAATGGGAAAAAAGGTGAAAGAGGGCAAAAATGGGATAAAAAATGGGGAAAAAGTGTAAAATAGCAAAAAGAAAAATGAAAAAGGGGTATTTAATGGCATTATAACTGAATAAGAGAGAAAGGCAGATGTTTAAGGACATTTGCAAACCAAAATATCCAAAATATATTAATGTTGAAAATGTTTAAAGAACAGACATAAATGTTGGAAATGTTGTTTAATTTTTTTTCAATTTGAATCCTTTTTGTGGGTGGGGGTCCACCGAAAGAATAATTTCTTCTTAGGGGAGGCTCACTCTCCCACACTTTGAAAACCCCTGTCTTAAACAATAGTTATACAAGTGAGAGAAACAATTCATTTTTGAAAAGCAAAAAAAGAAATACATATTAAAATGGTTTTTTTTTTTAACTTTTATAAACCTATATATTTTTCATTACAAATATCTTTTTACTATTAAATAGTTAAAATATTAGTTTTTCCTACAAAAGAGGGATCTTCATGAAAAAACACAATTTACAATAAAAAGCAAAAGTACTTTACAAAAAAATCGCTCACTTTAAGTAAAAAACAAGAATATCTATCTTGAAATGAATGATTTAAATAGTAATTCTTCAGTCAACTCGGCCGCATTATGGTTTGTCCACATGGGGTTGCCGTAGTCAAAGATGTTTGTGACGTCATCGGAAAGTGCAGAATGAAGGCGCAGGCCCCGGGCACATCTGGTACCTACACCGGCATACTCTCTCATACCTGACCTGACCTGTGGCTCCGTAGGTAGGGACAGTCGTCTTTCATGGATGGTTGGAGGTTCAGTTCTTAGCTCCTGCAGTCTCATGTCAACATGTCCTCTGGCAGGACACTTTACCCAAGATTGCTTCCTTTGCTGAGTCAGTGACTGTCAATGTGAATGGATGCATGCAAATGTATTAGCTACTACTGATGACCACGCTACATTGCCTTCTCCATCAGTGTGTGGATGGGAAAATGAGTATGGTGTTGAATAGAGAATGGCTATTCAAGCCCATTTACCATTTTGAATGCAATGCGCTCTTGTCAGCAGTGATCATATTTATCAGTTACTGCTAAGATAGAATCAGATCAAACTGTACGATACTGTGGCACATTTGGGGTTTATGTAGGTTTTGTGACTATGTAACCCCTTAAGGAAAGTCCTTATATTGTATGCTCACAATCCATAACTGCTCTTAGTGAAATGAGGGACGGCCTTGTTCGTTTACTTGGGGACTTCTTATCAGAAAAGCTGGCACTGATTGTGACTGGTCTTTGACTGAAACTCTTAGTCATCTGATCGCTGTGTGCTTGTGTGTCACTGTTGGAATTTCCAGTATCTCTCTGACAGACAGCTTCTTTCAAACATAGTCACTCAAACGGAGTGAAAGTTCCTGTTGAACCATTAAGCACGAATTTTCCACCGTGACACTGTGGAGCGTTCATGCCTCTCCTCCCCCTGTAATCAGATCCAGCCCCCGCTGAGCCAAAATTAAAAAAAACACAATACCCACAGAAACCTCTGCCATTCTCTGTCGTGATGAGTGTGAACCTGCAGCTGGTCGAGGGCCAGGTATGCTCTGGCTGCAGGTTTAAAACAACAGCGAGTGACAGATGGGAGAATTTTATGAATCTCAGCTGGCTGTAAATCTCTCCATCAACAGGACCATTATTGATAAAACACAAACCAGCAGACAAGTAGAGTCTCGTACAGGTGAACCTCTGTCATGCTGCAGGTGTGCTGTGTTGTTTTAGAGATATGATCATAAACATTTAATGATAATAAATCATTAACACATTAAGACATTAATGTTATTATTGTAAACAGCAGCTGTCTGAATGCAGAACACCTGGAATCCATTCCTTTAAACCAGGGTTTGCTGGTGTTATTGAAGGTTACATAAACAGTTTTAGATTGAAACTGATCGCTAAAAATCAGTCGTGGCAGTAACCTCAGTGTAATGATATAATCTATCTTAAGAATTATATGAAGGTGAACGCGCTGCTGGAGTTTTAGGAGAGAAATGCTGTCCCATTCTTGTATGATATAGGATTCTAGCTGCTCAAAAGTCCTGGGTCTTCTTTGCTGAATTTTTCTTTTTTATGATGCTCCACATGTTTTCTATTGGTGAAAGGTCTGGACTTCAGCTGGGTCAGTTTTGCACCCGGACCTTTCTGCTGCACAGCCATGCTGTTGTGATGGATGTAGTCTGTGGTTCAGTGTTTTTCTTGCTGAAATATGCAAGGCCTTCCCTCACAGAGATGTTGTCTGGATGGGACCATATGCTGCTCTTAAGTCTCTATCTACTTCTCAGCATTGAAAGCGCCTTTTTAAATGTGCCATAGGCATTTATTTAACCCCATACCAACAGAGATGCAGGCTTTAGAACTGTACGCTGATAACAAGCTGGATTTCCCTCTCCTCTTTGGTCTACAGGACATGGCATCCATGGGTTCCAAAAATAATTTAAAATTTGGATTTATCTGACCACAGAACAGTTTTCCATTTTGGGTTCACATAGGGCTTCTTCTCTAACCTTGCATGGACTTGCCAGACTCCATCTCTGTCATCAGGAAAATCCATCTTGAAAAGCGCCAATCCACAACGTTTGTGCCGCACCAAACACTGTTTGGACCAATCAGCATTAGGAGAAAAAGACAGTAGCTATAGGCGGGTTTTAGTTATACTAGCCAGTTATAACGGCCAGTGTTAGTGTGGTGATAACCTTGAATATAGCTCTCAATTTACCAGAACTGGACCATGTTTCTGCTTGAAATACAGAATAACAACACCAAAAGCTTTACATGATGTGAAAGATGTTTTTGCTCTTCTGCCGACCTGCTCCGGCATGAGTGTGTGATCGTTACGGGGGAAAGGATAAGTTGTTGTGTGAGTGGTTGTGTTCAATGGCTGCTAGTGGAGTTATTAGCTCAGACGTAGCCACAGTGACAGTTTTGTCAAAACTAGACAACATTTCTTTATTAAAACTAAGGCAAAGAGCAACACTGAAAACTTTTCGTGATGGAAAAGATGTTTTCGCTCTTGTCTCGGTCTGCTTCAGCGTGGGTTTGCCAGTGTATCCAATGACTGCTGCCATGGTATCTATTAGCTCAGCTGTAGCTATAGGGAATTGGCCGTTGAATCAGAACTGGACCACATTTCTTTTTTAAATGAGAGGAAGAGCCACACGGAAAAACTTCTTTTGGCATAGAGGTGTTTATGCACGCGGGTATGCCTGAGTAGCAGCTAATTCCCTTCCCCTTGGAGTCGAAGGTGGAGGTATTTGGCTGGTGAGATGAGCTGATGAAATTGTGAAGACTAGATGTTGGCAAGGCCGCCCAAAAGGGGGGATAAAGGGGAGAGCTTTCTGGGGCCCAGTCAAACTGGGGGCCCATGGAGATCTGCAAAATCATGGTCATATGTAAAGTCAAGTTGTGATAGTCATACTTTATTTTTAACCTGTACAATAACTGCTCTTATTAAAGAGACAGGATTTTTTTTTTATTATTGTATTACAATACTGTATATATAGCATTTTTGCAAAATGTTGGACAGAATGAACTTGTTATTTGTGATGTTAACAATATGGATGGACACACTGAACTAAACGACACATGCAGCTTAGCCATTATGTGCACAAGTGTCAGGATGACAGAAAAAAGTAGATGAACCGAGAAAACTTGATGGAAAATAATTTAAAAATTGTGAAAACAGACAAAAAAAGGCAAACGGAGAGTCAAATAAGGGTTGAAAGTTGCGAAAAAGAAGTGTCAAATATTGGTAAAAAGTGGTAGAAAAATAAAGGGCAAAGTAAATAAAAAAAATGAGCAGAAAGCAGCAAAAAAGGTTTAAAAGTGGCAACAGAAGTAGGGATAAAAATGGGTGAAAAGCAGCAAAAATGAGGAATTATCTGCTATTTCTCACAAAGAAACAAAAATGTGGACGTCAGTGAAAATAAACTTTATACTGAGGAGCTTATCATGCGTTATCTACTGGAAGGGCACTATAGCTGGTTTTATCTGATACATATATTCTCTTCTGGTGGAGCTGTGTCAGCCAATCACAGATGAGTATTTTCTTGGTGCGACAGAAAATTTAGATAAGTCAGATCTCTGCTGACAGATTACCTGTAACATCTTGATTCCTTGTGTCTTTTGGACGAGCCGATTCAAAACAAAACCTGTTCAAGTTCACCAGACACATTCAGTCTTACCGGCTGAAACACGGTGGGACGTGTCCCTCATCAGAGGTGTTGATTTGGTGGAGTTACACAACAGGCCGTTCTCATGCTGGGGGTCTGACCTTTAAGCTGGACTTTGATAGAGAAGACACTCTGGTAAGAGTACTAACACTCAACCTGATGAGGAGTACATTCATCTCTCCTCTTTAACAGGATGAGTGAGGAGGGGGCGTGCCGTGTCACTGAAGTATTTACGGCTTTATTTGTGCGATTCTGTTACATCATGAGGAGATGCCACGCTTCAACAGAGAGCAGATTACGAGCAGAAGCATGCCTCTTACTGCTCTGTGATGTTCCTTTGTTATATTCTTACACACCTCAGGCTCTATGCCTCCCTTGACCCTACAGGTTCCATGAACTGTTGGCAGTAGTTGGATGTATTTGTTTTAACCTGTATATAGTGTGTACCAGTATGTAGCAGGGGAGAGGTTAGGCTCTGACAGTTAAAATGCTGCAAATGTAAGATATCAAAACCGAAACACTGACACTCATTTCTTCTCAAATGTTAATTACAATACCAGATTTTTACACAACAGATCCTGTTCAAAGAGGCTGAAAAACTGGAAAAGTTCACTGAGTAAATCTGGATCCTGAGCTGATGAAAAAAAAAGCTGCTGGAGGTTTTTCCCGTAAAGCTGCTCCTTGGATTAGATCAGGCTTCTGTTATGACTGTTGATGAACCACATGTGTAAAACATGCGTGCTGCACGCCTAAAAACAGGAAGAAACCAACCCCAGAAAATGAAGAAAGCATAAATCAGATATGAACACAATTTCACATATGTGGTGTGGACTGCCTTCTGTGTTTGAGAGAGGTGTAAGAGCACGTAACTGCAAGCTTGCATTGCAAAATAGTGTCTAATTGAGGCAGTATTGTTTTTTGGCCCATTTATACCTAAAACTCGCTAAATTATGCAGAGCAACTTTTCCTACAATTGTAGCGCTGCATAGCCTAGCTTCCTGCAGTGCGTCATGCTTAACCCTCTGGGACCAGCGTTATTGTACAAAAGAAGGCAAGTGTTATTCAAAGTTAAATAACTTTTGAACCAGAAATCACAACTACTTACTTGCTTTTTTCCTCTGAAAGTCCTCTGCTGTGCCGTTCTAATGACACTATCCATGCCTTCGTAGCTCTTATGGAACATTTTCTAGCAAGCCTGAAACTTGGGTGACTTGTCAGGGTCTTTAAAGATTAAATCCACCTCATTAAGTCTGATATTGGACATCTTTTTATCAATTTATACTCAATTTTTCAAAGATTCGTGCAGCTAGCAGATTAGCCCGCCACAATATTGTCTGTTTGTATCCCAGAATGCATTGTGACTGGGCTGTGACAACCAATGGCAGGCTGTTCCATTGTCATGTCATGCTTTGCTGTGCAATGCATGAACACAGACTTAGGGACTGGAGGAGATCCTAAATGACTCATAATAGAGAGAAAAAGACACAGAGAGGCTGTGATGCAGCTCTCTGTGTCTCTGCAGACTGGAACTACTTTAAATAATGACTCAAATTCCTAACAGCATAAGGCAGTTTTTGTAGAAATGTGAATATTTTGAAGACTTTTTGCCACATAATGATTATTTTTGTTTCATTTGATCCCAAAGAGAGAGGAGAACAAACCTCCCTTAGCCATCCATGCGTACCGTGTTTAATGTATACAAATCCGTGAGTTTTAATTTCTGTTTAGTTTTTTCTCTTTTCTTTATAGTCCCATAACTTTTAATATTCAAGTGACATTACTGCAGCACACTTATTCCTAAAGTCCAAATTTTCCTCAAAACATGATGTTTAGTGTTTGACAGAATCCCAGGGTGGATGTTTTACAAGCATTTTAAGACAAAACGTCCAAGTGAGACAAAACGGTTAAAAAAATTAGAGCTCTGAGGGTTAAGGCAGCAGCGCTCTCTGCAATCACTGGAGGCTAGTGCCACTAGTACTGCCAAGTACCATTTACAACTGAATTTATAAAAATACAGAGATGCCCCTTTAATCATAACCTTAAGCAGGGAGAAACAAAGACAAAGGAACAGTTGTTCAGTTTAGAAGCAAACTGACAGCAGTGGTAAAAACAGTGCTGGTAGTCAAAAGGTTAAGAAAGTGATAATCTTAATAACGGTTAGGAGTCGGTGGAGTTGAGAGCTTTGGCTTGTGTGTTGAGATATTGGTAAATTTATTGTTCTTTGTCCATTTTTCTCCTGGAGTGAGGCTGAGTTTCTCCATTGATTTATAGTCTGTCAGCCTGTTTACCAGTGTTTTGTGTGAAGTTTGAGTCTAGTTTTCCAGTTCCTGAGTACGGTCTTCTTGGCAGCGGCTAGGGCAATAAATATACTGTAGGTCTGTTGTTGATTGGTGGACTGATTACTAATAGGTCCCCAACTATGCAGATCAGCAGGGATAAAGGAATGCTGAATCCCGGGGATTGGCCGTTTCCTTATAGACTCCATCCCAGATTCTATTTAAAGGGGGGAAATTCAACATAACAGGATAGTAGCTATCTATCGTCTTATGAGTGCAGGTGTTTGAATCTGAGCTCCATTTTGTCTATTCTGATGTTTGGTAGATGCGCTCTATCAGTTTGAGTATTTTTGGACGTTGTTAAAATGTTGTGGCAGATAATGAAACAGAGTTCTACCAAATGTGATACATATACACTGTCCCATGAGAATGTTGAGCTTCTGCAGCTGCTGTACTGTATACAGTACTGTATGGTACTACAACAACAGCGTACAGTTCTGCAGTTTGAAGTGCTAGTGGTCATATCAGCAGGAGAGTTGTTGTTGGCTCTTGTTGCAGGTATTGAACAACACAGCAGGGAGATGAACTCTCTGCACACACAGCACGTGTTGATCAAGGTCTCTGTGGGTCACCTCATGGAAAGGTCTCTTTCAGCTCCGTCACCTTCACCCCAGATCCTCAGCCAATCGGAGAGCGGACCAACTCTGAAAAGGGTGGCTGTCAGCCCGCTCCGGCTGATGTTGTTGCCTAACTCGTCTGTTGGGCTTCTTCTCTCCACTTTGACCAAAAAAAAAGCCAGGGTACTGCTTTGTCTCACTCATCCTCCTGAACTCACCAAGCTGCTTGACATGTGTGTTTCAGGCTCATTTGGCCCGCTCGCTGCCTGTGAGCTCCCAGGGGGAGGAGGAGTTTCAAAAACTGCTGATGCAACAATCGGCAGAGTTAATCCAGTTCCATTTGCTCTGAAGGACCCGTACAGTGATAAATGAAGCGCTGCTGACTGAGTGCGTGCATGTTGGGGGCTATCTCCCATCAGGGGACAATTCTTTGTCCCTTAAGTATTCACAAAAACACATTTGTCAGTTTGCATTAGAAGTGTGCCTTGAATCTGATTGTTCTTAAGTGAAGCGAAACAGTTGGCATATCTGATCCACAAAATAGTCTTTTGTTTTAAAATGAATCCTGCCTTACATGTGCGTTCCAGGATATTTACACTTTTGCTGCCAGAAATGAATCTGGTGGTTAAAAATATCAATAGCACTGTCATGGTGTGAATATTTGTGGCCTTTTCCAGTCCCGCCCACAGATTTGGCTGAGGCCCTGAAAAACCCAGAGAACGGGCCCTCCCCAGTTTGGATTCACGGATTATGTCGATGTATGTGTGTTGGATCCGTAGCATTGGTGCTAGCATCCTGGCTAACAGTTACTTCAGTTTGGAGCCAAAAAGTGAATCAAACTATTTTTGGGTTCTGATGTTGGAATGGCACTTTTTAACCACTTTCACCACTTTTTCCCATCCATTATTACAACATCTTTTTGCCACTTTTCAACCATTTTTTAAAGATTTATCTTTGGGCTTTCTATGCCTTTATTGGTAGCGGAGGATGGTGGACAAAATTGGAAACAGGGATGAGAGAACTGGGGGGAGACATGCGGGAAATGCCACAGGCTGGATTTGAACCCAGGCTGACCACATACATGGGGCACGTCCTAAACCACCAGGCCACCTGCACCCCTTTAAACCCATTTTTGCCCCTTTTTAACTCATTTCTTCCACTTTTTTTTTAAACCATTTTTTGACCATATTTGGGACATCTTTTTGCAACTTTTTTACCTATTATTCTTTTGCCACGTTTAGCCAATTGTGGCCCCTTTTTACTAATTTCTGCCACTTTTTTTAGCCAAAGTTTGCCCATTTCTGCAACATCTTGTTTAACTTTTTACCTATTTTAGCCACCTTTTGCCATTTTTTTTGCCACTCTAATTCTTTTTTTTTGTCCATTTTCACTAATTTCGTCCATGTTTTAACCACTCTTTGCCCATCTTTGCAAATGTTTTGCCATTCTTTCCCCTTTCTGACCATTTCTGCGATATCTTTTTGCAACCTTTTAACTACTTTAGCCATCTTTTGCCAATCTTTTGCCACTCTTTGTCCATTTTTGACACTTTTGGCTGCTTTTCACTCATTTTGTTTTTTTAAAAACTGTTTTGCCACTGTTGTCCCATTTGTGCCCTTTTTCATCCATTCCTGGCATTGTTTTTTTCCAACCACTTTTGCATCATTTTGCAAATTTCTGCAATAACTTTTTGCCAATTTTTTGCCCATTTTTCGCAGGTTTTGCTATATTTAACTCATTATTGTTGCCTTTAGCTCATTTTTGCCACCCTCCGCCCATGTCTTGCCACTTTTGTACATTTTTGTCCCTGTGTCCCCTTTTTGACCATTTTGTCCCTTTTTGCCCTCTGTTGCCACTCCTAACTTATTGATACCATGTGTTTTGTTTTTCAAACTACTTTTTACTCATTCTTGCCACTTTTCACCCATTTTTGGTCTCTTTTCCCAATTATTCAATTTCTTACTATATTTTTTTAAAAGTTGGATCAGTTTCTTCTGTTTTATTTTCTGGTATTCTGACATTTGTGCACATTATGCCTCAGCTCTAAAGTCTGACATTACTTTCTGAATAGTTCAGTGGATCCATCCACATAGTTAACATTACTAATACAAAGGTTATTCTGTTTTAATGAGAAGGGTTTACATTTAGAAAAAAATGCTGTTTTGTTGCTTTGAGTGGTTATTATTCAGGTTAAAAATAAAACATGGTTATCACATACTAACTTTACAATAGCCCTTTATTTTGCAGACCTTCATGGGCCTCCAGTTTGGCTGGGCCCCAGAAAACTCACCACTTCCCCCCCTTATGCGCACCCTTGGCCTCTTCATCAGATTTCCTGTCTTACAAAAGAACTTCATTGAGGCAGCACATTCTGGAACTTCAATTCAAGCTGAATTGATGGTCTGATGACTTTTTTTTTTTTACTGAACTAGGATGTGACAGTAATTCTTGTCTGAACTGGAAACAAGTTTGACAAATGAGTTTTGTACTTCTCAGACTTTCAGAAATGTTTTTTGTTTGAGCCCTGAAACATGAAATAATATGATTACATTCAATCAGATCACGAACTTAAAAGTATGGATGACTTTTTAAGGTGAAACGTGAGGAAAACTTCATCTTTTGTGTCATTCCCTTTGGTCGTTGTCTTTACTGTTAAGATTTCATGACAAACAAATTTGCCAATGTAATACATTTAACAGGAACCTGATAAAATGATATGCCATGATGAACAGATGTTTTTCAGTACTCTGGAAGTAAAGATGGTTTTACAACATTCCCTAATTTGTACAAGAGAGTTTAACCTTTGACCTAGAATCAATGCCAAAAGCATATTTAAGCAGCACCAATCTTATCCAGGAAGGAAAAACTAGCACTCACCCATCACTTGAAGATAAATCCATCCTGTTATCCTTCCTGATGAACCGCTCTGACTTCGACGATTGATTTTAAATGAGCGACATTCATAATGTGACGGTCCAGACCTGATGTTTAATAGCTGCTCCGGTGAAGCTGCTGGTGCTGCTAATCCGTGTGCCTGGGTTTGTACCGGAGAGTAGACAGGTCCAGCTAAACAGCTCGTTCTGCTCGGGACTTGTTGTCAGCTACTCATAGCAATCAGAATTCGCCGGTGTTAAATGCACAAAAACATTTGTTGGCTTTGATCTTCCTCTAGCTAAGTTAAGCTAAGATTAAATTTGGCTGACCTCCCTTTTCTCAGCAAACAAGTGCCTTGAAAAAGGTGCACAAAGCAGGTCAACAACTGAATCAATGCTTGCTGTCAGATCCACCACCATTCCCATAATGTCTGGCTCACAATGCGCCTTCATGTTGCACCTGCCCACAGGCCAATCACCTCTGCTTATTTGAATGGCAACACCCAGGTGTGCACAAGAAACTCTGCTCTAGTTCTGAGTCTGTCTCATTGATCCAGAGTTGCCATAAGATAGCTCACATTATTACAGTTGTTTGATGCGAGGTGGCAGTCAGTATCTATTAAGAATTTATTGTGTTTTGCACTGTGCAAATAATTGACTTAAAGGGATACTTCAACATTTTGGCAAATTTGTCCATTGCCATAATTCCTATAGTCTTAGTAATAGGTTTGTTACCTACAGTTGTTGGTGTAAGCTGTTTTTAGATCGCTGCTGCCGAGTTTGGACCTGCTGTGCCAACTCAATGTAAGCAGACGGTATTCCGGCTTTCCCTCATCAAACTCATCAAATACACAATCCAACGACTCCAAAACGCTCTCATGGACAAGTTGTGACCTGCACATTCACCACGCTATGAAATAATCATGGAACATTACAAGACGGAGATGTTTTAAAGCTAAATGCAAAGCCGGAACTACACTCCAGACATGGCTGCTGCACTGTGTCACTCCGCCTAGTGGTTTACTCAGGAAATAGTTCAGAGTATTTGCTTCATGCTTCGTAATGTTACATAATTACACGTTATTATTTCATAGTGTGGTGAATGTGCATGTCACAACTTGTCCATGAGAGCATTTTGGAGTTGTTGGATTGGGTATTTGATGAGTTTGATGAGGGAAAACAGGAATACCATCTGCTTACATTGAGTTGGCACAGCAGGTCCGAACTTGGCAGTGGCCGATCTAAAAACAGCTTGCACCGACAAATGAAGGTAACAAACCTATTACTAAGACTATAGGAATTATGGCAATGGGCAAATTTGCCAAAATGTTGAAGTATCCCTTTAAAAGTGAGAGAGTACTTTTTAATCAACACTTACTGTGGAGTTTAACACTCATGAAGAGTTGATTAATAAAAGTAAATCCAGATTACCACTTAAACCTGTAGAGCAGGGGTCATCAAGTACATTTGCACAAGGGCCAGATTTAGTCTCAACAGAAGCTCTGGGGGCCAGACTTTCAAATACATAAAAATTACATAAATATTTTGGTCTGGTTGAAATATTATTGTATTAGTATTTGTATATTTTTTCAAAACAAAGAACATTTTTAGTCATTACCAGTGAGATCAATCCCTATTATCTATAACGCAGCAGGCCACAAGGAGACAGACCTGACAACAGATTAGGCCGGAGACAGGGCCCTCCCCAGTTGTCATTTAGCTCCAATTTTAACTCATTTTTGACACTTTTAACCCTTTTTTGATACTTGTTGCCCCATTTTGCCCCTTTAACCCAATTTTTACACGATTTAACCCCCTTTGAACCACTTTTCCTACATGTTTTATCCCCTTTGTGACACTCCTTTATCCATGTTTTGCCACTTTTCTGCTGCTGCTTTTTAACCCCTTTTCACTACATTTTTTCAACAATTTTTGCAACTTTAAAACCAATTTTTGCCATTTTTAACCCATTGTTGATACTTTTTGCCCCTTGTTGCCTCTTTAACCCAATTTTTGAAAGATTTTAACCCCTTTTAAACCACTTTTCCTGCATGTTTTTTCCCTTTTGTGCCACTCTTTTATCATTTTTGCCACTTTTCTTCTATTTTTGCCACTTTTTAACCCCTTTTCATTACTTTCTTGCACTGTTTTTTGTCATTTGTTACCAATTTTTGATATCTTTTGTGTCTTTTTTTCTTCTTTCTTTGCCGCATTTTAACCTCTTTTCCACACTTTATCTGGTCATTTTTGCAGCACTTCTGCCAACCTTAACCCTTTTCGAAATATCAATTAACTATCACAGTAAATCTCTGTAAAAACAAATCAAATGGTAAGTCATTCTAAAACTATTTCAGTGTTAACTGTTTGTGGGTTTGATTTAACAGCTGCAGACATTTAAGGCCAAAAGATACTCTTAAAATCTTCTTTTCCTCCTTTTCTGAATTTAATGACCTTTCGGGGGCCGGACAAGAAGCTTTGGGGGGCCTGATGTGGCCCCCTGGGCAGCCAGTTGATGATCTGTGCTGTAAAGGTCAGTAACACTAGGAGTGTTTTCCTTCATAGAGTTGAGCGCTTGGTTAGCACCACTCAGTGTAGCACAGGGTTAAAAATCAACTCTTAGTAGAGTTGAAATGACTCTGGAAATTCACTGAGTGAAAGTGTTACACTCTGTAAACCATATGTTCACTGACATAGTGGTGACTCTTCATGCTAAATTTAGACTCCTGATTTGAGCGTGCTCAGGAGATAGATGTGAGATTTAAGTTATATCTTAAGTCTATGTTGAAACTATCTTTGCAACACCTTTTATTTTAGTAGAATGTAAGCTGTCATATGTGAGAAGTTCAAACTCAATTTGAACTTGTGCATATCTGGTGCAACCGACAGCTGATCATCAAGACTAAGATGGAATTCTATTTGTTTGCATAGCTAAAGGCTGCAGTGAGCGCCACACCTTTTTTTGTTGGAATTTTATTGTTGTCAAACATGAACGTTCCTGGTTGAGCTGCTAGTTGCTGCAACATGAGCTGAGAAAAGAGAATGAAGATGTTTGTCCAGGCAGAAGCAAAAAAAAAAAAAAAAAAAAAAACATTGGACAAAAAAGCCAAACAAAAAGTGCAGAGAGCAGAAGAGACTTTCCCTCTGTGTCAGACGGATATTACAGATACATAAACTTAACTCTGCACTGGCTCTAATGAGATGGAGTTCATTCACTGTTTGTTTGTTCCCTCGTTTCATGATTGATGGGAGGGGATGAGTCACCACGTGCCTGTAATTTAATCAACTGTGTCACTGGGCTCATTCAGATGGTTTGAATTTACTGTCTTTCCCTAATTAGTCGTTCCACTTGCGTGTAATAATTCATGTTTAATTCCTTTGCATGTTCTCCAGCAGAATAAATCAGACTGATTCCACTCCACAGTTGACGCGATGTTTACTTCAGTGTTTGCCTGGTAGCTGACCCTACTGTCACTGCAGTTTTACACACGCAGGCATGTGACTGTATGAGAAATGCAGGATCGACATCTGACCCTTAATAATCCAAGGACCCACCGGTAGGACCGGTTCTTTACTAAATGACTGTTTATTAGTAAACCACGTGTTATACACCAAAAGAAAGCTCTGATTCTCAGGATTCTGACCGTGTTTTTGGAATAATTTCACCAGGAATTCCAAGAGGTTAAGACTTTTGAAGCTATTCTGCATTTTTCATGATCACCAGAATAGTGAAGTGGATATAGGCAGGCCCATTCACAGAGTTGGCTGGACCCCTGAAAAACCTAGACAATGGGCCCTCCCCAGTTGTGATTTATTGATGATATCAATGTGTGTTGGATCTTTAGCATCGGTGTTAGCATCCTGGCTAACATATACCTCATTTTGAGGCAGAAAAGTATGTCAAGCTTTTATTGGGTTCTAATTTTGGAGTAATTAATTCATGGTACATTTTAACCACCTTCACCATTTTTTTTTTTTTGCCATTTTTGTTGTACATTGTTTTGGCCATATTTTCAATTTACTTTCCACTTTTTGCCCATTTCTACATTTTGCCTGATTTTTGCCATTTTTTTGCCTGCATTTTCCACTTTCTATTTTTGCCATTTTTTCCTGCCTAGTAGCAAAAATCTCAATATTTTCAAACACAATCTCCAAAATTCCATAAAAATAAAAGAAAAATCCAAGCATCCAAACAAATTCTCTGTCCATGAAGGACAATATCTTACTTTGGCTTTATCTTACTACTTTAGTTGGTGCTATGTCTGTATGTCTGTCTTGATTTGCATACCACATCGTTGCTCCCGTTGTCCTTGATACCACTCAGTAGACTTCTTGGGTGCACTGGTTTCAAACTGGTGCCATTAAAAAAATCTGATGAGCAGAGTAATTTTCAGGGACTTCTGCTGCGTTCCCTTTACTTCAGAAGTTGGATGTTGGAGCTGGAAATGACGTCACATCAAGTTGAGTGTGTTCCATTTGCTATTAGTCCCTAAGATAAGTGACAGAGCTGGTGTTTGGTTGATTTGTATGACCTATTGAAATGTGTTACCTTGCTTTTGTGGGTGCACTGATAGTTTGTTGGCTTATCACCACAAGTATGCACTGGCGTGTAGAGATGCTCGTGGAAATAACATCCATTTCCATGCAAACTGGTCTTATTGCACTACAGTAAAAGTACGGCATAAATACAGTAAAGATTAGTGTACGTCTGTGAGAAGTGCGCTGCAAGGTTTTTGATGCACAAACTTTCCAGAAATCAGAAAACATCCTCAAACAGCTGACCAGAAACACCTCGGCAGAAGCCGAAGGTTTCTCTGCAAAATAGATCCAAGCACAGAGGCTTTCTGGGTAAGACTAAAACGCATCAAAATTTGTGACATTTTACCTAAAACTTATTAAATTGCATGGAGCAACGGTACCCGTATATAGCACTGTTTAGCTAAGCTTCCTTAAACACATCGTGCTTCAAGGGTGGCTACTGCCACTGCTATCGCCAAATACTGTACACAACCCAACTTCAAAAATACCCATATTTTAGTCTTATCATGATTTATGCTTACACCCCTACTTATTATAGGACTGAATAAACCCTCTCTCTCTTGCATAACACTGCTTAAAAGAAAGAAGATAAAGCCAGAAAAGCATGGAAATAGTCAGGATGAAACCAATGCTTTAGTCTCAATACAAACTTTACAATTTTAAACTCAGAAAATAAAGGATCACTTTAAGCTCATTAACTATTCAACATTCAGACTGACGGCAGATAGAAGTAAGCCTTTGACTACAACTGTACCTTTTATACTCCCCATACTTCAGATCTCCTTTGTTCCCTTCGGTCACACCTTCAGTCTAAGAGACTATAGACGTCAATATCCCCTTCACATTATGGTTAATAAAATCAACTTTGTTGCAGTAGATGGACTGTAAAAGTGACTGACTCCAGTTTAATGGTGACAAAGGTCACACAGTGGTATGATGACAACGTGCTGTGCTCGTATGGGAGCCTTCCTCTGCCAAATCTGCAGATAAGATGAAGCAGAGTTGAAATTATGCAGATCAGCTTGCGATTAGTCTTATCTTCCAAACATCAGCTTATATCTAATTTGTGAACTGTGGTGATGAAAGGCAGGGCCTATTGAGCAAAATAGATTAGGCTTTCAAACTGCTGCCAAACATGGCTGCCAAAAACACTGAAAAAAATTTACTTTGGCCGTGGAATTAAAAGTTAGAGAAAATTAGAGGGAAATTCCCTGAAAGCTTCTCTTGTTTGGTTAAAAATCCACTCATTGTTTCTGATTTGGATAAGGGACATAAACATTTAGACACATCCTACAGAGCTTTTTATTGTTTAAGCTCCAAATATGTTTGAAAAGAAAAAAGTGTTTTATCAGTTTATGGTGATTATTATGTAACCCATGAGTATTAGGACCTTTATCCAAGTTCATCAAGAGGAGGGGTTAAGAAATAAATCTGTGCTGCAGTTTTAAATTTAGTCAGAAGGACACCTGCTTTCACTGAGGTTAGATACGCGGATCACCACCACGGTCACCTGTACGGTCACTATCGGGCCTGGAAGGGCTAATCTGGAGAACCAGACAAATTCCTGGTGGGCCGGTCTGCCTCTAGAGCCGTGAGGATTGTTGTACCACACCAACAGTAAAAAGATCCAACAGTTTGCACTTGCAATGTGTGGGCCGAGCACTTATTGTTGCGTAGCGATTACTCTCTCAACTTCCTCTCTTTCTGCAGCCCTCTCTCTCCCTTTCTGCATCTCTTCTCATCTCTGCATCCTGCTCCCACCGACAGCCAATCAGTTTGCTTTCTTGGGAGGTCCATCCATGTCCATCTGACTGGAAACACAAGTCCAAAGGGAAAGGGCAGAGAATTAAAAAAAAAACTCGGAGTGTGATTGGATGAATGTTCTGTCTGTCAGTCAGAGCAAAAAAAACATGTGACTAACCGCTGAGGAGTACACCCCATAGAGAACTGTGTAACGCAAACCATGGCCACTGTAGACATGTAAGTACGAGACTTTTGTTGTTTTTGAAAATAAAACAACTCACTGCTGTTCTTTGTTCTTCCTTTAACTAAGAAATGTCGTCAAATTCTGATAAAACTTACGCTTTAGCAGCATCCATGCAAATGTCTTCCGCATAATTGCACCGGCCTCTTGTTGTTGCTTGTTTACGTCACGACTCTGCCATGCCTGAAATACTGCCCCTCGTCGCTGATTGGTCCTGTCACTTTCTAACCGCGCACAAACAGTTCAGATGGGAGCTTTGCAAGATGGATTCGCCAGTGAGAAACAAGGAAACAGGCGTATCTATCTGCTTTGCAAGGTTAGTAAATAAAAAAAAGGCATACGTGTTGCTGGAGAAGTTAGATTAAAAAAACGTGAAGTTTTAGAAGCTGAATCGGCCTTATGCACCAAACTTTGTACTTAGAAAAAATATAGAACAAGCTTGATGGAAACATGCCAGGTGGAGGTAACCCAGATAAGGTATCGGTATCAGATTTGCACAACATGCTTCGATTGTGTCAACCAAACAATTTTTTTTAAGCCGAATGTAGTGTGGACTGGTCACCAACCCAACTGTAAACCTGTAAACGTTGAAAAGGACACCAATGAAAAAGTTAGGGTTGGACATGGGGAACAGCATCAGAAGGTGACAGGAAGTGATGTTCTTGTGTTTCAAATACATGGGCCAGACATGGCCATCACACAGGCTGGGTGGATCTGGCACCGTGAAGTTCCTAGAACACCTCCTCTTTTTGCATTCTTCATATGGGATGGAAATAAAGTAACGCTGGTTCAGCACGTCGATCAAAGGTTTGTAAGTGTAAAGCAGAAGGCCTTCCACAATAAGGATGTGAGTCTCCTCCTCCTTAGTGTCAGACTTTGGCAAGATCTCAGTGTCCAGGGTGTTATTAACACCATGAGATTTCTCAAACTTCACCAGGTTATCCAACCATGCGTAGATCGTACTCATCATGGCGTCCATTTCCAGAGCATTGGTGAGTTGAAGAAGTCATCCTGATGGACCACACAACAGTTGGGCAGGTTTTTGAATAAGTGTGTCAACCAAACAGTTTTTTTAAGCCGAATGTAGTGTGGACTGGTCACCAACCCAACTGTAAATGTTGAAAAGGATGCCAATGAAAAAGTGAGGGTTGGACATGGGACACGGCATCAGAAGGTGAAAGGAAGTAGCAGGAATATCAAAACAATGATGGCTGTTTTCCCAGTGCCTTTTGATTTCAACCACTGATTGTTTTCAAGTATTAATGGCACATCCTCACGTCTAATTGATAAGAAAAGTGAAGCCAAAATAATGGTTGCTAACATCTTGAAGATTTGGAGTCAGAGTCTAGACAGTGTCATGTTTGGACTCTTTGATTCTTTTTCTAGTGATTGTTGAGGGTTTTTTTTCTTTTGCTTTGTATTTTGTTTGGGATGTTGTGTGTTTTGTGCTCTCTTCCTTGATTAAGGGCCAGCTCAGGCTACACAACCTTTTTGGTCACTATGCAGCGAACATCTTGACACGTCTTGGCTGACAGACTGGCAACTCTACGAGAGTGATCCCGATATGCTGATCGAGGGGCTCAAAGAGTTTCAGTCACTCTACAACAGGAGCGCTCTGTGTGCTCGGAAAAAGAAGAAAACAAGAAACGATTATGGACAGGATTATGCATTATGAATAACAATTATGGCTATATCAAGAGGAGGATGATATGGACTGACTCTCCTTTAGACAGACTTTAAGGTATGCATGCTCTAACCTGAATTAAATAGAATGAAGTGTACACATAGTTCCCCATAGGGAGAAAAAGTTGGGATTCTGGTAAATGATGATGCAAAGATAAGAAGCAAATGCTCTCCTATTGCTAGGTAACAGAGTTCATGATGGTGACGTCAGGTCAGGGTGTCAAACTAGACAGCGACGCAAGAAAATTTGGACATCCTAGTCTTTTTGAGCCATGGTCATTGGGCCTTGGATACCTTGTCGATTATGTTACACTACAAGACCTTTCCTGAGGTGCAAAATCGGGCCCGAGGTTTGACAGTGAGTTCCGACATTGCAGTCAGGCCAACATCTTGTTGAATTGGTGTAGTCAGAGCTGGCCTTAAGAGGCACTGAGGCTCTTTAACTTCACAGCTGCAAGTCATCTGAAGCAATCAGCACCTTCTGATATGCTGCTGGCTGAAGCATGGAAGGTGCTGGAGTATGGGCCTTTCCCAAACTATTCCCCTGTCACTTCCACTGCAATAGGGTAAACTCCATCCAGTGTCAAAGATGAAGCTCCCTCAGTCCTCTATATGAGAAAAACTCAACATTTGGTGGAACACTTTCATAAAATTTAATTTATATGCAGAGTCATTTACTCTTGACCTGTTGACATAAAAATAAACACAAACCATGTATAAGATTTGATGGGCAGATCATGACAGTATTGCCAAGTTTTTATGTTTTTAATCTGTATCATTCTGCTATTTTTTAACTTGTTTTGATATGTTAAAGTTCATGTGGGTGATAATGAGGAACTATGAATAATAGAAGGTGTTTCATCTGTTCAGTAAGCCAGCATCGGTGCAGACTTGCTGATATAGGGTTTACTACTTGCTCTCAGGTTTTGGACTGATCTAAATGTGGCAGACCCGCCACGACAGCATGCAAATGGAATTAAAGTTTGCAGGGGAAGGGTGGAGAAGGCAGATTGGGAAAGGTCCTCAGCCAAGCATGGTTACATGCTCAAGCTCAAGCTTTGCCTTTTGAGATTTTAGTGATTTTATAAAAGTTCTTGTGAAGAAACAAACTCTCTTCATTCATTTTTTCTCTCCATGCTCCATTTAAAACGCTCAATGCCTTTTCTGCTTTGTAAGCCTTCTTTCCTTAACCCAGTGGTTCTCAACCTTTTCAGCCCATGACCCCCAAAATAAAGGTGGCAGAGACAGGGACCTCCGCTGTACCTCAAGGTGGTTGAATACAGCCCCTAAAAATCAAGAATAGTCATGTCAGACAAGGTCGTCCATAACAGGGGATAAAGGCAGAGGTTTCTGGGACCCAGCCAAACTGGGGGCCCATAGGGTCAGCAAAATCATGATCCATTGTGAAGTTAAGCTGTGAAAACCATACTTCACATTTGACCACCCTTATCAAAGAAACAAATATCTTTATTTATTCATTTGTTGATGTTTAAAACATATTTCAAATGTGTTAAAAAATGCTAAAATTGGTTAATAATGGCAAAATAATGGTGGAAAAGGTGGTGAAATTGGATTTTTAATGAACATAAATGGGTGAAAGTGGCAAAAATAGGAACAAAAGTTGTCAAAGGGGATTAAAAAGTGGCTGAAATTGCTTTAAAAAGCAAAAACTTGGTGGAAATTAGATGGAATGGGATGAAAAATTGATATAAACGGAAATAATTGGTTAACTGTGGTTAAAATTGGCAAAAGGGCACATAAAAAGTGGTTAATAGTGACAATAATGGGACAACAGGGGCACAAATGGGAGAAAGTGGCAAGAATTGGTTTAGAAGTGGCAAAAACAGGCAGAAAAAAAGTGGTGGAAAGGGTTTAAAATTGACAAAGGTTGGTAAAATTAGTGTTAGACTGACAAAAAAGGGTTAAAATTTGGTAAAATTGGTGTGAAGTGTAATTGGTGTAATTAAAAACATATTTTCTTAGTTATTTTGAGGCATCTGGTGACCCCCTGTCAGTCACCCCAAGGGGGTCTTGACCCCAAGGTTGAGAACCACTGCCTTAACCAACCAGCTTCTCTCCTGACCCTCATAATTACAATACCTAATTCAGGGAAGCTCTTGTCATACATTTAAACATTTTATTGCAAAATAGATCTGCATTTTGACTTGGTGACGAAGGCTCTGCTCAAAAGATGCTCCCTGGGTTAGTCAAGCAGCATGCTATCACTTTCCAGGGAGCGCATGACAAGAAACTCCCACATGGATAAATATATTGATGTCAATGCTTATTGAGTACGATAAAGTTAGTTGAAAAGCAGTTAATCCATAGTAATCTGAATGTGAGGTTGCAACAAGCTTTAAGATAAAGGAGGAGGCTGGGGTGGAGGACGGTTAAGGTTTGCCTGCAGCAGCCGCATGGTGCATTAGACTTCCTGTTACCACATTCAATAACCTGCATGCATGGAGGCTTGCTGATGATGACACTAGTAACAACTGTCATCCTAAACTTCACATGCAGCACAACATCACAGCAGTTAAAAGGAGCTCCAGTTTCAACATGAAAAATCACACCTCAACAGGTGAATTTACTGGGGGATTCTCTCTTTTTGGCGTCGGTGACCATGCAGAGAAAAATCATCACCATCACCAGAGTGTGGCTTAAGAGATCAAAGCCACCCTTCCTTTAAACAAGTCAAAGCCTTGAATAGAACCCTTTAAACCCTGCAAACCTCGAGAGATCCTATGAAATAACAGTCAGCTTAAATTTTACTGATCTCACTCCGATATGGATGCAGGACAGAGCTATTAGGACACATGAGCAACTTTCAGTATTGCTCAAAGGTCCCTGGACAGTCATTTACCCCCCCAGCCTAACTCAGACAGAAAACCAGACTGGCACTGATTTCTTTCTGCTGTACAGAGGTCAGACAGCTGCAGCATGCTAACATTAGTATCTGTAAATCACTGCAGTTTCAAAATCATCAGCATTGCTGCAGTGCAATGATTCCTGGTCAAAAGGGGGTGCTAAGGTGCTGTTACACCATGCTCCACAAGGAAAACGAAGGCCCAGTAGACAGTTTTTTGAATGAAAAATGCATTTATAGAAACATAGCAATAAATCATAGTAACTACATAATTTGTAAGGCAAAAGGATGATCTGCAAGACATCCATCTTCCTCCGCTTATCTGAAGTCGTGTCATGGAGGCAGTAAGCGAAGTAAGTCAACCCAGACGTCCCTCTCTCCAGCAGACTTTTCCAGCATTTCCTCATTTTGACAGCTTTGCATCCTCAGTTTCATTCTTTCAGTTGTTATCTAAAGCTCATGACCATAGGTGGGAGTTGGATCATAGACAGGTCAATCAAAAACTTTACCTGGTTTAGCTCCCTCTTCACAGTGGTCAGGTACATACCCCACAGTACTGCTGATGCTGCACCAATCTGCCTGTCAGTTTCATGGTCACAATGACCCGCTGCGATCTGCCGGTGAATCGTACTGTGGAGCAAATCGCTCCCTCTCTAGTCTATCGGAGTAGTTCCAGTAGTTCTAATCCGGCTCTTGCACATCCCTGAAGTGCCACTCCGCTTCCCTAAGGATGGGCTGCAGGTCTGTGCAATCCAAATAGAGAAGATCCAAACAGTCAGGAAGACGTTCAAAGTATGCGGCCACCTTTAAAATACAATTCAATACATGGACTCTCAATCATAAACGTCTCATCCTGCAGCATGAGTGAAAGGTCAGTAGGTTACAGAGCTACAACAGTGCCATTTATGAAGAAGTTAACTTTTGAGGTAAAAAGCTGCAGAATTTCACATGAAACCACAGAAATCCTGGAGCAAACATTAACCTTTTAACTTCAAAATGTACTCACTAATGGTGGAAGCAAAAAAAAAAATCATGGAATCGAATTGAAATTAATGGCAAATAATCTGCTTTTGACATTATATTCCTGCGTAAACTCGTAGTACCCCATGATCTCTGTCCTTTTGTTTCAAGCTGATCAGGGCTACGTTGTATAGAGTGGTGCAGCTGTGATGTAATTTTGTGGGCAAACCTTGAAGTTAGCGTTGCATGGGTTCCCTTGGCGGCGAGCCTATGGGATTTTTCAGTGAGTTTTTGGATTATCACTGAAAATAAGATCTGTGTCCAAGAAAAATTTCTGAAACTTACATGTTTTGTTCATAAAGATAATCTTCATAAATTGATAATATAAGCATCATATCTGGTTTATTAATCTGACTAATGAAAGTAAAAAGCTAAAGTCACGCTATATCGAAGTACAACACGGTCGACTGAATTTAACATCATCTGCCGCAGTTACAAGTGAACAACAGGCTCAGTTGCCGCGCCTCGGATGATGACGTATCATCTTCCCGACAAATGCTGTAGTCCTTGTTAGCTGTCTTTTAGTAACTGCCTTTATTAAGATGTGAACAGATACACAACTCAAAGGTGGGGTACGTTTCTGATGCGTTTTATGTTGTAGGATAAAAAGTTAAACTCTCTTGACTCACTTCCACGTTTTAGGACTCCTGCACCACTCTTTTGTGCAGCACTCTAGATATGCTTACAATGTGCGAGGTCGCTCGCCTACTGTCAAAGCGAAACCATGGCGCTGCGGCACAGCAGTTATATGTGGAAGTTATGGGTCACTCGTGAACAAGACCCATGGACACGTGAACTCCTTTAGTTGGGGCAAACTCACTCCCCACCCAGAGGGAGCACCATTTTCTGGCAGAGAACCATGGCGTCAGACATGACTGTGCTTTTCTCACACCAGCCTCTTTCCACTTGGCTGCAAACTGCCCCAATGCCTGCTGGAGGTCCCCAGCTGAGGAAGCCAACAGAACCACATCATTTGCAAACAGCAGAGAAGAAATTCTGAGGTCCCCAAACCAAAAACCCTCCTCCCCCCAACTGGGCCTTGAGATTCCGTCCAAGAAAATCACAAACAAAATCAGTAGCAAAGGGGCCTGATGCCCTAAGCCCTGATGAGGCCAACGCACATGTCTGACTCTGCACTGAGAATGCAGACAACTCGACTGTAGACTGGACGAGCCAACTCCCATGCCCCCTCAAGTATGTCTATGAGGGTCCACTGTCCCAGGACGGTATCCTGGGATAGTGGGTATTGTTTCTCTTCTATCAAGGTTTGACAATTAACCAGAACCTCCTGTTCTGCACCCTTGAGTAAGTTTTTCCAGGGAGGGATCAAAGACCATTAAAATAGTCCAATCAAGAAAGTGAACATAGTGTGACTGTTATTAAATCTTAATACTATTCACGCCTTGGCAGTTTTGTTTCACATTTCTTGAAATAGGACCAAGAAATGACTGGATAAAAGGATGCATTCATTTTAATGATGTCACAAACCTCAAAAGTAATGATATCAATATGTCAAACTGAAAAATGGAGGAAATTTAATAAGGATTTAATCTGATTATCAAGATAGAAAATGGCAATAACACATCATCAGTGTTTGTTGCTGATTTCCTAGCAGCAGAGCTTTATCTGTACACATCAGCACTGTCATTTGTGTCTATGCCGTCTGCTGCTCATGGTCCAATTGAGTGGTTTTGGTCAGTTTACACAGAAGCTCCTCCAGCAGAGCAGAGTATCCCAGAATGCACTGCAGAAGCATCAAAGTTCAGCATATCAAGTTCAGCTGAAATGAAGACTTTTCAGATTTATGACTGTCAAAATAAAACTGCTGTGACAGTTTGAGTTCAGCCATGAATCATATGACTTCACCAGCGATGTGTGAGACTTTTACCTGCTGCTAGCGTTAGCGGCAGTGCTAGCCTCCCTCCTGCCAGGCCGCAGCCCGCTGAGTTATGGTTCAGTTTAATGTGACACAGCAGCAGAGACGCTCGGCAAACTGAAGCAATTACCTCCAATCACATAACTCATCCGAGCAGCAGCAGAGATCTGTAAATGTTCAAACTACACCCACAAAATACACAAAGACGCACAGAGTTAGAGAGCAGAGAGGGGACGACCAAAATAAGATGTGTTAGCAATGACTGGACACATATTTATGGCCATACAGTAGTAGTCAGAATGAATCCTAAGTGCCAGAATAAAATACAGACAGGAAAGCTCGTCTGTAATCCCAGAAACTTCTCTCAAACAGCAAACTTAGTGGTCTAGATTAGAGGTCTAACAGGTTTGGTTTAACAGGAAAATGCACTCAGTCATTATCCAGACCTTCCTGGTAAATTAGTTAATTGGTCAATCAATTAGTCAATTAATTATCCCCTTCTGTCTCAAGTATCTATTTCCATACATAGCTACTATTATGAAAAGAAAAGTTATATTTTATCATAGAATTTATAAACATAGTCATTTCTGATAGACTTTGGGTAATGCCTTTATAGAAATGAAGAAATAAAATTGTGATAGAGTTGTAAAGTGAGCCTTTTATTGTGATATCATGTCCTGAGGTATTTGCCTCTTTCCTGATTTCCTATTTTTTGTTAAGGGAAAACAGCCACCCAAATCTTAACCAGAGTTTTTGAAAGCTAAGCTAAGCTAAGCCCTGATTACTGCCAGACCTGTTGTATCAAAAATCCTTTAAATAGAACCTATCTGACAAGGTGAAGTAGGCTAAGATTCAATTCACTGAAAAAACAAAGTCACTGACATCTAACAGTCTGTAAAAGGCAGCAAAGCCATTTCGAAGGCTTTGGGACTACAACCAACCATGGTGAGAGCCATTATCCACAAATAGAGAAAACTTAGAACAGCGGTGAACCTTCCTAGGTGTGTGGCTAGCCAACCAAAGAGCAACCAAACTCTAAGAGCGTATCGACAAAACATCCAAGAGGTCACAAAAGAACCCTGGTTCAACGATGAGAAAGAGACTGGGTGAAATTAGCATCCATGGGAGAGTTCTAAGGCCAAAAGCACTGCTGAGTAAGAAGAAACACAAAGGCTCATCTCACATTAGACTGAAAACATCCTGATGATCCCCAAGACTTTGGTAAAATATTCTAAACTGATGAGACAAAAGCTGAACTATTTGGAAGGTGTGCATTCGGTTCCATCAGAGGAACATCATACCAATAGTCAAACATGGTGGTAGTGTGATGGTCTGGGAATGCTTTGCTACGTCAGGACCTGGATTACTTGCTATTATTGATGGAACCACAAATTCCGCTCTCTACCAGAAAATCCTGAAGGAGAATTTTTGACCATCAGATTGTCAAAAGTATTCACTCACCCATTCAAATAATTGAATCTATTTTAACTTTTAATCCCTTACTGAGGGCATTAACTTTAATAGCAGCTGATCTGTTATTTCCATTCAAACGAACTGTTAACACTGGTCATGTTAAACCTGTTGAAGGTCCAGCCGTTCTCCTCTTGCATCCTCACAGTAACACTATATTGCCAAAAGTATTTGCTCACCTGCCTTGACTTGCATATGGATTTAGGTGACATCCCATTCTTAATCCATAGGGTTTAATATGACATCGGTCCACCCTTTGCAGCTATAACAGCTTCAACTCTTCTGAGAAGGCTTTCCACAAGGTTTAGGAGTGTGTTTATGGGAAGTCAAGCTCATCCACACCAAACTCTCTCATCCATGTCTTTATAGACCTTTCTTTGTGCACTGGTGCGCAGTCATGTTGGAACAGGAAGGGGCCATCCCCAAACTGTTCCCACAAAGTAGGGAGCATGGAATTGTCCAAAATCTCTTGGTATGCTGAAGCATTCAGAGTTCCTTTCACTGGAACTAAGGGGCCAAGCCCAGCTCCTGAAAAAACAAAAGCCCCACACCATAATCCCCCCTCCACCAAACTTTACACTTGGCACAATGCAGTCAGACAAGTACTGTTCTCCTGGCAACTGCCAAACCCAGACTCGTCCATCAGATTGCCAGATGGAGAAGCGCGATTTGTCACTCCAGAGAACGTGTTTCCACTGCTCTAGAGTCCAGTGGAGCTAATCTGAAGGCCACATGAAGTTTGTAGCCATTGACTCAGAAAGTTGGCAACCTCTGCGCACTATGCACCTAGTCCACATCGGCACACTTGCAATTTTAGTATAGATTTTATGCACTGTTTTGCATTGATGTGTGTGTTTGAATGGTGAATTAGATAAATATAGATATTTTTTTCTTTTTCAGTGGTCAGACAGATCAATAGATGGTGTCTGCTGGATCTTGAAATGGTTTACAAAGGAATCCCAAGAGTCATAACTCTCTAGAGCGAGTAATAGTAACACAGCAGCTTTTAAATACACTATATTGCCAAAAGTATTCAATCGCCCATCCTAATAGTTGAAATCAGGTGTTTCAATCACTTCCAATGTGCTTCTGGAAGAATGGTCAAAAATTCCCATAAACACACTCCTAAACCTTGTGGAGTGCCTTCCCAGAAGAGTTGAAGCTGTTTTAAGTGCAAAGCGTGGACTGACGTCATATTAAACCCTATGGATTAAGAATGGGATGTCACTTAAGTTCAAGGCAGGTGAGCGAATACTTTTGGAAATATAGTTGTATAACTCAAAAGTGCATATTTCTTGCTGACAGTTGCTCTGGTTGCAACATCAGTTCATGACCTCAACCTCAAGTGTGCTTCAATAATACAGGACAATGATCTGAAACACACCAGCAAGTCCACCTCTAAATGGCTTGACAAAAAGACAAAATAAAGGTTTTTGGAGGTCCCTTGTATGAGCCTGGACTTTAATCTGATTGAGATGCTGTGGCATGACCTTGAACAGGCTGCTAATGCTCGAAACCCTCCATTGTGGCTGAATTAAAACAATTCTGCTGAGAAGAGTGGGCCAAAATTCCTTTACCCTGATGTGAAAGTCTCATAGCCAGTTATCTGGACAGGTTTCTGCAGTCGTTCCTGCCAAGAGTGGAAGAACCAGGGACTCAGTTTAGGAGGCAATGACTTTTTCACACAGGGCCAGGTAGGTTTTGATGGAACTTTTTCTTCTTAATAAGAAGCTTTAAGTGTGACAAATATGCAAATAACAGAATGTTTATTAACTTAATTAATACTATTGGCTGCTCTAGATAAGTGCCACTGTGGTAAAAAGTCTTATATATATATATATATATATATATATATATATATATATATATATATATATATATAGCCAACATGTCATAATTCTAGTTTTTAATGATTGTGTACCTTCAGTTCTGTCAGACATCAAACATGATGGAGACTATATTTTTTAACAGATGTGGTATGGAAATGTATGGACTATTCTGATAACCCTGGTCTTAATAGCTCAGGTATTTGGCAAATGAGCCTCTAATGATCTCATTTGAAGGACCAGAATGTCCCTTTTGGATTATTCATCAACCAGCCCGCTCTATCTGTGGAGATTTCAGGTCAGCAGCTTTGCTCTGTAGGAAACGTGACTGTGACCTCCAGCCTGAGCAGTCAGACGGATCAGGCTGACAAACAGCTTCACCTTCAGCCTGGTTTACAGCCAAACAGCAGGTCAATGAGTGCAGACAGCTCATAGCGTGTGCTGATTATCAGACCAGCAGCATTTTAAATACTGGCCTCTGAGCAATCAGTGACAATTTAAACAAGCTTAGCAAACTTCACTGGATGTATGATGTTTCATTGTGCTGTGCTATCATGCAGTTGTATGCTGTTACTTTGTGTCTTTAAAAGTTTGCCCTGCCCTGTTCTGGTTATTTTAGACTCCTCTAACCCTTGAGAGATCCTAGGGACATTTAGTCCTTTTTTAAATTATTTTCAGGCCATTTTGGCTGTTTAGAAGGAATATAGTTCATATTTTCCAGAGGATGTATGTAGTTTCTGTTCTTTTTAAATGTGTCATCTCAGTTCCTTAAATTAGCCTAAAATGACTAAGCTACACAAAAACCGACACATTTGTTCCTAACGACAGAAAAATCAAATTGAAAACCCAATATTTGATCCCATAGTTATCTTATCATAAACTACTGGATTCATTTAAGACTTTTAACTTTCAATTTTTAATTTCTATATTTGTACTCTAGATGGCGCTACCTTTTCTCATTCAAAGCAAGCAGCAAAATTTCACATTTTACTGTTTTCTGCAAGGGTGCCTTGTAACTGAAAAGATAAGTGTGTGTCATTACTGATGTTGGATAATGGTGTGTGTGTGAAAAATTTGTGTGTGTCTTTTAGTTGAGGTTTTTTATTATGTTCTACTAAAAACAGTGGAGTTGTGTAAACACTAGTGCTGTTATTCAAATTAAAAAATCAAGTTCATCACATCACTATTCTGTGATTAATCATGATTAAACATGATTAATCACAGCACTTTTTCATAGTTTAAGCATATATTTATGTTTTTAGATTTTTAAAGGTTGTTATTGTCAAGTGTTTTATTTTTATTCTTTTGATTCTATTTACAACACATTGAAAGTGCTGATCTGAGTCCTTCTCAATACCACTATCCATACTTTCTATAGTTTGGTGGAAAGACGAAATAAGGGTAAATATTTAAAGTACAGGTGGTCTCAGCTGAGTAGAGCTTGAGTTAAAAAGCTATGATTCAGTCTGTCACATCTATTGTAGATCCCTTTAATATAAACACATGGTTACACTGTATTTATTGAAGTTTCTCATCAAAAACTACATTTCTCATTTTTATGTGACATTTGAACGCTTCATAACATAAAGAATATAGTCATCGAATTTACTGAGGTAACCTGAACGCATCATATTTTCCGTCTTCGGCTTGTAAAGTTCGCTAACTAACTTCCATCGCAGATTTCTACACTGGATTAAAACTGTTAACAAACAGCACTGTCTCAAAGTTTTTGAGCACTTTTCAGCATTTATCTGAGCAGCTGAAGAAGAAAACTGTCCTGAAGCAGCTGAAGAGAGTGGTACGACCATGGCATGATCCTGTGTTGTTGTTAGCGTCTTTGCTAACATTAGCAAAGATGTGCTTTGCCTGAAGGTGGAACTTAAGACTCGTTGTGCTTCGATGTAAAGACAGTTCGTCACTGCAGCATGTACCCACAGTTTTGGTTTTATCTTCACTAACATTCACCAGCTTTTAAAAAGAAAATTATCATTAAGCAGACCTGGGTCTGTCTCCTCACTCATCACTGCTGGCTGTGTCTGACCTCTCACCTCTTCACCCCCTGGCACATAAACATCCACGCTGGAGGACTACGGGAGCAAGTTGTGGTCAAACTTAGTCATATGATTAAATTGCGTTATTATTTTTTTAACACATTAAGGTTTCAAGATGAATCACAAGGGTTAACACGTTAATGTTAACAGCCCTAGTAAAACTACTGGCCTTTAAAGGGTAAAAGGTTAAAAATATAATTAATATTTGATATGTATATTTCAGGCTGAAGTGGTTTTAACATATCGACTTATTCAAAGTGGAAAAAATACTGATAAATAATATTTTTACAGCAATTTCTGTGAAGCAGACATATTTTGTTAGGTCCTCTAGTCTGAGGTTTAAAAAAGAAAACTACAATGTAAAAAAAAAAATAATGAAGCATCAAAATCAGTGTTGCTGCCAGTCACTGACCCATCTCAGGCAATGATAATAATAATATTCATATACAGTTTTCTCAATAATAAAAAAAAAACTGTGGAAATATGTAAATATACTGGCCTTTAAAGGGTTAAGCCCCTAAAAATATAATTACAATTTGATTTGCACATTTCAGACTGAAGCAGTTTTGAAAGACTGACTCATTTAATGTGGAAAAAAATATTAATACGTAATATTTTTACAGCGGACATTTCTTGTTCTCAGGGACAAATGCGTGAGGATATTAAAGGAACTCTCAAGGGTTAAGGAGTTATTTGTTGTGTGTTGATTATAGTCACTTTGTCACTTCATTAAACCATAGCTGTATTTGTCCTTGTCTTGTGTGTTTTTTTTTTTTTTGTTTGTTTGTTTTTTGTTAACTTTGTGATTTTATGATTGGTCTTTGCTTGTTCTGGTTATCTTGTGTGTGCTGGTGTTTTCCATCTCTCTACCTGATGTGTTCTGCTGTGTTTATTTTTTATTTTTTTTATCTTTTTGCATCTCAAAGTTTTTTATGCACATCTACTTGTTGTAGTTTTATAGAGTGCATTTCTGTGCCCCTGTGGTTAAGCTGTCTGTCATTTTGATCCGTGAAGATTTAACATCTTTGAGTGCACATGAATGAATTGTGGCTTTGCATCAGTTTGCTCATTTTGAAGCTATTTGTCTTTTATTCTGGTCCTCACGTCTGTTTATGGTTTTGAATCTCTTTTTATCGTCTGGTTGGCTTATCTTATTGTTAGCCTCATAGCATAATTGCAATAGTCATTTTTGGGACAAATTGTGATGTCAGCCTGGCTCTACTCTCCTAACGCTGCTGATTCATTGGGCCTTATTTTTCTGAAAACCTTACAATATTTAGGAAGTTATGCTATGAGGCTAACGTTATGTCTCTGTGTGGCTAGTATGTGGTATTTTATGTGCATTGTGTTATATTCATCCTGTGTCTCCTGGTGTTTTTGATTCTCTGCTGTTTCATTTTTGCAACCCCGAGATGCGTCTGACTGTTTTGATCCTCTAAAATGAAGAAACAAGCATTCCTTCAGTTCTAACTTTTGATGCAATCGTTGGGGAAATTGTTGCACATTTTTAAATTCATTTTTTAACTTTAATGCGAGGCAATAAAACAGCATTTTTTAAAGTTATCTATAAATCAGTCAGAGTTGAAAATCCTAATTTTCTGCAGCTCCAATGCTCACATGAAGGGTTTTATCACATCAGGGCCTGTATTCAGATCATTGCAGTGATAATGCAGCAGATGATGTCATCCCTCTGATTCACAGATCACTCAGGTCTCCGAGCTGATTGGCTCATCGCTGCGGTGACCCGAGTGTACTCAGTCAGGTGAGAGAGTGAGAAGTAGGCCAGTGTCTCTTTATCTTTGTGTGTCTTATCAGTGCTGGAAACGACTGCGATACGGCACACAGGGATCACAAAGCAGCAGCATGGCCGGCATTGTCCACCTCACCGACTGTGTATCCAGGTCACTGTGCGGCTATCTACCAGGCTAATATTTAACCTGCTGAGATCAGAACAGGTCAGAGTAGAACAGGACCTGCAGTGCAGTCTGAGGTTCACCCTAGTCTCTCTGTTTGCTCAGATTAATTATTCTCTGAATGAGGCAGCAGCTCACACACACGCCTGCTGCTGCACAAACCTCTACCAGGTGAGAGGGACAGGTCCACTCAGCAGTTCACGTCAAACATGTAAGCATTTTCTTTGGCACACAACACTCCATGACAGACCAAAGAATGGCCAGGCCCTTCAGATTCAGTGCAGCACACGTGCATGGTCCATCCTTAGACCTCCAATATTCAAAATTCATATTTTCTTTCAGCCCTCATTAATCAGGCTGCACTGATATTTTTTTAGGCACTGCAAGACAAACACTTGATCCGGGTCAAAGGTCAGATGACATCAGTCATATCACAAAAATGGTGACACTTCACAATACCTGCACACTTTTGGCACTGGAAAGCATTAGTAAGTCTTTAGCTTATCATATCTACAGCATTAATGATTATTAGTAAGTCCCTTAGAAACAGAGCTATAAATGCAGCACTGATGCTTACAAAGAAGATTAACTCGCCATCTACAAAGTATTACTGCTTAAACACTTAGGCCCTCTACACTCTCAGTAGGGTCCCGGAGGGTGCATGGGAGTTTGCCAAACCAGTCTACATGTATTTTGCGGACCTTGAGAAGGCATTCGACCGTGTCCCGTGGGGAATCCTGTGGAGAGGGTGGAGTATGGGGTACTGGACCCACTGATAAGGGTTGTTCGGTCCCTGTACAACCGGTGTCAGAGCTTGGTCCACATTGCCAGAATTAGTAGGACTCGTTTCTGGTGAGGCTTGGACTCAGCCAGGGCTGCCCTTTATCACCAGTTCTGTTCCTAACTTTCATGGACAGAATTTCTAGGTGCAGCCAGGACATTGAGGGGGTCCGGTTTGGCGGCCTCAGGATTAGGTCTCTGCATTTTGCAGATGATGTGGTTCTGTTGGCTTCATCAGGCCGCGACCTTCAGCTCTCACTGGAACGGTTCGCAACCGAGTGTGAAGCGGCTGGGATGAGAATCAGCACCTCCAAATCTGAGGCCATGGTCCTCAGTCAGAAAAGGGTGGGACGCCCTCTCCAGGTTGGGAATGAGATCCTGCCCAAAGTGGAGGAGATCAAGTATCTCGGGGTCTTGTTTACGTGAGGGAAGAATGGGGCGGGAGATCCACAGGCGGATCTGTGAGGCGTCTGCAGTGATGTGGTCTCTGCATCGGTCTGTCGTGGTGAAGAAAGAGCTGAGTCAAAAGGCTCAGGCTAATTTTCCTTTTTCTGCTTATATTTTCCTGGTTTTATTTTGGTTCACCACAGAACTTTAATAATTACCCTGACTTTTTTATTTTTTAAATTTAAACCAATAATGAAATGCTTGTTTATCAAACGTAACAATGTGTCATAACTCAAATTTTTGTTTCAGCTGTGTGTCTGGTATTTTAGTTTTTATGTCTGTTATGTGTCTTTTTGTGGTCATTTATTTTCTGTTTGAGGTTATCTGCTTTACTTTGTGGCCTGTTCACTCATCTGAGGAGTTTTTATGTTTGCATCTCTGTGTTTTTAATCGATGAACCTTACAGAAGCCTTATTTTGGCCACTTGTCGCTTCTAACTTTGGTCAAACTTTTCTAGGGATGTTGTAGCTGGATTTTATCACCTTAAGTCAGTTTAAAGCTCACTGTTTCCGTCTCTTTTTGGCATAATGCAAAGCTTAGAGAACCAGAGCTCACTGGTTCATATCCACTGTTCAGATCATAGAGTGGTATGAAAAACCTCATCCAACTTTCCAGTATCTCATTAGATCACCATCGACGATGCAGTCATTGAACCAGAGCTGTGCCTTTAGGATTAGAAAGATACAAACACTACCTCCATAGACTGTTTTTAGGAACGTCGTCAATCCAGAGAATCTGTTTTTAATTCCCACAGTAAGTGCTGCTGTGACACGTGGCTCTCTGAAAATTAAATAATCATTTTATTGACTGAAGTCAAACACTGGCCACTTATTGGACAATTTAGCTCAGATTAGCTAATCCATATCCCAGAGGAAAGAGGAGGAAGGAAGCATAGCTGGATTCATTTAGTCACACCTTATGAGTTTAATAGATTAGATTTACAGTAAGATTGAGCCTGGAGCAGAGGGAATCCCACTGAGGGAACTTTTTAATGTGTCCTTTCAAAAGAAAACACGCTGATTTAATTTGGACTGGATCGCTTTCACAGTGACCGTGATGTCTGCTTTAGAAAACACCAGAAAGAAAATGTGCACAATTGAATATTGGAGCCATGGGCTTAAAGTGTGATGCTTCATTTCACACACATATAAATATAAACACACACTCACACACATGGGCTTGAGCACTCTGAGCGTGCTGAGGGATTTATGGTCTCCGTTGTTGTCCAGCTCTCAGGGAGAGTTTCCAGTTCACGTTTCCTCCTGTGAGCAGCAGAGATGAGAAACAGAGGGGCCCCTGGTTCAGCTCCATGTTCCTGCAGGATTCTTTGACTTACAGAAAACATGGAGGACATGCTGCAAACATTAAATTTCATGCTGCAGTTTCATGTAGCAGTCAGTTCTCTTCACCTTCAAAGGTCTGTTCTGAGTGAGACAGAGACTCCACAGTCCTGCTGCTCGGCTCAGTAAGCCCAGCCTGCACCATTAAGCTCACCTCAGCTCACCTGAGCCTACAGCTGTTGCTCCTCTGTTATCGAGCCTCTCCTCCTCACACACTCACTGCCAAACTCTCCTTTGCCTTTTCAGTGCACTTCCACTCAAACTGACTCCCCTCTGCTGACCCTGGTCACCTCTGACCCGCCGGCCAGGTTGATCAATGAAAATCACCTCAGCAGTCTATCTGCAGCCGTGACTTCATGAGTCACAGCTTCTCATTTCTGTTTGGCTCCACTCCTGAACACAAACAGACACAAATCATTTAGAGAGAGAGAAAAAAGAGAAGTTGAGAGACAGATAAAAATACAAGGAAAGAAAATGACCTTATCAAATACTAAACAACCCCAAACATCAGAACCGTCTCTTACAGATGTTGTTCTACTGAACAGAGGGGGAACAGTGGATCAGAATTTAACTTTTTATTTCTATTTTAACTTTTAATCCCTTACTGAGGGCATTAAATTTAATAGCAGCTTATCTGTTATTTCCATTCAAACGAACTGTTAACACTGGTCATGTTAAACCTGTTGAAGGTCCAGCTGTTCTCCTCTTGCATCCTCACTATATTGCCAAAAGTATTCACTCACCTGCCTTGACTCGCATATGAAGGATTTAGGTGACATCCCATTCTTAATCCATAGGGTTTAATATGACGTCGGTCCACCCTTTGCAGCTATAACAGCTTCAACTCTTCTGAGAAGGCTTTCCACAAGGTTTAGGAGTGTGTTTATGGGAAGTCAAGTTCATCCACACCAAACTCTCTCATCCATGTCTTTAGGGACCTTGCTTTGTGCACTGGTGCACAGTCATGTTGGAACAGGAAGGGGCCATCCCCAAACTGTTCCCACAAAGTTGGGAGCATGGAATTGTCCAAAATCTCTTGGTATGCTGAAGCATTCAGAGTTCGTTTCACTGGAACTAAGGGGCCAAGCCCAGCTCCTGAAAAACAAGCCCACACCATAATCCCCCCTCCACCAAACTTTACACCTGGCACAATGCAGTCAGACAAGTACTGTTCTCCTGGCAACCACCAAACCCAGACTCGTCCATCAGATTGCCAGATGGAGAAGCGTGATTCGTCACTCCAGAGAACGTGTTTCCACTGCTCTAGAGTCCAGTGGAGCTAATCTGAAGGTCACATGAAGTTTGGAGGTCTGTAGCCATTGATTCTGCAGAAAGTTGGCAACCTCTGTGCACTATGCACCTTGTCCACATCGGTACACTTGCAATTTTAGTATAGATTTTATGCACTGTTTTGCATTGATGTGTGTGTTTGAATGTTGAATTAAATAAATACAGATATTTTTTTCTTTTTCAGTGATCAACCGGATCAATAGATGGTGTCTGCTGGATCTTGAAATGGTTTACATAGGAATCCCAAGAATCATAATGCTCTAGAGCGAGTAATAGTAACACAGCAGTTTTTAAATACACTATATTGCCAAAAGTATTCACTCGCCCATCCTAATAGTTGAAATCAGGTGTTCCAATCACTTCCATGGCCACAGGTGTATAAAATCAAGCACCTAGGCATGCAGACTGTTTCTACAAACATTTGTGAAAGAATGGCTCGCTCTCAGGAGCTCAGTGAATTCCAGCGTGGTACTGTGATAGGATGCCACCTGTGCAACAAGTCCAGTGGTGAAATTTCAGCAATCCTAAATATTCCACAGTCAACTGTCGGTGGTATTATAACAAAGTGGAAGCGATTGGGAACAACAGCAACTCAGCCACCAAGTGGTAGGCCATGTAAAATGACGGAGCGGGGTCAGCGGATGCTGAGGCACATAGTGCACAGAAGTCCCCAACTTTCTGCAGAGTCAATCGCTACAGACCTCCAAACTTCATGTGGCCTTCAGATTAGCTCAAGAACAGTGGTAGAGAGCTTCATGGAATGGGTTTCCATGGCCGAGTAGCTGCATCCAAGCCATACATCACCAAGTGCCACTGGACTCTAGAGCAGTGGAGACGCATTCTTTGGAATGACGAATCACGCTTCTCCATCTGGCTATCTGATGGACAAGTCTGGGTTTGGTGATTGCCAGGAGAACAGTACTTGTCTGACTGCATTGTGCCAAGTGTAAAGTTTGGTGGAGGGGGGATTATGGTGTGGGCTTGTTTTTCAGGAGCTGGGCTTGGCCCCTTAGTTCCAATGAAAGGAACTCTGAATGCTTCAGCATACCAAGAGATTTTGGACAATTCCATGCTCCCAACTTTGTGGGAACAGTTTGGGGATGGCCCCTTCCTGTTCCAACATGACTGTGCACCAGTGCACAAAGCAAGGTCTATAAAGACATGGATGAGAGAGTTTGGTGTGGATGAACTTGACTGGCCTGCACAAATTCCTGACCTCAACCTGATAGAACACCTTTGGGATGAATTAGAGAGGAGACGGAGAGCCAGGTCTTCTTGTCCAACATCAGTGTGTGACCTCACAAATGCGCTTCTGGAAGAATGGTCAAAATTCCCATAAACACACTTCTAAACCTTGTGGAAAGTCTTCCCAGAAGAGTTGAAGCTGTTACAGCTGCAAAGGATGGACCGACGTCATATTAGACCCTATGGACTAAGAATGGGATGTCACTTAAGTTCATATGTGAGCCAAGGCAGATGAGTGAATACTTTTGGCAATATAGTGTATGTAAAAAAACAGGTGTAGTGGAAAAGAGGGTCCTTGTTAATCTTTCCATCACAAATTAGTTTTGGTGAGCATCAGCTGTAGACGTCTATTAAAGCGAGTGTTTTGCAGTGTCAATTTTGTCAACTAAAACTATGACTAAAAATGTTCGTTGACAGCCTTTTTTTCCATGACAAAACTAGACTAAGACTAACAAAAACAGATCTGTGATGACTAAAACTGACAAAACTAAGTTTAGTTCTCGTCAAGATGACTAAGGGTGCGTTCACACCAGAGCTGTTTGGTCCGCTTTAACCGAACTCTGGTCTGTTTTCCCGGATAGTCCGGTTCGTTTCGAGTGGTGTGAATGCCTACACGAACACTGGTGCAGACCAAACAAGCGGACTCTGGACCGCCTGAAACAGATGGTCTCAGTCCGCTACCGCTGCGTTCACACCTCCAACGAATCCTGGTGCGGTTCGTTGGAGGTGTGAACGCAAAGCAGGCCTACTTGTGAACCAAAGGCAGGATGAGGCATAAACCGTAATGATGTATGGATTTGTATGTGATTTAATATGCTCAAATACATGTTGGCACTTCCCTTGGTGTCTTGGTAGCCATGGCAAGTCTGTGCTGATTTATTCATCTCGTGTAAAGGACGACATGCTGGACAGCCCACCACCTTGCCAGCTGCTCATAATGCCACAATGCAAGATCAGAAACCACAAGGCAGCGTAAATTCTGTGTTTTTTCATTGTTTATGTGGAAGAAAAGACTGGCGGAAGGCGTTTCGTCTTCTTCTACACCTTCTTTTCTTCTTGGTCGCCGTTTGTTTGTGGCGACAGCGCCCCTAGCGGGCAGAGGTGGTAGGTGTTCAGACAGTTTGGTCCACTTGACCAAGAGAGCAGTGTGAATGCGAACCAAACCAAAGGAAAGTGCAACAACGTTGCCATTTCTGTTCCAAAACGAACCAAGTCCCCGGACCATCAAGTGTGAACACGACCTAAAACTAGACTAAAATGTAGTCTAGTTTCAGTCGGCCAGTCAAAATTCATGATATTTCTCCACTGTGGGTAAATCTGTCAAAAACAATGCAGCTGTATCTATTCTGCCTCTCAGCTGTAGAAAGCAGGGACCCCAGGTTTGGCAGAGTGCAGAGAACACACTACCATGATTTGGAACCAGATTTAGGCAAGAAAATAAATGCTTGGACTAAAAGTAAAGACGAAAACGTGAGGACTTTTATGGACTTAAACTTGACTAAAATGTTTTCAGTTTTTGTCAACTAAAACTAAACTAAAACTAAAAACAGTAGAAATGACTAAAATGGGACTTAAACTGAAATGCATTTCATTTAAAGACTAAAATTAAAAATAGCTGCCAAAATTAACACTGGTGTTTTGGTGAACATGAGAGTCAGCTGGAGGGTTTTGGTGGACTTTGGGCGACATTTTGACCGCATCTAGAAACTTTCTAAACTTCAGCATGCAGTGGTTTGTGATGTGTCAGTGCATGTTTTGCCATATTGAAGGTGAACAATCCAGGTGCAAACCTCAGCGCAGAGGTCAGTGGATGAGTTGTCTAAATAATGGGTGTGATTTGGAAGTGACGTTAATTAAACCAGTCAGAGTGTAAACAGTCATTAGTGAGCACGCCTACCAACTATCACAATGGTATTTTTATGTCTTTATTTCTTAAATAGACCGAGCTTCATCTTGCACTTTAAATTTCTCTCCTCTCACTGAGCAGGACCCTGTGTGCAACATGCTGATGGAGGTTTTAAGTCCTGTTCCACAGAAGCATTCCCACATGATGAAAAAGATCAGGTTAAAACTTCTGTATAGGAACAAAAGCTTACCTTCAGTTATTTTAAAACTCTCCAGACACACCAGCATGGTCAGACAGGATTTATGTTGATTTGTCTTTGGTGGTTCCAACATAAAATGCATGAAAGTGTGTGAGACTTTGTATGTACAGAACAAATGTTCAGGCACGGAGAAGAGCTTGGAAACAGAAACTAGCATACTGCTCTCTCCTGTTAAGGCCTTTAGCAGCATGCACTGTCATTAAGCTGTGGAGAAGGGTGCTGCTGTAAACCCTGATGAGTGGAATGAGCTCTGTAGTGCAGCAGGAACTCACCAACCAATGCTCTCTAAATATTCTGCTGCACCCAAGACTTTAGACCAGTGTTACTCAACGTGTGGCTCTTGAGCCACATGTGGCTCTTTTGTAATGATTTGTGGCTCTTTTATGTCTGAATTTGAAATATAATTCCCTCAGAAACCCTTTAAAAAGGGAAACTTTGACTTCAGAAGTTATCCATTAATCAGTTTGTTTCCTAAGCTTTTACAGTTGGCTTTAATTGTCAACCTTATTTTTTTATCTTTATATTTCCATTGCCCTTATTTGCATTTTTGCCCCTATTTTCCTTTTTGCCACTTTAAATTCATGTTTACTGCTTTAAGCCCACTTTTGCCACTTTTTTGCCAGTTTTAGACTATTTGTATCCTGTTTATACCCTCTCTTACCAAATTTGTGCCTCTTTTATATATACATTTTGACCCTTTTGACCCATGTAACTTTTTTTTGGTCACTTCTACCCCATTTTTGTCACTTTTTCTTCCTATTTTTTCACCCAATTATTACAATTTTAAGCCTACTTTGCCCCTTTTCAACCATTTCTGTCCCTTTTTCCATTTTTTTGCCACTTATAATCTATTTTTCCAGCTTCAAGCCCACTTTAGCAATTGTTTTTTTTGCCACTTTTTGCCTATTTATCCCCTTTTTACCAGTTTTAGCCTTTTTATCCTGCTTTTTGCCATTTGCAATTTTTCCCCCTTGTTTGCCATTATTTACCACTTTTCACACATTTTTGCTGCCTTTTGCCATTAAATTCCACTTTTTTCCCTATTGTTGTCCATTTTTCCTGCCTTTTTTGCTGCTTTTTGCCTGCTTAGTTGCTTTTCACTCATTTTTTTTGCCATGTTTTTGTCGCTTTTTAATCTTTTTAGCCACCTGTATCTTTTTTTGTCACTTCCAACATAATTTCTTTTTCATTTCCTGGTTTATGCCACTTTTTCTACCCATTTAAGTCACTTTTCACCCAGTTTTTGCCATTTTATGCCTACTCTGCCCCTTTTTCACCCACTTTCACCCCTTTTCTCCACTTTTCACCACTTAGACTGTGGCTCTTGCAACAGTATTTTTCAATAATTTGGCTCTTTGCTTGAGCAGGGTTGAGTAGCACTGCTTTAGACTTTAGACCTGGTCTCAGGTGGTTTTACAGCTCTGCCATTACTGCATCTTCCTGTGACAGGAACCCTCCAGCCTGACTAGCCCTTGTTTTAGGATTAATGCACCCATAGATGCAACAGGAACTACATGTTCAATTGCTCTCTAAACGACATGGGTGCAAAAAATGACAACAGGTGGAAAATTGAAAAGACACCTGCACAACACTTAAACTCTCAGTCACATGAGGGGGCCGGTAATCTTTCATTGGAGTTTAAGTGGGAAAGTCCTGCAGCGAAGGTTCTGGTGGATTATGGGTCTCATATGGAGGCTTACAGTGGACACTGATTATACAGCGTGTTCTAATGGACTTGAGTCTCAAACAGAGGACTTAGTGGACTATGCATAGGGCCTTATTAAGTGGACTCTGAGTCTCCCAGAGGTTTCTGGTGGGAATCCAGCTGACTGACACCCAGCAGCTTCAGCCTCAGTTCCAGTTCAGGTCAAGGAGGTGAGAGGATATGAACTGCACATGTCTCCAGTATCTCGCTCGGCACGAGAAAACATTCCCATCATTCTAGCTCATTGACATTCAGATCAGCCCCGCATTGAGCGTTTATCTTGTTTATGGGTTGTGAAACCTGGAATAAATCAGCAGTGTGGAGAGCAGCGCTGCCAAGCTCCCAGTGACGTTATCAACCTCCGCCATGAATCAGAAACACGGGAGGCATTATTTCTGCTCTGCTCCGAGCCTCTAATTCTTCCTGACAAGCGAAGCCCGAACTTGTCAATCATTTCATCCCTGATTGCTAACAGATATGTGGAGGTCTAACAGGCTTCTCTGAGCTGTGGTGTCTTGATCGATAGGTTTTTATAAACAGCTTCACCTCCGGCCTCTCCCTCTTCAGAAAACACATCTAAGAGCTACAGGAGGTCTCAGCGTTGGACCAACAGAGACTGGCTGGAGCTGTCGATGCATCACTCAGAGCTCACAGAAACTCATAAACACATTTACATCAGCACTTTTCATTGCTCAAACAACTTTTACCATCGTAACATAATAATCTGTGCTGATGAAAATGACCCACCGTTAACGGGGTTATACATGCACACATCATACTGCATTCAAATATAATAAATCATCTTACGTGGAGGATTTTCCTACCGAAACTACGATGCCTACAAAGCAAGTATGTGTGGCATCCAGACCTGACAGCATGCAGAGAAAAATGTATGTTTACAGAGCAGATAAGGACAAAATGGTGATAGGAGAAATATTTTTAGGAATGCTATCAGTGTTAGAATAAAACGTCTTTCTGTCTATCCTTCTTTTCAGTCCAGAAACAACGATGGATGGTGACAAAATGTGGTTCAGACATTCACGTTTCAGTCATGATAACTGTAAAGCTCTGTAGGTTCTCTGGTGCATTAAAGGAGACTGTGTTCGCTTTAATTTCACAAACACTGACAACTTTTGTGTAAGCTGGTAAAGGTTGAAGTAAAATCCACCAGGTAAAAAGATCGTCTCTAAAATGCTACCATGGTTGTGTGGTTCATTTGCTCATGCTAGAAGGTTCTTGGTTTCATGCAGGGCCTTTCTGTGTGGAGTTTGCGTGTTCTCTCCATGCATGTGTAGTTTCTGCTCCAGCTTCTAACCTTGCAAAGCAGATGGATTGGCCGTGATCCATTTCTGTCATCCGGCAGATTCATCTTGCAAAGCTTAAAGCTGATACACAGTAAAAAACTGGATTGTTAATATCTCAGTGTTAAAGACCCTGTATGTGACCAAACCTGGTAAAAACTCCTGCAAGTCGTCTGAGGTCATTTTTGAGTTTTTTACACAGTTTGAAGTGTAGATTCCAAGCTTTCAAGTGGTGTATCACACACCCCAATCTGAGCATATTTTAAAAAGATATGCTCATTTGAATGTTAACTTCTAGTTTCTGTTTGTTCTGAGAAAACCAGGCTCAAAGTTTCAGGACTTTTCATACCATCAGGCAGGCCAGGTAATGGGCGTGAACAATAGGGCCACATTTACATAAAGCCCACCCAAAACAAGCTTCTGAATTGGACTGGTGACGCTCATCAAAATATTCCCATAGGAAATCCGCCTTCATCAAACTTTCACTGTCGAGTGATCCTGAAGTTGTCCCAAGTCTGTCTGCAAAGTCCATTAACCCCTGATAATTGGACACTTTGAAGGCCATTAACCTGCTTATACCATGGCCAATGAAAATAATTAATAAAACTACTAATTTACAATTTCATACGTTTTGTGATCAAAATAGAAAGTTTTACAAAAAAAACTTCTTTCCCCTAGCAACGTCTGAGGGCTTGACTAATAACTGGAGTAGCCATTCCAATCCCATAACGTTCTTAGGGAATGTAAATGTTATTCAATACTCCAGTAAATAGGACAGGCCATAGATACCAAGTCACAACGGAACAAAAAAACTAGTCCGCTCAGCACACTTTCTGAACGGATTTATCAATGAAATGACATGAAGACAAGTGAGACGGAGAGTCATGTGATCAGACTATAAACCTGTACATTAACATGAACAGTCATCTGATAAAAATCTTAGTTTTAGCAGACCAGCTGTTTGAATACACAGAATAATTCCTCCTTCAGCACTACGAGGTCACAGACGTGAAACAGAGCTGTCCACGCCCTGCAGGTGCTGATTCTCCGTCAGACATGTCAATATTTATCAGATATTATCATGCTGATTTATCAGTAGCATTTTCTTTTGTCTCTGCAAAGAAATAATGGCTTTTTTTTGTTTTGTTTGTGTTATTTGAATGTTCTGACAATAGTTTATAGCAGTTAGAACAGAAGGAAGTGAGTTTTTTTGCGACACTCACTTCTCAGTGTTAAGGTGAGCCTGGAGAGAAGATGTACGTCTGCTAGCAGAGTCGGTTTGCTCAGCGTTTCTAACGTGCATATCCAGCACTAGGCCGAATTATTAACGGAGGAATAATCACACAGTAAGGCATCAGCTCTGCTCTGACTGGATCTTGTGTCCTCTCTCTGAGAGGGAGAAAACTTTATTGACACATGCCAATAGACACACAGCACAGGCGCATTTTGTCACATATATCCAGTGCACATCACTGGCTACTGTCGCTGCTCATTTACATAAGTAAACACAGAACAGAACCTCTCATTACAGTTGAGAGCACATATACATATTCGTGTTTATGTCAACAATGTCGGATATAAAAGATAAGACCGTTTAGGTTACATGTCTTAAACCTAGAGTCTGTCATTTTATTTATGTCAGTGAAGTGACGGTTGATGACGGTCCATAGGCTTCTTAGGCTGGCAGTGTTGTACTTCCTGCTCAGAAAATATGACTGTTTCAGGTTGCTATAGTTACTCCTAACGGAATAATGGCTAACGGCTGCTGCGCATTAGTTTGGAACAGTGAAAAGATATTTTTTGACCAGGACGACTTGAGAAGTTTGAAAAGTGTCCATATGTCAGAAGTTAATTGACACCAATGGAATTTCCAGAGCCAATCAGAATCGAGAATTCACCAAGACCATGATATAATTTAATTTAACTCCCAGTGTAATTTTACATCATTCTGGGTTAAATGGTCTTCAGTCTTGGAGTTATTTGACAGTGTCGATCCATTCAACCCTGCAGAGAGTCAAATGATCTAAACTCCGCCTACTGCCATTACAAATCCGCATAATTTACATGTTTTGTAAAGTGTTTAGTTGTGTTTAGATGATTTCTGTTGAACAGTAATCATTGCTAGGCTCCATTTGCTTTGAGTTTTTTAGGTTTTTAAACTTTTGCACCATAAGTGAAATTGTTTACTGAGTAGTGACTTCCTGTCTGCAGTGTACAGGTATGTAACATGTCATTGAAATCATTTATATGAGTGAGCGAGGTGTAAGTAATACTAAACTAAGGCTACGTTCACACTGCAGATAAAAGCGAACTGAATCTGATTTTTTTTGCTCACATGTGATTCAGTTCTGATTTTATTCTGACAGTGTGAACAGCACAAGTCACATTGAATCTGACCTTTTCCAATCAGATTCAGGCCACTTTTATATGTGGCTCTAAATCAAATAAATATCTGATCTTTCGGAATTTGACTGCAGTGTGAACGGCCTATCAAAGTAAATCAGATCGGAGGAAAAAAAAAAAAATCAGAAGTGAACGTTAAGGCCTGCGGTGTGAATGTAGCCTATGAGTCTTGTTTATGCAAATGACTTGCAATAGCTGTTTCAGTGAAAAGTTCGTGCAGTTCATTTAATATTCAGCTGATCAAGTGCTTTACTAAACAGGGGCACAGATGTCCAAGTGGTTTAAAGGTCACATATTTTACCCCTTTAGGACAAGTTTATATTGGTCTCAGAGGTCCCTGAAACATGCCTATGAAGTTTGTTGTTGAAAAAAACACTCCAGTATCCCGCATGTGTAGCATGCTAATGCTAGCTCAGTGAAAGAGCTGCTATTGAAATAGTTTGATTAAAATGCGTTTTTTTTTTTTATCCATCATCTTCAAAGTTTTATTATCTGTTAGCTGAAGCTTAGTTAGTTCATGCAGGACACAGTAGTCATACACCATGTGATCAGCTGACAGCCAGCTGATTTCAATGATCACCTCCCAGCCAATCACAGCTCTTTCTCTCAACACAGCAGTGTGTTTACTTTTTGACATACTTCTCAGTAATCCCTGCTTGCATTAATGCTGATGCACTATGCAGCTGCTGATAAAGCTTCACCTCCTCCACCCCAGCCTCCTCCTTTATCACACCCTCATATTGAGATACATGCTACTATGAATTAATCGCTTTTGAAGTAAATTTATTCTATTCAATACACATTGTCATAATTGTATCCAGCCATATAGGCATTTCTAGCCATGCACTCCCTGGAAGGTCAAAGCAGGCTGCTTCATTAACTCAGGGAGCATCTTTAGAGCAGAGCCTTCTCCGCCATGTAAATCTGTAGATCCATTTTGCAATAAAATGGTTAAATGTGTGATGACACTGTTCCTGAATGAATGAATCTATATTACTGAAGCACCATCCTGTCAGAGCCTTTCACTGAAGAAAGCGTTTCTTCGTGCTTCCTTGAGGATATTAAAAGCAGATGAACCAGCGGCAGGAAGTGCAGGGACATTAAAATATCAACTAGAGTTTCAGAGTAACAAATCACTGTCTGATTTGAGTTTAATTTGAGCAGTAACTGACTGACTGTTGTTTATTTACAATAACAATCACATCTGAACAACAGATCACAGTGATTGATTACCCTACTGTAAGTTTGTCTTCAGGAAAATGATCAATTCTAGTCAGTCAGGCTGGACCCTGCAGAGACCACAGCTCACTCTGAAGAAAGCAGGATCCACTGAAGTATGTTGGACTCCCTAAAACTGGATGTTGATTGGCTGTGTCAGCTGCACATTACAGCAGCCATGGGGACTGTGAAAGAAGTGAGAACACTATGGCAAAAGAGACAGAGAGTCCCTCAGATGGTCAGAGATCAGTGGAACTATGAGAAGAACCAAGTGCCAGCAGAGATCACTGAGTCTGAGTGAGCAAGGTGACACCAGGACTTTACATGGTTCAGGTAGACCTGAAGTCAAAAAACAGATCCTCCTTTACCTCAACAAGAAGGAGAAGCGGGACGCTGGTTAAAAGATGAAGAAGAAATATAGGAAACAGAAGAAGAAGACGAAGAAGAGGAAGGACAGGGGGAAGTGAGAATGAGTTAAAAAGAATCCATCAAAGAGGTAAAGAAGTAAATATAGAAAATAAAAACCTGTGAAGAGTATGGGCAGGAAGGGAAGAGGAAGAATGGAGAATATATGGAAAGAGAAAAAAGGGAAGATGAAAAAGCAGATGTAAATTAGGAACAAGAAAGGAAGACAAGGTGGACAGAGAGGAAATAATTCAGCAGTAGAAGAGAAATGGGGTAAAGAATAAGAGGGGGGGTTTAAGAAAAGGAATAAGAAATGAGGAGGAGGAGGAGAGTAAAAGGGAAGAAAAAGAAAACAAAGTAAAAGACGAGAAGGGAAAGAGAAAAGATGACTATGATAAAAACAACAAAAACAGACAAAGTGAAGAGGAAAAAGAAAGAAGAGGGAGAGCAAAGATGGATGTCATGAAGAGGGAGTAGGTTGAGGTGTGGAAGAAGACTTCAGGATGAAGGAGAAGAACCTGAGGAAGGGAAGAGATTTATGACTAAAAAAAGAAAGGAAAAGGAAGATAAGGAAGTAACAGAAAACAAAAATAAAGCCACTTATAGAGAAGAAGAAGAAGAGGGAGGAAAATAAAAATAAAGAAAAGAGGAAGAAGAGGAGGAGGTAAAGAAAAGAAACTCAAAAGAACAGTTGATATTTCTCGGCTGGATGGTTGATCTCTCAGGAGGTCTGTTTCTGTGGAGGCAGCTGATTGGATCCATCTGGATCAGATCTGCAGGGAGCAGATAAATCCTCAATACTGGTTTGTGCTGGTTCACTCCCAGTGAGCCCAGTGTGACTGCTCACTCCTGACTGACACGTGAACACTGACAGTGAGATGCTGCATACACTTAAACATTAATAATCTATGTTAGTGTGTGCCTTATGACACAGATACAGTAATACATCACTGTGTCATGATACTATAAATGCATCCTAACTCAAACTCACCATCACAACACATGACCGTACCAAAGGCCAGGATAAATCTCAGCACTGGAGTTACAGAGCTGCAGGCCATTCGTCCAAGACACCAAATCTTACAGAACGGAAACACACGCCAAAGGTTTCAAAATAAAATCAGATTGGACTTCTGCTGAGAGTTGAGGCAAGGGTTAAGGTAATGGTTAGGAAACCAAAAGCTTAACCCTTAGAGCTCACATGGCACGGATCAGTGCCGCAGGCACACCCCTTTACAAATTGCTTGGTAGCTTTTGAAATGTAAGTCGTAGACACTAATTGTTTTTTCCCATGAAAGCTCTGTGTTGTCCTTTCTAAATATGTTCTTCATGCCGTCGTAGCTCTTAAAGAACATTTTCTTGTGAGCCTGGAACCTGGCTGACTTTGCGGGGTCTCTGAGGACAGTGTTGTGGTAGACAACATGAAGTGACACAGTTACATTATTAACTTTTGAACCATAAGTCATAGACACTCTTTTTTTTCCTCTGAAAGATGACCATTTTGCCTTTCGTTTGCTACCCTCAATGTCTCCGTAGCCCTTAAGGACGCCGTGAGCCTGGAACTTCGGTGACCTTTCAGGGTCTTTAAAGATTAAATCCACTGCGTTAGATCCGATAATGAGCATCTTTTTGTCAATTTTTAATCCATTTTCGATCATGTACTTTGGCTTTCTTCAGTTGGTAGTGCTATATTTGTTGGGGGAATGTTTACATGCAATGCATTTTGGGAGGGGCTGTCCTTCAATAGCAAGATGTTACATCCCTACTGCTTAATCTAACTGCAAAAAAGCGCATGGACTTTTTTTGTATACATGTAGATGTTTTGTTTTGTAGTTTATTACCTCCGCCAAGGAGGTTATGTGATCAGGAGGGTTAGTTTGTTTGTTAGCAACATAACTCAAAAAGTTATGGATGAGATGGGAGATAGGGCTAATGGCAGAGGTCTGCGTTCTCCGAGTGCTTTTCTAGTTTCTTCACTGTTTTGTCCTCAGGAGATGGGAGAAAAAATCTGTGCAAAGAAAAGGCTTTGTCACTATTGTTTACTGTGTGTTTTCAATCAAAATCAATTACAAAATGTCTAACAAAGCTGAGTAAACTGGGGGCGCAGGTTGAGTGGTTAAGGCACGCCCCATGTACGCGGACGGCAAGGGTTCGAATCCGGCCTGAGGCCCTTCACCGCATGTCCCTCCCCTGCTCCTGTCCCTGTTTCCGACTCTATCCACTATCCTCCTCTATCAAATAAAGGCCCAAAATAAAACCTTAAAAAAAAAAAAAAGCTGAGTAAACTGTCTGCTGACAGGAAAAAGCTTTTCTTCCATGAAAACATTCTAACACAGCAAGCATAGCTTACATAGCTCAGTTAGCTGCATAAGCTACAGAGATAATGTAGCTACGCAGCTAATTTAGCTAAAGCTAAGCTGATAAAGCTATGTAAGTAAAGCTATGTCTCTATGTAGCTGCTTTAGCTTTGTTCGCTAAAGCTCATGTTGCTGTATCTAATTAGCTACATTGGCTTATGTAGTAATCTTTATAGAGTAGCTAGAGTAGCTAAAGCTAAAACTAGCATACTGTTTTAGCTTTAGCTAAAACTAGCATAGTTACTCTAACAACTTCAATTCTAAAATGGTCATGTACATAATTTAACACCAGATTTAACCTCTGATCTTTTTTTTTATATTTCATTTTATTATTTATTTTATTTTATATAAAATGTTGCTTTGTCTGTGATGTTTGCAGTGTGGTTATTTCATGAGTATAATTGCAAGACTTTATTTATGAATAAAGTTTGATTAAAAAAATGTTGTACTGCCTGGTTATGGCACTTCTGTTCTGAAAGAGACAGCGTCTCAGGTGAGAGGTCTGTGAAAGTGGTCATCAGAGATGTATGGTCTGCAGCCGGACTGTCTTGGTTTTATCTGTTCTCATGCCAAAAATCACACATGTATATCAACTTCCTGTCATTTTACCACAAATTAATCCACCGATTCCTTGATCAATAAATGTGTATCTACCAGAATATAATTTCCTTGTAATGAAAACAGTCTGGGGCTTCTTGAGGGGCTTAATCTTTGGTCCGGGCGTCCTTCCAGGGAGTTTTTATTCAATCATAATCTAATAAGATGCTTTTTAAATATTATTTTACAACTTTTATTTACACTCAGTAAAACATGTTCTTCATTTCTGAGGCACACTTATAATAATGACTTTATCTGGAGGCTCCTTGGTGCATGGGGCCTCAGGTGAGTGTCTGACTTTGCCTTCAGCAAAAGTAAATGTGATCTAAATCAGGCTTTAATTACAGCAGTGCTGCATTCTTCTTCTCTGTTTTTGTACAGCCGTTTCAGGACACTTTGAATGTTTCACCCCTAAGCTGAAACTGAAAAGCATCGAGGTCTTCACTGAATTTGGAAAAGTTACTTCAACATAAAGATCACAGCACAGTATGATTCATTTTATATAAGAGTTAAGTGACATCTTTAACTGGATCATTTGGTTTAGCAAAAATTAAAAAAAAAAAAACAGCTACAAGGTCTTGGAAACAGAAAACCTGCATGATTTTTCAGTTTGGAGACTTTCCAAATTCTGCATCAGTCAATGAGAGGGATTCTGCTGTCTTGGTTTTATTGCAGTGTTAAAATAGAGCTGAACGGCGCTACATCGTTTCAGTGTCAGGCCAGCTCTCATTTAGTCCATCTGCATGGATAAATAAATAATTCATTTCCTGACAGTCCATTTAACTTCCATCAAATGTTGACAAACAGAAGAAACTTCACAGACATTATGAATATTGTGAGATGGGAGAAGGAAAAGTCTAAGTATTTCAGAAGAAGAGTGGACATGACTTCTTGGTGTCAGAGGTTATAGGAGAATATCTTAAAGGGTCTCTATCTAAAGACCATTAGGGGGCGACACCAGGAAACAAGCCTACAGTCACATGACCTAGTTTATGTTCCTAATGAGTTTTTGGCCTCTTCTGTATTTCAGGTAATCTTTGAAACATCCTGATGTTCATTTAGTAATTTATGATCCCATCTAAAGGGAAAGTCAGACTGGTCTGAAGCTGCTTCGCCTCTTTAAGGGTTCATCTAGTTTCACATTTTTGGTGATGTTTATGTGGCAGGGTGGAAAAGAGATGATACTACTCCTGTCATAGCCTCTCTACATTGGCTCCCTATAAAATCTAGAATAGAGAGTTCTTTGAGTTATATGAGTAGGTTCACCAATTATTCAGGACATATTTAAAGTATTAAAAGTTTTCTCTCTTTTTCAGGAGATTTTTGACACCAATCTTTGCTGACACCACTGAATAAGATTGATTCATTTCTACTGGGCAGTGAGTTAGTTGTAGAAATCATGTAGTTAAAGGAATCTACTGGTGCAGAAGGTGGTCTTTATATGCTATCAGTAGTATAGATTTATTTACATTGAATATAATTTTGATAAAATACTTTCAAATTGCACCTATCATATTTTTAAAGAACATAATTATATGAAGAAATAAACTATATTGCCAAAAGTATTCACTCACTCATCCAAATCATTGAAATCATTGTGTTCCAATCACTTCCATGGCCACAAGTGCATAAAATGAAACACCTAGGCATGCAGACTGTTTCTACAAACATTTGTGAAAGAATGGCTCGCTCTCAGGAGCTCAGTGAATTCCAGTGTGGTACTGTGATAGGATGCCACCTGTGCAACAAGTCCAGTGGTGAAATTTCCTTACTCCTAAATATTCCACAGTCAACTGTCGGCGGTATTATAACAAAGTGGAAGCCATTGGGAATGACAGCAACTCAGCCACCAAGTGGTAGGCCATGTAAAATGACGGAGTGGGGTCAGCAGATGCTGAGGCGCATAGTGTGCAGAGGTCACCAACTTTCTGCAGAGTCAATCGCTACAGACCTCCAAACTTCATGTGGTCTTCAGATTAGCTCAAGAACAGTGTGTAGAGAGCTTCATGGAATGGGTTTCCATGGCAGAGCAGCTGCATCTAAGCCATACATCACCAAGTACAATGCAAAGCATCAGATGCAGTGGTGTAAAGCACACCGCCACTGGACTCTTGGCCCCTTAGTTCCAGTGAAAGGAACTCTGAATGCTTCAGCATACCAAGAGATTTTGAACAATTCCATGCTCCCAACTTTGTGAGAACAGTTTGGGGATGGCCCCTTCCTGTTCCAGCAAGGTCCATAAAGACATGGATGAGAGAGTTTGGTGTGGATAAACTTGACTGGCCTGCACAGAGTCCTAACCTCAACCCGATAGACACCTTTGGGATGAATTAGAGCAGAGACTGAGAGCCAGGTCTTCTCGCCCAACTTTTGTGACCTCACAAATGCACTTCTGGAAGAATGGTCAAAAATTCCCATAAACACACTCTTAAACCTTGTGGAAAGCCTTCCCAGAAGAGCTGTTATAGCTGCAAAGGGTGGACTGCAATGGGATGTCACTTAAAGGAGACATATTTTACCCTTTTAGGACAAGCTTAAATTAGTCTCAGAGGTCCCCAAAACATGCCTGTGAAGTTTGAAAAAACACTTCAGTATTGGATTTTTGTACGTCTAAAACCCCCTCTATTTCAGCCCTTCTCAGAACGAGCCGTTTCTGTGTCTGTGGCTTTAAATGGTAATTAGCTGTCTGACTCCACCCCTGACCACACCCCTCTCAGGAAATGGATGCAGTATTCCTGGTACTACAGACACTTTTATCCAAAGTTTAGAACTTGACTGGGATTTGAACCATCAACCTTCCAGACCATAGACAGCAGGATAACCCGTTGAGCTATCCAGCATCTCAGCTGGTAGCTGTGAGGATCAGTAGAGGAGGGCGGGACTTTCCTCTACGTGGGGGAGGGCCAACCAAACCTGGGGGCGGGTGCTTACGCTCCTGGTGAGGTCACCAGGAGCAAAATCTGAGAATGGCTTGTTTCAGCACACATTTTCTGAAAGGTGTAGAAAGAGGGGGGAAAAGGGAATGGATTTTTCTGGTACTTGAGGGGATTGTTGACAGGCCAGGGGCACAAATTTGTGTTAGAAAAGGGGATTTTTGTATGTTTCCTTTAAGTTCATATGTGAGTCAAGGCAGGTGAGTGAATACTTTTGGCAACATAGTGTATTTGTAAATTATGTCTTCACTTATGGCTGAAGGTCCACATTTAACCCTATGTTAAATTGTAAGTTAAATTGTGTTAAGTTGTGTAGAGCATGGTGGTGCCGGCTTTAGCGTTGTTGCCTTATAACAAGAACGTTCCGGGTTTGCTTGCCTGGTTGTGTGTCTCCATGTCAGCCCTGTGTTTGATTGGCGACCAGTCCAAGGTGCACCCGCCTCTCTAACAGGATAAGCAGTATAGAAAATGAAAGGATGGATGGAAGTTGTGCCATTGTTCAGATGCTCCATGGAAATGTGGAGTCCTCTTTACCAGTAGAGCGTATGTCCAAACAAACCCAGATATTTTCATGATGTTCCCCCTTCATTTGACCAATCCCTGAGAAGCATTTTTAGTGCATTGTTTGATACTGTGCTGCCTCTGGTCTCATAATGTCTGTGAACAAACCAACAAAATAACTTCAGTTAAGTGCCATTAATTCTCCAACAGAAACAGAAGTGCATGAAAGTATGTCAAAGTGTTATGATGAGGGGATGACTGACGCTCGTACCTTAAACCTACAGCCAGTGTCTAATAAAGATTGTCAGGGAGTGGTGAGATGATTTTACTGTACACTTGGATAATATCTCTGCTCATGAAAAACAGAAGTGTAAGACTTCATTAAACAAACAACAGCATGACTGTTCGTGGTACCTCCAACAAGACAGCAACAACAGCATCTAAGGCTGCGATAAGTCTCAGCTGTTACAGATGACAACAGAGACAAAGCTATATAAAAGCTATGCTCATGACATTCACTTATTTTTGGAGGGAACAAAACAGGGAACTGAAGGACTTTGTATTATGTCTTAACAGCAGTTGAGGCTTTGGGCAGAGTACTGACAAAATCAGTTATCTGGATCTAAGCCGCTATCCACAAGGATGAGAATGGAACTACTCACACATCCGTCTAATATCTTCAATACTACAGCTATCATCTCAATGATATTTTCACAGATGGGTAGTTTTGAGACTTTGACTAAATCACTCTGATGCCGATGACTTCCTAACCCCTAATTCTTCATAGAAACTCAGTTCAGATAGAGGCGTCATGTCTAACTCCATTCAGAAAGCCATGAGAGCAGACACAAGCTCTCGCTCTGATCTCCTAGCACCACTGTGGATGGGATGTTTGCTCTTAAAGCCAGCAGCCACTTCACTCTGAGGCCGTCTGAGGCTGGAGTCTGATCCAAAGACTCAAGACAGGCTCAAAGTGTGAGCCAACGACAGAGCTGAGCTGAGCTGAGCTCTGCTGGATCGATATTTCTCTTGAACAGGAGTCATCAACTGCTGACAAAGGGACAGTATTTCCCTGGACGGATGATGTGGGGGGCATATTTTTAATACCCTGAAATAAAAATATATCTTTTAAAATCTAGACTTACAAAAAAGAACCTAAAACGTCAGACAGAAATGTGACATTTTTCAAGGTCCTCTTCATAAAGACTCTATTGCATCTTTAAATTCTAAGCCATTACATTAACAACACAGTTATGAATATGTTTTGTGCTTATAGTTGGACAAAAGTGTGTCAATAAAGAAAGTAAACTGCCGGTAGTATTTCTCATCACGATATGCAAATTAGGCTTTCTGAGTATTTTTAGCCTCGACTATGACATGGAGGAAACGTTGAGGATTCCCAGAGGTAGAAAAAGTAGACAACTGTCAGTCACTTTGGTTTAAACTTACTTAAGTAAAAGTACTGGCCTCTAAAATCTACTCAAATCAAAGTAAAAAGTGTTTAATTTAAAGTTAAATGCGACAAACATTGTGAGTTTTCAGGCAGTAATTTTGAGCACAATGATTCACACCTGACATCTGTCTAATCAAATCACATGAATCCCATCCTCCTAATTCAGTAGGCTGTTTAAGCTGCAAGATTTCCTGTCTCTTTCAATCACCTGCTGCCCTGGTTTAGCACTGTGCTCTCGTTTTACCCCACCTCCACCCCAGCATCCACCTGTTGACTGATGCCAAACTATGCAATGCTGCCATAATAAATGCTTGAAAAATTGCAAACGTGAACTTTAAGTAGTGAGTGCTTCTACTAAGGAGTTACAGAGGAAAGTATGATCTCTCCTTACTGATAATAACAACAGGAGAAGAGATCTCCAACCGAGTAGTTCAGGTGAAGTCACACCTCTATAATAAAGTTAAATACACAGCAAAATTGACAGTGTAAACTCATATAGAGTTAAATTAACGCTTTAAATGTATCCACACTACATAAAATCAAACTGCACATTTAGATATTTTACAATATAGCAGAACTGCATTGAATCCTGAAAATCTGGTGGGTCTCCTCTGGCAAGAACAAAGCAGAGATTCAGCATCACTGAAGGGAAATAAATACTGATGAAATGTGCACCATGCAACCTAAAATCACAGGTGGGAGGTAGATAACTTCACTCATGGTGCAAATGCAACTCTCATTAAAAACAACAATCTACCAGAAACATGACCAAAAGAGGGGCAGGATGGGAAACTCCACTCATTCTCTTGCTATGTGTGTCAGCAGAGATGGAAAAAGTACACAAGTAGAGTACTCGAGTAAAAGTACAGTAAGAAGCAAAAGTACTGACTTCAAAATGTACTCAAAAAAGTGCAAGTACCCAAAAAAATACTCAATTCAACCCTAACTAGACATAATACCAACAAAAGTGTGCACATGTCTAAACCATAATTGTGATTCATAACAAATGTTTGTATTGTTGTATATAATGTGGCATTCCTCAACATGGTGATGAAAGCTAACCAGAGTCTACATCGTTGTTGCGTTAGCATACTTTGCTAATAAAGCTGATTCTGAGTGCAGGCCCACTCTGGGCCCAGGACTCTATGGCCGCTGACTTCTGCAGTCTCAGGAATACATCTCAGTCATCTCACGTGCACATTTGCACAACATAATGTAGTAACTGTAACTGAAGAATGTTGCATTTCATATGTGTATGTGCACCAATTAACCTATCACCATACTAATTAGTAATGTAATCTGTGTGCTGTACTCACACGTTGAAGAAATGAATATTGTCATTGTAACTCAGATGGATACGCCCATTTCCTTGTTTTTCACTGGCAAATCCATCTTGCAAAGCTCCCATCTGAACTGTTTGGGCCTGGTTAGAAAGTGACAGGACCAATCAGCGACGAGGGACAGTACTTTCAGCATAGACTAAAGAAAAAAGCAAAAAACAAAGCAAAACAAGCAAGCAGCAAGAGCTGGTGCAGTTATGGAGGAAGAGATTAGCGTGGATGCTGCTAAAGCGCCAGTTTTATCAGAACTTGACAACATTTCTTTGTTAAAAGAAGAACAAAGAACAGCAGTGAGTTGCTTTCTTTTCAAAAATGACAAAAGTCGAGTACTTACACGTCTATAGTCGTCATGTTTCGTGTTATTCCTCAGTAGCTGCACATGCGCGGCTCAACAGCAGCTACATCACGTGTTTTGTTGCTCTGATTGGCCCGTAGAGATGTGACAGAATATTCACCCAATCACACTCCGAGTTTTTTTCAAAGCCTCTGCCTTTTCTCAAATGTTTCCTATTGAAGCTTCCCAGATAGATGTGTGAAACACATCTATCTGGCATGCCAGGTTATGCCACACCCTTACATACTGTATACTTCTGATCATGTGTAGTCAGCAGTCTTGCAGTCTTTACACATCTTGCAGCTATGCTATCAATACCTATAGACCTGTATAAACTGGAAAACAGTAAAACAAAGGTTACACGCTTGATTGGGCCATATTCAAATCACGTCTTCTGCTGACAACAGTGCTATGTAGCTGTAAGTTTTAGGACAGGTTTTGTTCTTGTACGAGTCAAAATGTATTGTTGCTTGAAATTGTATACAGGCTCATTTGTGTGCATCTGTTAAGATTTATATTTGTGTTGCATTATGTGATTTTGGGTTATAGTATAATTTGTACTTTTGATGTAAGTGCAAGTCATCATGTGGTAAAATGTGTCACTTCTGTGTAGAAGTTTGTGTAAATTATGTTGTGGTTAATATATGGGGGGGGGGGGGGGGGGGGGCTTAAATGCAGGAAACTTCTTATGAGTTTGTAAGCAGCTACTGGATGCCTTCCATCCATCCATCCATCAGCACTGGTGACGCTCAGACTGGGTCTCAGGCTAGGTTGGCTGGTCCTGGCCACGGGGCTAGCTAGCAAGAGCAGATAATAAAGATGTGGACTCAGTGGCGTTGAGCTGCGTTTCCAAAAGCATTGCCCTGTCCTCCAGGGCTGCAGAGAAACTACATTATACCCACGTAGGAGGAGGACGGGGAAAACCTGAATGTCAGGCACATCTAGCAGGAGAGGCAAACCCGAGCTAAGCCAGGCTAAATTGTGGTTAAAAGAAAACCTTAGAATGTACAAAAGGAGAATGATAAAACTCAAGAGGAAATAAATCAAGCATTAGTAAATAGGAAACATTTTAAGATGTCTGAGACGGAGTTGTTTTATTCCAAACTATTTTACAAACCTGGAGTGTAAGAGCTGACAATTAAAGAACACAGAGTATTAATCTACTCTGGATTCTGATCCATCAGCATGTCTGCAGACTTCAATGACCACGATCTGTTGTTTCTTGTGTGTAATTGCATGCAGATGCATAACTGAAGGCTGTCAGAGACCGGAGCTCATCCAGCGCTCTGACATGAAAATTTACAACTGACATGTTTGGCAGTAAAGTTAATCTAATGACAAATAGACATAATAACAATCACTATGTTTGTTTACAGCACAATGGACAGGCTTTCAAGCCTTCTTAATCTCTTTTTAAGTCTCATGAGCAGTCAGAGGAGAGCAGGACTTCACAGAAAACTGGCATAGGACTGTCGGACCCTCACCACTTCTGCTTATATCAACAACAACGCCTGAAACTGACCACCACACTTTTTAGGCAGAACTGGTATGTGAACCCAAATGCAGGACGCAGAGACTGAGGCAGGTAGAGGATCTATGATCAGTACTGGAGCTGAGAGTGTCTTGATCTGAGCACGGCTGGACTGTAGGGCAGCGATTCAGGAGCTTGATTCCAGAGTCCAGAAAAAAACAGAAGTTACAGGAGTGGGAGCCGAGGCAGGAAGTGAGTGAGGAATACTGAGGCCAGAGGAAAACCAGTTTAATTTGGTCCAAAACAGGGAAGAGAAAATGCAAAGATGGCTGGACCAAGACTGAGTTATCTGAGTCTAGTCTGGCAGAGTGGTGGAGGTGAAGCCCAGTATTTAAAGGGATATTTCAGGATTTTTGAAGTTGGGTCGTATGAGGTGCTTGGCTATAGTAGTGGCATTAGCCTCCAGTGATTTCCGTGTAATTTGATCCTGTTGTTATTACGAGCTCGGAGAGAGCCGGCACATAGCGGCTGTAGATGGGAACGTGCTGTCCGTGTAAATTAACGAGTTCTATCAATAAATGGGACAAGAAAATATGTTGGCTCGCCTGTGTGCTGTGTCGAAAACGTACACAGCACTTCATTTCTCCCCAAAAATCCCTCTGTGTCAGGCACTAATTTACGATGCAGCTTTCGCCATTTTGTATCCTTCCGCCTCCACACACTGTTTATGGTTAACACATCCTCATGAGACTTCACATTAAAAGATCAGGAAGGCAGGAGAAAGTTGTGTTTTCTTTATATATTCATGTCTGCATCTTAACGTTATGACTAAGAATATGGTTTTAACTTTTTATTTCATTTATTTCATCTTTACATCTCATAATTTGTACTTTTATCTGATATTTTTACCTTTTAAATCATAATTTAAAATTTCATAGCCTATTTTGACCTTTTAAAGTCATGATTTTTAATTTCAGTTCATATTTTGACTTTTAAAACTCATGAATTTGAAATTTTATCTCATTTTTTGACTGTTAAATATCATGGTTTCAGTATTCTATCTCATATTTTGCCTTTCAAAAACATTATTTTGACTTTAAATGTCATGTTTTTGCCTTTAAAACTTATAAGTTTGACTTTTTATCTCAGATTTTTGACTTTTTAACTTATCATGCTGACCTTGTAATCTCAAAATCATTTAGGTTGACAATCAATGGTTAAATATTGACCCTGTTAGGCCCTCAGGTTAGACCCAAATTCAGAATCCGGCCCCTGCTGTGATTGAGACACCCCTGGTTTAGAGGCTTTACTCTGTTAACTCTGAGGAACAAGAAGAAGAAGAAGAAGAAGAAGAAGGAGAAGAAAATGAGAAAGAGAAACAGTTGGAGAAATGTCTTCCAGATGTTTCTGTGTGAAGAGCAGTGCCAGATTCACTGAGGAGGTGGATTTTAAACAAACGTATCTTGGCGATAGAAGCGAAGAAGGCCATCGCTCATTTTTATGTTTGAAGTTCCAACGTTTTCATGTCTCCCCATCTGGAGAGGAAGAGAGAGCAAGGCATCGTGGGAAGAGAGAAAGTTCACTACAACTCTGTTTTACTGTCCACACACATACACACATACACACACACCCCCACACACACTCATAAATAGCACAGCCAAAACAATGACAGAAACACAAACTCACAATGCTTGAACCAAAAACATCAACAGCGACCATCAACGCTGGAAATTTATGGGAGATGTTCCTGTCAAATGATATCAGTCTTTCAGAGCAACCAGGGGAAGACCGTGAAGCTTAGAGCTGTTATTTTTGGTCTGAGTGCCCAAAAAGCACCACCCATTAAAACTGATACCCACCTAATATACGGCCATTTTCCCTCTTTTTTTTAAAGCTACATTTTGGGCCTTTTTGGCCTTTATTGGTAGAGGAGGAAAGTGGATAGAATTGGAAGCAAGAAAGAAGTCACAGGCCAGACCTCAACCCGGGCCGCCCATGGGATGTGACCTAACCACTAGGCCACCTGTGCCCCTACTGCCTTCTTTTTCATTGGCTCTAAGCCACTATCATGTCTGTTATAAGCTGTAGGGCTTTCTCAAACCATGCTCCTACCCTCTACCTGTGAATGTCCTCTATGTGCTAAGTCCACCACATGAAAGCCATCCAAGTGTGTGAACTGGAGGGGTTTATTTAGCCCATATGCAGCCAAGCATGGTACTGACTTACTGAGCATGTGCAGTGATGTCACTGATGTCTTTTGTTGTTAGACTTCCTGAGGTTACATAAATGTCTTATCTGTGGGTGTGCTCAACACCGTCCCTTGTCCCTGTTGTTACTCAGGACACTGTGAGTTTGTTTAGTGAGGCTATAACAGACCTGCCCTCACACAATCTGCTGACACAAGCAGAATAAACCTCTGACTTTATTCCTGAGGCCCCGTTTAAACCTTACAGTAACATGGATTATCATCTCTTTTGGGCTTTCTGATAACAAGTGTGAACTCTTAATGCCAGCTGTAAATGCATGCCAATGCATTCTAAGGAGGATTTAACATCCAGCTGTTTAGGTTGCATACTGAGGTGGTCTGAGAAGATTTATCCAGGCTGGTAGAGTCAGTGCAAAGCCAACTGGCACCCATCAAATAGGAGGGGCCTCCTGTCATTCACATAAAGCCTCTCAGACTGGTGGCAGGTTTTGCTGTGCACATGTGCCCCACGAGAAAAATAGGCAAGACTTTGTCTCTGCACCTGAGCTGTGAGTATCAGGCATTTGAGACGTGGTGCACATGCAGGCAGTCTGAAAGCTCTGACTTATTAACGTGTAAACAAACTGGAGATGCACATCTCTGTGCACAGTTTGAAATGGGCTTAAGGCCAGAGAAACATTTGCTATCTCACCTTGAATTCACATTTGCCTTTGCATACACGCACAGTGAAGAAATATTTGTCCCCTTTCCTGATTTCTTTTTTTTTTTGCATATTTGTCACTCTAAAATGTTTCAGATGATCAAACCAAAAATCCATCCATTCATTTTCTATACTGCTTATCCCGTTGGGGGTTGCGGGGGGGCTGGAGCCTATCCCAGCATGGCGAGAGGCGGAGTACACCCTGGACTGTTCGCCAGTCAATCGTAGAGCTGACATATAAAGACAAACAACCAGGCACCCTCACATTCACACCTATGGGCTAGAGTGATCAATTAACCTGATGAGCATGTTTTTTTGGTGGTGGGAGGGAGCTGAAGTACCTGGAGAGAACCCATGCATGTGTGGGGAGAACACTGAAACTCCACACAGAAAGGCCCTGACTGGGAAGCGAACCAGGAACCTTCTTGTTGTGAGGCAACAGCGCTAACCCCTGCACCGCCGTGCAGCCCAAACCAAAATTGTAATTTTTGAATCAGAAAGTCATTTATTAAAGTTAAAAGCCATTCAAACCTATCTGGCCCTATGGGAAAAAGTAATTGCCTCCAAAATTGAAAACATCCTTGGTGGCAACAACTTTAAGCAAAATTTGTAATAACTGGCAATGACTCTTGGGGTACTTTCATATTAGGCCCAATTGTTTCAAACCATGCTGCGATGCGATTTCTGCCACCCCCCGCTGGCTTGCTTTCATACTAGCAATATCAATCTGTGCCCAGGCACCCGTGTATGTACTCAGTCTGAAACAACAGGTGGCGGTATGCACATAGCAGATTTACAACCCTGCCAAGGAGTGAGAAGAAGAAGCTACCCTGGCAACCACTGGGGTCATGACCTGAGCAAAGACTGTTTTTGTTTTAACCCAGCAAAAAGTCCATCCTGCAGCCATGGATGATTTAAAATTGCCTTTGAAGATGCCAGCAACATTGTTCTTTGCATATGCAAATCTACCTGCAGTTCAGAGGATTAAATGGGCTCACGCTGCACAGATACAGCAGTTATAGGGGTGACAGGAGACTTTTATTGCCTTTGCATCTCATCACATTGACTCCAACTTATGTTCACCCGTAAGGTGAGTCCTAACAGAGGGTTTATTGACTGGATTCTGATGATTCCCGCCTTTAATTGAAGAAAAATATGAACAAACTGCTGCGCTGTGGAAAGAAGTTTAGCTTTTACGATGATGACATACAGCTGATACGACGCTCTTTCCTGCATCAGGGCGCAGTTGCATTTACGTCTCATCTGAACTGCGCCAGAATCCACTTAAATCACACCCGAGACCACCTTCTCAAGTGAGCCCAGTCTTGGTCCCTGGGTGCGGTTCGTTTGCATTCACGCTTACCAAAACGAACCAGACTTTGGGCTCAATTGCACTCAGATGTGGGAGAATTTTGGCCAACTCTTTCTTGCAGAATTGGTTTGATTCAGCCACACTGGTATGTTTTTTATTATAGTTGGCCTCTTTAAGGTCATGCTGCAGCATCTCAATCGGATTTAAGTCCAGGTTTTGACAAGGCCACCCCAAAACCTTCATTTTGTTTTCTTTAATCCATTCAGAGGTGGATCTACTGGTGTGTTTGGGATCATTTTCCTGCTGCATAACCCAGTGTGCTTGAGCTGAGAGATCACAAACTGATGGCTGGACATTCTCCCTCAGGATTTTCTGATAGAGACAAAAATTCATGGTTCCATTAATCACAGCAAGTCATCCAGGTCCTGAAGCAGCAAAGCAGCCCCAGACCATCACACTACCACCAGGTTTGACTGTTGGTCTGATGTTCTTTTGATGAAATGCTGTGGTAGTTTTACATCAGATGTAACGGGCTGCACACCTTCCAAAAAGTTCAACTTTTTTCTCGGCAGTCCACAGAAGATTTCTCCAAAAGTCTTGGGGATCATCAAGATGTTTCTTGGCAACTGTGAGACGAGCCTTTACCCATTCTCTTTTTTAAACACACCATCAAGTGCTCAGACTTAGGCCTGCTATACAAAGAAGAGTGGTCCAAAATTACTCCAAAGCACAATTCCTTTATCACACAGGACCAGGAAGCTTTTAATTTTTTTTCCCCCTTAATACATGAATAAATTGTCATTTAAAAACTGCATTTTGTATCTAATCAGGTTATCTTTGTCTAGTATTAAAATTTGTTTGACATCTTCAACATTTATGTGCGACAAATATACAAGAAAATAAGACACCAGGAAGGGGCAAATACCTTTTCACAGCACTGTACATCACAGAAAGGATGTATGGGCTGTTTTTTAGCATTAAAGTGTGTACATCTAAGAATTCTGATTGCAGGTTGTCTCTAAAGCTGTGCTGTTAATGCACAGTCTGGATCCACACACTACAGACACGCAGACGTTTATGAGAGGTCTAAACAGCCTCTAAAACGTTCCCTGTGCCTAATACCTTTCCTGCTCACACTCAGGAGTTTAGCTGTTGAAAAATGCACACACAAAAACACACACAGGCTGAGTAATGTTCCTGATAACCCCTTGTTGCTGGAGTTTTGCAGAACATTAATATCAGTTTACATTCAGAGGCCAACAACATTCTGTTGGCCAGAAACAGCCTCACACGCCCTCGGCCTGACCTCCCCTCCCCCAGGTACCAGGGGGGAGGGAGGGGTTATTACAACCGACGCCAAAAACCTCCATCAGGAACCAATCAGAGCTGAGGATCTGTGGTGGTGCTGAGGGGGAAAGTAGGGTTGTTCTCAGTTTGCTTTTGATGCAACAAGTTTTGGTTTTTGTTAATCAGATCAAAGTGTCCACAGAAGAGAGCAGATTTCCCTCCTCATTTAAGTCACCTTTTCACCTGTTTTGGCTCCTTGATTAGTTTGCAGCATATTCACAGAGTGTGTCAGCAGCAGTTTTTCACCTACATGCTTTATTAGAGGTACCTCGCGGATCTGGGTTTGACAAAACAACCACTTCATAAATTAACAGAGAAAAAGAAACAGTGAGAGGCTGAACAAGGGAATTATAATGACTAGAATTACATGTTAAAAAGATGTACTCTGTGTTATGATCTGGTCTACTGCCTGACATCTCTCCCTGGCTCTCTAGCATCCCTCTTACCTGCGGGCTGCAGCACACCTGAGGGGAGGGGTGTGGCCTGGCACACACACTCCCAGACACCATGCATGAGGAGGTTTGGCTCCTTCTCATCTACTTTAATTGATTATTATTTCCAAGCATCCTTCTTTCCCTTTAGTTTATGTCCACACTCATGTTTAGATTGCTTGGTTTTGTTCTTTTAGTTTGGCCTGTAGTTTGCCAACAGTCTTACTTTCTCATTGTTTCTTTTCAATCCTATGTAGGTAGTTTATTTTGGTGGTGGCTGGTCCAGTGGCCCTGTGGACTAGTCATTGACCACCCTTCTAATGTTCTTTATGGCCCCTTTCATTTGATTTATTAACTGATTTCATTGATCAAATGAAGCTTGGACTTGTCTTTCAAATGTTCAGTTGTTGTTGTGTCCATTCTTCATATGTTACTCTCTCTTTGTGTTTGAGTCTTAGTAAGTTTGTTTATTTAAGAGGCTGTAACGCTCCAAAGTAAAACCAAAACTTTAATAAAATGTTTTTGTTCAGGGAAAGAAAGACGTATTTTTTTCTCAACATCTCAACTTATTTTTCTTATTTAAGGACTAAAACCAGAGTTAAACTGCATTAATATCAGTCATTTCTTCAAGATCTCGAAGTAATTAAGCTATTTGACAGTAAAATGACACTATATTAAGCTAAATAAGTCGGTATCTCAAATGATTGGTTTGTAAGTACACACACGATCCTTGTACCCTACAGAAAGGATTAAATATCAGTGAAGAAATCTCTAACCTCTCAGTCAACTTTGCAGACTGATGGGTACCAAGCTGCCAGACCTCCACCGGGGTTGTTGAGTGGGAACTCTCCGTGGTGTTTCCTTCAGTTGTCCAACAACACCTCCAGAGGGCTGAACAGTGATCTCCATCCAAGGCCGCCCATAAGGGGACAAAGAGGGGAGAGCGTTCAAGAGCTCAGAACTGAGGCCCATGGAGGTCAGCAAAATCACAATCCATTGTTAAGTTAATCTGTGATTACCATTTTTAACCTGAATAACAACGCTCATCACAGCAACAGATTATTTATGTATGTCACAGTATACAGCCTTTTTTGAAATGTAAACCCATTTTACAAAAACAGAACAAAAATGTGTTTAAAAAAGCACAAATGTGTTAAAAGAAATAGGCAGAACGTTGCCAAATAAAGAAAAAGTGGTGTGAAGGGGTTTGAAGTTGCAAAAATGAGCGTAACAAAGAGTTAAAGGCAGTTTAAATTGGCAAAAATTGTCATAAGAAGTGGTGAAAAGGGAGTAATAGTGGCAAAAGTAGGTTAATGGAGACAACAGAAGGCAGGAAGTAGCAAAGAAATGGGTAAACAGGCAAAGTAGGCAGAAAAGGTGATGGCATGGGATTAAACAGGGCAAAAATGGGTTAAAACAGCCAAAAATTGTGTTTAAATTGGCAAAAAAATGGTTAAAGGTAGACAAAATGGATACACAGAGGCAAAAAATAAGCTGACAGAGGCAGAAAATAGACTCAAAGGGGCAAAAAGGCAGAAAATGGTTGGAAAATAAAGTTTAAAGTTTTAAAATTTGGTGTGGGAAAGAAGTGACAAATAGAGGTTTAAATTTGCCAAACAAAGGCTTATAAAAGAAGTAAAATAAGTAAAAAGCAACAGGAGACCACACTGGGTGTTACTCCTGTCAGCTAAGAACAGGAAACCCACAATGCAAAGCGCCGTGTCAGAGTTCGTAACAGCAGAGAGCAGCAGAACTTTCACCAAAGCAGCTGATGGTTACAAAAAGTGCCATTACCTTTTATCTTTACCTTTTTAACATGTACTATAGTGAAATCCGTTACAATAGAGTCTGTTGTTTTTGTTTTGCTGTTATGGCTCGTAACGGCCAGAAAAGTGCTGTCAAATGTGTCCTTTCACTGCACTATACATGCTAAGCTAAAAACAACGGCTATAGAAACCCAGAAAAATCAAATAAAAAAACTCCCCACATTTTTTTTGTACGTAAATGGATGGAAAACAGTGTAGACTCGTTTAATACTGACCGGGGTATGACGTACTTCTGTACACCAGAACCCAGTTAAACTGGGCCAAGCATACGACACAATAACGTCCGACTGCCAGTCGTACTGCATACTACTGTCGAATGCAGTACGCAGTGTGCAATACATACTTCATACTGCGTTTGGCAGGAGTATGCAGTAGGCCAAATGGAAAACAGCCAGAGACATGGGTTAGTAAACTACAAAATAAAACAGGAAATAATCAAAAACACAAGGAAAAAATAAACACAACCTAGGTAACTTGACCAACTTTGTCAGGTGGTGATTTTATGGTGTGGAGGATATTTTCTTGGCACACTTTGGGCCCTTTCGTACCAGCTGAGCATTGTTTAAAAACGCCTCACTGTACCTGAGTAGTGCTGTTACAGATTGGAGCTCTGCAACATGGATTTGCCTGAAGATAGACATGGAATCTGGCCAGTCCATCAAGCAGCAAAATAATAAGGTTATTTAGACAATTAATTTGGCCCAAAATCTGGTTTAAAATTGTCTTGTGTGCAGCCAGCCTTTAGGGCTTCCTTTAAAATATCAGACTAATGTCATGATGTAAATATGGAGACCACCTAAATAGATTTTTCAGCCTGCAGAAAAATCCCCGCATAAAGCTTCTCCTCTTATCTTTGAGTGATTAAGCTTAAATCAGTGCAGAAGATGAGCTTCTTCTGCAGACAGACAACATGTGAGGATTCACCTCTTCTGCTCATTTTCAGATTAAGTGTAATCTCAGTGAATTATCCTCAGAGCTGCTCTAAATAAAGCTGGTGTTCAGGTCTATTTTTAGATGCTGACGCAGCGCTGTAATTATGGGAACAATGGCAGGAGGAGGTGGGAGGACTGGTTCTCCGTGGGCAGGTTTCCGTGTCAGTCGGAGATGGAAACCTTGAACGCTCTGAGCTGACGAGCGCTCTGGCTCACTTTCAAGCAGCAATTTAAACAGCAAGAAAGAAGTTGAGTTTACTGGGCTCAGGTGATCATGAAGTCACAGTGTCAGTCATTCACCATCATCAGGCTGATGATGGATCAGTAAGGCTGATCAAAAACCGCACATTTAGCTCTCCATTTAAGACATCAACAGAGAATCTGATCTGTCTGACACAGACTGATTTAATCTCTCACTGGAAATGAGCACAGATTAACCAAAGAAAATAACAATTAACTGCTCATCCAGAAATGTAAGTTGTTTAACTGGGTTATGTTTTGTGTTAAAAAGTATCATAAAACATAAAAAGAAGGAACGAAGAAAGAAAAAGGGAAGAAAACTAAGAGTAGTGGCGTTTAAATTCTACCCCATCACCCGTACTGTCCATTCCTGTTGTTTTTAAACAGATAATGGGGTTAAAAGGTGGAAGGATTTTCTTACCACAGCATCTTAACTCTTTCTAAACTGAAGGCAAAAGATTTTTTAATACTTTCATACTTAAAATAATGGATTTTCGTTTTCTTTAGAGAATTTAAATGTTTTCTGTTTTTACTTTTTAACCACTTAGAGCAGAAAAAAAGCTCTTCTCTTTGAAATGCACACTTAAACATGTAAACAGTATTAAGATTTTCAAAAGACGACCCTAAAAAAATGCATCTTAACATGAATCAGGCATCATTTAAATAGTAGAATAAAGGTTACATAACTGTGTGATAAAGTCGACTAGTCACTCATCACAAGATCAGGCATTTACAATGCCAAATGTGTAGCTCTTTTTATTGGTTTATCTAAGGCAGTGTTACTCAACCCTACACATCCAAAGAGCCAAATTGTTGAAAAATACATTTGCAAGAGCCACAATCTAAGTAAGGGCAAGTGTCCATTAAAATAAAGGTGGCAAAAATGGTCAAAAAGCAGCAAACACTAGGAGAAAAGTGGTGAAAAAGGGCAGAAAGTGGCAAAAATGGGTGGGAAGTGACCAAAGAATAAGTTAAAGGTGGCAAAAATCTGAAAAAGTAAGGAAAAATGGCCCAAAATCAGAGAAAAGGTGGGAAAATGGGCAAAAAAATTGCATTTAATTGCAAAAGGCAGCATTAATGGGTGAAAAGGGGCAAACGTGGAAAAGTGGCAAAAATGGGGAGAAACGTGGCAACAAAAAAAATGAGTTACAGGTAGGGGTGCACGATAACTATCAGGCTGATAGTTATCGGGCCGATAACAGGAAATTATTACGTCATACTTAACGGTCCGATAACATGACGACGAGTCCCGATAACAAATATTTTTGGCAGCACAGCAGTGCTGGCGTTTGTTTTCTTTCTCAGGAGACTACACATTCTGAAACAGCAGGTGGCGCCGCAGTACACGACCCGCTGTTAAAGCACCAGCGAAGAAGAGGAAGCAGCAGCCCCCTGTGCTAAAATGCTAACACACGGTGGCGTTATTCAGTATTTACAGGGAGGATAACACGACCGTGTGTGTAGAATTTGCCCTGCAAAGGTCGCAAAGAGTACAAAGAAGTCCTCGATGGATCTTATAAGTCACTTGTAGTTATCATACTAACGACGTTAAAACGAAGCGGCAGCAGCCACTAGCCTCAGCCGTGGGCATTAGGAGCTGAGCTCTGATCCTAAGCAGGCATTGAAAACTGCAGAAAGCTTGCCAGAGCTAAAAGGCGCAACGTTATAATAACAAAATTAGTCTGACAGTCTCCTGATCCATCGCTACTTTCATAGACGTATACCTGCCTGCTCTGTTTGACGTGGTTTCATTCAGTTAGACCACGGTGGACTTCACATTCTTAACCTATCTCTGATATGACTTATGTCAGTGCATGTTTTTAATCTTTATGTAAAACATCAGCTTGCTTTAATTCTGGCTTAAGCAAAAAAAAAAAAAAAAAAAAAAAAAATAGACCCCCAAATATCTCCATTTGTTAAGCATAACAGCCCGTTATCATTTGGTTGTATGGGGGAAAACCGTCTGTCAGTTGTTTGTGTATGTTGTACTTGGTACACAAATGTTTAACTAAAAAAAGTTAACTATAAGAACAGTTATAAAGTCAGAATAGTTCTTTGTTTTTTTGAAAAACATGAGTGATATTAGTTAAAAAATAGTAATAAATATCTTTGCTCTCTACATAGTAACCCCTTCTTACCCCCAGATGTGCATAAAAACATCAAACAAACTTATTTTGTTAAATCAACAATTGAAAAAAAATTATCAGTTATTATCGGTTATCGGCCATCAGGAGTAGGAAATTATCGGTTATCAGTATTGGTTCAAAAAAAATAGTTATCGTGCATCACTAGTTACAGGTGGCAAAAATTGTCCAATAATGGCAAAAAAGTGGCCAAAAAATGAGTGAAAAGTGACCAAAATGGGCAAAAATCAGAAAAAAGGGAGGAAACATGAGAATTAAGCGGAATTTAACTGCAAAATGCAACTTAAATTGGTGACAAGTTGTAAAATAGGCAAAAGGGGCAAAAAATTGCTAAAAGCTGGATAAAAGTGTCAAAAATGGGTGAACAGTGACAAAAAGAAGAGGCAAAAATGGAGACATTAAATGGCAAAAAAGGGCAGAAAGTGGCAAAATGGGTGCGAAGTGGTAAAAAAAGAGTTACAGGTGGCAAAAGTTGTTCAAAAGTGGCAAAACCGAGGCAAAAAATGAGTGACCAAAATGAGCAAAAGGTGGCAAAAAAGGGCAAAAAAAGGTCTAAAAGCAGGATAAAAGTTTCAGAAAGAAGTGTCAAAAATGGGAATAATATTTCAAATTAAGACATTAAGACATTAAGAGCCACAAATCATCACAAAAGAGCCACATGTGGCTCCAGAGCCACATGTTGAGTATCGCTGATCTAAGGTTTTTGACTCTGTAGACCACAGTTTACTGATAAAAGTGCTTCATCACAGTGGCCTGTCATACCAAGCAGCATCATGCTTTGTGAAACTATTCATTGGCAATGTGTTCAGATGGCTGGATCCACCTTTTCCTTTCTGGAGGTCCTAAAGGCGTGCCTCAAGATTCAGTCTTAGGACCTTTTTTATTCTGTATTTATGTCAACAGTCTGTGGGATAACTTGCCAAAATGCCTCATATTATTTTAAGCAGATGGCACCAGTACCAGTGATCAGTGTTGTCTGCAGAAACTAAACTTGGTCTTAAATGCTAATAAAACAAAACTCATGGTCAATAAAAGTTCTAATACACAAAAGTTACCAGGGAACATCCCATCAATTTGAACTACACAAGGCTGACCTACTGAGCTAGTCTCAAAACCATAAATATCAGTTTTCTTAGTGATCTGAGCAATACTTAGGTATTGAACTCAGCTTTCCAAAAACTGTGGTTAGTCTGTTAACTCATGATTTAACAAGGGGGGTGAATACTTTTTCACACAGGGCCAGATAGGTTTGGATTTTTGGTTTTGGTCAACTGGTTTGATGATCCGAAACATTTAATGTGATAAATTTACAAAAAAAAAAAAAAAGGAATCAGAAAGGGGGCAAATACTTGTTCACTGCACTGTATGCATAAGAGCACCGAGCCCCACAGAAAGCTGTAGGTATCTCACGTTATCTCATCGCTCTGATTGGCTCATATTGGATGTGACAGACAGAACGTTCATCCAATCACCTTCTTTCTTGAAAAGTCCTGCCCTTCCCAAACACTTCGTATGCAAGGTTCCCTAGGTGTAAATTATATATGAATGGATATATGAAGTCCATCTGGTGCTTCAGCTTACATCTCAACTTCATTTTGTACATTTTGACTTTATTTTAAAATGGTGAATTAAAAATGTTCTCCCTCTGTTAGACGTTGTTTTGCCTGAACCCGAAAGTATGGAGGCCCAGAGGACATAAATCCATTTTACTTTGATGCCATTTTCTTGTGAAGAGGTAAAATTTCAGAAGCAAAAAAATGATTTATGAGATTTTTCTGGATTTGTCTAATGTAAAGATTTCCAGTTTTTTTCATGACTTCAGTTGTTTAATGACATCTTGAACATTTTAATTCTATCACAGCAAACTAGTGTAGGTAGTTTAAGATAATGACAAGTTGACATCACTAGAAATCAGCTGAAAATGATTTTTTTTGGCTGTGCAGAGTAAAATAAAATGTGTGCAGATGTGCTATGGGCTTCTATACAAATGTTTTGGAATTTTTTTAAATCTTTGGTTTGTTATAACAATGAACAAAAAAAATCCAAATTATTTCTACCTCTGATGTTTTCCTTTTTGTGAGTAAAATTCTGTTACTTTATGTCATAAGGCTCAGTTTCAGTCATGTGAGTTCTTTGTTTCACTTTTACACTTCTACATGAGCAGCTATCAGTTAAAGTGAGAATATATACTGGATTGCGCTGTCTAAAGCCCTCCTCTTGTGCAGGCACATTAGCAGAAAATCCACTTGGTATCAGACAAAAAACACCTCCACAAACATGGTTGAAGTTTTATATTCAACTTTAATTTAGAATGCACGTAAGCCCAGATTCCTCTGATATATAAAAAAGCTGAGTGTCAACAGAGAAATGCTGCCCAGCAACATTCAGACCGAAGCAGAGGATGACAAACATCCCAAGAAGAGAACAATCCATTTCCTGATTCACTCCACAAACACAACTTTACTTCTTCTCTGAGTGCAGTTAACATTTAGCAGACACACATAGTGACCCCCCTCCCCTCAATCATGCAAAGACGTCTCTATAAACATGCTGCTTTTGGAATAGAAGTGTAGATAAAAACAATAGAAAAGTGAAAAAGATACAGACTGTGCATGGTTACCACAACATTACAACACATTTCCAACAACTTTAACTTACTGACAAGATCTGAGATGTTTTTTTTTCTCTTGTTAATATTATTTTCCAAATATTAAAGAAATGTTCAACCAAAACATCACATTTTTCTTTTAAGGGTGAAACTGTAGAGAAATACCAAAATCTGTTTCTCAAACAACGGATGAGAGTGAGGAAATACTTTTTCTTGATGGCTTTTTGAACAAAAAAAAAAAAAAACAACTGTCAGGTGGAACAGAACTACAACTTCCATGGTGCATTTCTCTAACAGCCAGCTAAATAAATTGAAGCACTTTAAATCAGCTTACGGCGAGAATTTGGCTTATTTTCAGAGGCAACAGCAGCTCTGCATTCATGTAGTGTTTGAGAAAAGGGGGAGGGGCATTTCTAAATCTGAAAAATTTACTTGAAGATTTCCAAAAGTCCAATTAAAATCTTTAGAGGTTGGAGAACTTTTTGTAAAAAACAGGTCAGGAGTGACAAATATGACACCAAGGATTTCATTTAAGGATTTCAATAATACATGCAGACCCTTAAATGCTTTTGCTTGTATCTTTATTCTCATGTGACTACGATTGTAATCGTTTGTTGCTGTCTATGCAAAATTGCTGAGGTTCTAAAAAATCAAATGCAATCTCCTGTTTTAGTTTAAGTGTAGGAGCTGTAAAGATATTAAGACTTGAAGTTAAAAGTTTGCAGCTGAGATTCATGGGCAGTATAGAATTTAGAGAAACTAAATAATTCAATAGCTCATACAAAGTGAGAGCTTGTACTTCTCAGTGTTATACTGTTTCCAATTCAAACAGCCGATTACAACTTGTTTGATTTTTGGACATGGGAATAAAAGTATAAAATGCTGTAAAAACACGTTAGAAATATCCAAATTCAACTTTTAAGATGATGCGTCGTGATCAGAGCCGACAGCCTCCTAGCCTGATAGAAATGTTGTGGTAATGTTGTAGAAATGAGGAACTCTTGGCTGAGCGTCTCTGCGGCAGTAGGACTCAGACAGACAGAGGTGAAGCTTCTAATAGACAAACACTCCAAGCCCACACAAAGCTCACATAATTATGAAGTCTGACAACAAGGCCAGGAGTGGCCCCACCCCTCTTTGCAGCATGTTTGAGGGGCGAGGGCTGCGGCTGTGGTGGAGGTGCCTGTCCAGATCTGCTCAAAACTCATTAGGGGCCGCCTAAAGACCCTGCCCCGTTTAAAACTGGATTTAAGTCAAGCTGCAGCTTGCCTTAAGTGTCTGACACAAAAGGTGTCTGAGTCAGACCCCAACCACGAACACCTACGACTGTCTGGACTAGCGTGCACCGCCAGGTAGAGGTGATGGGTGGTGGGACTTAACGGAGTCTTGCAGTTCAGTCTTTTTTCCCCAAACACAAACTTGAATCTTTAGACAATGTGCAGAGAACACTACATGATCAACTGGAGCCATTCCTAAAGCTTTACCTGGTTCATCTTTCATTCTATTTTTTAATCATCACATCAGTTAGTGATAGATGGATAACACTTCACCTTTATAATTTAACATCATCAACAATTTTGGATTTTTTTCACTTAAGAGTCTGGTGCATCAGGATGGACATTGAGGTATTTTAAAAAGATGTATCACCAATAAAAGTCAGATTGATTGTAGTATTAACTTTTTGTTCCCTGTAGGGTCTGCAACAGATGTATAGAGCAGAACTGAAACTGTGTTCAGCTGCAGATGCATCAGCCTCAGATTAAACCAGTGACCAGGACAGTGAAATAAAACTCAAACGACTGACTCAGAAACAAACATTTGAAGGACATTATGCAAAGGACAATTCTGTGATTTCTGAGTTTCACCCTCTACGTTGATTGATACTTTGCAAACTAAAATGCATTGTTCAGTATTGATACTGAGCATTGAAATAAAATGGATGGCAGAAACTCTGATCACCAGAAGTGTCCTTTTACACTGACATGTAGTCAATTTACCAAAAAATTCTCTCCCCAGGTTTTCTTAACTAGACATTTTAAAAACTCGTTTATAGTAACTGAAGAAAATACACATCCTATAAAAGGGAATCTTATTAATTTACATCTTCATCCTGCACTGCAGTGGTGCAAAGAGTGAGTCAAACATCCCCCATCTGACTTTAAAAGGAGCCGACAGGAAGGGGAAACGGGTGTCTCCTGGTTCCTCCTGACGCCGAGTGAGTGAATCCTCTTCAGACAAAGTCTCAGTTCGTGGGATCACCTCTCACTCCTCCAACCAATATATCAACATGTTCAATCTGTTTGATTTCTCCCATGATGATAGTCTGCTTTGTTGATTTCTCCTTTACTGATTTGAATGAGATGTGATTACAAAAATAACCTCCATACTGATACAAACTGTAACTGATTAAAAACACTTGTTAGAAATCTAACTGGATTCAAACATTTTGTAAAAGCCATGAGATATGTTAATGGAACTGTACGATTTTCCAAAAAAAGTTGGCAACAAGTTTTCCAAGAGGACTGTGGGAACTCTGATGGACATTTGATGAATGGAAGGGGAGATTAAATGAGAAAAAAGTAACTGGATTAATAAGATGTGACTCCATTTTTCACACAGAGAAATTTTCAGAAAAGCTGCAGCCGACTCAATCCAATGTTCATGTGGCTCTTCCCTTCACTGCCCATTTGTGGACGCATTGTTGGGGGCAGGACTGGCGCCCTCAGTGCCTGTTGGCGGCTGGACGTTGTCAGCCAGGTTGTGGGCATGCTCCAGGAAGAGGTCTTTGAGCACGCTCAGCTCTTTGCTCAGCAGTTTGATCTTGGCCTCCAGCCGCTCATTCTCCTCCTTCAGCTCATTAACTCGCTGCTGTGTGTCCATCGCCTTCTGCTTACTGCGCATGCGGCTCTTCTTCACCGCCAGGTTGTTGCGTTCGCGTCGCTGGCGGTACTCCTCGCTGTCCTTGTCTGCAGGAGGCTTCTTCATCTTGCTGGGTGGGAGGGATTTTCCACCTCCTGCTGAAGGGTTTGCTGGAATGAGTTGAGGGACCTGCTGCAGTCCGGCTACAGCTGCCGGCAGGGACGAGGAGGAAGTGGTGGCGTGGGCCTGACTCTGGATGACGCTCACGCCGTTGTGGTCAGTTGTGTTTAGTTTCGCCTGCGACGGCCGGCTCATTTGGATGTGCTGCCTGCAAGTACTGATCTCTGAGTCTCCTCAGGTATAGAGATGAATCGATAACAGGAAGCAGAGGATCTGTTCCTCTTCTCAGTGGAGCCTACAGGAACAGAACAATCGATTAAACATTTACAAACATACAAAACTGCTGGTCCATTAGTCTAACAAAAATATATTTGTCAACAGATTATCATGGATAATTTTCTTTTTTTTTTCAGAATCAAGGATTTTTTGGTCCTTTTATTTTCATTTAGATAGGTCAGCTGAAGAGCAACAGGATATATGAGGGGAGAGAAGGGGGGGAGGCATGCGCTGAACAGTGCAGGGACCAGAAATCGGGACTATATCCTCTGAATATGGGAGCCTGCTCTACCAACTGGGCTAAACTGGTGCCCATGCATAGTTTTCTTTCAATGATTTACAGAACATTGCCTACTTTCTGTTCTTGAATTACTCACTAAAAGAACAAGAGATGACTACTTTTGGTCACTAAGGGTGCAGAAGCCAAATTCTACTATGGTTTACTGGAAAAATACACATAATATTTGTAAATATGTATTCCTTCTCTGACAAATTCTTACTTTTGAAAGGTTATCATGACTTATAAATGTCATTTCATGTACACAAAACTCAAGGTGAACACTTTAGTTTTTCAATAATTTGGCTTTTTGAGTCACTTATTTCAGATGTAATGTTGTATTGATAATGACCATCTCTAACGGCCATTTCAGACCGGTGTGTTTTGCTGCATGCAGCTGCCTCACATCTCCGCTTAAGCATGCACTGTCACCGTTGGCCCTGCCTCCCCGATGTCAAAGCCCTGTCATTCTTCACTTTTACATCAATAAACCTCCCTACTAGTGACTTGATTTGGTGTATAGTGGAAGCATGCTGGGAACTATTTAAAATGAAAGTGTTCTGAACAGATAAAGAGAGTTTTAAAGAAATGCGTAAACAGGCGTTTGCTTTTAAAAGCACAAACCAGAAGTGTACTTGTACTGTGTTTGTCCTTCCTGTGACTTATTTTTACCAGTGCAGGAACAGAAAGCTTCACAAATAGTGACGGTTAAGAGAACAACTTAACTGAACAGTCATATTTAACCCATGGCCTTCATCAGGGTCATCAAGAAACAGATTGCAAACATGTTCTACCAATGTGTATGTGCATATTTGCTACAAGGTAAATGTGGCTATCTAATCATCAGTTTCCTGTTTGATTTTGTCAATAACAGTGTGTTGCATGCGGAAGAATTGGTGAGACCTCAATTCTCTAGATTTCTCGTGAGTGAGACGTGCATATCAAGTGATGAGAAGTGCTGCTCATGCAGGCAGTCTGACAGCTCTGACTTGTTTACATGCAAAACAACTGAAGCAAGCCATGTTGCAGCCAAGCCGATTGTCTGATGCTGCCAGTGTGAAATGGCCGTATAAGTAAAATGCTCTGCTCGTTCCTCTCTACAGTTACTTTGCCATCATTGCAGTGTTCTTAGTCACTGCAGTGCTCAGCTGCAAGCTGTGAGTGTGTGTGGCACCACAGTGCGCACAGTCTCAGGGACCGGAGTGACACAGATGGACAGGCATCTCAAAGAAGTAATGATGTCAACAGAGACAGGTGCATCTAAAAAGTACAGAAATAAGACAACCAAGTTTAACCTATTGTGTTAAGTCAACGATAGGAGAAAAGTAGCAAGGTTTACTGAAACAGAATTATGCCATATGGTCGGCAACCAGTGTTTGCAGAAAGCGCTGCACCTTTTTTAGATTGATCTATACAAGATTGTGTCCTATAAACCTAATTCCAGTAACCTGCAGAACCTACGACAAGTATCCCTGCAGTAGCCTTAAGAGTAAATTTCAAGTGGCTACGTTAGAGCTGGGCAATTATCAAAAAATAATCTAAATTGACATTTAGAGCCTCTAACCGTCATAGACCTGCTGTCGATTATTTCAGGTTTTTCCCTTGTTACTCTCTCTCTACTAATACACCACCCCCTTAAAAGCAAACACCTGGCTGTTAGTCACCTGATAGGTAGCCAGGTGTTGCAAGGCATGTAGCCTGCTGTAAAGCCATGAGAAGAAGAACTAGTCATGTGACCTTGTCCCATCCGGTCCACTAAAACTCGAACACAGAGCCGACTGTGCAACTTGAGCAGCATAGTTATTTATTTGTCTTTCTTTTAAACAACAATACAAAAAATATTTATTTTGTTTGCAAGAAACATAAGGTTTTTTTCCTACTTTTCTTGGAAAATTTGACTTTTTACATAATTTTTCTTCATTTCAGCTGATGTGTTTTGATTGAAGTTGTTTCAATAAATAACAATAAATTGTTAATCTGTTCCTTTCGGTTATTTGTTTTAAAATTACTCAAGTATTTTCAGAACAAACACCATAGGAGGTTGGGGGTGGAATAATCATTGATCAATCATAATCGAGGTAAAAAGCTCAATTAATGTGATTTTTGTCACAATCGCCCAGCCCTAGGCTATATGCTTTATTACTATTAACAAGGTACATGCCATCTTTCTTCCTTAGTGATATCTCTTTGTCTCTGTCATCTCTCTGTATACAGGTGTTTAGTGGCTAAATGTAAATTAAAGAAGGATCTTCAATGTAAATATTATTATTTTTAAATGCTCAATGTCTGAGACTATCCCTGTGGAAATGGTTTGACATACAGCCTGTTAATAGAAGAGTAATTGTTACATGTATGGACATATGTATATGTACACTTCCTATGTTAGTAACAGTCTGTGTATGACTTCATTTAACCCTCAGGCCCCCCTTTAAAAAAAAAAAAAAAATAATAAAAAAAAAAATCAAACTCTCCCTCTTAAAGCCCTTTAAGGACATTGGATGTATTTAAGAGTATTAAAAATGAGTGATTTTTTTTTTGCTTTTAATTTTTGGTCCTCAACTCCAGTCCTCGTCATGTATAGCAGATAGAAATTAATTTACATAATTTCAACCCTATAAATGCCAGTTTATTAAGCCTACACAATACCACATTTCCTGACTCAAAAAATGAATTATTTTCTATTTGAAAAATGCAAAGCAGATTTTTTTGTGCAGGGATTGTCAGTCTTGGATATGTCATTGATCAGCAGCAACACTGATTTTGACGTACTATTACATTTTGATGATGATGATTTTCAATGAGGCCCAAAAGGGCTTTAGGAGGGAGAGTGTGAGTTTTTTTTGTCTACACAGTGGAAAATTCTGTCAACACAGTGTGAATAATGAAATTTCAAATATTCATAAAAAAATGAACATCTTTGTCAAATATCATCATCTTAGCATGATAACTGCCAAAGTAAGAGCAAAAAATACAATCAGAAGGTCATAAAAGGGCTCCAGGAGGGGCTGAGGGTTAAAGTAGAACTTAAAAGAAAGGCAGGATCGATAGCAGTAACATGCAGGGAACATGCAGGCTGTGGTAACAACATGGCAAAGCAGCCAATATAGTGCCAACCTAAAACACCCTACTATCTACGGTGGTAAAACAAGAAAAATGATGTCGCTGACACAGTCGACATAGTGTGAAAATCAGCTCCAGGTCAAAACGGAATCAAATTTGTAAATATTTCTTTTTTATTCATATCCATCTGCAGGAGACACAAACTCAAACATGCTCCATGGACTAAGTACTGACGGTGATATTAAACTAACTTTTATTGAGGATAACTTAAGGAAACGTTTGTGTTTCCAGCCTACAAAACAACCAATGGCATGTTGTGCTTTAGGTCACATGACTGACATTTGACTGCTCATCTTCATGGATGTGCAAACAGCCATGTGCAGTCATATAGAAACTGAGGCCGTAGTGGTCCTGATGCTATGTGATGCATCAATTTAAATCGTTACCATAGTAATCATTGTCAAATCAAATTGCGAGACAAATATAGGTGAGCAGTCCTAACGACCACAATCCTTATTCTGAGACCAGTTAATTTAGTCATGCTAGTTATGGATTTGCAAATAAATCAGTAATTCATCCTAAGACTTTAAAAGCAACCAGTTGTTGATTGTTTTTTTCAAATTAGAACAGAGCAAATTAGTTCAAATTCAACGATTTTCAAAAACCAAGACATCCTCAATCTGGAGAAAATTGCTAGAAACATATGCAGTAATCCCTGGCCTCGGAGCTAACTGTACTTCTCAGACATTTGACAGGACCAAACATATCTTTTTTATTTTTTATTTTTTATTACATCTGCAGTTGTCCTGCAGATTCTTAGCTGACCTGAATCCATCCATCAGAGTGCTTCAACTCCTCCGCTGCAGCTCATAAACACCCACCTCCTCAGCCCTGGTATCCATGAGCAGCAGCGGGCCCCTGACACGATAATTGGTCGGGATTACTATTCTATAAGGCCAATTAGCAGCGCCGCTCTGATTGGTCGTCGCGTTGCTATGCAGCCAGTCAGCTGTGCGCAGGGAAAAGCGCTCCGGGTGAAAACTAGCAGAGCTCCGGTTGTTGCCTGCTGTTGCATCATCGCCGTCTCTCTTTGTGCCGAAAGAGGGGAACTCCAGAGTCATGCGAGGCTAAGCACAAATCTCACTTTAAACATGACTTAAAATTTGTTTGACAACATGAAACAACAAGAAAAACGTTTCGACGTGACTGACACATCCGTACGTATCAATTCTGGTCGGAGAATTTCTGATTTCGGAGCTCTTAAACAACTTTTGTCCACTCGAGCCGCCAACAGATGATCAAGTACATCATAAAGCCTTCCCACGTCAAAGAAAAATGCTGATGTTTGTCTGTATGATCTTTTTAACACTATCAAAATTTCATGTTCCGTGTACTTTCATGTAACAAGCCCGGGCACTGCCTGTTTAGCCGGGCAGCTAGCCAGCTAGTTAGCTTCAGATGCTAACAAGCCATAACCGTACTATTAGCTCTTCTTTTTTCAGACCCACAAAGTGTTTAAAATACGGCTTACCTTCACGGGGCGGCGGTGGGGTCAACCATCCGTCAAAGTGTTAAAAGTAATCGAAGAAAGTTGAAGTTAAATTCCGTCTGTGGTAGCTCTGTGTGTTTTTGTTTGGAACATGGAGAGGAGAAGATTGCGAAATCTCTTTTACCATGTACGGCAATGTCAAGAATCAGCCAATCAATGACAAGTAGGAGGTAGCGTAGAGAGCGTCTGGCCAATCACAGATGAGAGTGCCACAAAGTGATGCAATGCAAGTAATGATTGACGTCTAATCTGGTCAATAGGAGTAAGGAATTTTCTGTTGATTTTGTTTATGTAATAAGAGGTTGGTCAAATGAGTTCATACAGGAATGACTTCATGTCGGCATGACGAAATTTAGTCACATTGAAACTATTAATTGTAGGTACGCTACTACTACGATGGGTAGCATATGGCTATCTTTAACTACCGTATTGTTCTGAATAAGGAATCCCCTTAAGATGAACAAAGATCACCATTAAGATTGCTTATGCTGATTTGGAAAAGTACTTTGTAGCATTTGAGGGAAAGATGTCACATCAGACAACTAAAGGACAGTTGCAAAACATGCTTGGCCCTTTTTCATTTACAATTGAGCGAAATAATGGAAATAATGACAATGTAGAAAATGATCCAGTCACAGAAACTCTGTAGTCTGACACTCTATAGGCTATGTTTTTTTCACTTTCAGGTATTTGTTATTGTCACTCTAAATAACACTGTCAGAAGGAGCATCCCATAGAGGAATTTACCAACACCTTTCCTGGATTTGTTTTGTTTATGTTAATAAAAACACTAAAGGCAGGCTCTGAATACATTCAAAGTTTTTCCTCCATCTCATAACAGACACGTTTCGTGTTGTCTTGTAATGTTCTCAAATATCTTCTGTGACACTCTGTCTTAGTAGAAACACAATGCCACAGAAAGCTGTGGTATTAGGTTCACGTTTTTTTACTCCTGTTATTACGCAACTGCTTTTTTTTTATCGTTTGAGAAGTTTTGTTTTCTCACAGGCCAAGATTTGTCAGAGCAGAAAAAAACAGCATTTTTTTTTCATACAGAGTGGGCCTTCACAGATGTGATGAGGTGCATCTGTGCAGCAGCAATATCCTGGCATTAGCTATATTGATTATAAAGCTGTTCTTGAAGTTTAGATTTAAAATCTGTTGTCCTTTTGAAGTTCAGCAGAAATTGGGCTTTCAGGGAGAGTCGAAGATATCTTTACTTATAGACATTTAATGGTGTCATTTATTCTATTTCTGACTTATATTATTATTATTATTATTATTATTATCATTATAAATATTCACTTAAAGGGACTCAACTTATTTTCAGTTACAGTTTATGCTGCTGTGATACACAGCCCCTATTAATTGCTACTGTCTTTAATTCATTTATTTTACTTTACATTGGAGCTCTCTCTTTCTTTTCACCATCCTATGCTGTTCTCTCATTTATTGTATCTCATACTATTTATGCACACTTAGTGATCTAACATTTCAGTAAAAATCAATGACCATAGTGTGCTGGGATAGCAAAACTCTGCTCTGAGAAATTCTTGGATAATCCTTAGTTCATTTCATACGATTTGGTCCACTTATTCACTTTGAAAGCTGACTACTGATAAACAGCAAGTAAGTGGGGGAGGGAAGAGGGCTGTGTGCCAGAGAGAAAGATTGAATCAAGCAAAGTAGAGGGAAGGGAGCAGAAAAGATAACATGGTTTATGTTTGGGACTTCATTCAAAATGTTTGGTACTTATGCCAGCACCCCCAGAGCGTTGTCCCCAAGGCAAATATCATCAAGGCCTCTCTGTAGACCAGACTGTTTCGTTTAAGTCCGCTATGCAGGTAACAGGTTTGTAGGCTGTAGCCCAGTTCACCTTTAGCTACAGTTGTCAGCACCATGCTGCTGCTTGCAGACCAACATCAGCACAACATCATCAAGATCTACAGTTATCCACTGAGTTAGAGTTCTTGTCTTTGACTTTAAATGTTCATAAAGGAAGCATAGTGGATATTCTTCATCAGTAAGCATTACCTTTCTATAAGGCTGACTCTCTGCTTCATTCTTGTTGGAGTAGATCCACCATGACTTATGACTTTACCTTGGAGATCTGTTCTCTTGGTGTTATTAAAAGATTGCATTTCACTGTACAGCTCAGCAGAAGCTCTGCAGTAGCTCAGCAGTAGCTACTCGGTACTTAAAGTAAACTTAAAAATTAAATACTTTTTACTTTTATTTGAGGAGATTTATAGACCAGTGTTTTTATTTGTTCCTCAATAGTTGTGTTTTTTTCCACCTTTGCTATGAACCCAGCAGAATGACTAAATTAAACTTGCAGTTTAACATTAAGAGTTCATATTACAAATAGAGCGGTTATTGCTTGCAATGCCCAACACAAAAATCATCACCTGTTTTAACAACATTTTGAGCCAGACTGATGTATTGATTTCGCAGTGTTGCACAGTCGTGGCAGAAGGAATTAAGGGTTAATATTGATGAAGACGAATGGGAGGTAATGCGGAACTGCACAAAAAAGATATCAGTGAAATCATGCTAGCTTGCTGCGGTTCAAAATCCTCCACCGCTTACAAATTTTTCCCAGTAAGAGACATAAAATAAATCCCCAAACCTCATCTGTGTCTGAAACGTAAAATTTCTGTTGGAACCTTAACTCGTTGTGTGTGGCTCTGTCCTAAAATTCAGGCATACTGGATATGTGATTATATATATCCCATGGATATGATCAATTTTTCTACTGACGGCAACGCCTGCAATCTCGTTTATTCGAGAGGAGATCTGCTGGCACTGAAGAAATGTACACATGTATATATCTTTTTCTTTTTAGTATTTTATTACATAATATTTTTCTACCTAATATTCCTCTGCACATTCTGAACCACAGAACTTTTGTTGTTTTCTGTCTTAAGATCTCTTTTTCTTATTGTCCTTGTTATGTGTGTAATGGAACAGCTGAAAATTGAATTTCCTTCAGGATCAATAAAGTATCTATCTATCTATCTATCTATCTATCTATCTATCTATCTATCTATCTATCTATCTATCTAGACATTCTGCAATATTAGGAAAAAATATTTGGTATGGTTTTAGATATGAATCCTTGTAAAGCCACATTATGTAATAATGCCACATTATGTAATAACCCTAACCATAGGACTTAGTGTGGGCTCCAAGGTATGCCCTACCCAACTACCTTGCCCTAACCCTAACCCCTTAGTGGCTTAGAAAATGTGGCGTTATTACATGATGGATGGGAAATGTATTACATTATTACATAATGCGGTGCTACAATCCTCTTTCTTTACTATTGGGATACCCAAGCCAAGATGCACTTGCTGATACCTGCTCTAGCAGACCAAGGTTATAATAGTTTTGGATATTTCATTGGTTTCTATGTTTAATTTGTTTTCACTCTCTGTGTTCGATTTCAATTTAGTTTTTATTAGTTTTGACTGCAGGTTTGTTAGTTTTTATTTCTTCGTTTCTTATTTATTCGTTTTAGTTTTTTACACATAGATGTCAGGGCTGGGTGAGCGTCATACATTTTTTAAAACATTAAAACATGCTACTCTTCACTTATCATTTATTTATTTAAAGATGATGTTTGAATACAACTCCAGACATAAAACTACCACTGTGTGAAGTCTTAACCAATCAGATCAGGCAATTTCACACATCATAGACTTGTGTGTAGGTGCCAGTCAGTACGGTTGTGTCAAAGACTAAAACTAAGGATATTTTGTCTTCATTTCTATTTTATTTTAGTTAGTTTTGTAAACGCACTATACAGTTGAAGTTAGTTTTGGTTTTCTTTGGTAAAACTTAGTTTTTATTTAGTTTCAGTTAACTAAATGATTTTTGAATTTTAGTTTTAGTTGAAAGGACGCTTTTTGAAAATATGGACTCCACACCAGTTCCACTGCTGCTTCAATACTGACAACTACTTTGCTTATGAACTGAACTGTACTGTTGGTTTATCTTGCCTTATTTGTATTTTGATTTTTGCACTTTGTATGTTTATTACTCTTGCCCACAGTGATTGTATGGACCAATGTCCCACTGAACTATTTTGTTTTTGTTCTTTCCTTGTCATTTTTAAAAGGAAAATGACAAAACTCAACAAACATACTTGAGAAAAAAAGAGTTCATATTAGAGCAGGGTACAAAATAGTTTTGGAGTAGCCCTGATAAATATTGTCAGCTGGTAGCCTTCATCAGGTGGTCAGAGATAACTTCATTCTTTTATAAAGCTCATGTTTTTATTTTGTGTAACAGAAAATATCTAATCTGACATGCCAGGTGGACTGTTTCACATATCCACTGACTGGAATATGTCTCACATCTGAGCAACCGCCAATACAAAGTGTTTGGGAACCCTTAAAAAAAAACTTGGAAGGTGACTGGATGAACATTCAGTCTGCGTTTTTGTTACTGGCCAATCAGAGCGACAGAGTATGACATAGTGGGCATGTTCTGCCAAACCCGATCAGGAGAAGAGTAAAAACATCTTATCAGTCAAGAATAGCCATCACTGTTTGCTTTTCTGGCATTAAAGAAATGACGTCCTGTTCTGTTAAACACTGCTGCTTTACTAAAGCTACATCCTAGCATATCCCTGCAATGGTCGCCACCGTGTACCGGCGTGCTACCGCCTCATTCTTCTTAAACAACTCTGTCTGGTCTGGTCTGAGACATGGAGCAGTTGTTTCAAGCAGTCATCTGGAACTTTGCCTGATGACAGACATGGAATCTGAGTGATCCATCTGCTTTCCAAGGGTTGAAAATATCCCTGCAATTGTAGAATTTCCTGCTTATATCCTTTATTAAAAAATAGAAACAACGTTTTAGTCTGTATGAAACGACCCAAGACTCCATCCACTTGGTAGTAATTTTATGTTGCAAAAAAGCAGCAGGTCTACCGTTATTTTATTTGGTTAGTTTGGTTGTGTTACTGTGTACAGAAATTGTAATTGTAAATTGATTTAAAACACCAAAGATGCCCAATTACAAGCAAACCAACTGAGCTAGCAGTTCAAGGCCCTCCTCTCCCATTTAGCTAAAAGCAAACATAGCTAGTGGACAAAATATTTAGAAGCCTACTTTTTCAGATATTATAGCCAGTGAACCACAGGACATACCACAATGTGAAATATACCCAGATATCCAGCAGTTCTTTATCAGTGCTTCCCCTTACATTCCACATACTTCTGCTCAGTGTTTTGCACAGGAAGCAGACTCCAGAGCAAACCAGTCCCTGACCAGTTAGTTGATGTAATTCTTCTACATGTGCTGTGATATCTGGCGTGTGCCACAAGTGCCACTCCAGATATCACAGCACATGTAATTCTTCTACATGTGCTGTGATATCTGGCGTGTGCCACAAGTGCCACTCCACTCTGCTCCGCTCGAAATATGCATCAAGTCTATTTTCAGTACCGACAAGTGTAATTCACGTAGATCAACCACAACAGGAATGAGACTGCACAAAGCACTCACTCAGTTTCAAAAAACAAAAGACTGCCTGGACAGCTGATTGTAAATCTCATTATTGTATCAACATTATGCCACAAAGGGTGAAAAGTTACGGGCCATCAGTCAGTCCAAGGGTCACAGAGGTAAGATAATGCCACGGATGAATACTGCAGACTTACTGTAGAATATGTGGAATTTGCAGGTTAGAGGAGCATCATGACTCAAACTCACCACATTACTGTCACATCTCATGTAATGAAGGTAGTGGAGAGGCTGGTTTTGTCCCATGTAGGCTGCAGGTATGATCTATAGACCCTCTGTAGTTAGTCTGTCCTTTCAGTATCAGGCACTGTTGTCACTTTCTAAACAAGACCAGGTTAAAACCTGGTATATGGTTGACCACAGTTATCTGGGATGCCTGCAGAACTGCCAGACTGAATTGTGTGTTCTGACAGTGTGATTAGTAGTTCAGGGGTGTAATTGTGCTGTCCCTAATGTCTGTGGATCAAGAATTGAAGGATCCTTAAAGTTTAAAGCCCTGTCGGCAGGAAACAGCTAACCTGACATGCCAGATCGACTAAAAATATATCACAATCATCTATACCAGTGGTTCTCAACCTTGGGGTTGGGCGCCCTTGGAGGTCGTGAGACACTGAGAGGGGGTCACCAAGATGCCCCAAAACAACTAAGAGTATATATTTTTAGTTACACTGTTGCCACCTTACAACAATTTTTCCTAATATTAACCCTTTTTCGTCACTCTTTAACACTAATTTTGCCAACTTTAGCACATTTTGCCACCTGAAAACCTTTTTTTTTGCCAATTTTAAACCCTTTCCCCCACTTTTTCTTGCCACTTTCTCCCATTTGTGCCTCTTTGACCCATTATTGCCACTATTAACCACTTTTTACAGCCCTTTTGCCAATTTTAACCACAGTTAACCCATTTTTGTCAGTTTATATCAATTTTTTTTATCCCATTTCACCTAATTTCCACCAAGTTTTTGCTCTTCAAAGCAATTTCAGCTGCTTTTTAAATCCCCTTTGACAATTTTTTTGTGCCCATTTTTGCCACTTTCACCCATTTATGTTAATTAAAAATCCAATTTCACCATCCCTTCCATCATTTTTCACCATTATTAACCAATTTTAGCAATTTTTAACACATTTGAAATATGTTTTTAATCAAAAGTTTTCATTTTTAAGAAGGCTATTTAGTACAAAAATGAATAAATAAAGATATCTGTTTCTTTGATTAGAGTGGTCAATATAAAATATGGTTTTCACAGCTTAATTTCTCAATGGATCATGATTTTGCTGACCTGTATAGGCCCCCAGTTTGACTGGGTCCCAGAAACCTCTCCCTTTATCTGCTGTTATGGACGACCTTGTCTGCACATGACTATTCTTGATTTTGCATGGCTGTGTTCAACCACCTCGACGTAAAGCAGGGGTTCCCAGTCTCTGGCACCTTTATTTTGGGGGTTGCGGGCTGAAAAGGTTGAGAACCACTGATCTACACGACCTGGAAATTATCTCGTTATCACGAGAAAACAAGCTCTGTTATCCTGCGATAATGGAGTAAATCAACTCATTATCACTGGAAAACAAACGTTATCCTGTGATAACAAGAAAAAAAGTCGAGATCACAAGAAAACAGACAGAAATTATTCATTATCACAGGAAAACGGAGTAAATTATAAATGCTAATATATGGCCCTTTAGGGCTTCCATAGCATGGCACACAGAATCAGTTTACATTACATTACATGAAATAAAAATGGCCTCACAACAAAAGACACAAAAGCATCTTAAAACAGGGGTGTCAAAAGTTTCTGGATTCAGGACTAACCTGAGAGCCTAACAGGGTCACCTTTTTAACATAAACTGTCAACCTTGTTTCACTGGTAAAAGATTTTGACATTTAAAAACTGTAAAAGATAAGTTTCAAGGCTCACACTCTGAGAAAAGTAAATGTATTAGTTTAAAAAGGCCAAAACAGGAAATTAAAATTGAAAAATGCTGTTTTTTTTTTTATGGCAAATACAGTGCTTAACAAATTTATTCAACCACCTGTCATATTTGTCTCAGACCCCATACAGCATCATGAAGTGCTTTAATGCGGACTCATTCATTTTCAGTGAGCTCTCCATCTTTTACCATTTTGAACAGGAATGAGGAATTTCAAACTGAATTCACCCAAATTTGAGCTGGCTCACTGGGCTTCTCTGAGAAGTCAGAAATGAATCAAGCGTAACATTCAACCAATAAAACTCATTTTTCTGCTCAGGAATGCAAGTAAATAACTATAATTTGACATATTAATCAAGAAATATTAATGTGCTTTACTACTTTTTTCAGTTTTTTTTTGTAAATGAGTAAATTTGAAAATCCATGGATAACAATAATAATGATATTTTAGCATCAAAAATATCATTTGGGTTAAAGAGCTTCTACATATTGGTGTATTAACCATTGCAGAAACATAAAAAATGATTTTGGTAATTACCAATGCTGTTAATTTAGGGCAGCTGTGGCATAAACCTTACTTTGGTTAGGGTTAGGGAGGTCTAATAAATTTGTTAAGCACTGTATATTAGAAAGAAAGTCAAAATCATGAGTTTAAAAGGTCAAAATATGAAATAAAATTTGTAATCATGAAATTAAAAGTCAAATATGATTCAAAATTTTAAATTGTGAGACTCAACAGCCAAACTATGGGATAATGAAGTCAAAGTTCTGAGTTGAAAATATGAGATAAAATAAAAACATAATTGGTTAAAAAGGTCAAAATGTCACTTCAAAATTACAATTTTGAATCTTAAAGCTCAAAATATTAAATGAGAAGTGAAAATTATGAGTTGAAACGCTCAAAGTATGAAATAAAAAGTCAAAATCCTAAATTTGAGTCCTAATTGTGAGATGCTAAACTGAGAATGTGAAATTAAAACACAAATAAATTTGTTTTCCCACATTCCTAACTTCTTATCTAAATATTTTTACTCCTTACTTGTTCAGATTTTGTTACTTAACAAGGATTTCTTAAATCATCAAGGATAAGTTCACATTTTTATACTTGAGGAAATCTGCAGACCTCATACTGATGGGCCAGTTATAACAGAAATATGAGATCATCTTGTGGGCCGGATTTAACTGTTACACGGGCCGGATTTGGCCCCCGGGCCTTGGGTTTGACACCTGTGTCTTAAAATGTGAACAATGAAGCTGAGTAAACTCAGCCTGAAGAATAAATAAATAATCATACCGGGGTGAAGGATGCTGCAGGCTCAGGTCTGTGTGACTTCAGCCAACAGAGGGCGCTCTGGTCCATTTGTTCACCTTCTGCAGCTCCTCCTGAGTCAACCCACAGCCCTGATGTGAACCTCCCCACTATGTTAAAGTATAGTTACATCTGATATGTTTTTATGAATAATTCTTTTACGATGAAACAGAAATCAAACTGAAGTTTTGAAAACTGTCATTCATCAGAACCCTCTGTTGGATTCGTCAGAGCTTATCTCGCGATGATTCGTGACTCCAGAGGCTCATAAACGCAGTAACCTGCTGTGTGTGATCGTTGCCGCTGGGAGATAACAGTCTGTCACCTGGATGTGTGAGTGCCTGAGGGCAGACACATTCAGCTTTACAGTGGAATGAATGGCGCCTGTGGCTTTATGAGACTGATCATGAATATATCCTGCAGCGCGCGCAGGAAAAAAAGTTACTTATGTTAGACACACTTGTGCAAAAAGACGCGTAAACGCAGTGAAGTCAGGAAGCTGCTCCTGCTCCAGTGGGTCTCACTCTCGTCCATCCTAATGACATCAGAGATTTCCAAACGGAGTTCATGCAGAGGGGCTGCCCCTGCCTAACACGGGGCGTCATTAACATTTAATTCCAGCATGCAGAATGTTGACTACGGGTTAACTCCACGGCTGGAGTCAGTGCTGAGCGCGTGCCTCCGCCCACTCCCTCCTCCTGCTTATATAGGAGCAGTTTGACAGCTCAGAGTTTACTGAGCAGAGATATCATTGAGCCTGCAGCCCTCCCTCTCTCCTCTCTGCCCTGTGTTAGAAATAAGAACCTCTTCCACTCTGTCAGAGCTCCAGCAGAGGAAGTCTGAGCCTGTCTGCGGGTTTATGACCCGAGGACCTCACACACCATCTGACTTTATCCAAACTGGATTCCCGGAGCTCCTCGCCATGCATGCCCGGGTTTAGATTCTCCATGGAGCTCTCTAACCTGTACGAGGTCGCGCCACGGCCCCTCATGAGCAGCCTGACTCACGGCCAGCAGCCCCCCTCCGGCTATAGAGACCCGGCAGACCTCGGTGGTGAGATTGGAGACAACGAGACCTCCATCGACCTGAGCGCTTACATCGACCCTGCAGCTTTTAACGACGACTTCCTGGCAGACCTGTTCCACCACAGCTCCCGGCAGGACAAGCTTAAGATCATGAACGGAGAGTACGACTCTTTGCCGTGTGGCCCGGGACCCCAGCAGCTCTACATGTCCAACTACATGGACTCCAAGCTGGAGCCACTTTACGAGCACAACCCACAGCGCATCAGACCTGTGGCCATCAAACAGGAGCCCCGGGACGACGAGGATCTGAATCCGGGCATGCCTCCCAACTACCACCTCCCACATTCCCAGCAGTACTCCCAGCACGCGCAGCAGCAGCAGCCGCACCTTCAGTACCAGATAGCGCATTGCGCGCAGACGACCATGCACCTCCAGCCGGGACACCCGACCCCTCCGCCGACCCCGGTGCCCAGCCCGCACCAGCACCATCATCATCACCAGCACCCTCACCAGCACCCGCAGCAGGGTGCCATGAAGCTGCTGGAGCACCAGCGGGCAGGCAGCAAATCCAAGAAGCACGTCGACAAAAACAGCCCTGAGTACCGGCTGAGGCGAGAGCGCAACAATGTGGCCGTGCGTAAAAGCAGGGACAAGGCAAAGATGCGCAACATGGAGACGCAGCAGAAGGTGGTGGAGCTCACCACCGACAACGACAGACTGAGGCGGAGGGTGGAGCATCTGACCCGCGAGCTGGACACGTTACGGGGCATCTTCAGACAACTGCCGGATGGATCGTTCAAGCCCATGGGCAGCTGAGAGATTACTGTGCCGGACTGCATGGAGCAGACTGGAGGTACACTGCTGGATTTAAACCCACACTCACGCGTGTGCTCTGTGGGACTGAGAGCTGAGAGGAGAGACAGGCAGCTGAAAAAAACATCAGTTTGACTTCCATGGAGTCTGAAACGCCAATTTCTCTTCAAATTAACCACTGCAGTTGTAAGAAATAAGAACTCTCCGGACAGGAATATTCCAGAAAAAGTGTCAGATTACATAACTGGACAGAAAGTGGCGCCTGATTCTGGAACGTACTTTAAATTAGTGGTTCTCAACTGGTGGGTCTGAACCCCAAATCGGTCATGGAGATGTTTTGAGTGGGTCATAAATTGTGCGTAAAAATGTGGCAAAGAGTCTAAGAATTTTATAAAACTCAGATGTGCAGTGATGAGTAAGTTTGGGGTGTTTTCTTGAGATCTTGACTTTTTAATCTCTTATTTTGGGATAACAAATCTGATTCTCCAATGATAATGTTTTTATTTCTCAAGATCTCTAGAGGACAAACCAAATGTGTGTGCTATGCTGGCAAACAGGTGAAAATACTTTTGTAAATTTATGCATGGATTTCCTCCCAGGACTTCTTCAATGATGCATTTTTAAACATTTATGTTTTTTCCTGTCTCTTCAATCAAATATTTTGTTCCATCTAAGGTCCAAATTGCAGCAATTTTCATTAAATAAGTCTGAGTGGTTAAATCTGGGGAAATCTGGGTTCTCATTAAAGGGGTGGTGGTGGGTCCTGAGGCGAGATCAGCTGAGAACCACTGTGTGAAACCTCTGTGAGAATTTATATTTATAAACAAGAACTCTCTGGAGCCACAGACAGTTTCTCCTTTTTCAAGAACATTCCAGAAAAAAAGTGTCAGATCATAAAACTGGACAGAAAGTGACGCCTGATGCTGAAACATCCTGTAAACATTAAACTGGACACTTCATGTCACCTTCACATCCTTGGAGAAAATCAGACTTTTGTGGACTTTGTAAAAGATGAGCTGACTTGTTGAGACTTGTGTATTACCTTCTTTTTTTGCCGTGTTCATGTGCCTTTGAAAACTTTGGTGCAAAAGCCGATAAGCTCGTTCTCCTGCCGATCCACACAACAGAGGACTGGTTGTTTCTGTGCCTTATTCCCATACAGACTGTGTGCACCACACACTCTACTCACATATCAGTGCAGCTAAGGTAGGGCACGGTGGAGATGATCCAGAATCAGCCTGTTGTGCATGCAGTTGTTATGTTTTGTACATCTCCATATCCTCTCCTTGTGTGACTTTATAGAGCTATGAAATGCAAAGTGCACGCTGCTTGCATATAGGCTTAACTGTGTACGTTTATGGATTTATGTTTGTTTTCTTCTGTTGTTCCTCATGGATGAGCGTTGGTAGTATATACAGATCTGTTTGATGGTATGTAAAAGGATGGAGACACATGATAATGTTAAGGCAGAGTGTTAGCTGTGCAGCTGTCTTATCCAAATTTCAACAAACAAGACTTAAAGTTCTTGAGGATGCTTGCCTCTCCTCCAAAAGGTTTCAATCTTTAGTTCAGTTCTCAGAGCGGATGGAGGAGAGGTGAAACATCCTGGAGAACCTAACCCAGTCCAGTTACCTGCAGAATGAATGAGAGCCTGCAGAGACATTTGTGCAGCAATCTTTAAGAGACAAAAAAACCCATCAAATTGAAAGAAAACATCCAGTAAAAGTCATCTCAATATTCAGCCAACTTTGGTTAAAAGTTTGAGCTGCCCTAAGATCTTCAAACTTTCATTTTATTCCCATGCACAAGGAGTAAAAGCTGTTCAGCCGTATAAATCTTGCAGAGTTTACAAAATGCATCTCAACTTTTGAGTTGTGACATTAATTGCATCATCCTTCCTGCTCAGAACAAGGCAGCTTTTCTCTGTCTGTTCCCTGAAATATTAGCAGAGAATTTGTGCTTTTAATTTTATATAAAGATAATTTATCCACTAGAGTTGCATCTGGTGATGAAATGCCAAAGTGAATAATGATTATAGTAGTAATAATAAAACATACTCAAAAGCAATGACTGGAATGAAAACTGTGGTACCTTCAGCTTTACGTCACCATCCAGTGAAAAGCAAACATCTCCAGACCTGCTGCTTCATCTCCAGATGATTTGGATGGAGAAAAAAATCAGCAAAGGCTTTAATCTGAAATCCTGCAGACTTGTAGATGTTTGTTTTAAGAGGACTGTGACGGTTAGAGCAGATTTCTTCTTGTATGCACTATTAATAATCAAATGAAGCACAGAGCTGTACAGAAAAACCTTCATGTGTTGCTGATTTAAAAACAAAAACAATGTGAAAAGGGTTTCTATGCAACATGTCTCTTCCACACACCACACACACCCCGACACACATACACACCCACACACACACAGTGCCTTCTGATCCTCTGAGATGACCTTGGACCTCTAGCTGATCCACTTGTCATCGCTCCGTAGAGAAAAACATTGAAAGGTGATGATTTGTGTCAGCGAGGAAAAAGGAAGCACTTTTTTTTTACAAAGTGATGTAAACCAATGTTTGTCTCAAAGTTAATGTCTCAATTGTAAAATAAGCCTAAATATGAAAATATAAATATAAATATATATATAAAATGCCAAAAAATCTGAATATTATAATAAAAGAGCTTGTTTTATCCGACTCTGTTGTGGTTCTGCTGTTTTTATCAATGTGCTTTTTTATGTGTAGATAGAACTGCAGCCAATAGGGGGAGCTCTCAGGACAATGAGCCAAAAAGATAAGAGTCATTTAGTCCATAAACACAGATAGTTCTGGAGTTTCTTAACTTGAAGATTTGTGAGTTAAAGGTTTTTGTTAAAAGTGGAAAATCATCAGAAAACTTGGGTTATTTTCCTCCAAAACTCTCATCAAGTTTTGCTGCAGAGCTTTCTGCAATCCGTTTGCATTAACTCACCAACTTTAAAATACACCTTCACCTTTTTCCTCTCCTTTATTTACTTATACTAAACCTTTCAGACAGAGTGGGATATCTGCAAACTGAAGGGTTGCTGATTTGATCTGCAGGCATGGATGAATCCTTGAGCATGCTTCAAACTTGGGGAAAAAGAGTCAGTGGGTCCTTATATTCTCAGTCCAATCCAACTTCCTTTCATTTGAAGCCTTCTGTCTTCTAAAATACAGCTGCATGCTGCAGAAAATCCACGGTAAAATGAGCAAGCAGCTGAATTAGCTGCATCAAAATATCCATATGACATTTAAAAAAATAAAAGCTGTTGCTGAAGAAATTCATCACATTATATTGTGCATGTACAGAAAAGCATCTCCGTTATTCTAACATGTGAGCCACTTTTCATCCAACAGCTGCTGTTCACAGCTACGAATTAAATGAAAAATCAGATTTTTGACAGAAAAACTGGAACTGCATGTTGAGAGTGATTCCTCTGCAGGCACAGCTGGGCTGCTACGTCGTCTTGATAAGATAAACCTTCACATCGAGCTCTTTACACTGAACCATTCATTATTCTGACAGCAAACAGAACTCTCATGTCAGAGGGCAGTTCCAGTTTTTTAAACCTCTAACTCTATGACACACTTTATGCTCAAATGAGTAGATAGAGAAAGTTTTGGAGTTGTTCCAATGGTCTGCAGTTGTGAAACAAGCTGGAGTGTCCACATTTAAGGAAAGAAGACAACAATAGTATTTATTCCTACAGCTGACAAGCTCTGGTTGTTCTTTAGCCTTTTCAGAGTGCCTCTCCACAACAGCACTGGAACAAAACTCTGCCATCATTGCACCTTTTTATATTTTTACTGATGAGACATCAGGGTTTATTCACTTTGCATTATGGTGTTGAAGAGGTGTAAGAGAGCACGGCATGCAAATGCATCAGGAATAGGTGGTAATACAGTAATACTATATACCAGGTTATGAATAGAAAGCCACAGCATCACTTTGATTACCGTCATAAAGATGGTGCTGCTTAATAAGCACACTTTTATAGTTAATACCAGAGTGTGTTTTCACCAGCAGCACCACTGCCTGTGTGTGAAGATGCTTTAAAAGTCATCAAAGAAATTCTGTTAATGATGTTCTGCTAATTTTGCAAACACCAAGCATGCATAAATACCAACGCATACATCCTCGGCACGGCACAAAACGGCACGGCAGGCACCACGGTGGTCCTCTCCAGTCAAACTGTTAAACGTGCACCAGTGGCTTTAATGTGATCCAACATGAGTTTAAAACACTTTAATTCTTCTTTCTGGGTTTAGATCAGTCATGTGAAATGATAAAGTTCATTAATAACCCTGCAGCAGCAATGTCAGACACAATTAAAACTATCATAGGTTTTAAAAAGCATTTAATCTTTTTGTTCCTTCTCATGTGAAATGTAGATGAACGTTATTGGTGCTTGGTGGTTATTTTAGGTTCTGAAATATTCGGTGACGTTGTCATGAGCATCCAGCGGCTGGACCGAGTAAAAAACAACATGGAAGTACAACAATATAACAGTAAAGGCCTATCTGATTTTTTTTTAAAGAATGTGAAACTTTACTTCACTTTCCCAGAATCGGAATGATGATAGCTAATTATCATCCTCATCTTAAATCAGGGAGGAAAGAGAGAACTTAGGTAGCTCCTCTGTCTTTACATGTTAAGTGTAAGAACAATAACCTGATCCTGTAAACCTCTCATAGACAGCGTTCGGGAAAGGGCAGAGCCTTTGAAAAAAACTCGGAGGGTGATTGGATGAATGTGCTGTCTGTCACATCTTTACAGGCCAATCAGAGAAACAAAACACTTGACGTAGCCGCTACAGAGGAGTGAACTCCATAGAGAACTGCAAAACGCGAACCATGGCGACTGTAGACATGTCAGTACATGACTTTTGACGTTTTTGAAAAGAAAACAACTCACTGCTGCTCTTTGTTCTTATTTTAACAAAGAAATGTCATTAACTTCTGATAAAACTGATGCTTTAGCAGCATCCACGCTAATCTCTTCCGCCATAATTGCACCCTCCTCATGTTGTTGCTTGTTTACGTTACGACTCTGCCACACCTGAAAGTACTGCCCCTCATCGCTGATTGGTCCTGTCACTTTCTAACCGGGCCCAAATGGTTCAGATGGGAGCTTTGCAAGATGGATTCGCCAGTGAGAAACATGGAAACGGATGTATCCATCTGCTTTACAAGGTTATAGGAACAATTCTTCTATTCTAAATCACTTCCAGAGCTTCTGTAAAGCTTGCCCTATGAAAGGTGTTTTGTTTTAGACTTGAAGCATTTAGATAAAGGATTTAATGAAAGCCTGTGGAAGGGCACTCTGCTCGCTGTACTTACAGTTGCATGGCAACAACTGCCTGTATAATGTGATCTTTGAACACTGACCGGTCATACCATATTCCATGGTAAAATTTTGGGAGGGTATGATGGTATGAGAAAAACGAATACCTCCCAATTCTACTCCAAACACACAAGATGTGCTGTCATCCTCTGCTGGCTCCTCTCATCCTTTTCCTGCCAGCACAGACAGGGATCACATCATCTTCCAGAAAGGCCTCAGTTACATTCAAAGCAAAGGTTTCACATCACAGAGGCACAGGCATTCACCTTGAACTGCCAGCCAAATAGGGCCTGATGCTGCCTTCACAAACATACACAAAACTCCTGTAAACCTACAAGTATGATTGGGGTTCATCTGTGTGGGAATGAAAATAGTTAAGATTTCTCCCTAATGTTTCCCTGTCTTATTATCCACCGTTCCCTGTCCATGCTACCAATTTAATGTACTGTCCTGCCTCCTGAAAGCTCCGCCCTCTTGTCTGACAGGATCGCCCCTGTGGCACGATGCATATGACCAGCCATTTTAACATTTATAAGCTAAGTTTGACTATCTGGAAATAACATTGTAGATATCAACAGCATCTTTCTGACTAGTCGTAATTACATTTTGAATAGTTGGAATTTTTAATTCAAGATATCTGTAATTCAATTTCGCCTAGTCAAAAAGAACATTTCAGATATCCGCAAATGCAAATGTAATTAGAGATATCTTGAATTGGAATTACAAATATCTACAATTCAGTAGCAGATATCCATAATTCACATTGTGGATATTCAAAATGACATTGTAGATATCTGTAATGAGAAACCCTGTACAAATGAATAGCAAAAAAATGACATTGTAGATATCTGAAATGACAATTGTGGATAGGCAGAATGCATTTGCGGATATCTGAAATGTTCTTTTTGACTAGGCAAAATTGAATTACAGATATCTGCAACACATATCCAGTCTAGCACGAATGTACAAAAACAGAAATCAGAAAAGAGACTCATACTTTTTCACAGCACTGTGGTTAAAAACAGTCTAAGTGTCTGACAGCACTTCAGAAAGACAGAGACCTCTTTGTTAGAGTAAAACTCTTTATAAAACAGTCATTATACTGCTCACTCTGATGCCACCAGATTCTATTCAAAATAATGGTAATTTAGCCTCACATAACAACATACAATGCTTTTCTACTGCTGTAATGTTTTTAATTCTAATTGTATTGATTGAACTCTGATGTGGAAGTCCCCTGCTTTGAATGTTGGTGTGAAAGGCCTTCAATGATCTGACATCTTCTCCCTTTGAAGTTTCCAGAGCTGGACATCTGTACATAACTTTAACTATTGGAAATGAAAGCCAAAGCTGATTTGCTATGTATTTATGCATGCATTTAACTTTCTGCCAACATATTGAGCATAACAAAAGACTGAGCAGCATTAGAAACTTCAAATCTGTCAGCGAACTGTATTAAAAACAGACGAAAGGCACTAATATGCAGAACTGTTTGCTGTTTCTTTTCTTTGGAATGTAGAAAATAATTGTCAATAATCGCTGAAATAGTAGAAAGATATGACAAGTAGAACAGCAAGAAGAGGTCAAGGCTGAAGAAGCAGGTTGGTAGAAACATGCAGAGAGTGTGAGGATGACTTCCAGATGTTTCTGATGGTGTCACCGATTATTACAGCTCACAAAATAAAAAATACACACTATCTCAAAATAGTAAACAATCACAAAAAAAAAAATGGTCCAAAAAAGATTTATAATGTAGAAATGTTGGCCTCCTGGAAGATAATGCTCACATTTGAATTCAGTAATAGGCTGGAGCACCTTTTGCACAAATTTCTGCATCAATGCAATCATGGCATGGAGGCGATCAGTCCGTGGCACTGCTGGGGTGTTATGAAGCATTGCATTGTTAAATCTGGTGTCTCTATACAATACAATACAATACAAGAACTTTATTTATCCCCGAAGGGAAATTCAATATTATATGTTATTATATATTATTACTATTCCTCCTGACATTCCCCAGAGACTCTCTACAGCACTCATCATCAACTGGTGGTCCAGGGGCCAAATCAGGCCCCTCAAAGCTTCCTGTCTGGCCCCCAGAAGATCATTAAATTCAGAAAAGCAGGAAAAGAAAATGTTGTGGTTTTAAGAGTACCTTTTGGCTTTAAATGTCTGCAGCTGTTAAATCCACCCCAAAAGCAATTGATAGTCAAATAGTTTTAGAATGACTTCACATTTGATTTGTTTTTACAGAAATTCACTTGTTAATATTTTTAAAAATTGTTAAAACTGGCAAAAATGGCAGGACAAAGTGGTGAAAAGGGGTTAAAGAATGGCAAAAATGGGGTAATAAGTGGTGAAAAGAGATTAAAATGTGGCAAAGCATCAATGCAAGAGGAAAAAAGGGTCAAAAAGTATATCGGTAGTCGAGCGGTTAAGGTGCATGCCATATACGCAGGCGACCCAGGTTCGAATCTGGCCCGTGGCACCATTGCATGTCTCTTCCCTGTTTCTGACTCTATCCACTGTCCTATCTAACAAAGGCAAAAAAGCCCAAAAATAAATCTTAAAAAAAAAAAAAATAGACAATAAGTGGCAAAAATGGATAATGGTGTGACACATATGGTAAGACAGGAAAGAAAAGTGGTTTAAAAGAGTAAAAAAATGGCAAAAAATTGGATTAAAGAAGCAAAAAAAGGGCAAAAAGTACCAAAAATGGGTTAAAAGTGGCAGAATATTGCAGAAATAGCCAATAGCAAAGTAGTGAAAAGGCCTTTCTCCTTGTGGTCTGGGGCATTATAGATTGGGATGGATCTCACTGGTAATGCCTAAAAATGGAAGAAAATACAAATACTAATAAAAATGTTAATCCGAACAAAACATGATTTAATTTTTCTTTATTTGGAATCCGGCCCCCAGAAACTCTGTCAAGACTAAATCTGGCCCTTGTGCAAATGTACTGGATGACCCCTGCTCTACAGGGTTCTGGTCAGACCAGTTGGCTGGTCAGTCAAACACAGTAATACCATGGTCAGCAAACCAGGTAGTTTTGGCTTCACTGTGGGCAGGAGCCAAGGCCTGCTGGAAAAGGTAATCAGAATCTCTGTAAATATCTCAGCAGGTGGAAGCATGAAGGTCTCTAAAATCTCCTGGTAAACGTCTGACAGCGTTGACTCCAGCCTCAGTCCACTCCTTGTGAAGCTCCCCTCATTGAATCTGTTTTGTTTGACAATCCTCTAAAGGATGAGCTCTTCCCTATTGCTTTTTCACCTTTTCTCTTCCAGTCAATTTGAACTTGAATCTTCTTTGGTACAGCATCTAAGAGCCTGTTCTTTCAGCAGCGACCCTCTGTGGCTTATCTTCCCTGTGGAGAATGACAGGGTTTCCTAGACATTTGTCAGGTCAGCAGTCTTCCCCATGATCGTTGTTTTGTTTTCTGACCCAAGGTGAGAGAATGAAGGCTCGGGAAACCTCTGAAATTGGACTTTTCCACAATATTCTAATAATTTAAGATAGTGTTTGCATTTTATTTTCATGAGGTGTAAGCCGTAATAATAAAAAAAGCCCCAAAAATCTTGAAATGTTTTTGTTTGAGATAAATCTAGAATATACGGAAATTTAATTCTCTTAATTGTAAAAAATGAACTTTTACATTATATTCTAATTTTCAGGATGCACCTGTACATTGTTAACCTGATACACCAGATGGATTTGTTTTACACATCCAATCAGAGCAACAAAACATGTGACGTAGCCGCAACTGAGATGCGCGTGCGCAGCGACCGAGGACTAACGTGACCCATGGCGACTGTAGACGTGTCAGTACACAACTTCTGTCGTTTTTGAAAAGAAAACAACTCACTGCTGCTCTTTGTTCTTTTTTTAACAAAGAAATGTCGTCAAGTTCTGATAAAACTGGCACTTTAGCAGCATCCACGCTAATATCTTCTGCCATAATTGCACTGGCCTCTTGTTGATGCTTGTTTATGTCACAACTCCGCCGCACCTGAAAGTACTGCCCCTCGGCGCTGATTGGTCCTGTCACTTTCTAATCGGGCCCAAACGGTTCAGATGGGAGCTTTGCAAGATGGATTCGCCAGTGAGAAACAAGGACATTGTAGTCCTAATGATTTTTCTGGCACTAAAGAATCAAAAAGTCATCCTGCTTCATGCTGTTTGCTGTAAGTGGAGAGTGGGTGCATCTTTTCTTGGGGCTACACTCATACTGATGGAGCATAATGTTGTCCACATACAGATGATGAGCTGGGAGCCCAGACTGGAAACATGTCACATTTTTCACCATATAAAGTGAAATCCAAAGTTTTTGTCTTAACACTCTAGAAATGTTGGCATATGGTTGCTGTAAACTTGTGAAAACTCTGAGATCTACATGAGACTGGATTCTGGATTTAGGCCATTTCATCTCTTTCCTGGCTTGGGTTCATGTGGGCGGGGCCAATATGTGGGCTCACGATGTCATGAGCCCACAGTAGAGAAAGACCCTGCCCCTCTAACACTACAATATTATGGAAGGAAGCAGTCACCTGGAGCAGGGACTTCTGGTTCATTTTGGGCAAAGGAATTCAGTCCTGTACTCTTGTACCGTTCTATAATGTTCATGTTTCATTGCAAAGTTATAGTTATACATATTTTGTTTATTGGTTCATGTTTTTAGGGGAAACTATTTTTCCAAGTATGACACCATGAGTGAGGGGGTTAATGCTGCAGACTACCCGTGTCCTGAGTGGGCGTGGTTTCATCTCATTCAACAGACACGCCCACACCATCCTGGAGCAGATTTTACTGCCGCATTTTTCATGATTTGAAGCCTAATTTTATAACCTTGAAGATGCTTTATGTGACTGAAATTTGACCTGGGAGTTCATAACACAGTGATCTATCATACCACAAACCAAAATACAGATTTATTTTTACTTTACAGGGTCTTTAAAAAAAGTTCCCTCTCAGAACAGAGCAAGAAAGAACAACTTGAAGACTTAAATAGCTGTGTAACTAGGGCTGTCAAAAGGTTACATTTTTAAAATTGCGATCAATTGCACAATTTCAGTAGTTGATTGCAATTAATCACACACTTTTTTTTTTTCATTGATTTGTGTATTTTGTAATTTTGGATTTTTCTATTGTCCTTTTTGGATACAGACCTGCTTTTAGAGGTAGATTGAAGATTTTAACATGAACTAAACCACATAAAAAGGAAGTTGTTATGGATTGAAAATGAAATACGGGATCACTGAAAGGGTTCAGGTGGCTGAGAGTTTTTTAAAAAGCAGTGGTGGATTTTTTTAATCACTGTGGCTAAAGGGAGGTGTTGATGTGCCTTAACCAAAGTGTGCTGAAAGGACAAAAAAGCATGTGATTAATCATGATAAAAAAACAAGTACACTAATTATGGATCTTAATTGATCATGATTAACTTGATTAATCTTGACAGCCCTACTAATGATATATTTAAATTATACTTATGGATCTTATGTAAAAATATTTTATGTTTAAGCCATACAGAGACAAAATTGTTTTTCTGCTCACCAAAAGTTTATGTGTGATATCGCTCATAAATACTGAGGTGCTCATATCACCAACTCCCGCACAGATGTGTGTAAATCTGATGCTATCATAACTAGACTGATGAGAATAGAAAGATGTACTTTTTTTCCAAGTGAATGAATTATAGCTCATTTTAATCCAAGGAAACAGCACCGGCACACAGAGAGGCTCGCATGCTCTGCAGCACAGTTAGGGAGCATGCACACAATTATTTACTTGCATTCCTGAACAGAAAATGAGTTTTAGTGCTTGAATGTTATGCTTGATTAATTTCTGACTTCTCAGAGAAGCCCAGTGAGCCGGCTCAAATTTGGCTATAAAAAGGTGAATTCAGTTTGAAATTCCTCATTCCTGTTCAAAATGGTAAAACATGGAGAGCTCACTGAAATGAAAGAGTCTGCATTAAAGCAATTCATGATGCTGGACGGTCTCTGAGACAAATATGACAGGTGGTCTAATAAATTTGTTAAGCACTATATATCATTGAAATTTGGGTTCTAAGGGTTGTATTGATGCATAGCCAATTCAAATACTCAAAAATGGCACTACAAGATGTAAAAATGTGAAGATATGCTCTGGCGGACTTGTTCTATGGTAGGTCATAAAGGGATAAAAAATATATATATATATCTAATTCGGTTTACACCAAGTGTGTTTATTAATAGTCTCAAATCTTGTTGGTCGACTCACTAACTTCTCGCAGTGAGTAGCCTACTCACAAAGAAATCCAAGAGCTGCTTGTCGTCCACTGGAGCCAGGAAAAGTCTTTGTCAGCTAACAGGAAGTAGAATCAACACGGATTAGATCAACTATCACAAACAGAAACAGTCCAAAATATGTCAGCTATCCTCAGCTAACAATAATCTCAGAGCTATCAGCCGTATTTAGCTAACCTCTGACCTTGAGCTAACAGCTGTCAACAAGCTAGAAGCTGATGAGTTCTAACCATAAGCTCATAGCTGTTCTGTAGCCAGTGGATGATTAAAATTTGCTACATTTCTCCAAAACTGAAGAGCTTTAAGCTAGCAAATACATCAGACTATATCAGAGTTTCATTGGCCTATCTGTAGACTGACGACTGATGAACTCAGACCAGCTGAGGACCAGTTAGCACGGTCCTAAAGGCCGACAATCGATCATCAATCAATTCACTTCTATAAACAACACATTCAGAGCTAACATCTGTCCTCAAGCTAACAGCCATCAATACGCTACAAACTGATGTGTCATGGCTGTGGAGTAGCATTTTTAAGCTAGTAGCTCTTCCAAGTGCTAAAAACAGATGACCATAAAACTGCTTACAATAGCGTACATGTAAGCTTAGACTATATTAGCTCTATGTAGGCCGTTGTAAGCTATTAATAGTTTCCATATTAAATCAGTTATTTTATCCTTAGTGATAAACTAATGACGGCCCATACGCGAATTCCTTAAGCTAACAGCTACTGATATGCTAACAGCTGACCCTTGCATATCAATTCTGTCTCCAATCTCTGGCTCAGGTCACGCATTTCTCTGGGATAATTTCATGATAAGAAGCAGCTGTGATCAGTTTTTAAGTTTACTAGCCTTTTTTTTTTCTTTTTTAGTTCCCAACCACTCTCTTCTTTCTTTACTCCTCTTATCCTTTCCCGTCTCTTTATTAATATTTTTTATTTCTGTCTTTTTCTGTCCCCACAGAAGGAAAGCAGAACTGTGTATCTGATTTTTTTTTCCTGATATCAGTTCAACGTCATGTTGAGTGTGAGTGAATGTTGTCCCGGCAGAGCATCCATTAGCCGTGTTTGGATGGCAGCTGTGTAGTTGTGGTAGTTGAGCAGATAATCCCATTACAACATGTTGTGGTTTTGGCAGAAGGCGTCTCAGAGAATGTCAGGACTTACAGGTTTTTTTTTCTGAATAAGCTAAATAAGTTGGATGTGTGTGATGTTGGCCGTGGACTCTTCCTGCAGATGGAAGAAATCAGCACAGCTGGAACTTCCCATCCTTTCCTTGTCTTTTTCTGTTTTATTTCCATGTTATGTCCAGAGATTTCTCGCTGGCTGTTTCATCACTGTTCAACTCCAGGAGAGATTGGCGGGACTTCAGAGTTAATGATCGTCTCATATGGTCGGGTTTAAAGCTGAAAAATCACTTTCACAGAATCTTGAACATTTCCAACCGACATCTCGGTTAGCCCTAGGCGGCTTCCAGCCAAGACTTCCTATTCAGTGTTGTGTTAATATAGTCCAGTTTGGAACTTCAGCAGTCATACGTCCTTATCCTGGTTTTGAAAACCCGGTTTTGCTACTTGGAGAACAATGAAGAACAACAGGACACTGTGGCATGACAGCTGCCTACTACTGCAGGTGCAACTTTGGTTAAAGTGTTCATGTGACTTAAGACTCTCTGAAATACTCTGGATGTATGAGAGACAGCTATTCTGCCTCTGCCCAGAGAGAGTGATGATCAGGTCTGCAGCAGAGCGTTGCTTAAACGTGTCATATTTAGATGAATGAACCATATAGGTTATCCAGTCATGAATGAAACGTCTCTCTGGAGACAGAATGAACGCTAACACTACGAGTTATGGAGGATTCAGAGCTCGGATATATGGCACTGTGTAAGCATTTAATTACATTTGTCAACAATCACAATTATTATAGTGACTAAAACTAACTAAAACTAAAGTTCAAAATAATTTCAGTTAAATGGAACTAAATAAAAACTAAGCTTTACAACAAAAACTAACTAAAGCAGCATAGTGCACCTATAAAACAAAACAAACAAAAAAAAAAAATTGGAGACAATATCCTTAGTTTTAGTCATTGACACCACTGTACTGCCTGGCGGCTACATCCAAACTGGGAAGTGTGAAATTGCCTGAATTGATTGGTCAATACTTCACACAGTGGTAGTTTTATGTCTGGAGTTGTATTCAAACATCATCTTTAAATAAATAAATTCTAAGTGAAGAGTAGCCTGTTTGAATATGTTTTAAAAAATATATGATGTTCATTCAGTCTTGACATGTATCCGATGAAAACTAAATCTAAGACTAAAACGAATAAAAACTAAATTAAAACAAAGCATTTTTGCAAATGAAAACTAAACTAACAAACCAGCAGTAAAAACTAAAACAAAACCAAAATTGATCAAAGAAAGTGAAAATGAAATTTAAAAAAAAATTATGAAAAATCCCAAACTATTATAACTTTGATCCCAGGCCTGAAATATGGATAACTGTTGGGTTCATTTCAAAATAAAAGCTTGATCTTTGTAAAATGCACAAAAGCTGTTGTTTCTTGGACAGCTGTTTAATGGGTGAAGTCACTTGCATGACGACTTAGCTTTTTCTTGGAGTCTCTGCTAAACTTTAGTAAAGATTAATGATCATCACAATAACCTATTATTCATAATAATTTAAAACATCTAGTTATGTAGGCCAAGCTATTTGAGATCTCCCTCTCACTCTTTGCCAATCTCTCAGTTCCAGCTCCTTTTTCCACCTGTATGTTAGTTAAGCGCATATTTAAATGGAAATAAGACTGCTTTTCTAAAGGCTAAGTCCTGCTAAACATCATTAATAATCTCTGAATATGTATGGCAAACAGCCTGAAAAATTAAGACTGAGTAATATGTCTATGTCTGTTTTATTGATGGGTATAAATTAGGTCCTTTCCTTACAAAAATGTTTTTATTGATTAATTCACTTTTTTTTTGGACTGTGACTGTGTGTGACTGTGACTCCCCTGTCACTGATTGAGGTGGAAACCATATCTCAGTGGTTCCAAAACTTTTTCCATCGGGCCCCCCTTTGGCAGATGATAATATTTTCAAGCCCCCCTCCATCCCTCATCGTACGTATCTACATGTAATAAAAAAAAAAACATGTAAATGTTCGACAAACACACAAGAATTTACCACAACATAAAACATAAATATGTTGAGTTTTACAAATCTGACTCTCTGAAGATGAACAATTCCCTGAAAATAAAAACTTAATGAACATCTTCAAGATTTTTTTACACCCAGTCCTGCAATAATTTCAGTGTAAACTGTGGGCTTATTTGGCCCTATAGATATTTTCTGTGAGACTGCCACCCTCATTTCATTTTCAATGTCCAGTTATGATTTAATTTTGTATTAGAGGCAACAGCCTTTTGCAACATCCTCACACAGGTAGAATGCATAGACTGTAGAAAGAACTAGACAAACCCTGTGTGATGTCAGTCGTCTGCTAGGTGGACTCAAACAGCTCTGGAAGCCGACCCGCAGTGGCTTCCATGTTGAAATCACGGCCCACGGCCCACTTTGGGAACCACTGCCATATCTGCACTGTGATGTTGGCATTTAACAGCGTTAAAGCTGAAATAATCCACAGAGGTCTCATTTTTCATATTTGTGTCATCTGCTTAAATGAAATGCAGTAATCAGAAACTGGGATGCTATTTCTCATGTATACAGGGATTCTCTATGTGCATGTAAACACAGTATTCTGGATGAAAACCAGGATAAGGCTAAAGCCAGGATGCTTCAGCCCATGTAAACACACTCATGAATATATACATGTAACATTGATAACAGCTAAAACTTTAATTGTCAGAGTCTGTTTGGTTTGTTGTATGCCCTTCATCATTCTCACATCAGATCCACACACTCAGACACATTAGAGGGGAATGGTTCCCCACAGAGGGGTTCATGTGTGAACGGGTCGTCAGGAGGGCCAGAAATGTTCCTGTGAAAAAACTTAATGCTTACACAAGAAGTATATGCATGTCTGAAACACTGCACTGACATTGAACGTCAGACCCTGGAACTGAGTGAAAGTCATTCTCCAAGTGTTTTAAGAGTCTATATGACCTGAAACAGCCGGGTCCGAGTCTTCTCTATCGGAGAGCAAACACTACCTGGCCTTTCAGAGTAAAGTGCTGCTCAGTCAACCCTGTCTGCTCCAAGTCAATGAAAAGAGCAGGTTAATCTTTAAACTCAGGATAAATAGAAAAAGTGGATATCCAAATAGAGGCGATAGATGGATAGGCCCGCTGACACACTCCCCACACAGCATGTCAATGAAACGAAAGCACTTTGAGACTGCAAACAGAGAGAATCTGAAAATAACCACATGTTCTCCTGAGTCTGGAAGAACACCAGCAGAAGTTTGAAAAGGACATTTAGTTAAGAAAAAGGCTGAGAATAAGTCCAGCATCCACTTTTAATTCTCCACAGAAACCCCTCTAACCTTTAACCTGATAATGTCTTTAGAGCCTTTTAAAGTAAATGGATTGTGTGGTTATTTCAAAGTCAAGCATTCTGTAGCTTTGAAACATGCAACAGTAAGTTTCATTATTATCATCTTCATTCATCTGCACCACGTTGCTAAGTTTTTTGTTTTTTTTAAATTCACTTTCCCAACTTTTAAGATTGATTTGATAACAAGTCTTATCTTTTCATCTCACTTTCGCAAAACTGCAAAAGGTCAAGTGACGAGGCATTCATGAACCCAGTTTGTTAACACTTTTGGCCTACTGGGGAACTTCTGCTTCATATATCTGTGAGTCCTTAGTTTTCTATAATTTAGGCCCTGAAATTGGAATCTGAATTTCTCTAACAGATGACTTTAGTTGCAGTGGAAAAAGTCAAATGATCAAAAAAAACATCAGCTAAAAGGTGCTAGCTGACTCATATGGTCATTGTAACGTCTCAAATGTTAAAGAATTGATGCCTACATCAGGGATGCACACAAGTCATGTCTCAAGTCAAGTCTCAAGTCTTTGGCCACGAGTCTCTGATGGTTGTAATGAGCGTTCTATGATCTGCCTCTGACGTCGTCTGTTTAGACCGCTGCATCATTCTATCTAAAGAATCTAAATCCTGTACTATGTTATCATCATCACTAGGGTGGGGTAATTTCTGTGGCTGGCTCGCTCTGTGCGCATGTGTACGCTTACATATAAACAGGGCTTGACATTAACTTTTTTTCACACCAGCCAATGTGACTAATGGCTACTAGCCACTCAGTGTTTCACTAGCCACAGTTCTGTTGTTGGGAGTGTATGTTCTATATATCATATGCACCTCTGCTATTAGATCATGAACATGATCAATATCAGCTCTCCTCTTAATAAAGCTCCTCTCTGTGTACATATGAAGCACTACAGACACATGAGTCACACTTCACTGATAGAGACAGACACTGAGACGCTGGAGATTAAATGTTCTTGTTATTTATCAGATATATTTCTTTAATGGTGGTAATTTTATACTAACACAAAAACACTAACTGACTGTTAATGAACTGTTTATTCTGAAATAAAATAAAAACTCAATGAGCATTTCTAACTCTCACTCAGACAGATCTTCAACAGAGGATGCTGAGTGTTTCTCCATTCTCCTTAAGAAACTTCCGTCATCATTTATGGTTCTTTATAGGTAAAATCAAGCTAAATTTCACTTTATTCAGCTGAAATCTCCTTACAGCCTTGTATCCATCTCTGTTTCTCTCTGCCTCCATGAGCCGTATTTAAAGTTTTAATGTTCCTATCGTCTATTATGTCCGTTCATTATCAGTAAGCAGCAATGCAGAGATTTTAACATTAATTTGTTCCCCATAAAGATATGATATTAAGGGAATATAAACCAAATCATATTGTAACATTGCGTATGCCAATGGCTCACGCGGGCGACACAGAGACACACACAGCTGGAACTGGAGCGTGCACACACACAAACAGCTCTGACGCTGATCCTCCGTGGTCAGAGAGGCGCTTTAATGCAGGAGAAAAGAGTTTAGGTATTCTGAAACTTTTGCCCTCAACAGACTGAAGTCTGAAGTCTGCAATCTGCACAACCAACATGTTAGCGTGCGTTTCAGAGTAGGTGTGTGCGTGAGCGTCGCGGTTATGTGTCATTGTTAAGCAGCATGAATGAAGATGAAGAGAGGAGAGCGGCCGCTGGTGCTGCCTAAAAGGCGCATGAACCGTCAGACGGAAGGGGAGGAAAGGGGCAAAAAATAACTGGGGGACAAGAGATCATGATGGAAAAATTAAAAACCGAAGATGGTGCATGAGTCCCAAATCACGAGTCCGAGTCGAGTTGCGAGTCTCTTGCGCATGAGTCCAAGTCAAGTCTCAAGTCACTGATGTGTGCAACTTAAGTGCAACTCGAGTCCAAGTCGTGGACTCGAGTGCCCATCTCTGGCCTACATATCAGGCATTTTGTTTTAAATAACAAATAATCTCTAAATTTCATTGTTTAATTGCAATCACCACACCAATTCCAAAAAAATGGTGGTGCTGTGCAAAATTTAAATGAGAACAGAATGCAGTGAAGCCTGTATTTTATTCACAACAGAACACGAACAACATCTGAGATGTTGAAACTGAGGAATTTTACCATTTCATGAAAATATTGGCTCATTTTAAATTTGATACCAGCAACACATCTTTTGACAGCAGGCTGTAAATGACCGGTTGCTGGAGTTTTGGCAGAGGAATGTTTTCCCATTCTTGTCTAATGCAGGATTCTAGATGCTGAACAGTCCTGGATCTTTGCTGGATTTTTCCTTTTAGAATGCTCCAAAAGTTTTCTATTGGTGAAAGGTCTAGTCTATAGACAGGTCAGTTCAGCATCCAGACTCTTCTATATCCATCTATTTTCTACACTACTTATCCCGTTTGGGGCCGTGGGAGGACCAGAGCCTATCCCAGCTGTCATTGGGGGAGAGGCGGGATACACCCTGGACTCACCAGTCAATCACAGGACTGACATAAAGAGACAGACAACCAGGCACGCTTTAACTTATCATTCATTTATTTAAAGATGATGTTTGAATACAACTCTAGACATAAAACTACCACTGTGTGAAGTACTGACTGATCAATTCAGGCAGTTTTGCACTCCCCAGGCTCGGATGTAGCTGCCAGTCAGTACAGTGGTGTCAATGACTAAATATAAGGATTTTTTTGTCTCTGTTTATATGTCCCGTTGGGGGACGCTGGGTGGCTAGAGCCTTTCGCAGTGGTCATTGGGCGAGCTGAGGAGATCCAGAGAGAATCCATGCAGGCACGGGGAGAACATGCAAACTCCACACAGAAAGGCTCTGACCGGGAAGCAAACCAGGGACCTTCTTGCTGTTTCATGGGCAGCTACACCCATGGTCTGTCATACAAGAAACCTAAAATAAAAAATTTCTTTTAAATTTTACAGGGACTTTTAAAAGATTCTTAATTTTCATCAAACACCCAAGAAAACCTGAAGTGCTGCTAAACTAAGTTTATTTTTTGTCACGATGACTAAAACTAGACTAAAATTGATGTAGTTTTCGTCGGACATTCAAAATCTGTGCTATTTCTCCACTGTGGGTAAATCTGTCAGAAAACATTGCATCTGTATCTATCCTGTCTTTCAGCTGTAGAAAGCAGGGACCCTGGGTTTGGCAAGGTGCAGAGAACACACTACCATGACTTGGAACCAGATTTAGGCAAGAGAATAAATGCTTGGACTAAAAGTAAAGATGAAAATGTGAGGACTTTTCTGGACTAAAACTAAACTAAAACTGAAAAGGACTGAAATGACTAAAATGTGACTAAAACTAAAAGACATTTCATCTAAAGACTAAAACTAAGACTAAAATTAAAAACAGCTGCCAAATTTAACACTTCCTCACACTCATCAAAAGGTTGATGTTAACATTTAATTATTCCTGTCTTTCTTCAGTTGTTCTAACCGTTGTTTAACACAACAATCGTCTGTTTAAGAGTTTGATTTAGTGCTTCAGTCACTGCCACACCTCTGGGATGCTTATTTTGGAATCACTTGACCTTTTACTCATTATATAACTTTTCCATCCTTGAGCCAGATAGCTCTTATACAGAGAGATGACACTGTGACAGTTTTGTAATCTCAACCATGACGACAAACTCTTTTGTCTATTCATCTAAAACTTTTAACTCCTTGAGACTTCACTGGAAACATAAACATTACTGAGGGAGCCTGAAGTGTCCTATAAAAACACGGCATTGCCCTTTAACAAACAGGTTCTCCAGAAAGCTTTTGCACAGAACAAAAGACAGCTTTGAAATCATAACAAGAGGTTAAAACAAGAGGAAACGCATTACAAACTCCCAGATTTAGAGCCTGTTTTCTCTGCTGTGTAGAGGAGCAGAACTTAATCCTCGATGATGCCACAATTATTTGCAATTTATGTTCCGAGGCCTCTCTGCCAGAGGGGAACAAAGAGAGGAGTGGCGAGCCACAGCAGGGAAATATATCTCTCTGTTTATTCAGCCTCTTGCCTTTGAGTCTGTTGGCATTTATTGGCTCTGTATAAAACTATGAGGAACATGAGCGAGGCTCAGAGGGAACTGTTTGTTTTGGTGTCTTCTAGAGGCACATTCTGCTGTGACTTTTTTCATGAGCCAGTCAGGAGGAGATTGATAGTAAAAGTGCCGTCAGCTACAGGCCATGCTTCGATGCGTTTATTATGATACCAGAGTCGTTTTTCTTTCTCTGTGGCCGCACCAACATGTTTGCAGCTCACTTTGAAACTCAGCAGATTTCTCTTGGTGTTGCCTCTCATTGCTGCGAGGATCTTTGATCGTCACATCTCCCTCTCTGACAGCTGAGACGTCTAGATGAGCGATAAAGAAGCTTTCTGTTTTTTCTGACTCGCGCTTATGATTTATGAAGGTTAATTACAGCCATCTTTGATTTCTTTGTCAGGTAGTTGGAGGTGGAGCTCTAACTGGAAGTTTATGTTGTTTGATTCTCTGGAAGGAGTCGTAACTTTGCGGCCAATCTGTGGAATGAATACAAACCTTTCATGATAATCCAGAACAAGAAAGGCATTGTGAGAGATTATTACACGTAGAAAGAAAGATGGCAGTCACACATCAAGACTGAGTCAGCAGGTTTTAATGTTTTTATTCAGTTAAAACACAAAATCATCCATCGGTAAGGTAAATATGTTTATAAAACTCCAAATAAGTACATTTATTAGAAGTTTTATCCAGGTGGGGCAAAAGGATTTTCGATCAGTGGACCTGTAATGGGGCTAAATACTGCCACACCGCATTCTAAATTGTTATGCACAACAGAGTTTCAAATTTGCAGCATTAGGAGGTCATATTTACTGAAATCAAAAGCTATTTCAATCAAAATATCTTAACAGGCAAAGTTCCATATTAATATAGGAGCCCTTCTTTGATATCACCTTCACAATACTTGCATCCATTGAACTTGTGAGTTTTTGGAGAGTTTCTGCTTGAATTTCTTTGCAGGATGTTAGAATATCCTCCCAGAGCTGCTGTTTTGATGTGAACTTCATCCCAACCCCGAAGATCTTTAGCTTAAGGATGCTCCAAAGGTTCTCAGTAGGTTGAGGTCAGGGGAGGATGGGGGCCAATGACACAGAGGTATTCTTTGCAGCATGACTGGAGCATTGTCATGCATGAAGATCATTTTGCTACAGAAGGCATGGTTCTTCTTTTTGTACCATGGCAGAAAGTGGTCAGTCAGAAACTCTATATACTTTGCCGAGGTCATTCTCACACCTTCAGGGACCCTAAAGGGGCCTACCAGCTCTCTCCTCATGATTCTGGCCCAAACATGACTCCGCCCCCTTCTTGCTGATGTCACAGCCTTGTTGGGACATGGTGGCCATCCACCAGCCATCCACTACTCCTCCATCTGGACCATCCAGGGTTGCACAGCACTCATCAGGTAAACAAGACTGTTTGAAAATGAGTCTTCATGTATTTCTGGGCCCACTGCAACCGTTTCTGCTTGTATGCATTGGTTAGGGGGTGACTGAATAGTAGGTTTATACATGACTGCAAGCCTCTGGAGGATCCTACACCTTGAGGTTTGTGGGACTCCAGAGGCACCAGCAGCTTCAAATACCTGTTTGCTGCCTTGTAATGGTATTTAAGCATCTGCTCTCTTAATCTGATGAATTTGTCCGTCAGAAACCTTCCTCATTATGCCTTTATCTGCATGAACCCGTCTGTGCTCTGAATCGGTCACAAATTTCTTCACAGTATGATGATCACGATTATGTTTTCCTGAAATATCTAACGTTTTCATACCTTGTCCAAGGCACTGTTTGAGGCTTTTCAGCAGCAGAGAGATCCTTTTTCTTTCCCATATTGCTGAAACCTGTGGCCTGCTTAATAATGTGGAAGATCCTCCTTAAGTAGCTTTCCTTTAATTCGGCTCACCTTTAATTGGGTGATTGGATGAACGTTCTGTCTGTCACATATTTGCAGGCCAATCAGAGCAACAAAACACGTGACTTAGCCGTGACCGAGATGCACATGCACAGCCACCGAGGAATAACACAAACCATGGCGACTGTAGACATGTCAGTACACAACTTTTGTCTTCTTTTGAAAGGAAAACAACTCACTGCTGTTCTTTGTTCTTCTTTTAATGAAGAAATGTCGTCAAATTCTGTTAAAACTGGTGCTGTAGCAGAATCCACGCTAATGTCTTCCGACATAATTGCGCCAGCCTCTTGTCGCTGCTTGCTTACATCACGACTCCACTGCACCTGAAAGTACAGCCCCTCTTTGCTGATTGATCCTGTCACTTTCTAATCAGGCCCAAACGGTTCAGACGGGAGCTTTTCAAGATGGATTCGCCAGTGAGAAACACTTTTTTTTTTGCCACTTTACACCATTTTTTAAAAATTTTAACCCATATCTGCTCCTATCAAAATCCCATTTTGCAACCTTTTTCACACATTTATTCCTTTTTTTGACCTATTTCAATTCTGTTATAAAAGGGGTTTATATTTTTAAAAGGCTATTTACTACAGCTTTCAGAAAAGTGATTGGTTATCGCAGCTTAACTTTAGAATGAACCAAGATTTTACTGACCTCTATGGGACTGAAATTTGGGGTCCCAGAAAGCCCTCCCATGGGTGGCCTTGCTCAGTACTGGGACTCTTGCCTCCCTTCATCTGGCTGGAAACAGGACTTGAAATAAAGTCTGGGTGTGTTAACAATTTGAGCTTTGTAGTCTGGTTGAATCTCCTAAACAAAAAATAAATGTATGCTTTTATTAGTGTTTTAAATTAAAGATCTATTTTCAGCTTGCTATTGTCCTGCCATCCTTGTAGGAAAAGGTTGTGAACAAACATTTTAGTAATGTTTAAGTCAACAAAATGAACAGTGGTCTAGAATAATATTTTCCTTTTCTCCAAAGCTGAGCTCTTCAGACAGCTCTGACTTCATGGTTTTTTTAAAGCACAAATTTGTACAAACTTCACAAGTTCAGCTCCTGCACTGGGAAAACATCAGAATACTCTAAAATGACATTATTGAAAAACAGGGGGCAGAGTAAATTTAGTGTTTATGTTCAGATTTTGACTCACTCCTACTAAAATGATTTTATTAAACAGAAAAAAAATCTGCACAGATGCAGGACCGTTTCCACTCAGCATGTTAACATCAACCATCAAACTGAGACGCTCCAACTGTTTCCTGTTTACTGCAGCTTAACAATGTGAATGTTTCACCTCCCAGACTGATGTGTTATTGATATTAAAGTGTGCAGCAGATCCTGACTCTCTGACTCATCTGTCATACAGTGTGCATGTAAACACTCAGCAAACATCTGCAGCGTCTCCCCATAAAACATACATTCCACATTTACAGCAGAACAAAGACAAACACAGGCATGTAGGAAGATGATCAGCCAGCAGCGCAGAGATGCAGGAATCCACTCTGTCGCTGCTGCTGAGCTTCAGACTGAATGGAGAAGAGCCTGAAGGTGATGGTGCTGACGATGTCTCACCTGTTCACTGCGCCTGAGCTGCAACGCCCACATACAAACCTCTACACGCTGAGGGGAGAAGATCTATGATTTGAGAACAGTCTGGACCAATCAGCATCATTTTAGGAGAACAGGGGGGTCGCTACAGGTGTGATGTAGTTAGACTGGAAGCAGGTAGCAAAGGCTGCCGCTGGTGTAGCAGCTCAGATGTAGCTATAAAGCCACAGTTTGATCAGAACTGGACCACATTTCTCTATTAAAGATGAGCAAAAAGCACTAAAAGCTCTTCATGGTATAAAAGCTTTTAGTGCTCACCTTTGTTGTTTTGGTGTGGCAAGACACACTGGTGTGCCTTGAGGAAAGTTGAGGTGTGCCTTGGAAATTTGTACAACCCTGCATGATGACTGGGACTTTACAACAACTTAAAATACTTCTACATGTGTTTGCACTGAAAGGCTTTGATCCTGATTAAGATAACCTCCGTTATGATTAAATCAATTAAAACATCCATTTAGTATGAGAAAAACTGGACAACCTCTTAGAAAGCTAACATTTTTCTGTGGTATTTCTGGCATTTTGTAACTCTACATTTCTGGATAATTATGTGTAAAAATGCCTAATAACAGGTGCAAAATTTTTTTTTGGATGTGCTGCAGCAGATTGCTGTAATCAGCGGGGCAGATAAAGCTGAAACATAGGCTGCAAAAACATAAACTTTATACTGCACTTCAGTCAAATTAGTTGAAGACTAATAATGTCTAGGTGCTTGTTTTGAATTTGAACCTCTTTGGAAGAACCTCTGAAAGCCTTTTTACTTCTCCTGACAGGACTCAGCCTGAGTTTTATGCACTAACAGGCTCCACCATTCATAAACCACAAATGCACATTCCTGCTACCCCTTTTCACTCTGCTTGGCCCGTTGGCAGACAGAACATTGTCCAATCATCTTTCTACAATTAGTTTTAAAGGTCTTGCCCTTCCCAAAAACTGTGTATGGGAGCTTTAACAGATGGATGTAAAATATGCTCCATGCATGTACACCGTAGATATGAAACAGTCCATCTTGTGTGTCAGGTTATGAAAGCCTTCCAGACCACTGGCATGAACGGCACACTCAAAAAACTTTACTTCCCTATTCTGATTCTCAGTTTTAACTTCACTAAATCATCTTAGATGACTTAGACGATGTCTGTGTTTTTATTCAAAGAGAAAAAATTCCAGGTAAAATTTCCTATCATAAAGGTCCACAGGTAATTCTAATCCTGTGTAAATCAGGATCTCTGGGATTTATAGTTATTATGTGTTTTGCAGTCTGTAATAACATGGTTTTTGTGCGTCTCTGTGATTTAAAAAACAATGATAGAGGCTGCGAAGGATACTGTTTATAAAATGTTGACACATGCAGATTGTAAACAGTGCTTCTTTTGAAATTGATTTTAATTTATGTAAAAATGGCTTTATTTTACTTATTTACTTATTATATGTGGAATTTCCCCTTGTGGGACTAATAAAGGACTATCTTATCTTAAAGTCTGCTCTCCAAATGTGTATGCACCGCTGCTCTTTTTATAAGCACTGTGCTTCACTTTCTACAGTCTCTCTGTGCAAGTGCCTGATCTAATATCACTATCATTTAGTTGTATATTTCAATCAATACATCAATCAATTTACACAACCTCAATGCAAAACACTTAAGCACATGTGGTCCAGTGGAAACTCTGGTTAACAGTCTGTATAGGACACATGAAGGTAACGTCACTGCAGAACACAGTGTGCACATCACTGCATTTTTAGTATGAATTTTAGAAACAGAAATTCACTGCACATTTTCATTGCTGCAGCCATGATGCACCCTCAAGTTTTGCTTCAGAAATATCTGTAAATTTAGGAACATTACAGACTTTGCTTGTCCCCATGAGAATGCACCAAACCTAACACTGATGTCAGGGGGTAGTTCATGACTATCAGAGGTCCACAGGTGATACTTGTCCTGTGCAAATAGTGTTTTAGACTCTATTAGCAGCCTGAATCCTACGCTGATGCAGGCTTATTCGACAGTCATGCAGGAAATCCTTTTACCCAACTTATTGAGTTTTGTTCAGAATCAGTATTCATTAGAAAAAAAAAAAGTTCAATTACAGCAGCTCCAGCAAATTAAGGAAGGAGAAGTCTTCTGCATGCTGGTTTGATTGCTCATCCTCCACCTGGTCCCATATAGCCAATGGACTGCTCCATTCCCTCATTGTAAGCCTATATTGCAGCTCCTTATTATGAGTCGGTCTCCACCACCTGTTCATTGGAGCCATTCTTGCAGAACTACATAACAACCAAGCAATCTACTGAAGACTTATCAGTTGGAGAGAAAGCTCCAGGAGAGATTTCTCCTTCAGGAGTTAGTGATAAAAACAGACGACAGGCATCTTTACAGGAATAAAGATGAACTGGAGTGATGATGCTTTTAATGCAGATCTTTAAATCTCTGTTTTTCTCACTTGGCACATGGTTTTACTTTTCTTTTGTGTTTTTTTTTTTCACAGTCAGACTTTACAAACAACCCAGAGTTGCTAAGCTCTAATAGAGTTTGGTGCTTTTCCAGGACAAACTGTGAGTTGAGCGGGTGAATAAATGTGAGGTATTTCAGACCTGAATCTGATAACCGTGCTGCTGCAGTGAATGTTTCTGCAGTCTGATATTCAGCGTTAATAATTCACAGCATTATGACCAGCGCTTGGCTCTGGTTCCCACTCGCTGCATGGCTCATTTCTGCTCCTGTGAGGCCTCTGGCAGGAAAACCCTAACTCCTCCAGCGACGATACAGGACGAGTAGAAAAGACGGAGAAAGAGTGGGAAGAGAGGCTGGAACCACGGATCTACCAGAGACTCTGTATTTTCCGTTGCCCCAATGAGGCTGATAGCATCTCTGCGTTACTCTGAACACCTCACGATGCGTTCAGGATCAAGCTGCCAGGTTTCCACTCTGTTCACCACTTCTCTCTTTCTCCCTGCTCTCTTTTTCTGTTATTTCTGTTTCACTCTGATGACTTCCTGATAGGTTAATAGACAGAAAATAGTTCTCATCGACTCTGAGACGCCGTTCCTTAAACAGCAGAAATGATGATATATAAATGAAGGACAAAGGGAAGGGAATTATTAAGGTGAATTTATACAGCAGTTATGGAATAAACATAAAACTGAGCAGCTATTAATCATGAAATATTTCATCTTCTCAAATCAAGTGTTTAAAGGCCCCGACAACCATGCAGCCCAAAATACTTCACATAAAAGAAAACACATGAAATAGAAGAATATAAAAAGACTGAAAGGTTCTGATCAAATAGTTTTGCTTTAAATGACTGGTTATTAACAAAACACTCTGATATAAACAGCCCCTAGCCTGATTTATATTTCTATCAGATCTACACACAGCTGAAGATGTAGGTCTGCACAGCCCTTAACCTGCTAAGAACCCCCCACATGTAGCCTTAACCCGCTGCAGCACAGCGCCACCTTTAGGCAACAGGAAGTTCATTTAAGCCCCATGCCCAGTACATGTGAACTTAACCCATAAGGACCCACTGTACCGCAGGAGTCATATGACCTTTAGATGTCCTGTAAGAGACCTTACATAGCTTTTTTATTGGCTTAAAGTAATAAAGACCCTTATTGAAACACACTGAACATTGTGACGTGGTCATGTGATTGGTTGAATAATTTAAAAGTGGAAACAATGAAATAGGCATAGAAAAAAAATGACATACCTTGTGAAAGCAGTGGTTTCCCACTAAGATTCTAGCATAAAGTTTCCCCGTTTTTTTGTGTTTCTTCATTTTAAACTGTTAAAACACTTAACATGCAGTAATATGTAAATAACTGCCATATAATAAAAGTTCTAAGTATCGTGGAAAAATGGGCAAAAGCACGTACTCACAGGACATTTTCTGGGCCTTTTATGGTTAAAATAAGAAAAGAGCCCAGAAACTCAGTTTTAATTTAAACAGTTAAAAAAAAAAAAACACCTTTTAAACATGCAGTACATTGTACACAACTGTCAGATATTAAAGTACTCTAGAATAATGGGCAAAAGCACTTACAAGACACTTTCTGTGCCATTTATAGTTAAAATAAGAAAGTGTCCAGAGGCTCAGGAGTTAAAGAGTTAAAATGCTCCTATTTTGCTGATATAGCACACATGCACTGACGTCATCAGTAAATCATTACTGTGGATCCAGGGTCCATTCACCCTCAAAAATAATCACCCCTGAAAATATTTTTTGTTGTTAAATCTACTTGATTTTGGCTTATGCTGTATAAGTACATATGAAAAAATAAAATTACACCACTTTGCAATCAAGAATGGAAAGTAAATGTATCTCCCAATAACAGATTATAATAGATTAACCACAAAAGCCAAACTTGACATTTAAGTAACATTTCCTATCCTTGACATCAGAGATAGGTGTATTTTTTTTTAATCAGAAATGTGTTGTGCATGAGTCTGTGTAATGCCACACCATCATTTTGCTATGAAGAATGGGTGTGTTCTCTTATGGGTTAAATGATGCCCACCTATGAGAGTTTTTAAAAATATCACATTTTAGTCCAAGAAGATGGAGTCACTATCAATCATGATTTGAAGGCAGGACATCCTGTTCTGACACATGGTCACAGGGGCACATGGTGTGAGAAGAAGGCAAGAATATTTGCCCGAGTAATCATATTTAAAATGGAAAACTCTACTAGGGATCTCCCAATACCGATATTATGACGTAGGCACGTTACGCCAAAGTCATCCTGCCTTGACCTGGGTGTGATATTCCCACTGGACCCGATCCCAGGCGAGCCGATAAAATTCCGTGTCCATTGCAGGGTCAGTTGCACGGTTCTGAATGCCGATTAGAGCCTTTCCCACAGAAGCAGATTGTCAGCGTGTTTAAATGTGTTTTTCGGCCAGTGGGAAAGGGGTATATGAGAGTGGTTCAATGCAACTGGTGTATCTGCTAAAAGTGTGTTTGACTCAATGTCTTTCTTGTTGCAAGTCCAAGAGAGTTAAACAAATCCTGAATTTTGGTGTGGGACTGCAGAAATCATGCACAATATAAATTCTAGCAATACTGACACTCAGTACGCAGTTAAATAACGATGAATTTGCAGTTCCCCTGCAGGAAGCACAGCGAATGTCTGCATGGCCAAATACAGAAAAAACTGAGTTTAAAATGAGCGACAGTTATGATCATTTATGCACCAACTGTCCCTTATTAAACAGCCAATAACTCAAATACTTTAAGTCTTGATAATGTTATTATACCTTATTGAAAGATACAGCTTGTTAGAATAATGCGGCTGGTAAACAGTTTTTGTGGCTGGTAGATTTTTGAATAAATCAGCCACAGTGGCAGGTAGATGAAGAAGTTAAATTCCAAACCTGGTGTGTACTTTACATTTTGTAAAAAGGAGTCAACTTATCAAAACTTTCCAATCTGTAAAAAAAAAGAGTACTCTAAGGCTGAATCCTAAACTCCACACTCACAGAGACTCAACTTTGAAGCAAATTCCTAGAGAGCATGTGAGTGCTTAGTGCTGTCCCGTTATGAGATCCTTCTGTGTGTGAGGGCTCTGGTGTGACACTTTACACACTTTCTGTGATGATCTACCCAGAATTCACTGCAAAGCCTGCTGATATGAATATCATGACTGTCCAGGCCTCAACTTAATACAAGCAAATGCAGACTTTATGTAGCAGTCTTCAAAATCAGTAGAAAGAGAAAACTAAATTACAACCCCAGTTCCAAAAAAGTTAGGACACTGTGTAAAATATAAAGAAAAACAGAATGCAATGACTTTCAAATCTCATAAACCCATATTTTATTCAAAATAGATTATAAATGACATATCACATGTTCAAACAGAGACAATTTAACAGACCATGAAAATATACGTTCATTTAATTTTATGGCAGCAGCACATCTCAATGGACAGCACCTTTTCCACAATGAAATGAGGAAGAGGACTTTATAGCCAGGCTGTGCATCATCTTTGAGGTTTCCCAGCATGCAGCAGGGCTGACATGTCATTGTGGTAGATCGGCTGTGAGTAAGCATTTAAACCAAACAGTTCCCACTGTCTCTCTGCATGAACTCTCTTCATTCTTCATCTGCTTTGTGATGACTCTGTGGTTCACAGAGATCATCCTCGGTAGAAATATTTTCTTTGTTCATCAGATTAAATTAAAATCTAAAGTGGAAGTAGAAATTGAGTAACAAGTGTATCTTTGTTTTCAGTGGGTGTTTCAGAGGGCAGAAATCTGCATTCTCCAGATCAGAGGAAAGAACTTCCTCGACATTTTTGTGTTGTCGTAAACAAACAAAGAAGAAGTATTTCAGAGCATCTTCCTGTGATGTTTCAGAGAGTTTCTGAAGAAACAGGAAGATGGGCTGTGTTGTCATGCAGTGACAGAGTTTTGTATGAGACGACAGAAAAGGGGGGGTGGAGACGATGCAGCAGAATGCTTTCATGTCTTATCAGAAGAATCTAATCAGTAGTTCACCTTCTGTCAACCCACTTTGCTGTTTCATTCACTGAATTCCCAAGGCAGATCATTTTCTATCGTGACACTCTAGGTGGGGCAAATCAGCTCCTGCTGGTCAAATTCTGAGGGTGAACCAACAGAACTTAAATTTAAAACAGCAAATATGAGGTGTCAGAGTTGCACCTATAGGTGAAATACAGATGTGTGTTTGGTTTGGTGATGTGATCAGCCCTGCAGGCCCATCTGAAGCTGAAATGATGACGTGTTGCTGCAGTGGTGAGTGTTGGCGGCTTGCAGGCTTCAGGTTTCCGCTCACTCAGGTTTACAGTCTCTTCAGAGTCACTCAGTTTGAGAAGTTGGCAGCAAAACTCAACCATAGAAATCAAACATGTAAAGGAGATTCTGCTGCAGCAAAGGTTAGACTGATGAAAACCTCAGCAGGATGATGGTGTGTAGAGCCTTAAACCCCTGACTGCTGCAAACAGAAACTCTTGAATATTCAAGGAAGAATTTCTTTAAACACATAAAACATTGATTAATTTACAGTATGGTTTGCTTTAAAGTAGCTGAAATTAACTGTAAATCAAATGCTTCGATCTAAAAATACATCTAGGAGTAAAAAACATGGCCATAAAGTGATCCAACTACATGCATTTTGTTTACTTTGTGTCTGAAGAGGAGAGAAGCTTTCTCCATTCCTCTGCTGACTGAGACCAATCCAACATACAGACGACTGTCTGGGCATGAGGGATGAGGGATTGAGAAAGGACATTTTTCATGTGTTGATTATTACAGCCACACTGGAAGGATGTTTCTCCGCCAAAAACAAAATTTCTTCTCCCAAAATTCAGCTTGACCTTCAGCCGTCATGTTGAAACTCCATGTCTGCTGCAGCAGGTCTGTCACTTCTCTGTTTAATGCAGAAACAGTCTGATCCCCCAGACCTGTAAGTAAAAATTATCAATCAAAGTCTGTTCAAAGTTGGCACAAAGGTGGTTACAAAGGTGAAGTAGCTAATTTAACAGAGCAACCTAAGTTATAATACATAAAAATTCAATGAAAATTAACCAATGAAAATCAGACATTGCTTTTGAACTGTGGTTTAACAGAATTATTTTAAAAAACAAACTCATGAAACAGGCCTGGACAAAAATGATGGTACCCTTAACTTAATATTTTGTTGCACAACCTTTTGAGGCAATCACTGCAATCAAACGATTTCTGTAACTTTCAGTGAGACTTCTGCACCTCTCAGCAGGTTTTTTGGCCCACCCCTCATGAGCAAACTGCTCCAGTTGTCTCAGGTTTGAAGGGTGCCTTCTCCAGATGGCATGTTTTAGCTCCTTCCACAGATGTTCAGTAGGATTTAGATCAGGGCTCATAGAAGGCCACTTCAGAATAGTCCAATGTTTTTCTCTTAGCCATTCTTGGCTGTTTTTAGCTGTGTGTTTTGGGTCATTATCCTGTTGCAAGACCCATGACCTGCGACTGAGACCAAGCTTTCTGACATTGGGCAGCACATTTCTCTCCAGAATACCTTGATAGTCTTGAGATTTCATTGTACCCTGCACAGATTCAAGACACCCTGTGCCAGATGCAGCAAAGCAGCCCAAGAACATAACAGGGCTAACTCCATGTTTCACAGTAGGGACAGTGTTCTTTTCTTGGTATGCTTCATTTTTGAGTCTGTGAACATAGAGCTGATGTGCCTTGCCAAAAAGTTCCAGTTTTGTCTTGTCTGTCCATAGGACATTCTCCCAGAAGCTTTGTGGCTTGTCAACATGCAGTTTGGCAAATTCCAGTCTGGATTTTCTATGATTTGTTTTCAACAGTGTTGTCCTCCTTGGTCGTCTCCCATGAAATCCACTTTGGCTCAAACAATGACGGATAGTGTGCTCTGACACTGATGTACCTTGACCTTGGAGTTCACCTTTAATGTCTTTGGAGGTTGTTCTGGGCTCTTTTGTTACCATTCGTATTATCCGTCTCTTCCATTTGTCATCAATTTTCCTCTTGCGGCCACGTCCAAGGAGGTTGGCTACAGTCCTGTGGATCTTACATTTCTGAATAATATGTGCAACTGTAGTCACAGGAACATCAAGCTGCTTGGAGATGGTCTTACAGCCTTTACCTTTAACATGCTTGTCTATAATTTTCTTTCTAATTTCCTGAGACAACTCTGTCCTTCGCTTCCTCTGGTCCATGTTTAGTGTGGTACACACCATGTCACCAAACAGCACAGTGACTACTTGTCATCCTTTAAATAGGCCGACTGACTGATTACAAGTTTGTAGACACCTGTGATGCTAATTAGAGGACACACCTTGGTTGAAAATGTCCCTATGGTCACATTATTTTCAATCTTTTCAAGGGGTACAGTCATTTTTGTCCAGGCCTGTTTCATGAGTTTGTTTTTTAAAATAATTCTGTTGAACCACAGTTCAAAGGCAATGTCTAATTTTCATTGGTTAATTTTCATTGAATTTTTATTTATCATCACTTTTGTCAGATTCAAGTTATTTCTGTGACCATTGTGGGTTTTTCTTTCATTAACAGAGGGGTACCAACAATTTTGTCCATGTGTGTAAAACATACTAATATATGTTCAAATCTCTCTTAGAGAGGGAAATTTCACTTTTGTTGTAAAGCTTGAAAGAAGTTGTTTGGAGATGAAACTTTTTTGCTTTTCCAGCCGAAGCGAGTCTAGAACGCAGCGCCGCGGCACGCAGACCTGATCGGCAGGAAAAGATTACGGGAGAACTATGAGTTCACGCAGGAATAGTATGTCAACAGTGGACTATTTTACCTTTTGGGGTTAATTTATCATCCTTTCCAGTATAAGTCCATAATATTATTGCTTCCGCCATTGAGTGAGTACATTAGGAAGTTAAAAGGTTAATGTTTGATTAAAGGATCTGTGGTTTTATGCAAATTTTTTGGCTAAATATCCCCAATAGCTAACTTTTTCTCATCAATGGCGCCGTTGTAGCTCTGTGACCCACTGACCTCTTGGTGACCCTTTGCTTTCACTGCAGGATGAGACGTAATGTTGATATAGTGAGGATTTATGATTGGGAGTCCGTGTATTGTGTTTTATTGTGAAACCTACGGATGTTCTACGCTTGTGACATCCATGGTTGGTGCTTTCTGAAAGACAGTGAATTTAAGAGGTTTGGCAGTGGTTGGCACTGAAAAGAAACCTGCAGCATATCTGAAACGAAGCAAAGCGGGGTGGCGCTCCAGGTATGTGCTGCTGCCGGTCAGGAGCGCCGGTTATGGAAATGCTCTGATAGACTAGAGAGGGAGCGAAGAACTCCACAGAATGATTCGCAGGCATCCTGTGGTGCGCATGCTTATATGGAAATTGAAGGTGAGGGTCAATCCCATCTCTTCCCGTCCGCTCTTCCCCTTTGTCAACCACTTCCACTGAAACAGAGTGGCCGGCTCCAGGGTTGAAAACATCCCCCTAAAAAAACAACACACCATTGGTTTGTCCTTATGTCATCACATATTGCCAGTAAATGCTGTAGCTGCATCATCAGAGGTGAAACAAGCTCACATAAAGAATACGCCCTCGTCTAATGCCTTTGACTTATTACGTCTGTGTGCTGCAAACTGAAGACATCAGAGGAGACGACGGTATCTGTATCGAACCTTTGAATGCTAGTGGATCAGCTGATGGTACTTTTTCAGTGACTTTACTTTTTCAATTTCTTTAATATTATTTTCATTGTTCTTTTTTTTGTTTGTTTTTGCAGGGCTGCACGGTGGCGCAGGGGTTGGTGCTGTTGCCTCACAGCAAGAAGGCCCATGGTTCACTTTCTTACAGAGTTTGCATGTTCTCCCTGTGCATGCACGGGTTCTCTCCTGGTTCTCCAGCTTCCTTGCACCACCAAAAACATGTTCATCAGGTTAACTGATCACTTTAAAATTGGCCGTAGGTGTGAGTTTGAGTGTACCTGGTTGTCTGTCTCTATATGTCAGCCCTGTGATTGACTGGCGACCAGTCCAGGGTGTACCCCACCTCTCGCCCTATGACAGCTGAGATGATCCAGCCCCCCCCGCGACCCCCAACGGGATAAGTGTGTAGAACATGGATGGCTGGATGGATGGGTTATTTTCCCGAATGACATTTGACTTTTGTGAGAATTGTTTATAAAGCAGCAGCTATGCATCATTTCTGAAAACAACAAACAATGAAAATAATATAAAAGAAACAGCAACAAGAACCTAGTATAGGCTGACTGCAGCTATCTGGGATGTCTGTTGAAATGTCAGACTGAATTGTGTGTTCTGACAGAGGGATTATTTTTGGACTGTGTAACAGTGCTGTCCCTTACGTCTGTGGGTTGAGAACTGAAGGACCCTTAAAGTTAAAAATATAAAGCCCTGTCAGCAGGAAACAGCAAACCTGGCACGCCAGTTTGACTCATTTCCACTGCATGAATATATTTGACATTCATATGGGAAAGCTCCCATAGAATACATTTGGGCAGGATTAATCAGAGCGAGAAATGATGTAGTGTGCATGTGCTACTCTTGTGCATGCTACCTCTGCCTTAGATTGCTAATGGAGGAACTTCATCTGAAATAGATGCCAAGGTTGCTTGGAAGATGTGCAAAACAATCTCTGCCAAGACGAGCTGTCGGTGTGACTCTTTGTTTTAAAGAGAAATGTTTCAGTTCTGATTAAACTGCTGCTTTCCTACAGCTACGTCTGAGCTAACGGCTAACGTGGCAGCAGCCCCTGGATAAACCAGAAAACCCCCCATGAGATGACGCATTGTTAGTAGCACTGCAAAGACATGAGACACTTCCCAGTGTTGCTTTGAAACACTTTAGGGACCGTGGTACAGTTTGCCTTTAAATCACCATTATAGATGATTAAAGCTGAGCTGAAGAAGCAACAGACGCCCACCACTGACTCCTGGAGCTAAGACATCACACTAGAGTGACTCAATTTCAGCTGCTATCAGGAAACACTTCATCAGTTCACTAAAGGGCAAGACACTTACCCACAATTTAGACCAAAGACTCACTAGCTGAGCCATCCCAGTTTAAATCAGCCTGGCTTTTAATGCTGCCCAGGATTCAGTCTGTCAAAGAGCCAACAGCTGTTAATTTTTTTGTAAAGCGCTAAATTAGAAAATACATGAAAACTTGAGAATGTTGTCTCTAAAATTTCTCAGTGAAACAAAAATATTGCCTATAACAGATATCTTTGTTATACCAAGGCAGGGCTAGGAAAGCATTTTTTGTGTTTATATTTGCTGTGAATTTTTGCTGCCATACTACTGTGGTGATGGTGGGAAACATGCATGCAGCATCGTTGATGAAAGGAACTAGTGATGGAGCAACCTCAGGTGTCATACAGCTTCATGTAACAGATTACCAAGGTGATAAAGATGCAGAAAAAACACAAACACACAGTGTTGCCTATTGTAGAGATGGCTCAATTATGCAGTAACTTAAAAAAAAAATTGATTGATTGACTGAGTGACGGTGCTCTAAACCAGTGGTTTCCAGCCATTTTTACTTGAGGCCCCCTCATATATAAGAAAATCTTAAATAAAATAAGCCCACCCCCAAAGACCAACTTGGAAAACTTACAAACTATCATAATTTTTTTCATTGAAAAACATCCCACCTGCATACACTTGTTCTTGACAAAATATCTCTTTATGAACTATCCATTATTACAACGCTGTATTAGGGCCACTAGTTAATTTTCAAGAAAAAAGTTTTGAAAATTCTCTAAAAAAACAGATTTTTTTTTTCACTTTAAAGTTAAAATTGTGTTTGAGTCAAAACCTATAATTTTTGAGTTGACAAAGTCCAACCAGTGGTTTCAGTTTTTTTCTTCTGAGTCTCAAATGCCAAAATTTAAAACTTTCTAAAGTAAGAAATTTCTTTTTTTCTCATAACCTTTTAAAATCTGAAATATTGAGTTTGTTTACTCTTATATTGATCTCACATAATCTCACATTTAGACCCCCCCCCCAAAAAAAACTATGCTTTTTGCAAAAAAAAAAAAAAAAAGAGAGAGAGAGAGAGAAATAAACAGATCCTCTTCGTTTTTCTTTCTTTGTTTCTGATCATGATTTAAATGGGACACATTTTGCAAAAATCCCTTTTCAGGCTTTTCTAACAAAAATATGTGCCTCTGGCCTGTCCACAATCCCCTCTAGTACCAGAAAAGTCCATCCCTCTCCCCTCTCGTTCTCCATCTCTCAGAAAATGTGTGCTGAAACAAGCCATTCTCAGATTTTACCCTCATGATGTCACATGGGGGGTTAGCCCCGCCCCCAGGTCCAGTTGGCCCTCCCCGCTTGGAAGAAAGTTCCGCCCTCCTCTCCTGATCCTCCTTACATCTGCCAGCTGAGAGGAGGATCAGGAGAACCACATCCATTTCCTGACAGGGGCGGAGTCAGACAGCTCAGTAACATTCAAGGTCACAGACACAGAAACAGCTCGTTCTGAGCTGGGCTGAAACAGAGGAGTTTTTAGACATGCAAATATCCAATAGAAGTGTTTTTTCAACAACAAACTTCACAGGCATGTTTAGATAAACGTGGCTTAAAGGAGTAAAAAAATGTCCTCTTTAAAATTAATATATTGCTGGCTCCAGGGCAAAACATTGTATCTCCAGTTTTCACCCTTTACCTATGTCAGTGGGTTTGCACCAATTTTAGAGCAATAAATAATGTCAGAGATGCTGACTATGACCATTCAGTGTTAAATTAATTCATTAACACAGCTTTTATTCATTTCCTTAAAAATTTTGGAGATAGAAGATTTAGGCCTAACTGCAGTGACATGCACATCTAAGTTTGGCAACGTCAGAGCAGACAGGGCCCCACGCCCCCCTGAGATCTTCAGTGTGCCCCCTACTGGTTCCCAGAACCCAGGTTGGTAAGCACTGCTTTAAATGACAAATTGTCTCTTCCAGTTGCAGCAGTTTGGAGCAACATTCCCTAAAGCGGAAGCGGAAGGCATCCAAATGATGCAAGACGTCGTGACTTTCAACTTGTCTCAAAGCAAATCTGGACTGGGCTTTGCCATGAAAATAATACAATAGCTTTAAATGAAGTCGACTTGTTTATGCTTTAGTTAAGATTTCACTCTTACACGTCACCTTGGTAACTGAATAATCCATAGTTAAAACTGAACTTAACTTTCCCTGGACGCTGGTTCAGCTCATTTGATAAAGCAGATATTTGAGTTCTGAGGCTTTTTTTCTCAGCGCACTGGTCGCAGGATCGATCCATGGTCTCAGCACATGATTGGTACATGCCTTCTCTTGCTCTCATGCCCCATGTTTCCTGTCTCTCTTCAGCTGTCCTGTCCAATGAAGGCAGAAGCCCAAAAAATCTCCTTGAGATGTTGGGTAAAATCGAGGCTCTGGGATTTTCTCTTTTTGATCAAATGCACCCTGGGAAAACTTTACATCTTTTTCCCTACCCATCTGATCTGTAATTTGGTCAACTGCATTTTAATAAAACATAACTTTTCTAATATTGTGTCAGTACGAGAGGAGTCCTTCAGATGTGTCTTCTGTCTTAACAGGCATCAACCAAACTGACAAAACACCCTTTGATTCGTCACAGTGCTGACTCCCAGTCCAACGGGCTGATCAGAGAAGTCTGAAATATGTCTCCCTGCTCTCTGGATAATTCATCCCTGTGAGTTTCCAGGCTTAACGCCAAACAGACAGATTAGAAGAAATAACACAGAGAGTTTGAAATGAATGACTCTGAATGATCCTGTTGGACATGTCAGTCTGACTCCTCTGGGGACGTTTGAGAAACTCTTGGCACTTACCAAACCTCGCAAGTGCACTGTGGTAAACCCTAAAACAAGCCTGGACGTTTAGACGCTCTGGATTTGAGGTTTTTCTCCAACAGCGGTAATCAGCAGTTGGCAGTCTGTCTGGCTCTGTGTTGTATTTTTGTGTTATTGGGTTGCTTCTGTTTGGTTCTGACAGTTATAGTAGCAGCTGACTCAGAAATAGTCATGTAGCTGAAGCTCTTTTAACTCTGCAAATCACAGTGAGAGGGGAAGCTGTGCAAATCTCTTTTTTGACAGTGACTCTGATGTGTTTCAAGCGATTCAATGTCCATCTAAATTATGATTTCCTCTTCTATGTTGTTTTGGTCCGTCTCATGAAGTCTTTATCTGTTAAAAGGAACCTTAAAGTGTCTCTTATGAAGGCAGATTTTTCTGGAAAGTTTTGTGGGATGAGCAGCAGAGCTGAGTATGTGGGTTGCTACTGACTCTTGTTTTGAGCTTCTGGTATTCCCAGGTGTCGACAATCAGATGCCTGACAATTGGTGAATATAATTGATGCCAAGGCCGGTCAAAAAAAAAAACTTCTCCACCAAGACAAGCTTTTGCTGTGGCCCTAATGCCTGGAGTCATCAACTACATTCATACAAGGGCCAGTTTTTTCCTAAATACACACTTTGAGGGACAAACTTTCAAACAACTAAAATTGTTGAAATGGTCAAATGAACATATTTTTGTTTGTATATTTCTATGTTCTTTAACAGTTATACATTTTTAGGCTCTACACCAGGGGTTTCAAACTTAATCACAGCAGGGGCCTGATTCTGGAATCAGGACTAAACTGAGGGCATAACAGGATCATCTTTTTAACCAAAAACTGTCATCCTCATTTCACCAGTAATAAAATATGTAAGAAATCAGATGATAAGTGATTTTGACATTTAAAAAGTTAAAAAGAAAGTTTAAAGGCTCACAATCTGAGAAAAAAGATCAAAAAGATCAAAACATGAAATTGAAAAATAACGTTTTTTAATAGAAAATATATTAGGAAGAAAGACAAAATCATGAGTTTTAAAGGTCAAAATGTGAAATAAAATTTGTAACCATGAAATTAAAGTCAAAATATGATTCAAAATTTTAAATTGTGAGTCTAAAAGGTCAAACTATGAAGTCAAATGTTGGATTAGAAAATATTACATAAAATACAAAATAATTGGTGAAAAAGGTCAAAACATCACTTAAAATTTAGAATTATGAATCTTAAAGCTCAAAATATCATATGAGAAGACAAAATTATGAGTTAAAATGCTCAAAGTATAAAATAAAAAGTCAAATCCTAAGTTTCAGTCCTAAATGTGAGATGCAAAATTGAAAATAGAAAATTAAAACACAAATAAATTTATTTTCCCACATTACCAACTTCTTCTCACCTATGTGTTTTTACTCCTTACTTTATCAGATTTTGTGACTTAACAAGGATTACTTGAATTATCAAGGATAAGTTCACATTTTTATACTTCAGTAAATCTGCAGACCTCAGACTGACGGGCCAGTTATAACAGAAATATGAGATCATCTTGTGGGCCAGATTTGGCCCCTGGGCCTTGAGTTTGACACCCCTGCTCTAGTGAGATCAGTCCCTAAATAGCAGCCAATGAGGTGACTGGGATATTTTAGCTGAATATTTCTATGGCTAATATGTTGTCTATCACATCATTCAGGGCTAAAATGCTGTATATTGATAAGTGAAAAACAAGCAGGAATATTGCTCTCCCAGAACGCCTGAAGCCAAAAGTTTTGCAGAAAACAACATTTTTTTAAAATCAAGATTGGACAGATAAACATGTGTTAACATGCATTATATTTGATAATTAAGGCTGCCAGGAGGATTTCTGATAAATGGCTGACATACACTCTCAATAATCTCAATTTTTTTGGAGTTATTTTAAAAGCTGTAGGGACTTTTTAATAATAGAAAAAGATACCCAAATACCACCACATATTTTGCATGTTTTGAATTTGATAATGTTCCGGGGGGCAGTTGATGATCACAGCCTTATTCTCTTGTTTTTTAAAAGAAGTTTGGTCCAGTTCCATTAAACTCCCACTTTCCTACTGCTTCATCTGAGCTAATAGCTTACGCAGCAGCAGCCATTGGATACACTGGCAAACCACCCGTAACGATCGTAAACCCACGCTGAAGCAGAGAGCAGAAGAGCAAAAACATCTTTTCTGTCATGAAAAGTTTTCAGTGTCGCTCTCTGCCCTTGTTTTTATGAAGCAGTGTTGTCCAGTTCTGGCAAAACTGCCGCTGTGGCTACGTCTGAGCTACTCACTCTACTAGCAGGAATTGTATACAACCACTCGCAACATTTAACCCTTTACCCGTGAACTCTCAAAAACTCACGCTGAAGCAGGTCAGCAGAAGAGCAAAACACATCTTTTCCATCATGAAAGCTTTAGGCATTGTTTTATTTCTTTGTTTCGTACAGAAAAAACTTGATCCAGTTCTAGTAAAACTGGCGTTATGCTAAAGTTACATCTGACCTTATCACACGTTAGCACTGTCACGCTTCACTTTCATGAACTTCTCTAAAATTTGCGACTTTCCTGCAAGTTCTGTAAGCTTGATCGACGTATCATTCTGTCTTACTTTTCACTGTAGGTTGCATTTTGCCTCTGACCGCCTTCACCTTGTTTAAAAAAGGATTGTTGCTTACATTGTTGGAGGACGTGTCAGCTGCAGCAGAGCTGTTTCTGGTGCTAGGTTTGTTTGACTTGTGCTGCAGTTTGACTGACTGGAAGAAAACTACAAGCAAACTGGCAGCCAAGTATGGTCAATACATGGTGCTTCCGTCCATTTTCCACCAATTAAACAACCTGATGAACAGAAAAACTGCAAGTGCATAAAAATGTGTCTATTATTTTGGTGGTTCCTGCTCCCGCCCACTCCAGATTGAAAAAATGTTAGCCACTTACTTCATTTTGCTTCCTTGGAGGTGTGAAAATAGCAAAATGGCTCAAAGACGCTAAAGTTTCTAAAACTTAAAATGACATTGAAAGGGCTGCCGTTCCACACACAGATGAAGAAGGTACGAGAAAAATCCCTATCTCTGTAAAAGTTTTTGATTAAACATTCAGTCTGGAAAACTGGCAAAGCCATGCTTCCCTTGGCTTTTGGGAGGAAACGCCACTGTTATGTGGTTTAACAACCAAAAATGTTTTGGTGAACTTCCTATAAAGGTTTTATGTAAGTTACTGATATTTGCGTGAGGTAAGGTTTTTGTTTCAGTACTGGACAGAAGTTTTTTGTTCAAATCTGAGGACAGTTCTTAACACCCGCTTCTTGGTCTGCAGCCATTTTCATCTTGAAGTGCTCTGTTTGGAGAAATGCAGCAGGCTGCTGGCTTTCAGCCGGCTGCTAAAGTCAGTCTGTAAAAGTCAACACAGACAACTAAATGGTGCTTACAGTAAACACTGATAAGATAAATCCCTCCAGGAAAATTCTGCAGTTTCATTTCTGAAGCCTTTGCAGCCTCACAGATCCACATTCCTCTGCTCCAACAGACGCTTTCTGCAAACGTTCAACATGACCATCACTTCCACTGCCAAGATGAGCTCTGACCCCATCAACAAGGGAGGAAGACTACTCATTTATGCTTTTTATTAAACATGCACATGGCACACGGCCATTTTAACATTAAGCTGTGATAACCACATGTCATATTTAACCTGAATAATACCCATTCTTAGCAAATCAATTTTTTTTTTATGATTTTGTACCATAGTGAATAGCCTTCTTAAAAATGTAAATCCTTTTTCTAAAAAACAAATTAAAATGGGTTAGAAATGGCTAAAATGGTTTTGAAATGGCAAAAATTGATGGAAAAGGTGGTGAAATGGGATTTTAAAAGTAGTCAAATTGGGTTAAAAGTTGCAAAAATTGGTGGAAAATGTGGTGAAATGGAGTGAAAATTGGTTTAAATTCTCAAAAACTGGTTAAAGTAGGCAGAAAATATGCAGAAATTGGCAGAAATAGGTTAAACTGGCAAAAAATAAGCATAACAAATCATGAAATGTGGCTAAAATAGGAAAAAAATGGTGTAAAAAGCAGTAGAAAGTGGTTAATAGAGGTAATAATGGGTTAACAGAGGCAACAACTGACGAAAATGGCAAGAATTGGTTTAGAGGGAGCAAAAAACGGGAGAAAAATGGTGTAAAATGGACAAAACTGGGTTTTAAGTGGCAAAAATGTGAGAAAATTGACAATATTTGTGGGGAAAAAGTGATGAAAACTGGCTAAAATTTGGCAAAATTGGTATGAATTGGTGTAAAATGTGTAATTTATAAAATATTCCTAGTTTTTCTTAAGGCATCTGGAGACCCCCTCTTAGTGTCACATGACCTCAAGGGGGTCCCAATCCCCCACGTTAAGATTAACTGATCTAGTAGATTACTTTTTTTACATCCACCCCAACATAACAGACGTGAGCAGGGTCCAAAACTAACACTTGCCACTTGCCAATTACTGGTAGGATTTGTCTCTGGCTGGTAAATCTTTAAGACCACTCACCACTCTGGGGAGTTATTTTTTTTACCAGCGAAAAATTCATTTTTTGTTACTAGAGAATGATGTCGGTATCGGCTGGTTTCCTGGCAGGGTAATGTGTATTTCAGGCCGAGACGATCTTTGGTCACGTAGGTGCGTCAGTCATGCATCATTCACAGCGTGCCGAGGTGGTGCTGGTTGTTACTGTACCTGTACCTCCTTGCAGCGTTGCCAACTTAGCGACTTTGTCACTGTGTTTAGCAAGTTTTCGGACCCCCCTAGCAACTCTTTTTCAAAAAAGCAACTAGCAACAAATTTAGCAACTTTGTCTGGTGTTATTGGAGACTATTGAAGACTCTGACATGAAAGCACGTATCGCAGCGGGCGCCTCTTGAGCAGTGGGTGCTGTCGTGGGCCCCTCCCCGTCCCAAAGCACTGACAGGCAGCCCACTCCTCGCGCAGCAGTCCCTCTCAGCTGCGGTCAGAGCAGGAGATGCTCACGCTGCCATGTCCAGACTATAGATTAACTGCACTGTGAACATGAGAAAACTAAACTTCTAAGAAAAATAGAATGATAAATAAATGATTAACCAAAAATAAAATTTAAAGTAACTCTGCCAGAGTGTCTCTTGAGTCATTTTGCCTGGCCCAGATAAAGGAGAGTTGGAAATGTGAAGTTATAAAAACATGAATCAACAGAAGCAAGTTCATTTGTTGTTCTGCACATAATATGGGTCTTTTTACTCACTTTTTGTGTCTTTTAGCATACATTATTGCTGGTATTAGTGCAAACTATTAAAATATTGATTGAGAATTGCATACAAGACCCAAATGACATGTTAAATAATACTGATAGCAAATTACAACACTTAAAAGCAATTTTTATTTGGTTGGCTGGTAAAATATCTGCCTGGCTGGTAAAAAATTTTGGTAAGTGAAATAGTTAGTTTTGGACCCTGCATATGAGTATGTATGAAGTGACGGTTGTGTTGTCAAAACCACAGATCTGTTTCTGAACATAAAGGGAGCATAAATGAGTCTTTAGTAGACCATACTGTACATGGTAGAGAGTTGTGCAGAACGAGGAAAGTGTAAGCCTTGAGAATGTGTGTCTGTTTCTGGCAGCAGCACTGTCTGAATGTTCAGATGTTGTAATCATGATGACAGAACTCCTGCTAATGATGTGGGGGTAATTAGTCAAACAAGGGTGCAGGAAGAGTAAAAAAATAACAAACATTTAATATTTTTTTACTTCTCTGACCTGGAGATTGAAACCATGACAACAGGAGCTAGTGCATATCACCGTAGCACAAACATTCTGAGGGAGCTCAAACAGAGCTGCTGCTCCTTTGCCTTGAAAGGAGACAGGTTAGGTGGTTCAGGGATCTGATCTGGGGTGACTGTGGCTCAGTAGGAAGGTTGTCACATCCCTTAGTTAATAAGTCTTTTTTTTTCTCTCTCGCATGCTGCCCAGTCTTGTCATTTCCTGTTTTATTGTGTACTTACCTTGTGTCTCTCTCAGATCACTCCTTCCTGCCCATCCGTACCTGTTCTCAGCATCTGTGATCACCTCATGTGTTCAACCTGTGTGTGATTGCCTGATTCCCCTTACCTGGTGATCCTCGTCTGGGCTTGTCTTCCCTCTCCTTTTGTATGTAAACCAATCACTCCCTTCCTTCTGTGCAAGATTGTCTTGTATTACTCTTATGTGCATTACTTTCCAGGCTTATTAGCCTGATTGATTCCTCATGTTTTGACTCAGTTCAGCCCTTTGATTACTGGGTTGTTGCCTGTCATTTTTGTGCCCTCATCTGGTTTTGATTGACCTCCTGTGTACCGACCCTTTGAACTGATTTAACACGGCTTTTGACCTTCATTCTGAGTCTTGAGATCTGCTTTTGGGTCCCTTTCTTCTGGCATTTCGTTACAGGTTGTGGGTTCAATCCATAGCTCCTGCAGTCACATGTTTGATGTCTCCTTGGACAAGACACTAAATCCCAGTTTGCTCCCACTGCTTTCTCTGTAGTGTGGGTAGAAATGGGATTGAATGGGATTAGCCGATGCTGATGGCCAATTGTGGAGTGAAAAGGTGTGACCTGCGGTTTCATAGCACTTTGACTAGTCAGGCGACTAGAAAAGTGCTATACAAGCTCAAGTCCATTTGCTACTGACCATCAGGTCTACTACCCGTGGAGGTCTTCCAGGTGCATCCAACTGGAAGGAGACCCCAGGGTAGACCCAGGACATGACGGAAGGATTATGTATCTCATCTTTCATAGGTACGCCTCGAAATCCCCCAGGATGAGCTGGAAAATGTTGAAAGGGAGAGGGATACTTGGGTGGACTTACTTGGCCTGCTGCTACAGTGATCTGGCCAAAGATAAGTGGAAGAAAATGGATTGATGCTATGTTAAAGATAGTTAAATCTTTATTTATTAATCATTTCTTTATTTATCTAATTGAGGTGTTGTATTCTTTTCAGTTTAGTTAATGTTATAAGCATGATAGTATTGGTAAAAATCTGATTACACTCAAATCAGACCCCTTTGGTGAATATTATCGACATGGAGATGATCTACATTTGTCTCTGTAACTCACCTCCCCCCACCTTCAGAAAATTACTATTGTTATATACAAACCATACATGCATTTTGTTTGGTTCAAGTAAGAATGGAGAACAAGCTGTTTAATACTGATAGAGTCTTAACTAACAAACATCAATATTTGAAGGTAAAACCCTGATAAACTTTAGAGCATGATCTGCAGAATCCCAGAGAAACAGAGTGATGAATCTGTTTGTTCATGCATGTATGAGTCTACATGCATGCAGGGGTAAGGTGGGCCAGAGTTCACATGTTGAGTTTACAAAGGGAGGGGGCTCTTGTTAACCACACACTCCTCCTACCCCCTTAAAGTCACAGGGTAAAGTCCTGAGCGTCATCCAGCAGAGGAGCGTCCTCTCAGTGTTTGTTCAGGGCTGATACCAGGGGTGGGGGGTGGGGGTTGGGGGGGACAGGGCAGGAGAGCAGAGTCCAGCTATCCTGACCTGGCGTTCTGGGTGGGGCCAGGCTGACCTGAGAAGTGTTTGGCAGGTGGAACGGCCTGTTAGCTCACTTATAGTAAGAGCTGGCTGAGTGCCAATCCACCTGCTAAGTTACATCCGGCCATCCCAGACACCAACAGCTACAGAGTTAAAGGCAGAGAGAGGGAGAGTGGTCTAGAGAAAATCCAGACAAATATAGGGAGGGTCCAACAGAAGAGGGTGAAGGCCTCAGATCCATATCAGATCTTTTCAGAGGTAAAACAAACAAAAACCCTTGCCCTAGGTTTGATTAGGAATGGGGTGGGATTACAGACTAAATAGAGTTGGGCTTGTGAGGCACTGCTAGTTGTCTGACAACTCAAAGGGCTTTTTACACCACCCGTCACACTCACCCGTTCACACCATGTTCACACATTGATGACAAAGGCTGCAGTGTAGAATGGCCATCAGAATCAACTAATCCATATAATCCATGGATGGACGCATTCATATACATCTATCCACATTTACACACCGCCGACGCAGCAGTGGGAGCAGTTTGATCTTAAGTGTGCAGCCCAAGGACACATCAGGATGTGACTGCTTGAGCTGGAGATCTAACCTTCAGGTGTTTTAAGTTGACTTACTGTACCTACAGAGCCAGAGTTGGATATTTGGCTGCTTTAGATTACTAAAATTCAGCCCTCTACTGATTTGGGCTAATGACAAAGCAGCTAGATGAAAGACTCTCCTCAAAAATCCCACTTGGAGTTTGTAAAAATCTCACATGAAAACCAAGTGTGCTGTAACATGTTTTTCCCTGAGGAGGAGCATCTGTCTATAAAGCCCAGATCAGTGGAGGGCTGCAGTGATGGATCTTTTGTCCCATCTCCACACGGGATCTCTGAGCTCAGAGTGACCATCAGGCTCTTGGACACCTCTCTCATTAAGACCCTTCCCTGATTGGCCAGTCTGGGTGACCAGCTCTCAGAAGAGTCTTAGTTCCAAACTTTGAGAACTAAGGAGGCCTCTGTGCTCTTGGGAACTTCAGTTCAGCAGACTTTTTTGTAGCCTTCCCCAGATCTGTACCTGTCAAAAATCCAGTCTCTGAGCTCTGCAGGCAGTTCCTTTGACGTCATGGCTCAGTGTTTGCTCTGATATGCATTGTCAGCTGTGAGGCCTACAATAGAGGGGTGTGTGCCTTTCTAAATCATGTATAATCAATTTCATTTCCACAGGTGGACTCCAATCAAGGTGTAGAAACATCTCAGCAAAGATCCAGACAGGAACTGAAGGAGTAGTGAGGCTGACAGCAGGGTAAGATACCCACCTATGGAGTCTAGACACTGGTGGTGGTGATGGGAGAAGTAGGACAAGATGCGACTGCTGAGGACCAGATTTCCAAGGAGCTTGACACCAATGAGATGGGGATAAAGGGATGTAGGATGGCATGAAGGAGTTGAACTTGGACAACAACAAGATGTAAAGGAGGTAGCTGGGGAGGAGGAGGGTTGCTGCGGTCGCTGAAACAACAGACTGACTGTGGAGGAAAGAGAACAGATTTTAGAATATGGCAGCTGCAGGAGGATTAAATTGAGAGAGGTTGTACCTGAAAAGCATTGGCTCAGAGCTTAAGTGAGTAGACCCCCATGCCAGCTAATTACCAGAGCAGGAAAAGGAGTGGGAAAAGGGAGACATGTTATTATGTGATTAGTGATAAAGGAAAGGATGAAGCAAAATGATACTACGTGTTGAGGATCAATAACTAGCGTTTCTGCCTCTTAAAAAGATTGCTGTGAAAAAGTATTTGCCCCCCTCCTTATTTTATATTTTTTTGTATATTTTTCAGACGTAAGTATTTCAGACATCCAACAATTTTTATAGTGGATAAAGATAACCTGAGTATTCCCCTTACCTGTCGTAGGCTAAAAGATTTCAAAAAGCAACACATCATGCTGCAATCTAAAGAAATTAAAGATTAAACAAAGTCACTGATATCTGTCAGTCTGGAAAAGGTTACAGAGCCACTCCTAAGGCTTTGGGACTCCAGCGAATCACAGTGAGAGCCATTATCCACAAATGGAGAAGACGTGTTACAGTGGTGAACCTTCCCAGGAGTGGCCGGGCGATCAAAATAAATCCCAGAGCACATCGGCAGGCCTCACTTGACTCAGTTAAGGTCAGAGTTCATGATTCGACAAAAAGAAAGAGACTGACGTTTTTTCCATATATCCATCATAAAATTCACAGCAACATTCTTTTCACTATCCTGAAAGACTAGGGGCTTCTGAGAAAACGTTCAGGGCTTAAGCCCTGGAAGCCACCCCATGGCTCCACCTATGGTTTCAATAAAATTAGTTTCCCAAACTCGGCTTCATCCAATCAAGTTTGAACACACAGACACAGCCTGAGGGATTCTGGGCCACAAGGAAATGCTTTAAAACAGTTTTTGGTTGAAATCCAAAGAGGGATTGATGCTGACAATGTTGAATAATTCACCCAGAGCTCTGACTTACAGCATCATTTTTAATGTTTTCACTCTGTCCCAAACCTTCTGTGCTCATTAGTCTTTTAACGCTCTGCATTCGTCTGGTCCTCAGCCGAGAGTACACGTTAAGAGTTAAATGACAAGCTTCTCCTCAGAAGTGTGTGTTTCTGTGTGTGTCGCTGTGATTGATGGCATTGTTTAAAGCCAGGGAGGCTTTGGAGAACTTTGCTATTGTTTCAGCTCTTGGCAAGGAGGGGTCTTAAGAAAAACAAAATTGAAGAGAAGAGGGAGAGGAGGGGGAGGAGGGGTGAGGACCAGCCAATAAAAAGAATTAGAAAACAAAACATGAGTTGTCCTCACACTCATCATACTGGCCGAGTCCGAGCGCTGCATGGTGAATCTGATAGTCGCCCGCTGGGATTCCTCTGCATGGCCTTAAAACTGCAGCGCCATCCAAAACACCCCCATCCTCACACCGCCGACCAAACCACAGCTATTCATGCCCACCCCACCCGGCCAGCCCCCCGTGAAGACAGAGAGCGAGGGTACGGTGCAGGAAAAATAAAACACACATCAGGAATGTACCAACACACAAACATGGCGTCCGCTCCACTGTTATTCTTACAAGATGTTTGGGGCTCGGCTCTGGTCACCCGGCCCGACACAAACCACAGAATTTCTGATATTTCTCCGCGTCCACTCCCCCCATCCCCAGCACCACCTCCACGCCCCCACTGTGGAGCCACTGGGAATGTTTAGTGAAAACACAGCGCCACAGGCCTCGGCTGGTGGTCCGCAACATAAAGCCTGGCGAGTGTGGCTACGAGGCCCCTGTGGGCCCCTGGGGGCCTCATCAGCACTGAACAACACTGTGCTTCCCATGAGGGAAGAGGCATGTTGTTGCAGTCCAGTCCTGTCCACTCTGATGGATGGGAGAACATTTTCCTCCTCCGCCTCCGAGACGGATGAGGTCTGTCTCCAGATCAGAAACGAGGAGTAATTAAGCACATTTTTTCTTATGATAAATGTCTATGGTACATTAGATAATATTCCATGTTTACACAAATGAATTTAGCATTGAATCATGTGTAATTCCAGAAAATGAGTATTTTACCTTCAATTCTCCCAGAACAGATGAGGGAGTCTGCCAAGCTTCACATATCAAGCTGATCTCACAGGAACATGCGAATTACCTTCACCTCTTTACACCGGATCATGTGGTGCTTGAACATAATGTTTTAAATTGCTTGCTGCCAAAACCAAAGTAAATGAGGGAGGAGAACACCCTTAAAACTAGTCAAGTTGGTGAAGTGATTGTCATGGTTTCCTTTTGACAACAAAACAACTTGCTTTTCATTATGCATTTCTGCAACAGCGCTGTAAACAAAGCTCTGTGGTCACTACGCATTTGTACTTTTTTAATTAATTCTGCATGACGTCATTTTGGTTTGAGGTCACGTTGCTTTACAGCACAGCACTGCAATGGTGCGAGAGCGCCCATACTGTATAGAAACAGACATGAAAACATGTTGTATAGCGGTGCAAATCCATCTCTAAATCACCTGTTACTCCAGATGTGGATTTTGAAGTATCAGATTCTGGGACTCATGATTCCATTCAGAGTCAATTTTTTGATTCAAACCAATTCTCAATTCACAACACATTTCCTATTTCTTATGAAGAGGTGATATTTCAGCATCTGCTCTGGTCTGCTGTGCACTAAGGGGCTGTATGTTTTAATTTGACATTAAAAACTTACTAACATGTGCCCCCCAAATTGTTTTTTAGCATTTATTAATCATGAAATTGCAATTACAGCAAAGGAAATAATAATTTTTGCTTCAATTACAACATATTTCAATATAAATTCACCGCTTTTCACATTATTAAGCAAATGATATTTTTCCCTTATTTTTCTAAATATTTATGCAAATGACAGAGTATTTTTTCAAATCATCAGCAGTTAGAGCATAATTCAAATGTTTTTGAACAAACTTCACAATGATAACCATTATTCTTAAAAATAAAAACCTCAAAATGCACTTTTCCACATTATTGAGCAGGCCACTGGTTTCAGCAATATGGGAAAGAAAAAGGTGCAATGCCATGGACAAGGAATAAAAACATTAGATATTAGATCATATTAGATATTTTTTTTAGATATTTCACGAAAAATTAATCGTGATCATTATACTGTGAAGAAATTTGTGGCTGATTCAGAGCACAGACGGGTTCATGCAGATAAAGGCCTAATGAGGAAGGTTTCTGAAAGACAAAATTCATCAGATTAGGAGAGCAGCTTCTAAAATGCCATTACAAAGCAGTAAACAGGTATTTGAAGCTGCTGGTGCCTCTGGAGTCCCACCAACCTCAAGGTGTAGGATCCTCCAGAGGCTTGCAGTCGTGTATAAACCTACTATTCAGCCCCCCCCCAAACCAATGCTGACAAGCAGAAATGGTTGCAGTGGGCCCAGAAATACATGAAGACTCATTTTCAGTCTTGTTGACTACTGAGTCCTGTGCAACCATGAAAAAAGATCTAATTAATTAATCATGATTAATCACAGAGTAGTGATGATTAACTTGATTAAAACAATATTGAAACACTCAACATATCTGTTATGTTCAAGATATGTTTAGGTGTTATAGCCTGGCATGCCAGATGGATTTGTTTCACACATCCATCTGGAAAACCTCTCGCATAAAGCATTTGGGAAAAGGCAGAGCCTTTGAAAATAAACTCGGAGGGTGTTTGGATGAATGTTCTGTCTGTCACATTTTTATAGGCCAATCAGAGCAACAAAACACGTGACGTAGCCCCAACCGAGGAGTAAATCCATAGAGAACTGCATAACGCGAACCATGGTGACTGTAGACACTTGAGTACACGACTTTTGTCATTTTTGAAAAGAAAACTCACTGCTGTTCTTTGTTCTTCTTTCAACTAAAAAATGTCATCAAGTTCTGATAAAACTTGCGCTTCCGCAGCATCCATGCTAATTTCTTCCACCATAATTACCCCGGCCTCTTGTTGCTGCATGCTTACGTCACGACTCTGCTGCGCCCGAAAGTACTGCCCTTCGTCGCTGATCGATCCTGTCACTTTCTGCAAGATGGACTAGCCAGTGAGAAACAAGGAAACGGACGTATCCATCTGCTTTGCAAGGTTATAGGGGTTATGGATGTGTTGAAAAACTAAATAAAGGGGCTCTTAAATACCGTTATTAACCCAGATGCATTTGTATAGTCACCAGTTAACATGATCACTCACTGACGTGAGACCAGACGATAGATCCAGTAGGGAGACTGTCTACTGTAGGCAGAAGAGCCTGCAAAATTAATCCAGTATTTGCTCCTCGTTGTTTTTTCTTACTCTGATAAGGTTCTGCAAACTGTTAACCCTTCATTGCCTCCTTTCTGGTGGGTATCTTTTTTAAACAACTTTTTCTATCGTGTACAGCAGTAGGAAGTCTTTCTTGCCCACCTAGGGGTGGTTCCATAAGAGTGTAATGTCATGGGAAAGCTGCAGTGGAGCAGAGCAGATTGGCACTTGTGGCATGCAGCAGAGACAGACCATGGATCATACTGTGGAACATGAGAAATGACAAGAAAGGGTGTGATTAGCAGCAAAGAAGAACAACAATGTGCAGACGGACCCTGAGGAATCTGCAAGCTTTAGTTCAACATCAAAATGTTTATTAGGAACAAATTGGGTCTATCTTATTGTAACAAAGGTTGCAGTGAAGACCTGTTTTATTTTAGTGTCAAGGGCTTTTATGTTGTAATTTCACAAGTAAAAATGTACGGATTCAACATTCAAATTGAATAGTTTATTATGATTGGCACTTGGTTACACAAATCTGATGTCCAGCAATTAGAGCTCCTGAAAGAAGGGGAGGGAAATTTGCTTTTAGCGCTACATCTCAGCAGTTGGCTTTGCTAAATTCAACCCCTATTCCAAAAAAGTTAGGGCGCTGTGTAAAATGTAAATAAAAACCAAAATGGAATTATTTGCAAATCTCATAAACCCGTATTTTATTCAAAATAGAACATAAACAACACATCACATGTTGAAACTGAAATATTTTACCATTTTATGAAAAATATTAACCTATTTTAAATTTGATGCTAGCAGCATTCTCAAAAAAGTAGAGACAGGGCCATGTCTACCATTGTAAAGCATGCCATCTTCTTCTTACAACAGTCTGGGAGGTGAGGAGACCTGCTGCTGGAGTTTTGGAAGAGGAATGTTGTCCTATTCTTGCCTGATGTAGGATCCCGGCTGCTCAACATTTCTGCATTCTCTTCACTGGATTTTTTGTTTTTGGATGCTCTGAATATTTCTATTGGTGAACGGCCTGAACTGCAGCTAGGCCAGTTCAGCACCCGGACTCTTCTACTGTGAAGCCATGCTGTTGTGATGGGTGCTGTATGTGGTTTAGCATTGTCTTGCTGGAAAGAGACATTGTCGACGTCCTCTGATACTTTGAAATTGTTTGTCAGGCAGCTAGCAAAGACACAGAGCATGGGCTGATCCTTTGTGGCCTGTTTGAAACATCGCTGACAATCTTTAGCCCCCCCACTGGTTTGAGCAGCGAGAGATCCGTGGACACACTTATCATCTGTGAAATAAATGTGCTGCTAAATACTGATGAAGAGTCAGAATGAGAGGGATACAGTATTTAATTAGAGCAAATATATGAGCAGAGCATATCCCACTCAGAGACAACAGTTGAAGTGATGATTGTCATTACTTGGATCCTTTAAAACAAACACTGCTGTAACCTCTCCATCTATGACACATATCATCAACTGGCGGCCTGGGGGCCATATCAGGCCCCCCAAAGCTTCCTCTCCGGCCCCCAGAAGATCAATATATTCAGAAAAGGAGGAAAAGAAGATGAGGTGGTTTAAATTGTATCGTTTGGCTTTAAATGCCTGCAGCTGTTAAAGACCCTGTAAAGTAAAAATAAATCTGTTTTTATTTAGGTTTGTTGTATGATAGATCACTGTGTTATGAACTCCCAGGTCAAATTTCAGTCACATAAAGCATCTCCAAGTTTATAAAATGAAGCTTCAAATCATGAAAAATGAGGCGGTAAAATCTGCTCCAGGATGGTGTGGGCGTGTCTGTTGAATGAGCTGAAACCACGCCCACTCAGGACATGGGTAGTCTGCAGCATTAACCCCCTCACTCATGGTGTCATACTTGGAAAAATATTTTCCCCTAAAACATGAACCAATAAACAAAACATGCATAACTATAACTTTGCAATGAAACATGAACATTATAGAACGGTACAAGAGTACAGGACTGAATTCCTTTGCACAAAATGAACCAGAAGTCCCTGCTCCAGGTGACTGCTTCCTTCCACAATATTGTAGTGTTAGAGGGGCGGGGTCATTCTCTACTGTGGGCTCATGATATCGTGAGCCCACATATTGGCCCCGCCCACATGAACCCAAGCCAGGAAAGAGATGAAATGGCCTGAATCCAGAATTCAGTCTCATGTAGATCTCGGAGTTTTCACAAGTTTACAGCAACCATATTCCAACATTTCTAGAGTGTTAAGACAAAAACTTTGGATTTCACTTTACAGGGTCTTTAAACCCAACCCAAAAACAATTAATATTGAAAACATTTTAGAACCACTTATCATTTGATCTGTTTTCACAGAAATTCACTTGTCAGCCATTATTAGTCAATATTTGCAACATACATTTAAAAAAAGGGTTAAGACTGGTAGAAATGTTGCAAAAATGGCCAGATAAAGTGGTGAAAAGGGGTTAGGCAGTGGAAAAATAAGTTGTGGAGTGGCACAAAGGGACAGAAATTGGCAGGAAAAGCAGTGATAAGAGGTTAAAATGTGGCAAAATTTGGTAAAAGAGGAAAAAAAGTGGCAAAAATATCAAAATGAGCTAACAGTGGCAACAAAGGTTGCAAGAATGGCCAAATGAAGTCATGAAAGGGGATTAAAAAGTGTCAAAAATGGGATAGTATTGGTGCTTAATCACAGTTGGGCAGGACCCATCCTCCGGGATTTGAAAAAAAATACTAATACTAATATGTTCATTAGGCCAAAATATTTTTTAATTTTTGTTTATTTGAAAGTCCGGCTCCCAGAGTCCCTCTCAAGACTAAACCTGGTCCTTGTGCAAACTGACTTGATGACCCCTGCTCTATGGTTTCATCTCACTGTGTCATGGTTGTCACTCATCTATTAAGCTGTTGTCTGCGTGTGACAACAATCAGAAACTGCACTCAAGTAACAAAACAGTCTGTTGTCGATGCACATCTGCTCATCCAGATGTGTGCATTGTGCATCCAACACTGTCAAAGTTCATGATGGAAAAAAAAAGACCACAAATAGATTTCAGGAAAACAAAATAAAACATCATAGATGGCTGCAAATATTTAATGGCTGCTAAATTTCTTTTGGTGTTGGTTTTGTTGATGGCCCCTGATACAGGTCTAAAATAAGAAACACTATCATTTTAATGATGCAGCTTCTTATATTTCAGTCTGGGCTTCTCAGGCTAGGTTTTAAGAACAATTTTTAAAGATCCAGCTCTCCCCAGGGGATTCCCAGGTGTTCCCAGGCCAGATGAGACCCAGCAAGTCCTGGGTCTACTCCAAATGGGTCTCCTTTCAGTTGGATGCACCCTGAAGACCTCCACAGGGAGGCAACCAGGATGCATCCTGACTGGACCACCTCAACTCCACCTTTTGAGATCAGTGGCAGAGCGGCAGCTCTGCTCTGAGATGTGTGTCTGATGTCTGGATGTCTGAGCTCCTCACCCTATCTCTAAGGCTGAGCCCAAACACTCCACTGAGGGATCTTATTTCAACCACTTGAACCTGCCACATCTCATTTTTTCGGTCATTATCCAAAGCTCGTGGCCACAGGTGAGGTTCAGAGTGAAGATCAACTGGTAAATTTAGTTCAGGTTTATCTATTGGCTTCTGTTGACTATATTTTTTCTGGAATTGTTGCAATGAGATGCAAAGTAATGGATGTGACACACTATAACATGGATGCACAGCTAATATCGAAGTGTTCTAGTCATGATCAGAAAAGACATTAACTGGATATACTGTAGGCAGGGATCTTTAGTGCAAGAGAGAGTGGAGTCATAGTTAGAACTTTTTAAAATGGATCTGCAATCTTTGCATTTTATGTCTTTCATTTGGATAGAAGACAAAATATTTGGTCATATATCCTGTAAAACAACAGTTAAAAAAAGAAATAAAGGTAAAATCTTGTCTCTTCTCATCTGGTAAGCAAAGTGTCTCGTCACACCCCTAGTTTTTATGTTCTATTAAGAATCAAATATGGGTTTAGAAGGTTTGCAAATCATTGCATTCTGTTTTTGTTAACATCTTACACTGTGCATCGAGGTCACATGGGTGCAAATTTGAAATTCTTTTTGCAAACCATCCACACCTGTGGACCAAAGACAAGGACCATCCAGCTTGTTCAAAAGCCTCCATCTCTCATGGGGTTGCATTAGTGCGTGACGTGGGCAGCTCACATATCTGGAAAGGCACAATCAATGCAAGAGAATGGGAGAACATTCCTCTCCCAAAACTCCAGCAGCTGGTCTCTGCACCTCCCAGACATTTACAGACCGTTGTTAATGAACAGGGATGATACACTATGGTAGATATGAACCTGTGCCCACTTTTTTAAAGGGGACATATTATACCCTTTTAAGACAAGTTTATATTGGTCTCAAAGGTCCCCACAACATGCCTGTGAAGTTTGTTGCTGAAAAAACACTCTAGTATAGCAACCCTCTGTTTCAGCCCTGCTCAGAACGAGCCGTTTCGTGGCTGTGGCTTTAAATGTTCATGAGGTGTCTGACTCCGCCCCTGCCCACACCCCCTCTCAGGAAATGGATGTGGCACTCCTGATGTTACAATGTTACAGACACTTTTATCCAAAGTTAAGGACCTGATTTAACCTGACATGCCAGATGGATATGTTTTACTCATCCATCTCGAAAACCTCCAATATACAGCGTTTGGGAAAGGGCAGAGCCTTTGAAAAAAAAAGGTCGTAGGGTGATTGGATAAACGTTCTGTCTGTCACATCTTTATGGACCAATTAGACTAACAAAACACATGACATAGCCTCTACTGAGGTGCAGGTGCGCAGCTACCGATGAATAAACTTCATATAGAACTGCATAAAATGAAGCGACTGTAGAGTACATGTCAGAACATGACTTTTGTTGTTTATAAAAAGAAAACAACTCACTGCTGTTCTTTGTTCTTCTTTTCACAAAGAAATGTTGTCAAGTTCTGATAAAACTGGTGCTTTAGCAGCATCCACGCTAATCTTTTCTGCCATAATTGCATCGGCTTGTTGTTGCGGCTTGCTTATGTCACAACTCTGCTGCACCTGAAAGAACTGCCTCTTGACGCTGATTGGTCCTGTCACTTTCTAACCGGGCCAAAATGGTCCAGATGGGAGCTTTGCAAGATGGATTCACCGGTAAAAAACATGGAAACGGACGTATTCATATTCTTTGCAAGGTTAGTTTATGTTCCATTGTGAATAAAATATGGGTCTATGAGATTTTCCACAGCGCCCCAACTTTTTTGGAATTTGGGATGTAAATACCAGTGTTGGATGGACTTTAACTGACTATTTAGCTTAAGTTATACATCATGCAAAGAGAGAGAGAATTGGCATTGGAGGAAGTAAAAATTCTTCAATATAGAATGACAAGGCTAAAAGTTTCCCTCTGCTTCCATGCAGCCTCCATGCTAATCTTGGCTAAACCTGCTCTTAACTTAGATCCACGGATGAAACATCCTTTGACTGTCGTTGTGTTGCAGCATCACAGGCTATGCATTAATAAGAAGCTGTTGTCCTGGAATGAAAACAAAACATGTCCAGCATTAAATGGTCGATGCTGCTGATGTCAGTCATTGACCACAGCTGTCTGCAGAGTTTCAGTGTCAGTGAGGAAATCTGACACAAGACTGAAATGATTCACAGCCATGATCACTGAGAAGATCAACAACTTTACTAACTGCTGTCCCTCAGAGAGAGAGGGATAAGATCTGGATATGATGTGTGTGCGTGCAGACGATCTAATTGGAGACAGGTGAATAATTGGTGGATTAAGGCACCGCCCTCGGTCTGGATTGGCTGGGTGTGGAGGAATAAAGTTAAGTGTGATTACCTCCTCATTACACACATAAATACCCCTGCAGTGTGTTTAGGCTTATCCACATTATGACTGATTCCTCCTGATTCCTGTGTCAGACTGTCAGACAGCCATACTGCAGTCGCTGAGCAACAGAACAACAAGCACTTTTTAACTCCATCCATCAAATGGGATCAGTAGGACTCTCAGAGGACGCTCAGTCTGAGAAAATAGATGAGAAACTCAAACTTTCTCCCCAGCAGAGACACTTTCTATGTCCAACAAACAAAGAAAAATGAAAGTAATGCTGTTTAATCTGAACAGAAAAAAACACACTTTACACTCAACAGAATTCACAGGTGAAAAATCAGGATACAGAATATTAACTGCATCAATAACTGTAGACAAACTAAGTCAGCTGGCTCTTACATCAGGCTCCAAATATGTCCGAGGTGTAAACATGACGGAGGTGCTGCCTGCTCACATGACAAACAGTCACTTCTCTCTGGACTTCCTTTTGTCTTACCCAAACAAACTCCAACAAGTAAACTGTACGTCTCGACCTGCAGAAGAACAACAGTTGAGTCTAGAGCCACAGACCCAGATGTGACCTGAAATGGAGGAATTTGGCGCTGCTTTTCTCACCAGGACTGTAGCAGTAAATAAATAAGATTATTATACCCAATCATTCAAAACATGACAGCAAACTAGACTGTTGAAGGAACTTTTAGTTCCACCAAGCACCTAGTATGGAAGCGTATTTCTGCCACTCTGAAATATTAAAACCAACTCATGAGGACTGAGATTATAAGAGGGTGAGCCTTGACGTTCTTTGGAATACTTAGTTTCTGCATGATGTCTAACATTAACAGGCTGCTTCTTAGCTGTTTGTTATGACAATATGCCTTTCTCCCTTGATTGCTCAATTTGGCTGGGCGACCAGCTCTTCATCACTAAAAGCAAAGAAGTCAAAAAAAAAAAAAAAAAAAAACACAGCAAAAATAAAATCACAATTACTATATGAATACAATTAATTTCAACTGTATATATACAGTAGATGTCTGTCTATATACAAAAATGAAAACTAAACAGACAATTTGAAAAATAGTTCTCAGGTATCCAAAGTAAGGCTTGTTAAATATATGAACCAAGCTGTGTAATAAATATAGCAAAAAAAAAAAAAAAAAAAAAACTGAGGGGAGAGAATGGTTGTAGTGCATTAGTAGTGTGTGTAGTGTGTAGTGGGTAATGTGTAATGGATCAATCATGAGTTAAAAAGTGGTTGTAGTGTGAAAAGATAAAAACATGAAAAAATTAACAGCGATAAATGATGTGGAGTGTGTAGACAAAGATGTAAAAAGGGGACAAGTTATGACAGTGACTGTCATCTGAGTGACTCTGTGACTGTTTGGTGGTCATCAGAGTGACTCTGTGACTATTGAATGGTCATCAGAGTGACTCTGTGACTGTTGAGTGGTCATCAGAATGACTTTGTGACTGTTGAGAGGTTGTCAGAGTGACTCTGTGACCGGTGAGTGGTCATCAGAGTAACACTGTTACTGTTGAATGGTCATCAGAGTGACTCTGTCACTGTTGAGTGGTTGTCACAGTGATCCTCTGACTGTTGAGTGGTCATCAGAGTAACACTTTGACTGTTGAGTGGTTGTCAGAGTGACTCTGTCACTGTTGAGTGGTCGTCTAAGTGATCCTCTGACTGTTGAGTGGTCATCAGAGTAACACTGTGACTGTTGAGTGGTTGTCAGAGTAACACTGTGACTGTTGAGTGGTCATCAGAATGACTCTGTGACTGTTGCGTGGTCATCAGAGTGACTCTGTGACTGTTGAGTAGTCATCAGAGTGACTCTGTGAATGTTAAGTGGTCATCAGAGTAACTCCGTGACAGTTGAGTGGTCGTCAGATTAACTCTGTGACTGTTAAGTGGTCATCAGAGTGACTCTGTGACTGTTTAGTGGTTGTCAAAGTGATACTGTCACTGTTGAATGGTCATCAGAGTAACACTGTGACTGCTGAGTGGTCATCAAAGTGACTCTGTGACTGTTGAGTGGTCATCAGAGTGACTCTGTGACTGTTGAGTGGTCATCAGAGTGACTCTGTGCATACTGAGTGGTTGTCAAAGTGACACTGTTACTGTTGAGTGGTCATCAGATTAAATCTGTGACTGTTGAGTGGTCATCAGAGTGACTCTGTGACTGTTGAGTGGTCATCAGAGTAAATCTGTGACTGCTGAGTGGTCATCATAGTGACTCCGTGACTGTTGAGTGGTCATCAGATTAACTCTGTGACTGTTGAGTGGTCATCAGAGCGACTCTGTGACTGTTGAGTGGTCGTCATAGTGACACTGTTACTGTTGATTGGTCATCAGAGTGACTCTGTGACTGTTGAGTGGTCATCAGATTTACTCTGTGACTGTTGAGTGGTCATAAGAGTGACTCTGTGACTGTTGAGTGGTCATCAGAGAAACTCTGTGACTGTTGAGTGATCATCAGAGCGACTCTTTGACTGTTGAGTGGTCGTCATAGTGACACTGTTACTGTTGATTGGTCATCAGAGTGACTCTGTGACCGGTGAGTGGTCATCAGAGTAACTCTGTGACTGCTGAGTGGTCATCAGAGCGACTCTGTGACTGTTGAGTGGTCATCAGAGCGACTCTGTGACTGTTGATTGGTCATCAGAGTGACTCTGTGACTGCTGAGTGGTCATCATAGTGATTCTGTGACTGTTGAGTGGTTGTCGGAGTGACTCTGTGACTGTTGAGTGGTCATCAGAGTAACACTGTTACTGTTGAATGGGCATCAGAGTGACTCTGTTACTGCTGAGTGGGCGTCACAGTGATCCTCTGACTGTTGAGTGGTCATCATAGTGACACTGTTACTGTTGAGTGGTCATCGGATTGACTCTGTGACCGTTAAGTGGTCGTCAGAGTAACTCTGTGACTGTTTAGTGGTCATCAGAGGGACTCTGTGACTACTGAGTGATCATCAGAGAGACTCTGTGACTGTTGAGTGGTCATCAGAGTGACCCTGGGACTGTTGAGTGATCATCATCGTGACACTGTGACTACTGAGTGGTCATCATAGTGATTCTGTGACTGTTCAGTGGTCAGTCATCAGAGCGACTCTTTCACTGCTGAGTGGTCATCAGAGCTACTCTGTGTCTGCTAAGTGGTCATCAGATTAACTCTGTGACTGTTGAGTGGTCATCAGAGTGACTCTGTGACTACTGAGTGGTCATCAGAATGACTCTGTGACTGTTGAGTGGTCATCAGATTAACTCTGTGACTGTTGAGTGGTCATCAGAGTGACTCTGTGACTGTTGAGTGGTCATCAGAGATACTCTGTGATTGTTGAGTGGTCATCAGAGTGACTCTGTGACAGTTGAGTGGTCATCAGAGTCACTCTGAGATTGTTGAGTGGTCATCAGAGTGACTCTGTGACTTTTGAGTGGTCATCAGAGATACTCTGTGATTGTTGAGTGGTCATCAGAGTGACTCTGTGACAGTTGAGTGGTCATCAGAGTCACTCTGGTATTGTTGAGTGGTCATCAGATTAACTCTGTGACTGTTGAGAGGTCTTGGAAGAGTCCTGGTTGTTCAAAACTTCTTCCATTTGAAATCTTTGGAGGCCATTGTGCTCTTGGGAAGCTTCATTGCAACCCTGTACCCACTGCAAAACTGTGACTGTGGACAAGCTGGTAAAGTCAGTGGTCTCAAAACCAGAATGTTGTGTGGTCAATCCCCTGCTCCTCGAGTCATTAGTCAATATGTTCTTTGGCATTTCACCATCCCTGTTTCAGACTGCCTGTATACAGCTTCCATGTGGGTCCACTGCTACACCATGATGGCTTTCATAATAGGTGCATGTTTGATGCTGACTTTCTCCCGTCTGACAAAGCCCTGTTTTTCTTCACATTTTACTTTAGTAAATAACCCAAAAATTTCTTGATTCATTGTACAGCAGAACTAAGCCGGGAAAATTCAGAACTGATAGTTTCTCCAAGGACAAACTAAGCCAGGCTTTACTTTGAAAAGTACATTAACATGCAAATTGAAGTGAAAACCAATGGCATTGACCACAGTTTGCTCCCACTGCTGCAGCAGTAGTGTCTAAGTGGGCATGAATGTTTATTAATGATATCAAGTAATCCTGAGGGCTAAGCTTGTTATAATATTCACCATCAGTGTGTGAATGTGAAGTGGATGGGTTTAGGTGTGACCTGCAGAGTAAAAGTGCTTTGAGTAGTCAGACTGGAAAATTCACCATTCACTCTAAACCTCTGTCTCTCTCCCTCTCTTTTTTCACAAACACCCACCCACAGGAAAGTCAGCAGGGCTAAGTGATCTTCTGGCAATGCTGGGCTTCTACTGGCTTCCCCTAACAACTGTAGTGGGGCCTCTTTGCTTATTAGACTTGACGTAAACCCTCATGTTAGAGTGAAAATGAACACTGAAACTGCAGAAACTGCTGATTGTGTTGATGTAATGTCACTGGACGTCCTCTCTTTCTTGAATTCAGTCCGATGAACCAAGTGATCCCACGCTGGGTCCAGTGGTTTGAAACTATACAGACCATAAATCCTAGGATAATAACTGTGACCTTTTTTTACTCAATTGCAGAAGGTATCAGGCCTCGGTATTAAGGAGGCTTATTATTTTGAACGTAGGAGGCCTTTATTTAACTCTCTGAGGCAGGGGTTCCAGACTTCTCAGCCTGTGACCGCTGAGATCAGCAACCCCACCATGCTTTAGGTAGTTGAAGTAGTGCACAAAGCTTCGTGCACAAATTTACATGCAAGTTTTTATTTGTACACATTACCTACATTTGAGCACAAATCTCACTTATTAAATATTGTTTCTAGATTAAATTCATTTTAAGAATATCTCTGCAATAATGGATTATATATACCACAATATGTGTTAATACAGTCGTGGACGAAAGTATTTGCACCCCAGGAATTTTTCCAGAAATTCACAAGTTATTCCACTGTGCTTTCACACCTCAAATGAACCACACCAGGGTTTGTTTGGAAGCGGACTGAGACCCCATTTTTAAGCTGACCAGAGTCCGCTTGTTTGGTCTACACCACAGTTGGTGTGAGCTTTCCCAACACTTCAAACAAACCGGACTATCTGAGAAAAAAGACCAGAGTTTGTTTAAAGCGGACCAAACCACTCTGGTGTGAATGTGCCCCAAAACAGTCCGTCCATTTTATCGCTTTATTTTATCTTCTTATGAGCAAACCATCTCTATGCAAATGTGAAAATGGTTCTGTCTGATAATAAATCAGTAAAACACTGTTTCCTCAGATGCCAAAAAAGAATTTAAAGGGGACATATTTAACCCCTTTAAGACAGGTTTATATCGTTCTCAGAGGACCCCAAAACATGAATATGAATTTCGTTGCTTAAAAAACACTCCAGTATTGGATTTTTGTTTGCCTAAAAACCCCTCTGTTTCATCCTGCTCAGAATGAGCTGTTTCTGTGTCTGTGGCTTAAAATGTTATTGAGCTGTCTGACTCCACCCCTGACCACACCCCTCTCAGGAAATGGATGTGACTTAAAAAATATGGCTTGTCTGGAGAGGAGGGTTGAACTTTCTTCCAAGTGGGGAGGGCCATACAAACTTGGGGGCGGGGCTAACTCCCCACATCACATCATGAGGGGAAAATCACAGAACGGCTTGTGTCAGCACACATTTTCTGAAAGGTGTGTCTATGTGTGTGGGAGGGGGTTCTTGTACTTGAGGGGATTGTGGACAGGCCAGAGGCACATATTTTGTTACAAAAGCCTAAAAAAGTCAATTTTTGCATAATATGTCCCCTTTGACAACAGAAAATCCATAGAAAATATCTATGGATGTCATTTTGCTTTGAAATCAGTCAAAAGAACGGATTAAACAGACTAAAAACAAAGCAGGAATAATTCACAGCAATCCCTGGCACTGACATTTTTTTTCATCTGCACTCACTTTGTGGTTTCATGAATCTCCTGTACTCCCAATCCAACAAATGTGGTGACACGCTGCATCTTGATATTTCTCAAAATCAACATAGTTTATTAAAAAATGAGTATTTGAGACTTACAACTACTTTTAAACGTATAAAACTACCTGAGTGTGTGAGCACAGTCATTTTTTCTGACTTTAGCAGGAAATTTTCCTTCTTGTCACTTAATTATTCAATTTTCCACATGAAGTTGGAGTGAGATGATGTACGATCACAGCAGGAAATATGCAACTTAACAGGACATTCACCATGAGCTAGCATAGGGGGGTGGTGTGAAAATGTTAAGATGAAGACATTCTTGTCAGGAATAAATAGTGAGATCATCTGTAGAAAAAAGTAAAAAGCTTAAAGAGTAAATCAAAACTGCTATGATTTTGACTTCAGCCTTTAGTTGAACTCCTGTCATTCTGTCTTCTTCTGCAGCGGTTTCAAATTGATTAATCTCTCTAACTGCTCTTTTTCTGCTGTTTAGGACTTCATGCATGCCCTTTTCCCACTGCTAAGCACCTCATACATATGTAACACAGAAGAAAGAAATAAAAATAAGAAAAAATCCTGTTTTGATTATTTTCATTTGCTTCAAAAGCTGTGGTTGGAGCTGTAGTTAACATTGGAGCCATTTGTTGACCAAACACCACTGGGAGCTTTGACCCCTCAAGCCCACGGACATGTGAAGTGATTTTGTGGGCGAATAACTCAAGGTCCACAACAGGAATCATTTTTTACTCAGTTATTGTAAAAGGAGCCGCAGAAGAACAATGAATACATTTGACTGAAGATTTACATTTGGAAAGTCTCAGAGCTACGTGATCCTTGTCTTTAATTCTTTCTTTTCACATGCAGGGGGCCAACAGGAAGTCCCCTGGCTGGACTGGTGTAGGACTCAACGAGAACGCTCCACAGAACAGAAATACTAAGAACAACAGAGGAATGCTGCAGCTCTTTAGTCAGTGCCACCAGAGAAATAGAATTTGTTTCTGAGGCATAAACCTGAGAGCAGGTACATCGCTGAGCAACTGAACACAATCTTTGAGTGTTATCATAAGAACATTTCCAAATAGATTTTTTTTTTTTTAACGTGGAGGTAAGCCAGCAAGCGAGTTCAGGCAGACATCTTAAGCTACACTGGCTCATGCTGACATCCTCCAATCACACGCATCTTTTCAATGTGGCAGCTGATTAAAGTGGCAAGATTTCTGGTCTATGCCTCTGCAACTTGTCATCACCATTGTTTCTCAGAACAGTGTTCATAACCCTGCAGCCTTCAAGACACAACCCCATCATTTCTCAATTTCTAAAACACTCAATAAATCTGTAGAAGGGATGTGGTCTATGCCTGAACTACAAAAAAAACAAAACAAAACAAAACAAAACAAAAAAAACACATTATACACTGTGTTCCAAATTGTAATGCAAATGTTATTCCAATTACAGTTTTCATCAATATGGAGATCAAAAGCTGAAATAGTGCAATATCTTGCCAAAGGTATGAAAACATTAGATATTTCAGGAAAAATTGAGAGAAGTCATCATACTGTAAAAAGGACTGTGTGTGATTCAGATTGCAAACGGGTTTGTTCAGATGAAGGTGTATTAAGAAAAGTTTTCATCCACCCTTAACCAAAGCCCACAAGGAGAAATGATTGCAATGAGCTTAGAAATACAAATAGACCTTTATAAAAACAGTTTTATTCACTTATGAATGCCATGTAACCCTGGATGATGGATGGAGCTCTGGATGGTTGATGGATCCCAACATGGCTGCAACATCAGCAAGAAGATGGTGGAGTGATGTTTTGGGCTGGAATCAAAGGAACAGTCGGTAGGCCCCTTAAGGCGCCTGAAGGTTTCAAAATGACCTCAGCAAAATATGTTGGGTTCCTAACTGCACCTTTCCTGCCATGATATAAAAAGAAGAACCGTGCCTTCCAGAGTAAAACCATTTCATGCAAGACCACACACCATCCCATCATGAAAAACATCCCCTGAGGCCTTGGCTGCTATGGGCATAAAGGGAGAGAAACTCATGGTGAGGCCATCATCATCCCATGATCTGAACCCTACTGAGAGCCTGTGGAGCGTCCTGAAAAAGAAGCTCTATGAGGGCAGTGGATGGCATTTTACCTCAAACAGCAGCTCTGGGAGGCTATTAAAGTTATTTTGCAAAAAGAGAAACAAAAAATCCATTGTCATCATTGGTTATTTTGTTAAATAAAATCCAGATTACAATTTAATTGTTGAAGAATGAAACATCCTATTGCCTTCCTTATTCTAGACTATTTAGGAAAAAATGACCAAAACAATATATGCAAAGTATTCTGAACACAGTGTGTATTGGATGATTTCAACTGTCCAGACAGCGCTGTCATCAGAAATGTTTATCATGCTATTATTAGAACAGGATGACACCAGATAAAGGGAAATGGTTAAATCCGGGGGGGAACTATCTTAAAACAGAAGAGACACTAATAATAACAATGTCAAACAATTATTACTTTGTGATTGTGTTTATTCTCAGAGCTGCTGCTGTAAAATGACAGATGAGATGATAGACTTTAACTTTAAAGGTATTTGATTTTAACATGTTTCAAACTTGTAACATGTCTCTAGAATTTAAATAAAAGTGTTTATGGTTTTATAATAATAAAATATTCTAAGTCACCATACTAGATAATATTTGATCTTGTCCTGCTGTATCAGTATTCAAAGTGTCTTAGAGCATTAAAAATCTTTACAGACTTTGTTCTTATCTTTAAACAAATACCAGCTAAGAGAAGTTTGTTGAAGATCAGAATCTTCTTGAAACCTGCATGTTAGTTTTAAGAACCAAATTCTTCCCAGAAACAGTTGGTGAATGAGGCCGAATGCTCTAGTGTAAGCTCAATCCACACAAGCGCTGTCCAAAAAGCAGAAAAAAAGGTTTCTAACAGCCAATGTGTTAGTTTTTCAGAATACTGCACAATGTGTTATTATAAAAAATTCAAAACAGTGTAACAGATCTGTTTTTTTTATTGTGTACCATCAGTTCCAGAGAATATTTCACTGATATATATAACGCTTTCTGTTTTTTGTGGGTTCCAGGGTGGGAGAGGTTTTAACAAAGATACTGTTGATAATTCTCACTGTGTTCAGTAAAGTCTTCTCTCTGGACTTAGCACTCCTGCTAGCTAAAACCGTGGTAGTTGAGCTCTCTCTATAATGGTGATAATTATGAAGTACCGACCAACAGTTTTAGAGTCACATTGCTTCTTGATGACACATCTCAGCATGACAAAGTGGTATGTAAGTCTCACCAGTAGCCTGCATGACCAGCCAACATTTCTGATAAAAAAAACAAACAGTTTGAACACTGAATATAGCGGTATGTTTTTTTTTTCTACATATCCAAAAACCTCTCTGAAGCCCTGAACTTATGAGCTAGCTCCCAGTCTTTGTGCTAAGCCAGGCTAAACTAAGCAATGAGACTGATAATGGTCTAATGCAGGGTTGGGCAACTGGCAGCCCGGGGGCCACATGTGGCCAACCACTTCATTAAATATGACCTCGAAGTCAATTTCAGATTACGATCATAAATATTTAAAAAACAGTCAAAATCTGCCATCAAAGTGTGAAAACATAAACATTTCTTATATAATCTTTTTCTACAGGTACGTATATGTATAGTTATTTTGAATTTAATTAAAACAATTTTTTAAAAATCAATTTCCTTTGATTTTAAAAATATGTATTCTAATTTTATTTTATTTCTATTTACATTTTATTTTTAATTTATTTTAAAATCTGTTTTTAATATACTTTTTTCATTAGTGATCAAAATTCACTGCAAAATTTCTTTGGGCTTATTATTTAATTTTTATTTATTTATTTATTTTTTGTATATTTTCTTGATTATTTTTTTTTATTTTTAACTTCTGTTTATTTGTGTTAAATGCCATCTACTTTTGTTTTTATTAGAATTTGAAATTTCAATCAATTCTTTTACACCTTTTTTTTGTTATATCTACTTATTGATTTTGTATTTATTTAAATCTATATTATTTTTTCATTTTGATTGATTTCGTTTTATCTGCAATTAAACTATTTAAGATAATCCATTCTTAATTTATTTCATTTTTATATTTTATTTCATTTTTTATTGTTTTTATTCAATCTCAATTATTTAATTGTCTTTCTTATTTTAATTTTTACTTTTTGATTTATATTTTTTTTAAATGTAGTTCCATTTTTCTTTTTAGTGGATTCAATTGGCTCGATTGCTTCTGTATTTTTTTTTTTTTTCAAATCTCTTAGCACACCTGTAAAAAATATGCAAATAAAACACCAGGTTAGTATCATGTTCACTGCATGGAAAAAGCAGCTTGAAATTGATTCAGTTCTGTGTTTATCTCATCAAATCAACCATTACTATTTGCGCCTGAGTTTAAAACCACAAATGTTGGTATAAGAAATGATCAGGAAGGCAACATATTCTCCCTTTTATTGAATTATCCGTAATCACAGGGGTTAAATGGAGAAACTCCAACAATCTGGAACGTTTTGGCCCTTAGGCGTGAAAATTAACCAAAGCTGTCCTTCCCTGCTCTAACACAGGTGAAACAGAAGAAGTAGATCAGTAAAATGCAGGAATGTGTGACTGTCTCAAAATGTGTCACAGTGTAGAGACACACTGTCCTGTTTGTTTCTGGCTTGTTGCCACGGATACCTTGACCTCCAGTGTCACTGTAATAATGTCGACACACACACACACCGCAGCTTCATTCATCACACACCCACACACACACACCTCCAAAACATGACAGGACTGGATCTGTCGCAGATGACAGACTCACCTTTCAACACACTGTGTGTTTACAACAATAGATAATTACACAATAGCAGCACATGTCAAAGTCAACATGCAGCAGAGAGCTGCTCTGTGTTTGATCAGATTCCTCTGTAAAAAGAACAAATACTCTCAAGCTTTTGAAGATGACTGTTAAAAAAAACCCTGGATTTAAAATGTCAGGGAAATTATTAATATAAATTTAAAACTAATCCGCTGTTCTGCAGGATGGTGAAGTGTTTATCCTCCCACTTCACTCCAGATGTTTAACTATTTTAACAAATATGTGTATTTAAAACAAACAGGATGAGAAGATGAGCATAAACAACAGCAGGACAAAAGAAGAACTTTCATCTTCTTTTGCTGCTTTTTTTTTTTGATAATGGTAAAACTGGTTTGAGATACTGGAAACGTTTTTAAAGTTGCTCTGGCATATTGCACCAACTGATAGATTGGAATTTATTACTCCAATTATTTGAATGGTTCATTTCATATGTAGCATTTTAAATCAAAATTACAAGGAAAATGAACTAGTTGGTTGATGCAGTGTTTTTTCCACTGGAGTCTGGGGGCTTTACACAGACTGATGAATTGGCATTTTCTGCTATTAAAAGGTGCCTTAGTGCTTTCTTTCTTATTGATGCTTTCTTTCTGGGTGCTCCACTAGTTATTTATGAGAACCATAGAGAGCATGACCCACCCTACTCTGCTTCTGATTGGCTAACCCTACTTACCCTAGGGTTGGGCCACTAAAGTGTGGACCAGGGTCCTGTACTAGACCAAGGTGCCCCCTAAATGGAACCATATAACCCTGTTATTTAGTTCTGGTGTGCACTTCTTTTTCACCCATGCACACTGAGCTTACGAAGCTTCAGCCCACTTTTTATTCAACTTTTTATTTAATCTCCAGAAGTCACTGAGGGCAATCCCTTATTTGCTGTGCTGTTAAGAGTACAAATAGATTAGAAGAATAAATCTAAGTAACAGAAAAATGCTGTTGTGATGGATGGAGTCTCTGGTCTTGCTGAAAAATGCAAGGCCTTCCCTGACAGAGACGCTGTCTGGATGGGAGCATGTGTCCAAACCTCTGTGTACACTGATAGGGCCTATGTGTAAACTGACCATGTAACTAATGTAATCCCATACCATCAGAGATGCAGGCTTTTGATCTGTGCTAACAAACTGGATGGACTCTCTCTTAAGTCCACAGCATCTGTGTTTTCTAAAGAGAATTTCAAATTTCAATTAATCTGACCACAGAACAGTTTTCCATTTTGCCTCAGTCCATTTTAAAACAGCTTTGGCCCAGAAAGACAATGGTTTCTGGAAGTGTTCCTGAGTCCATGCTGTGATTTCCAGAACAGAATCATGCCTGTTTCTATAGCAGTGCTGCTTCAGGCCCAAAGGTAACAAGCATCCATTACTGACCTACTGCCGTGTCTCTTGCACGCAGAGATTTCTTCACATTCTCTGAATCTTATGATGATATTATGAACTCTGGATCAAGAGATATACTCTCTCGCTCTATAATAATATCACTCGATAATCCAGACTCAGAACATTTTTTGTTTTGTTTTGTTTTAAGATTGGTTAACCCCTGAGTGGCAGATATTCTCAGAAGTAAAAATGGGCAGTCATGCTACTGACCTGTTGCCAGTTAACCCACTTAATTGCAACATGCTCTCCAGCTGTTTAGTATTAGTACCACTTACTTTTCTAGCCTATTGTTGCCCTGTCCCTACTTTTAAGAGATGTGCTGCTGCTGCCATCAAATTCAATCAACAAAGGCTGAAATGCATTCTGTTTTATTTACATTTCACACAAGGCTGAAATCTTATGGACTGGGTTTGTAGTCAGTTTTTTCTAGACACTACCACTAGTGATGGGTCGTTCATGAACGAGCCGATTCAAAGAGCCGACTCTTTTATGTGAACAAGAAGAGCCAGATCCCGTCTGAGAGCCATTTTATATCACTTTGTATCATTTTTTTTATTTTTAGGTATGTTGTTTGTGTGCTATGTGATTGATTATCAGGAATGATCTTTTCTACGTACACTTCCACAGGCACATCTCGCATTAGGGACACAAGCTTGATGGTACAACATTAATTATATTAGGTGTTTCATGCAGCCCAGCCAGTGAGCAGATTTCATTTGACCCACAAGGGGTTTTGGGTATGTTTATATTTACAAAAATAATAGCATGATATTTTCATCAATTCAAAAAACAAAGCACAACTGGACTAAAATACCAGCACAAATATCAATCATATGTCAGGACATTGCTAAATCTGGCCGGTCAAATGAGCATAACTGGCACCCAAATGAAGAGCCGTTTCAGAGCTGAAAGAGCCGGCTCTTCTTGCTGAGCTGAACTGAATGATCTGGATCACTTAAAAGAGCCTAAATTCCCATCATTAAGTAATACTCTTTCTTAAGGCAAGAGGAATTAAAAATAAAACAGTTTTTAGGAAAACTCTGCTTCATATTAACCTTCACTGGGCCATTTCCACAGGAGAATCTGATAAACTTTTACTCATGAGAAGAGCAAACTGTCATTTTTTACATGCAGTCCTGAATATTCTTAATGTTTAAGTGCTCAGCATTGTATTTATCAGAATAAGCTACAGTATATGGAGCTGTTTCCTACCTCTAAATCATGGTTTCAGACCACACTGGTGCAGCACTTTTTCAAATGATAGATCTTAAAGTCAACACTGTAAACAGTATTTTTCTGCATTTATTTGTTTCCAAAGTCAACACAAAGGTAAGAACTACTGCGCATTGTCAATAAGGACATGAAGTTTATGTTTTGAATGACAAAATCATTAAATAAAACAGAGATTAACTATGATTAACTGTTGGAAATGTGTCATTAATCCTGATTAAACTTTTTGAACTTTTAAGTGGGGGGCAGCATAAAAGGTAAAGGATGTTTTACCATTTTAGCCTGTACTAGTGGCCAGACAGCGCTTTACACTTTAGCACTTTCAGCTGTTAATGAAGTCCTAACAACTTTAAAATACAACTTTATCATGTATAAGTGGCTGTGGTGAGCTTGGATAGCTTCTGCCTTCTAATGGAAGCAGCGTGCATTTTTATTTGCAGATTACCAAACCAGCTGGATTCATTCATACTTTGTGGGGTTTCCTCCTCATGCTCGTCCTCATTCCTGGTCCCGACAGTCCCAGACTCTGTGAGGAGGACTACACCTCCTCCAGCAGGACGTGGAGGAGGGTTTCGGGGATAAATCTTTAGATGGATGAAGGTATCAGGTCGTATTAGCCTGGATTAGCCTGGATTGCTCACAGACAGATAATGAGGGGAGTTGGTCGATCAGTGTTAACACCAAACTCCAAAACTTACATGTACACGCATTCCTGGCATAACTCTGAATGACAGGGACTGAAGTACACACCACGCTCTGTGTGCGCCATCTACATAAGTATTACCTGGTCGTGTTTAAGGTGGGCGGGGCTGGGGGATGGGGGTGTAAACACACCTTACCGCACCACGTTTACATTCCTGACATAGAGAGTCACTATGACTCATGGGATGTAAACACACACTCAGTACAGTAATAACTTGTCTCTCACACATTGATTATCTGCCTCTCTGCCCTCTGCCAACAGTGTTGGTTTTTTCACACTTTTCTGACATGAAATTTGAAAGTGAGGTTTTTATAAAACCTCAAAAACATGCAGGAGCAAACATAAACTTCATCTTCCTTCATTAAGCGCCTGTTCACTCCAAATATCCTTATGGATTCTAGTATCATATATCCTGAAGTTTTCATTCCTGCTTCATCCAGCTCTGTGATGTTAACAAAACCTCAAAGTTATTTGTACAGCTACTTGACTCCTTCATGCTGAAATATTCTGCATTTCTGCTGCAAAATGTTCAGACACGTTTCAAACTGACAAGTTTTGTGGGTTTTGGAACAGTATTTGGAGTTTGAAGTAATGGAGCCACAGTGAGTGAGGGGACTGAAGGATGTTTAAAGTGCTGATTGATGATCCACAGCGTAGTTTGTGATTTTGACTACATAAAAAGTAGCTGCTGGCTTTTTCCTTGCAATAAACGAATAAAGGAAAAACAGAAAACTGAATAAAAGGTAATAAAAACATGAACAACTGCCTGTAAGCCTCTCCGCTGCTTGACTGAGCTCATGATTTGTATAAAATAAGCCCCCAATATAATAATAACGATATATATACTTTTCTGCTCCAAAATGAGTTAACTGTTAGCCGGGACGCTAGCACCAATGCCACTGATCCAACACACATGCACTGACATCAACAGTGAATCACAACTTGGTCCTGGTTTTTCAGGGGCCCAGCCAATGTGGGCTGGCCTGGGGCCAGGTTAATAAAAGGTAGAAGAATTTATCATTATCACTAGCACTATAGATGGTGGGATATTCAAAACCTTTGTAATTGTATCCTCTAACCATCTTTACCTCTGAGAGTCTCTGCCTCTCTAAAAGGCTCCTTTTATACCAAGTCATGTTGCTGAACTGTTACCAGCTAACCTAATGTGCTGCAAAATGCTCCTCCAGCTGTTTTACATTTGTATGAAAGCCTTAGTTGATCCGTCCCTACTTTTTTGAGATGTGTGCTGCCTTTAAACTCAAAAGGAGCTGATAATGTTCGTTAAAATGAAACAATGTCTCATTTTCAAAATCTAAAAAAAATGTGGGGCATCATAAAATGAGAACTCCAGCAAAGAAGATGCTAAGTGGGTGGACTCAAAGACTGGGACAACATCCCTCTCCCAAAAACTCCAGCAACTGGTCTCCTCACTTCCCAGATGTTTAAAGACTGTTGTTAAAAGATGGAGTGATGCTACACAACGGTATGTTGTTAATGTTCTACTGTGAATAGGATATGGGTTTATGGGATTTGTCAACCATTGCATTCTGTCTTTATTTACGTTTAACGGAGTGCTCCATCTTTTTTTGAACCAAGGTTGTAAACTACAGCAAGAATGAACTCTTTCATGGCACTCTATTTTTTTTAGTTGGACTAACATAAAACACAGTAGCATAACAAGTTATTTTATAATGACAGCGTGACTCTAAGTAATGTTTCAAAGTAACATAACCCTTCACTTCACTTAAATGATCATTTAAGTACCAACATACACTCACCAGCCACTTCATTAGGTACACCTGCCAGTACCAGGTTGGACCCCTTTTTCCCTTCAGATCTGACTCAGTTCTTCATGGCATAGTTTCAACAGGGTGTTGTAAATATTCCTCAGAGATTTTGGTGCAGACTGACATGATAGTATTGCATAATTCCTGCAGATCTGCCAAATGTGCATCCATGATGCAAATCTCTTGTTCCACCACATCCCAAAAGCGTTCTGTTGGATTAAGGTTCTATCATCTCCAACCAGTCTGCCCATTCTTCTCTGACCTCTGATATCTACAAAGCATTTTCATCTGCACAACTGCTGTCCACTTAATATTTTCCCTTATTCTTACCATTCTCTGTAAACCCTAGAGATGGTTGTGCGTAAAAATCCAAGTAGATCAGTTTCCGTGACTCTCAGACCAGCCCGTCAGGCACCAACAACCATGCCATGTTCAAAGTCACTTCAATCCTATTTCCCATTCTGATGTGCAGTTTGAGCTTTAAAAAGTCATCTGGACCACGTCAATGCCTAAAAGCATTGAGTTGCTGCCGTGTGAATGGCTGATTAGCTATCTGTGTTAACGAGCAATTGAACAGGTGTACCTAATAAAGTGGCTGGTGAGTGTATAACTGAGCTGCAGCTAGAATTACAATGTTTTATTTCAACCTGACTGGATGATCATCTTATATTGTGTAGAGAATTTTGTAGGAGCTAGTGCTGTCATGCTGCCAACGTTTTCTGCCTAAGTATTCTACTTTAGAGACTGAAGCTTAGGTTGAATATCTATGGTGTAAAAAGCTTTCACTTAAAGCTCTGTCATGCAAGAAGCTCTGACCTTAAGAGCATCTACAGTGGGAATTATATCTCTGCTCAGTGATAAAGAAACCTCACAGAGGTAGTGAGGCCTGAGGCTGAGCTGTACCAGTTCCATTCATAACTCCTCGAGTCTGGAGATTCTCAGTGGGACAGATGACCCCTGAGTTTGAGACAAACATTCCTCTACAGTCAGTTCGTCTTCAGGCTGCAGTGAAGTTCATTTAACCTCAAAAAGTTTTTACTGTCAGGGATCCCCTGCAGGACGTCTGTAAACCTTGTATCTCCACATTTCTGACATGACAAACATATGCATTAACACTAACCGTAGAAAAAAAGACAGAAATGTGTCAGCACACTGGTGAAAAATGTCTACATCTTCAGAAACCCTAAATTCTAACACAATTTTTATTAGCTTATTAACTGAAACTAAGTTTTGATGGGACAACATGAAGATTCAGTTATATCCACTTTGCTGAGGAGATGTTCAACACATTTATGAAACTAATACGGGGTTTTTCTTTAGATATGTAGGAAAGAAAACAGAGGGTTTCCTCTAATTTTGTTCATATACACTATGTTCTCAAGAACCTCCCCCCCCCCTTTTAAATCATGAATCAGCATTAGCTGCACCAAGATCTGATCACTGCCAGACCTGTTGAATCCAGAAATCCCTTAAATAGAAGCTGTCTGACAAAGTGAAGTAGGCCACAGGATCTTAAAAAGCAAAACATCATGGCACCTTCTTCAGGAATGTAACAACAAATGAGAAGTCATTGACATCTCTCAGTTTGGATAGGGTTACACAGCCATATCTAAAGCTTTGGGACTCCAGTGAACCATGATGACAGCCATTATTCACAAATGGAGAAAACTTGAAACAGTGGTGAACCTTCCCAGTAGAGTGGCCGCTCTATCAACATTTTCCCAGGGTGCATCGACGACTCATGCAGGATGTCACAACAGAACCCAGAACATCAAAAGATCTGCAATTGGCAACGGTCGCTCATTACAGGGGTAAATGAAGGGTTGGCAACTAGTTGTATATGCACAGTGATCTCCTTGCAGACGATATGTATTTTTTTTTTGCAAACACCTGACATGCATTTTAAATTTAAAGCTTTAAATAAATTCATATGTTTGAAACAGGGGTGTCATATTTGATGGATAACCTTATCTTTATGCATGTATGAACTTTTTTCAGTTTATGAAGATCTCAATGCAAACATGAATCCAAAACTTTCAGCAATGGTTATTGCACTGTGAGGATGTATTTGACAGATTTTTTTTTTTGCTCTGAATTGAGAAATAGCAAATGCTATGCTTTCTGTTCAACACCATGAACTAATTTTGTCTTAATCATTAGAGAGTATATGTACATGTGTTGTTATATACAAGGTCAGTGTTCATAATTAAACAGTAATAGAGAGGCTGAGCAAAAATGGCATCTGTGGGAGAGTTTTGATGCTCTGGAGCTGCTTTGCTGCTTTAGATCCTGGATGACTTGCTGTTGTTGTTGGAGCCATGACTTCTGCTCTCTACCAAATGTCCGGTTATGAATTCATGACCTCAAGCTCAAGCATACTTGGGTTATTAAGCAGAAGAATGAACAAGTCCACTTCTGAATGGCTTAAAAAAACAAAATTATTATTATTCTTGAATTTCATTGAGACATTGGCATGATCTTAAACAGTCCGTTCATGCTTAAAAAACCTCCAATGTGTCTCAGTTAAAATAATTCTGCAAAGAAAAGTGGGCCAACATTCCTCCACAGTAATTAAGACCAATAGTTATCGCAAACACTTGAAGCAGTTGTTGCCACCAAAGGTGGGACAACCAGTCACCAGGTTAAGGGGGTGAAATATTTCTTTGCATAGAGCTAGGTGGGTTTGGATGTTTTTTTATTCCAGTAGTAAGAAATCATTTATGAACAGAATTTTGTATTTACTTGGGTTATCTTTGTCTAATATTAAGATTCATTTGACCATCCGAACATTTAGGTGTGACAAATATAAAAAAAAAATGGGAATACCCTTTCACAGCCTTGCTTGTATGCCAAAAGTCCAGTTAGTAGCATTAACACCAGCACAAGTTCATCCACTGTTGCCATGGAAACTGAAGTGATAATGTTGCACACCAGTGACAGTAAACAGGAGAAGCTGGTGCACAGTGTGGTGTTTAAGAAACTTGTTATGGCAGAAGAACTAACGTTAGCATTGGGCTACTGTGCAGATTGGTTGACTGTTAAGTTGGAGATGTATTTGATAGTAACATAAATTTACATAAGAGAATTAGCGTACTTAACAGAATTGTAAGGAGACACCTCAAGGGTTCTGACATATAATGTCATGCAAAGAAATACATGAAGACGGTACTCGTTTCTTATTGAAATTGATCTCCCCTCATTAGGCCAACCATTAAAACACCATCAAATGACAAAATACACAGATGCTCAATAAGACAAGCATGGAGCAGGAAAGTGTAACTATTAAAAAGGGTTGTTTTTTAATTTTAAAGGTTCTGCCCTTCCCAAATAGCATGTATGGGGTGTTGGCCTGATTGTTATAATTGATGCTATTGATTTATGAAACTGTTTGAGGAGTGACAGTTCGGGTATGAAGTTTGTAGGGAACTTGCCAAGAAAGCCAAGCTTTACAACAAATGTCTCAAACAGTTACATATTTTGAAGGGTTGGGTGGCTGCGCCCAGACTGTAGAGTTTGTGGGAAGTTCTGAAGTAAGAAAAGTAATTGTCAAAGCGTTAAAGTGAATCAGCTCATGTTTTCAAATCTGTCAGATCTAAATATAGAGTTTATAATGTTGAACAGTCATGTGTTCATGCAAATGTTGAGTCAGAGATGAGCTATAAAAGCCAGGATTTATCAGCTTAATGGGATAAAATCATAGATGAGAAGAGTACAACAACATCAGACTGGTAACGTTTGTCATCACTGGCCTCCTGTCTTTTTGTTTTGTTTTTATCTATTTGTTTTTCTGTTAGTTTTGTGCATGAGAAGTGGCTCTGTCTCTCTTCTTCTTCCTGCAGGCTGGTTGGTGAGGGCACTGGGCAATCACTGCTGCAGCTCGTTCAAGACAAGCTGCAGTCATATGGTGGAAAAAGTCTAACAACTGCCAGAAGTTTGCAGAAAGTTTGGTCTCCTTTTTAACCTTAGTAGATTTTTTTTTTTTTTTTTTTTTTTTAATGACGGGAAGACTGCGGCTTAGTTCTGCCAGTAAACTCGAGCACAATCATTCACACCTGACATGCATCTTAATCAAATCACATAACTCACATCCTCCTAAACTACTGAGGTATTTAAGCTGCGAGAGTTCCTTTCTCTTCCTCTGCTGCAACGCTGCGCCTGGATTAACCCTAACCCTTGCTTGCAACCCTCCTCCACCCCAGCGTCAACCTGCTGGCTCCGACTGGGAGTTAAAGCTGTTGTATTATCACTCCTCAAATTCTGTATGTAAAATCTGTGAGGTGTGATTAAGTCGGAGCCTGACGCTGAACGTATTATGTTGCATAATAAATGATTAAACAAACTTCTACGTGAGATTACTGGCTGAACTATGACACAGATTCCCCTGGCCCAGTCTATTTACTGGAGAACTGAACTATGTTTACATTCCCAACAAAGATTGTAATGACAATTCCGGTTATTAGTCAAACCCATAGGGATTTATAGGGAAAACGAGTTGTTGCTATAGAAGGGCTTTATATTTTAAATGCAAAATGCATGAAATAATAAATAAGCAGTTTAATTATTTTCTTTGGCAGGTGACCATGGTATAAAGGGGTTAATGCCCTTCCAGGTGTCCCATAATCAGGGATTGATGGACTTCACATCGTCCATTAATACCTAATAATCGCACACCTCATTGGAAATTAACCCTTAAATGCTTGAGACAATGCAGAAACATGATTGGTTCATTAAAAAAACAAAAAAACAAAAAACAAAAAAAAAAAACTTGATTTTAATTACATGCTTCAAATGGATAGATAAAATAAAATCAAGGATATTATTTATCAGAGCTTGTCTTTATAGGGTGATTACCTCACAGTCCACAAATATGTGATTCTTCCAGAAATCCTCTGCTGGTGTTTAAAGACCCTGTAAAGTCAAATCCAAAGTTTTTGTCTTAACACTCTAGATATGTTGAAATACGGTTGCTGTAAATATGTGAAAACACTGAGATCTACATGTGACTGAATTCTAGATTTGGACTGTTATAAAGTTTTTTACCTCTTTCCTGGCTTGGTTTCATGTGGGCGGGGCCAATATGTGGGCTCATGATGTCATGAGCTGATGCCACTGCCTTTATTGAAAGTTAATAGTCAGTTAAATGCTGTTTCTTTGTTTATTGCGAGGTAAATTTGTCAGATCTATCAGCCACAGTGGTCTATAGATAATTTAAAGCGTCATAACAGAGATCTGAACCAGAAAACTGACTGTGTCTCTTCTCTGGCACAGAGCCAGACAGCTGATCGTAAGTTCAACATTCATGTTTTTTGTATTTTTTTTAAATCTGGGAGGATCTTGTTTCTCCTGAGTGGGCGTGGCTTCAGCTCATTCAACAGACTCACCCATACCATCCTGGAGCAGATTTTACTGCTTCATTTTTCATGATTTTGAAGCTTCATTTTATAAACTTTGAGATGTTTTATTTTACTGAAGTTTGACCTGGGGGTTCATAACACAGTGACCTGTCATACAACAACCCTAAATACAGATTAATTTTTTACTTTACAGAGTCTTTAAGTTCAGTGTCTGTTAACCTCTGACTCTGTGTCCACTTCTGAGGTCTGGTCTACACACGGCGGTTAACCCCTTAATGCCTGTTGTATCATATTTAATACACACTTTATATATATATATATATATAAATATGTGCTAAATCTTATGTCAATTTTTCTGTTTTGGATTTTGGTTTAATAAACATGTCAGTTTAAAAAAAAATTAGAATTCTCTGGCTATTATTTGAGTTATCAGGCATCAAAGGGTTAATTTTACTGAAAATTTGGAGTAGCTTTGAGCTTTTGTGCATTTGGCCTGTTGTACACTAATACTGGTGTTTTAGGTCACTTAGGCTCCCTCCAGGGTGAGGATTTTTGGAAACTCCATTTGCACCGTGTATATGGGGGGAAAACTGAGTTTCTGGGTTTTAATGGAAGTCATGTGACCAGGAGTATAGCGAGGGATTTTGGGTCCCCAGGAAGACTATGACACAGGGCCCCCCTTAACCGGCTAGCCAAGCAACAAATGATGTGTCATTTTTTTTACAAATATCTCTGCATTTTATGAGCAACATTTTCATGTGGTTAAATTACATTTACTGGTATTATTTCATGGCTTCACCATGTGGAGATTGTCGAGGGAGGAGCAGGGGCCCCCAGTATTGTGTTTTACTCTATTTAATATACATTTCAGTCTGTTGACCATTTTATTTAGTCACGTTTGACTCAATAATGACACTAACTACTTGGAAAAAAGGAATTAAAACAAACTTCATCACAGGTTTCTCAAAGCCCCTCTTTCCTGAGGGCCTGGGTAATCAGTACCCCACCCCCCCACCCCCATGCTAAACCCATGCATGTGACTGTGCTTCTAATTTTTCTGTGTATTTTCACGTATGTTCTTACAATCACTCCAACTTCTTGCAGAAATTTCTCTTAGGGGCTGACTGCGTTCACAGCTCATGCCAAAAATGTTTCCAGGTGTTTATGAGTGAAGGGCATGAATGAAAACTGATAGCAGTGCTGCAGGTTCACTCTGGTACTAAGCAGTCTGTGGACTTTAAATAAAAGAGTATCCCAGACACAGTTGTTGCAGATTCTAACCCAGAACCACCTCTGCCTCAGTGTGAGTTTGTGTTTTTCAGTTGATCTTTAGTCGTACAGTAAATTTAAACTCTTCCTGGCTGCCAGAGCGGCCTTGTCTGACTGTGTGTAAATGCTGACCCCTAGTCAGGCTCCTGGGGGCCTCTGGTTGAGCCATCAGTCTGTGCGTTGGCCTTTGAAAGCCTGTCATTTGCAGCACTGACAGAGCTCAAAATGACCCCCCCTCTGGTAATCTCCCAGAATTCCAATAATCTGAGCAGCGGCGGCCTGTCATCAGCCGGTGGCGTGGAGCCGCAGACCGGTCGGTCCGGCTGAGTGGACGCCGGGCGTATTGTTCTTTGTATTGACTCAGAGCTCGACTCTCACAGTCGCTGTGTGGCCAGACTGCCGCTGCCTCCCGAAGAAAAGCAAAAAGAAACTAAAAATAGTTTCTCAGTAAAAATAGTCGAGTCAGTTTCTGTTCAGAGGCTCCACTGAAACCAGAGGACGTGTTTGAGTTGGAGCAGAGTGTGGGATCGCTGTCTCTCTCTCTCTGGACCGTTTTCCTCAGATACCCAGATGTGTGTGTGGGGGTGTGTGTCAGAGTTACTATGCAGGAGAAACAGTTTAGCCGAGTGTACCAGCAGGTGTGTTGATGATGGGACATACAGGAGTCTGATTCTGTGTGACTGCAGGTACAAATGTGGAATTATTAGGGCTGTTGGCATCAATGCATTGATTGTGGTTAATTAAGGTCCAAAATTAGTGTATATAGTTTTTTAGCACACTGATTGCATGCTTTGTATCTTTCAGCACACTTTAGTTAGCCACTGCAGCATCTCCCTGCAGCCACAGTGGGGTAAAATAAGTCCAGCACTGCCCCTAAAGCCGGTTTCAGACTGGGTGCATGAGAGGTGCGTCTAGGCTGCAACATTAGTTTATTTGCATGTTAAAGTTCCTGTAAACTGAAATCCAAACTTTGTGTCTTAACTCATTAGATGTGTTGGAATAAAGTTGCTGTAAACAAGTGAAAACACTGAGCTCTGTGTGTGTCTACATTTTGGATTTAGACCATTAGAAAGCTGTTCACCTCTTTCCTGGCTTGGTTTAATTTGGGCGGGACAAATATGTGAGCCCACAATGCCACCGCTGCTATGGGGAATTACACCATTACTAAACCAAAAGTTCCATCAAGTGTGTGACCTATATAAAGTTAAACTACTCCTTACAGGTATTTTATTCCTAACCTGATGTATTTCAGTTCCCTAAACATGACCAAATTAACGCCATTAATCTTTTTTACCCACCTGTGTAGGCTAAGAATATGATTACATTTCAGGCTCAAATTATGGGTCAGAGAGTAATTCTGGTTTCAGAACAAGAACAGTTTATGTCAGGGCTATTCAATTACAAATTCAGTGGAACCAAATTTCAAAATCAAGAAATGTAGCCGAGCCACACATGTTCGGCGCCCAATAAACATCTGGTAACGTCGAATTTCGAAATAATACAGATCAATTTGATTAAAATGATCCACTTTTTATTCATAGTCTCCCTTTTGAAGTCGGCAACATGACAAAACACAACAACAGAGCTGTATTTGGACATAACCTGAGGTAGTAGAAATGGTTTCACTTGAATAAAAATTAAAATAAATTCTATCAATAATAATTTTGGTCACATTTTACACAGGCATATCTTTAGGTGCATAAAAACTAATTTTGCACAGCTGTAGCAACACTCAAAAAAGACATACTAGGTATCATGGGGATACTCCTGGCAGCATCGCAAACCACGCTTCAAAACAGTGCAGTGCATTGTAGGTAGACTGTTGCTAGGCTACGTGGAGTGTTGCATTCACAGTCTGAAATACTGTGGGAATTTATGAAAAGTTGCAAAACAGGTTTCCCACTGCATCTCTGTCATGACCACAGGCTGGGCCACTTGGGGGTTGGTTCTGGGCTGCATGTGGCCGCTAATTGAATAGGCCTGGTTTATGTGGTTAACAGTGAAGTTCTTAAGTTAGGTTAGCCCTGAAGTCTGCTGTGTTCAGTACCTCATACCAGAATGTTGGTCATGCTGACTGCCTACACATTGCACACAAAATATTCACTTGAAATACATTAAAATTATCTTTAGAAAAAAAGGAAAATTGTATCTCTCTTAACCCTATAGAACCCAGCTTAGCACCAGCGCTACGATAAGCATATCCATTTTTGATTGGTGGTAGATTTGTAACCAGATAAGATAGATCGATCTTTTTTTTTGCATATAAAATCTGGGGAGTTACACTAACATTTCACACATTCACCATGTTTCAGAGAGCGTTTTTTTCATTGCAGTGATGGGTTTGTAAAAATACACAATAAAATGCACATAACAAAAATCTTTATAAATAAGACCACGGGTGTTTGCAGCACTTCCTGCACTGAAATAAACATCACGTTGAGGGCATGACCTGTCACATGATTGTTCAGTGTCCCTACCTCATAGGCTCCCCACCCCAACAACAGGAAGTGGCATATTTTCCCGGGAGTTGTAGTTTTTTCCACAGAATACACTGAAGAACTTAGCCTGCACACATACTCACCCTTGCTCTCATTTCACCCCTACTTTTTAAAAAAATTACTCATTAACCCACACACACCAGACATCCATCACACACACCTTTGACACACTTCCACACATATGTAGTTATGGATTCGCAAAACCCCGGTTGTACCTAACAGTTTCAGAGCTGGTGAAAAGCTTTCAAACTAATTACAGCGTTGGATGAAGAGTCCAACTACTCATCTGGCTCGTTTTTTTTACAGGTTACAAAATTGAATATATCTTAAAAAGCAACTTATGTACAGACTCCAAATAAATTTCCTGTGGTTCCAAAAGATAATGTGCAACTTTTTTACATTTACAAATTTGAGGGATACAGCTGTGCAATTTCTGTATTTTGAAATATATGCAAAAAAAAAAAAACGAACAAAAAAAACAAACAAAAAACAAAAATGATTTCCCTTTATTTTAGATTTATTGCACTTTTAAGCAATTTATTGTAGTAGTTAAGACATAAGTAAATACATATTATTACAACTTGGGATTTAAGGGTAATATAGATGTAAAGCAAAAAAAAAAAAAAAAAAAAAAAACTCCCAAAAATGGCACTACAGTGTGTAAAAATGTAAGAATATGTCCTGGCAGACTTGCATGATGGTAGGTTTTAAAGGGTTAAACATTTTTATTATATTTTCAGAGCTTGTCACATATTAACAGGGACACAGGGCTGACTCAGTACATCTGAAATAGATATTCTCAGATAGCTAACTGATAACGATCAAAAAGAAAATCACAGTCTTTAATTTCCATCTCTCAGTGCAAAGTAACAGTCATCAAACACACGCTGCCTACAGTGCATCTGCTAAGAAGTGTATGTGTCTCAAGTCTTTCTGAAAGCCAGCAAAGACGTTAGCGGTAAAAAAAGAAGAACTTTGTCGACTGAAAAGGTACAGTAATTTTTCTGGATTTTGCAAAAACACCACTTTGTTAGCATCTCTGGCCTTTTATTTGATAAGTATTTGCATATGCATTTCTCACCTGTCAAAAACCAAAACAGCCAGCTGGGCATTAAACTTCAACCCTTCTGTTTTGCAGGGCTCTCACTCATGTTTAAAGATTTTTCTGTACCAAGACAAGCAAACAGGTTGCTTTTTTCTGCTGAGGGCTGGTGTGTGATCTGGTGCTGCATGCTTCAATCAAGACATGCCAAAGTTACATAGTGCAGAAAGCAGCTGAGCAGAGTGCTCTGAGGAAATGGAGTGGACAGCATTTTCCTTGTTAAAGGGTATTGTACTTTTACATCAGCTTTATGAACAAACATTTACAATACAAACATTTGTAGGTTAAATTCAGCCATGGTTCAAACTGCTCACACATGATGTACAATCTAAAACTCAGTCTGAGCTGGATTTGGTTTAGAATCATAATCTGATTTATAAAAATGTACGTTGTACAAGCTCTTGTAAGGGGATTGGTTTAATATTTTGAATGTTCAGTGTTCACTACAGATCAGGTACAGGGAATTCCTGCTATACAGAGGCTTTCTTTAGAAATAATTATAATAAAACCTCAGTGTAAGACTTCCCTGAAAAGAGGTTGCAATGTTCTTTGACAAACAAGCAAATACTGAGACTCAGTCTGCAACAAAAGAACCTAACCATGGTTAGACACAGCAAGACAAGAAGGGACAGTAAGACATTTAAGGGGTAACTAGCTTCAGGACAATGGAAACACAAAGGCGGATTAAAAGGAAAGGCTGTACTGTTTTCTGAGGTAGTGATTTTAGAAAAACTGTTGTAGGCCACAGTAGACCCCGACTTAAAGATATCTAATCTTTAAGTATCACTGGGCATTTGAGCAGTCTTAAAGAATCCCTCAAGGCAAATTAAAGAAGTCACATTCACAATCCATGGATGCATGAGTCTTTTGACCTTGACCTTGACCTTTGACCTACAACCTCCAAAATCCAATTCACATTTGAATTTGAGTAAATACGTGAGTGAAATCTGAAGAAAATTTGTCGTAGCATTCTTAAGATATCAGGTTCACAACAATGGCACGGAGATCCTCTGTTCCATCGATTCTTGGAGATTGGTGCCATCTGCGATCAATTAAGTGCACACAGTGTCCGCCCCTCTCTCTCTCTCTCTCTCTCTCTCCCTCCTGCTCACTGACACAATCTGCACAGAAACTCTCATTGCATCTGTCCTGTAAAGTCAGTGCTGGGGGGGCCTGATACCAGAGTCTGCTTAGGGCCTCACCTTAGGCCAGGGACTACCCTGTTTACATCAGTCTGGCTATTGGATCAGGCAAGGTTGAACACCACTGCTATAGACCATCAAGATGGATGAGTCCACATCGCATTCAACATTTGTTGTTGCATTCTTTGTTGTAGAACAACTGTTTTTGAGATTCAGATCTTGTTGCCCCTTTGTTTAGACAGATAGATATACTGAAAGTACTTTGGAAATATTTTAAATGAAGTTATTTTTAACTCTAACATCCAGTTTTACTTGTACTTGGGGAAAAAATCTTATCAGAGTAATTGCACTTTTACTTGAGTACATTATTTTAGTAGTTGTGCCATTCCTGCCCTGACCTGGTACTCATTCATCCGTTTAATGTGAGCCTCTGTTCAACAGAAGAAAGGTTTTCAACAGCGTCACTCTACCCCACCTTACTAAATAAAAGAAAACTACATTTCTTCTGATTTATTGGAAAATAACTAGAATTAAGTTTTCTGAAATAACATACTGATGCAAGTTTTGTAAATGTAAGACCATGAACTTCATCCTCAAGAAAAGAAAACTTCTAAAATGTTTGTTGAATGGAGGGCTCAGTCAGTCCTTATGAAATGTAAGGTACTCATTTACTCTAAAATTGGCTTTTACTGCAGATAGATCATGTAGAAATGTTTGATCTGTTAACTGCAATATCCGTTTATAGAGTTAAATAAATAAAGTTGAGAATAACGCCTGAATGTCATTGGTTTTAATTTCTCTCTGCATGCTTTGCTTTCCACACTGACACTGAAACCTGCTGATTCATCAGTCCAGCTCAGACTTCTGCTGCACCAGAGCACTTCACCATGTCTAAACACAGAGAACAAGTCTGACTTTTATTTTAGAATCTGTAACTAGAGATGAAATTTTGTGTAACTGGATCTCCAGACAGGGACCATGATGACAGTTCTAGGCTTATGTAAGAGTCTCATGCATCACCATTTTAAAAAACCCGAACTATCCCTTTAAACTCGCTTTCCTCTTCTTCTCTTAGATCACACCCCTATGCTTCCCTCTCCACCCTCCTCCCCGCCTCTGGCGGAGCAGGACTCCTGGACAGTATCATTAAAACCTCCCCGTGGTCAAACTCCTGAGCAGCTTGGGGCTCCCAGCAGACTGAAGCCTGTTGTTTCAGAAAACCTCAGAGTTTACACACTCCCAACAGTTTTTCCTCCTCTGGCTCCAAAACCTCTGTCATGCCATCAGCTGGACTCTGAACGCTCCGATTACAACAAATACTGCAGGAAACTCTGCGCGGATACTGACACACTATTACAAGCCTGAGTAGAATGAGGTCTACATTTTACTCAGTTTTCAGATTCAAAGAAGTCGGCGCACAGAAGTCAGGATGTGCTGGAAATGTAGTAAAGCTGCTGCATGTCTTAATAGTTTATCCATCTCAGCAGAGCCTGTTTTACCTTTGCACTGTTACCAGATCCTAAACTCTTATTGCACCCAAAATTACTCAGATCTATCTGATTGGATCTCATTTCCTTAACCATGTCTGCACCAGCAGTTTGGTCTTTTATGTGTTTTCATTTAAACAACTTGTTTTCTTATCTTATCTTATCTTCACTTTACCCTGTTCTTTGTTTTATCAAGATGTAATCTACATTTGACTCTGTTGTCAATCCCTCCATACATATACACACAGAAATATTACAGATACACACCTGTAGAGCTTTGAAAAAGTATTTTCCCTCTTCCTCATTTCCCATTTTTTCCACATTTATCACACTTAAATGTTTCAGATCAACAAAACGCAGTTTTTAACCCTTTAAGCGCCAAAGTCGCAAATTGCGACAGGCAACATTGCTGAATTAAACAGGCTATAGCTGCAAGTACGGTGCCTAATGTTGTTACCACTTTACACCAGGAGATGGTGGACATGAGTAACTTCAATCCCAGCAGCATTTGTGGGCGTGCTTCTATTCAAAGTTTTGGAGAGAGAGAGTTTGAAGACGCCCGGTCGAGGAGACAAGGAAGTGGTAGAAGTGGTTGTAGTTGGAGCGTAAAAGAGAGAAAGAGAGCTAATTGTAGCGAGAATACTCACAATGCTGGGAGGAATAGTGGAATATTCACCCCTGTGACGATTACATTCAGTCATCCGGTAATAGCGGTGCATCGGAGCCACTGTGACTCCGTGCGCCATGAGAATCCATCGGCATCACATACCGAAGCCGATGCTTTTCCTCATCGGGGCCGGGGTGGGAGTACTTGGCGAATGCCTATGAGGGGACGTGGTGGGGGTTTCAGGGGTGGTCAATACACAACGTTCAGTCGTCCAGTGAGACCGAAACTGCCGTGCATCTGTGAGCAGCCACCGTGAGTCTGTGCGCCATGAGAGTCCACAAGCAGCACATACCAAAGCCAATGCATTTCCTTACGGTGGTTGGGGTAGGGTCATGGTGGGGGTTACAGGGATGGTCAAAACACGAATATTGACAGAGATAGTGGGAATAAAAGAAAAACACAGAGGAGGTAGGGGCAGACGTGGTAGAAGCAGTGGTGGTGAAGGCCCCCTGGTGGCATCAGAGTATGCAAATTAGATGAGTGAATTTATTCCCACCACAAACTTTGGGTCATACTGAAGATTTTTCTCTTTACAGTATGCCTTTATCTCTAACCACTTTCAAGCTACAGCCTTTTGAAATCTTGATATCACAACTGAATATCTTCTTGAAAAAGCTGTGGCGCCCAAAGAGTTAGATGATGTCATTTGTTATGTGAAAATGGCCCTCCAAACCTGGCTGGCCCAAGAACAGAACCCAGAACAATGTCTAAAGAACTGCAGGTCTCACTTAACTCAGTTAAGGTCAGCGTTCATGACTCAACCATAAGAAAGAGACTGGGCAACAATGGCGTCATGGGAGAGTTTGCTAGGCGAAAACCACTGCTAAAAAAAGAACAAAAGGCTCGTCTTACATTTGCAAAACAAAAACAAAAAACATCCGGATGATCCCTGAGACTTTTGGGAAAATACTCTGTGAACTGTCCAGACAAAAGTTGAACTTTCTGGAAGGTGTGTGCCCTATTACATCTGGAGTAAAACTAACAGCATTTCATAAAAAGAACATCAAATATGGTGGTGGTAGTGTGGTGGTCTCAGACTGCTTCGCTACTTCCGGATCTGGATCACTTGCCATAATTGATTTATTTGTGACTTATTTTCTCTACCAGAAAATCCTGAGGAAGAATGTTGGATTATGCAGGACTTTAAAGTCCCTGTGAAGTGGAAAAAATTCTTGATTTTAGGTTTGTTGCATGACAGTCCACTGTGTTATGAACCACCAGACCAAATTTCAGTGATAATGCTGCTAAAGGGCCAGTTTTATCAGAACTTGACGAAATTTCTCGTTAAAAGAAGAACAAAGTACAGCAGTGAGTTGTTTTCTTTTCAAAAACGACAAAAGTCATGTACTGACATGTCTACAGTCGCCATGGTTTGCGTTATTCCTCGGTAGCTGCGCATGCACTCCTCGGTCATGGCTACATCATGTGTTTTGTTGCTTTGATTGGTTTGTAAAGATGTGACAGACTGAACGTTCGTCCAATCACCCTTGGAGTGTTTTTTCAAATCCTCTGCCTCTGTCTATTGAAGGTTTTCCACATGGATGTGTGAAACAAATCCATCTGGTGTGTCAGGTTAGTGGAATATACAGTCATGGACGAAAATGTTGCCACCCCTGGAATTTTTCCAGAAAATACACCATTTCTCCCAGAAATTGTTGCAGTTACAAATGTTTTTGGCATACACATGTTTATTGCCTTTATGTGCATTAGAGCAATAGAAAAATTCGAAGAAAAAAGCCAGAATTGACATAATTTTACACAAAACTCAAAAAATGGGCCAGACAAAATTGTTGGCACCCTTTTAAAACTGTGGGTAAATCATTTTATTTCCAGCATGTGATGCTCATCTAAACTCACCTGTGGCAGTAACAGGTGCTGGCAATCTAGAAATCACACCTGAAGCCAGTCAGAATGTATAAAAGTTGACTCAGCCTTTGTGTTGTGTGCCTGTGTGTGTCACACCAAGCATGGAGAAGAGAAAGAGGAGCCAAGAACTGTCTGAGGACTTGAGAAGAAAAATTGTGGAAAAATATGAACAATCTCAAGGTTGCAAGACCATCTCCAGAGATCTAGAAATTCCTTTGTCCACTGTGCGTAATATAATCAAGAAATTTATAACCATGGAACTGTGGCTAATCTCCCTGGACGTGGACGAAAGAGAAAAATTGACAAAAGAATGCAATGCAGGATAGTTGGAATGGTGGATAAACATCCTCAGTCAACTTCCACACAAATTCAGGCTGTCCTGCAGACTCAGGGTGCAAAAGTGTCAGCTGGGACCATACGTGGTCTATACTACAAAGAAAAGAACACAGTACCTGCAGTCAAACATGGTGGAGGTTCAAGGATGTTTTGGGGTTGTTTTGCTGCCTCTGGCACTGGGTGCCTTGACTGTGTGCAAGGAATCATGAAATCTGAGACTATCAAAAAATTTTGGGCTGCAATGTAGGGCCTAGTGTCAGAAAGCTGGATCTGCATCAGAGGTCATGGGTGTTCCAGCAGGACAATGACCCCAAACATACTTCAAAAAGCACCAAGAAATGGTTGGAGACAAAGCGCTGGAGAGTTCTGAAGTGGCCAGCAATGAGTCTGGATCTAAATCCCACTGAACACCTATGGAGAGATCTCAAATCTACTGTTGCAAGAAGGAACCCTTCAAATCTGAGAGACCTGGAGCAGTTTGCAAAAGAAGAGTGGTCCAAAATTCCAGTTGAGAGGTGTAAGAAGCTTGTTGATGGTTATAGGAAGTGATTGGTTTCAGCTATTATTTCCCAAGGGTGTGCAACCAAATATTAAGTTGAGGGTGCCAACAATTTTGTCCGGCCCATTTTTTCAGTTTTGTGTAAAATTATGTCAATGTTGTCTTTTTCCTTCGGATTTTTTGTGTTGTTCCAATGCACATAAAGGCAATAAACACATGTATACCAAAACATTTGTTGATTGCAACAATTTCTGGGAGAAATGATGTATTTTCTGGAAAAATTCCTGAGGTGCCAACATTTTCGTCCATGACTGTATATAGATAAAAGAATGTTAAATGTTGTCTGTCATTCTATTTTCACCCAATATCTCAAATATGAGATGAGGCCGAATAATGACTGCTGCTTTGCCTTGCCATCATTTAAAATCTACAGGTCTAATTCTCTCCTCTCACTCCTGTCTCTTGGCTTACCTCTCATGCAAAACTGTGATAGGGAGGACCTCAGTGATTTCAAAGGAAAAAGGATTTCTCCAGTGGTGCATAGTGAAAGGTGACAACATGTGCCCATTGCTCTCTTTTTGGCCCTGTAACTCTGGCTGTGAATCAAAGTGATGGTGGAAGTGAAAGATGAGATTCTCCTGTTCATGGAAGTGTTTGAACTGCATTCCTACGATGCAAAATGACAGATATTAAAAAAACAGAATGAAATCATGGCGAAAACATTAAGAAAAAGCTGTGGGGCGTGCACCAACCTCAGAGGGTTAAACAGAATTCATTCACTCTCCAAAAGCCTCCAATGTGGCTGAATAAAACAAAAAAAAAAAGAGAAAAGTTGGCCAAAATTCCTCCACTGCAGTGTGAAATACTCATTGCCATTTATGTGAACGCTTCCTTGCAGTTGTTGCAAGTGTGGAAAAAACAAATTATTAGGGGCCAATGACTTTTTCACATAAGGCCAAGTAGGTTTGGATCGCTTTTTCCCGTTGTAAATGAAATTAAAAACTGGATTTACTCTGTTTGTTTTTGTCTAATGTTCAAATTTGTTTGATAGTCTGAAACTTTTAAAAAGAGACCATTTCTGTGAGGGGAACGTAAATCTGGGAAGACTTTGCTGCAGCCTCAGCTTTATTCATCGCACCATTGGAAAAACTGTGACTGGGTATACTATCATTGGCAAACTATTACACATAGTCCCTGCTTCACTTTATACTGGCTTTAGATGTTGAAAAACAAAGGCATGGCTCTTGGTCTGAATGCATCTTGAAATATCAGGCTGCCACTAAACTTCCCAAAATTCCCCTTTCTGAGTTAAAGTTCACCCTCAATCTAACTCCTAAGAAACAAGAGGTTTTAAAGTGTCCCATCTCTACAGATAGTCCAGATAGAGTGTGTATGAACGGGGTTAATCTCACTGCTCATGCTCTGTAATGAGGCCAGACTCTGTAGGTGTGTTTGATATTATGTTTCTGCCCTCAGTGGGACTTTCTGGGAGTTCTGCCATGAAACACACAGTCAGCATTCCTCACAATTTATTTGAGCAGATATGAGCTCTCTGGGGTCGTTCACACTTATGATTTAGGTCTTACATAACAGAAAAGATGAAGATTAAATCACACAAACTCTGGTATTTATCAGGAGAGAAACTCAGCAGGTCGACCCCTGTGGAGGGCCTTTTTTTCTTTTATATTAAAGAAAGCATTCATGTCTTCATTGTTACTCTTCGTTATCTTCGTCAGAGCTCAAATATTAAAAACTCATTCCTGCTGAATCAGCTGAGACAAACATCAACATCATACCTCCCTCAGCCTCTAGTTTCCATGGCAATGAATGTCAACAGACTGAGGCGCTGTGTCTGTTGACTTTTTTCTTAATCACTGGTGTTTCATGTGCTTCAATTTTTAGTTCTTAAAGTGGAAGAACAGCAGACGAAAAGCTGTCTCTAAAGCACATACACAGCTTTAGATGGTCAAACTTAAGAAGTATTTACACAGGATTAGAGTTACCTGTGGAACTCTGATAATGTGTGAATTACCCCTGACGTCAGTGTTTGGTGCGGTGCATTCACACGGGATAGGCGAAGTCTGCAATGTGCTTAAATTTACAGACATTTCTAAAGGACAACATAAAGGTCCTGCAGCTATGAAAATGCAAGGTGAATTTATACTTCTAACGTTTATACAAAAAAAAAATGCAATTTTGTGCACATCACATTCTGCAGGTGATGTTTCCTTCATGTGTCCTATACAAACAGTCATGGACGAAAGTATTGGCACCCCTGGAATTTTTCACATGCTCATTTTCTTTATGTGCATTGGAACAACACAACAAAAGCAAAAGAAAAAATCCAAAATTGACATTATTTTACACCAAATCAACTTAATATTTGGTTGCACACAATCACTTCCTATAACCATCAACAAGCTTCTTACACCTCTCAACTGGAATTTTGGACCACTCTTCTTTTGCAAACTGCTCCAGGTCTCTCAGACCTAGAGCAAGGGTGCCTTCTTGCAACAGCAGTTTTAAGATCTCTCCATAGGTGTTAATTGGGACTGAGATCTGGACTCACACCTGGCCACTTCAGAACTCTCCAGCTCTTTGTCTCCTACCATTTCTTGGTGCTTTTTGAAGTATGTTTGGGGTCATTGTCCTGTTGTAACACCCATGACCTCTGATGCAGATCCAGCTTTCTGACACTAGGCCCTACATTGCAGCCCAAAATTTTTTGATAGTCTCAGATTTCATGATTCCTTGCACACAGTCAAGGCACCCAGTGCCAGAGGCAGCAAAACAACCCCAAAACATCCTTGAACCTCCACCATGTTTGACTGCAGGTACTGTGTTCTTTTCTTTGTAGGCCTCATTCTGTTTTCTGTAAACAGTAGAATGACGTGCTTTTCCAAAAAGCTCTACCTTAGTCTCATCTGTCCGCAAAATGTTCTCCCAGAAGGATTGAGGCTTACTCGGGTACATTTTTGCAAACTCCAGTCCAGCTTTTTTATGTCTCTTTGTCAGCAGTGGGGTTCTCCTCGGTCTCCTGCCATAGCGCTTCATCTCATTCAGATGACCACATATGGTCTGAGCTGACACTTTTGCACCCTCAGTCTGCAGGACAGCCTGAATTTGTGTGGAAGCTGACTGAGGATGTTTATCCACCATTGTTGCATTCTTTTGTCAATTTTTCTCTTCCGTCCACGTCCAGGGAGTTAACCACAGCTCCATGGGTTATAAACTTCTGGATTATATTACACACAGTGGACAAAGGAATCTCAAGATCTCTGGAGATGGTCTTGTAACCTTGAGATTGTACATATTTTTTCAATATTTTGCTTCTCAAGTCCTCAGACAATTCTGGGCTCTTCTTTCTCTTCTCCATGCTTGGTGTGACACACACAGGCACACAACACAAAGGCTGAGTCAACTTTTATACATTCTGACTGGCTTCAGGTGTGATTTCTACATTGTCAGCACCTGTTACTGCCACAGGTGAGTTTAGATGAGCATCACATGCTGGAAATAAAATGATTTACCCACAGTTTTAAAAGGGCACCAATCATTTTGTCCAGCCCATTTTTGAGTTTTGTGTAAAATTATGTCAATTTTGGCTTTTTTCTTTTGCTTTTTTTGTGTTGTTCCAATGCACATAAAGGAAATACACGTGTGTACCAAAAACATTTGTAATTGCAACAATTTCTGGGAGAAATTGTGTATTTTCTGGAAAAATTCCAGGGTTGGCAAATACTTCCGTCCATGACTGTACCCGACAACATATGCTTAAGTTTTTTTTTTTCTATTTCTATAAATAATATTGGTGACTGTGGATCAGTGGGTAGAGTTTGTAGGCTCACAGTTGAAAGGTTATGGGTTTGATCCCCATGCTCCTGCAGTCACATGTCGATGTGTCTTTGGACAAGACACTTAACCCCAATTAGCTCCCAATGCTTCATCAATGGTATATATAAATACTGATATTGTTGATGATCTGAAACATTTAGTCTGACAAAGATGCCTAAAAATGAGAAATCAGGAAGAGGGGCAAATACTTTTTCACAGCACTGTTCATCTACAGTGGACTCTGATGCAGTTTGTTCTTCAAAGAGAATCCCAGAGCCTCCAGGTCACTGTTTAAATCCTGTTAAATTATCCTGAATCCTCTCTAGTGAGTTTATAACGTCTGCCAAAAGAGGACTGGCAGGTATGTTTGTGCATCTCATTACTCCTCTGGTTTTCAGGCTGTCGAAGTCAAACGGCTGCAGTGGTCAAGATTTGCAGCTCCCCTGGGAGTCTTTAAGGCAACCAGTTAGTTTTCATGTGGAAGTGCTCATATCTGGTGTGTGTTGGGGTGTGTGAGTGTAATGGTGTTGAAGAGCAAGCTAACAAAGAGCTAAGCTAACTCCAGCAAACACAGCTGAATTACAGGATGTTTAAAGTGTTGATGGATGAGCAGCGGAGCCTGACCGAGAACTGGAAAAGAAACTGAAGAAGGAGAGTGTGTGAGGGTTTGGGGGAGGGGGGGTCAACCTCCAAACCTCAACTCTCTGTGAACCACAGAAACTATAATGGAGCGCTCTGAGAGAGAAGTCAACAACGAGCCATGCAGAGTGTTTATCTGTCTAATGTGTCACACTAACAGTCAACTGTGTTGATGTTTTCAAGTAAAGGGGTTAAGCGCTGTTGAATTTCTCTTAATGAGGGCCGAAAGAGTTTTAGACTCTGAGAGGTGAAAGTCGAGGTCGTCGCAAGTCCAAATTTGTCTTTATCATGAAGATCTTTTCATATGAGGTATGTTTGGCACAACCTCTGGTTAATTTTTCAGGAAGGAACATGTCTCAAGTTCAGTAGTGAACCATGGCTTCTACACATACCCCCGCCCACACACACACACACACACACACACCCACACACACAACAATAAGAATGTAAAGCAGATTCCTTTGATACAGTCACACCAGGCCTGTCCACAGAATTAGCTGAGCCCCTGACGAGCCCAGAGAAAGGGCCCTCGGCTGTGAGTTATTGATGGTACCATTTTGTGTTAGATCAGAATTATTTTTATCAGTTTCGCACACTTTTTAACCATTTTTGCCACATTTAACTCCTTTACATCCCTCCATGTCTGCCACTTCAAAAAAAAGTTTGCTAATTTTAAAATCTAATTTGACCACCTTTTCTGCCTGTTTTTGCCACTTTGACCCATTGTTGCCATGTTCTACCTTTTCCTTACACCTCTGTTAACCAATTTTACCCACTTTAAACCCAATTTTGCCACTCAAATCAAATTTCCCCCACATTTTCTGCCTCTTTTGCCACTTATTAAACACTTTCCACCATTTTTTTTCTGCCACTGTTTGCCAATGTTAACCCACTTTTGCCACTTCCCACCTTGTTGCCTCTACAAACAACTACACCACTTTTTATGCCCATCTTTGCCAACTATAACAGCATTAAGGTTTTGTTTAAACCACTTATTTTTAACCCATTATAAACCTATTATTTGCTCATTTTAACCACTTTTCACCACTTTTTCTGCCCATTTTTTGCCACTTTAAAGCCTTTTCAACTCCTATTATTCTTTCCCACCACTGAGGCCCTTTACTTTACAGTAAAGGGCCTCAGGCCAGATTTGGACCCTTGCCGTCCGCATACATGGGGCGCACCTTTAACCACTAGCCCACCTGCGCCCTTTCAAACCCATTTTTGCCTATTTTAGCACATTTTATCCAGTTGTTAGACAATGGGTTTACAATTTTAAGAAGGCTACATACTGTGGCTTGATTAGATAAAATACATAGTTGTTGCTTTGATGAAAGTAGTCATTATCACAGTTATTATCACAGCTTTACCTTAATGGACCATGATTTTTTTTATAGGGTTTTTTTGTGCTAGCAGTGCTCACAACCTCAAAGCAGGTCTGACTGCAGACCACCTCTCTCAGATGCCTGCTCTGCAGACCTCTGCTGTCACACAGCATCATCAGGACAGAAATACACGCAAAAACTTCCTTAGAAATTAGGTTAAACTTCTGGTTAAGGTTAGGACATGTAACATAAAGTTCAAACCTGACCTGCAAAACCTAATAATAAAATGTTTGATAATGCTGACTTGACAATCTGCTTACAGAAAAAAATCTTAACCTCTATAAAAAAGGAATGTAACTAAAGTAGCTGAAGCTAACAAGCTTTATTAGCTACATTAGCTTATGCTACCTAAAGCTACAGTTGCTACATAAGCAATCATAGCTAAAGCTAGCGTAGCTAAGCTGTCTACATCACCCTCGAAACTAGCTAAGCTAGATTGCCTTACACTGTAACATCAACTAAGTAGCTAGCATAGTTACGTTAGCTAATGTTGCCACATTGCATTGGCAAATAAGGTCACTTTCGTCCTGAAGGAGGTGGCGTCTCACAGTAGTGATCTGCAAGAGGGATGTCTGAGAGCTGTGGTCTGCAGCTGGACCCCTCTAGAATGCGTGAATACTTTGAGCCTTGCCAGTTATAAAGAAGTGGCTGTGGACACAGACGCTAAATGCCATCATTTATACTTAGTCCTGCTTACTCTGAGGAAGATGCCTGCAGTGCTAAACTGTGTGCTGCATACATTTTTCCTTTACCCTGTGATAACCTGTTCCTGTTCTTCGATGCACTGATTTGCAGTTTTTCATCAGCTGAAGCACAGATTCACCTTTTTTCCACTGACATTTAGTACAATAATATTCCAACATGGAGAAACAAGACATCTGAAAACATCTAGAAAAATCCTCCAGACTCCATGTTTGTTAGTGTAACTGACAAATCCAATCTAATACTTATCGTTGTATAAAAACCTTTTTATCAGCTATGGAGAGTGCTTACGTGGGCTCTTATTTGTCTTCATGTTTCTGTTAAATACTGATGTTTCTGTCCGTTGGAGACCTGTGTTTGAATACGTGTGCCGTGTGTGAGTTTAAGAGCAAACATAATGTAGTGTACCTTTATTTAACAAAGTTATCAGGCAGTCACCTCAGCCAGGAATGTACTAGTGCTGGTGTGTGTTATCACACTGTTTTTACAAGGTGGGAGTGAGAGGTTCCACGATGAAGAGGAGGGGATTGAAAATAATCCAGTAGAATTAATCAAAATATATAAAAAAAGATTAAATATTTCCAGTGTTTGAAAGTAACCATTCATCTGGGAAAGCTCCCTTAGAAAGCATTTGGGAAAGGTAGGACCTTTCAAACATTTAAATGTTCTGTTTGTCAGTTCATTTTGGGCCAATCACAGTGACAAGACAAGATGAGGTAATTAGCATAGAGATCAACTGTGCTCAATGCAGAGAGTTGTCAAGATGAGATTCTGCAACCAGTGGCAATCCCATATCTCCACAGTCTAGGACTGAACTCCATGCTCCAAGATGGCAATACTGGCCCCCACAGAGCGAGGTTTAGCAGAGACTACCTCCAGAATTTGGGAGTAGAGAGGACTGAATGGCCTGCCAGCAGTCCTGACCTCAACCCCATTGAACACTTGTGGGATCAGCTTGGGCATGTTGTTCGTGCCAGAGTGACCAACACAGCCACATTGGTGGATATGGGACAAATGCTGGTTAAAGAATGAGTGACCAGGCTGGTGACCAGCATGAAGAGGAGGTGCCAGGCTGTTGAGACTGTGTACGGTTCTTCCACACACTACTGACCTCCTATTTGTTGAATGAATAAATCGTTATAGCACAAATATGTCAGACATCTGACTTCATTCAATCCACCAAACAACACCAAACAAGAGTCAATGGCAGTATCAGCTGTTTGGCATTGGCAGAGAAGATCTGGCAAATTTTTCATGGGTGCAACCCACAAACGCAGCTCTGCTGCTCATCCCACAAATGCATGTTCCTTACAAATGTGGCATCATTTAAAAGGGTAATAAACAGGCTTTGCAACAGTATAAGACTTATAACCAAGAAGCATTGTTACAACAAAGAAACAATGTACCAAACACAAATTTCCTTACTTTTAGTTTCAAGTTTTATCAAAGAAACAATCCTGATGAATGTGATGAGTGCAAACTGTGGTGAGTGTACTGACTGGTGGTTGCAAGGTTACCACATCAGAATTAAATAATGACTTCAGCTATGGCAGCAGAGAGTAGTTTTTATTCAGTGAAATAACAGATGTGTGATGCAAATGTCACTTTAAACTGTTGTAGCATCAGTGGTCTGGAGGGGCTCACAGTGGATTTATTGTGCAGAACAGCTCCATATGCATCTACAAGCAGGAGCTGATGAAGATGTCTGGTTTATTGGTGAGAGCTCTGACATGTTTAAAAGCTGTTAAGTGCAGACAACTATGTTTCATGATCAGGGCCAGCCAATGAAGCCATGACTAATGACACCCAGAAGGAACCAAAGGACCCTGCAGGTGCAAAACAAAAACTTGGCCCCTGAGCACACTATAGGCCTGCTGAAGATCAGTGGCTGTGTCTGTCCAGGTTCACCTCCAGGAAGATAAACACTAAACACCACTGTTCAGTCCATGTTAAACCATCAACACGATACGGCACACAGAACACAAGTAAGACCATGTTTTTGCCAATTGTTGGGGAATCCAGCACACGACGGAACAGACTCTCTTTCAACCTGTTGCACAAACAGAACATGCCAAGAACTAAGATCCTGTGGTTCCCCTGCACAAAGGCTGTCATCCAGGGGAACTCAAACAATACTGCCCATCTCCAAACAGAAATTTAAGCTTGCAGTAAAAACAATAGCCGACATTCAAGCCCAGCAGAAACACAGCTATGAAAAGTTAAAAAAGCCAGTAGCTTCCCAAACACCAAACCAAGCGGTAAGCTCCAACCACAGAGAGGACATGACAAAACTAGTATAACAAGAACGAGTGATGAGCCACGCTCATGTGGTCAAATCTGAAGGCTAAAAATTAAGACGTCACATTCTGCCAGTGATGTAGCCACACCCTCTAAAACCTGTCATACTCTGAAATGAGCCATGACCCATCACACATCTGAGCCAAAGACAGACGAAACTCAGGTGACTGAAAACGCAGAGTAAAAGCTGTCAGCCCAACACTTCTCTATATTTGACTAGATCCAGCAGAGTTTAAGCCAAACACAAAGCATCTCAAATATGAAACAGTGAACGGGCCTTGATATGGGAGAACGTTTGTTTTTTTTTTAAATGCGTTCATTCCTTAACTGTAAGTTTTTAAGTAGGTAACTATAAAACAGCAATGCACTCTAACTCGGATCCTTTTTTAATCCATTCTGGGCACCAGACAGACAGCTAAAGCTGGGGACACACTTCACAGCTTTCACAGTCTTTACAGATTTGGATGAGGGATCAGACTACAAGACAACTAAAGCCAACTGAATGCATCAAACTTTCCCATCATCTTCCACCGATATTTCCTGTGTCCAGGCTGTGGAACGTTGAAGGGTGAATGTGGGGACATTTTTTAAAACAACACATCTTGCAACTAACCTTTTTTCTATAGCCTGGCATACACCATGCTCTTTCAAGCCTGATGATTTTTGAGTCATTTAACTGGTTTTAGGTGTGTAGTTTGAGGACACAACAGCTGACCTTGGCCTCATTCGCTCCTCCTGACGTGGAAGACTTTCTGACGTGAACACTCGCTGGAAGAAATGATCCATGAGGGACAGAGAGAGCTACAGGTGAAGGAGAGAGACTCAAGTCTCAACAGGTAAAGTCAGAAAACTTCTCAAGGTTCTATTGCCATTTTTCCCTCATTGATCCCATCCACAGTCACTAAAACTGCACCTGCTGAGAGTCACATGATTTCTCTACTAGATTAACACTTCTCTATGACACGCCAAAAACTGGCAATACAAAGAAGGAAAGACAGGAGTTACAGTTAAATGTTCCTGGCTGATATGATTGTCTTTATATTGCCTAAAAGCCAAAATCAAACTGACCCAAGCTCAGACAGACAGTGCAGCATGCTAGTCTTTTCCCATTGACTCTCTCTCGCTCTCCAGACCGGCAGTGTCACAGCCCCGCGAGTGCCACTCCCCTCCACTTTGTAGGCTGCAGGTCTATTTTCAGAGGTGGCCGCTGCCAAATCGCGTCAATTCCTGTCGATCAGAAAGTTCCAAACAGGAAGTCGCAAGCATAGAATTACCGGTTCTTTCAAAATAAAACACAATGTGCGGACTCATCACAATATTAAAATTACGTCTCATCCTGCAGTGAGAGCAAAGGGTCACCAGGAGGCCAGGGGGTCACAGAGAAATAACGGCACCATTGATGAGGAAAAGTAAGCTTTTGAGGACATTTAGCCAAAGAATTTTGCATAAAACCACAGATCCTTCAAGCAAACATTAACCTTTTAACTTCCTAATGTACTCATCCAATGTCAGAAGCAATAATATCATGGACTTATACCAGAATGGATGATAAATTAACCCCAAAAGGTAAAATCGTCTGCTGTTGACATACTTTTCCTGTGTGAACTCGCAGTTCTCCTGCTGATTAAGGCTGTGTGCCACGGCGCAGCACTCTAGACACAATTATTGGGCGAGGTCACTCGCCTTTGGCCGCGGTGCTCCGGTGCGAGGCGCAGTCTTCCTATGTGGAAATTGTGAGTCTCTACCTGTTTTTTCCATGATCAGTAAACAAATAATCCATGCCCATTATCAAAGACAGAATTGTCCTACTAAGAAGTTAAAGAATAGTCTTCTGATGATTGATTTATTGGTCTTAAATTGTGCAGAAAATGAACAAAATCATATTATTTGGATTGGGTGATAAAAACTGCATGAATAACTAGTGTGGAATGATTTGTGTCAGAAAGTGTTAAACAAAATGTAAAAATAAGCATTTGAGGCCAAAAAAATGTGATCCAAGCAAAAAAAAAAAAAAAAAGTTTACATCAAGGGTACAAGGGTGTCTCATGAATAACTGAAAATATTTTTAAAACCAAAAATTCTCTGTTAATCAGCTTCTCATGACAAAGTAGCGTGGACATAGCGATGATCTCTGGCTCACAAAAGCAGAAAGAAGAACTCGCATCCTGCATGAAACTGCAGAGTGATCCAGATCTTTCCAGCAAAGTAAGTGGAGGTGCTGCAGCTTGCTGGCACCTCCATCATGACCCAGACGAAGAGCTACGTCAGTGTGGGCAAAAGAATTTTCTCTAGCAGGGTCACACTGTGGTGTGCTGCAGGCGCTGCAAAGGCCCATTTTCTCCTGCCATCAGTTGAAATGCAGACATATTACATAAACTTTTTCTTACTGAGTCTTGGTTGATACATGGAGCCATGATTTTTCATCCACCGAGGCACTTCCCCTGGTGTTAAAGGATGCACTGTAAAAAAGAAAATCCCATAGTACCATGAACTCATACATATGGGTTTGAGGATCATTACTGAAGGTATTGATTGGCGATCAGTCCAGGGTGTACTCCACCTCTCACCACAAGACAGCTGGGATAGACTCCACCCCCCTGCAACCTCAAATGAGATAAACGGTGTGGAAAATGGATGGAGATTTGAAAATATGGCCATTCTGGTGCTGCAGCTGCATGCTCCCATCTAAACACAATGGCAACACTCAGTAGGAGTGTGTACAATGTATACAGCTTTTCCCAAGTGTGTGTACATAATGCACAGACAAAAACAAGCCAAAGAATGTGTGTGGGTTTGTTCTGCAGAGCTCAAATTAAAACAACATGGTGTCATTTGCTGGGAAGTGTCCATGCTGCACACCTTTTTTGGTGCTCTTCATCATTATTTCAGACCATGAAGCTGCATGTATGATGTAGCTACCGTGCTGAGATGTTCACCTGTGATCCACATTAACTGTGATGACCCCAGCAGTCACATTAATAGAAAGTGTTGCTCACCAATGTGATTTCGCTGAGTCGTCAATGCTGCGTGCTGAAAACCAGAAGTGAAAGCAGGCAGATGTTTCCATGTTTCACTGTCAGCAGTTTACAGAAGACAGACAAACATACAGGCATGACAAAAATCACTGCTGAAGCGATCTAATGTTTACTTCTCAACATCAGTACTGTCAACTGTCCACTGATGATGCTGGTCATGGATGCAGCCATCCTGTTTTATGCTCCAGTAGGACTAAAGCACACAAAAGCCTTCAAACCTATGTACGAGCAATAGGTGACATATTCATCTTTTGCTCCTTTTTTCAAACAAGCAAGGACTCATGCATGTTTGAATGGAAGTGTAAGGAAGCCTTCAGGGGACATGCATCTGTACTTAATATTTTACCCTATTTTGCATGCTAAAAATGCTAAAGTGAAAACAGAATTTTAGACATTTTTGCACATTTATGAAAGTATTCAGACGCTTTGCAAAATCTATTGAAATTGAGTTCAGGTTACTACATTTCACTGGATCTCTACTCAGATGTTTCTACACCTTGATTGGAGTATATCTGTGGTAAATTTAATTGATTGGACATGATTTGGTAAGGCTCACACCTCTGCATCGAAGGCCTCACAGCTGACAGTGATATCAGAAAACCAAGCCATGAGGTCAAAGGAACTGCCTGCAGAGCTCAGAGAGAGGATTGTTGCAAGCCACAGATCTGGGGGAGTCTACAAAAAAACTCTGCTGTACTGAAGGTTCCCAAGAGCACAGAGGCCTCTATACTTGTCAAAAAGAGCAAGTTTGGCACAACCAGGACTCTTCCAAGTGCTGGTCGCCTGGCCAATCTGAGAAGGGCCTTAGTAAAAGAGGTGACCAAGAATCTGATGGTCACTCTGACTGACCTCCAGAGATCCAGTGTGGAGGTGGGACAAAGGTCCAGAAGGACAACGATCACTACAGCCCTCCAACGATCTGGTGCAAAACAAAAAAAAAAAGCCTGTTTGGCTTCATGCTGAGTTTTTTTCAAACTCAGAGCAGACCCAAACAGCTGTTTAGATATGCAAAATAGTGCCAAACACAGTAGCTTCCTGAGTGAAAATAAAACACTTAAAAAATTTCAGTACAGAGTTGAAAGTGAGCCAGCTTGGTTTTCTGGCCCACTCTTCAAAATGACATGGATAGTGTACCGTCTGCTATGCTGTATAGCCTAGCATCCCTGCAGGTACAAGCAGAAAGTCCTCATAAAGGGGAACTGCACACTGAAATCACTGCAGGCTAATGATGCTTAGCCACAGGTATTCCTGTTTTCCCAGGTACCTCATAGAACCCAACTTCAAGAATCCTGGGATATCCCTTTAGGGCAGGGGTATCAAACTCAAGGCCCGGGGGGCCAAATCAGACCCGTGGTATAGTTATAACCGGCCCTCAAGATCATATCATACTCTTCTTGTAACTTGCCCAGTATGAGGTCTGCAGATTTCCTCCAGTATAAAAATGAAAATGTATCCAGAAAAGACCAGAAAAATCTGAAAACATAAAGGGTAAAAATAATTAGATATTAGTCAGCAATGTGGGAAAGAAATTAATTTAGGTTTTTATTTCATATATTCAATTTTGCATCTCACAATTACAACTTCAACTCATCATTTAGATTTTTTATTTCATATTTTGACCTTTTAGATTCACAGTTCTAAATATCAGTTCATATTTTGACCTCTAAAACTCATGATTTCGAATTCAGGAATTTGGCTTTTTCATTTTATATTTTGACTTTTCAGATTATCAATTTTAAATTTTATTTTACTATTGACCTTTAAACTCCAACCTTTGGCTTTTAATCGCTTATTTCTTAAAAACTTTTTACACTCATATTTGAAAAATTTATCTCATTGTTTTGTCCTTTAAATTCCTCATTCTGATTTTTATAACTAATTTAAACCTTTTAAACTCATTATTTCGAATTTTATTTTATATTTTAACCTTTTAGAGTTAAAATTTGAAATATTAATTCATATTTTGACATTTAAGCTCCTAACCTTGACTTTTAATCCCTTATTCTAAACTTTTAGAATCATGATTTAACATGTTATCTCATATGTTTACCTTTAACTCATGGTTTAAGATTTTATCTCATATTTTGACCTTTAAAACATAGGATTTCGTATTTTGACCTTTTTACTTTCTGTCTCATATATTTGCCTTTCAAAAGCATAATTTGGACTTTTAATCTCAGATGTTGAGCATTTAAACTGCTCATTTGACTGTTTCAATCACATCATGTGTTTTTTTCCCCCCATAATTCATTTGTTGTGAATTCAGTTTATGGTTTAATGTTGACCTTGTTAGGCTCTCAGGTAAGGCCTAAACTCAGAATCTGGCCCCTGCAGTGACTGAGTTTGACACCGCTGCTTCAGGGTTTAAACTTCTCACAGATTTGGCAACATCAAAAGAGAGGTGTTAGGTTTCTTTTTCAACATCTCTCCTCCTCTCACTGACAGAAGCATGATCACATGTGGGCACAGACTCAAGCAGCAGAGAGGATGGAGAAAATGTCACAGCACTGAGTCAGATCTCATATCTAAATATTAAAATGCTTTAAAAGACACTTCTCTGCACATAGAAGAATTGCTCAAGCTCCTTTTGTCTGTGTGTGCATGTGCCTGACATTAGATGAGGTTGTTGACGTGTTTTGTCCAGGCGGCTGTGTTAAAGGTGCTCTGAGAAACTCTCACCTAGGTAAGATGTTGCTGGTTCTGCATGTTTTGTCCTCAAGCAGGTCGTTCTAAAGCTGACTAGTCCTGACGGCGAATGCAGGATCTCAAAAACCCTGTGGCTAAGTCTTTAAGTCAGTGTTGTCACCTGACATGCCCCGCTCTAGGAAAAGAAAAATCAGTCATTGCAACAAACAATACAAAACTCAAACGGCACTTATAGCAACAACTGACTCAACATTTTCTTTTTGGGGAAAATGCAAAAATACTACAGCAGCAGAGCAAAGTGTGCAGCCGAGATCAGCAGTCAGTGCGTCTGCAGTGTGTTGTTGGCTGTGTTTACACTGAATGGCTGAGGCCTATTTAAAGCGGTTCAGTGTATTTATGTCAGATGTATACAGCACGGAGGAGCCGGCGGGGCTCGCTCTGCCACTGCGGTTCATGCCAGGTCATTTTGGTTACCAGGGGTTTGTCAAAGAAACGTTTCTGTGAAAAAAAGAGTTGTTTGTCATCATCAGTGTTGGGATCAGGAGGACGTCAGGGTCGACTGAGGCCACAACGGCTCAACCCGAGTCAACTGGAGGGAACTGATCTAGTCATAGACTGTATTTGTTCATTACTTCTGCAAAATAACAAAATAACAAAAGGTGACTCTTTTTGTTTTATTTGGATGTAAACATACTAGGTTTGGGTTATTTACTTAAATTAGTTAAGTTAATTTTTTCCATGATTTAGCTTTAAATGTAGGACGTAAGAATCTCTAAATATTCTTAATTCAGTTATCTTTTGATTTGGGGTCATGAATGATTGATTCACAACATATTCTTCATTTGTTATGACAAGATGCTTTATTCAGGATGTACTTTAGTCTAGTCTAGGGAGCTGAAAATTATTAAAGATTAAAAAGCACAAAAAAATTAACCTGACATGCCTGAAGGACTGTTTCATATATCTACTGCATGAATATATTTCACATTCATCTGGGAGAGCTCCCATAGAAAGCATTTGGGAAAGGCAGGACATTTCAAAATCTTCTCTGAAGGTGATTGGAGGAACACTCATGATCACATTCATGGTGGGCCAATCAGAGCCACCAGTAAGAATGAGGTTGCACATATGTGCTTCACCTTTAGGAAAGGTGAACATTTCAAAATAAAAGCTCTCACATAAAAGGTTAAGCCATACAAGCCACCATTAACCTATTAGACTGATTGTTTTTTTGTTGTTTTTTTTTTTGCTCTGATTATTCACTTATTTAGTTATTTATTCACTTACTTATTTATCACATACACACAATAATAAATAAGCTTTCAACCAAACAATACAATTATAAATGAGAATTGTGACTCCTGCTGTGTACATGGATAAATACATCAAGCTCATTTATTTATATGAATGTTTTTTTCCTAATTTTAATATAGTCTTTTAAATCACCAGTACTTTTACCATTGATGTCATTTTCATTACATTGTAGAGCAAATAAAATGGCTTTTATTTTGAAGTATTCACCTTACCCAGTGGGTCACATGATTTCCTTTTCCTTGAGTAATTTATTCAAACAAAAAAACAAAATAATAGAAAAGAAAAAACAAAAAATGAGTCCCCTTTTTTTGTTTTTTCTTTTAAATTTGATTTGCAATTTTTGTGATAAGGAAAAAAACAAGAAAATGGCTTTTTTCCCATGTAATCCATTTATATATATATATATATATATATAGCTATTTAACTTCAGCATGTGAGCTCATGTTTTTGACTCATTCCTGACCCCGAATTTCCACATACAGTGTGCTGCTCACCGAAGCGCCGCAGGTTTGTTCGGACCGAAAGGCGAGTGACCTTGCCCACTGGAAGCAAGTCTAGAGCGCTGCACCACGGCACACAAGCCCTGATCAGCAGGAAGAGATCAACTGGGAACTGGGAATTCACGCAGGAATAGCATGTCAACAGCGAACTATTTTACCTTTTGGGGTTAATTTATCATCCTTTCCAGTATAAGTCCATGATATTATTGCTTCCCCCATTGAGTGAGTACATTAGTAAGTTAAAGGGTTAATGTTTGCTTAAAGGATCTGTGATTTAATGCAAAATTCTTTGGCTAAATGACCCCAAAAGTTAACTTTTCCTCGTCAATGGCACCATTGTAGCTCTGTGACCCTTTGACCTCTTGGTGACCCTTTGCTCTCGCTGCAGGATGAGACGTAATGTTGATAAAGTGATGATTTACGATTGGGAGTCCGTGCATTGTATTTTATTTTAAAAGAGACGGATGTTCTACGCTTCTGACGTCCATGGTTGGCTCTTTCTGAACGACACTGAATTTACGAGGTTTGGCAGCGGCCGGTGCTGAAATAGACCTACAGTGTATCTGAAATGAAGCTGAGTGGAGCACCACTCTGGGCACGCGCCACTGCCGGTCTGGAGTGCCAGCTATGGAAATGCTCTGATAGATGAGGGAGGGAGCGAAGTGCTCCACAGTACGATTTGCCACGGCGTTCCACGGCGCGCACGCTGTATATGGAAATTCGGGTTGAGCTTCTTTTGACTCTTTTGACAGCCTTTATATCTACCCCTAACGCATTTGCAGGTTCCCATCTTCCATACTGAGAAACAAAAAGTAAAAGTGGACACTTTTGAGGCGCTCTAGTAGTTTTCAGAGTTTTCTCTCCACCTGGCATTATTGTCACCATGCTAACAGGATACAGACCAGCTGGTCAGCCTGCAGTGTCAAAGTAGAACTCCTCAAACACAGACTAAGGGACGTCCTGATAACAGAGACCTCTTAACAACATTCACACAACCAGAGCGAGTCTCAGCATCAATCACACCTCAATAAACCGACTCTGTTACCTGGTCAATAAAGCTCAGGAATAATCCCTGACCTTTTGCCTGAATCCTAAAACCCAAACCTGATTTATGGAGCTGGATCGGAGCTCAGGCGATCCAGAGGATTGTAGCTTCAATCTCTGTATTTCATGTCAAAGTCCACTGAGCCAAACTGTGAACCTTGAACCTACATTGAGTGCAAATTTTCATGCTGAAAAATGCATTAACCAGCACCTCAATGTTTGACCAAAATAGTCAAATGAGAGCAAAAGTAGCTGAATAATCTGCAGCTGCTCTTCCAAACTGAACTTTCCTGACTGAAAACGCAAGTTTACCTCTCTATAAAAATGTAATCAGAAGTTTCTATATGATCAGCAATCACTCTCAGCTGCAGAAGTCTGCCCTATTCTGTCATGTCAACAGGAGAATGTAGGAACTGATGCTATTTTGATGCCTGATAGCCATGCATATTCATGTGCACACTCTGCACACTTTGGGTCTGCAGGCCGGACAGCGAGACTGCAGCCAATCACCTGCTTCCTTTCTTTACTTCCTCCTGCAGGCGCTCGCAGCTAAACACAGCTTACATAAGAAATAAAAGAACCATTGAGCTGTATTTATTCCACACATCCTTCATACAGACTTTATATAACAGTCAGCTCAAAGGGCTGAGACGCAGACAGAGAGCCTGAGCAGGGTAAAGTCCAAACTCAGCCAGTAAGCAGGATTTATCAGAGCAGACTTTAAACTGGCCCGTTTTATGGTTGAGTTACTGATCAACCTGCAGCCTGAGGCCAGGGAGCGCTGCATGGCTGCAGAGGCACAGCACCAACTCTAGGTGACCTCTGAACTTCACCAGGACAACAAACCGGCTGCAAAACAGGCGAGATAAGAACAGCTCACTGCTGACAGCAATAAAAAGAAACTCAACACTTAGGCTGCATTCACACTGCAGGACATAGTGAACCTGAATCTGACTCTTTTTGGCTCCTATGGGACTCAGATCTGATCATTTTTATAACACTTTGGACAGCTCAAGTCATGTGGAATCTGACATTTTTAAACCAGATTTCTGCCACTTTTGGATTCATGAAGTTTGAGCAGATTAGGTCAGTTTTACACAACGTGATCAAAAACAAAATGTCAAAATATCAGAATTAGGAATTAAGGCTAGACGTGTGAATGGAGCCTAACTTTTAACAACAGAGTCCATAAAGGATCAGAAAAGAAAAACACAAAGTTTGTAAATTTGTCTGTTGGTATGTATTGGTTGCATTTGTGTTTGCACTGACCTGCAATCTGTGTGCACTGTTTCCTCAGTGGTGTGCAGAGTTTATTATTTGTATGCAGAGATTTTGATGCACAGATTTGCAACAAGTGTGCACGCTCTTGCAAATCTGTGCATTTAATTTATGAAAGAGTGTGTTTTCAAATCCAAGGGCATAAATTATATTCCATGGACACAGTCTAGTAAATTGCATGGATCTGTAAACCATGCATGGGGTAGAGTGATACCACCAAAGGTCAGACTCTACTGCTAACCCCAGAATAAAAATATTAGAATATTACTTTTCATACATCCTGAATGTCAAAGTCCACTTCAGAAATGCTGACTGAGATCAACAAACTCTGTTGTCTGTTGTTTTACAAAAAAATGTAGTCCATTTCCAATCAAACTGCTGCACCTACAGCTACATCCGAGCTAACAGCTACTGTGGCAGCAGCCATTGGATACAGCGGCAAACCCTAACTGTAACAATTGCAAACTCATGTTGAAGCAGACCAGGAAAAGAGTGAAAACATCTTTTACGTCATGAAAAGCTTTCAGTGTTGCTCTCTGCCCCTGTTTTAAAAAAGAAATATTGTCCAGATCTGACAAAACTGCTGCTGTGGCTAATTCTGAGCTAATCTTTCCACTAGCAGCCATTGTAGACAACCACACACCACTCACAACAACTAACCCATCCCCTGTAACTCTCACAAACTCACGAAACTTTTCTGTAAAGTTTAGTTTTAATTTTTATTTGAATTGTTTTATTTGCTATAGATTTTGCAGATGATGTCACGCAGCTGTGGGGAACACCCCCTTTTTGGGTGCATGAAATGATTTCTTTGAAGGAAATGTTACCAAAAAGGCCGTGTTTTTGGCTGTTTACGACCACGCCAAGCATTCAAAGTATGAAAATATAAACCTTAATTCTTAGGATACTTTGTGTCCTGGAAGTATTCAAATATTCAGGCAAAAAAAAAAAACTTTTAAAAATGTCACAGAGACATTGTCTACAGTCTGAACGAGCTGTTCGTTTATGGTGCGTTTTAGCACATTTAGCTCTGATATTACCCGTGTTTCCTCAGCTGAGGTCGATCTCACCAACCTTGTGTGTTGTGATGGGAAACCTACCTACTTTTAGAGATACAGATCATTTGGCTCAGCTCAGTAGAGCTGGTGGTTCAGCTCCCAAACGGCTCTTCACTTGGTACCAATGCAGCTTTTAAAATGTGGATTCAATAACAACAAAGGACAGAGGAAAGGAAACTGGCACTCAAACATGAACAAGATACCACAGCTAACATAAAAGAGCTGTTTTGTAGCACAGGCTTGTTCATGTATGGCAAATCATTACTTGGTTGCTCACTCCACAAGGTTTATATTGATATTAAATCTCCATTATCATATCATTATATCCAAATTAATGGCAAATTTATGAAAAAAATGATTCTTTATATGTTAAAGTGGCTCAGCTAGCCTCTTAGCTCAGTACTAGACTCCTCAAGACACTCGCCCCCCTTCATCTCGTTACATGCTAACGTTAAGGTGTGCAGAATTGAGTCATTTGTGATATTGATCACCTCCACGCCAGGTAAACTATTTAAACCATGGTAAAAATCACTGTTTTGTAAAGTGTAGGATTTGTACTCAATGAATATGGACATTTTCTGATAAGTTCAGCGTAGAGGTCCACTTACAGCTGTTATGTACAAACTTTCCTTTTCATTCCTCATGGCTGTCTTCACTAACTAACCCCCAGTGGATTTTCTGGATCACATTATTGTAAACAACCCATAAAAGGGGTTAAACACCATGATTGACAGCTGTATTGACAAATGAAGCTCCTGAAGCGCCCTGTGCACCGGGTTAGAGAGGAGGAGGAAGACTGAGGGGAATCAAAACAAATACACAAGATTCATTCAACTTTACAAATAAAATCTATTGAATTGTAAAATCTAAGTATTGTCACAGTGACCTACAGCCGTCAGTCTGACTGTGTTTATCAGGCAGTGTGGCCCACACAATGGTCAGGCATCACTGCCTGGGGAAACACACGATAGCATTTATTACATGGAAATATTCCAGCTCTGTCATGCTCTGTTGAGGAGCCCCATTTGCTTTTCCTTTGCCTTTTTTATCACAAGCTACAGAGTTCCAAAAAACAAAGTTTTTTCAGTGAACATGGAGGCTGAAGGATGTTCCTATGTGGAGGAAATCAGGCATTTTTAGAGGGGCTCAGTCAAGGCTAGACTCTCTCCACACATACAATCATTAACATTCATACAAAACACAGAGCTGAAATCTAACCAAGAAAAATATTTGCTGTTTGTCGGATTTTCACGTCAGAGGGTTGGAAGTTGACCTCATCTGAGAGGGGTTCAAAGGTTAGGAGCTCCAGAAGACAAAAAAAAAAGTTTAGAGCCAATTTTTACTGCTTTCAGAGTTTCTGAGCAACTCTTAACTTTGTGTTAGATAGGTTAATCCCTGGTCCAGAATTGGACAATATGTTTGAAAAAGCCTCATTACTAACCTAATAATTATACTAATACTAATACTAATGATTACTAATCTCATAGTTAGATAGGAAACACTCATCCCAGCTATGTGTGTTCAGTTTTAGATTGGATATGGCTGTGATGACTCAGACCATCGTTATATAAATATCAGCTTTTTAATGTTCATAAACGCAATTCTGAAAATAACATCTCCTTTGTAACACATAAGATGACAATAAATAATCATCCAAATGTTGTGATGCTGTTTGCTCTGCTTTAGAATTTGTTTCAGAAAAGGTAATTTCATGTTAACATGAAAGAATCTCTTCACTGTTAGGGTCTGACCAAAGGCCACGTACTCCCCAGTCAACCAGGGCAGGTGTCTTTCTTATTGCCTTCTTTCCTGTCTTAAAATCCACAGTGAACAGACATAAAACCGGTTCATTCTAACTTAAGAACATTAAAAACCATAGACAGCCTAAAACCGGATCTATATGTAGTCCATGGCACGATCCTTTTGTCTATTAATATTAGTGTATTTATTGACAAACCATGTTCTGAATTAAGGCATGTTACTCCTATTTATAAATTGCCTGGTTGTTATTTTTACAAGTTTGTAAAACTTGAGAATTTTAGTCTTTTCATATTTTTACAGAGACATCATTCAGAGAGGACAGCTTTTGTTTAACACACTGGAGGAGCTGGGCTTTCATTATAAAGTAATCATATCATTTATGATATGTAAAATTTAAATTAGTCTGAGAAACGTAGGCCTGGTCCACATGTAAGCAGGTTGTTTTTAAAGTTTCCTTCCTCTTTTTAAAAAAACAATTCCATCGACTCAAACCACACTCTTAGAAACATCATTGTCCTCGTAATAACAGTAGAATGTCTGTCTATCAACAGTAGTAGCAGAACGACTGGCAATTAGCACCGTTAAAGATACAGTATGTTGAATTTTTGCACAATAATACCTGTGTTAGTTTATAAAGTCGCCCTTCCTATGTTGTGTATACATTACATTTTTAGTCACAATTAATTTCAGGATTTCTGTAGTTACTCGCGATAAATTGCACCTTTTTTATCGCATTCTAGAAACCCACTACATTGTGTAATTGTGTAATTTTAAAATTTTCTACAGTCTTAAACTAAGAGTAACTGACTTACTGTTAGGACACAGAGCGTTTTTTTATTAATAGATTTAAGACTTTAATTTGATCTTAACCACAGAAAAAGGAACTTGTTGTGGATTAAAGAAAAGTGAACAGTAAAAAGGTAACTGTTTGATATCACAGTGTGCAAATGACTTTTGACTTGTCTAGTGAACTGTCTGTGATTTTTTTAAGTGAAAATGCAGCATTAATGAGCAGCGGTGGACATGATTTACATCAGTGTGGGTGCAGAGAGATGCTGTAGTGGCTTAACTAAAGAAGGTTGAAAGGGACATTAAAGCATGTGATTAAGAAAAAATTAGTGCATTAATTGTAAGTCATAGTTAATCACAATTTATGTAATAAAATTTGACACACTACTGTGCAGAAGTTGTAGGCATGTTTGGGCTGAAATTTGAGGCTGAAGTAAGGTGTGTAATGGCGAGTATGCCCACCGGAGGGCCCCATCGGGTGGGAAGGAGGATTGACACAACCCAGGTCATGCTCTGGATGTCTTTGTACGTTACCAAGGGCATGAGAAAATAATCTGATGAAAACTAAACAAAAACCACAGCTTTAGGGTGGAGTTATGGGTAGATGTGGCACTTAAACATAGCCTTGGGTACTGTTAGGGCTGGTAGGAGGGTTGCCACAACCCCCTGGTTGTCGTGTGTATGTTCTAAGCACCTGAAAACTGTTGGTGGTTGCTGGACGTATTACCAGGGGTGCAAAGGCCCGGACAAAAGAAATGCTGTTAAGCTCGACCTTGGCTGCTGAGCCACACATGTACATGTCAAATGTGTCAACACTGACTCTGGCCGCCCTCCCTCCTCTCTTCAGCCTGGGGTTGTGGAACATCAGGACCTGTGAAGAACCATTAATGCTCTACATGCCTCAAACTTCTGCACAGTACTGTATATATATATATATATATATATATATATATATATATATATTCACACACAGTGCATTGACTAAGTTTTTATCTCAAACATTTCCTTAAGTTTTCAAAGATCACGATAGTTTAATTCAAGACCAGCATTGCTCAGCACCGCCCATCCCTTGGCCCTTTATTCAATACTAATTCTTGCTTTGATTCAAGGACTTTGTTGTTGTTGATAATAAATACAAAAACAACTGTTTGTTTTCATTCATAAATTTCTCAGAATGAGAAAAAAGCAAAAAGTACACTTCTGCATTCATGCTGAAGCAGTCCAGATGTGGATGTTCTGGATCCCAGAGCACATGTGCAATCTCTGCATAGAAAACGTTGGTTTTCTATTTATTAAATACTCTGTATGAGGAGTGATTTTATCCTCTAAACAAGATATAACCAGCAGAGCTGGGCAGCGTTGGTCTGTACTCGTTTCACTGTCTTATTGTTTTGGTTGAGAGCCCCCTGGTGGTGGAATTTTACATACTGTGCGTTTTACATTAGCACGTTTAGTCTGCCGTTGCCATGGAAACAAATGTGATAATGTCACACACCAGTGACATTAAACAGAGGAGATACTTGAATACAGTGTAACTTTAAAAGCACAAAACTAAATGATTCCCTTTTAATGGACACAGCGATTCATCAAAACATTACGCCAAAAGGAGTTTTGGCCAGAAGGTGTGATTTCAGTGACCTAAAATGCAGTTTGTGTGTGCCAGGCAAAACTTTTTTTTTTTTTTTTTTTGAAGCATTCACCTTAGACTAGGTCATAAATAGTAAGTGTTTTTCTGCAATCTACCTTAGTTTTACACTTTGTCTTTCTCTAGTTGTTCTCTAGTTACCACTGTGACAGCATCCCTCTTCTGGTCTGAGTGTGTGAGTGATGTGAGTGTATGAGTGATGTGGGTGTATGAGTGATGTGAGTGTATGAGTGATGTGGGTGTATGAGTGAAGTGAGTGTGTGAGTGGTGTGAGTGTATGAGTGGTGTGGGTGTGTGAATGTATGAGTGATGTGAGGTTGTGAGGCTGTGATGGAGGAAGTCCAGCAGAGAGGTGGATGTTATCAGCGGCTGCAGACAGAGAGCAGGAAACCACAGCTCGAGCCAGGAGCAGAGACAAGGCGAGGAGGAAGAGTCGCTGTGTAACTGAAGGTTGGATGTGAGGGGGTTTTCTCTCTCCGTCTGTCTCGGTTATGTGGCTCTTATCTCTCTTATATAAAGACACTATTACCTCAACACGCCGACCCACACAGACACACGCCAGTGTTAAAATGACAACAATGAGATTTATGCAACACATCTGTGTTTCACCTGTCCTCTGCCTCGAATGTTTGCCAACAACTTTTGACAAGTGATTATAATGATAATTTTTTTTATTTGTTTAGCACTTTTTGTTTACAGAGTCACATACACAGTGTAAAGTATCTCATATCCTTACCTTTAAAAACAAGAACAACCCCAGTTCCACAAAGATTGGGGCGCAGTGTGAAATTAAACAAAACAGAATGTAATTATATGAAAATCTCTTAAGCACAGATTTTATTCCTGGTAGTAACATATCAGATGTTGAAGCTGACACATTTGACCACTTCATGGAAAATATTAGCTCATTATGAATTTAATGGCACCAACACATCTCAAAAGTGTCGGGATGAAAGGCCAAAAGGCTGGAACAGTAAATGACTAGTGAAAAACTGGAGGAACATTTTGTGTATAGCTTTGTTGAAATGCTCTGGTATTTTTGTCTCAGATTCCTCAGTGTCCAGTGTAGACATTTTTTTCCATCCTTTAGGTATGAACAAAACTCACATTTAACAAAGTACAGACATCCATCCATTCATTTTCTATACTGCTTATCCAGTTAGGGGTCCCGAGGGGGCTGGAGCCTATCCCAATAGGCAAGAGGCAGGGTACTGGTACTGGTCGCTAGTCAATCACAGGGCTGACACATAGAGACAGACAACCAGGCATGCCCACACTGACATCTACAGCCAATTTAGAGTCACCAATTAACCTAAAAAGCATGTCTTGGTGGTGGGAGGAAGCCGGAAGAACCCACGCATGCACAGGGTGAACATGAAAACTCCGCACAGAAAGGCCCTGGCTTGGAAGCAAACCAGGGACCTTCTTGCTGTGAGGCAACAGTGCTAACCCCTGCGCCGCCATGCAGCCCTCCTGTGCTTTCAACCACCTTCATAAAAATGAGCAAAAGGAAAGATTTCAAATCTTTGAAAAACTTCATTAAAGCTAAAAATGTTATTTATTTGGCAAACAGTCCTTATCAAGACATGATAACAAAAAAAGCTTAATATTTTGTCTGGCCTCCTCTGGTCTTGGTAACAGCAGTATTCTAGCTGCCATTGTTTTAATGCACTTTTCCACAGTCTCTGCTGTGATTGAGTTCTAAATAGTTTCTAGCTGTTCCCACAGGCTGGCTTTGGATGAAACGTGTGCGCTCAATCTTTGAATCTACTAAATCCAACATTTGTTCAATAACATTCAGATCTGGACTTTGACTTGGCCAGTCCTTCAGTTCCAGTCCTTCAGAGTTCTTTTTCTTGTGTGTGCTTGGGCTTATTGTTTTGTTGATATATAAACCCACGACCAGATTCAGACCAGAAGGGATTCCATGATTTTGGTTGATATTCTTGCTCACCAACTGTTGACTTTTACTCATTTGCCCACACCTTTTCCACAAATGGAATCCCATACCAGCAGGGAATCTCCACTGTGTTTTGTTGTGTGTGCATCTGGCATCAAAACCTTCTCCAGCTTTTGCAGACATAAACACTACAATGCTGACTCAAGAGGTCAAACCTGGACTCGTCCATCCAAAGTGACTCCAGTCATCAGCAGTCCAGTGTTTGTGCTCCCTGGTAAATCTAAGGTATATCTGAATGGCCTTTAAGTCTTGTTCCATCAGTCATCTGCTTACGGTCATTCTGGAGACTTTCTCAGACTCTGATCTAAAAGCATTCATGTCTGCCTGAAGATCAGCAGTGCTCTTCCTTCTGTCTCTAGTATTTTAAATCTTGAGGTGTCTGATACCTAAAATAAACTTTTGTTTCCTGTCTCATCCTTGGGTCATTTTGTAAGTACCAGTCTGGACGAGGACTCCAAAGCATCCTTGACCACACAATGAGAACTCTTCATCTCTCTTCCTGTTTCTCTCAGAGACCGTCCAGCATCATGAAGTGCTTTAAACATGAACTCTTTCATTTTCAGTGAGCTCTCCACATTTTACTAACCTTGCAAAGCAGATGGATACGCCAGTTTCCTTATTTTTCACTGGTGAATCCATCTTGCTAAGCTTGCAAATCTGAACCGTTTGGGCCTGTTAGAAAGTGACAGGACCAATCAGCAAAGAGGGGCAGTACTATCTGGTGCGGTGGAGTCATGACGTACGCAAGCAGCAACAAGAGGCCGGTCCATTTATGGCGGAAGAGCTTAGCATGGATGCTGCTAAAGTACCAGTTTTATCAGAGCTTGACGACATTTCTTCGTTAAAAGAAGAACAAATAACAGCAGTGAGTTGTTTTCTTTTTAAAAAATGACAAAAGTTGTGTACTGACATGTCTACAGTTGACATGTTTCATGTTATTCCTCAGTAGCAGTGCACATGCAGCTCGATAGCGGCCACGTCACATGTTTTGTTGCTCTGATTGGCCAGTAGAGATGTGACTGACAGAACGTTCATCCAGTAACACTCCGAGTTTTTTTCAAAGCCTCTGCCTTTTCTCAAACATTTCCAATTGAAGCTTTCCTAGATGGATGTGTGAAACTCATACTGATGTATTAACCATTAAAGACACATAAAAATGATTTTGTAATTACAGTGCTGTTAATATAGGGCAACTGTGGCATAAACCTCACACTAGCTGGTGGACTAATGAATTTGTTAAGAACTACATGTTGCTGCATTATTGCTGTAAATGCTGCGTATCATTAAATAAGCATCTCCAACACCAATTCGAATAAACTGGCAACAGGTCCGTAACATGACGGGGTATTTTAGAGAGGCAGGGTCTCTCAGAAGGAAAGATGAGCAGAGGTTAGCAACCTGATAAAACTGTGAAAGAATTATGGAGTTGTTCAATGTAAAACTGCAAAGACTCTGAATATCCCACCTTCTACAGTCCATAATATCATGATGAGATCCAGAGAATCTGGAGAAATCTCTGGAGATGGGACAAGACTTGAGGGACAGTTTTAGATGTGTGATCTTCAGCCCCTCAGGTGGCACTGCATTAAAAACAGGCATGATTCTGTACTAGAAATCGCTGCATGGGCTCAGGAACACTTTCAGAAATCACTGTCCATCAATACAGTTGGCCATGCCATCCATTAATGTAAGATGAATCTGTGTCATGTAAAGAAGAAGCCATACGTGAGCATGACCAAGAATCAACACCAACTCAGAGCTAAAGCTCATTTAAAATGGACTGATGCGAAATGGAAAACTGTTCTGTGGTCAGATAAATTAAAAGTTGAGTTTCTTCCAGGAAACCACAGAGACCATGTCCTGCAGACTAAAGAGGAGAGGGATCATCCAGCTTGTTGTCAGCATTCACTCCAATAGCCTTCATCTCTGACTTCACCAGGCTAAGTCTGTCACACATTTAAAATGCACTTATGCCACTGGAGGAACCTAATCTGAGCATTAATCATCAGCACAGATGATTTTGTTGGTCTTTTGTTTCACGTTGTGTTAGCAGACAGCGAAACCACTTCAGAGGAGGCGTGTTTCTACTCACACACAAACAGCTGATCTCTCTATCACCTCTCTCAGTATCACTGTGACTAAAAACTAATCACCATCAGCAGCATCTCCAATCCCAGACTCACCGCTAATCTCTACGTGACTCATCTCTGCAGGCCGACCACACACAAACACACACCTTCCAGACGCAGATAACACCCCGCGGTGTTTCCTTAAGCCTCGGGGACAGTCATGGGCTTTTGTGGCCACGGCGTCGTGCCGTCCGACAGTAACCGCCTTAAAGCTGCGGCTTTGTAAATCCGAAGTCTTGAGGCCTCGCTGAGGGCCAGACGAGGCTTTTTGTGGCATGTGAAGCAACTGCCGGTTTGTGTAGTCCCTTCCTGTCATTTCCCCACTGGAACAACAAACATTATTCTATCAGCTCGTTCGTTTGGGCTCCTGAAAAGTTTTCTGGGAGAACGCAGAACAATGAGAGCCCTGGCTGTTGAGCTGTCACACTCCATTTCAGCCTGAAAACACTCAGCTCGCAGGAATTCCTCCGGGCCATTTCTGGCTCCACCGCCTCCTTCATTTTGGTTTTTGTGAAACGGGAATATTGAAAAAAATAAGGCAGGAAATGCACACACAGGTTTCACACACACATCCTTCACTGTCAGTGTGGAGCCACCAGGCTGCCACAAAGCAAAAATAACCCGACGGGCATCAAACTGTAATGCCTGCTTTATGCTTCACTGGGGCAGTTTTTATCCCGCTGAATAAAGAACCACTTAGGTTAAGTTTCATATTATAATAACAATAATATACATGTTACACAGAGCACTTTGTGGAAGTGAAGCATCTTATTTATGATTTAAGACAGTGAAAAGAAGAAAAGCAGACTTTAAGACTCATAAGAGGCACTTTATACTGAAAATAGTTGAGTTTACTTGCTGAGCTTTTCATGTTGGACTTATTATGTAACACGACTTTTACAACAAACAGGCCTCATATTAGGATAAACATCCTTCTCCTTGTGCTAGTTTTTATCAGCATCCCCATTTCAATCAGGAGAGACTTAATGAGTGGAAAAATGATTTATTTTACATGTTTGGAAATGTTTGAAACTATAAAATGTTTTTGGCGTATAAACTCCACCATGATGTCTCTTTGAACTTGATGGGGTAGTGAGGCGGCCAGCAGGACTGGGATAGGATACCCCCCTATTGAGTCTAGACACTAATAGTTGTGGTGATAGAAGGACAAGATGAGTAAGAGACTTCTGAGGAGCTTAACCCAGACGCAGGGATGCAGGATGCACAGAGGAGCTCCGATGGACACTGGTGAGATGTAATGGAGGTAGCTGGGGTGGAGGAGGAAACAACTGACTGTCTGTGGACAAAAGAGAACAGATCTTCAAATATGACAGCTGCATGATGATTGGATTTAGAGAGGTCGTGGCTAAACAAGACTGGCTCAGAGCTTAAGTGAGTAGACGCCCATAGCAGCTGATTACTTAAGCAGGAATCGGTGCGGGAAAAGTGAGACAGGTGATAAGAATGATAATAATAAGTTTATTTATATAGCACCTTTCAAGAACAGCAAAGTCACGAAGTGCTTTACAAAGAGATAAAAGAAACACAGGCAATGATGCAAAGGTACAATGAAAGAATACACAGTTCACAAAGATAGTTTAGGAAAGGCCAGACCAAACAAGTAGGTCTTAAATTGCTTTTTAAAGGAATCAACAGTGTCTACTGATCTGATCTTCCAATGGAAGAGAGTTCCAAAGGGCTGGAGCAATTACCTTAAACACATACAGTTGCAAGAAAAAGTATGTGAATCCTTTGGGATTTCTTGGATTTCTGCATAAACTGGTCATAAAATGTGTTCTGATTTTCATCTAAGTCACAACAATAGACAAACACAGTCTGCTTAAACTAATAAGCAGACATGTTTTCATGTTTGTATTGAACAAAACATGTAAACATTCACAGTGCAGGGTGGAAAAAGTATGTGAACCTTTGGATTTAAAAACTGGTTGACCCTCCTTTGGCAGCAATCCTCAACCAAACGTTTCCTGTACATGCAGACCAGACCTGCACAACAGGAGGAATTTTGGACCATTCCTCTATATAAAACTGTTTCAGTTCAGCAATATTATTTGCATGTCTGGTGTGCATCGCTCTCTTGAGGTCATGCCACAGCATCTCAGTCCAGTTGAGATCAGGATTCTGACTGGGCCACTCCAGAAGGCATATTTTCTTCTGTTGAAGCCATTCTGTTGTTGATTTACTTCTATGCTTTGGGTCATTATCCTGTTGCATCACCCATCCTCTGTTGAGCTTCAGTTGGTGGACAGATGGTCTTAAGTTTTCCTGCAAAATGTCTTGATAAACTTGGTATTTTGTTTTTCCGTCAATGACAGCAATCCATCCAGGCCTTGAGGCAGCAAAGCAGCCCCAAACCATGATGGCCCCTCCACCATATTTCACAGTTGGGATGAGGTTTTGATGTTGGTGTGCTGTGCCTTTTTTTCTCCACACACAGCGTTGTGTGTTCCTTCCAAACAACTCAATTTTGGTTTCATCTGTCCACAGAATATTTTGCCAGTAGTGCTGTGGAACATCCAGGTGCTCTTTTGTAAACTTCAAACATGCAGCAATGTGTTTTTTGGACAGCAGTGGCTTCCTCCTTGGTGTCCTCCCATGAACTCCATTCTTGTTTAATGTTTTACTTATTGTAGATTTTTCAACACAAATGTTAGCATGTGCCAGAGACTTCTGTAAGTCTTTAGCTGACACTCTAGGAGTCTTCTTCACCTCATTGAGCATTCTGTGCTGTGTTCTTGCAGTCATCTTTACAGGACGACCACGCCTAGGGAGAGGAGCAACAGTGCTGAACCTTCTCCATTTGTAGACAGTCTGTCTTACTGTGGACATATGAACATCAAGACTTTTAGAGATACTTTTGTAACCCTTTCCAACTTCATGCAAGTCAACAATTTTTGATCGTCGGTCTTCTGAGAGCTCTTTTGTGCCAGGCATGGTTCACATCAGGCAATGTGTACAAAAGGCAGTTACGACTCCTGATGATCCAGTGACATGCGCGGCTGTGAGTGAGAGCGAGCGGGTGCACGCGCTGTGCACTCAGGGAGCACGTGCTGGATAGTCAGAGCGAGGGCGCGCAGCCAGAGAGGAGAGAGGGCAGTGTGGAGAAGCGTGAAGGATTGGCAGCTTGTGCTTCGATGATTGAACGCACAGTTCATGGACTTCAGCTGCAGCATTTTGAACTAACTTTTACTGAGACAGGTGAAAAGTGAGTTACAGTAGTTAAGAAATTAAAGACCCTGAAAAGTGAAATCCAAAGTTTTTGTCTCAACACACTAGATATTTTGAAATATGGTTGCTGTAAACATGTAAAAACACTGAGATCTACATATGACTGAATTCTGGATTGAGACTGTTTTGTATAATTGCCAAATCTATCATCCACAGTGGACTATGGATCATTTAAAGCATCAGAACAGAGATTTGAGCCAGAAAACTGACTTTTTCTCTTCTCTGGCACAGAGCCAAGAAGCTGCACTCTGATCATAAGGTCAACATTCAGATTATTTTTTTTTAAATCTGAGAAAACTGTATTTCTCCTGAGTGGGCGTGGCTTCAGCTCATTCAACAGACACACCCACACCATCCTGGAGCAGATTTTACTGCCTCATTTTTCATGATTTAAAAGCTTAATTTTAATTTAATTAATGTTTAATTTGACTGACATTTGATTTAGGAGTTCATAACACAGTGACCTGTCATACAACAAACCTAAATACAGATTCATTTTCACTTTACAGGGTCTTTAAAGTCTTCCTGCATGAACTTGCTCCAAGCTTCATTAGCACCACCACAAGCATGGAATATTCTTCCTGGAGTACAACACGCAATACAACGATGCCAAAAGACAAAAAGTGTTCCTCTTGATGAGAAAATAGAAAATTAATATTGTAGGTTTTATTATATTAGAAATCATTCAGCAGTTTAAATCTTGAACTTCTCATACAGTTGCAACCAAAATTTACATACTCTGTACAACAAGACACATAACCTCTTTTGTCCTCACTCTCTGACATTAAATCTGGCTTCACTTTTCCTGTTTTAGGTAGGGTTACCAGCCATACTGAATTAGAACACAGCTATTGATACTTCATTTTGCCACCCTGCCACCCAATGAAAGGCAAGAAAAACAATCCTTTCCTTTAATGTTCCATGTTTGACCAACACCCTATAAAGATATTTTTGCAAATCTTTTATGATACCCAGACAGCTTTTATTCTACCGCTGACTTTCAAGTTCAAGTTTTTTCACCTAAAGTGTTGATTGAGGCACCATTTAGGCACTGGCATTGTATAAAAACATTGATTTAGCTGGTATTAGGTAAATACCTAAACAATACCCAACCCTAGTTTTAGGTCAGTTAGGATTGCCAAAATTATTTCTATTCGCTAAATGCCAGAATAATGAGGGAGACTTTTTTCAGATAATTTTTTATGACTTTTTTCAAAGTCAGAAGTTTACATACCTTTCTGTAGTATTTGGTAGCTTTGCCTTGAAACTGCCTGACTTGGGTCAAACGTTTTAGGGTGCCTTCACATTAGGCCCAGTTGTTTCGAACTGCCCACTAGCAATATTGAACCGTGCCTGGGCGCACTTGCGAATGTACTCAGTCTGAAACAGAAGGTGGCGGTATGCACATAGCTAATTTACAACCCTGCAAAGGAGGAGAAAGAAGAAGAAGCTACCATGGCAACCGCTCGGCTCATGACCTGAACGAAGATTATTTTTGTTTTGACCTGGCAAAAAGTCCATCCTGCAGCCATGGATGATTAAAATCACTTTTAAGGTGCCAGCAACTTCACTCTTCATATCTGCACATCTACTACAGCTCAGAGGATTAAATGGGCTCGCGCTGCACAGATAAAGCGGTTTTTGAGGTGACAGGAGACTTTTATTGCCTTTGCACCTCCTCTCACTGACTCTAGCTTGTGTCCATCTGTAAGGTGAGTCCCAACAAACCATTTATTGACTGGATTCTGATCATTTCCGCCCTTTATTGAGTAAAAAAGTGAACAAACTGCCGCGCTGTGGAAAGAAGTTTAGTTTTTACAATGATGTCATAAAGCTGATTGGACGCTCTGTCCCGTATCCGCACGGTTGCATTCACATCTCATCCGAACCATGCCAGAGTCCACTTGAATCGTGCCCGAGACCACCTCCCCAAGTGGGCCCGGTGCCCGGGGGTGGTTCATTTGCATTCACACTACCAAAACGAACCGGACTTTGGGCTCAAGTGCACTTGGATCCAGGACTGGGCCCCTAGTGTGAAAGCCACCTAAGGCATCCCTCCTCAACCATCTCACAAGAGTTTGCTGGAATTTTGGCCCATTCCTCCTGAAAGAGCTGGTGTAACTGAGTCAGGTTTGTAGGCCACTTCGCTCTCACACACCTCTTCTTCTTCTCTGCCAAGAAATCTTTATCTTGGATTTAGACCAGGCCACTCCAAAACATTGACTTTGTTGTCCTTAAGCCACTTTCTAACTAATCCGTCAGTATGCTTCGGGTCATTTGAAAGGCCCATTTACACCCAAGCTTTAACTTCCTGGCTGATGTCTTGAGATGTTGCTTCGACATGTCTACATAATGTTCTTTCCTCATTTCCTCAGGTGCACCAGTCCTGTGAAAACACCCCCACAACATGATGCTGTAATTCTCAGTTGGAATGGCATTCCCAGGCTTGGAAACGCCTCCCTTTTTCCTCTAAATGTAACAATGGTCATTCTGGCCAAATAGTTCCATTTGAGTTCATCAGACCACAGGACATGTCTCCAAAATTAAGCTCTTTGTCTCTGTGTGCATTTGCAAACTGTATTCTGCTTTAAATGTTGCTTTTGGAGTGGGGGCTTGCCTCTCTGTGTACTGCTCTCCAGCTTCACCTGGAATTCCATTGATGCCCAGATTACAACCAAACATTCTGTCTCCCCAGAAGACCACTTTTTCTTCATTTTCGCCATCTGCTAGGCTGACTGTAGGAACTGTCAGAAAGGTTGGAAACCCCTGCAGCAGAGGCTGCTGATAGCAACACCTGTGCTTTACATGGAAAAAAATATTTTTGACAAGGGAGTTTGGTGGCTGAGTCAGCATGAGAGAGAAGCAAAGCTGTACTTTGAGCTGTACCCAATGAATAGATCTCATTATCACCATGAATCCAGATGCAGGGTGAAGTTTTGGCTCTGATTCCTCCCCTGTGGTTCAGCTCTGGATTCTTTTCTCAGGAATCGTTGAACAATCAGCAACATGCAGGTGAACTCTGCCAAGTTCAACACATGAACCACAAACAAGCCTGAAATTTTCACTGTATGATGTTACAGCATGATAAAACTTCATATCAACAGCTTTTAGAAACACTTAAGCATGTAAACGGTGCAGGCTGAGGGCGATTCTGCTTTCATGTAACCTCTGAGTCTTTTCAGCATCAGTGAAAGTAAAGAGACAACAAACTCTTCTCAATCTTTAATGATCTCATCAACCTCTTTAGCCTTTAGATGTTATCGCCTTGGTGTTTTGAAATGAGCAGCTTCAGTCAAACAGAATGTTGTATCCCACCAGATCTGTGCCAACAGCACAACCAGTGGTGCTGAAAAACTGCAAAAACAAAAAGAGAAAAAATCTGGATGAGTGACACACTGTAACCTGATACATGCTTAATAAGAAAAACATTTCCTAAGAATGAGGTTTGACCCATTTGCTGTAACTGAGTCACTGATTTAAACTGCTGCACTGCACTCACAAGGATGTGTTTTAGTTGGCCTCTGCTGAAAAAACTGCAGGGAGCTCACAGCCAAAAATGTCATCAAGCAACAAAGATGAGAATGAGTGTTACTACTCTCACGAAGTGGAGCACCTCATTCCAAACGGCCCCACTCTACAATGAAAAGAAGAGCAGAGCGGTAACTTGTCCCTGCTGAAGGCGTTGGCTTTATAAATTCAACACATGCTCTCGATCTAAGCTTGTCAATCCTGGATGCCCAGATCTGGGGATCTTTTAGGGGTTTGACTGAGGCTGTAATTTGTCCCTCAGAGTCACCGCAGACGGGAATGGCTTAATTAACTTAAAATAAGCCAAACTCAAAAAGCACAAGGATGTTGTTTTTGGTAATACAGTATGTGAATATTTTAAGACTTTCCTTAAATCACAGAATAATTTTTTTTAATTCTTTGATCCCGGAGAGATGAGAGGGTAAGGTTGTGCAGAAAACCCTTAGTTATTAATGCTTACAGTGCTTAATTCCTTAAAAAAATCTTCAAGTTTTAATTTCCGTTTTGTCTTCATAGTCCCGTAACTTTTTAAAAATTGAATTTACTTTACTGCTAACCTTGCAAAGCAGATGGATACGCCCGTTTCCTTGTTTTTCACTGGCGAATCCATCTCGCAAAGCTCCCATATGAACCGTTTGGGCCGGTTAGAAAGTGACAGGACCAATCAGCAACGAGGGGCAGTACTTTCAGGCACAGCAGAGTCGTGACGTAAACAAGCAGCAACAAGAGATTAGTGTGGATGCTGCTAAAGCACCAGTTTTAGCAAGAGTACCTTGATGCAGACAAGATGGCCAACAATCCATACTGGAAGTCTCAACAGGAAGTCCGAACATCTAAAGTAAGGCTTAGGCATTAAAACTCGAGTGGTGAGGTTCAGGGTAAGGCAGTGGGGAAGGTGATATATTTGAGATCCAGCACCAAGGGTTAGGCTAAGGCGCGAAAAAGACTGACGAACACTGGCAGCTGGGTCCAACACTAAGAAGAAACTTCCGCTTGGGACTCCCGGCATGGATTGGATGTATAGCAACGCTCATGTCGGCCATCTTGACTGCATTTGGGTCCTTCTCAGTTTAATTAGACTTTGACGACATTTCTTCATTAAAAGAAGAAAAAGAACAGCAATGAGTTGGTTTCTTTTCAAAAATGACAAAAGTTGAGTACACATGTATAGCCGCCATGTTTCGCGTTATTCTTCAGTATCACAGCTCGATAGCGGCTATGTCATGTGTTTTGTTGCTCTGATTGGCTCGTACAGATGTGACAGACAGAACGTTTATCCAATTTCTCAAATCCTCTGCCTTTTCCCAAACATTTTCTATTGAAGCTTTCCCAGATGCAAATCCATTTGGCGTGTCAGGTTACTTTACTGCAGCAGACATATTCCTTCAGCCCAGGTTGTGTGACCCGCACCAAAGGGTTGATGCTTTACATAAACTTTAAGAGAGTAAGTCCAGGAGAGACGCGGTGGTTACAGAACTAGCATACAGGGTCAGAGGGTTAAATGATGTGATCTACCAGAGCTTTTGTTAGACCTTATGTACCTTTTAGTTGTTAACACCTGATACTGAAAAAATCATTCCAACGTGTGATTATGTCTTTGGATAAACAGAAGTCCCCCTGTGTTAAACGTGAACTTTAAATCTACAGATACTGCTGAACAGTTCTCACGCTGCTCTACAGCCCTGTAGCGCTAGGCTCAAACACCATCTTTTTCTGTCCTAATTCATCATTAAATTGCTAAATCATGACTGACTCCTTGTTCTAGTTTCTGTTTGCCAAAGTTCCTAAAATATCTGAGAACATCCATATATCTCTCTAATGTATTTCCCCTTTAATCAGAGGGATTACTCTAGGAAGGCTTTATTCATCATGATGTTTTTCAGACTCCTATAGGAGGACAGCGTTCTCCTTCAGAGAGGGAGGATCGTGATCTGAAATTAGCAGTCACTCATGAATCAAGGTGATGGAGGTTAAACGAACACCTCACAACTCTACTGCAGCATCTAAGTAAATAAAAAATAAATGACAACAGAGCTAATATCAGATCAGAGAAAAACTGCATCTGAGTTCATGTCTGTCTTCACCTTTGACCTCCTCATCCTGTGTCTGATATCCACACAATATAAAACTACAACATAACCATATTTACAAGACAATTCATGGCATGTTATGTCATAAAATCAAGACAAAAGCTGTAAACAATGACTGACTGACTGTATTCCTCTGTTAATGTAAACTTAAATTAATCGTACATGAATAATCTTGTCTGTTAAAATGTTGATGCTAGTTGTCATGGCTTGAGATCTGACCATTACGGTGGTTTTTCATGTTGTGTCCTGGCCAACTCTAGACATGGAATAGCAATTGACGGCTGTTTTGTCTGGCTGCACGGTGGCGCAGAGGTTAGAGCTGTTGCCTCACGGCAAGTTCGTGTCCCGGTCAGGGCCTTTCTATGCAGTTTGCATGTTTTCCCCGTGCACGTGTGGGTTCTCTCTGGGTAATCCGGCTTCCTCCCACCACTAATGACATGCTCGGTAGGTTAACTGATCCCTCCAAATTGGCCATAGGTGTGAATGTGAGCGTGCCTGGTTGTCTGTCTCTATATGTCAGCCCTGGGATTGACTGGTGTACCCTGCCTCTCACCCTATGATAGCTGGGCTACACTCCAGCTCCTGCACCCTACCACCATGGATGCTGTTTTGTCTCTAGTATTAGAAGATCCATGTTTCATCACGCGTAATTATCCCCCCCCACACACACAAAAAAAAGAAAAAACTGTTTCCCCTCCCACATATTTGTTCAAGTTTATCCCTTAATCAGGAGCCAGAATTTTTGGCACAAACTTTTGTCATGTCCAAAATTTCGTGCAAAATGTGCTGAGCTGTCTCTTTATCCCTGGAGACTATTTCTGCTCCCATTCTTGGATTGAGACATCGATCATTTCATTTTGTGAAAATGACTTCTGTATTTTCAAATAAATGAACCTTTGTAGTAGTTTGGCATCTTATGTGCTTTTGTCATCACCCACTGAATGTAACGTTCACACATTTTATTGAGCTAATTCAGTGTTTTTACTGAGAATTTCTCATAGTAGAGAGCATGACAGGACTTGAGCAGGTCATACTCCGTGCCAGCTGTTGCTGCCAGCAAGTGATGCTGCGTAGCAAAGATTCAGGAGCACCTCAACCATGCCACTTCCTGCCCATCTGCTCCTCCTTTCGTTCTTGTATTACACAGCCTTCCCTCTCCTCCAATTCTCTTTCACTCTATCCACGGATTCCCTAAGCCTCCCAAAACCATGACCAAACATCTCAAATCACTGCTCAAAAGAATCATTTGCAAACCATCAATAAATAATAGTCAGATCTCTTCCTGATGATGGTGTGGTCTTTGCTAGTGAAACTAAAGTCAATAGCAACCACAGCCAGCTCCTAATATTTACAAAGCATGCATATTTTTGCCATATCCACCTGAAGACAAGTACAGTACAGTCATTACAGTTGCATGTGGTTAACAGTACTAACATGAAACAGCTGCAGGCATCATCAAAATTAAAATTTACTGTGCTGAGAACTCCAGGGAAAAATGAGCAAGCAGCTACACGTCATTCCTGTTTAAACAATGATGCAGCTTCTGAAGGGAAGTATACTGGTCTGATTTATGGAGCGCCTGGATTTTTCTAAACAGACCAAAAAAGACCAGTATTTACAAAAGTAAGACCCATTTACAGAGAAATATAACAATGTCTTTGGTGACAGTAGTAGTTTATTATGCTTAGAACAAATTACTACTGGTAACTTCCTGTCAACCACTGTGTTATAAAAGAGGGAACACCAACAGGAAGTATATACTGTATGTTTAAAAGCATGCATGTTAAAAGCAAAGAGAAAGTATCATCAACCTTTAGAGCTCACAGCTATTTTTTTCACCATGTACGTTTTGTCTTAAAATGCTTATAAAACATCAACCCTGTGGTGCACAGTCAAGCTCTATACATCTTTTTTTTTTTTTCAGGATAACCCGTACTTTAAGAATATATCTACTACAGTAATGTCACTTGATTTTATAAAAGTTATTGGACCCTAAAGACAGATGAAAAAAACAAATCAGTTTCAAACTGAGAGATTTTTATTTATAACACCCAGAAATCATTAGTGACTAAGCCTTTTCTTTGCACAGACTTGTTCTTCCATCTCTTGCAGACATAATGGTTAAAAAATAAACATTTTGTGACTAATGGTTTCCAAATATATACATATATGCAAAGATGAAGTCCATGCACTTTTGATTCATTTGTGCCATTCCTCAAAGCAGTAGAGACACAGCTGGTCGACTACATCTCCTACAATGCACTGTGGTAAACAATATGGCAATGCCATGGGCAAAAAGCCAAAGTAAATGATCAAAAATGGATTAAAAATGGATAAAAAGACAATAGTTATCAGATGAAACAATGTGGATTCAATCTGTAAAGACCCCCAAAAATCCCCAAGGTTCCTCCTTTTATTTCACTGCAGCTGGCAGAGAATAGGCCAGTGGAGAGACTTAATTCTGGCATCTAGGATCCGGTTTAGGTGGGAGGTCGGAGGCAGCCTGTGTTCTTATACCTAAGTGGCGGGAGGAGTGACTGTGGTACTGAGGACAGTGACTCAGTAGTCTACCTGTGTGGCTCTTGTGTTGCTGGCCTCAGCTCAGTGCTTAAGCGGACAAAGACATACACCGTAACGCTATCATAAGTTACCTCTGCCTACTGCCAGTATTATTTTCACTCCAGAAATTGTGCACACAGCAGCGTTTCCGCTAGACTTCTTTGTCCTTGGTCAAAATGACCAGCAGTCCTTAAGAATTCCGGCCATTTAGAACAACTACCGTAAATTTGCTTTAATATTATTTTGCTGCATTAACAGCAGCAAAACGCATAAATCTGATATTCTGTAATACATCGATACATACAAGTCTGCGCTAAATGGGACTGAGGACATTTTTATTTCCAGACCTGACCCAAAACTGAGACAGTAGAAACCAAGCCGACAGTAAACCTGAGTAATTATTACCCTGTTATTACAGACTGGTAGACACGTACACATTATTAGACCCTAGAAACGACTGCAAAGCAATACAAAGACCTTCTCTTATTATTCTTTGTGCAAGTGGTTTAAAGTATCAAAATGAAAGCTACGAGCTTTTCCTGACACACGCAGTCAGTTACACAACACACACCCATGTTGAACTCATAAACAACAACAACGGTTAGCGTCACATTAGCACCATTAGCCTGTTAGCACCTTCTACAGTCAATGGTTAGCACTTTGGCAGCCAAATACCATCCTCCACCGACAACAACGAAGCATCCAAACACATAACAACAGTGCTCTGTTAACTGGACACTGCGTTAGAACTGTACATTTCAAATGAAAAATGAGTCTTACCGTCAGCTGCTAACATCAGTCCTCATGATGACAACTGAAACCTCTGCTAAAGCTGGAAATCCAACCATCCTGGTTTCCTTGTCTCGAAAAGGCAAAACTCCGGTCCAGTCCTACTCTCACTAACGGCTTATCCAAGACTACTTCTGTTCTCTTTCTCTGCTGCTGCATCGGGGTTTCAGACGCTCAGCTATAGTTTCCTTTGCGATGACATAAAATCCCTCCATACCGCTGATGATATTAAGCCTTTGGTTAACCAGGAAACCCTCCCTTAGATTAAAATTCTACTTTACGAGAAAGCTCTGGTCAAACTTTTCCTGCAGTCTCCAACAGCACTGAGCATGCGCAGAGAGGTAGTCATCATGCATACATAATTAGCCATGCTTGCCATCTGAGGAGATAAACAACCCCAGCACCGCAGGACAGTAGATGTAGTAAGATTAGGCAACTTTTAGTTTATATCAATGCATTCTTGCCACATATCTTCTAGGTTACACAAAATATAATATGCTAGTATTCAGTATTTACTTATCTGGTCATTTGCATGTTTTCTGCCGGACATTTTGACCGGTTATATTTTTATCTGCTGGACTGCTGCCCGTTTTAATGACCGGCAAATGTTGGCTAACGGAAACTCAGCCTACAGCCAGAAACTAACAATAACGTTAGCCTTAACTGTTACTTGCCTTGCTGGTGTGAGGGGGTGGCTATGAGGACATAATGGGGAGAAGGAGGCCGAGCTGGACGGTACCTCGTCACTCGTAACTTTACTTAAAATGGCAGGAGTTTCCTCCTCCTGCTTCTCGGAGCGTTTCTTAGTGAATTTAAATAAAAACAATCTGCTTTGCTTTGCCATGTTGACGTTTCAGATTAGCTAATAGCTAAAGTTACTGTCTGTGTCTGTTTAGTTAAGCTTGCTGCTTGAAAAGCTTGTGCACCATTATCATTCATTTCATTGGATCACTTGCTGGTGACGATGCAGCCTGTGGGCAGGCTTAAGAGTCCATACGTGGGGTACAATCCTCTGATTGGCTGAGAAGCTTTCACTCAAAGCTTTCCTCAGGCTGCTTATTGGATGAACATCTAGAATGAAAACTAATGCTGTGTATGAAATCACTATGGACCTGGGTCAAAATGGGTGGGCCCGAGCCTAAAATGGGTGGGCCCAATAGTAGCGCCGCGGGTGCTGTGGACTAAGCCAGAGGAAGAAGCACTGCTCTCTTATTCTGTATAAAGTCAATACCTGGCGTGGATTAGCAGAGAATATTCTTAATTTCTGTTACATCAAGCTTCAGATGGTTCCTTTACAGTTTAACAGTCCCCATATTTAAGGCCTGTATATCTATTATTCATAAAAATGAACTTTTAATTAAACTTTGACTGTATGAACATATCTTGTTTTTGAATATGGTTAAAATGCATCTCAACTTGACGTTTCCTTATAAAGAAGTTGTAGAGATAAAAGAGAGAACCGCTTTCAGTCCTTTCTATTTTTTAAACTTTTGTTGTGTTTTGACCTCAGTGCCATAAGAGGAATTTCTGTGACGTAGTTTGACCTCTGACCCCACAGGAATGTAGTTGGACTTGATTTCTGAGTCCAAACAGGAAGTAGTCATGTGCGTATCGTTATGCTTATGCTTGTGCTGGTCCAGAAGATCCAGCTTTGCAGCATTTGTAAGACGAAATGATACGATCGGCAGTGAGGACACAAAGGTAGAGAAGAAAACACAAACTGACTCCGGACAAAGCTTCACAGCGTCTCTTTCATTTGAGCGTTCAGAGTCGTGCTGTTTTACGCTGATTGTTCTCCAACCTCTCGCTTTTGTCTGTGAATTCATTCATGGAGCTGCTTGTTATGGTTCAGGGGCAGAGGTAACTCATCTTGTACCTCTTTTTATTTTTGTTTATTTGAACTATTGTTCCATTCGTTTGTACCCCATCTGTGTTTATTATGCAATGAAATGTTGAGGTGACTAGCCAGGTTTCCACACTTCTATGGTGAATTTGTTGCCTAGAGGGTTATTTACAGGTGCATCCTAATAAAATAGAATATTATCAAAAGGTTTATTTCAGTCAATCAATTCTAAAATTGAATCTTCTATAGATTCATGAATCACAGACTGATATATTTCGAGAGTGTATTTCTTTTATTTTGATGATTATGGCTTACAGATAATGAAAACCCAAAAATCAGTGTCTCAGAAATTAGAATACTGTAAAAAAATTCAATATTAGAGACTCATGGTGCGACTCTAATAAGCTAATTAACTCCAAACACCTGCAAAGGTTTCCTGAGTCTTTAAATGGTCTCTCAGTCTGGATCAGTCGCCTTCACAATCATGGGGAAGACTGCTGACTCAACAGATGTCCAGAAGACGATCATTGATGCCCTGCACAAGGAGGGTAAGACACAGAAGGACATTGCTGAAAAAGCTGGTTTTCACTGAGTGCTGCATCCAAGCACATTAATGGAAAGTTGAATGGAAGGAAACAATGTGGTTAAAAAGGAGCACAAGCAACAGGGATAACCGGAGCCTTGAGAGGATTGTTAAAAAAGCCCATTCAAGAATTGGGAGAGTTTCACAAGGAGTGGACTGCAGCTGGAGTCGGTGCTTCAAGAGCCACCAGGCACAGAGGGATCCAGGACATGGACTACTAATGTCCAATTCCTTGTGTCAAGCCACTCTTGAACCAGAGACAGCATCAGAGTTGTCTTACCTGGGCTAAGGACAAAAAGGACTGGACTGTGACTCAGTGGTCCAAAGTCCTCTTTTCAGATCAAAGTAAATTAATACATTTCATTCGGAAATCGAGGTCCCAGAGTCTGGAGGAAGAGAAGAAAGGACCAGAATCCAAGTTTCTTGAGGTCCGGTGTAAAGGTTCCACGGTCAGTGGTGGTCTGGGCTGTATTTAAGTATTCTGCTCAGGCTCCATTACAATGTAGATAAGTACGTAAGTCTGTGGTCCTTCACTGATGACCATGAGCCTTGATATTTGCAGGAGTAACCACTACATGCAAAAATAAATAATAAAATAATAATAATAAAAAATAATAACAAAAATGAAAATAACAACAACAACTACAACAACAACAACAATAATAATAATAATAATAATAATAATAAAATAATATAATAAAATATAATATATAATTAAAAAACGATAATTAAAAAATGATAATAAAAACGATAACAATACTAATACTAATATTAATAATAATACTACTAGCACTTCTACTACTACTTCTGCAACTATAATAATTATAGTGATATTAATAATAATTGTAAAATAAAAAATAATAAAAACTATAATAAAAATAATAATAATAAAAATGTTAACAAAAATGATACCAATGATACTACTACCAATTATACTAGTAATAATTCTAATACTTATATTATAATAATAATAGTAATAACAATCACAATAATAAATGCATTACTATTATTATTATTATAACAGTAATAATAATAACAATAATAATAATTATGAAATTAAAAATAAAAATGATAATAAAATAATAATAATAATAATAATAATAATAATAATAATAATAACAACAACAACAACAATAACAATACTACTACTACTACTGCTCCTTACAATAATAATAATAATAATAATAATAATTTTTATTATTATTATCATTGTTATTTTCATTATAATAATAATTATTATAACAGTAATAATAATAGTTATAGTTATAATAAAAGTAACAGTAATAGAGTAGCAGCACATAAAAGTTTTTAGCTCACTGAGGACTCTGATGAAGATGAATATCCAGTATCATAAAGGCACCACCAAGCATACTCCTGCATGATTTATCACTTGCAAAAATGCTGTACATTTACAGAAAAGAACAATGCCATCATCCTGCTGGAAATATACTACAGAGTTGATTTCATCAGGCCCTGACTAATAGCCAAACATGGTTTTAGGATTTTTGTTGGCATCGGGGGAGGCTAATTAGGGGGCCCATGCCATCCCTGTGTACACAACACTGCATTCAACCACTGGTAAACAGTCAGACACACGCAGAGGGAGGTGTGTCAGTGATGAATCATGCAGCTCAGACAGAGTGAACCTTTAGTAAATACAACAAAGAAGAGTGTAAATCTTTCACTCACAGCACAAAGACAAGCAGAGCTGCTCAACCTGATGAAGAGAAGGAGGAGGAGGAGGAGGAGACGGCTGCCCCACCTGTCTGCAGAGAGAAGGAGGAAGCAGGAAGCAGAAGAGGAAAAACGGCCAAAACAGTTAGAGAAAGAAGCCAGGGCATGACAAAGGAGGAAGATGACGACAAGGAGAAGGAGAAGTTAACCAGACCTCACTTCATGGATTTCAAACCTTCATGTGATAAAACGGTTAATGATAAGACTGATCAGCTGAGTCTCTCACTTCTTCCTGGAGAGCAGGAAACAGTCAGAGCTGTCATTGTTAGATAAAACATGCCCACCACTGATACATGCACAGTCTCACTGTTGAATATTTCAAGATTTCTTTTAAGCAACAGTATGTAGAATTTAGACAAGTTTATATTCATGTAAAAAAGGGCTACTCCTCTGTTTTATGCCTTTTATAGTTATTACATCACCAACAATATTTCCTACAGTTTTTATAAATAGAAAAATCCTTGACCTCAGCTGCAGTTCATTCATGTTTTGTGCTGCTTACCTGATTTGGTTGCTAGTTCAATCACCAATCATTAACACTGAAGGTCACTCAACAGCTGCCTTTGCCATCAGAATGTGAAATGTGGAGTGAAAGGGTTTGTGTGACCTGCAGGGCAGGAAGTGCAGAGACTAGTCAGATGACTAGAGCTTTACTATCTTAATAAAGGAAAGAAGTCATCAGGCACAAAATATCAAATAAAAAATACAAATATAAAAAGAATAAAATCATGAGAGGAGGCAGTTATAACAATCATATGAGAATATGATTCTAATTTTATGAGATGGCATTACATTCTTGGGCCTGGTTGCTTGTGCTAAATTAAAAAAGTCACTTTATTAATTCAGTTGAGACGTCAAAGAGCAAAAACTAGGCTGACAGAACCAGAGGACACAAGGCTGGGTCAAAACACAAGCAGGAATCATGCGAACAAACACTAGAACAAAGAACTCAAGGGCTGTGTCTGAAATCACTCCCTATTCACTACATAGTGAAAACAGCATTTTGTACTGGTGTCCGACTTCTGAGTGAGCATTGTTATTCACTATGTAATGCACTCACTCGATCCCACAATGCACTGTGCAAAGTAGTGAACAACCAATGGTCACTAACCCAGCAATATTTACCATCATGCATTGCAGTTGCTGCTCTCAAACATGGTGGACAAACAAGAGGAGCTCAGGAACACATATAAAAACTTTAAAAAGTTTTTGTTGTTGTTGTTGTTGTTTGTTGGTTTTAACCAAAGTATTTAATCTGTAATAAAATGTTAAGGATTCAAAACAGAGTAGCCCCCCCATGAGGGTTACAAGACATGAGACCATTACTTTTATGCAAAAGTGATAAAACACACAAAAATTTATACTATTTTACCACTAAAGACACAACATTGTTTTTAATCTATTAGTAATTTTTATTTTTTTGTGAAAATATGTTACCTTCAGTATCAGCTTTTAGTGAAATTCTACCGTTAATTTCGATCCTCCACCATTGTCATGGAAATCTACAAGCCGTTGTTGCTAAACGTTTTAATGGTGATATGGCGATGACGTCATTCCTCGCGGCCGGAGTAGTGTCTGACATCACTTCTGTGTTTTGCAGTTGAGTCCACTATATAGTCCACTATATGCTGCTCACTACAGAGTGGATATGGAGTAGGGAATGAGTGTGTGGTTTTGGACACAGCCAAGGAGTCCCAAACTGGCAGCATGAATACAAAGACAATCAGGAGACAATGAGACATGGTTGGGAGTATTCAGGATGGGGGAAACAGAAGGTAGGGAACCAGAGGAGCAGGACCAAAAAGACAGAGGCTGTGTCCGAAACCACACACTCATTCCCTACTCTCTATCCACTCTATAGTGAGCAGCATATGGACTATATAGTTTACTCAATGACAAAACACAAAAATGATTTTGGACACTACTCCGGCCACGGGAAATGATGTCATTTCCGTCTCACAATTAAAATGTTTAGCAGCAACAGCTCGTAGATTTCCATGACAACGGCTGAGGATCGAAATTAACGGTAGAATTTCACTTAAAACTGACACTAAACGTTACTTATTTTCACAAAAAGTAAAAATACTAATAGATAAAAACTTTTTGAGACTTTAGTGGCAAAATAGATTTTCTTGTGTGTATTATCACTTATTTTTGCATAAAGATGATGGTCTCATGTCTTGTAATCATCATAGGGGGAAAAAGTTACTTTGTTTTGAATCACTGACACTTTCTTGGAGATTACATTCTTTGGTTAAAACCAAACAAACAAAAAAAGCCTAAAAAATGTTGTGATATGTGTTTCTGTGCTCCTCTTGTTCGTCCCTCTCTGGTCTGTCATGTTTGAGAACAGCAACTGCAATGCATGATGGTAAATGTTGTTGGGCTAGTGACCATTGGTTGTTCACTACTTTTCACAGTGCACTCTGTTTATTTCTCTTTTAAATGGAGCCACATTTGTAAGGGACATGCATTTGTGAAATAAGATTTTGCAATCCCATATCTCTACAGTCTAGGACTGAACTCTATCCTCCAAGATGACAACGCTCACCCCCACAGAGTGAGGTTTATCAGAATACCTCCAGAATTTTACTGTGGAGAGGATGCAGCAGTCCTGACCTCAGTCTCTATCTCCATTGTCATGGGCATCGATGAGCTCTTTTATACTTTTTGATGCACTACAGGAACTGTCCAGGGCTGGAGTAGTGCCTGAAATCATTTAGTCTTTTTAATTGTTATTGTTATTGTGCTGTAAGTGCATTATTATAGTCCACTACAGGCTGTGAGAGCAATAGGGAACCAGAAAAGAGTTTGTGACTTTGGACCACAGGTGTCAAACTCAAGGCCCGGGGGCCAAATCCAGCCTGCAAGATGATCTCATATTTCTGTTATAACTGGCCCATCAGTATGAGGTCTGCAGATTTCCTCAAGTATTAAAATGTGAAATTATCCTTGATGATTTAAGATATCCTTGTTAAGTCACAAAATCTAAAAAATTAAGGAGTAAAAATATTTAGATAAGAAGTCAAAAATTGGAAAAAGAAATTAATTTAATTTTAATTTCACATTTTAAATTTAGCATCTCAAAAGTAGGACTCAAACTTAGGATTTTGACTTTTAATTTCATACTTTGAACATTTCAACTCATAATTTTGACTTCTCATTTAATATTTTGAGCTTTAAGATTCATAATTCTAAATTTTAATCCATATTTTGACCTTTTTAACCAATTATTTTGTATTTTACCTCATATTTTCAACTCCAAACTTTGACTTCATAATCCTATCTTTTAGACGCAATTTAAAATTTTGAATCATATTTTGACTTTAAATTTCATGATGACAAATTTTATTTCATATTTTGACCTTTTAAACTCATGATTTTGACTTTATTTCTAATATATTGGTCTTTAAAAATTCTTTTTCAATTTTATGTTTTGACCTTTTTGAACTAATTAATGTACTTTTCTCAGACTGTGAGCCTTTAAACTTTTCTTTTTAACTTTTTAAATGTCAAAATCATTCATCATCAGTGCTACTTTTTTTTCATATTTTATTACCAGTGAAACAAGGTTGACAGTTTCTGGTTTAAAAGGTGACCCTGTTGGGCCCTCAGGTTAGTCCTGAATCCAGAATCCGGCCTCTGCTGTGATTCGGTTTGACACCCATGCTTTGGACAAACCAGAGTGTAAGAATCAACAAATTAAAGCAGGAAATGATTTTAAAAAACTGAAAATAAACAGAAAGGATTGCTTCAGTTACCTTGATAAACTGTGTCACCGCAGGCAAATAGTTTTATTTCTCTTTGAATGATACAACTTTAGTGACATAATATGATTTATCTAATCTGGACAATTTTTCTGTTGTTTTACTTTGTTGTTGAACATTTTGCTAATGCATTTGCATTTTAATAATGCTATGAATTAGGGCAAGGATTATTTATGTGTTTATTAGTAATGCAGCTGCAGCAGGAAAAATCATAATGCAACCGTGAAGACTAAATGCAGCAGTCATCACATCGCCGTCTCTCTTACTATTAGTCTGGATTAAGATTAAGATCAGGGAAAGAAAAAGATTAAAAATGTCCTAGGACAGTGAATAAATGAAACGTCCACCCAAAGGCTTCAGATACTTTAATGATCCCAAAATCTACACACACACCCTAAATTTAAAACCTTAAATTTCAACTTTAATCTCCCAGATCTGATTTAATTTACAGGATTAGATTCTGACGTTCTTATATAAACCTTCGACCATGTTGTTAACCCTTTCAGAACTCTTAAAATCTACTGTTTAAAAAGTGGAAAAGAAGCAATAACCCTTTATAATTAAAAAAAAGTGAACATTTTCTGTCACTGATTTATGTGAATGTATCAGATTAACCTTAAATTTGGTTCTACCTTCAAATTATATTGATACAAGATGCATTGTGAGAAGTCAACACTCAGACTGATCCATGCAAGTAAGAAGAGTTGATTTACAAAACAACATAATGACTCCAGTTAATATAAAACACAACTCCAGCTAGATGACCTGCTTTATATTTAAACTATCAGGACTTAAGAAAGGTTTGAAAGTCGCTCATGATATCCTTAAAATGTATTTATAAACGCTTTTTCTACATGCATGTCACATCCACATAGAATGGATTATGCCCCCTAAATGCCCCTTAATTTGCATAAATATTATCACTATTATCTGCTCCATTTTAACAGATTCTCTGAGGAATTTGCCTTAAATAAATACCTACAGCTCCTGGGACAATAATCAAATGACTAAAATCAGGAAAGTCTGAGCCAGAACTGAGCTTTGGTGATGTTTACACATCACTGTTTTAACCAGAGATGAGATGAGATGGTTACTGGTAATAATGATAACTGTGATCAAATTTCCCCAAAGAAAACAGCCTAATATCTCCTGATTTGAAAAATTGAAAATAGATACAACATTAGAAGTTTTCACTATGTAGGCTTTTTAGAGCAATGATATTTATGATATTTATGAATTATGAAGAGTGCTGTAACTCGTGTGAAATCCTGACTCGTGTTCATCGGGGAAGCATCACAGACTGGCTCATGTAAACAGGGTGGGATGTTACAAAGCCGGCTGAAGAGAGCACTTTAAAACATGTTTGGCGTCGCTGTTTTCTGCTTTCACCGGTCCGTGCATTGTCTTTAAAAATGTGTTAGCAGCAGTAATATCTTCAATCCTCTCTGCTTTCACATCCAGAGGCTTTTTAAAAACAGCACAGAGATGAGGAGAGGGAGAAAAGGCCAGCGGGTCTCACTGCTCTGCTGCTTTTGCAGCTTTTCTTCTTCATGTGGTTTGAAATTCCCGCTACTTCCTCTTCTTTGTTGGAGCTTTAATTGCGGTTAGTGAACACTTATCAGCACTGCTGCCACAGACATCGGTGTGTAAATAGAGGCACATTTCTTTTCCTTTTTTTTTAATGGCTTGGACATTTTTGTTATGTGACTATGTGCACTAAACCATGACCCCCAGTGTCGGTGATGATCAAATCTTGTTTATCGTCTATTGACCTGCCAAGTGTTTTGATTTTTCCATTTCTATGAATTTATAATTATTACCTATTATATTTGTCTTTACTCTTTCTAAACAAATGCAAACCCACATGTAAGTAATTTGCTGAGTGACTGGCATTGATTTAGAAGAATATTTGGGAGGAAGTGATTTGGGCTTTGCTTTTACGTGTGTGTGCAGTGTGTATCAAGTCTCTTTGTTTCTTTGTTGCTAGTAAAATAAAAAAAAAAACCCTCAAAGCTCAGGGTTAGTGAAATAGGCCCCTGGTGTCATGTTTTAGTTTGATCCATATTTTCATGATTATTTCCTGTTTTATTTTGTAATTGTTACTTAGGCTTGTCCGTCTTTCGATCCTACTCTGCACCCTAACCTGCATCTGGTTATCCCCTGACTGTCTGTGTTTAATCCCAGTGTGTGCTCCCTCATGTTTTCAGTTAGTAGTGTTGTCTTTTTCCTCGTACCAGCATTCTGGTATGAATTTGACCATGTTTCTGCCTCTGACTTTAGCTTCCTCCTCTGGTTTGGTCTGCTGGTATTTCTCTGCCCCTTGTGTTTTGAACTTGAACTGTAGTAAACCACTTGCCTTTTTGAATGATCCCAAAGTGTGCATGAGAATCCCTGTGCCATTTATTGTGTCGAATCCTTCACATTACTTCAAGAACCTTCTTCAGCTGCACCAGAGTCCACAAAAAGAATACAGATTTACATGCAGCAGTATAATCACACCAGAGTGTGTGGGGCTGATTGCTGTTAATCCCAGACAACAACCTTTAGAGGCTGAATGTAACAGCTGAGACTCTGACAGTCATCACAGGTCTGAAATGTGTCAACAAACCTGAAGAGAAAAGCCATTAGTCTGTTGGCCAACACCTTCTTTCTTCTTCTTCTTCTTCTGCAAAGAAGGTTCTGCAAGCGGTAAAACCCTTTCCCAACGAGTAACGGCCAACTGCTGCTGCACACAAAAGCACGCATACACTAGATGAGTATTTATAACCTGGGATTCAGAAGAAATAAAGACGGCAGCATGTGTAAACCATGTTGTTGTTGTTCCAAGCAGCAGGCAGATGGGCTCATAGATTAGATCTGACCTCAGATCAGAGCAGCCTCTGTTAAATAAGCTGCGGTGGGCCGCATGCTGGTGTAACAGCCAGACCTGCTGTTAGGACCTGGGGGGTCATGGGGGGTTGACTGCAGTAGCTGATAGGAACTTTGGATGATTGGAACCACAGACATCCCCCAACACCCCCCTCCTCCTTTTTCACCCACAGCATGGACGGCCACAGGAAGCATGTGGGCCCTGCAGAGGCTGCAGGAGAGCGTAACACACTTCCTTCTCTCTCTCTTTCTCACACACACACACACACACCCACACACACTTAAATCTTACATAAGACACACTTCATAGTACAAACTCTGTAGACATTTACTTACTACATAGGTCATTTAATTTAAAAAAAATATACAATGTCTACGTAAGTAGACTATAATGGCTCTGTAACAGTTTTGGACCAAAACAGTCCAGAAAAACTAGAAAACAAGTAATTTTTTGGCCGAATCTGGTGTAAAACTGGCCCAGCCTGTGCCAGCTTTGAGCCAGAACTGGACTGAGTAGTGACAGCTTTGTGTCACATCTGGACTGGAAAGTGCCAGCTTTAAGTCAGATCTGGATCTAATGTGGCCAGCTTTGAGTCAGATCTTGACTGAATGGTGGCAGCTCTCAGTCAGCTCTTGTCTGAATGGTAGCAGCTTTGAGTCAGATCTGGATCCAATATGGCCAGCTATAAGTCAGAGCTGGACTGAAGGATGCCAGCTTTGAGCCAGATCTGGACTGAATGGTGCCAGCTTTGAGTCAGATCTGGACTGAATGGTGGCAGCTTTGAGCCAGATCTGGACTGAATGGTGCCAGTTCTGAGTCAGATCTGGACTGAATCGTGACAGCTTTGAGTCAGATCTGGACTGACGGGTGGCAGCTTTTAGTCTGATCTGGACTGAATCGTGGCAGCTTTTAGTCTGATCTGGACTGAATGGTGCCAGCTTTGAGTCAGATCTGGACTAAGTGGTGGCAGCTTTGAGTCAGATCTGGACTGAAGGGTGCCAGCTTTGAGTCAGAACTGGACTAAGTGGTGGCAGCTTTGAGTCAGATCTGGACTGAGGGGTGCCAGCTTTGAGTCAGATCTGGACTAAGTGGTGGCAGCTTTGAGTCAGATCTGGACTGAAGGGTGCCAGCTTTGAGCTGCATCTGGGCCAAACGTCTTTACTACATCTTCAATAGCAAAGATGTTTGGCTCGATCTGGCTTTTAGCTGCATCTGGACAGAATGTGCTAGCTTCATGTTATGTAAACTCTTATACTTCAGCACTGGACCAGATGTGGTCCTGATTTGTACCAGAACTGTTTTCGGACAAAATTAGAATACATGAACAATTTTACTGTGCTTTGTAATTGGCATTTAATTTTGTCCAATGAGGAGCAATGATAACAGCACTCTATCAAAGTGCCATTTAGTTATTCTAGCTATTCTATTCTTTTAATGCTCTGAGTTTTCTTTTAAAAGGAACCCTGCCCTTCAAAGACCTTTTTTTGTTGAATTAACATGAATGTCTCTGTGAAATGTATTTTACCTTAAGGAACACACTAGGCTTGTTTATTGGAGAACATTTTTCAAAAGCTTTCCATGGAGGCTGCCATTTTAAGACACTATTCTGTGTGGTGATGTCACATTGCTGAATTGTTCTTGTGACATTTTTCTTGGAATGTGAAAAAACAAGAAACGGGGTATTCTAAGAAGTTAAACAGTTCAAGCATAGCACAGAGAGCATGTTTCTGCACTGCAGTTGTTGAACTGGGGAACACATTTTGATCTGTAAACTTCAAACAGGACATCCGTCTGATCCAGGAGGTACTCCTTTGAGATTCAGAATTACAGATGTGTATGCAGGTTCACCTAAAGATTACAAGAGAACTTAATTTTCAAAACTGATCAGTCCAAAAATCTCACTTACACAAATGAGGAAATTCCTCCTGTCACATTTTAGTAACTAAAGACCTAACACTGCAAACAGAGTTACGGAAAAATAACAGCAAACGAACTTTCCAAGGCTAATACATTTTTGAGAAAAAGCAAAAGCCGAAACTAGGTAACTAGAGCTTATACTGAATAAAAGTTTACATTTATAGAGATAGAGTTTACTTTTGAAGACAAGAGCAGATATTAACATTAAAACAGTTAAAACAGCTGTTTGCTAATTCAAAGATTAAGGAAATTAATCTGGACACATGATTCAGATCAAACATAGAACATGGACTACCATAAGGTTATTATTCTGCTGTCTATTAGCTCTGTGGCTCCGCCCATGCTTTGAGCTACTGTCTTCAAAAGCTCTGAAGCTCTGCCCATGCAGGTGAGCTGCTGTCTTCATTGGCTCTGAAGCCATGTCCATGCAGGTGGGCTTCCGTCTTTAGTAGCACTGGAGCTCCGCCCATGCAGGTGGCCTGATGTCCATAGTAGCTCTGTAGCTCCACCCATGCAGATGATCTGCTGTCTTCATTAGCTCTGAAGCTCCACCCATGCAGATGATGTGCTGTCTTCATTAGCTCTGAAGCTCCGCCCATGCAGGTGAGCTGCTGTCTTCGTTAGCTCTGAAGCTCTGCCCATGCAGGTGAGCTGCTGTCTTCATTAGCTCTGAAGCTCCACCCATGCAGGTGAGCTGCTGTCATCTATAGTAACTCTGAAGCTCCTCCCATGCTGGTAATGGTGCTGTTTTCATTACCTCTGAGGCTCCGCCCATGCAGGTGAGCTGCTGTCTTCATTAGCTCTGAAGCTCCGCCCATGCAGGTGAGCTGCTGTCATCAGTAGTAACTCTGAAGCTCCGCCCATGCTGGTCATGGTGCTGTTTTCATTACCTCTGAGGCTCCGCCCATGCAGGTGAGCTGCTGTCTTCATTAGCTCTGGAGCTCCGCCCATGCAGGTGGGCTGCTGTCTTCATTAATGCTGAAGCTCCAACTATGCTGGAGATGATGCTGTTTTCATTAGCTCTGAAGCTCCGCCCAAGCAGGTGAGCTGCTGTCACCTATAGTAGAACTGAAGCTCCGCCCATGCAGGTGAGCTGCTGTCTGCATTAGCTCTGTAGCTCCACCCATACAGGTGAGCTGCTGTCATCTTTAGCTCTGAAGCTCCACCCATGCAGGTAGGCTACAGTTTTTATTAGTACTGAAGCTCTGCCCATGCTGGAGATGCTGCTGTCTTCAAAAGCTCTGAAGCCTTGTCCATGCAGGTTGGCTTCCGTCTTTATTAGCACTGAAAATCTGCCCATGCTGGTGAGCTGCTGTCATCTTTAGCCTTGAAGCTCCGCCCATGCAGGTGGGCTGCTGTCTTCATTACTGCTGAAGCTCCAGCTATGCTGGAGATGATGCTGTTTTCAATAGCTCTGAAGCTCTGCCCATGCAGGTGAGCTGCTATATTTATTAGCTCTGAAGCTCTGCCCATGCAGGTGGGCTGCTATCTTTATTGGCTCTGAAGCTCTGCCCATGCAGGTGGGTCTGTCTCTATAAGTTTTAAGCTCAGCTCATGCAGGAGAGCTGGTGTCTTCAAAAGCTCAGAAGCTCCACCCATGCAGGTGGGCTGGTGTCTTCAAATGCACTGAAGCTCCACCCATGCAGGTGGGCTGCCAGGTTTTTTAGTGCTAAAGCTCCACCCATACTGGAGATGCTGCTGTTTCCAAAAGCTCTAAGGCTCCGCCCATGCAGGTGAGCTGCCTGCTTCATTAGCTCTGAAGCTCCACCCATGCAAGTAAGCTGCTGTCCTCATTAGCTCTGAAGCTCCACCCATGCAGGTGAGTTGCTGTCTCCATTAGCTCTGATTTTCTGCCCATGCTGGTAAAGCTGCTGTTTTCATTAGCTCTGAAGCTCTGCCCATGCAGGTGGGCTTCCGTCTCTATAAGTTTTAAGCTCAGCTCATGCAGGAGAGCTGGCGTCTTCATTAGCTCTGAAGCTCTGCCCATGCAGGTGGGCTGCTGTTTTCTTTAGCTTTGAAGCTCCGCCCATGCAGGTTGGCTGCTGTTTTCTTTAGCTCTGAAGCTCTGCCCATGCAGGTAGGCTACAGTTTTTATTAGTACTGAAGCTCTGCCCATGCTGGAGATGCTGCTGTCTTCAAAAGCTCTGAAGCCTTGTCCATGCAGGTTGGCTTCCGTCTTTATTAGCACTGAAAATCTGCCCATGCTGGTGAGCTGCTGTCATCTTTAGCCTTGAAGCTCCGCCCATGCAGGTGGGCTGCTGTCTTCATTACTGCTGAAGCTCCAGCTATGCTGGAGATGATGCTGTTTTCAATAGCTCTGAAGCTCTGCCCATGCAGGTGAGCTGCTATATTTATTAGCTCTGAAGCTCTGCCCATGCAGGTGGGCTGCTATCTTTATTGGCTCTGAAGCTCTGCCCATGCAGGTGGGTCTGTCTCTATAAGTTTTAAGCTCAGCTCATGCAGGAGAGCTGGTGTCTTCAAAAGCTCAGAAGCTCCACCCATGCAGGTGGGCTGGTGTCTTCAAATGCACTGAAGCTCCACCCATGCAGGTGGGCTGCCAGGTTTTAGTGCTAAAGCTCCACCCATACTGGAGATGCTGCTGTTTCCAAAGCTCTAAGGCTCCGCCCATGCAGGTGAGCTGCCTGCTTCATTAGCTCTGAAGCTCCACCCATGCAAGTAAGCTGCTGTCCTCATTAGCTCTGAAGCTCCACCCATGCAGGTGAGTTGCTGTCTCCATTAGCTCTGATTTTCTGCCCATGCTGGTAAAGCTGCTGTTTTCATTAGCTCTGAAGCTCTGCCCATGCAGGTGGGCTTCCGTCTCTATAAGTTTTAAGCTCAGCTCATGCAGGAGAGCTGGCGTCTTCATTAGCTCTGAAGCTCTGCCCATGCAGGTGGGCTGCTGTTTTCTTTAGCTTTGAAGCTCCGCCCATGCAGGTTGGCTGCTGTTTTCTTTAGCTCTGACACAGGTTCTTTGTATAAATCCTGACCCACCTGAAAAAAAATGCATCTAAATCTGCCATCTCTTCTGCTCTTTACACGCCTGCATTTAACCTTAAACGGCCAATGCAAATCTCCTTATGAGTGGAAATGAACCAGAGTTTTTAGGCATGAACCATGACAGCAACCGGAAGGAAGTCAAAGAAAATAAACATTTTGACATGGAGACTGCGGCGGTCGTAAATGAAAGGGTGGTTAGATAACACTGACTGTTAGTTTGCTAAAGCAGGAACAGTCACAAACAAACAAGAACAAAGAACAGGCATCACATTACTGCTGCATTTATGTATGTGCTCTTTTTGCAGTGCCAAAATAAATCCGGTATTCATCATCATGCATGAGTTTCACTGCAGTTTTTCAACTGTTTACAGGGTCCACACTGATTTCTTATAAAGTCAGATCTCTCCTCCTCTACATGGTATTATTTTAGAGAGATCTGACTGATCACTACACAATATTGTTGAAGACCCTGTAAAGTGAAATCCCAAATTTGTGTCTTAACACACTAGAAATGTTGGAATCTGGTTGCTGTAAACATGAGAACACTGAGATCTAGATGTGACTGAATTTTGGATGGAGACCTTTATAAAGTTTTTCAGCTATTTCCTGGCAGGGTTTAATGTGGGCGGGGCAAATATGTGGGCATTTGATGTCAGAAGCCCACAGTGGGGAATGACCCCGCCCCTCTAACACTACAATATAAGACAGAGCAGTTCATCTCAGTCCCGTCTGATGTTAGCTCATGTCACTGCCTTTATTGAACATTAACAGTCAGTTAAATGCTGTTTTTTTGTTCATCGTGAGGTAAATTTGCCAAATCTATCAGCCCCAGTGGTCTATTGATCACTATGTACTTTGTCTCTTCTCTGGCACAGAGCCAGGCAGCTGCGCATTATTCCAAAAAGTTAACATTGGATTGTAACATTTTCTTAAATCTGAGAGGATTTCCCCAGTGTGGGCGTGGCTTCAGCTCATTCAACACATGCCCACACCATCCTGGAGCAGATTTTACTGCCACAAATTTTATGATTTTGAAGATTAATTTTATAAACTTAGAGATGTTATGTTTGAATGAAATTGATTTAAGGGTTTATAGCATAGTGACATATCATACAACAAACCTAAATATAGATTAATATTCACTTTACAGGGTCTTTAGAGCAAAATCTGATCAATGTACTTTCTGTTTTCTCTCTTTGTTCTGCCTGTAATTAAAGAAAATCCTGGCATGCACTCTGTCTTGTTCATAAATGGAAAACTTTACCTTTTCATTATTTTGAGACTGGTTGGAGTTTTCACTGCTGCCAACTTCTCAAGTGCAGATTTAACTGCAGATAATGATGGGGCATTCGTGAACGAGCCGTGAACAATGAGAGACGGACCCTGCTTGAGAGCCGTTTCATATCGTTATCACTGTTACCAGTTTTAATCTTATTCAGACTGTGTGTGTCTGTGTGTTGTTTGATTGATTAGTAGGGATGACCTTTTGTCCTCTACCATAGGGACACCATGCGTAAGGACTCGTGTTTGATAGTGTAACATTAAAGGTCACATATTATGCAAAATTGACTTTTTTAGGACTTTCTAACAAAAAAATGTGCCCCTTAGCCTGTCCACAATCCCCCCTAGAATCAGAGCCCCACCACCACCACCACCTGTCAGAAAATGTGTGCTGGAACAAGCCGTTCTTAGAGTTTCCCCTCATGACGTCATGTGGGGGGTTAGCCCCGCCCCCAGGTTCAGTTGGCCCTCCCTGCTTGGAAGCAAGTTCCACCCTCCTCTCCTGATCTTGAGAGGAAGAGGACGACCACATCCATTAAGCCACATCCATTTCCCGAGGAGGGCGTGGTCAGGGTCGGAGTCAGACAGCTCATTAACATTTAAAGCCACAGAAACAGCTCGTTCTGAGCAGGGCTGGGTGTTTTAAACATACAAAAATCCAACACTGGATTGTTTTTTTCAGCAACAAACTTCACAGGCATGTTTTGGGGACCTCTGAGACCAATATAAACTTGTCTTAAAGGGGTAAAATATGTGACTTTAATGTTTTATTTCAGGTGTGTCACACAGCCCAGCCAATGAACAGACTTCATCTGACTCGCAAGGTGTTTTGGGGAGACAGTACATTTTGAAAAATAATAACTATATTTTCAGCAATTTTAAAAGTTGAGCAAAGTTGGAGTAAATGACTGCCCAAATATCAGTCATTTGTTATGATATTGCTAAAATTGGCAGGTCAAATGAAGCCAAACTGGTACACGAATGAAGAACCGGCTCTTTTTGCTGAGCTGAGCCAAATGATCCAGATCACTGAAAAACGTGGGAATTCCCATCACTAACTGCAACTAAACCTCAACTAAGAGGTAAGATAACCGCTTTATTAGGCTCATATTTTCTTCACTTCTGCCAAAGCAATTTGTAGTCCCTTGTTTTAAAAGTGCTGTACAAAAAATAATATTATGTGAGTTATCACAGTCATAAAGGCTATGCTGGAAAGAGAGTGTTATTTTGTTGTCACATATAATCATGCCATTTCCACATGTCCCATGTTCCATGTTCCATTACCTTTATTTACCTGACCCAGTGGCTGGTAGGTTGCGTAAATTCATCTGACGCTGGTCAAAAATACCCACATTTGGCTGCTTGTGGGTGCTAATCCTCTCTGCATGAGAGATTGCCTCCAGTGATGACAGGCTTTATTTCTCCAGTGGGAGAGATGCTGCCCCAAATCAGCATAGTGATCTCACGTCTTCTTCACACTCTGACCCGACCACACTAGGCAGAACCTGGACTCACTGCTGAAGACAGCAGGTGCCTAGGTAACACTGTTTCGGAAAAACTATCTTTACACACAAAAACATGGTTTTCTGATCAGCAGCATGTTTTTAAAAGTGACGATATAGTCTGATGTTAGCGTGAGGCTAACAGAACTTATCCTCTAGGGGAGGAACCCTCATGACTTTAATGGCTTTGTGATCTCTAGCGCCACCATCAGGACAAACTTAGCTGAACAAAACACAAAAATGGGGTTAGTTTAATGTTTCACTGGTCATTTTAGCTTCATTTACAGATGTGTTTAAACAAACCAGAGAACCAAGTTCATATAAAAATGATCCATTATTGTTGGTTAGAGTCCAGCATGGAACCATAATACAATCAATCTGCTAAGAAAACATGTCAGTCCTCACAGTTTAGCTGCTGCAATTATTCTAAATCCCTCAGAGGAGAGGAGGAGAAAAATAAAAGGAGGGAGGTAGGCCTTTTCTCGAAGAAGAAAGCTAGGACGTCGTTTAAAATGAAAACGATTTCTTATAGTGTTCTCCAGCTCTGGTGATGAATTCTCTTAGGTTGTTGGCTTCTCTGGAGAACTTTCTCTGTGCTCCACCTCTAAGTCTGCTGACAGTATGCCTGTAAAAGTCACATTTCTGTTAGAAAGGGCAGTGAGAGCATCTTCAGGTGTAGGAAGAAGAATGAGATGTCTTTCAACCAAAGGTTCAGTCCCCAGCTCTTGCAGTTTCATGTGACTGGCCCAGTCTCAATGTCCACGCTCACACACTGACTGACTTTGAGGTGCGTTCCGGCTAAGTCCACGAGGACGTAGGGCTGTCCCACTGTCGAATCGTAAATTGCATGAGGGATGAGCCCTTCATGCACCCTTTCCATGAGTGGGTGTATCTGCAGACTTAGCATGAGGGAATTACCCATAGTTCATAGGAACCCCGCTAGTGAATGCCATAAACACAAAATGAAAAGAGCAAAATGGTAAAGAAAAAACACAGAGGGTGCAATCAGCGTTGATGCCACACTAAAGACATTTCCTGCAAGTAAATTGGAGAAAACAGCTTTTATCCACTATGGAAACAGACCTGTAGGTGAGGCATGCTTGTTTTTAATCTCTGCGAGAAAATCAACAAACATAAATCAACATTTCCAATGCAGCGATCCCGAGAAACATGACGCTGTGCTGTCAACAAAAAAGACAAAGAGCTGTCCCATTCCTGATTGGTCCAGACTAAAGATGTACAAGTGCCAGATTTTGTATTGGCAGGTACTGTGTGGGTCAATGCAAAATAATCCATCTTCAAATCTAACCATTTATTTTTATTTATTTTTCCACTTTTCTTTGAGAAATCCTGAAAGCATTTTAATTCATGACAACAAATGGGAAAAATCCTCATCTTCAAATTGCACAGAAAGAGTTAAATTCAGATGATGCAGGACCATATATTTTATAATACACTATATAATTTTTAATTTACATACGATACATATAATTTCAAAAGATTTTTATTAATAGCTTAATTCTGTTCTGTTATATTCCATATTAACTTAAAATTACAGGTAATTAATTCTATAAATAAACATATATATACACACCAATATATACATACAAATATATATATATATATATATATTTGTATGTATATATTTGTATGTATTTGTATTTGCATATATATTTACAAAAATATCGCAATATCACCTTGCTCATAGTATCGTTATATATCGATATCAGCACCCCTGTTGTAGTGATACATATCATATATCGTATATCGTATCGTACCAGTTTCTTGCCAATACACACCCCTACTGCTGAGTTTCTTGTAAGTAAGAATCAATCATTCATTGAATTTGGAAGGTGTATTTTTTAATGTGATCCAGCCATGCCGCATGCATGCCCATCAGGTAAGGAGGAGGAAAGAGGAAGTGACCTTGTGCTCCGGATATTTATCAGTTGTGGAATGAGCTCAAATTGGATAATTAGTTATGGCTCAGAGTGAGGTATGGATGTTTTCTTAAAAAAATAAACCATGTAAGGAAATTAATATCAATTAAATTAGGGGACGAAAATTAATAACCCGTTGTTTTATGACAGCACAAGGCCATTTTGTAACTTTCCTCCAGGTAAGATTTGAGATTTTGCACATATTGTGAATGGGTTGGTTGTTGTTTGTCTATAACAGGGAGTCCAAAAGCTAAGTCAGCAGGTGTGGCTGTCATCCAAACATCAGTTCGTAAGGTGAGAATCCAGTTACATTGTTTTTGGTACAGTCTTATGCATGTACAAGGGGTTTTACAAAGTCCTTCCAGTGAGTTTTGTCCTGATCTTTTAGAGTTCCAAGCATGTCCGGTCATGTTCTGTTGATTCATTCACATGGATTCCCTCTTGGGTGGTATGGTGTTGTCCTTATTTTTTATTCCAGTCAGTTCACACATTTCATTTATGGTCCTTTATTCAAAGTCTTGTTGTTTATTTAAAGTCTGGTCCTTGGTTGCTGTGAAGATTCTCCATGATGCCATAGTGTACGAGGAAGTTGTCCCATTGACATTTAGCTACAGTTTTAGCTTTTTGGTTGTGGGAATGGTCAGTGCGTATTTTGTAAAGTGGTCTGTGATAACCAGGATGTCTTTGGTTTCACTTTTGTCTGGTTCCAGTGACAGGAAGTCCATGCAGATCAGTTCCAGGGGTCGTGTCATTTTTGTGCTTTATTAGGCAAGCACACATCTTTCACAGGTTCTTGCTCTGTTGTAAACATCAGCAGACATTCTTGTCCAGTTGAATCTGGCTCTGAGTAGGTCGAGTGTTTCAATCCCATGTTTGATCATGCAGATTTGTCAGAACAGTGTCATGAAATTCCTGGACCAGAACAGGTTGATATGAGCAGTGGGGTCCTACTTGTCTCCTCAAGAGAATGTTATTCTGGAGCTCCAATCGGTTAATTCTCTCAAGAGAAGGGGAAGATCAGGAAGTTGGTTCCTTCAGGTCGGTGGTGTTTCTCCATGCTCCAACTGTGTTACAACGTGTCTGATGGTTTGATCTGATCTTTGTTTAGCTGCCATTTCTGTTTCTGTGAGCTGAGGGATGGTGGAGGTTCCAAACTGACTGTCATCGGTAAAACTGTCAAGGAGGGCATCAGCAGAGGTGGAAGGAGACTGAACAAGGGCGATGTTATGGTCAGGATCTGTGAAAGCTGAACTGTAGATGAGCAGTCAGTCGCAGATTGCTTGAGCAGTGTGTTGATGGATGTTTGCTGGTGTAGGGTCAGTCAGGTGAGGTCTGTATGAAAGTCCATCTGCATCTGCATTTTGTTTTCCTGCACAGTCCTGGATTTTTGTGGATAATGCTACTAGCCACCTGTAGCTGGTTGCATCTAGCTTGGCTGTCATAAGAAGGCAGGTTAGTGGGTTGCTGTCTGTTACAACAGTGAATTGGTTTCCATAGAGATAGTCGCTGAATTTTTCTGTTACGGACCATTTTAGTGCAATTCCAGTTTGTATGGGTAGCGGGATTCCTGGCGTGACAGGCCCCTGCTGGCATAAGCAATTACCCAGTTCTTTCCTTCATGTTCCTGATAGAGCACAGCTCTGAGACCAGTGGAGCTGGCATCTGTGAGAAGTTGGTAAGGCTTTTCAGGACCAGCGAAGGCGAAGACAGGAGCAGTTGTGAGTTTTTTGATAACTGTTTTTAAGGCTGTCCGACATGCTGATTTCCATCTTCTATCAAAGGGCTCTCTTGGGTTAAGATTTTTCTTTTCTGGATTCAAGTTTGTTCTGAATTTCTTCTGTGAAGGTGGGTAACCTGATGTCAAGTCATGCAAGAGTTTTCCAATAGCAGAGTTATTTTGGGGTTTTGGGTACAAGCCAGGTAGTGAGTGTGGAGATCTTTTCATGGTTGGTTTCAACACCGTTTGTGGATATAACATGCCCAAGGTAGAGCACTGAAGTCTGGAAGAAAATGCATTTTTCAAGGGATAGTTTCAGGCCAAACTCCTTCAGATGGTTCAAAACTCTCATCAGCCTTGCTTGGTTCTTCAAGAGTAGGGGCAAAGACAATCAAGTCATCTATGAAGACAAGGACTTCCTTCCCGCATACATTTCTCCATAAGACCCTGGAAAGTGCTGGGTGCGTTAGTCACTCCTTGGGGCATGGGGTTAAATTCCCAGAATCCTAGGGGGCATACAAAGGTAGTTTTGGATTTGTCGGCATCATTCATTTCTATCTGGCAATAACCAGATTTCAGGTCAAGTACTGAGAACCATTCTGATCCAGAGAGGGCTGAGAAAGTGTCCTCAGGTTTGGGAAGGGCAAAGACATCTTTAATGCTCTGCAAAGTACAGTATGTTATCATCAAGTGGTAGTGCAATTATCTTAGTCTTGTTTTACATAGTGTGTGGTGTAAACAGGGAAATCTTAAGTCCAATGTGCATCAGTGCAATGAAAAAATGTATGTTCTGTAAATTTGTGAACTGCCTCCCACCCTCATAGATCTTTCGCTTAAGGATGCTCCAAAGGTTCTCAACAGGGTTGAGGTCAGGAGAGGATGGGGGCCACACCATGAGTTTCCCTCCTTTTATGCCCATAGCAGCCAATGGCACAGAGGTATTCTTTGCAGCATGAGATGGTGCATTGTCATGCACGAAGATAATTCTCCTATGGTAGGCACGGTTCTTCTTTTTGTACCATGGAAGAAAGTGGTCAGTCAGAAACTATATATACTTTGCCGAGGTCATTCTCACACCTTCAGGGACCCTAAAGGGGCCTACCCGCTCTCTCCCCATGATTACGGCCCAAAACATGACTCCACCCCCTCCTTGATGACGTCTCAGCCTTGTTGGGACATGGTGGCCATGCACCAACCATCCACTACTCCATCTGGACCATCCAGGGTTACACGGCACTCACCAGTAAATAAGACTGTTTGAAAATGAGTCTTCATGTATTTCTGGGCCCACTGCAACCATTTCTGCTTGTGAGCATTGGTTAGGGGGGGGCTGAATAGTAGGTTTATACATGACTGCAAGCCTCTGGAGGATCCTACACCTTGAGGTTTGTGGGACTCCAGAGGCACCAGCAGCTTCAAATACCTGTTTGCTGCTTTGTAATGGCATTTTAGCAACTGCTGTCTTAAGCTGATGAATTTGTCTGTCAGAAACATCCCTCATTATGCCTTTATCTGCACGACTCCGTCTGTGCTCTGAATCAGCCACAAATTTCCTTACAGTACGATGATCACGCTAAAGTTTTCATGAAATAGCTAATGTTTTCATACCTTGTCCAAAGCATTGCAGTATTTGAGGCTTTTCAGCAGCAGAGAGATCCTTTTTCTTTCCCATATTGCTGAAACCTGTGGCCTGCTTGATAATGTGGAATGTCCTTCTAAAGTAGTTTTACTTTAATTGGGCTCACCTGGCAAACTAATGATCACAGGTGTCTGAGATTGATTTCAGTGATCCAGAGAACCCTGAGACACAATATCATCCATGGGTTTAACTAAAAACAAAAAAACCGAATGTTTATGACACTAAAATCCAGTTTGCATAATAATTTGGAACATGGTGTGCATCTTTAATACTTTCAAAAGCCAAAGAAACAACGATGTGGTTACAACCAGAAGCTGTGAGGAAATGAACAAAAACATTCAAGTCTGGGCCGTATTAGATCAATGATTAAACTGTGGTTGTAACAGCGGCCTGTTTTGGCATGATGAAAAGGCATTCATATACTTCTGACTCAGTGGGATCTGTCAGGTGTTTAGAACCTGAAGCTCAGCTGAAAACAGAGGTAGAAGTGGGAAGCAATGATATGTTGCGTCAGAGGTTGCGGTTGCTCCTTCGATGCACGAAACGTACGTTCTCTTTAGAGACGGGTCCTGTAACTCTGTCGGGTGCAGTCTGTTATTGTGAAACCGGTTGGACTTTTCAGTAAAGATGGTAAAAATACTGACCTCTGACTCTTTGACATTGATGGGAGTGTCCCAGCATGCTGAGGGGAACATGGTTGACTCACAACTGTGGGTTTAGTCCATAACACACAAACACACACCCACACACACTTCCTTATTCAGACCCTGCAAACACAAGCTAAACTTATGGTGCCTTTAATTTAGATAGTAGATGGCACATAAATCATTATGCATTATCTAATATTCACTTTTTTGTTCATTATGGTGATGTTAATAGTGATAATTATTATTACTATGTTCAATTTCCTTTTGTGTATGTTTATATTTACATGTAAAGTTTATGATGATAATATTGCAAGGATGAAATATTATATAATAATAATAATCATTATTATTATATAATATATAATATATATATATTATATTTTATTTTTTAGATTTAATATTTAGAAGAAGCAGTTCAGTTTGTATAGGTATGTGTATACAAGCATAAATTCACATTAATATATATTTGATAAAGGAAATAAAATCCGTAATGAATTTCTAATTTAAAAATAAGTGTTTACTTTCTCCCACTCCTTTTTGGATATGTAAATCAAATTGTTAAATGTGACATTTGCTTTGCACTGCATGTTTTTTTTTTTTTTTTTTTTTTTTTTTTGTCTATGAGCATTATTTTCTTTCTTTGTATGACCACATTGCACTCTGTTTTACATATTCAAAAATAATTCTATCTATTTCTATCTAGTATTGATTTTTTTAATTGGCAATATATTTTTAGCAACAATTGGTTGCTTGTATTTCATAAGTAGTCTGAGACTCCTCAGTTTAACCTGCAGCTGCAGTCACCCTAAATTACCTGCCAGGTCATTAAATACAGGGAATTGCACTAAATAAAACATCTAAGATATTGCAAATGGTTTAAAGCAGCATCAGCTAAATTCTATTACAAACCCAATTCCATAGAAGTTGGGATACTTTATACAATTTAAAAGCAGGCAGTGATTTTTCCATCTCATAAATCCATATTTTATTCAAACTAAAACACAACATATCAGAAGCTGAAATGAAACATTTTCCATTTCATGACAAAATAGAATCTCAATTTGAATTCCATGGCAGCAACACATCTCAAAAAAGTAGGGACAGGGCAACAAAGGGCTGAGAAAACGAGTGGTGCTAATGGAAAATAAAAACTGAGGTAGCATTTTTTTTTTTAACCTAATTGGGTAAATTGGTAACAGGTCGGTTACATGAATGGGTATAAATGGAGCATTTTTGAGAGGCAGAGTCTCTATGAAGTAAAGATTCATAAACTAAAACTGTGACTAAAACTTTCTGTCGACAGCCTTTTTTTTCCATGACAAGAACTAGACTAACCCCCAGTTTCCATATACAGCGTGCGCAGAACACCGGTGAATCGTACTGTGGAGCACTTCGCTCCCTCTCCAGTCAATCAGAGCATTTCCATAGCTGGAGCTCTAGACCAGCAGTGGCACATGCCTGGATCGGAACTTTGCTCCGCTTCATGTCAGATACGCTGCAGGTCTATTTCAGCCCCGGCCACTGCCAAACCTCATAAATTCACTGTCGTTCAGAAAGCACCAACCATGGAAGTCACAAGCGTAGAACATCCGGTTCTTTCAAAATAAAACACAATGCACGGACTCCCAATCGTAAATCATCACTATATCAACCTTATGTCTCATCCTGCAGTGAGAGCAAAGGGTAACCGAGAGGTCAGTGGGTCACAGAGCTACAATGGCACCATTGACAAGGAAAAGTTCACTTTTGGGGATATTTAGCCAAAGAATTTTGCATAAAATCACAGATGCTTTCAGAAAACATTAACCTTTTAACTTCCTAATGTACTCACTCAATGGAGGAAGCGATAATATCATGGACTTATACTGGAAAAGATGATAAATTAACATCAAAAGGTAAAATAGTCTGCTGTTGACATGCTATTCCTGTGTGAACTCGCAGTTCTCCCGTGATCTCTTCCTGCTGATCAGGGCTTAAGCGCCACAGCACAGCGCTCGAGACTCGCTTCCAGTGGGCAAGGTCACTCACTTTTCGGTGGAAGCAAACCTGCGGCGCTTTGGTGCACGGCACACACGCTGTATATGGAAATACGGGATAAGGCTGAATCCCAATTCTCCCTTTAACCCTCAATCTTACCCTCAAGCTCAACCCTCACTCTTACCTCGCCCTTCAAAACCAAGTGTAAGGACCATCTCATGGCTTAGAAATTGGACATCCCTGAACAGCAGTTATGATTTCAGACTGTATAGGGCAGTAATGTGCCAAAACTGCATAGTCTGTCGATTCAGAGGAAGAAGAAGGAGATGGCACGGTTACCGGCTTCTGATCGTGAAAATAAAAATAAATGTTACGCTACAAAAAGGCAGATATTCCATAAAATAACATTAAAGTAAAGTATTGGAGTGGTTTTTGTAATTTTTAGATCTCAAAACAAAGAATTACTTACATTTATAGTTCAATTTCTTCCCTGCATTCACCGCCGTCTTTCTTTGACAGATAACCCTCAATACTAAGGGAGGTCCAGGAACATCTCAATACTGAGGGCAATAAAGCCCTCAAACTCGCCCCTTGACTCAACCCTCGGGAGAATTGGAACAGCCCCCGCACTTCACGGGAAACGTGCATTTTGAGACTGAGGGTTAAGGGGAGAATTGGGATTCAGCCTAAGACTAACAAAACTAGATCTGTGATGACTTAAACTGACAAAAAGTAAACTTAATTTTAGTCAAGATGACTAAAACTAGACTAAAACGTAATGTAGTTTTCATCGGACATTCAAAATCTGTGATATTTCTCCACTGTGGGTAAATCTGTCAAAAAATAGCTGTATCTATTCTGCCTCTCAGCTGTAGAAAGCAGGGACCCCAGGTCTGACATAGTGCAGAGAACACACTACCGTGACTTGGTACCAGATTTAGGCAAGAATATAAATACTTGCACCAAAAGTTAAGACTAAAATGTGAGGATTTGTTATGGACTAAAACTAAAAGGATAGAAGTGACTAAAATGTGACTAAAACTAAAATGCATTTCATTTAAAGACTAAAACTAAGACAAAAATTAAAAATAGCTGCCAAAAGTAACACTGTTCACCAATCTTCAAAAAAAATGCATCTGAAAATTGTGGAACAGCTTTAGAAAAAATTTTCCTCATCTTAAAATTGCTAAGATATTGAATTTACCACCATCAACAGTACAGAAATCATTAGCTGTTTTTACACAGAGATTCCACAATAAAGGCGAAAAGGAACATCCGTCTCTGTTCCGCAACGAGCAATTCACACAAAGCTGTAACAGAGCTGTGCACACCCAAGCTTACACACACACCCCGGTGTCCCGTAATCAGATGGCAGCCAGTTTCTCGGTTCAAAACTTTGTATTTTCTAAATAAAAGATGGGGAAAATAACATGAACATTCATTTTGATCGATTAGATCCAACAGACTTTTTCCTCCATGTTCCTGAGTCAGAGGTCTGACTTTAAGCAGTGTCACAGCGCATGTATTTACATCCAAGGTTGGAAACTTCAGAGTACTGAGCTCACTTGAACACATCATGGAACTTTTCAGACGCTGCTGTGAGAAGAGATGTGTCTGCTCTCTCCTCTCCTGTACAGACTGGGATCAGCTCTCTAACCTTACAGTCTCTCCACTTAATCCACATTATTCCTTGTTTTATCCACCTGTTGTTTCCTCCGATGAAATGCCGCTTGATTAACCTGCACTGGTTTTTAAATCTCCCGTTTATGGAGACAGCAGCGCACACTCACTGTTGTGGAATGCCGTGACGTCCTTTTCCACTCGTTGCATAAAAGTCTGTTATGGCTCTGACACTACCTCTCGATCCGGACGGGCGAGATCGACCGCCCATTGCGGAACGGTTGCTTTCATACAGAATGGTGTTGCAGAGCAAAGGCGTAACAGACAGAAAAGAGAGGCAGTTTGAAAGTAGCTATTGTCTGCCAGCACAGTTCATGGTGCCATCCACAAATGCAAGTTAAAACTGTATCATGTCAAAAAGAAGCCATCAGTGAAACACAATCCAGAAACGCTGCAGTCGTCTCTGGGTTCATTTGAAACAGACTCACGCAAAATGGAAAACTGTTCTGTGGTCAGATGAACCCAAATTTGACGCAGTGTCCTGTGGACTAAAGAGAGGAGGGACCATCCAGCTTGTTCAAAGCCTGAATCTCTGATGGTATGGGGTTACATTAGTGCATATGGTGTGAGCAGCTTACACATCTGGAAAGACCCTATCAATGCTGAAAAGTAAAGACTCCAGAGTATCATATGCTCCAATCCAGACAATCCAGACAACGTCTTTCAGGGAAAGCCTTGCATATTTCATTAGCATTAAGACAATGCTAAATCACATACCACATCCATCACAACAGCCTGGCTTCACAATAGAAGAGTCCAGGTGTAAGGTGGCAGATGGTCGAGTGGTTAAGGCGTGCCCCATGTACGCGGGTGGCCCGGTTCAAATCCTGCCTGTGGCCCTTTGCCACATGTGTCTCCCCACTCCTGTCCCTGTTTCCGAATCTATCCACCTCTATCAAATGAAGGCACAAAATGCCCAATCCTACATCAGACAAGAAAGGGACAACATTCCTCTCCCAAAACTCCAACAACTGGTCTCCTCACCTGCCAGATGTTTACAGACTGCTAAAAGAAGAGGGGATGTTTCACGTGGCCCTGTCACTGAGACATGTTACTGCCATCAAATTTAAAATGAGCTGATATTTTTCATGAAATGGTAAAATGTCTCAGTTTCAACATCTGGTATGTTGTTAAAGTTCTGTTGTGAATAAAATAAAGATTGCCTCGCTGAATCCTGATTTTTTTCAATTAAATCTAGACTGGATTAATCATAAACAGCCTTTCTGTCAAATGTACTGATATGAAAAAGAATACCAGTTTATTTTTTCAGATTTTCTGACACAATATCTAGGAACACAGGGTTCCTTGATGGTAACGTCTGCTTTCGTGTGTTGTGGTCTTTGCGTGTATGTGCTGGGGGTGGTGGTTATAACAAAAGGGGAAACTTACGGGAAGGAAGGAGTGACAGCGTGAGTGACGGGAACGAGAGGTGGCTGGTACTGAGAGTTGACAAAGGACCACTACAGGACAAGACGGTTACCTCAAACAGACACACACCTTGGTATCTTGGCACATCCTCACTTTTATCAGCAGAGATATCAGACAGACACTTTTTCATCATCATCCTGTTCTCAGCCTCATCCACAGACTTCCTGGAACTAACAGCAGCCATTTTGGCTGAAATGTGTGTAAATGAGTGGGTGATAGTGGGTGTAGGAAATGACTGAGAACATTTCAGTGGGACAATACAGTTTGAAGTTATTTTAAACAAGTTATTCAAATAGAGGTACTTAGTAAGACTTCTTCATAGGCCTCAATATTTCATTTTATCAAAAACCATCATTCAGATACAGTATGAATACAATTTTAAAGAGCAGAATAATCATAGCTTATACACAAATTCCACTGCAGCTGGATGATAATCCACTGATTAGCAGATGAATGGGAAAAGAGCTGAAACAATATGATAGAGCAGGGGTGTCAAACTCAAGGCCCAGGGGCCAAATCCGGCCTGTGGAACAGTTAAATCCGGCCCACAAGATTGTATCATAATTCTGTTATAACTGGCCCATCAGTATCAGGTCTGCAGATTGCAGATTGAATAAAAATGTGAACTTATCCTTGATGATTTAAGAAATCCTTGTTAAGTCATAAAATCTGAAAAAATAAGGAGTAAAAATAATTAGATAAGAAGAAGTTGGGAATGTGGGAAAAGAAATTAGTTTGTGTTTTAATTTCATATTTTCAATTTTGAATCTCACATTTAGGACTCATACTTAGGATTTTGACTTTTTATTAATATTTTATTTCAACTGATAATTTTGACTTCTTATATAATATTATGAGCTGTAAGTTTCATAATTCTAATTTTTAATCCATATTTTGACCTTTTTAGCCAATTTTGTATTTCATATATATTTTAACTCCAAACTTTGACTCCATAATCCCATAGTTTGACCTTTTCGACTAACAATTTAAAATTGTGTATCATATTTTGACTTTTAATTTCATGATTACAAATTTTATTTCATATTTTGACCTTTAAAACTCATGATTTTGACTTCTTTCTAATATATCTGCCTTTTTAAAAAAAAATGTCTTTTAATGTCAATTTCCTGTTTTGACCTTTTTGAAGTAATACATTTACTTTTCTCAGGTTGTGAACCTTTAAACCAGGGCTGTCAAACTCAATCACAGCAGGGGCCAGATTCTGGATTCAGGATTAACCTGAGGGCCTAACAGGGTCACCTTTTCAACCAGAAACTGTCAGCCTTGTTTCACTGGTAATAAAGTATGAAAATATTTTTTAGCACTGCTGATAAATGATTTTGACATTTAAAAGGTTAAAAAGAAAAGTTTACACCTGATAGTAGTGATGGGTCGTCCATAATGAGCCGGTTCAAATAGCCGGCTCTGAATGTGAATGATAAGAGCCAGATCCCATTAGACAGCTGTTTTATATTTTTAGAACCATTATGATTAGTATTATTAGTATTATTATTATTGTATATAGAGAGTGTGTGGCTGTGTATTATTTGATTGATTATTAGTGATGATCTTTTATCCTCTACCACAGGTACAAGGGGCATTAAGGACTCCTGTTTGATGGTGTAACATTCATGTTTTCTGTCAACGGTGTCAAACATCCCAGCCAGTGAGCAGATTGCATCTGACCCAGAAGGTGTTTTGGGGAGACTTTGTAGATTTTGAAAAATTACATGATACTTTCATCAGTTTTAAAAATTGAGCATAACCGGAGTAAAATACCTGCCCAAATATCAATCTCATGTTATAACATTGCTTAAATTGGTTGGCCAAACTGGTACCTGAATGAAGAGCCATTTGGGAGCCGAAAGAGCCGGCTCTTTTTGCTGAGCCAAGCCAAATGATCCAGATCACTGAAAAGAGATGAAATTCCCATCACTACCTGATAGTCTGGGGGACTCAGTTCGTTTTGAAACTCAAACTGCAGCATTGTTGCACTTCCCTTTGGCTTGGTTTGCATCCATACTGCCCTCGGTCTAACCAACCAAATCACACGTTTTTGGCGCTGTTGTCCTAAACTAAGAGTGAAGAAGATGAAAAGGAGACATAAAGGAAGGTGAAACCAGAAATCCATCTACTTATGAGCAGACCGCGAAGAAGCGGGCTGTCCAGCATTTGGTTGGACTAAATCAGTACCGAAAAAATAGCAAAGCCTACATGTGAGTGAGACACTACAGCGTGTTGCTATGGCTACACAGACGCCAAGCGAGGTACCAAAATGTATTTGAGTGTATTTAATCACATATATAAATCCATAAATCATTAATGCTTTGTGCTGCCTTAATGCCTTGTGCTCACAAGTTGGCCTGCTTTGTTTTCACCACTCAAACAAACCGCACCAGGGTTCGTTTTGAAGTGAACCGAGACCCCCTATTTTTAAGGGGACTAGAGTCCGCTTGTTTGTTCCTCAAAGGGTTTGTATGAGCTTTCACACCACTCCAAACAAACTGGACTGTCTGGGGAAATGGACCAGAGTTCATTTAAATGGACCAAACTGCTACAGGGTGAACGCGCCCTCAGTCATATTTGTAAAACAACAGAGAGATTGCACAAATTACACAAATTGTCTAAATTACACAAATACTTTGCCAATACAGACACTGTTAACCCACAAACCCTACCAACAACAGCAAAAATGACAGATTCCATGATTGCGTTCCTGCTGCTGAAGCTAATGGGTGTATTTTGGCTCTATCAGAAAAATCTTCTGCTCCTCTGCCACTGTGAGCTACAGATGGTCATGAAGACGCCACATGTCCTTAGCTCCACCATGGAAACAACCAGAAGAGCAGCCAGGAGGAAGCTTTAAGAAGAAGTTTTGGGTGCACTTGCTCCTCTTCTCTGTTTTGGGAACATTTCGAGGCAGCGTTACAGCGCCACCTACATGCCTAGCGTTTATACTGCAGTGTTTTTTCCTGACATTTATGGAAACAACCCTGTGTTTACAGAAAACGTTTTCAAAACGAAACAGAAATATAATGTTTTCATTTGTCTGTGGACAAGGCCCTAATGCACTTTAAAAGCTGAATGCATCACTTTGGACCTCATTCCCTTTAATCACTGACAGCTCTAGTAACTAGACTGACATGGTATTTGAAATAAAAGGAACAAACTCAATGCTTCTGCACTCATGCATAGTTTATCGGTGTGTCGTTTGTGCATGATCTCGTCCTCAGAAAGAGCTCCTCTATGTCAATGATGGGAGCTGGATCCAGAGAGCCTTTTTTAAATTAACAGACAGTATTAAGAGATGTTCTTTCTTCACACTGTTCATTCACTGGAACATCATGCAATGAGGACGTGTGCTTGATCTAAAACATTAATGCTACACTGGGGCAGGGATGTCAAACTCAATCACAGCATTTAACCATAAACTGTCAACAACATTTTCACCAGCAATATGCAATATTGTACCTTTTGCAATTAGAAAATTGCAGCAGGCCATATTGCAATTTAATCTAATTTTCCATTAATTGCCCAGCTCTAATTCAAATGCTCAAAATCTGAGATAAAAATTCAAACTCACTAACTCAAAAGGCATTTAAAGTCAAATCATGTTTTTGAAAGGCAAATGTATGTAAGAAAAAAAAGTTTAAATTATGATTTTTAAAGGTCAAAACAAGAGATAAAAAGTTGAAATCATAAGATTTAAAGGTCAAAATATGAGATAAATTTCATAATCATCAGTTAAAAATGTCAGAGCCTGAAAAAAAATAAATACATTTTGAGTTTTACAGGTCAAAGTATTACTTAAAATTTTAAACTGAGGATACATAAGACCAAATTATGAGATAAAAGTCATAGTAAGGAGCTAAAAAGGTCAAAATGTGAGAAAAATTAATCAAAATTGTGAGTTTAAAGGTCAAAATATTACTTAAAAATTTTAAATTGAGGATTTATTGGTAAAAAAAATAAGATAAAAAGTCAGAAATGTGGATTGAAAAGGTCAAAATATGGAATAAAAGTCTAAATCATAACTTCGTGTGATAATTAGATGAAAAAAAATATGAAATGAAAACAGAAATGTATTTTCCCACATTCCTGACTTTTTATCTAATTATTTTAACTTTTTCTTATTTTTATGACAGAACAAGGATATTTTAAATCTTCAGGGTTAGGTTTACATTTTTAAACTGGAGGAAGTCTGCAGACCTTAAACCTTGGGTCAGCAATAATAAAAATATGATTTGATCTGGCGGGCCAGGTATAACTGTACCATGGGCCAGATTTGGCCCCCGGGCCTCGAGTTTGACACCCGTGCACTAGGAGGTTAAACAGCCCAGCCAATGAGCACGTTTCTTTTAACCTTCAGTTGTTCTGGGAAGAATAGTCATTTGGAAATATTTATTTGAGAATATCATGATTCAAAAAGCACAATTTGAGTAAAATGCATGCACAGATCTTAATCACAGGTCAATAGATTGCCTGTTCTGACTGTTATACGCCAAAATAAAGAGATGTTTAGCAGCTAAAAGGGCCAGCTCATATTGCTGAGCTGACCCAAATTCATGACTGGCACAGCTGTACTGCTATCAGCTTAACTGTTTTTTCCCATGGACTCTAGTCCACAGGAAAAGGAAAGGATGAATGGTGTTAGAGTGATGAAAGATGATGTTCAAATTTCAGAGGGAGAGGGTTTATTCATGGACTTTCACAAGAGTGTAGATTTGAAGCAACAGAAAGACTGCTGTGAGTAACAGAACACTGAGTCTGAGGTTGTGGGTGTGTGTTCATCAGAGAGCGTAAGAAGGAGAACACGGTGTGATGGAGGACAGACTGTGGAAAAATTAGGGGAAGCAAACCTCAGTCTTTAGCTCTGATGTAATATTAGACTCTACATTAAGACTTTACATCATGATAACATCCTGTCTGCTCAGAGACAAACGTGTCATTTTAACAACCAGGGTTAGCTTTTCACCATCAAATATCTGTCCAGCTGGTGCATTTTTGTTTTCCTCTTTTCCATTATCTACTTTATGAGTCAAAAATACAATAGGTTGATTTTCTGCAGGGGTAATATTATTTTAAAAAGTGACTGTTTCTTTACATGACTCCTACAAACTTTTGAATTATTCAAGACTTTCTTAAGACCTTTCCAAGGCCTGAACAGAGAAAAATGAATACCTGTTTTTTGTTTTTTTGCAAACTGAAAAAAATGAAAGGCATGAGATTTCTCTGCAGGGAAAGTGTTTGCTATCCTGAGAGCAGCTGTTTTAATCCCCACGTGGATAGAAGTTTGGTTTAACAAGGCAAACACCTCTGACATTCGTTAAGGTCTGAGATGCAGAAAACTAGTCAGAGGTGCAGGCAGGGCTGGACTCAATGAGAGTCCGTGCAGCTGTGCACGGTGGTTAAATTCTTCATCTTAAAAAAAGAAAAACCAAAATTAGGCAAAATAAATCCTTTCAGTCTTAAAAATCATGCAGTCTGTATCAGACTCTTTTTGGACAGCATGTTTGCAGAGTTGAGGTGATGAAGCAGCCGCGCTGCTGTGCGCTCTGCTGTGCGTCTTTTTACGATGTTCCTCCCTGCTCTAAAGAGAGTCCAATGTACCATATTTAACTCATTTATTGCATCAGCTTGCATCCTTTCCTTGCTATAACTATAGAAATATCATGATAAATTAGTTAAAATTTGTAATTTAAACACCTAAGTAAGTAAATATTTAAAGTGAATGTAATTTTTCAAAAATTTTCCTTCTTTTTTCCCAAATGTCCCGCAGGCCAGATGACACCTGCTGGCGGGCCGGACCTAGCCCGCGGACTGCCATTTGGGGATGGCTGCTATAAGGGCTTGAGAAGGTGTGAAGGAATTGATGATGGGACCAGATGTGCCATCAAATAGTGGGAGAAAAGGCCCACGTTGTGTATGTGCAGTATTTGGTTTCTGTATTTATAAATTATATTAAAACAGCCTAAATATTCATGTATTGCAAATGTCAACTGAAAAGCACAACTCTTCAAACATTAATTTACAACTTGAAATGAACGTCTTCCAATCACATATGCTGTGATTTCATTTGTTTCCTGTTGTACCGTTATTGAAAACTGCTTCTATGAAGCCTGTGTTTGTATTTAGCGAGGAGCTGCAGGATCTCATCCTTCATGTCAACACATCTGGTTTATCTCAGTATGTGTGGGATTAAAAATACCTGAACGTGAAGAACAATTACTGTAATTAATAGGGACAGACATCACTTATTTTAAAATGACTTATTCTCAACATACTTAGCAGAAGTCTCCAGGACCTGAAATACTGAAAAACAGTCCTTATTTACTAAGCAAATAAACGATGGATGAAAACAGTGTGCATCATAAAAACATCATTTCTCATCAGTCTGCAGGAGATGATGAGTGCACAAGTGAGAGCGCTGATTTCATCACTGGAAGGTGTGACATCACCCCGATCCATCTCAAAATACCTGCAGGCTGTGTGTCTTTTACAAGCAAACACAGAGTGCTGAGATGTTAAAAGAGATGATTGCTCAATTTAACTAAAGGCATGTTTCCAGCTGATAGAGCCTGTGGGTGGTTGAGGGAGAAGCAGCAACTTATGAGGACACTTTTTACCTGTCAGGGACAGACTGGGAGAGAAATTCAGCCTCAGACTTTGACATGGAGAGGCCCGAATGCCAGGAGGAGACTTTGTGTGTGGAAAATTGTGTTTGTATTTATCTAAGGGGGAATAGATCTGTTGGCATTTTTGATCATTTTTTAAATTATAATTATTTTTTTAAACCAGTGCATATAAAAAGTTAAAAAAAGATAAGATTAAAGGCTCACAATCTGAGAAAAGTGAATTTATCAATTCAAAAAGTTTAAAACATAAAGTTTAACACATTAAAAAATAATGTTTTTAAAGGCAGATATATAAGAAAGAGTCAAAATCATGAGTTTGAAAGGTAAAAATATGAAATACAATTTGTAATCATGAAATTAAAAGTCAAAATATGATTCAAAATTTTAAAATGTGTCTAAAAGGTCAAACTTTGGGATTATGAAGTCACAGTTTTGAGTTGAAAATATGAGATAAAATAAAAAATAATTGGTTAAAAAGGTCAAAATATGATTTAGAATTTAAAATTATTAAAGCTCAACATTTTATATTTTAAGTCAAAATTACGAGTTCAAATGCTCAAAGAACAAAATAAAAAATCAAAATTCTAAGTTTGAGTCCTAATTGTGAGAATTATTCTAATTATTAACACTAACTATTTTTACTCCTTACTTTTTCAGATTTTATGACTTAACAGAGGTATCTTAAATCATTCATAACGATAAGCCTGCAGAAATCTCTACCTCAGTCTACCTCATACTAATGTGCCAGTTATCACAGAAATAAGATATAAACTTGTGGGCCAGATTTAACTGTTCTACAGGCCGGATTTGGCCCCCAGGCCTTGAGTTTGACTGCCCTGCTCTACATGGATAGTCAGAGGGCCCCTGGACCCTCTTAAATCTGGGCTAAGCCCAGCACATTTGACATATCTGGCTCCGCCCCTGCTGCAGGTGTTGTTCAGTGTGAATCCTGTTTGATCGAGGATCTACAGGTGTAGATTTCATCATTTTATTTGATCTTATGGTCTGTTAACCTGACACGCCAGATGGATGTGTCTGGGAAACCTTCAATATTAAGCGTTTGGGAAAGGGCAGAGGCTTTGAAAAACACTTGGAGTGTGATTGGATGAACGTTCTGTCTGTCACATCTTTACAAGCCAATCAGAGCAACAAAACACGTGTTGTAGCCGCGACCAAGGTGTGCGTGCATGGACGAAATTTTGATTTCAGAGGTGGGGGGGACACAACTGGTTTGAGTACGGGGGTATGGTCAATAGGCCTCATTTACATAAAATTATACCTAATTTTTGAGTAAAAATAAGCTATAATAAGCTATAATAAGCTATAATAAGATATAAAAATAAGATTATCATCACTCTAACATTTGTCACAATGCTCAATCTCATGACTAACATATCTTTATTCTTTCAACCTCACCTGTGAGCCTCCAGCCTCTTCTCCTCTACCTCCTCCAGTCTCTCCTCCTCTACCTCCTCCTGTATCTTCTTCTGGATTTCTATTATCTGTCACCTGACAAAAAAATATTGATGGATGACATATGAACAGTGGGACAATTTGGGATGCAACAATCATTGATTTTGATGGTATAGTCTGAAGAAAAAACTCAGTTTCTCAATTATTATGTCTAATTTATTCACAAACAATATGGATGTATAAAATCACATTTATAATCCAAGGTTTTATTTTATTTTTCCCACAAACTTTCATTGTTAGTGTTTTTAAACAGTGGCTGCCTTTCAAAACACAAATAATACATGAAAAAAAAATCAAAAAGTGTATCTCTTTGGCTTTAAATATACGCTTTTTTAAAATCTCTGTGTTGTTGAGGCTCTACAGTAATAATAATAATAATAATAATAATAATAATATTTTATTTGTCAGCTCTTTCAATAAAACTCAAAGACACTTTACAAGAATAAAACAATTGCATAATATGAACATATAAATTGCAATACATACGTTTATCATAAAGTTAAATAATAGAATTTTAAAAAATATAAGTAATACTATTACTACTACTACTCCTAACAATAATAATAATAATAGGAGGGGAGAGAGTCTGAGTTTCTGGTGGATGAGGGGAAGGAGTTTGTGGTGTAACGTGTTCTTCTGAGTAACTTACACTTTGACTTCTAAAGAAGTCTCTTATATCCAGTTTTCTTTTTTCGACATCTTGCCACCTGGCTGCGCCTGATTACCAAACACACATACACACGCACGCACGCACACACACAGACACATATTCAGTGTTAATGTAAACGAAACCTCTGATATCAAAATCCGTCTAGCTGACGTGACCCAGGCAGAACAAATGCCCAACATGTTAACAACTTACAGTGGCAGATGAACGTGGACTCATGGCCAACTAGCTAAACACCGGTGTGCTCATGTGCTATAGTCCAGGAGCTGTTTACAACCAGATGGAGTGACAGCGGGGACGGCCAATCACACGTTAGCAAGAAACGGCAAAGCCAATCGATGAGCTTGTGGGCCAGTGGGCGGTCTAAAGGGAAACAGGCTTCAGCTTGAGTGGCCGTCCCCCCCCGCCCCCCCCCCAAATTACGTCCCTGTGTGCGTGCACAGCTACCGAGGAATAACATGAACCATGGCGACTGTAGACATGTCAGTACTCAACTTTTGTCATTTTTGAAAAGAAAACAACTCACTGCTGTTCTTTGTTCTATTTTTAACAAAGAAATGTTTTCAAGTTCTGATAAAACTGGCGCTTTGGCAGCATCCACGCTAATGTCTTCCTCCATAATTGCACCGGCCTCTTGTCGCTGCTTGTTTACATCATGACTCTGCTGCGCCTGAAAGTACTGCCCCTCGCTAGTGATTGGTCCTGTCACTTTCTGACCGGTTCTTTGCTAGCTTTGCAAAATGGATTCGCCAGTGAGAGACATGGAAACGGGCGTATCCGTCTGCTTTGCAAGGTTAATGATCTGTAGCCTGTCAGTGTAAATCATCTATGAGCTACAGGTGATCCCAGCCTAATATTCAACACCTTGATTGCATGGGGGCTGTGGTAGAGGTGGTTGGTGGTTTCAGGGACCCTCCAAGACATTGTGCCCAGGGGCCTCTGCATTCTTAATCCAGGCCTGTGCATGGATGAATATTTGTTGAATGCATGTTTTTGAATTGTGATAGTGCATGTCTGAATGTGTGTTTGCATGTTATGAATCTTGATTTCTTCAGAGCCATAACTCCCTGTGAGCACAAATATTGGGCAGCCGTGGATGCAAAGTACAAGTACAAAGGCATCATGATGGGGGGAGGGACTCCATTACAATGCTGCTGCTGAATCAGTCTGACGAAGGCTCATCTGTGGGTTTAACAGGTCAGTGTTAATGGACAAAAAATGCCAAGCCATGTGTTACATATTTCCTTTCAAATACAAAGGTGTTTGAAAAGATCAGGGGTGAGTTTCTCTCAAAAAGACAGATTTCGGTGGTGTGTACTGGAAAAAAATCTGGGGGAGAACACTAGAAACGGTAACTGCTGTGCAACTTTGATTCTACTACTGAACTGAGACTCACAAGGAATAGAAACATCCGGGATGTTCTTGACCGAGAAATGAGGGCGTTAGGAAGTAAAGGGAGTGTGTGAGAAACCTAGACATCAAGTTTTTATAAATGACAGGCAGAGGAGGAGCAGAGAGGAGTCAGGAGGAGCAGGGAGGGGAAGACGCATGAGTCACAGTGGATGTAACGGCTGCTCCACGCTCCTCTCCCTGACAGATGAGGGGGAAAAAAGGGAAGCGAAAAGGGCTGACAGAAGAGAGAGGGTTTCTTCTCTTCTTCCTGTTTGTGTCTTTTTTTTCAAACAGCCGCGGCTCTTCACATATACACGCAAAGCATCATGTGTCCACCATCTGCCATCTTTGACAAACAGCTTTGTCTTTTTTCAATCCTTCACGACAAGACAGTCGGATTTCGGTGATCAAAGGAGTCGGATCACAAAGAAATCTTCAGGCAGAATGGACAATTATGCATCCGATTTTTAAAGATTTTTGTTGTTCATTTTTCTTTTATCAAGCAGAAACCTCTGGTGTTGAAAAATAACATCTTTGGGATGTGCAAAAACTGTGGTTCCTTAAATATTCATTCAAGCCAGGCTGCAAAAACAAAAGAATTCTAAATCTCACTCATTAGTTATACAGGAGAAATAAACATGCATACAGCCTGTCACATAAATGCCTTTAGTCTCATTTCTACATTTGTAAAAACTGTTTGGATGGGGATTTTTTAAAGCATTCTTGGTTATTTTAAAGGTATGGTGCCTTGCAGGTGATGTTGCTCTTTAGCAGCTATCTCTGGGACCAAAACAGTACTCCCTTTCAGGGATTCTGTGGATGTTTGGGGTTGGAGTTTTTCCTAATAAAACATTTAACTCTATTTAGAGTCGTGGCTGATGTGACTGACAGGTATAATAATAATAATAATAATAATATAATGACTTTATTTTGATAGAAGGCAAAGCTACAATTTGGCTAAAGCTAAAGCTATAACTTAACTTAGACTGTCTACTGTGTTCATTGCTTTCCTCATGTGGAATAATCCTGGTTGAATGACCACCTAGTTTGGTGTTTTAGCAACCAAGATTCATTCATTTCAGCTGAACTCCAAACTTTGTTTTTAATTTGATTCAGTGTTAGCTGGAGGTGGCATTATTATCATGCTGAAACTTCTCTACAGAGATCAATGGTTGGCACAAAGTCCATGCTTTCTAAAGTCTATGTTTTTTATTATTTTGCAGTGATAATCTTTGGGCTTGGGCCTGTCCGCCCTGGATTTTGTCTCTCAGGCAAAGTTATTGTAGCGCAATATAAAAGTGCTCTGTACGGTCGCAAAGAACAGCACTCAGTATTGATTAAAATAAGTAAATAAGACATAAATTTGAAAACTCAAAATCTGGGGCTTGGTTTAGATTTTCTTCATAAAAAAAAAAAAAAAAATAGTTAAAGTCCCTGTAAAGTGATTTAATTTTTTTTTTTTTTTTTAGGTTAGTTGTATGACAGGTCATTGTGTTATGAATCAGCAGGCCAAATATCAGTTGAATAAAACACCTCTAAGTTTATAAAATTAAGCTCCAAAATCATGAAAAATGAGGCAGTGAAATCTACTCCAGGTGTTGGCATTCTGTTGAATGAGCTGAAGCCACACCCACTCACAAGAAATATGATCCTCTCACATTTAAATAAAAAAAAAAGTTTTTTATCAGAGAGCAGCTGCCTGGCTCTGTGCCAGAGTGTAGAGACAAGCTAGGTATTAAGTTAACTGTTTTCTGGCACAAATCTCTCTGTTAATGATGCTTTAATGACCTGTAGTCCACCATGGCTGATAAATCTGGGAACTTTACCTCATAATGAACAAAAACACAGCATGTAGCTGGCTGTTAACTTTAAATAAAGTTAGTAGCATCAACTAACGGCAGATATTTACCCTGCTCAAATAAAACCAGGCCAGGAAAGAGGTGAACAACTCTCTTACCGTCTAAATCGAAAATTCAGTCACACATAGATCTGAGGGTTTTCAAATGTTTACAACAATCTTATACCAACATATTTAAAACACAATGCTCGGATTTCACTTTACAGTTACTTTAATCTTTGGTTGAAATGCACTAAGGCACAATATTTCCTCCAAAAGTTCTTATTTTCATTCAAAAAGAGTCTGGTTGTTGCTCTTGCTGTTAAGAGAAGATCCTGTTTGCCAAAAACAGACAGAAAGTGTATTTAACATGCAAACTATAAAAAAGTTTTAATTCTTACATTAACCTTCATCTTTTAATAAAAATGAAAACACTCTTAATATTAATATTAAGATTAATATATTATTTATAAATATAATATCATAATATTACACTTGATATTATTGTTCAAGAATTATCTCTGGTTTCAAAATAAGAAGAAAGACATGTATATGAGTTTGATTAGCATGCACAACATGTTGTCAGAAGTTGAACTTTAACGGTTATTCACCTAATCATGAACATCTAGGAGCTGCAGATGGTGTTAAAAATTATTTGTATGGTTGTCAACACTCAGACCTTTTTCAGGGATTGGTTTAATAAATTATAAAAGAATTTCTCAAATGCTCCAGTAAGCTCATGGTTTGAATTCTATCCAAGCAGACAGATATCTTGGGGTCACAAAGAGGTCTGATCAGCTTTTACAAGTCCTTCAATAAACAGTTTGACTGGCTTCAGCAGGCTGTGATAGTCAGCAGGTCAGAGGGTGAACAGGAGCATCTGGATTACCTAAAAGGACAAAGGACAAAATGGGACTTCTTCATTTTACCCTCAGTTTGTCATGCAACTTAAAAAATGCTTTTATCACTAAAGTGAACTGTTTTTGTGCTGTGCAAAATTTCTGTTTCTGCAATATGCAATTAAGCATATACGTGGACCCTAACCTGCAACAGTGATTTGGTGTATAACTTAAAAATATTCAGTCTTTATGCTGGAGCAACTCAGCTCTGTAAGTCTACATATAGGCATTTTTACCATTCGACAAAGTAAAGGCAGCTGCCCAGAGTCTGAATATGCAGTTACTACATTGTAGGTGTGCATCAAAAATTTGAAATAAATATAGTTTTATGGGTAAAAGACAGGAGCCAACAGTGAATATAATCGTGAGTACCCAACAGCAAGGTCTAGGTCATGTATGGGAGCATGCTGGTTTAACACTTCGCCCCATCAGCCTTGTTCCTGTACTGCTCTGGCCTCCTGCTGGCCATCCTCCAGGCCTGTAGTAGTGTGAGTCTGAATAGTAGCTGGTGGAGAGATTAAGTCAGGTGTAGCTTTAGAATAGTAGCAGTTTTATCAGAATGGTCCACATTTCTTCATTAAAACAAGAGCAAAGAGCCACACAGAAAGCTGTTAATGACAGAGAAGATGTTTTTACTCTTCTGCTGTCCTGCTTCAGCATGAGTTTGCAATCATTAGGGGAAGTTGAGTTGTATTGTAAGCCAGTAGCCATCAGCTTAAATGTAGCTGTAGAAAAGCAGCAGCTGATTAGGACTTCAACCCCATTTCTCAGAGACACACCAAGAGCTTCTTTTTGCAGAGAAGATGTGTTTGCACATCTCCGGCATGAATTTTAGTCACAGACAAGCTCTGCTGTTCTGTACAGCAATGCTAGCCTGTAGCTAAGGTTAGCTTAAGAGCTGCTACTTCATTTGGTCTTACCACTGATTGGTATTGTATTGGAGGTTTACCTGATGAACGTGAGATACATTCATACATTGGTTATATCAGGTTACTCCAGCTCTGCCCTGTTGTCAAAGTAGAGTCGATAAAAATTGAAGGCTTCAAAATAAAAGCTCAACGGATGTCTTCACAATGAATAATTCTGTGTTTTAACCTAGAGCCTTTAAAAGGGACAGTCTTTTAACTAATTTAGTCTATATCTGATTAGTTCACAAACTAGCTATAAGCATACAGAGACCCAAGACAAAGTGAAACCTTAACTTAGCTAAATTCTTATATGGTCATATTTGTTATGGACTTATAAATTAGTCTGCTGAACTTTTAACAGATGTTAAATGAGGCATCTATGTGGCCCAAGAGATTAAAGTCAAACCCTGGTTGACCTGTTCCTGCTGATGGGGAGAAAAGTGTCGGGATCTGTGGTTTAGCTAATGTTAGACAAATTTTATTCTAATCAGACTCTCAAAATCTGCAGCAGTGAACTCTTTGTAGATTGTAGATTATGGAGGCATTCAGAGTTCAGATAGGCTGACCTGAGTGCTTGTTGACTGTCACATATTTTAGGTTTTCTGAAGTATCAGGGAGTAACTAACAGGCAGATAAGTGAGAGGCTCAGACACTGACTCAGCTTTATGGACCATCACAGCTGATTATCTCTCTTTGCTTAGCACATTTCTCACATTTGTAAAAACATCAATTTAAAGGAGAAATCTGTGAATGTAATGCTTCAAAAACATCAGGAGGCAGCTGTCTCTTCTGTTCACACGGTAGATAAAAACAGATATAACCTGCAGAACAGGCACCTGGAGTTACTGATATCTGGGCTAGCCTACACAAAGGCTAGAAGAAGCTCTATAGAGTATCATAATTAAAGCTAAAAAGCATTATTAGACCGTGGGTCTCCTTTAATTATGAAGTAAAAATGGTTTGAGATTAAATCTGTAACTCTTCTACAATCTGAAGAATGAAAAGATGGTTAAGTCCTCTTACTACACCTTAAAAGTTCTCCACTAAGACTTCTTTTACTTTGTGTGTTCATGAGTTTTGAATAGCAGCTTCACATGTGTGTTTACTGACATCATTCCAATAAATCTACTGGACTGAAGACAGTAGTTTCTTACTGTCAGGATTTATTTTACATTCGGGCATTTTATAATTTGAAAATAAAAAGATGATAAATAATAGCAGACATTTTAAAGTAATTATTTACTTTTTCTCTTGAGTAGGGCAGATGTGTCCACCTTACTCACCTCTGACCACATCAGAACAGTGAAACACCATTAGATGTGTCTTTTCCACTGCTGTGCTCTCAGCGGAGACTTCTCTCAGTGATCTGTAGTGTGATTCTCTAACTGTATTTCGTCTCTTTTTGTATCATCCTGTTGTGAGTCCTCTTGGTGTTCAGGGATGTTTCTGTGAGCCTTTATTTCCCCCATGTGGGGTTGAAATTCTCTGCTTTAGTGTGAAGGATCAGGAATGATCTTTGAGTGATTTAAACTTCACTGACCACTGACCTTCACTGACTGCTCTTCATGCACATGTGTGATGATGAGATCTGCTGTTCTGTGTTAAGCTGCTGAGAACAACAGAGGATTTAAAGGGGACATATTGTCCAAATATCACTTTTTCAGGCTTTTCTTTAAAAAAAAAATGTGCCCCTGGCCTGTCCACAATTCAAATAGCATAAATAAAACAAGATAAAATGTACACTTTAGTTCCAAAAGGACCCTTGTAAAAGATGATGCAAAGACAAGGAGCCAATGCTCTCCTGTTGAAAGGGGTCAGGATTCATGTTGGATCAGGGTTTCAAAGTAGATGAGGTTGCAAGAAAATTTCTTTTCAGGCCAAAACCTGGCTGAATTCATGTAGTCTGTGGTCCTTAGGGTGGAGGAGGATAAAACTAAGCATAACATACCACAAACTAAGGAAAAACCCAGCAAGGGTTGGTACGTCGCGTCCCGCCCCACGGTCGAGGTCGCCCCATTGTAGATGTCTGTAACGGATGAGCCCAAAGTGCTCCACCATGGAGGTCTGCTGCCAGATAACTCTGACGGGGGGGGGGGGTTAAAGGGTGTTAATACAATAGAGCTCTAACACATCATTTTAGAGAGTAGGTAATGTAGTAACAGCAACAACACAGTAATCTAACAGTGACATTTAAAGTAACGCTACCCATCACTGCCTGTGGTGTCCTCCATGAAAAGGCACATCCTGTTACAGATATAGAAATTAAGAATTTATCAGTCTTCAAAAACTTTAGGAAATATTCTAAATACTCTAAAACCTCATTTAAGAAATATCTGACATAAGAATAGTCACTTACTGAATCACTGTAGATATTTCAGTGCAGAAATCCACATAATGTGTCTTAAAACCAGAGCATTAAGAATCTGTTCAGTGATTTTGAAGAATGAGGTGAATAAAGAAAAACACTCAGCTGTAAGTTGAGCCTACATTTAAGTACTCTAGAACTCCAGGATGAGGCGGAGGGATACACACTGCGAAAAGTCCAAATGATTTTGTTCTCCTTTATCGTCACTCATGGAAAAGTAGCTGTCCCAAAATCAGCATGATTATCTTACAGTGTGGTTCACTTTTATATTTGTTTTTCTACCAAGAAGGAAATTCTTGATCTACTTGAATGATGTTTTAATAATTTTTATTAGCTATCTTAAAAAGTTCAAACTACTTTAAAATCTGTTTTACTCCCTACTGTGATTTTACAAACCATGCTTCCTACAGGCTGTTAGAAGCAGAACTTCCTGATGGGAAAACAAGCTCTGACATTAAACTGGTGGTTTTTGGTCATCGGAGAGAAACCACAAAATCTGTCAGAGTCAGCAGGAGCAGATTCCTTCCCTCCCTCTCCATGTTTAATAAGACCAGATCTGATTGGTGGAAGCCATTCTACCATCAGCTGCAGAGGGAGAGTCGGTGATGATGGCAGCCATATTTGTGGCTTGTGGAGAAGAAATGTGTAGGATTAATAAAGGAGCTGCTTGTCATTCTGTCAAACCACGGCGGCCATGTTTGTTTCTGTTCTTCTCTTTGTTCTCTGCTGCATTGTTCCAATTTCATCTCACCACTTTAAGACATGTGGAGCTGTTTTATCATCATTAAATGAAGTTTATGTCTTTCTGAGGACTTTTTACTGACACATAATGAAACTATAAATATTAAAACACCCACAAAGAATGAGATCAACACAAACAAGATTTACGGATGACGCCTTTGATGGAACTCTAACTGTTTCAGCGTCAGAGTCATCCATCAAAACCAGCAATAAAACAAATCAAACACAAGAACAACACACACGCTGTAAACAGATCTCTATGAAATACCGCATCACATAATATCAGAGACAAAATGCTCCCAGTTTTTGTGATCAATGGCACGTCTTGTTCATCATTTAAAAAAACGTGGTGGTCAAATTTGCAATTTATCTTCATGTCTTTGTTTTTCTGCATCTGTCTGGTGATGTAAATGTGCATTATTCTGAAAAGGTGAAAATTTTAAAAGCCAGTCATAAATCTCCACACTGTGTAAAACTCTGGCTGCCAATTTCCAAGCTCTTTTTGCCCTCCAGCCCCCAAAACCAGTCAAGACTGAACCTGGACACTGAAACTTAACTTTCATTTTTGTTCTTTATACTGGGATTTATTTTCGAAGCTTAATTTTATTTCCAAGGGATTTATTCAAATCACGTATTTATCACCTTTTTGTTTAAACAACTTTAATATGTTTCTCATACAAGAAATCATGTATGTTCTTTTTTTTTTACCTTTATTTGAAAGGAAAACTGGAGGTAATGGAAAAATTGAGAGAGTGGGAGCTGACATGCATCAAAGTGGTTGCAGGTTTGAAGGTCAAACCTGCAACTAGTGCAATGAGGACTGTAGTATCCATACACGGGACACCTACCCATCCTGCTGGGCTAAAGTGCCCCTTTATCATTTTTATTGTTGTTGATGTCTGTGTTGTTAAACAGAGCTCTGCTCACCAAAGTGGAAAAGATGCTTAATAACTTCTTATAAAAAACAAACTAAACTAAGCACAAAAAGTAAGGACATTTGTGTTTGGTAGATTATTTCTTTGTTGTAACAATGCTTCTTGGTGATAAATCTTATACCATTGGAAAGCCTGTTTGTTACCCTTCACCCCACACCCTAAATGATGCCACATTTGTAAGGAACATGCATTTGTGGGATGAGCAGCAGAGCTGAGTATGAGGGCTGCAGCAATGAAAAATGTGCCAAATTTTCTCTGCCAATGCCAAACAGCTTATTCTGCCATTGACTCTTGTTTGGTGTTTGGTGGATTGGATGATTGAATTTTGAAGAAAGAAGGCATATTGGCAATTTGAGAATGTATTCATTTAACAAACAGGAGCCTCAGTAGCATGTGGAAGAACCATACACAGCTACAACAGCCTGGCACCTCCTCCTCATGCTGATCACCATCCTGGTCACAGGCTGGCTGAGTTGCACCAAATGTTGTCTTAAAAATCCCACATCAATCTAGAATTCCAGTTTTGCACACCTTGTTTTGTTTCTACTCTGTTATTACTATACTAAAAAAAAAAAACTTAACCTTTCCCTCTCTCATCAACAGGTGCTTTTAGCATTGTTACTGATTTATGAGCACAATTTCCCTCTGCAGATGTGGTATATCTGGAACAACAATAATATTTCATATAAAAACATCCTTGTTTGAAGGTTAATGGTTTAAATTATGGTTTGATGTAAGTGATTCAGTATAGAAGAGTTACTGTAAAACTATTGAGTGTTTCTGGCCAGTTATAATATTCTAGTTATGCTAAAAGATTTTAGCATTCTTATGCTGTTCCATCTGGTTTGTTTATATTATTTAGGAATATTGACCACTCTGTCAACGTCCACTTCTGACCCAGTATAATCTTCATTAGGTTAAATTTACTTTTCCGCCAATATAGCATTGAACTCCAAAATAAGAGCCTTGTTTCAGGACGGTGTGGTTTCTACTTTTACAGCAACTTTCATTGGAGTAAACATCATCACACACTGGATCTGCGATTTTTGGATAGCTTTTTTTTTTTTTTTCCGGATCCGTAATAATTAAAAAAAAAACATCACACACTCAAACCTTGCACACGTTTTATTTGCCTTCACTGCAATAGTTCATATAATGTGGCAAATTGTTTTGAACTACAAGCCTGTGGCTCTATCACTCCTTTAAAATTCTATGGATCCATCCTGACAGAGAGCTTCATACAGATGCAGAAATTTGCATATCATTGAACCTGTCCTGAAAAGAATTAGATGATGGTCGAGTGGTTTAGGGCGCTACCCATGTAAGCAGGCGGCCCGGGTTCAAATCCAGTCTGTGGCCCTTTACGGCATGTCTCACTCCACTCTCTTCCCTGTTTCTGTGTGTATCCACTGTTCTTCCTCTATCTAGTAAAGGCATGAAAAGGCCAATAAAGAAAAAGTTACTTTTAAAACAAAGCAGATAGATAAGCTTAAAAAAGTGCAGCTGTCTCCCAGTATTCTCTGTATAAAACCTTTCCTGCCGTCTCAAACTGACCTTTAACACCCAAAGTAAAAATGACAACCGCACAGTGATCATAATTTTGTTTATTTATTTTTCTTTACAAAATAATTACATAAAAAAGCCAAATTAAACTGGGTTTTAGATTCCTAAAATAATAAATGAAAGAATAATGGAAATGTTCAAAAATGTTCTTGTGATTGCTTATCCGCTGAAAAGTCCTCCTGGTTGACTTAAAACTTGGAAATACCTCTTCTACAGACTAAAATGCTGAAGTTAATAATAATTTTATGTACTACATTGTTTCAATTGAATGGAATTTCAGAATATGTCGGTGCATTTTCTTTGGTGTACAAACAAAAGCCAGTTTCTGTTCTGTGACAGCTCCTTAAATCTGCCTCCTGTAGTCCTGAAAAACTACGTGTAGAGCGATCTTTGTCATTCATTGTGCTCCTCTTCTTTGAAGACAAAAACACAACAGCTCTGAGCACCAGACTGACATGTCACATCCTGTCACAGAGACCATCCTGTCCAGTCATGCGGCTCGAGTGCATGCGTTTGTGCGTTTCCATTGATGTCATCCAGTTGTAAAGGTTAGACAGTCTCCAGACTTCTCACACTCTCAGTGTGTAAAAGCAGGCTGTGTATAAATGTGAATGTTTGCAGTTTTATCCGTTCTGTTTGCTGTTCATTAACTCCCTGCTGGCCCCTGACCCGGTCAGTGCATCTGCAGAGGTTAAAGGTCAACTCTTAAACCATTTATACTGTCTCTGAACAAGGATCAGCTTCAGCCTGGCCTTTTTGGTAAAAGTTCAAACAGGTTCAAGTGAAGACTTCCTCATTTTATTATGAGTTATAGAGCTGATTCTCAGATTTGGAAAAGCCAAACCTTTCACCTCAATCCTGAAACCAAGTCTTTGACATTAAATTAATTTATTTAACATTAAATATGTCAGATGTAGAAGATGGGGGCTGGCATAGTGGTGCTCAGAGTGGAACATTTTACTCTTTACTCTGATGTAAATCAGAATTGCGTTTATTGCCAAGTACATTTTCATATACAAGGAATTTGACTTGCTGTGTAGTGAAAAAAAAAGTAATAAAGAGTGAAATTGTTAAAATGGCTATTAAAAGATAAATAAAAATGTAAAATATTAAGGAAATAAATAGATTGTTATATACACAGATATTTATAAATTTAAATAAAATAGCAAAATAAAAAATACAATATAAACATCACAAATGTGCAAAAATGACAAACTGCTAGTGATTGGCAATCTGGCACTTTGTGGTGAACCAGCTCATCTGGCTCAACTCAGCAAGAAGATGCTGGTTCTTTCCACATTCAAATGGTACACTATTATTTTACTGCAATTATGCTTCTTTTTTTTTAATCAGTGAAAATATATCCAAAATATACTCTCTACTGAAAATACATTGTGAGTCAGATGACAGCCGCTCACTGGCTGGGCTGTATGAAGCACCTGATATAAAACAATGATACACTATCAAGCTCGTGTTCCTAATGCTTAGTGTTCCTGTGTGGAGCAGCGTGGGGAAAAGATCATCCCTGCTAATCAATCAAACAACACACATAAACTATGACTATAATAACTAGAAAAGCACTCAGAGAGCGCAGACCTCTGCCATTAGCCCTATCTCCCAATAGTAAAGAATCCTTTAAAAAACACCTGGGTCCAGACAGTGATCCGGATAGCTCCCAAAATCTATTAACTTCTTCTTTATGCCATTTCTGACATTTCCTGAAAATTTCATTAAAATAACTTTTTGAGTTATGTTGCTAACAAACAAGCTAACAAACCAACAAACGCTGCCGATCACATAACCTCCTTAGCGGAGGTATAAATGAAGAAAAAATATTAATGATATAAAACGGCTCTCAAACTGGATCCGAAACTGATCATTCACTTAAAAGAGCTGGCTCTTTTTACGGATTCGTCTGTGAATAACACATCACTAGAAACTGTACAGATGTGCAGGTTGAATAGCTTCTTCTTCTAAAGGTGTATAACACACACGGTGTGCTGTTATGAACAGTAGAGATAAAGTCCAGTGAGTGTTAATGTAATTCAAAAGTCTGAATAAACATGTGTTAGTCTGTCTGCTGATTCTGGATTCAGTCAGAGTCTTTAGGGCAGTGGTTCTCAAACTTGGAGTCGAGATCCCCTTGGGGGTTGCGTGACACTGAGAGGGGGTCATCAGAAGCCCTAAAAACTAAGAATATTTTCTAGACAACACTGTTGCCACTTTACACCAATTTTACCAAATGGTAACCCTTTGTCATCACTTTTTAACACCAATGTAAGCACATTTTTGCCACTTAAAACCCATTTTTGTCTATTTTAAACCCTTTTCTGCCTGTTTTTGCCACTTCTAAACCAATTTTTGCCACTTTCTGCCCATGGTTGCCTCTGTTGACCCATTATTGCCTCTATGAGCCCCTTTTTATATCCCTTTTGTGCTCATTTTAACCACAATTAGTTTTAGTTTCCACCTAATTTCCACCACTTTTTTGCACTAATAAGCCGTTTCAGTCACTTTTTAAACCACTTTTACCACTTTTTGTGCCCATTTTGCCACTTAATCAGTTTTTGGTTATTATTTTGCCACTTTTATCTAATTTTGCCACTTTTAACCCATTTGTGTTCTTTTAAATTCCAATTTCACCACCTTTTCACCATTTTTGCAATTATTAACCAATTTTAGCAATTTTAAACCCATTTAAATTATGCTTTTAACAAAAGTTTTTTTCATCTTAAGAAGGCTAAATGAATAAATAAAGATATTTGTTTCTTTGATAAGAGTGGTTATTATTCAGGTCAAATAAAATAGGGTTTTCACAGCTTAATTTCACAATGGACCATGGTTATGCTGACCTCCATGGGCCAAACTTCATGCTTCAGAGTCCTGGAGGTGAACAGGTCATGGAGAGAAGGCAGTTTGCAGCCAGTCACCCTCCTTGCAGAGCAGATGATATGCTGCAGCCTGTTTCTGTCTCTCGCCGTGGCTGCAGCTTTCCAGACTGTGATGGAGGAAGTGAAGATGAATGATGGTGGTGTAGAAGTGCACAATCACTGTCAGAAGAAGTTCTACATGGAAATGATTGATTACAGCTGGCTATCACGATCCAGAAAGCCTCAAACTCTGACTGCTGGCAAAGAAAAGGAGCACTGAGGAGTTTCCAGCCCTCCCAGTCAGTGCCAGTGGTAGCACTGAAGTCACCAAGAACGGCCAAGGCATCACCCCTGGGGACCAAATCAAGGGTTCTCCTTAATTCCATATGACAATGTAGCATTATAATCTGGTTTGAATACAAATGCCAGAAGTGACTGCAAGAACCATCTCAAATTTTGACATACCCTGCCTGTGCCAGAGAGCAGCCCAACCCAAACACTGGTAAAACATGTAAAGCACCCAGTTAACTTCAAAACGCAACACAATGCAAATGAAAACATGTTGTGACTTTATGCAGATGTTCTTGTTGGAATAAGTGAAGAAGTCATCTGCACTTCCATTATTATAATGACGGAAAAAGATCATTATGATGTCCTGAAACTCACAGAAAGAGTGAACAACTAAAAAGAGTAGCTGCCATTAACCCTCTAGTATTGCCTTTATTCACTAATTGTCCTCTTTTATTTTAAATAGAATAAAAAGCAGTTAAATTATCCTGAAAATCATTTTTGGATGTTTTCTTCCTCTCATGCCTTCCCTGAATTATGCCTAGTTAACATGTAGGCCCTGCTGATCAATCCCTGCATTGTAAAGTGTATCTCAGGTGTCACATCTTGACCAAAGCCTCCTACCTGTTCTGTAAACATGTCATCTTGTTTAGACGTGCAGGCTGTATATTAGCATTAGATGTATGTGCTTAAATGCACACACATGTATACCACCTTTAACCCGATATCCAGCACCATCACACCCCTCAGTGACAACGGATGGTCCCCAGTGTTTATAGACTCAACGTTTTACAGGTTGAATCATCCACAGCTGCTCCTCCCAGTTCTTCCCTGGAAATTTGCTTCCCCTAACTCTCTCAGCATGACTCGGAAACCAAAAACCTGTTTTAAAAAACACACGGACTTCTGCTGAACCAGTAAAGACAGAGTGACCTAGGTAAAGAAGACAGTCAGTCCACAACATTTTATATTTACAGACAAATATTTACTTGTTAGACATTGAATTTATGCAGCATATATAAATGGAAAAAATAGCATCTGGTGTGGATAGAATTTCACAGCTTACATGAACATGCATAACCTGATACACCAGATCCACTGTTTCTCACTTCCATTGCATGAATACACTTTACCTTCATGTGGGCTCAAAATTCCCATAGAAAGCGTTTGGGGAGGGCATAAAGTGGACATACTGCTGCACTTCAACAGATCCACTCACATTGTTAGAAGTTATTTTACTGACACAAAGAAATGTTTGTAATGTGACGCTTGAACAACAGTTATTTAAAATACTACTGTACTTTTACTCTGCTCTGCATAAACCCAATGACTTTTTTTCTCTGGCTCTACTTTGTTGTTTGTGAGCGCAACATAAACAAGTGCATGCATTGTTGGCCTTGCCTTCTGATAACTTATTAGCCCGCTGTTTGCCCCTGCTAGCCGCTGGCCTGGTTTGGCAGCTATAAGCTCATTATAATGTTGGATCTATAGACGCTGTGATTAGACTCTAACACAATGGCCTTTTCTTTGGCAGCTATGCCATCTGTCTACCTTCACAGCAGCTTACACCACTGTAAGAGTTGCTACTCCTGAAACCCGAAGGTAATGCTGCTCCACGGGAATGTAAGTGGTACATTTATATGAAACACTTTATTTTGGAATGTTAAGTTTAATTTCACCAGCTTGATTTCTGCCAGAATCCAGAAAGCCTGTAAATAGAACCTGTCTGACAAAGTGAAGTAGGCTAAAATCTGAGAAAGCACATCATGGCACCATCTAAAGAAAATCTAGAATAGATGAGTAACAAAGTCACTGGCATCTGTCAGTCTGGAAAGGGTTACAAAGACATTTCTTTGAGACCCTGGCGAACCACGGTGAGAGCCATTATCCACAAATGGAAAAACCTGACACAGAGGTAAACCTTCTCAGGAATTGCCGGCCCAGTAAAATGACACTAATGCCCTACTCACACAAGACTAGAATAACCTAGGAACCTCTGGTAATTTGTAATAATCTCACAGGATGTCTGTGTTTTCAATCCCGTATGAATCGACCACGTCTGTAATTTGCAGAGTAAAAAATTCCAGGCCAAATTACCGACCTTTTATCAGCACACGCAGAGGTTCATGGGTAATTCTAATCCCGTACGAATCTGCATCTCTGTCATTTAGGGGTGTAAATGTTTTTGATGGCCTGTTCAGCTTTTCTGCTTTTTTTTCTGATTGTAAAAAAAGAGGCTGTGCAGGACGTTGTTGGCAAAGTTTGGACACCTATAGGTTATAAATAGTGCTCTTTCAGTTAATTTCAGCACATGAGTAAGTATCGCTTCATTTTACTTATTTATTTAAACTCTAGTTTCCAAATGTGCTTCGGCTCGTCCTCTCACCAGTGCCCGATCTGACATCAGTATTATTTAGCGATGCATTACATGCCTAATAAAAATTATGATTTGAAATGTCTCGCTCAGCTACAGTAAACCAATGACTCACACATAAATCAGGTTTTGGCCAGTAAAAACTTACATAATCTGTCACTCATAACGCATCTGTTACTTTGTTCAGAATGCATTTGGTGTTCAGGTCCCAAACCAACTTTACTGAGAAAATATGATGACAGCTATCTGGAGTTTGGTTTTACTGAGAACAGGGATGGAAGACCAAAATGTTTAGTGGGTCTTCATGTGTTTGCAAATGAAGCCATGAAGCCTGCCAAGCTAAAGCGTCATCTGGTAACAAAGCATGCAGAGTTTAAAGACAAAATAAAAGATTTTTGTTCAGATGAAATGGTGAGGAATACATCTGCCAGAAAATACGAATGGTGAACCTGACCACAACTTTAGAAACGGCACAGAGGGCTTCTTATTTGGCTGCTCAAAGGATCACAAAAAGTGAGAAGCCACGCTCGATTGGACAAGAGCTTTTAGGTTGAAGCATTTAAAACAGCAACTAGGAGTAAAAATGGCAGTTACCATATGTTCAGTCAGAGTGAGGGTTATGTGGGGGTCCTTAGAAAATGTTTTCTGCCCTAAAAGTTGAAGAGCAACTGCTCTAAAGACCCTCAGGCTGCACTTGAGTCAGGTAAGATATAACTAACAAGAGACTTATAGTTATGATGCAAGAAAATGATCTGAAGCACACCAGCAAGTCCACCTCTAAAAGGCTTTAAAAAAATAAAATGAAGGTTTTGGACTGGCCTAGTCAAAGTCTAGACTTAAATCAGATTAAGATGCTGTGACAAGAACTCAGACTGTTCATGCTCAAAAACCGTCCAATATGGCCGAATTAAAACAATTCTGCAAAGAAAAGTTGGACAAAATTTCTTTACAGCTGTTTAGAAGACTCAGCCAGTTTTTGCAAATGCTTGCTTCAAGTTGTTGTCACCAAGGGTGGAACAACCAGTTACTGGGATTAGGGGGCAATTTCTTTTTTACATAGGGCCAGGCAGGATTGGACTTTTCCTCAATAAATTAAACCACAATTCAAAAACTAATGTCAAGATTTGTTTAATGATCTGAAACATTTATGTTTTCTTTTTTAGTCATAGTTGATTTAACACTAGATACTCCATGTTCTGACAGCAGTCTAGCTGGCTGTGCTCTCAGTCTGCAAGTGCATCTTCCCCTTACGCCAGAATCTGGGGAATTGTCTGTTCTGTTCACTCACATTCTCTTAGCAGATTGTCAGCTGTGAATCTGATTCTGTCTTCAGTAGTAAACAGAGATAAGGGGTCCAATAGAGCAGTGGCATTTTTAACAGAATAGAGGCACGTCTTTGTCGTTTTGTCATAACCAGCAGCTGTGCCCACACCATCCCATAGCAGAGATAACTGCTTTTTTTGTACTACTTTGTGAGTTTTCTTCATTCAGCTATATTTGGAATGGTAGTTAATAACAAAGTGCTGTGTAGCAACATAAAACACTATTCAGTGTTTTTCACTCCTTATCCATACATCTTACCTGAATGCTTTTGTAAACCATGAGCGTAGCTTAGAAAACCTCAGTACTCTTTTGTTCTCTGTTTTTGTTCAGTTGAGGATCTTTGCCAGACTCATTGTTTTGTTTTTAAATTTCCCAGAGTCGGCATGCTTCTCGACATGAACCTGAAAACAGTTTAGAGTATAACAGACCAATTAACAAACTTTTTTGACAGTCACAGGAGAGAGAAACAAAGCAAACAAAAGACATGTCACAAAGATCTCACCCCCCTTCACATTTCACCCTCACTCTGCAGCCAACAACAATATCACATCTGCAGCTTTATGTTGGTTCTGCCAACACACGCTCCTTTTTTATTGCATTTTTCCTGTAAGATGGCTGAGATACGACCTATTCTCATATATCCTGATAAGTTCTCACATACCGTGGTAGATTCTTGGATCGAGGAGTGATTTATAACTGCTCGGAGCTGAATGTGCTCTTGCCTGAACAGAGTCAAAGGAAAAATGACAGAAATACAGAAAAAAATGTCAGAGGGAGGCAGTGATCGCTCAGGGACTCGTTTTATTAGCTTATAAACTAAGCACAAACAGTAAGGACATGTGTGTTTGGTAAAATGTTTCTTTGTTATGATAGTCTTTCTTGGCAATAAATCCAGCAGTGGGAAACTGTTTATTTCCCTTTTCAGTGGTGCCACATTTGTAAAGGAACATGCATTTGTGGGATGAGCAGCAGAGCTGAGTATGTGGGTTGGTCCATGAAAAATTTGCCAAATCTTCTCTGCTAGCTTATTCTGCCATTGACTCTTGTTTGTTGGATTGGATGATTGAAGTCTGAAGAAACAAGACATACTGAGCATTTAACAATTTATTCATTTAACATCAGGAGCCTCAGAAGCATGTGGAAGAACCATACACAGCTACAACAGCCTGGCTCCTCCTCCTCATGCTGGTCACCATCCTGGTCACACACTGCTGTGGGATGGCATCCCATTCTTCAACCAGCATAGTCACAAGGCAGTTAGTGTGGATGTGTTGGTCACTCTGCAATGAAGAGTACACCCAGGCTGATGTTCAATGGGGTTGAGTTCAGTAGTGATGGGTCGTTCATCAACGAGCCAGTTCAAAAGAGCTGGATCCCGTTTGAGAACCATTTTATATTATTTATTAACGTTTTTATTATATTATTATATGTGTTGCAATCTGATCTGGATCACTGCAAAAGCTGGAATTCCCATCACTGGAGGTCAGGACTGCTGGCAGGCCATTCCATCCTCTCCACTCCCAAATTCTGGAGGTGGTCTCTGATAAACCCCGCTCTGTGGGGGCGAGCATTGTTATCTTGGAGGACAGAGTTCAGTCACAGACTGTGGAGAAATTGGATTGCCACTGCTTGCTGAGTCTCATATCGATGTCTCTCTGAATTTAGATTGCCTCCAATGATGACGATCAGGCACCTGATTATCAGCACCTGGGAGTGCCAAAAGCTTAAAACAAGAGTTGATAGCAACAGCAGAATAAGCTGTTTAGCAGAGAACAACCCACGTACTCAGCTCTGCTGCTCATCCCACAAATGCATGTTCCTTACAAAAGTGGCTCCATTTCAAAAGGAAATAAACAGGCTTTCTAACAGAATAAGATTTATTAACAACAAACATTGTTACAACAAAGATATAACTTAGTTTTTGTGCTAAGTTTATCCTTTTTTTTTTTTTTTTTGGACAATCTTTCAGGCAACGAGGATTCCTGTAGGAACATCATGTATTTTACCTTTTGGATCTCTCAGAATAATAATAATAAAAAAATTGTGTTAAAATTATAGTAAATCAATAAAATTATCATCAAGGGAACTTCACTTGTGTAACAAGTCTAGGTTAAAACCTAGTTCATGGCTGACTGCAGCTCTCTGGGATGCCTGTTGAAATGCTGACTGGCAGAGTGATTTTACATTATTGTTATTTTTTGTGAGCCAAATTTATTGTGGCTACTTAACAAAGCTACATGCTGTCCTCTCTTTCTCTGTCTCTCCTCTTAATAAAGCTCTTCTCTGTGTACATATGAAACACTACAGAGACATGAATTCACTGATGGAGACAGTGTCACTGGAGATTAAATGTTTTTTGCCAGATATAAGTCTCTAATGGTAATAAGTTTATATTAACAATAACACACTTACTGTTCATGAACGGTTTATTCTAAAATAAAATAAAACCTGCAGCAGATTTCATGAACATTCCTAATTCTCTTCAGACAGGTGTGTAAGCGTCTTTATACACTACATGCCAAAAGTATTCACTCATTCATCCAAATAATTGAAATCAGGTGTTCCAGTCACTTCCATGACCGCAGGTCTATACAATCAAGCCCCTAGGCATTTTTTAGGCATTTTTATTTATTTATTTATTTATTTTGGTAATATGTATTGTTTGTTTGTTCTGTAATTTTGTTTATGTTATCTATGTTGTATCTGTGTTTTTGGGACCCCCTCAAAAATGAGATGCATGAGATCTCTAGGGGTTATCCTTGAAGAAATTCAAATTCAAACAGATAAAAACCTGAAGTCTACACTACAGACATGATAGCGTATGTTTCAGGGTAGGTGTGTGCGTGAGTTTGGAGTTTGTGTGTCATTGTTATGCAGCATGAAGGATGAGCAGACAAGGATGAGAGGAGAGCTGCCAACACTGCTGCGTAAAAGACGCACGAACGGTCAAAGAGAAAGGGATGATGGAGGAAGAGTGACAGGGGGACAGGAGCTCAAGATGGAAAACTAAAAACCGAAGGTTGTGCAGGAGTCTTAAATCACGAGTCCGAATCAAGTACAAGAACAGCTGCCAGTTTGGAGCAAACAGCAGCGGTCATACTGCGACATCCAAGCTAACAGATAACGCCGGACAATATGGACAAGCCCACCGCCATGATCGAAAACATCTTTCCCAACATGAAAAGCTTGTAGGGGTTGTTTTATTCTTTGTCATACAGAAATATGGCCCAGTTCTGGTTAAACAGAGGCCATGCTAAAGCTATATCTGAGTAAGACAAAAGGATAAGCAATAATTTTAAAATTAGCAATATTAAGTTAAAAGTACTTCATGAAAGTAGCTGAATCTAGTAAATAAAATTTAAAAATATTTCTTTAATCCTGATGTTATTACAAAGAGCTTAGATTGAGAAAATGTAGAATTAGTCTCTAAGGACAAGTGGAGAAAAAAATTAGACGAAGCAGAAAATTCACCAGTAGTTCCTCAAATTTAAATTGGAAAAACTGAAACAAGATCAGTTTATTCATCTTTATCTGTGACTCAGCACTAACAGTTCTTCCTGCTCTTGTGAAAAAACTTAATAGCACTTCAAGGGATTAAATGGAGTCTGACCTGTCTGATAAAAGCTGATGAATGAGAGCAGATCAGATCAGAAAATATACATTTCATAGCACAAATACAAAGAGTTTGGTTGTGTGAGTATGCAGCAGTGTTTTTATTAAATGACAACTCAGAGAAGTGTTTGATCAGCTAAACTGTGACTCCTCAGTTTGACTCATAACTCTTGTTAAATTTGACACTCACAGCAGAACAAACGATGATGATATATGACATGTTCATCAGCGATTAAAGATGTGTTATTCTAGTGTTCTTTATAAAGAAACTATTCATGTGTTTTTATGACAGCAGATGATTTAAGAGCAAAGTCATTATTGTTTTATGAGTTCTCTCTGAACACAGATGGGGAATTATTCTTTATTTTAAAGGGAGCTGTCATTTTTGCTGCTGTCTCTGTCTGTTTAGAACAAATATCCTTAGATTCATTGAAAGTACTCTTCAAAAACCTCCCATGAGGTTCTTTTTTAAATCTCCTTTCACCAGGATTTCAGATTTGTTCACTAGTTGCGTCTGTCCTGATGCTCATAAGCTTTGGTATCCCCAGGTGTCTGTTTAGAAATCTCCTTTAAGCAGCTGTCTCAGCGTGTTGTATTAGTTTTAAATCTTACTCGCTGTGTAGCTGTGTTACCCACTGAGAAAAGAAATGCATTAGAGCGCTTCTGTGTTGATGACTTGCTCCTAGGGGTGTAACAATATCAGTAATACCACGGTACAATGGTATCAGAAGCATCTAAATCTTGTCCCAGATGTGACTGTTTCAAATGTCTTCAGGGCAGAAAGTGTAGTTTTTTAGTGGAGCAGAGCTAATGGACATGGAAACTACAATTCCCGTCAGCCCTTATGTACCCACCATGCTTTGCACTCCACTCGCTTGCTTGATTCTACAGCGCGAATTGGTGGATGCATGGAGCAGCGAGGGAGAGACGAGTGACAAAGTTTCTGAGTCTGCGGAGGCTCCAATGAACTTTGAAATCTTTTAAATTTGGCTTCCTGGTGTCAAAAAATGAGATATGAGAAAAAGCGACGGACAAATGGCTCAAACCTCCTTTAACTGATCAGACTTCAGATGTGCTATTTCCTGACTCAAATTAGCTCTTTTTGTTGCCGTTAGCCTAACGCCTGTGACAGATTTGCTGCATGTTTTGCTGCACGTGTGCTGCGTGTGTCCGCTCCAGCTCCTGGCATTGTATTTAAGCTTGTGGCCTTTATCAAGGTCATCACAAAACCTACAAAACTTAGAGAGGCAGTGCGATACTGGAAGCCAGAAAACCTTGACTTGTTCACATACAAACAAACTGAAAATCCAACCATGTCACTGTCGAGACGTGCATGTGATGCTTACAGTCTTAAGCAGGCTCAAGGGTTTACTAACTTTTTCCAGCAGCACTGTGAATTAGTTAATGGCTTTGTTTAGTAAAGACATGAAACAGAACTGTTTATGTGGTATTAGGTTAAGCACACTGTGTATGTCAGCAGTTATCAACTACATGTATATTTGTGCAAGGGCCAGATTTAGTCTCAACAGAAACTCTGGGGGCCGGACTTTCAAATACACAAAAATTAAATACATATTTTGGTCTGATTGAAATATTATTGTAGTAGTATCTGTATTTTCTTTCAAAACACAGAACATTTTTAGTCATTACCAGTGAGATCTAGCCCTACTATCTGTAATGCAGCAGGCCACAAGGAGACAGTCCTGACAACAGAATCGGCCGGACCCCTGAAAATCCCAGAGAATGGGCAGTCCCCGGTCATTTAGCACCAATATTAACCCATTTGAAACTTTAAACCCTTTTGTAATACTTTTTGCCCCCTTTTACCTATTTAACCCAATTGTACAAGATTTTAACCCCTTTTCAACCACTTTTCCTGCATTTTTAATCCCCTTTGTGACACTCTTGTATCCACGTTTTGCCACTTTTCTATTGTTGCCACTTGTTAACCCCTTTTCATTACAATTTTCAACAATTTTTGCAACTTTAAAACCAATTTTTCCCACTTTTGATTAATTGTCGAATCTTTTTGCCCTTTTTGCCTCTTTAAACCAATGTTGAAAGATTTTAACCCAATTTAAACCACTTTTTCTGCATGTTTTCCCCTTTGTGCCACTCTTTTGCCACTTTTTAACCCCTTTTCATTACTTTCTTGCACTATTTTTTTGTCATTTGTAAACAATTGTTGATACCTTTTGTGTATTTTTTCCTCCTTGACCATTTTTTTTTTTTTTTTACCACATTTTAACCTCTTTTCACCACTTTATCTGGTCATTTTTGCAGCACCTCTGCAAACCTAACCCTTTTTTAAATATCAACTAATTATCACAGTAAATCTCTTTAAAAACAGTTCAAATGTTTAGTCATACTAAAACTTTTTCAATGTTAATTTTTTTGTGGGTTGGATTTAACAGCTGCAGACATTTAAAGCCAAAAGATACTCTTAAAATCTTCTTTTCCTCCTTTTCTGAATTTAACGATCTTTTGGGGGCCGGACTGGAAGCTTTGGGGGGCCTGATATGGCCCCCGGGCCACCAGTTGATGATCAGTGGTGTACGTCTATACTTGTGACTAGGAAGCAGATCAGATCACATCTGATGACCAATTAATGCAGAAAACTGGATCATGTCAAAGGGTTCACATACTTTTTGTTCCTACTATACCATATATTGTTAGCATCATGCTAACATCTGTAGGAAAACATCTGGTTAATGTTTCATGGTACCTTTTAGCTTCATTTTTAAAACTTATTTTAAAGATGTTTCAAGTTTTTACTTCTTATTTCAAATGTTATAAAAAGTTCCCCTAAACATCTATTCCATGTTTCTTTCACTGTCTGCTTTGGGGTTGGATTAAAGAGATTTAAAACGTTAAAAAAAGACCATTTTAGGTGTTTTGGATGCTGGTGTACTCTTGAGCCAGTCATCCACAGACATCAACCTTTTCACTTTTGTCATTTGAGACAGACCAATGAGAGCTCAGGGTCAGCCTCCAGTTCCAAACATCACACTCTGACACACCAAACAGTGTTTTGACTTCTCAAGAATCAGGAAGTGGAGCGTGTTCGGCGCTGTGTAAGAAACTGTATTATAGACATGCCTCTATCAGTTACTGGCAGTGTGTGCTCTGACTCAGCTGTTTTCTAAGGAAGTAGACTGTGTGCATGTGCATTACTCAGAAAACCTGTTTTCTGTTTATCAGATGGAAGTGTCCCTGTTAACAGTATAAAAGTGTTCAGGTCTACTAAGGTTCTGACTCCACAGCTATTGGGGTAGGTGTAAAGGTGGAAGCTGGTCCTACTGATGCAAGAAGGTTGATTGTCACTCAAACTAACCAAATACCGTCTTTGCAGATGGCTTGCTAAAATGAGTCTTATGTCCCAGGTTTCCACCTATTAAAGGCAGTTTTCCTCACCACTTTAACTGTAGTTAAAGCTTCTTAGTGCTGTGCTCAGGGTGGATTAATGTTTGGTTGGTGTAAAGAGTCCAGTCTGGACCTGCTCTTGAGAAAGCACTTATTATGAACTATACAAATAAAAAGATGACTGTTAATTTTTCATGTTTTTAAGGTAATTGTAGTTTAACATGCATACTCTAGTTAAATGCAATATCTCTTCATGCAAATGTCATGAAAACTGAATTTGGCAAAGCTGCCCCTGCTGCATTCAAACAGATGTGTAGTCTTATTTTGGCTTCCAAAACATTAAAGACAAACTCAGCCAAGTTCCACCGTTGAGGGAGTTTTAGTGCAAAAGCTTAGTCACCTTTAAGTTTGTGACTGGAATGAGGGACAGCCAGAAGACCCATGTCTATGGATCTGAAGGGCCTGGAGGTAGTAAGGGTCGAGGAGGTCAGACATGAAAGATGGTTCCAGGCCATTTACAGAGTTAAACACAAACAGAGTATCCCTAAAATCAATCCTATAATGTGTGGGAAGCCAGTGAAGAGAGGCGAAGACTGACCTGTGCTGTAGGTAGGAGATGAACCATTGAAGGGCAACACATTTAACAACAACCCCATACTTCAGATGATCAAGTAAAGCGCCATGATCTACAGTATCCAATGAGGTGCTCAGGTCTAATAGAACCAGGACAGCACAGTTCCCTGCAACAGTGAGGAGGTCATTATGGACTTTATCTAAGGCGGACTCAGTACTATGAGCAATGCTGGAGCCAGACTGAAATTGGTCAAGTATGTTGTTTTGATGAAGGTATGGTAAAAGTTTTTGTAGGACAGCTTCTTCTAAAACTTTGAGCTGGGGAGGAAAGTGGTCCAAACGATAAACTGTCAGACAGTGGGTGAAGCCCATCTGGGCCGTGACAGCAAAGGCTAACATTAGGTGAGTGGATGCCACTCAGCAGACCCTGAATCCACCCTGATCTCTACTCATGCAACCTAAATTACAGTCAATATTTTGTTTAATTTGTAAGGACCTGTGCTGTCTTTGTGTCGATAAGAGTGACAGACATCATAATACAATAGAAATACTGTAGCCTGTCACACCCACAACAGTCCACCAGTCCCTAAAGCTAGGCATAAGGACCACTGTGTCTCTTATAGTCTTCCCCACAAACACTTTGACATTAAGTACTGACATACAAAATGATATAATGTGAAATATAAAAGATTGAGGTACATTTAAACTATACTGATGTCTTTGGTTCCATTTCCTTTCAAACAATCCTGCAAGGATTTTAATTCATCAGAGCTAATGAAGAAAAAAACTCATCTTCAGATTGCACAAAGATAGCTATAATGCTGAACCATGGTCTATATATTTCTAAATATAATTAAGATTAGAATTATGTTCTATTTTATTCTGTATTTACTCGTTTAATTGACAGTTTCTCTATCCATCTGTCTATGGACATGGATGGATTTTTTTTTTTAACATTTATCACGTTTTGGATCATCAAAACAATTTTTATATCTCACAAAGACAACCCAAGTAAATACAAAATGCAGTTTCTAAATTATGATTGTATTTATTAAGGGGAAAAAAATCCAAAACTATCTGGCCCTGTGTGAAAAAGTTATTGCCCCCCTTGTTAAATCATGAGTTAACTGTAATTCACCACAGTTCTTGAATAGCTGAGTTCAATTTCACTGGCCACACTCAGGCCTAATTACCTCGAGATTTGTTGAATGAAGAAATCCCTTAAACAGAAGCTGTCAGATAAAGTGAAGTAGGCTACAAGATCTTGCATGATAGCACGATCCAAAGAAATTCAAGAACAAATGAGAAACAAAGTGATTGAAATCTATCAGTCTGGAAAAGTTTACAAAGCCGTTTCCAAGGGTTTGGGACTCCAGCGAACCACGGTCAGAGCCATTATCTACAAATGGAGAAAACTGGGAACTGTGAACCTTCCCAGGAGTAGTCGGCCAACCAAAATGACCCAAAGAGTGCAACGATGACTCATCCAGGAGGTCACAAAAGAACCCAGAACCACATCCAAAGACCTGCAGGCCTCACTGTCCTCAGTTAAGGTCAGAGTTCATGACTCAACTATAAGAAAGACACTGGGAAAAAAATGACATCATGGGAGAGTTCCAAAGCCAAAACCACTGCTGACCAAAAAGAACACAAAGGCTCATCTCACATTTGCCAAGAAACATCCTGATGATCCCTAAGTCTTTCAGAGAAATATTCTGTGGACTGACGACACAAAAGTTTAACTTTTTGGAAGGTGTGCGGCCTGTTACGTCTGGAGTAAAAATAACACAGCATTTGATAAAAAGAACATCATGTCAACAGTCAAACATGGTGGTGGCAGTGTGATGGTCGGGGGCTGCTTTGCTGCTTCAGGATCTGAACCACTACCAGGAAATCCTGATGGCCAACGCCTGGCCATCAGTTCATGCCCTCAGGCTTGAGCGCTCGTGGGTTATGCGGCAGGACAACGACCCAAAACATACCAGCAAGTCCACCTCTGAATGGCTCAGAATAAACAAAATGAAGGTTTTGGAGTGGCCAAGTCAAAGTCTGGACTTAAGTCCAATTGAGACGCTGTGGTGTGACCTTAAACGGTTAGTTCATGCTGGAAAACCCTCCAATATGGCTGAGTTAAAACAATTCTGCAAAGAAGAGTGGGACAACATTCCTCCACAGTGATGAGAAAGACTCATCACCAGTTATCACAAACGCTTGATTTCAGTTATTGCTGCCAAGGGTGGCACAACCAGTTATTAGGTTCAAGGGGCAATTACTTTTTCACACAGGGCCAGATAGGTTTTTTTCTGCCTTAATAGATAAAATCATCATTTAAAAACTGCATTTTGTATTTACTTGGGTTGTCTTAGTGCGGTATTTAAATTAGTGTGATGATCTGAAACATTTAAGTTTGATAAATATGCAAAAACTCAGGAATCAGACATGGGGCAAATACTTCTTCATGGCACTGCATGTTGTGTGTTATCAACCAGTAGAGGTCCACCAGTATCTAGCAGGGAGGGGGAATATTGCCATCTACTGTAGCAGAGGCAGACATATTTCTGTCATTACTCTGATTTCCCCGAGTGCTTTTATTCTGGATCATGGACAGTAGTCCAATTAAAGGAGCATTAGCCGTATCTTGGCTTAACTGTGCATAAAGACATACTGTTCTTGAATGTAAACGTCAGTATTAAGCTATAACTGTGCTGTTTCTCCGCACAGACTCAAAGAAGTGCCCTGAGCCTCTGCACAAGTCTCTTGATCCAAACTACCAGGTCATAAAGGAAGTTTTGGAGCTCTAGGACACATGAGACATTTTAGTCTAGGCCAAACATTTTTTTATTTACTAGGATGCAACTTATTTGGTAAATCTGCAGCTTAAGCTGACTTGTTTTTGACTTTGAATGCGATTGGCCTGTCTTGCATTAAATGACAGCTCTTTATCTTAGTTTATATCAAAGAACTTGTGGAAATTATGAATTTGCCCTGGACTATTTTCAGCAGCATTTGTGTATTTTGTAAGGTGACAGAGCCACAGGTTGATCAGTGAAGCTTTGCAGCAGTCACTGGCCTTTACAGACTGCCTTCTTCTTCTATGCTTCCTGTTGCAAAGCCAGTAAAAATAGCCTCTAAATTAACTTGCCTTACATTTTTCAGTTCTTCCGACACCAAACAGCAACAATCAGACTCAGGGCATTGGTCCAGCTGTGAGCTTGTCTTGGCCTGAACGTTTAAACTGCACAGTCCATGTTAACACACATGTTCTGCGTTAACACAACTTCACACACATATCTTGAAAACTAATCCTTTAAGGCTGCGTTTTCCCAGAAGCCTCCTGAAAATAATTCCTCCTCTGCTCGGGAGGTGAATGTTGCCCAAATATGCTTCAGGGAAACCTGGGAAAGTTGCTTTCTGGATTTCAGCCGCTGTCATCATCTAAGCGGAGACTGCTGCGCTGCACAGGAGAAAGACGAGAAGGAGAGTCGAAAAGTTTCACAGGTTGCACTATATCTCACAAAAAGGAGAGCATGAGGCAGAACTTTCTGGTTTTGGAGGTTTTCTATTCCCAGTCTGAAAGGTTTTAACCCCGAAGTCACGTCACTCATGTCAGGTTTTTAAATTCAGCTGCATTTTTGATTCACACCCTTACTTCTTCATGTTGTGCAACACTGAAAGTTGACTTTGTGCCAGAAAATAATCAATAAGACTGAATCCAGCATGAACACAGAGTGTGTATTCATACAGAAATTATCGTTTGTCATCAGGATAAAGGGTTGTGGCAACAGAGAGCCATAAAAACATGTTAAAGCACCTTTGAGCTAAACTGTAGGCACTGTGTGACCTGAGAGACAAGTCGAGAACGGCTTTTTACTCCATCAAAAGGAGGTTGAATTAGAAATTCCCATTCAAATCTGGACAAAAGTATCAGACTCAGTCACAGAGCCCATTGCTCTAGGGTTATTGAGGTCTGGTGTCCACTCTCCAACCAACACTTCACAACATGGGACAAACATCAGATTGAGACTCTGCATGCAGATTCCTGTAAATCCACCCAGTGTGTCACAGGAAAACAACAACTAATGCATGCAGAGTAGAACAAGGACAATATCCATCAAAGTACAAAAGAGAACATTTAAATTACATACTCATCTAAAAGAAAGCGAGTTTAACATGCTCCATAACAAAAGCCCTGACCTCCAGAGAGACAGCTGAGAGTTACTCCCTCAGACCCAAAACCAACCAGTTTAAACCAAAGTATTCAACAACAAACAGAAAACTGAGGACTGCTAAGGAGAGGCTTATGCTCTTTTTGCAATGCAAGAGCGCATAACCAGTAGCCAAAGCCAGCATTGCAAAATAGTGACAAAAACACAGAGGCTTTAAAGATGCTTCAAAAGTAGAGATGCAAGGATTTGTCGTTGTTGTCAACAATAATCGATGATGATTTCTTTTGGCAATGATTGGTTTGTTACATCTGTGCACCTTTCTTTTTCATGCAGCGTGTTGCTCTTGTGTTTGCAAAACGTTGTTTTCTCAAGCTGAGATGCTTGGGAGTGAGCCATCTGTCATTCATACTATCTCTGTCACAGTGATTTAAGAGGTAAAGAATAAGTGCCGGTACTTTCTTCTCACACAATCCCAGAACAAATGCATGATTTATATTTAAATATTTCTAATCCACAAAGAAATAACAAAACAGTCACCTCTAAGTCAAATTCACATGGATCAATTGTACCGCTGTCACTTTTATTAACAGCAAACTGATCAGTGTCAATATAGACATGGGAAATTACATAAAAATAAACTACATTTATGGGGAATACACACTATTAAACAATATAGCTCCTTGAATAAAATAAGAAAAAAAATGAAATGCTATTTCCCCACTAGATTCAGCTTTGAAAAAGATTATTTTACGGTCAGTAAGCCTATTAGTGTTAATGATTCATAGTCCCAGTATTCCTGACTTTCTCTTCATGAGTCCCTACACCATCCACTGTCCTGTCCTCTCCAAATAAGGGCAACAAGCCCTAAAATAAATCTTTAAAAAACATCTGAAATAACAACATAGAAAATAAATTAAAATTATATACTGCACATAAAAAGAAAAAAGGCTCTTAAATGAAATAGAAATATCAAATACAGTGAATTTAATTGTTTTTCTTTGTAAACCAAACACAGAGATTTATCAGCCCCTCCTCTCACTGACACCGGAGTCTCTGCTCCGTCTGTGAGCTGCCACCGTATACCCAGGCTTTTTACCTTTGTCAGTGAGTCAGCTGTTCTTTATGCAAAACTACAACCCTTGACCCTTTGACCGACAGTCTGATCGGTCATTTTGTTTACTGTTATTGAATATTGTTAGAGTTGATGTCTCGTTTAGCAGCAGTACGGACAGGTGTCAGTGGAGCATCAAGCTTGGCAGAGGAGGTGCTGCGCTCACATGCTGCGTCACTGTCCAGGAGAGGTGAACGATTTAATCTCTGGTTTACCTCCACGTCACGGTACACAGCAGGAAGAGCACCGTGTGCCACAGAATGCATCTATTTCGATGCTGTCATGAATAATCCATTAAAGCTGTCAGTTGTGGATATGATAGGAGAGCGTACCAGCGACTGATGAGAAGTGTCGGTATGCTGGAAGAAGTCCCGATACACCAAGGGGCAAAATTTATAAGTGCTGGTACTGCGTACTGCTGCATACTTGCCCACTTAAAACACTGCTCTGTCAAGAGTTGCACATGCTCTACAGTGATTGGAAAGAAAAACAGAGAGAAATGGCGGTTCCTGATGCAATATCTGCATGTCCTAAAACTTAGAAAATCTGGGATGTTTCACTCTCGATGGTTCAAAAGATAACCTTGCAAAGCAGATGGATACTCCTGTTTCCATGTTTCTCACTGGCGAATCCATCTTGCAAAGCTCCCGTCTGAACCATTTGGGCCTGGTTAGAAAGTGACAGGACCAATCAGTGACGAAGGGCAGTACTTTCAGGCGCAGCAGATTCGTGACGTGAGCAAGCAGCAACAAGAGGCCGGTGCAATTATGGCAGAAGAGCTTAGCATGGATGCTGCTAAAGCGCCAGTTTTATCAGAACTTGACAACATTTCTTCGTTAAGAACAAAGAACAGCAGTGAGATGTTTTCCTTTCAAAAACTACAAAAGTCGAGTACTTACATGTCTTTAGTCACCATGTTTTGCGTTATTCCTCGGTAGGCAGAACGTTCATCCAATCACACTCTGAGATTTTTTCAAAGCCTCTGCCTTTTCTCAAACGTTTTCTATTGAAGCTTTCACAGATGGATGTGTGAAACACATGTCAGGTTATCAAAAAGAAAGATTGCTTGTAAAATATGTGAAGTAGACTGTACACATCACAGGAGCACATTGGAAATTCACAAGCGTTTAAAGGGAACGCTGGTCATACAATGGGGTCCTGGTTTTTAACATTAATGTAACACTACAGTGCTGCAGACAGAACCCGACACCTTTCCCTTTTTACTTCCAACTCAATAGTAAAACGTTACCGTGGCTTTTTTAATATTTTTTTTTACATTTGTAAAAGAAAATCATATTCAACCTTTCCTCAATAATAATTATGTTAAAAGCCAAGACAAAAATATTGCTTGAAATTAAAGTTTAATAGTATTTCTTGAGTTTAGTTCAGTACTACAACAATAACACAAAATAAGAAATAAGACAGGCTACAGCTAACCATTTAGAAAGCTGATGGCAGCAGGGACAAAAGAGTTTTTTAGCCTTTTTGTCCTCCATGCTGGCAGGCTGAATCTGCTACGGGATGGTAGCAGCTTAAACTCAGAAAATAAAGGATGGCTGTGATCAGCCAGGATAGACTGGGCCTTATTGAGGATCCTAACTTTGAACAATTGAGTTATATCAGTAAGGGTCAAACCTGAAATTTTACTACAGATTCTTAAAATGCCCTGCAATCTGTTGTGATTTTTTGATACTGAGGGACCCGCACCAAATGATAAAGAAGAAAGTTAAAACAGATTCAATAAAACAAGAGTAAAACATCTTCATGAAAGTGCTGTCAACGTTAAAATTCCTCAGCTTTCTCAAAAGGTACAGACATTGATGTGCTTTTTTTACAGACAGCATCCACCTGGGATTCAAAAGTGAGTTATTATCAATGACTGTGCCCAGATTTTCATAGCTCTGTACCACCTCAACAGCCTGGTTGTTGATAAAAACAGGAGGGGTAACAGTTGAACTTTTTCTAAAATCAATAAGGGAGTGATGCTCACTGAAATCACTGGATGTTAGTGTCACTTCTAATACTAGGTATCTCATATGGCCCAGTTTCAAAAATAGTGAAATATCCCTCTAATAGAGAATATGCAGTTGCAGACTATCAAAGCATTAGGTACCCATGGAACCCATCTCTTCTCTGAGGTAATCTTCTCAGAAAAGAGTCCATGATGGCACAGAGGTCGACTGACGTGGTTACATTCTTCTCCAGCTGTTTAACCAACTTCCTCAACCCCAGCAGCATCTTCTGTCAGCCTCAGCAATGCTGTCAGGTGCCTTGGACATTCCTCCCCGATGCTTCATGGAATTCAACATCACAAAACTCAAGGAACTCCTTCAGGGATTCTCTCATTTTGGCAGAGATGGAAAAGAAACTGTAGGTCTTGACACCAGTATTTTCTCGTCAGCTGAGAGCTTATCCAGGGCTTTTTCACAGTCTACAGGCATGGCAGTTTCCACAAAGAATCCCACTGTTGGTGTCTTGCAATTTTGTGAAGACTGAATTGTGAATGCCATAGTTCAGTGGTTCTCAAACTTTTTTTGCCCAAGGCACACTTAACATCCCGCCAAGTTTTTAAGGCACTCTATATTTATTTCTATGCAAAACAACCTAACATGCGTTAAAAAATCGTTTCCTAATATCTACTTAATTTGTTCATTACGATGTCATCTAATGTCTAATATAAGCCAAATGACAAATAATTGTCATGATATTGTCTACTGGCTGTTTTTTTTTTTTCTTTTTTTTTTTTGGATGGGTCTTCCTCATTAACAGCTCTTTGGGGTTTAATACACTCAAGGAAATGATCCTTTTCCTCTCGATTTCCCACCGTCACAAAACTGTCAATCAAGCCCCTTGATGTGTGTCATTCTATCACCCCGCCTGCTGATTTAACAAACTGCAAAGATGGCGTTCCTTTTAAGGTGTTATAGGGATTTTTAAATTAGGCGAATAGAATTTGCAGCTGTACATGGAAATACATTTTTATAAAATACAGGTAATGTAAATAAAAAAAAATCAATCGTGTTGCTGAATAGTTGTAAATATGACTTATAGTAGCAAAAAATCTCATGGCACACCTAGACTCGCCTCAAGGCACACCGGTGTGCCGCAGCACACCATTTGAGAACCACTGCCATAGTTGACAGTTGCATTGCCAGCACTTAAACATGATCCAAGGTAAGCAGACTCATCTGGAATTTCTACCAAATCTATCAAATACCGGACTTTCCGTTATCTGGAGTAAAAAATTGCACAGCAAAGGGAAACATCTTTCAAATGCCCTTATTAGAGGCATCGGTTTGAAGAGAGTATGGCTGTCAGTTTGCTGATCACCTCCTCGACCTCCTTTAGAGACAGGACATCTGTGACCACTGCCTCAGCGTTTGTCCATCCACAGGACATCTTCTTGGCAATGTTCGGAGTGTCACCTTGCATTTATGATTATGTATTTATTCTAAACAGTATTAATTGTTCTAAATTAAACAGATGATAACAATCATATTGTAATATTTTTTTGGCCATAAAATGCCAGCATTCATTGCACTATTATTACATTGCATATTAACATTTCTATTAACCATAAATACATTCTTTTGTTTTCACGTACCACATCTGCCTCTGGGGTTGCTTGGTGGACAAAGAAGCAGTCAAGTGATTCTTTGGTTTTGTTGTTCCTCCTGTCCTTATGTGTCTACCACCTGAAGCATGCTGTTTGATGTCAGTACACCAGGAACTATTGAAAAAGCCTGCCGGCAGACAATGCGCTACGCCTTGAAAACAGGATCATGCACATTTTCTAGCCATGCTTCTTGTTTTTCCCACTCCGGGTCTGTATTTTTGCAGCTATTTTTGCTTTTTTCGTGAGGGAGTATTAACGTTGCTTCTTGTGAAAGCACTTTCGGCAGCGTTCGAGACCCACACCTCCGAAACCAAGCTGGTGTCACCCATGCAGCAATGTTGTCTCATCTTCGCCAACAACACCAAGAGGACGCGCTTCACCAACTGGGATGAGCTGCATTCTGCATTGTCACACCAATGTACGAGTGTGGTCAGCTCATTGGTCACAGAGCAGGCAAGGGGAATGGTAATAAGACTGCTCTAAATTCTGTAATTTATTTTTATATATCCTTTATTTTGGCAGGGAGAACCCACTAAGATCAAGGTCTCTTTTCCAGAGGTGCCCTGCAGAAATACAATGAAAGAACTGAAAAATACGTAAAGAACGATTACAAATACATTCATAGTCACACTCCCACTCTTCAAATCCCATAGCCTGCATAATAAATCACATTTTGAAACAATGGCAATCACTTTCTCAAATCAGTCTTTCCCCATTCAGGTCTCAACCTTGGATTTTTTTAAAGTGATCCAATCCTGTGATCTGGTTGGATGAGTTGCGTTTACCAATACGTACCTTATAAATTAACAAAATACAGGGCCGTTTCCTATGCTGACCCACGGAGGCCCAGCCAACTGACAACAAAATGTGTAACTAGTGATAAAACGAAGGACACTGTCATATACAGCATCCAAAAGCTTCAACTTGGAAATATTTGCATATTTATAAGGAGCGTCTCAGTAATCCAAAACAGGCAGTATTGTAGCCTGAACAAACTTTATTCTATTACTCATTGTTAAGCAAGACTTAATCCTGTAAAGAAACCCTAGCTGGGGCCTTTTTTTCCCAATTAAATTTGAAAGGTGTAATATTAAAGACAAATCCTGATCTTGCCAGATACCCAGATACTTTAATTGTTGACCACATTCAATGGTGGCATTGTTTAACATCAACAAAGTAGCATCATAGGGGCCAAGATCTGAGAGAGCTTGGTTGATCGAAGGTGCATAACTATATAAAATCGTGTCACCAGCATAAAGATAAATTTTACGAATCTGTATTGTTTCATTGATGTCATTAATATACAATGAAAATAGAAGTGGCCCCAAGATAGAACCCTGAGTTACTCCTTAATTAATTACCATATAGGGTGATTTTATGTTGTCAATGGCAACCGCCTGAGTCCTGCCAGTGAAATAGTTGGTAAACCACTTACAAGCCAACACATCAAGACCAAGTAAAGAAAGTCTGCTCAATAAAATGGAGTGGTCGACTGTATTAAAAGCCTTTGATAAGCCGATGAAGAGGGCTACACATTTTCTACCTCTGTCAATTGAATTGTTTATGTAATTTAAAACAAGGGTAACTGCAGAGATTGTGCCGTGTCCAGGTCTGAATCCTATCTGGTGAGGGGTAAGAATGTGTTCTGATCGGAAATTGCATACCTGCTTGTTTACTAATTCTAACTTTTTCCAGACTTGAGAGTTTGGAGATTGGTCTCTGTAATTTTTGATATCACTCGGATCTTGCCCCTTGAGAACACATGAGCAGTTTTCCAGGCTTTAGGAATAATTCCAGTTAAGAGACTCATTTAAAATACAGGATACTGGCCTGCAATTCAGTGGGGCAACAAGCCTCAAAAGATGTGGTTCTAGATGGTCCTCACCTATGGAGGATTTTGAATTTATATTAAGTAATGAATTTCGTACCTCATCTTCAGTATATTCACAGAAAGAAAAAAGAAGCCCGTGACTATTTTGATGGACAAAACAGTAAATGGCTCTGTCATTCGTTGGCATCATAGACATATTACAGTTTCTTTTTGATCCTCACAGAAATATGGGGCAAAGTACGTCCCTTATCGGTTCAATAAAGGACGCGTGTTCTTGCATCCAAACACGGGATGATTCCATTTTTCAAGGGATGGTTAGAAACCCTTCACATTGGCTGACCGGCTTTGTGATGCTTGCGATGCAGAGACAGGCCCTTTAGCACCGGTGACTACAGCTGACAAATCAACAATTAAACCATGATTTCTCAGAGAATGGTTCCAACAGCAACGTGTGACACGTCTCCTGTATTATCTTGTTTAATATAAACATGAAGAAGTGATTTAAAAAGAGCTTACTTTGATCAGGGATCATTGAGCAGGTCCAAATACGTTTCCATGAGGGCGTGATTCAGCCAAGTCCGTTGTTTTCTGCTGTTCTGATCATTTCTGCTGTTTCACAACAAAATTTTCACCGCAGTGTTAAATGATTGAAGAGTCTGTTCCTAACCCGCACCCTAAATATTCACACACAGCACAAAGGCAAAGTAACACATCTCGATGGGTAGCACAAAACACCTAACCTTGCAAAGCTGATGGACATGCCTGCTTTCGTGTTTCTCACTGGTGAATCCATCTTGCAAAGCTCCCATCTGAACCATTTGGGCCCAGTTAGAAAGTGACAGGACCAATCAGCGTCAAGGGGAAGTACTTTCAGGCACCGCAGCGTTGTGACGTAAGCCAGCAGCAAGAAGAGGCCAGCACAATTTAGGCGGAGGAGATTAGCGTAGATGCTGCTAAAGTGCCAGTTTTATCAGAACTTGATAACTTTTAACTTTTAACTTCTTTGTTAAAAGAAGAAAAAAGAACAGCAGTGTGTATTTTTCTTTTCAAAAATGACAAAAGTTGTGTACTGACACGTCTAAGGTCTCCATGGTTCCAGTTATGCTGTTTTCTATGGAGTTTAGCCTACTCATCGGTAGGAGCGCACCTTGGTAGCGGCAACAGCATCATGTTTTGCTGGTGTGATTAGCCCGTAAAGATGTGACAGACAAAATGTTCATCCAATCACCCTCCAAGTTTTTTTTCATAGGCTCTGCCTTTTTCCAAACACCCTCTATGAGAGGTTTTCCAGATGGATGTGTGTAACACATCCATCTGACGTGTCAGGTTACAAAACACCAACTCTTTGTCACCAACTCTTTTGAGCTCCTGCAAATGAAACACATTCAACTCAGTGTGACATCATTCCTAGCTCTTACTTCCGATTTCAAAGGAAGCAGAAGTCACTGAATGATGACTCGGAGTAATATTTTGGGATTTAGAAAATCCAGACACATTTATGATTTTTTTTTGTGGCACTAGTTTGGAACCAGTACACCCAAGAAGACTTCTGAGAGGCAACAAGGACAATCGGAGCAACGATATGGCGTGTAAATCGAGACAGACTTACATGCCTCCAGCTATAGTAGTAAGATATTGTTACCACCCTCACTGAAATTACAGCCACATCCAAGAAAATAAGTCCAAGATTAATTTAATACAGCAGTATGTCTATCTCATTTGTTGATGTTGCTCTGCTTGTGTCTTTTCCTGCATCTGCCTCTCCTTGAACCCACACAGCTTCTGCAGATGGCTGTTCAGCATCAGTCTGCCTCTGCTAAAGGCTCCTGTCTGATAACAAGGGCTTTTATGGTACCTGCTGCCTGGTGCTTAGTAATGGTGGATGTTTTTAAAAGTGAGAGATATAAGAGCTGAGTCTGCCATGTTGTCACTTCTGGAATGCCAAAAAAGAACTTTACATAAATATGGTGCTGGAGTCATTAGTCTGCTGATTCATATTAACCCGAGTTATTCTTAAACTTGCTCTACCTTTAAGTCATTAAGATCCCAATAACTGTAAAAGATGCTGCATCATGAATCATGCTGTAGAAATACCAGAATACCATAAAAGCACAAAGGTTTTAAGATCAAAATAGTCCTTCAGGTCTTCTGTACAATTTCAAGATCATCTAGATTTTTTAAAATTACATTTTCACTTTCATCTTCAGTCACACTTTCATTGATTTGGTTAAACTAAGACTCCAGAGTGTGCAGATGTTCCTCTTTCTATGGCTGCAGAGTTACTGTCTCTATGGTCTGTGTTTATCTGAGTTGTGGATTCTGCCTGATTGTATACATCTCTGAGCATTTGTTTACTTCATCATCATGTTGAAACAATGCTATTTCAAGTGATATAAAAAATGGTACTATATTAGGGGAAAAAGCACCGGAAGAACATTTCTGAAATGAAGTGCTTGAATGTTTTTAGGAGTTTAGGGTAAACAATAAGCTACACTCGACCATTAAAGAGGAACAATACTGTCACAGTATAAAAGATGGCTCTTATCTTTCTGCTTCCCCCAGTCTGATGTCTGCCTGTTGACTTCTTCGCTGTTGTTTTCCACTCAGACGCTTATATAAGTTCTTCCTGGTTTACTTTTTTGGGTTTGGACAGGTAAACACAATTTAGGTTTAATTTAGCTTTCTTTTTGATCATTGTTTAGCCGAATCCCACCCTGAAGCCAACTTTCACCAACGTCTCAGTAAATAAGTCAGAGAAGAATCTTGTTTTGATGAGGAGGCGGAGCTGGACAGAGATGTGACAAAGATCAGCTTTGAGAAGCCGCGCTGTAGAAAGTCAGCAGTGATCGGGTTATTGGTACGTCATTTAGAGAATATGTTTTCTCTTCATTTGGCTGTATTTGTGCCCTTGTATATTTTATTCTCTCTTGTCCTCCTGGGCCAGTTATCTTCCCTGTACATCACAGTAAACACTGCTGTAAGGAGAGCATGTGTGAAATGAGCAGCAAACCTGGGGATGAAAACATGAAGACAGCACTGAAGTGCAAAAAAATACAGTACTTTAAGTAAACACTAAAAACATGCTCCAAAAGAGAGTCAGTTCTCAACAGGCTCTGTAGAAAATGTCAAACTTTATGTTTGCAAAAATAAGAGGCTAAGCTTTTTATTTCACTTTCATCTAGGCAGGTTAGGGTAACATCACTGCCATGATGTGCACAAACATCAGGATAAAGTAGAGAATAAAGTAGAAGGAGTAAAAAACAAATTTAAGAGGAAAGTTATTAGATAATTGCAAAATGAATCCCTAAATTGGCAAAATAAATTAAAAGGCTAAAATATTTTTGAGCAGAAGTGGGGAAAAGTGGTTCAAAAATGGCAAAATTGGGCAAAAAAAAGAGATAAAGTATTAAAATGTTGAAAAATGGTTAAAAGGAGCAAATTTAAGGGTGCAGAGATGGTCAAGGGGTTTAAGACGCGAACCATGTATGCCCAACAAAGGCATGAACAGACCCAAAAATAAATCTTTAAAAAATAATAATAATAAAAAATTGATGTTATAAAAAGGCAAAAACAAGGGAAAATGGGCAGGAAAGAACGAAAGCAATGACAACAGAGAAAAAAAATGTTGAAAGAAGCCAATATCAGTGAGAAAAAAGGCAAGAAAAAGGGTAAAAACTGGCAGAAATTGTGAAGGCAATTAAATTGAAGACAAATGGGTTATAGGGACAATTTAGGGTTAGAAAAAAGTCAAGAATAAGGGGGAAAATTGGCAGACAATGACGAAAAAAAAATGTTGGAAAAAAAAGGGTTAATTGGGGCAAATATGTTTGAAAAAAGGCAAGAAAACCAGAAATGCAATTGAAATGTAGACATAAAATGGATAATTAGGGCAAATGCAGTTGATAAAGGCAAGTAAAATGAAAAATGGGCAGAAAATGGTGAAAGCAAATAAAAGAGAGAGAAATGGGTTAAAATGAGCCAAAGTGAGTTAGAGAAAATGACAAGAAAAAGGGGAAACTGGGCAGAAAGTGATAAAGTGAAAGTGATTAAGATGAATTTTGGGTTGGAAAACAGGCAACAGAAACAGGCAGAAAATGATGAAAACAATTGAAATGTTGAAAAAAAATGTGTTGGTTGGATTGGAAAAGGCAGGAAAAAGGGGCAACAATTGGATAAAGAAGCACAAGTTGGTTTAATGGGGAAACTTTTTTTTCATTCCTGATAAAATATCAAGGTCAAACCAGAGGAGCTGATGTGAAGACTCTGCAGTGGCTGCATGTGTGGAAAGGGCTTTATAAACTTGATAACTCTCCTCTCCTCCACATACGATCATTCTGTCTCCAGAAACCAACATGGCAGGTTTTATCCATTATATCTACTGTCTGTAATGTAAATGCATAATAATAACTAAAACAGGCCGTAATTGTTTCTGTGCACCACAGGTTTCAGGTTTCTTCTTAAGATATGAAGCAGAGAGAGACGTGTTTGTGTGGTTCCTCACTGCAGCATTCTTCACATTCTGCTGACCAAACATCATGAAATCAAACACACTCTCCTCTCAGCTCCACACACACACTTACACTCAGTGTTGACATCTTCTAAGCAGGACAGAATACAGCTGTTTTTTTCCCCTCTGGTTTACTCTGTTAGCTTGTGTAGTGTTTAAGGCCTGTGGGAAAAACCAGACTGCAGTGTCGAATTTCAGCAGCAAAATAACTCTACTATATGTTTTAGAGCATTAGTTCCCGACCTGGGGTCCGGGCCCTCCTGAGACAGGGACAACAGATTGAAGGGGGGCCCGAGTCTTTGTCTGCTCAGAGGTTGTGAAACTGGATTTGCACAAATGAAAAAAAAACAAAAAAAAAAAACAGTTTACACAATGGTCTTTTGGTAAGAACAATGTTTAGACTAGTTTTGTCAAAATAATATGTAAAATCTGATTTAATCATCGCATAAAAATAGCACAATATAACATTTAGTGCAAATTAATCCCACTGATGTGAAACGCCACCACTTTCTACAACCTCACCTTAATGATAAATCAAGCTGAATCTTGTGGGCTTTTAATTGTGTTTTTACACATCTGAAAAATACACACAACACAGGATCAATTAAAAGTACAGCCCAACTCCATCATTCCTCCTCCCCTGTCGGCTTACGTATGTTCCTTTCCTGATGCACAAAAACAGACTAGCACTCAAATGCAGAGATGTGCAGCTGTACTGTGACCAGAACTACTGAGAGTATCTTTTTTTTTTTTTGGGGGGGGGGCAAACATGCCTCCAATTTCCACATCCTCCACCCTAGCTGTAGTCTCCTGGCGAAGCATGTTGCAGAGCAAATCGCTCCCTCTTAGTCAATTTTTGCAATCCCGGTGCTCTAACCTGTCAGAGCAGATGGATGTGCAAGACTCCATCTCTGTCATCAGTCAAATCTGTGTTTTAGAGCTTCAGTCCTCCATGTCTGTGCCGAACTGAACACTGTTCGGACCAATCAGCGTCATTAGAGGAAAATGAGGCAGTAGCAATGGGCGGGGATTAGTTGTACTGAAAGCAGTTAGTAGCAGCTATGGCTTGTACAGTGATTAGCGCTGATTCAGCTATAGATGTTTTCACTCTTCTTCCATGTTTCCTCATTCCATTCCATTGCAGCATTCTATCCCATTCTACTATTCAATTCCACCATTCCATTCCATTCATTCCACCTTTCCATACATTCCACATTTCCATTCCACCATTCCATCCTACCATTCCATTCCATTCAACCATTCCATTCCATTTTACCATTCCATTCCATTCAACCACTCCGGTATACCACTTCACCATTCAATTCCATTCCACCATTCCATTCTACCATTCCAGTCCATTCCTACCTCCATTCTCTTTTACTATTCCATTCTATTCTTACATTCCATTTCACCATTCCATTCCATTCTACCATTCCAGTCCATTCCATTCTACCATTCCAGTCCATTCCTACCTCCATTCTCTTTTACTATTCCATTCTATTCTTACATTCCATTTCACCATTCCATTCTACCATTCCATTTTATTCTACCATTCCATTCTAAAATTCCATTCCTTCATTTCATTCCATTCTTTTCCACCATTCCATTCCACAAATGCATTCCATTTCATCATTCCATTCCATTCCACTATTCCAGTCTACCATTCCATTTAATTCTAATATTCCACTCCATGCTACCATTTCATTCTGTTCCATTCCATCATTCCATCCCATTCCTTCATTCCATTTAATTCCACCATTCTATTCCATATTACATAATTCCATTCCAGTAATGGATCATTATAGGTGAGGTTTGCTGGTGTATCCAAGCTGCTGCCGTCTTTGCTATTAGCTTGGATGTAGCTGTAGAACAGACGGTTTACGTGAACTGGACCACATTTCTTTTTAAAACAAGCGCAAAAAGCCACACTGACAGTAGTGGTGGGCGATACTGCAAAATTTAATATCGATCTGATACCAAGTAAATACAGCACCAGTACCTCCGATACCGATACTCGATACCAATACTTTTTACTTATAAAAGCAGCAGTATACATAATTATTAAATTGATCTGAATAAGGCCAGTAAAAACTCAAAAAAATAATTTATCATTTAGTTATCAGTCTTAATAAATAGAACTAATTCTTTTCCGAGTCATCTTTAACTATCAACTAAGTATTTGGGGTAAAACATATTTCAAAGCAGGATTTTGACTTATAATATATATATATGTATATATATATATATATATATATATATATACATATATATATATGGGACTTGTTTTTATCCATTTTGTTTCCCCACTGTACCTAATGGTTAGACTGTTTAAAATTAGTTAAGTAACCCGTGGACTAGTCAATGCGTGGTTTGAGAAAATGCTGCAAAAATCTTTCTAAACTTTTGGAAAAGGCAGTCAAATTATAGGAGAAAAACTAGTTAACAGTAATAAAGAGGAATAGATTTATAAGTACACTTTCAAAGCCAATTAAAATTAATCACACGTGCATCAGAGTCACCTACAGAACTTCTTTTTTTCCTGGTTTTTATGACTAACAGCACTAGCTGTGGCTTTGGCTCAATGAAAAACACCATAAATATCTTTAGTCTGAAAGTGAGCGGTGCAGATTAGACATGACTCTAACATCCTCTTCATGATCAGTTTTTTTATAACTTTGAGATAAAAACTTGTTAGACACTAGAGATGCTGACTAACCTTTGCATTTTTGTTGAAAGTTATTCCACAAAGCTGCAGCAGTTTATTTCTGTCGATCTCTCAGTTTGATACAGACAAGAGGACTCTGAATAACAGTGTGTCTGCTGATGCCTTGAGTGTGAATGTGTGCATTTGCTCTGATTGGTCGCCAAAGTCACATGACATGGAAAACAGAGCAGCAGCGGACTTTTGGCGCAACAGACGGATGAGAGCGATTGCAAAAAAACAGATGGGGTGCATGGTTAGATGTTTTTTTAAAGTACTCATATAATATTGATACTTTTAAAAAGTACTCGATACCAAATGATTACTTTGTAAATATCGATATATCGATACTTTAGGATCGATACACCCACCACTAACTGACAGCTTGTCTTGGCAGAGAAGATGTTTTGTACGTCTAACCCCTAACCGGCCATGGCATAAATTTTATTCACTGAGAAGCTTTGTCATTCAAAACCACAGCAGCGGTTACCTGTCAGCTCAGCAGTACAACCTGTCCATGTCTTGTTGCTCTGATTGGCCCATCATGAATGTGAAAGACAGAACATTTGTCCGGCCACCTTAAGAGAAATTTCTGGAAAGTCCTTCCCTTCCCAAACAGTTTCTGTAGAAGCTTTCCCAGATGAATGTGAAATATATCCATGCAACAAAGATAAGAAACAGTCCATCTAATGTGTCAGGTTACCCATGCTCTGGTCTGTTCCCAGTGTGTACCAGAAGTGCCACTCCACACATCTTTGTTGGAGTTATGTGCCAAGTCTATTTTCAGCACCAAACTTCATCAATCCAGGTAGAGCAGATCAATCCAAACAGCTGGAAAAACATGCAAAATATCTGGTCAACTTCAAAATCAAATCAATGCAGGACTCCCAATAGTAAATCACTGCTATAACAACATTATGTCTCATCCTGTGGCACACTTCATATAGAGCAGTGTTTCCCAACCTGTTATTTGGAGCCCCCCCAGGACCCAAGAGAGAGAAAAAAGTGGCACACTCTTGCCAAAAAACAACATAGAATGTATTTGTTTCACTGATACAACCCTAAAAATAGCCTGTGCATGCTTTTCTTATTAAAAGACCTTTGTCTCCACTACTTAATAACTGCTTTATCATGGTTTTAGTCAATATTTGCAAATCTAACTTTGGCAGCCTCAGAGCAGACAAAGCCTCGCGCCCCCCCTAAGATCTTTGACGCCCCTCCTTGGGAGGTCTGGGACCCCAGGTTGGGAACCATATAGAGCCACTTAAAAGCAAGCACAACAAAACCTCTGAGACTAACAAAACTCTGATGAGAAAGCACAGAGGCGGAAAAAGGGATGGGGCAAGCAGCGAGCAGAGGTGTCAGTGAGTCTGTGCTGGAGGGATTAGGTGTATATCTATATATCTATATAGAATAATCACAAAGCCTTTCAGTAATCAGATATTTCTAAATAACTTTGCAGCAGTTTAGTTAAGGGATATTTAAGGAATTGGAGGATCCTTCATCATGGTGGAGGGAGAATGATTTCCAGGTCAGCTGAGGAGAGAAGGTGTGATGAGCTGTAGACACACCAAGCAGTCCAACCAGGATTCAGACTGAGAACACCAACAGCCTTAAAGATGCAGCAGTTTCAGGCTTCAGCCCTCACATACAGGAAACATAAAAATAACTGAGTGATGGCTCTGAATGTTTGAAGAATGAACCCGAATTGAAGACTAGAAAATATGAAACCAGGTCATCTCAGCTATAATCAGAAGAAACAAATTGATCTAAAAAAAATAAAGTGTTTTTTGGATGTTTTCCAGGTCAGCGTGTCAGACGCTGACTTTGGCTTGGCTGCTGTCATCATGAACATCAGTCATCATAAGACCACGAGGCTGCTGGTGTTTCCCTTCCTGTGACTCTCAGTCACTGTCCTGCTGACTCCAACGCTGCGTGCTAAAATTACCCCTCCTGCTATCACTGCAGTAAACAATGACATGATGTCACAACCCGCTGGAAACAACAAACACACACTACCATCACTGAAGAGATGAAGAAAGTTTGATTTATTTGAGTTTAAGAGGGAAATCCAACTGTTTCTAAGTTTGGGATATTGATTATCTTGTCTGTTAATTGCACACTGATGAAGTTTAAATTTAGGCCAGATGAGTCAGAGCTTCACATGACATGAAGCCACTGTCTCTGGATTTATATCACCCTAAGTCACCAGTAAAGCTCTCGTCACCGTCAGGAAAAGTTTCTCTGGTGAAACAGAAGAAGCTGTAAAATAGTAAACAGCTGGAAGATTACCAGAGGTGGACTTAGCAACTCTGTGGCCCAGGGAAAACACAGGCATGGGGCCCCTCCATAACCATTGTTTTAGATAATTATCAAAGAAAGAGCTTCTTGTAAGTTCTTCTTTTAATCAGTCTTCATACAGTAATGATGTCTGAGAATATAATAACAAAAAAACAGTTAAACAAATGTACTTAAAATAGAAACTATAAAAAATGTTCTTTTCTGCAGTCTTACAATGCCTTGATATTTTCTTTTTACCTCTGTTAAATGTTTTTGGGTCGTTTCTGTGATAATTAAGCTTAGAAACATAATAGAGCCATACCTGCATGCCTGGTCATATAAAAGCAAAAATTTGATGCAACATGAACCAAAAGAGAGTGTTTAGTAGTGTTTCTGTACAGAAATATCCAGGTAGACTTTAAAATGTTTATCTGGAGACTAAATGGACATTTGGTAACCAAATTAAATCAGAGTTATATAAATACTAAGTTTTGTATGTTTATTTAAATGAAAAAGATCATTTAAAGAAGGAAAAAAAATTGAATTTTGTGAGCTTTCTTCAACACACCACCCCTGTCAGACATAACAAACAGAAAACCAAACACACAAACAACAATTTCATGTTAGCTTTTTTGGGGGAGTAAATATGGTTGCTAGTTTTGTTTGTTGGACCCTTACCTTCATCTGATACCAGGATTGTTCCGATTGTCAGGCTATGATATGACGGAGAAGGCACTCTGACTGCAGAGGTAGGCTCAGGACGTTTGAGGAACAGAGGAGAAAAATGATTACAAAAAAGAGGGAATCCACTGTGGACAGTGGGGTCCTGGGTAAGATTCCCCTCTTTTAAATAATGATTATACAGAGTACATGTAAAATAAATAAATAAAATTAACTTTACACCTAGGACAATACGTGTGTATACACTCATTTATAATCTTACAGGCTGGTTCTCTCACCTGTACTGAGGTGGAGTCAGTTTACAGGTTTTGGGAATTCAGCTTTTATAAAAAAGATCTAATGTTACATTAACGCTGTTGCTTAGATGACTCAAAGGCTGCTGGAGCAAAACTTACAGTACAGTGCATGAAAAGAAATGGCAAAGACAGAGGCAGAGAATGAGATGGAGATCATATATGACTTAACATAATCTTATTTTTATAAATAATTTACAGAGTGATATGAAAGGAAAGCTGGATGGATGCAGAGAAAGATCGAGGCAACTTTGTAAATCACTGCATGACCTAAAAACTACCCCAGAACATTTCAGAATAAAAGCATCATGTGAATACGCCAGTAGTCTCACCACAGAAACAAGGTGATTGGGCTTTTATTTTGAAAAATGTTACAATGTTGTTGCAATGTCATTAAGCACATGTTTTGTCCAAAACAATGTAAGTACAACCCAAGCAAAGATCTGGGCAAGAAGAAACAACATCAGTAAGGGCCACAAAGTTCTTCAGGTCCAGTCAGATGCTGGTGCTGCCATGCAGCGTTAGAGGTTATGCACACGGTGCATGGAAGCTTTTTTTCTTTTTGGTATTTTTTTACTTTGAAAAGTAACTCAGGCATTACTTTTTTTACTTATATCCTCATTGTAGCCTACACATCACATTCATGTGTGTTGTTGTGGCAGTATGAGAGGAAATAACTCTATTTTCATATAACATTGTAGCAGCCATTATTATTATGTTGTAAAGTGGTGAAACAATAGAACAGAGTAGAAATGTTTTCAACTTCTGTACACATTTGTACACTGTTTTAGAAGTCTAAAATAGCTGTACTTTATTGACAGAGTACAGATTAAATCCCAGCTGCTCTCTAAATGTCTTTCTGCATCAGGATCCTCTCTAGTCTTGTGTTTTCTTTCTCATTATTTCTCTAAAGGCAGCGACTCTACAGCTTGTATCAGCATGTCTTTAACAACATGCCCTGCTATTAGTCTGTTAGTGCTGCCTTGATGACACACTGGTCAGCTGGCATTGATTGAAAATCCAGCTGTGGTTGTTTACATGGAGTAGCTCCTGCTTGGTCTGCCGGGCTAACGTGAGCTGAACCTGGGTTAGTGGTGTTTGTAGCATCCGGCTCTCTGGAATCTAGCTCAGCTGTAGCGTGTGTTTAACTCAGTACTTCGTGAGGTTGGAATAACTGTTCTTGGCGGTGGGAAAGTTTACTTCCCTGTTCTTTTTCGTCCTTTATCCCAAGGAGGAAAAAGTATGTTTACTGATCTTCATCAACGAGTTGTCGGCTGTAAAAGTAATGAGTAACGTGTGATTTAAATTCTCAGTAATTGTAACGACGTTAATGATTTAAAAAATAAACATTACACTACTAGTTACCATAAAAGAGTTACAATTAAAAAAACTCACTGAAGGTTTAACATTTCAGTCATGTCTGCCTGAATTGCATTAACAAACAGCATGTACACAGTGGTGCAGAGGGATGTGACTGCTGCTCTCAGTGCAGACAAGTTTCTGCATCTCTCTGTTTAATGAACGAACATTCAGTGGCTTCAAACAGAACTAAATTCATGCCTTTGTTCATGATTTGAAAAATGAACTGATCGGTTCAAAGTTCACCCAAATTATGAGCATGCTCAGTGAATGTTTATTTAGTAGCTACGGCATATATCCTGAAGTATAAACCTGCTTTACCAGCAGAACTGACTCCAGTCAAGCTTAACATAACAGCACTGGGACTGATTATTATTATCAGGTAGTAGATACACAAATTGTTAATTAATTAATACTAGTCTTACTTAAGAAAAACATAAATGAATGCTCAACAGCTGGAGTTGTGTACCGTACCAGGCATTTTATGATAGGGGTAGTAGTATTTATACTGCAGCAGAAAGTGAGAATGAGTTGAAATGTGGAGTCTGCTGTGTATTGAAGAGAATGAGCTCATACATAAACCAAATAAAATGTGCTGAGTGTCCACCACATTGTTTGTCAGAGTGGTAAGACTCTCTGGGTTTCTTGGAAGGTTCACAGCTCAGTGAGGAATAATTTGATTTTCCCATAATTTTATTTTGTAGGAATTATCCCTGTCAGAGATGTACAGATATGACTTACATACAGCATAATTACAGGCTTCTCTTACCACCATTGTCTCCCACATACAGTGTAAACATAAAACTAAACACTGTATCAACAATAACTACAATCCTCCCACAGACTCCACTGGGACCAACTATGATCTCCTCTCTGTGGGTTTGTCCATTCTGACCTCCTTCACGTACATCTATGACTGTTCAGCAAAACACTCCCAATGCTGTTTTATAATGTTTGCTTCTCAGAGATTAACAAGAATAAAGGAGCCAGCTTTGTGAAGCTGAATGTTTTTATTCTTTTTTTCCCATTATTGTATTCATCAAAACCCCCTTCTGTTTATTTATCTACTGCTTATTATGCTCAATCATCAGGTCAGCATTTTAAAATGTTGAATATGTTTGTTTATGATCAACTGCAAGCAAGCTAAGCCTTTTTCCACCATCTACTGTACTGCAGATTAAAATCTGCATTATATGTGGCAGATGGGGGAAAGACAATTTTTAAACCAAACTAAAGGCTTTACTTTTGTCTCTCCAAAGCTACCACACTCTGTGAAGAAATATGATAATTTTATTCTATATAATATGATATTTTCTGAGTTTGATCAAGGCTAACAAATTTTCATGCAACCCCAAATAACCCTAACAAACGTACAAACTAGAAAAGCACTCGGAGAGCGCAGACCTCCGCCATTAGCCCTATCTCCCAATAATAAAGAATCATTTAAAAAAATTCCTGGATCCAGATGGTGATCCGGATCACTTCCAAAATCTAATCAGTTCTTCCGTATGCCAGTTCTGACATTTTCTGAAAATTTCATTAAAATCCGTCCATAGCTTTTTGAGTTATGTTGCTACCAAACTAACTAACTAACTAACAATCCCTGCCGATCACATAACCTCCTTGGGGGAGGTAATCAAAGCAGGAGTATCTTACTACATTTTTTTATTATAAGTAAACTTAAGGGGGGCTTAGACAGTCAGGTATTTGATTGTTAAAACAAGTTTAATACTGCGGCCATATAAAAAGATAAATACAAATCTCTTAGCTGCACACCTGTCCTTCCTTAGTTTGATTAACCTTGCAAAGCAGATGGATACGCCTGTTTCCTTGTTTCTCACTGGTGAATTCATCTTACAAAGCTCCCATCTGAACCGTTTGGGCCAGGTTAGAAAGTGACAGGACCAATCAGTGGCGAGGGGCAGTACTTTCAGGCGCAGCAGAGTCGTGACGTAAACAAGCAGCAGCAAGAGCTGGTGCAGATAGGAGGAAGAGATTAGTGTGGATGCTGCTAAAGCGCCAGTTTTATCAGAACTTGACGACATTTCTTCGTTAAAAGAAGAACAAAGAACAGCAGTGCGTTGTTCTCTTTTCAGAAATGACAAAAGTCTAGGGCTGTAGTCAACCAAAGAAAATCTTGGTCGACCAAAATCGCACGCAGGCACCAATTAATCGATTAGGTAAATAAATTCCATTCATTATAAAAAGTTACCTTGTTGGGGACTAATTCAATCCATCCAGGCTCCTCACTGCACCTGCTTGGTACTCTAAATGATCCTAAAATGAACATAACAAGCCTTTGGAAGCATTAATATATCTTTTCAGCTCATCATGTCTCACTATATAATATAATTAATTGAGAGACAATCAGCGCGCACCTGCCTTTGATTTCCGTGATCCCCACGCGGTAACTCTTTAAACTCATTCGGCCTACAAAATAACCTCAGATCATCGTTTTTCATTCGTTTGGAATGGTAACTAATAACAGGTTCACTTGATCGAGCCCGCGCTATGTCATTTACGAGCATAAAGCAGGCAGCAGGCAGCATGCAGCGTTTATTAACGGAGGTGAGAGGAAAAAGTCCGCTCGTCGGGACACAAAGGTAGACTATGCATTTTTTTTCCACTAGGTGTCGTAGGAGAAAAAAGCCTTGAAAATGCAAAGAGGAGTTTTTGACACACCTCCGCCACTTTGAAGCCTCCCCCTTTAGCCACTTTAGCTTCTGTTGATCCTAAACACCAATCATATACAAGTTTATATGTAACTTTCAAGGCAACCTTTACTGCTAATATCTTTTTTCAGCTGCAGTAAACCATTTCACGAGCTCTTCTTATCCTGGCCGGTTATGTTATAGCATCAATTAAACATGAAAACATCAGCTTCAAATAAGACTTGGGTGATTAGAGATAAACAAAACTTGAGACACTACCTGATTTGAGTAGAACTACCTCCGTCTGCAGCCTCCATTGATTAGCAGCAGGCTAACATTAGCACGCCTAGCTTCCATTCATTTTTACCCCACATTTATTTCAGCTGCGCTATCACACTCAGCTTGAACGTCCAACCATAAGAATAGTGCTGTGTCAATAAATCAGCACTGGACAAATGTTGAGACAATGCGCACAGTGAATGAAAAGATGTAGCCTACTTACGCATCCACCAGAAGCAAAGCCAGTTCTGAGTCATGCAAGAGCTTTTTAGTGTCACGTAGGGCTCACCACCGAGGAAAAGCAAGTCCGATATTAACTCTAGTTTTTCCTCTCGCTTTGTCAGAGGGTTTCCTAGACAAATGTCGAGGCTTTTAGGTGCAGGGGAAGCTGGTGGCAGGCCTTCGGTCGGACACTTTGGACTGGAGTCTGCCATTTGCACTCTTCTCAGCTGTTTGGGTGAAACGTGAACCTGCAGCAGCACTGCGAATTTATACCCCTGGGGGCTCTTCTAGGAGGAGAGGGGCGTGTGCCAGAGGAGAAGGTTACCGCCCCAATCCGGTCCGGACAGAGTTATAAACATCCCATGTAAACAAAACTACAGGGTACTGAAGTTTTAATTCAGTGTGTTGATACTGTACTCAGAAAGAACATTTACATAGCATATGTTTGATTTTTGTTACATTTAAGTGTAAAATGTCGGATATTCTACCTTTAATGACCAGCTGACATCGCCTTTTATCACCTCTCCTTTCTGTGTGACTGTAAGAGAAGCTAACGCTAACGTGAACACTTTAAGGAGATTATAAAAGGAGATTATACTACGCAGCCTATTTGCTGTCAGGTAAGTTAAACTGACCGCGGGATTTGATACAGTGAAGGAGGGCAGAGCAGAGGGACTCAGCAGCGCCACTTCAATACAAACAGCCTGCAACTTTGTGTCGAGTTGATGTGTTGTTTCTGAGCATTAATGCTGTAAAATATCAGACAATATCCCACTCTGGTAGCTTTGTGTGCTTCTCTACCTGTAATTCCAAGAGCTGCATTGCTCCTGTTCCCAGCGGCACGTCTCTCTCTCAGCTGCTCACACGCTTTGCCCCCAGACCAGTGTCTTCGGGGGGGGGGGGGTTCCCTGACAAGGGTGATCTTGGTCGACCTAAAGCTTTCCGATCAATTAATTGACCAATCAAATTGAGGCTGTCAGCCCTACAAAAGTCGAGTACTTACATGTCTATAGTCACCATGTTTCGCGTTATTCCTCAGTAGCTGCGCACACGAAGGTTGATAGCAGCGACGTCACGTGTTTTGTTGCTCTGATTGGCCCGTAGAGATGTGACAGACAAGGACGTTCACTCAATCACACTCTGAGTTTTTTTTCAAAGCCGATGCTTTTTCTCAAACGTTTCCTATTGAAGCTTTCCCAAATGGATGTGTGAAAACAATCCATCTGGTGCGTCAGGTTATAGTTTGGTATCATCCACAGACAATCCTCTATACCACAGTGAACCCACACACACCATTATGATTTTATCCTAGCTGAACACAATAATGGCATCAGCTTGATCTTATAGAATAAAGCAGGGGTCCTCAAACTTTTCAGCCTACAACCCCCAAAACAAAAGTGCCCGAGACCTGAGACCCCCACTGAACCAACATACTTGAACACGGCTGTGCATATTCAACAGTAGTCACATAGAGACTTACATTTGGATTTTTTTTAATATTGCTTTGATTAGTGCATAAATCTCACCAGTTGACCATGTTATTATTTTACATGTCACTAAATTTATGCATATATTTTTAGAAAAAATGGGTAAAATGCACTATTTGAAATCATTTAGTTTTTGGAAGAATCCAGCTTCTAAAAACCCCTGGTCAGTGTTTTGCAATCCTGCAGGGGGTCTCAACCCCCCAGTTGACAACCACTGGAATAAAGCACTGAGTAAACCTTTGTTTAGAGACAAATTCAGTTCTAACTAAAAAAAAATTACAATTAAAACAAAAAAATGGAGAGGGACTCTGTTGACTTTATTCTAGAGATTATTGGCCATTTTAGAGTTCTGAATTAGTTCTCCAAGCAATCAACCAAACTAACCATACATTTCACTCTGGTTGGTGATCATCTGCAGTCAGTCTGCAAATCAGAGGGGAGTACGTTCAGTTCAACACCTTAAAAGAGAGTGGACAGCCAACATTTAGGGTACAGCTTTATTTAGTCTCACCTTGTCACCGTAGCTCTCGTTGTCTCACAGTCACTCTGATGACCACTCATTATCAAAGGTTCACCTTCTTCTATCCAGTCTATCCCATATCCTCTTGTTTACATTTTTTTTTTTACTTTATCTTATTTTATGGCATTGCAACACCTTTGTTTACTCACTATTGGTGTATTGCACATTACCCTGTTTATATATTCATTTCCAGTTGAAATATTTCCTCTTTGCACTAAAACCATTCTTGGCTTTTAATCTTCTACTGTAGTTATACAGTTAAATGCATTATTGTCATTGTCTGATATATTTAAAATTGTCTGTTTATAGTGTTCATTTTTGTATATAGACATACATATACCGCATATATTGTTTTAAAACATCTCCTTTCTTTTATATAAATATATATATTTATATTAATTTTTGTTTGACATCTGCTCTTTGCTTTTTATAGTCCGTTCAATCATAATGGAAGGTTTTAAACACAGAAAAATCTAAACTATAACAACCAAATCGTGATGGGATGCTGAATTTGGGGTGCAGACAGCTGAGTGGTTAGGCCGCGCCCCGTGGGAAGGCGTGGGAGGCCCAGGTTCAAGTCTGGCCTGTGGCTCTTTCACCCCCTGTCATTCCCACTCTTTCATCCCTGTTTCCAGCTCTATCCTCTGTCCTATATCTCCAATAAGGTCATAAACAATAACCAAAAAAGATGGGATTTAAAATAAGTAATCAGGCCTAAACTTCATCTGCTGTTGTGCAGTATTTTCCAGATGTTTAATGGTTTAGTTTAGGGCTAAACAGTTTGACTACAGTATAATTAGAATTTTAATGGCTCTCTAAACTGCTCTGAGATCAGATCACATATTCTGATGCCTCTCTCTTTAACTTCTTTCACTCCTCTGTTTCCAGCCCCCCTCCCCCTTTTAGGCCTCAGGCACACCTCACCTACGCATGGTGTCTCTCGCCCGGTTTTGCGGGTTTGGCAGGGTAAGATGTTATTGTACTTTGTGGTTCTGGAAGAACGAAGCGAATGAACCTCCAGCGTGCCGAGTCATCAATCACTTAAAGCTGTCACCTAAATCATGATGCAGTCATCATGGGGGGTGCACGTCTGTGTGCGTGCGTGTGGGGTGTGTGTCGTTCTGGTGTGGCTAAATGTCATCACAACAATCACAGAGGAACAAAAATCCTCCAGGGTGAAAACATTTCCACTCCTCACCTCTGAAGAGGTTTCTCAGTTCACGGCAACAATCATTAATTTGATCTCAAATATCCAGATGTCATTCAATTCTAGATTCTATCATTAGATACTAAAACTTTTTTCATGTCCGCGTTTAGTTCAGCACTGAGCATCAGCAGGTAAACTCATCTGGCCTGATGCCAAAAACAAGCTTAATGTAGCATTAGAGATGGGGATCATTAATTTTCTTGTATACTCCTTATCAATCCGACTTGTTATCAATACCACTTCTAATACTTTTCTATTGTTTGTTGGAAAGACAAAACATTTTTAACAGAAGTTGTGTAAGATCGGTAAAGCTTGAGTTAAAATGGTTATGATTCCATCTGCTATATGAAAACAAAAGTTCAAGTTTCTTGTCTCTTCAAGTTGAGCACATCATGAGTTTTCTGTAGATTTAATATTCATTCACTAAGACACCCTTGAACATATCATGATATAGCCATCTGTCAGCTTTTTGAGTCTGCTAATTCACTTTTATTCTTACAGTAATGTGACCTGCTACAAACTTTTCACTACTGACCCCAGCAGCAACTGTTCTGCAGCTGCTAAAGCCATGGGCTTCCTTTTTTCAACAGTTGCACTGCAGTTTAAAATCTGACAAACAATGCTGAGGTGCTTTGAGTTTCTATTCCCTCTTGCAAGAACTAAGTAGCCTATGCTTTTTTGCACCAGAGATATAACAAAAAGACATTATGTCACAGAACCCATGAGACTCGATAGCAGCATCACTGAGCAAATCTTATCTCTTTAATTGGCAGCGTGACTCTGTCTGTCTGTGTTGATTTGCAAACCACACCGTGGCTCCGATTGTTCTTGATACCTTCCAGAAGACCTCTTGAGTGTACTGGTTTGACACTGGTGCAAAAAAATAAAATAAAATAAAAAAATTAAAGACCCTGTAAAGTGAAATTGAAAGGTAACACACTAGAAATGTTGGAATATGGTTGCTGTAAACATGTGAAAACACTGAGATCTACGTGTGACTGAATCTTGGATTTAGACAGAAAGTTTTTCACCTCTTTCCTGGCTTGGTGGGCGGGGCCAATATGTGGGCTCATGATGTCACAAGCCCACAGTGGGAATGACCCCACCCCTCTAACACTACGATATAAAATCACAGTGCAGTTCATCTGAGTCCAGTCTGTTGTTAGCTGATGTCACTGCCTTTATTGAAAGTTAACAGTCAGTTAAATCCTGTTTTTCTGGTCATTGTGAGGTAAATTTGAGAATCTATCTGCCCCAGTGGTCTACAGATCATTGAAAGCATCAGAACAGAGATTTAAGCCAGAAAACAGACCTTGTCTCTTCTCTAGCACAGAGCCAGGAAGCTGCGCTCTGATCATAAGGTCAACATTCAGATTGTAACATTTTTCAAGTCTGAGCGGATTGTATTTCTCCTGAGTGGGCGTGGCTTCAGCTCATTCAATAGACACGCCCACACCATCCTGGAGCAGATTTTACTGCCTCATTTTTTTATGATTTTGAAGCTTAATTTTACAAGCTTTGAGATGTTTTATTGTGCTGAAATTTGATTTAGGAGTTCATAACACAGTACCCTGTCATTTAACAAACCTAAATATGGATTCATTTTCACTTTACAGGGTCTATAATATGAGTAGATTATCTCTAAAATCCAAAATTGCTGTGCCTTTCCCTTCAGTTTGTCCCCTCCCCATTCCTGTCCTCGTCACTTCCTCTGTATAACACTAACGCTCATGCTGTGTTCCAGTTACCTTAGATGTCAGCGCTGAGCACTTGACTTGAATGCTGTCCTTTGCAAGAAGTTTGTTTCAAGTTTGCTCCGACTTTCTGAGTCCAAATTCCGACGTCAGGGCGTATTTTTGAAGACACATTTCACTGGCGTCTCAGAACTTCTGAGCTCCGAGATTAAAGGCGCATTCAAACCAGAGCTGTTTGGTCCACTTTAAACGAACTCTGGTCCGTGATCCCGTCTAGTCTGGTTCATTTGGAGTGGTGTAAAAGCTCACAAGAACTCTGGTGTGGACCAAACAAGTGGACTCTGGTCCGCTTGAAAACAGGGGGTCTGGGTCCACTTCCAAACAAATCCTGGTGCTGTTTGAGGTGTGAAAGCAAGGTGGACCAACTTGTGAACCAAAGGCAGGAAGTGGCATAAAGTGTAATGACATACGGATTAATATGTGATTTAATACACTCAAATACATGTCGGTACCTCGCTTTGCATCTGTGTAACCATAGCAACATGTCGTAGTCCGTGCTTATTTATTAGTCTCATGTTAAGAACGACATGTTGGACAGCTCACCGCCTCGCTGGCTGCTTTTAATGGCCCGATGCAAAAGCTGAAACCCCAAGACAGCGTTAATTCGGTGAAGGAGTTTTGTCTTCTTCTACGCCTTCTTTTCTTCTTGGTCACCGTTTGTTCGTGGCGACAGAGCCCCTAGCTGGCAGAGGTTGTAGGTGTTCATACAGTTTGGTCCGCTTGACCAAGAGAGCACTGTTAATGCGAACCAAACCAAAGAAATGTGCAACAATGTTGTCCCCCGAGTCCCCCGGATCATCAGGTGTAAAAACGACCTAAATGGAACGCACAATCATTCTGCCACAGTGCCAAAGAGGAGACTGCCTTTGCTCTTAATCACATGCTAAAAGCTGAAATTACACCAGGCTTATGACTGGTTTGTCTTTATAACTGAGAGAAAGTGACAGAGCTGGAAAACAACTGGACTTTGTTGAAACAGACCCACAGGGAAACATATCTGGCACACACGGATGTGATGATACACCTACTCCACTTCTCCATGCTCATATGAAACAAGATATCACAGAGGATACCAGCACACAGTTACCCAACCGTCATGGCTTCTGTAGTTGTGAAGATTTGTGTTAATGTAAGAGAAACTCTTATATTGTTTTCCAGTAGCTATGATTGGTTTAAGCTAAAAGGAAGAAGGGCCTCATATTGCTCTTTGCCTGGGACCTCATCAGCCCTGCCTGAGGAACTGGGTTTCAATCTACATCCCTATGTAACATGCTGAATCATCTTAAGGAAAAGGTTTGCTTTCTAGTCTCATATGTTTGTAACACAAGGTTACAAATTTTACTAGGACAGCCATCTACTCTATAAGACTCAGCTTCTTCTAAATATCCTCACTGGGTTCATGACTCTGGCGGTTTTTGCTTGAGAAGACTATACAGCAGGGCTGTTCAATTACAAATTTAACTGAGCCAAATTTTAAAATCAAGAAATGTAGCCAAGCCAGATATGTTCAGCACCCGGTAAGCAGCTGGTATTGTCAAATTTCGAACCAATACAGATCAATTTGATGAAAAATATTCACTTTTTATTCATAGTCTCCCCTTTAAATTTGGCAGCATGACAAAAGCACATCAGAAAGTGCATAAAAACACAACAACAGAGCTGTATTTGAACATAACCTTAGGCAGTAGAATTTTTTTTTTTACTCAATAAAAAGAAAATAAAAAGAATAAAAAAGAAACTAAAATTCTGTAAATAAAAATGTTGGTCACATCTTATCAGGCATATCTTAAAGTGCATAAAAAGTAAATTTGCACAGTTGTACCAACAGGTGAAAAGGACAAACTCGGTATCATGGGGCTACTTCTGTCAGCATCGTTAGCAGCAAAACAACGCAGTGCATCATAGGTAGACTGTTACTAGGCTATGCAGAGTGTTGCATTCACAGTCTGAAATGCTGTGGGAATTTATAAAAACTTGCCACACCGGTTGCCCTCTGTATCTCTGGCATGACTACAGACAGGGCCACTTGGGAGCTGGTTCTGGGCCACATGTGGCCCCCAGGCCACTAATTGAATAGGCCTGCATACAGTCTAAGAAAGTGAGGAATATGAACTATGGGCTGATTTATATCATGAACACATCTAGAAATCAAGTGAATAACAAGTCGTCAGGGCCATTCAGTCTGGATCTTGACATTGTCATAAATGACGTGGCTGGACAACCAGAGACGGTTAAGTTAGACATGACACAGGCTGGAATAGAGGAACCTGGGAGTGGTGAAAGAACCAGGACCTACTGAGACGTCAGGAGCACCTGAGTGAGAAGAGATGTGAGATTCAAAAAGACAACAAAAGCTGGAACCCTAGGTGTACAACTGGATATATTTCATTCAGCCAATGAAAACTCTTCTTCAGTGTTGGTAAGCAGGGAAAAGGACAGTAGTCTAATTATGTAGAAAAAACTTCAACTTATCATCATCAAAATATCTGACTGAAGCTGCCAGTGGGGAGATTGACTGATAGTTGTTACTTCTGAAAGTTTTTTCCTCCAGTGTGAGTCCGAGGAGAGTCCGAGGTCCAGAGAGAGGGATTTCACACTGGCTTCCCATCAGGAATGCAAAAACTGCTGGTCAGCTGTAAAAACAAAAGTGAAAATGTACTTCTGATTTATCCCTGCACTAAATTACATAAATTATTTATGAGTGTAGAAAAATGTTCACACCAAATAAAGTGTTAATCAGAGTTTAATGAACTTAGAACAATGTACAGTATGCTTATGGGTGTCTCAGTTTGGGGTCAGTTGTCATGCTGTGGTCATTCCCAGCATGCTTTGAGGTAAGGGTAAAACTACAAACCAAACTAAAGAGTTAAGTCTCACAGTAACACAGAGAGCTTCAGTTTGTACAGCAACGTGTCCTTTTTGTCCAAAAATTCAAAGCAATGGTGATGATTCCACAGTGGGATGCCGTCCTCTCTACTAGCTCAACATGGCACATACGCCACGGACTACCATCTCCCCAGAACTTTAGCTGACAGCAGTGTTTATTTCGTCAACTAAAACTGTGACTGAAAATGTTCATCGACAGACTTTTCTTTCCATGACAAAACTAAACTAAGACTGACAAAAACAGATCTGTGATGACTAAAACTAAACAAGTAAGTTTCGTTTTCATCAAGATGACTAAAACTAGACTAAAATGTAATGTAGTTTTTGTCGGACATTAAAAGTCCATGACATTTCTCCACTGTGGGTAAATCTTTCAAAAAAGGCAACAACAAAAAAACAATGCAGCTGTAGTTACTTTGCCTCTAAGCTGTAGAAAGCAGGGACCCCAGGTTTGGCAGAGTGCAGAGAACACTATGACAGTACAGTTTGTGTTAATTTGATATGAATAGAGAAAATAGGGATTTATTTCAGGCTAACAAGGCTATGCTGTAGTTATTTTCCTTTTTCATGATCTTTCATTGTGAAATGAGTTTAAATATTTTTTCCTGTAGAATTCTTTGGATGCATTTGTCCTCTCTAAAGTGAAGAAAGGCTAGAATTATAGTTGTCCAACAAAAACAGGGTAATTCTGATCTCTGGTCTAGATGAGGAGGTTAATCACAAACATTTAAGAAGTAACAGTATTTCATGAAAAACATTGTTATCGGTGTGGGCCCTGATTTACACTCTCAGTGCATTACTAATTTAAATACCATAAACAGCCATTAACATATTAGGTCATTTTATGACCCCCATGCTTGTAGCTCTAGTACTGGTGTGTGTGCTCGTGCATGCTCGTACATTTCTCAGCTCAGCAGCAGATTCATGAAGAGAAAGCTACATGTGAAAGAGAGGGACTTAAGTAACTTCTCAAGATTTGATAACCACCTTTCTCTCATCAGTCTTATCCACAGTGACTTACACAACAATAAAAGCCATGAAAAACAGTCAAGAAAAGGTAGCAGCTGGTGGTAAGTGTTCCTGTCTTTTCTGATTGTCTTTACTTGTCTTAAAAGCAAAATCAAACTGTACCTGATGATATAACCTCAGACTGACAGCACCACTCTTTTCCCATCAACTCTTCCTTTCCCTATAATAAAAACATAAATATCATTCTGCTCGTGTCAGGTCTAAAAGGGTTAGAGGGAAAATTGAGGCCTTGTCCACACAGAGACGAAAAAGATATACTTCCGATTCATTTTGAAAAAGTTTTCCATAAGCATGGGATCGTTTCAGGAAATGTCCGCATTAGCACGTAGCCACTAAAAATGACTGAAAACGCTGTAGTATATATGCCTAGCCTGTATGTGGCGCTGTAATGCTGCCACGGGTATGCACCAAAAGAGAGAAAAAGATCACAGAAAACTGGCACAAACTTTCTCATGGTTGCCCTTCTGGTTGTCCTCGTGTTGGATTTAAGAACATCTGGTGTATGCTGTCCTCGGTAGTGGTAAAGGAGCATCAGATTTTGCTGTAAAAGCCATCATAAACTCAGTGGCTTCTGCAGCACACACACACCTGTAATCAGCCATTGTTTTTTTGGTTCGACTTACGCTTGCAGCATAGGTGGGCTACGCTATGTATGATGTAATCATTTCAAGAAAGATGTGGTTGGCAGTCCACATGGAGACGAAAAGGTGTTTATAGATTTGTTCACTCTGGGACCCGGTTTCAAAAAGTAGCGTTTACGGCCTCCCAAAACGCTGTTGGCGTGTGGATGAAACGCCGAGAGACAAAAAACTTTTGCGTATACTCCTGAATTTGTCTCTGTGTCAATGGGGCCTGAATTTGCCATTAGTAAACAAAGCTGCACTCTGCAATCAAGTTGAGAATTTCTCTCATACTGGTTGCAACAACATCCACTATACCTGAGTAGAGGCCCTTTGAGATAAATAGCATATGTGAATTCTGTATCTTGGAAAGGTGAATAACAGATGCTACAGGCCAGGATCTCCCCCTGAACTGATGAACTGACTTTCACCTGCAGCTGCTGGCTGTGTTGAAACTGCTCTACTGTTGCTTCAACAGATTTTGAAACCTGTTTGAGATGAAGACAGTTGTTCCTTAATGATGTCCTGCGGTTGTGTAGTTCTGCAAAACCTCACCTCCATTTACGGGACAGAGCTGAGCTGATTGGCAAACAACGCTCCAAACAAGAAGTTGTGGGTTTTTGCAGAGAATTCGTTAAATGCTCCAGAACCATGTTTGTGTGATTTTCAGCTGCGTTCAGGCGGGTGGCATCTCCGACTCGGAAGTCACCGAGGAGAAAACGGTTACCTAAGAGCTCCAAGTGTAGGACGGCAGCCAGGAGGGATCATTCAGATTCCTCACAGGTTTTATTTTTTGGGAACAATCAGCGCAGTGCTGCTACGTCGTCCATCTGTCGTGTGCTTATTAATTCTCTTTTCAAGAATGCCCAAAGATCTTAATGCTCTTAACGCTGCTGCTCAGTACCCAAAGCCAGCCAACCCTGAGAACCCATTCAATGCCATCCAAGGCAATCCATGGCCATCCAAGGCTATTCAAGGCCACAAGCGTCAGCCATGCTGTGACGTCAGCATTTCTAACCCAGGAATTAAACATTCAAAGTCCAAACTGAGTAAAGTACAACGCTAAGAGTTCTGATATTTGACATTTAAATAAAACATTCAGATTAACATTTTTTGGTTCTTTTTTCCAAAATGGGTAACAAACCTGAGCTCAGAGGCCAAAACTTCTCTTGAATAACTGTGTCTGTAACAGTTCAGTAAAGATATTTCCATGTTATGTGACCATGCTGACAAAAAACAGAATTATAGAGCCTCAGTGAGAAGCTGTAGCAGTCAAATAAGATGTTTTTAAACACCTTAAATGGGAAATAAAGGCTTCCTGTTGAGGTTTCCAGCAAGTGAGAATTTAAATTCAGTCTAAATCAGTTTTTATCACTCATATCAGTACAATTCTTTGTCATATGACGTTTAAAGCATTTACTTAACAAGTGCTTCAGTTCATCAGTCTCAAGTGCATCATTGTATGAGTAAATGTGGGTTTTCACAGTTTGACATTTACTCAAATGTACTTTTATTTTTCTCTCCCTATGGTGCAGCTCCTGACTGTTTGGTTTTTCAGGCCATGTGAACTGGGCATTCACATTAAAGATAATAAAGCCAGGGATTCTACAGAGAAAATGAGTTAATTAATGTTTACAGCCCAGCTTTATTTGATTTTAGCTTACTACATGTTTGATCATGTTTGCAGATTTTATAAATTTTGGTCTCATGCAAAAATGTGCAGCTCTTTTATCATTTCTGATAATGTGAGATTGCTACAGCAAAATATAACTCTAGTCCATTCTAAGCATATTTCATTCAGTGTCCTTTACATTATGTGTGTGCCAGTAATGATCCAGCAGAATTTCAGCCTTTCCAGACTGAAGACCAAAATCTGTGTCTAAATAACTAATGCACCCACCTGCAAGCATGCCTGGCTTCTTAAAGGACTGAGAGTTGACTGTTTAGACTTTATTGTGCCAAAATGGCACCTATGCATCCTAGTCCAGCGTCCTTGTGCTATCACCTTACTTTGCACACAGATTGTGCTCTACCTACATTGTTCAAGTTATTATGCACTTACCAATTTTTGTTCATTTTTTCCTAATAGTCCTTGCTGACGTTGCAGCCTTGTCAGGACATGGTGGCCATCCACCAACCATCCAGAACTCCATCCAGGATAACACGGCATTCATCAGTTAATAAAACAGTTTGAAAATTACTCTTCACAGCCACTTTATTTCCAAAGGTATTTGCTCACCTGCCTTGGCTCGCATATGAACTTAAGTGACATCCCATTCTTAATCCATAGGGTTTAATATGATGTCAGTCCACCCTTTGCAGCTATAACAGCCTCAACTCTTCTGGGAAGGCTTTCCACAAGGTTTAGGAGTGTGTTTATGGGAATATTTGACCATTCTTCCAGAAGCACATTTGTGAAGTCACACACTGATGTTGGACAAGAAGGCCTGGCTCTCAGTCTCCACTCTAATTCCACTCTAAACCCAGACTCGTCCATCAGATTGCCAGATGGAGAAGTGCGATTAATCACTCCAGAGAATGCGTCTCTGCTCTAGAGTCCAGTGGTGGCGTGCTGTACACCACTGCATCTGATGCTTTGCATTGCACTTGCTGATGTATGGCTTGGATGCAGCTGCTCGGCCATGGAAACCCATTCCATGAAGCTCTCTACACACTGTTCTTGAGCTAATCTGAAGGCCACATGAAGTTTGGAGGTCTGTAGCGATTGACTCTGCAGAAAGTTGGTGACCTCTGCACACTATGCGCTTCAGCATCCACTGACCCCGCTCCGTCATTTTACATGGCCTACCACTTCATGGCTGAGTTGCTGTTGTTCCCAATCGCTTCCACTTTGTTATAACACCACTGACAGTTGACTGTGGAATATTTAGGAGTGAGTAAATTTCACCACTGGACGTGTTGCACAGGTGGCATCCTATCACAGTACCACGCTGGAATTCACTGAGCTCCTGAGAGCGAGCCATTCTTTCACAGATGTTTGTAGAAACAGTCTGCATGCCTAGGTGCTTGATTTTATACACCTGTGGCCATGGAAGTGATTGGAACACCTGATGTCAATTATTTGGATGGGTGAGTGAATACTTTTGGCAATATAGTGTATTTCTGAGCCCACTGCAATTGTTTCTCCTTGTGGGCATTGGTTAAGGTTAGCTGAACTAGAGCTGTACACACATCAGCAAGCCTCTGGAGGATCCAGCATCCATTGCATAAAACCTGTGACTAATAATGTGGAACAACCTCCTTAAATAGTTTCCATATAATTAGGCTCACCTGGAAAGGTGAGGAGCAGCACAACTGAGAACTTTAACTGAAAAACTAAAAATCAAATGTTTGTTTAATTGGAACCGTATTTGCATAATAAATTGGAACACAGTGGAAATGCAAAATGTAGTCGGGCACACCACAGTGTGCCATGCACAGACAGTAGTACTAGTAGTAGTAGTAGTAGTAGTAGTAGTAGTAGTAGTCGGCTGTTTATTTATGACTAAATGCATCTTTCTCTCTTTTAGACATAGACTTAGCTTAGACTTTAGGTACGTCTGGGGCCATGTTTACTGTAGTCAGATCGAAACTGAGGAACCTCACTACAGCCAAATATAATTATTTTTTTCAAAATGCTCAAAAAGTAAAGTACTTTCAATAAAAAGAAAGATGTGAACAATTGTTAAAGCAAAATATAATCCCTTTTTATTAAAACGAAATTACCTTTTTATTAGTAATGTTGAAAATATGGATGGATGCACATTAAACTATGAGAAAGTAATGTCTGACTTTGTAGCTAGGCAAAGATGTGCACAAATGTCAGGATGCCAGAAAATAAAAAGGAAGAAACTGAAACTTTTTTGGGAAACATAGTGGGGCTAAAAGGGGAAAAATCAGTTATAAGCTGCAGAAATGGTAAAAAGTGGCATTAATGGGCAACATGGTCAAGAAATGGACAGGGATTGGCAAAAATTAGTGAAAGCAGAAAAATGAGTGAAATGCAAAAGCCTTTTTAATAGAATAAGGACAAAAAGTGGCAAAAGTTGGCTAAACTAGGCAAAAATTTAGAAAAACAATGTTGAAGTAATGGGCAAAAAGTGCTTTAAAAGTGAGAGAAATTGTGAAAAACAGCTAAAACAGGATAAAAGTGGAAAAAAAAGTTTAAAAAGTGGTTAAAAAAGGTTCAAATGGTACAAATGGGTTTGAATATAATAATGGGAAAAAAAAAATGACCAAAGTAGGCAACAAGCTGCAAAAAGATGGTGCAGAAATGGACAAAAAAAAGGGAAGAAACAAATGCAGTATAGGCAAATAATGGTTTCAAAAAGTAGCAGAAATATGGTCTGAAAGTGGCAAGAAAAACTGGCAAAAAAAGGGCAAAAAACAACAAAAATGCGTTAAAAATGGCAAAAAGATGTGGCAGTAATAAATGGAGGTGGTTAAAAAGTACTACTAATAAATCGTTTCAAAATCAGAACCCAATAATAGCTCCGAAATGAGGAAGCTGTTAGCCAGGATGATAGCAACAATGCTACTGATTCAACACAAATGCATTGACATTGTAACCTGACACACCTGGAAGCTTCAATTGGAAATGTTTGAGAAAAGGCAGAGGCTTTGAAAATCTCGGAGGGTGATTAGATGAATGTTCTGTCTGTCACATCTCTACGGGCCAATCAGAGCAACAAAACACATGACATAGCCGCTATCAAGCTGCGCGTGCACAGCTACTGAGGAATAACGCAAAACATGGCGACTATAGACATGTAAGTACTTGACTTCTGTCGTTTTTGAAAAGAAAACAACTCACTGCTGTTCTTTGTTCTTCTTTTAACAAAGAAATTTTGTCAAGTGCTGATAAAACTGGCGCTTTGGCAGCATCCACGCTAAGCTCTTCCTCCTTAACTGCACTAGCTCTTGCTGCTGCTTGTATACGTCACGACTCAGCTGTGCTGGAAAGTACTGCCCCTTGTCACTGATTGGTCCTGTAACTTTCTAACCGGGCCCAAACGGTTCAGATGGGAACTTTGCAAGATGGATTCGCCAATGAAAAACAAGGAAACAGGCTTATCCATCTGCTTTGCAAGGTTATTGATATTGTCGATATGGGGGGCCCATTCACTGAGTTTTCAGGGGTGCAGCCAAATCTGTGGGGGGCCTCATGTCCCTCAGTGTTTTATTAACTGTTAAGACTTAACCAAATCCTTGCAAATTCAGTCAATCTTGCATATTTTTCACAACCTTGCAATTTTACAAAATCACTGTTTCTTTTCATAGGTTTAAAAGATCTGCTGTGATGCAGTACTATCGCAGACTTTGCCACTCAGTTAAGCCCTATCAGTCAATAAAAAACATGGTTTAACATGCCTTACATATCTTTGAATGACTGCATGCATGATATTTTCTCTGCAGCAGAGCTCCCTGACTGGAGCATATACAATCACACAATATTCTCAGATACAGAACAACCTGAAGTCAAGAGAAACCAGATATTTCCTCTGTGTTGGAGGTCAAACTTTAAAGCACCCTTTCATCTCTAACAGGACGATGTTGTGTGCGCTCTGTCGTCATTAATCCCTACAAACGTGTGTGATCTGCTGGAATTAGAAACTCTGCTAATCCAGCACTGTGCTGCTGGCTGCCAGTCCGTGATCAACACCAAAAACTCCAAGAAATGAACACTGAGCTTCCTTTAAATAGGAAAAAAAACCTGAAACAATGAGAAGGAAATCTGAGAGCTGTTGGAGGCTTTTCAGCCTGACTGTTTGTGCTTCTCATTACTACTTAAATGCCGCCTCTGACTGTTTTCAGGATCTTGTCATCTGCTGTATCGGCTGCTCTGTGGTTCACCACTGTCCTGTTAAGTTACCAGAGTTTTCTCTTTAGCTCAGAGCTATAATTGAGGTTAAGAAACAATCTGTGGAAAACAAATCTACTCCTCAGAGCAAAAACTCGGCAGCTCCGCTCTGCCCTCTGAGGACTGAAGAATCTTTAATGGCTGACTGATTGAATCAATAGAAATTTCAATATTGCATTTATTACCTTGTCATGATGTGGTTTTCATGATGGATAGTGAGCTGCCTCCTCCCTTTAATTAAAGGCAGGGCAGACAGCCAATCAAGAGGCTGCAAGCTTAGACTCGTCATTAGAATCTCAGGAGGTGTGCAGCTGTGTTATGATGTTGCCTGCACATATGAAGGGCAGCAGGGCTAATGGCTCCTTTAACCACAGCTACATCAACACAGTGCCGTTGGCCCTCATCTATCAAAAGTGCATTGGACTGAAGGACTCTGGGAGTCAAACTTGGGGAGGTGGACTCGGGCGCAATTCAAGTGGACTCGGGCATGGTTTGGATGAGATATGAATGAAACCGCACCACAGTTTGGTTTGAATCAATCCAGCCTCATGTGTAAGCACCCTTAATGTAACGCTCCACCTGCAACTATCTCTGTAGGCTGTGCTACGTTTAAAATGATGCTGAAATATCAGCTGATTTCTTCTTTGTGTGTTATACAGTGCTTAACAAATTTGTTAGACCACCCTAACCCTAACCAAAGTAAGGTTTATGCCACAGCTGCCCTAAATTAACAGCATTGGTAATTACCAAAATCATTTTTTATGTTTCTGCAATGGTTAATACACCGATATGTAGAAGCTCTTTAACCCAAATGATATTTTTAATTCAAAAATATTTTTTTTTTACCATTTTGAACAGGAATGAGGGATTTCAAACTGAATTCACCTTCACCTGCATACCCAAATTTGAGCCGGCTCACTGGGCTTCTCTGAGCAGTCAGAAATGAATCAAGCATAACATCCAACCACTAAAACTCATTTTTCTGTTCAGGAATGCAAGGAAATAACAATAATTTAACATTTTAATCAAAAAATATTGATGGGCTTTACTCTTTTTTCAGGGTTTTTTTTTGTAAATCAGTAAATTCAAAAATTCATGAATAACAAAAATAATTATATTTTAGCATTAAAAATATCATTTGGGTTAAAGAGCTTCTACATATTGATGTATTAACCATTGCAGAAAGATAAAAAATGATTTTGGTAATTACCAATGCTGTTAATTTAGGGCAGCTGTGGCATAAACTTTATTTTGGGTGGTGGTCTAATAAATTTGTTAAGCACTGTATGTATGCATGTTTGTATGGTTGCATGTATGTATGTCTGTCTGTCTGTATGTTTTAATGCATGAATGTGTGTATATGTGTTTGTCTGTAATCATGCGTGTACATACGTATGTATGTTTGCATGTATGTATGGACATATGGACCCCGTCTCTTTCCTTCTTTGAGACGTTTTTCTTATTCTAAGCCCGATTCTGTGTCCTCCTCTCTTCATATTCCTGTTAAATGCTTTGCAAAAACCATCAATTCTGTCTGTAGGCAATCTTTCTGGATGTTTTAACATCATTTTCACAACTTTAACAAAAAAAAGCACAATTATAAGAGTTAAACTGACATGACAGAAAGTTACATCTGATAAAACAGCCAACTGAATTCTTATTTTAATTAACAGGCTGCTTCATTAAACTTTCTTTCTTCCAGATTGCAGAACATACAGAATCCATGCTCCACTTCTCCTTCCTTGTATTTTTAAAAATACCACCAATGTGGCCAAAACACAAGAAGCAGAAGTGAGACTTTAAGAAAACACTTAAACTGAAACTCAGTAACGTCCATGAAAGACTGACTAGAAACAAACTGAAACTGGAATAAAAATCTTTTTAAGGCACTTTTTGCTCCTTAAACCCTGACCCTTTAGCAGTTTTGCAGTTTTCTCAAAATTCAAAATATCACCTTAAAAAACATCTTGCTTTATCTGTATTTTTCTGTTGAGGAATTTTGTCTTCATTTTTCATAAATGAAGCTGCTGAGAAGCGGTACCATCAATCTGCTGGGAGGACCTGCAGCTCTAATCCCTACGATCCCTCACAGAAACACAAATCTCACCGTTAACACCCTCATATTTCTTTATCCTGTAAAACTTCAGCGCCATTAGCCACTATCGCCTCGATTTATGTGACTGCATTATCATTAGCCTTCCGTTCCCAGGCATCAAAACTCCTGCACCAAAAGGTTTACAGTTCAGAGCTTCTAACAGATTATATTGAAATTAAGCAACATGCCTTTAATGTCCCTCCTTATCTGAGCAGTAAATTCTCTGGAGACTCTGAGGTGTAGAGAACATCCTGGGCTGGAAGCTGCTGCATTTCAGCATTTAATGAAAAACGTTGACCTTTGGAGTGAACTCCTGCTACTGAAACAAACATACCAAAGCTGCATCAGTTTAGACAAATTACTTTTTCTTTTCTTTTTTTTTTTTTCAAGTTAAAAAAAAGCAGCCAGCAGTCAGTTGCACAGCAGACTTGCGGACACTAAAACCGTCAAATTCATATCTGAACTTCCAGAAATGTAGCATCACCAGTAAACACAGCAGTCTTTGGAAAGTGGGAGGAAGCTGTAGTGCTGGGCACAGCAAAATCAAACTGGTTAGACTTTCAGTGTCAGAGTTGAGAGTTATTTTAACTCTCAAGTTATTCCTCTTAAAGAGAAAAGTGTTAATCTGGGGAGTTGAATGTCAGATTTTCCAACTAACCCTACAGAATTGATTTTAACTCCCAAATCTGGGGGATACGAGGGCAGAGTTTTCCCAGTGTTTAGATGTGTTTGAATGTTGCTTGTTGTTTCAATGATTCCTGCTGGGATTCCTTTGCTCATGTTTCTGGTGGATTGTTATTTTTGATTAGAGACACTTTTGCACTATGAGTGAAGATCTCCAGTCAGTTAGTGAGTTCAGACATAGATGCACCTATAAAGTATGGATGGTACACATTCTTCATCAGATTACATTTCCTGGCCTCGAGTTTGTTTTTCTCAGATTATCCTTACTACAGGACACCACAGGGGTCAAGGTGTCAATCATGGGGTGCAAATTTCATCAAGTAGCTATGAAAAATGTATTACAATATGTAAATAATAAATGCTTTAAATGCTAAAATAAACACCCAAAGTGAAAGTAAATAACACATTGTTGTGTTGAAGCACACTTCAATGCGTAAAACAATAACTGAAACATTGATGTTAATCTTCTGTGCCAGTAACTCTTATTTACTGATAAAGTAAGACTGCTAAAGCCCAGTTCAGACCAAAGATTTATCATGTGAAGACACCGTTGTAGAACCTTGCTGGTGGTGGTTGCAGCAGTCTGAACTGAGCTGCTGCAGCTCAGTCAAGCTGTCATGATGATGCCTGTGAGTCACAGACAGCTGGTGGCAGGACGTTGCAAGCAGAAAGATGCGAATGGGGAAATAGAATTTTTGGGGCTGGATTTTCATTTGTGCAATATAAAGAATAAATACAGGGTAGTTATTGTAGTTTAGGTTTTCCAAAAATATGTTAACTAGACCAAAATATTGATTTTATTTTTGTCCGACTACCCCCACAGTGACTGTCTAGAAAAAGTTGGCACTTGTGAAAATGGAGTTGATGACCCCTGATTTGAGAGGCATCTGGCTGCAGCCCTCGAGCAAACCTCTACGCTGGGGCGTTCAGCTGGAGACCTCTCCGCTGGGGCGAAACTTCTCCGCTGGGGTGTGACGTACATTACCCGCACAAAATTTCAGCTCTCTTGGCTTGCCGACAGGCTGACCCTAAATCTAAGCAGTCGGATTTAAACGCCTAAACCAAACCAGTCGAGTTTTAATAGTGAAGCTCCAGCATATGGGTCGGCGTCTGCTACTGCACGGTCCAGCGTAGGATCGGCATCTGCAGGCCCCAGTGTAGGGGTCGGGGTGTGCTGCTGCACACCCAAATATAGCCCCGTACGGGGGCTACACTAATGTGTCATAAGCACAGCGGTGTAGTCATGCCAACAACAGCTAGGTCATGCTAACAACAGCTTACATGCTGCACGCCCCAGCGTAGGCTTGGGCAATGTATGTCATGCCCCAGCGAAGAGGTTTCGCCCCACCGTAGAGGTCTCCAGCTGAACGCCCCAGTGTAGAGGTTTGCTCGAGGGCTGCAGCCAGACCCTCTTGCCTAATTTAGAGTATAAGCACAAACAAGACTTCTTTAGAAAGATAACACTCTGAGATTCTCTGGAGACTCCCTAGAACTGCTACTTTGGACTTTAGACTCTGGTGGAAAAGCAGACAGCAGGTGTCTGAAGGAACCATATGTTCCTCAAAGAGAAGTAAAAGTAAAACTAAAAGTTCTTGTTACTTTTGGTTGAAATGCATCTTTAATACATAGTGCCAATAATCTGGATTATAGGTTCATGTGTTATGCACACAGTGAGTGTGTGTTTGTGTGCTGATTTATTTTCAGTAATACTTCTGTTTATATGGACACTAATAATCAGCAAGAGTCTGCTCAGAATAAAAATATGCCATTTAATCACATCAGGAATATTTGGCTCTGATATAAAGAGGATATAGAAAGGATAAAAATCTCAGATTTTATGATTTGGGTCTTTGGATCTTTGTGAAATTAAAAGAATAATCCCATATCAAACTAATAATGTTGTTGCATTGTCCTGGACAGTGTGTTGTGTGAGGAGCTCTGGACTGCAGTAGTGAATTAGAACAACCCTAAACTTTAAAAAAAAGAAAGAAGTGGTTTCAGACTTCCTCTTTTTATGTTTACAAATGAGACGCAAGAGCGAGACACATGATAGACAGCAGGGAGTACAATGGGCGCCCAGAAAATAACAACAAACTGTGCAGAATGGCGTTGGCAGGCGTCGAATCCTCTTAAGGACCATGTGCCTGCTCGTCATCACTGGGTCTGCACAAAAACACACAAACACTGAGCTCAGTACACTGGGTTATATAACAGCTCATATAAGCTGAAGGACTGTTAGCAAGTCTCAGCTAAAGGAAGGAGCTGTAAAGAGCTTAAAAAACCTCCAGTCAGCATGAAAAAACAGTTAAAACAAAGTTCTACGTCACTGAACTCATTCAGACACCTAAAGGTTAGTGTGCACCAAGCAGCTTCAACAAATATAATCACTTTGGGACAAAAACTGTAAACCTAAAGAGCGTTAACCTCCTGACTAAACATGGGACCTAATGCAATATCTCATGAAGCTTTCTTTTTCTGATGTGGGAATTAAATAACATGACGCTCTGAACAGAGAGAGCATAATTGTTCACTATCAGTAGAGCTAGTTGGTAAATTACACTCCAGGAGAAGAGCAAGGACCATGGCTTTCAACACAAGATCAATAGAGGCCGGGGTCCACCACACCAGGTAAGACTGTGCAAAGAAGCCCCTTTGACTGACACAGAGCAGCACATCACAGCAGGGTGTAGGACGCTAGCAGGCAAGGAATACATGGAACGGCATAACCAGGTAGCTGGCATAGTGTACAGGAACATCTGTGCCGAGGACTGGAGGTCCCAGGATCAAGAAGAAGGACGCCTCCTAAGGTGGTTGAGAACAAGTTAGCAAAGATCCTGTGGGACTTCTAGATCCAGACTAACAAGATGATGATGGCCAGTCAGCCTGACAGTGCTGGTGGATAAACATCAGAAGATGAAGTGATAGATGTAGCAGTACCGGGCGATAGCAACATCAGGAAGAAGAAACACGAGAAGCTGGAGAAATACCAAGGGCTGAAGGAAGAGCTGGAGAAGATGTGGGGTGTGAAGGCAACAGTGGTGCCAGTAGTGACTGGGGTACTGGGTGCATGGCTCCAGCAGATACCAGGAACAACATCTGAGATCTCCACCAGAAATGTGCACTCCTAAGAGCAGCTAAGATCCCACACAGAACCCTCAGGCGCCCAGGCCTCTGGTAGAGGACCTGAGCTTGAAGGAGACACAACACCGCCCAGTGGCTCTTGGGTAGAATAAGGCTGAGTACCAATGGTATAACCTGTCTTCAGACGCAGAGAGAAATATCAGTGTTAGGCAGAAGTTAGCTAGTTTTATCTGGAAAGCATAGACAGTCTGGAAGAAGAAATAGAGAAGTTATGAAACTATGTTTTAAAATATTGTATACCACATTTATATGTTACTAAATTCATTAATGGATATGTTTTTTCAACATCTTTTCCATGAATTCACCCAACATATAGACTCGTAAATACCAACTCAGAAACTTGCCTTTAATTTTTTTTTTTTATCACGCCTTCTGTGAGGGAAGCAAACCGTTTTGGGGTTCACCATACTGAATCATACCAAACCATACTCAAGCAAACTGGACCACTTGTTGAATATGCAGCCATATAAGCAGTGTTTTAGACTTGGGTCACTTGTCCTTGCTGTGTAAATGCACTCTTAAAGTCCTGTCCAACCAGATTTCTGTGGATGTTTAGTGGCTCTGGTCACTGCAGTTCCTGATGTCTTAGGTTTATCAGTGTGCAGAGGCAGGGATATTATTAAAGAGACATGGATGATGGCATAAATCATTTCACAATTAACTCTCCTGCATATTAATAAACAGTAATCCATAGTTGAAGTGGTTTCCTCTGATTTCTGTTCATGTTTTCTTTATTTAATTGTGGTAAATATTAAAGAGAAGACACTTTAAATGAGGAAGTGCAGGCTGGTTTATTTCCTCTGACCTTTTTCTTCTGGTCTCCTGATGAAGCAAGCACCCATTGGAAAAAAAACACCCCTGACATGCATCTGTCTGCGGGTGGGCAGGGGTTGACCCATGATGGATAGTCGTCAGAGCCCAGCCTGCAAGAGCTGTAGGTGTTCAAATGAGGTTAGAAACTGTGGTTAAAAGATGGTGAATCCCTACTTATCCCTGATTTTGACCTTTTAGTGAAAACCATTTTGGCTGTTTTTAAAGACTTTTGTGGAAGTTGTGAGTATTTCCTGACTTTTAAGTAGTGGAAAAACATATTTATGGTCTTTATCCACATTATGGCTTCCTTTATCTTCTCTACTTCTCTTTCTACCGTTGTCCTGCTCTCCTTTTATCTAATTTTTTACTCCAAAATGTGTTCCCTCTTTTCTCAGTGTTTCCTTACCCGCACACCAGTGCTTCTTTCATTTCACCCTTCTGCATTTACAACCTCATTTCCAAAAAAGTTGGAGCGCTGTGTAGAATTGGAATGTAACCAGAATGCAATGATGTGCACATCTCACAAACCCACATTTTTCCCAATAGAACATAAACAGCATATGCTTATTTTAAATTTTATGGCAGTAAAAAATGTCTAAAAAGGAGGGACAGGGAAACAAAAGGCTGGAAATGTAAGTGGTACCAATGAAAAACAGCTGGAGGAGCGTTTAGCAACTAATTAGGTTAATTAGCAACAGGTCAGTAAGATGACTGTGTATACACTCATCAGCCACTTTATTAGGTACACATTTGCTAGTACCAGGTAGGACCCCCTTTTCCCTTTATTCTTTGTGGCATATTTTCAAACAAGGTGTTGGAAAAATTCCTCAGAGATTTTGGTCTGGATTGGCATGATAGCATCACACATCATCCAAATCGCCGGTTCCACCACATCCCAAAGGTGCTCTGTTGGATTGAGATCTGGTGACTGTGGAGGCCATGGGGGTACAGTGAACTCATTGAGCTTTTCATGGTGCATTATCCTGCTGGAAGTAGCCATCAGAAGATGGGTACACTATGGTCATAAGGGGATGGACATGGTCAGCCACAATACTCAGGTAGGCTGTGGTCAAGAAAATATCACCACACCATTATACCATCAGCAGCAGCCGGATTTGATGATACAAGGCAGGATGGATCCATGCTTTCATGTTGCTTACACAAAAGTCTGACCCTACCATCTGAATGTCGAGGCTGAGACTCATCAGACCAGGCAACGTTTTTCCAATCTTCTATTTTCCAATTTTGGTGAGTCTGTGTGAACTGTTTCCTGTTCGTAGCTGACAGGAGTGGCACCTGGTGTGTTCTTCTGCTGCAGGAGCCCATCTGCTTCAAGGTTCCACATGTTGTGTGTTCAGCGATGGTATTCTGCATACTTTGGTTGTAACCAGTGGTTATTTGAGTTGCTGTTGCTTTTCTATCATCTCCAACCAGTCAACCTGCTCTCCTCTGACCTCTGACATCAACAAAGCATTTTCATCCACACAAATGCCGCTCTCTGGATATTTTCCCTTTTCCGGACCATTGTCTGTAAACCCTAGAGATGGTTGTGTGAGGAAATCCCAGTAGATCAGCAGTTTCTAAAATACTCTGAACAGTCTGACACCAACAGCCATGCCACATTCATAGTCACTTTAATCCCCTTTCTTTCTGATTCTGATGCTGGATTTGAACTTCAGCAAATTGTCTCAACCACGTCTACAGGCCTAAATGCATTGAGTTGCTGCCATGTGATTGGCTGATTAGCTACTTCAGTTAACAAGTAATTGAACAGGTGTACCTAATAAAGTGGCTGATGAGAGTACAACACTGAGATAAGTTATTATAGTGCAGTTTTTCGTTCTTTTGCCCAGTATATCTGCAGTTGTCAGCTCAAAAGTTTCATTCACTCCTTTTTTAAATTGTTTATTGCTCTGTTTCCTTTTAATAACATCTTTTTACTACAAAGAAGAATTTAAATTTTGACTAAAGTAGAATAAAAGTTCATTCTGATTCTGACATCAGCTACATTAAATATTGTTTATGGTCTTTTGTTTGTTTTGTTTATCATGTTTTACATTTCACACTGTAAATGAAGACGCTTAGAACCTACTGTAAGTAATTCAGTGAATGAAAAGTTTCCATCTCTGAATGCTCCATTGTTCCAGCTGGTTTGTGTTGTGATGCCGGTAAACAAACAGAATAACACACATGGGTTCATCAGCCTGCAGTTTAACAGACGGAGGAATGAAGCTCTGTTGTCTCAGAAGAATATCAGAGAAACCTTTGCCCCCCTTTAATTCTCTTCCTGTTGTGTTTTGGTGGCAGACTGTTCATTGCCTCGGGGTCGTCAGCCTGAAATGAAGAAAAAAAAAGAAAAAATATCTGCTGCTTAGGCTAAGATCAGTGTCCCCAACCAGTGAAACAAATATTAGTCTTTCTCTTCTTTATCGCCTCATTTCTCCACCTTATTTCCTTACCTATTTCCTTGTCCTCTTGATATTTACCATTTTTTTCTGCTTTGAAAAGAAAAGCATACCTCCATGGAACTGCTAAACTCACACAGTAGTGGATGGGGCAGAGACAGAGTTTAAAGCATTTCTGTTACTGCCTCATCACTAAATTAGTTTTTGGGAATTTCTGAGGAACTTTGTCGCAATGATTGTACAGGAGGCAGAGGCAGCTCTGAGGCATGCTGATGTTGTAGGCAATGTCCTGATAGGCTGGGGAGGGCTGGGGCAGGTCCTAAAGACAGAAGGAGGCCGGTAGTGGAGCAGGTAGACAGGATGGGGTAGCTAGGTGTACTAGGTGTGGTTTAGGCTAAGCAGGGACTGTGGGTGAACCGAGAGAGTGTAGAGAAGAAGACGCTGAGTTTGACCTCTGGAGTATGGAGGATCGTCAGGTCAAATTCCTGTTAGGGGCTACCTATGATGTCCTTAAATCACTCCAGAACCTAAAATGCTGAGTTAACGGGCACCCATCATGCCTATTCATGATTGGGCATCAAGTTTGAGGCCCATTTTGACAGGATGTACAGTAAGATCAGTTTGTCACAAGGTATATACACATGGAGACATGACAGGGTTTTTAAAAAGTTTAGCTGCGGGAATTGAAAACAGAAGTTTCACAAAAGTGGGTGCTGCCATGGGACCCTCCCCATCCCAAAGCACTCACAGGAGGCCCGGTCCCTCTCAGCTGCAGTCGCAGCAGGAGATGCTCACGCCTCCATGTCCAGACTGCAGATTAACCACGCTGTGAAAACGCCTTCACAGTGTTTTCTGTTGCCTCTTTTTGGTCCATATAGGTTGTTAATGAAGACTGTATACAATAAAACATAAATGTTATGGTTAAAAATGTTGATGTTTCACTGGGATTTGTTGTAGGCTTTTAAGTGGACCATAAGGTTTAAAACTAAACCAAACATAAGAAAACTAAACTTCTAAGAAAAGTAGAATAATAAATAGAATAATAAACTTAAAATAAAAATTAAAGTAACTCTGCTAGAGTATTTTTGTCGATCCCAAGTCCAGAAAATGGAGGAGGGTTGGAATAGTGTCATTATAAAAACAAGAATCAACAGAGGCAAGCTCATTTATAGTTCTACACATCTTCAGGCTCTTTTTACTCACTTTTTGTCCGTATGTATTACAATTAAATACATACGGACAATTATGCAAATTAGGTGATGACGTCATGTAACGACTTCTAGCGACTTTAAGGACAGCCAATAGCTATTTTCCTTACTGAGGAGCTGGCAACACTGCTACTTTCAAAAAGTAGCGTTTACAGCCCTCCAAAATGCCGTTTCACTGATAACGCTGATGCGACAAAAACTTTTGTGTAAACTCCTGAATTTGTCTCAGTGTGGACAGGGCCTAAGAGAGGCCCCACACAGGACGCATTTTTCTGTTATTTTTCTTACCGTATAACTTCACCTTTTGTCACGAGGACTTCGAAATTCTAAGTGTAGGTCTTTTAACTTCATCCCATGTCCTCAGACTGCAGGGCAATTTCATATTTGTGGTCAACATCCATAAAACTGTAAAAATCTACTTTCTTCAACATCAGTTGCCCACTTAAAATGCTCTAAAGGTAGCCGAGTGATAAAATAGTAACCAAGCCTAACTACCTACACCTAAACCCTGTGGTTTAAAATAATATTATTATACCATCGAGTAGCGCTGGGCAGTTAACTGAGTTTTAATAACAACTTTGATTATAGCTTCTCATGATAATAGAAACAAGACAAAAGAGGCCAAATGAATAGTGTGTCACATGCCATTATGCTCCTTTTGTCATGTGTGGTAAACAGCAGTGCTGTAGTCAAGTCACCAAACCTCGAGCCTGAGTTTAGTTCTCTCCGAGTCGAGTCGAGTCACCATTACCTGTGTTTGTGTCTTAGACGAGTCCCCAGTACCTAAACCTAGAGCCACATTTAATTAAATTATCAATTATTTTGAAGCCATTCCAGCTTTCCAGGTGGGCTACACTGATGTGTTTTATTAATGTATGAATTTCTTCAATGTTTTATTTTAACCTCCTGAGACCCTGCTGTACATTTGAGGACATGTTAGTTTGGCTTTCCTACAGCATAGAATTCATTTTTGGCCATAAGATTTTTTCAGATAGTTGTTCAGAATTTACATAAAAGTTTAAGAATTTTCTTTGAAAGTCTGGAGAATTCACTCAAAATTAACAGGAATTTTTGGGGATATGTTTTAATTTGGAGAGGGGGGAGCTTTGACATTTTAAAATACTTTTATGGGAATTTGGTGAGTTTATTTGTGATTGAGGGGGATTTTTTTTTTTTTTAAATCTGGGCGGTGAACATTCTTCAAAATTTTCAGAGAATTTTTAGGAATTTTTTGGACGCTGGGGTCATTTGTTTGGAAATTTTCAATAGTCTTCCATGGAATTTTGGGGGGGATTTATTTGTAAATTTTGTGGAATTTGAAAGGAGATTTTAAGTGTTTCTTTTTTTTTCTTTTTTTTTTTTAAGTTTTGGATAATATGTCTGATTTTTTTTTTTTTTTTCAAACATTTTCCATGAATTTTTTCATGTTTTCTTTTTTCTTTTTAGGAAATGTTTACTGAGACGTTTGCTGAATATTTTTAACTTCTAAAGGGATATATTGAATTTAGCAGATTTTTTTGGCAATGTCTTGAAAATGTGGGGGAAATCAGGAAGATTTATAATGTTTTGGAAATCTATGGTCATTTTTAAAGAGAATTTAAAGTGGAAATTTAGTTCCCCTACCCTAAACCCCTTCCAACTTGCTGAAACACACTCAAACTGTAAATAAATAAATAAATAAAAATTATGTGTTGAACAGTGAGATAAGCCTGTTGTCATCAAATACAGATATATTTTTGGTGATAACTACTTCCTGTTCAAAGCCAAGGCCAAGTTTTTCAGTACTTATCAGGTCCCACTTATCTTAAATAAGTGACAGAAACTAAAAATGCCTTCCTAACAAAAGCTCAGGTCTCAGGAGGTTAAAGGGCTAGAGGAGCTGTTTACAGCAGTTGTGCACCAACAAAACCAAACAAACCCCCAGTGGTGGAGAAGCCTTAGAGACCGTGTTGATTTTGGCCACTGGTTTTAGTCTTTAGACAAAAATAATTTTAGTCTCAGTCACCCTGATCACCCTTCATAGTCTGAGTCTAGTTTTAGTTGATGAAAACTCAAAATAGATAGTCTCAGTAATACTCCTTAATGATCACACTCTTCATTGATAATATTGGTTATATTAACAGGATTATTTGTATATTTAGGGTGGAAAAATGAGACATGTTTTTAACTGAACTCATGCTCTACATCTATCTTATACTAAACATTCCTCCTTTAAAATGACTGGATTTATTCCAATTCCTCACTGAAAAATAAAATTCCAATTTTCTCCATGGGACATTTGAACACATCATAAAAAGGTCTTAATTTTGCCCCCCCCCCCCATATTCTAAAGTCTGAGTTGTCTTTGAACACATCATAATTTAACATATGTCACCTCATTTAGCTCACTAATCAGCATTACCTCACTGATGTTAACGCAGATTTAAACGTTAGATTGATATTTTAAACTAACAAGACTTACTACAAGGTGTAAGAGTTTTGATCACTCTGTCCACAACTGAGGAGGATTGCTGCACGGCAGCAACAACAGCTAATATGACGAGTCTGAGCAGCTGATGGAGACTTTCAGTGATTCAAAGGTAGGCTGGCTGCGTTTTAGTTTCATTTGTGGTAAATATTACTGCGAGAATACAGAGAAGAGCAACAGGTTTAAGCTACCTATCAATCTTTCAGCTCCTCTCTCTGTCACCCAGGCTCCTCCTCTGGTTGTTTTATCGGACAGCAGGTTAGATTTACGTGAATGCGCATGCAGGTGAACGCACATGCCGGGCGCTGCATTATGACTGATAAGTTATGCTGGGTTTCTCACACAAAAACAATGCATACAGAATAAAACAGTCTTCAGCAAAAAAAGGTTCAAGCCCTCCTTGTCATCCTTGAGTCCTCGAGTCGAGTCACAAGTCCTTCAAATCAGGACTCCAGTCAGACTCGAGTGTAGCACTGCAGTCAAACAGAGCGTTTGCATCGTCCCTTAAAAGCACGCAGAGAGGCTGCAGGGTTGTACCTGAATGTACTAAATGTTTATGCTGTTGGTGATCAGTAAGAATTGTTTGTTTGTTTGTTTTTGTCAGTGTGCTCCCTGGATAGTCGTAGCATGCTTCTTGACCAACCCAAGAAGCACTAACCCTCTAAGTAAAACTGTAAATCCATTTTGCAATGACATGGTAAAATGTAAGAGAATGTTCCTGCATTAAACTAAAAAACTGATAACTTGGGCTGCAAGTTTAGTTTGTTTTTACCAACAAAACTGTATGCAAGTACACTAATATGCTGCTTTGGAAGGAACAGTTAACTCAAAATGCATGCTTATGGTTTTGTCTCAGCCTATAGTCTTTGAAGCAGTATTTATTATAAAATCTGCAAATCCTCAGCAGGTTACATTGATGTCATATGTTTACTCGCTGTAGAGAAGCAGCTGAAGTTTAGTGACAATGTGCAAATGCTAAAAGACCCTTTTAGGTGAACTAAATTTGCAAGAGTGGTTTTGCATGTCACCCTTTATAACACAGGCAGTTATCCTTTGTTGGATAGGCTCTTTAAAAAACACACTAACTGCTAATGCATTCATTGATAAAACATCACTATAGTTGATCAGAGGTATAAAATTATCAGTCAACAAATGATGTTGCAAAGAAAACATGCTACACCAGCATAAAAATTAACCATAATTATACTAACATGACTGAGAAGAAATGGATAAATTTAAAACAGTATAATGACCATGTCTAAGTCTGAATGACTGTCGTTGGCAGTGCCTGACGCTGCCCTGGCCGTGCAGCATAAGGTCATGGCATTCAGTGTTCAGACTGTTTTGGTGAGCCATTCTTGAATAGATTTACTCACACTCTCCTCCTGCACTGTTCACATATGAATCCTTTAAAAGCAGCCCTGATCTGTGATAAGCCCCTCCACCATCTTAATCTCCAGTAAAAGTGAGGGAAATGAGCATGTGATTGCAGGGGCTGATGGGAAACTCACAGTGGCGTGTTTGTTTAGGTGACATTTTCACAGTTTCAGTCTTAGCATATGACTACTGGAGTCAGCTTAAAGGAAGGTAATACACAGTCAGTAATTTCTAAGAACAGCCCACCTTAATGTAGGCTCAGAGGCCGAGGGCACGCGGAGGTCAACTGGTTTGGAATCTTTCTGTTTAAGCTGATTGGACGTCATGCTAGCCGGCTAATGCTGAAGATAACGAGCAGCATGAAGGCGCACGGTGTGAGGTAGGTCATGAAGAAGTAATCTATAGGCTTTACCTCGACCTGCTTTTACACCCAATCTCATTTAAGTCACAAACTGAACAGAAAACAGAGGACAAACAGAGGTAAAACAGAGGTCAACTTGGATTCAGTACCCCCTCTGCCAAGGTACTAAAGGTCAAGTGCATCCACATGGCTGTGTCCATGGAGTCTGGCTGATCATACCAGAATAGTTCCATTATTTCTGGTATAATTAACAGGGATGTACAATAAGATCTGCTACTAGAAAACTGGCCTGTGCTAGGGTAGTAAGGATACAATCAACCCATGATTTAACATGTTTTTCTAAAGGAATATCAGCATGTCTTTATTCTCAGACAAAGATGAGACCTCTCAACATTCACAACGTCCTCTGCAGTTGAATAAACTCTGTCACTTGGAAGAGAAGTGTCTGGTATGGAGAGACGTGCTCTTGCTAGTGGAGAAAGCCAAGTTTTATTTCCACCATTGAAGTGAACATCTCCACTTCACTATGCGTTGCTACATCAGTGATTAGCTTGCATGGAAGTAGTTCCTATAATCCCTCTCAGGAATCCTGGATCTATCTCAGAGTCTCCTGGTTGAATGCACCTGGAAGACCTCCACAGGGAGGCAACCAGGAGGCGTCCTGATCAGATGCCTGAACCACCTCAACTGGATCCTTTCAAGGTAAAGGAGCTGGGACTCTACTACAGATCCCTCCAGATCATCTCAGCTAAGCCACCGTCCTGTGGACTTTCATTTTGACCACTTAAACCAGCGATCTCATTCTTTTGGTTATTACCAAAAAATTAAAGGTAAGGGCAGGAACTTAGATCAACTGGTGAATTAAGAGTTTTGCCTTCCGGCTCAGCTCTCTCTACCCCACAATGGTACGATGCACTGTCTGAAATAATGCTGATGCTGCACCAATCTGCCTGTCGATCTCGCAGCCCTCGTACCCTCACTCATGAACAAGACCCTCAGATATTTGAACTCCTCCACTTGGGTCCACCCAAGTGGCCCGTCCTGGGAGAGCAATCCACCATTTTCCAACATAGAACCATGGCCCCAGACTTAGAGGTGTTGACCCTCATCCTGTCTGCTCCTGAAGGCCCCAGGGCAGATTTTCATGGCCTGGAGACAACACAGCAGTGAAATCTGATTGGATGAAAGCTGTAAATAAAAACAATGACACAGAGAGAGTGGCAACCAAACTAATGGTAAAAATCTGTATACGTATCATACATATATCATAACATTGATGAAAAAAGACATACAATTATAAAATAAAAGTGCATAAGTCTGACAGTGTCCAGGCCTGCAGTGAAGGCTTTGCCAGTCCCGACAGCCTCCACTAGCAGGTGTGTTTTCTTGCTGAGAGACAGTAAGGGTTTTTGAACCGGGTGGCTGCTCTCTTTACCAAACGTTGGACCACACTGGCTTATTTTCAACCTAGCTGTCAGGTCAAAAGTCCAGAGACACTCATGGTGAATTGGCATTGAGTGAAGACTGGAAGGATGTGCATATGCATGTAAAAGGTCAGCAAATGGTTCCACTTTCGCTAAGATAGAAAACAAAAGACTGGGGTCGCCAATGGGATGGACAGGCTTAAGTCCAGGATGGCCATCCCATTGGTGACCCCAAAATTGACGAACGGCTCAATGAGAAGAAAATCATGTTAATGGATTACCTTGTTGAGAGAATGAGCTGTGATTGGTTGCTTGAGCTGGGAGACAAAAGAAATCTTTTTGCATCTGCGTGTTTACCCTGCATCAACTAACTCTAAAATTCATTTAACAAATAAAAACTGTGATATTACAGAGACTTTAAAACAATAAAACTAACCATAAAATCAAAACATTAACAAGTGAAATATACTGTAGATAGGATTCAAATAAGGGTCATTGTTTCAAAAAAAAAAAAAAAAAACACTCCCAGTTGATTCAAAGAACATCTCTGATGGAGTTTGATAAAAGATCTGGTTAGCACATCTAACCTCTTAGAGAAAGTAAGAAATGAAAGAAGCAGTCTGGGCATTTTAGTTCTCCAACATTAGATTTTGTCCACATTTGAAACTGAAAACAACTCTACAACAGAGGCATGGCTTTTACATGCAGTGAGCATCACGCTGGTCATGGTAGTGATAGAGACCACTCATAATGTATTCCTGTGAGTTTACACTGGGACTGGTTGGCCTGTTTGGTGTAACACGAGTGCCCCCTGCTGGTGGCCCTGCAGACTGCAGCAGTACAACATATGCACCGTTGCTTTTCTGCAGTTTGCTGGTAGTTTATAAAATCAGCAGCCTATTTGTTAAATTTCTTTATGATGTGCTCATTTTTCTTGGTTAAAGTAATATTCATCTACGTCTGATGATTGTGATATTCACTAAAATTAATGTCAAACATTACTGTGATGATACTGATTTGTTATTGAGTAATTTCATCTAACTACATTATCATTAGAGTTCTGTATTACAGGGGTGACCTTTGGTGACTGAACCTGAAAGTGACACTTTCCAACTCCTGCTAGGGTATCCCAAGGCATTCCCACACCAGAGTGTATATATAATCCCTCCAGTGCATTCTGGGTCTTCCCCAAGTTCTCCTCCCAGCTGGGCATGCCCGGAAAACCTCCAAAAGGAAGCATCCAGGAGGCATCCTTATCAGAAGAATGAATCACCTCAACTGGCTCCTTTCTATGTTTAGGAGCGGCTCTACTCTGAATTCCCTCTGGATGTCTGAACTCCTCACAGTATCTCTAAGGCTGAGCCCAGACACCCTCTGGAGAAAACTGAGTCAGTGATCTCATTCTTTTGGTTATTAGCCAGAGTTCATGACCATAGGTGAGGGTTTGGAGGAAGATCGACCGGTAAATTGAAAGCTTTGCCTTGCAGCTCAGCTTCATCTTCGCCACAGCAGTCCGGCATAACGCTGACACTGTGTTGTGCATCCCTCATTGTCAGACACATAAAAAGACCCACACAAAGTGACCACAAAATTATTTCAGACAAAAATAACCTGCATTTTACAGCAAGCATGGAATTGACCAGCAGATTTCCCTAGTTTTTTGGTTATATTCAGTCTGTTTTACTCAAATTTTTAAACTGTTTGTGATACTTCAGACTTCTCATACTGCTTCTGTTATGTTTTTTTTTCCATTGGAACTAGGAAGTGAAGTGATGTGACACAATACTGACATGCATGGAAAAAAGAAAAGACAAATTTGAAGGGGACTCAAATGTATAAATGCCATGAAACTGCCCTTGGACAAAAGACAGGACTGACCACTGATGGCACATCTGTGATGTTTGGGAGAAAGAGTGGATTAGTGGGCAGGATGTGAAAGAAGATGCAGAGCGAGAACTGTACTGGTGAGCTGACAGAATCACTGCTTCATACACCAGGAAACATGGTAAAGCCCTGAAGATGGAACATGAAAAAAGCATTGTGACACAGACTGTTAACTTTAAATTACTGCCGGTCTCAGTCTTTTCTGGAGGAGATACATTTTGAACCTGGTGATGTGTCCTGTCACACAGAGATGGGATGGCTAAAGACTCAGTTATGCTCTACCTATGTACGAAAATATGTCCATTAATACAACAGTAATGTCCTCATATTGTTACGTTGGAGTGGGTATTGGAAAGGTAATTCACTAGAGGTGGCTGTCTTTTGCAGAGCTCTTTTTTAGCTGCTCTGTCCATCCCATAGACTTAATAGAGAACGGTCCTTCCTCTGTTCAGCTGTGCTCTTGCAGTCCTCTCTGTGCCCTGGTGAGCTAACATCAATGATAAGTTTGTATTTTCTAACAACTCACTCAATATTCTGTGATATTTCCTCAGAAACCACGATAAGTTCCCTCTTTTTCAAATGATTCTTCTTTGTTGTGTTTTGTTTCTCTGGGTTGAAATGTTGGCTGCATTGCTCAACACTGTCCCAATATTGTGTGATGGTGCTGCAACATTTTGGTGCATATCCATACGCTTAGATAACCTGACACGCCAGACACCTTCAATACTAAGCGTTTGGGAGAGGGCACGTTGTGTCTGTCACATCTTTACGGGTCAATCACAGCAACGAAACTCGTGACGTAGCTGCGACTGAGATGTATGTCGCTACCGAAGAATAACGTGAACCATGGCGACTGTAGACATGTCAGTACATGAATTTTGTCGTTTTTGAAAAGAAAACAACTCACTGCTGTTCTTTGTTCTTCTTTTAACCACGAAATGTCGTCAAGTTCTGATAAAACTGGCACTTTAGCAGCTAATCTCTTCCACCATAACAGCACTGGCCTCTTGTTGCTGCTTGCTTACATCACGACTCCAGCGTGCCTGAAAGTACCGCCCCTCAACGCTGATTGGTCCTGTTACTTTCTATCTGGGCCCAAACTGTTCAGATGGGAGCTTTGCAAGATGGATTCGCCAGTGAGATACAAGGAAATGGGTGTGTCCATCTGCTTTGCAAGGTTAAAGCTTAGAGAGAATGAACAAAAAAACGGACTAAATGAACACAGAGTACAGACAGAAAGGTCCATTCATTTCTGTTTGCAGCTTAAACGTAGACCATACATGAGTCTTAAGTCGAGAATTTTTGTTGCGAGAGAAAATCTTCATCTCACGTCCAGCTTCAGGGACGAGACCGACAGAATCGAGTTTCATGGCTACCTTGATTAAGACATTGCCGAACACTCCACAGTGTGCTGCCCCTTTTACCTGCCCAGTTATCCACTTCATACAGGCACTGAAAAGCGTAGGGGCTAAGACGCACACCTGTCTCACCCCATAATCAACTGGGAGGAAGTCAGAGGTAGAGCCACTGACTTTACAGCACTCTCTGGACCAGCTCATCAGTTGGATGAGCAAACATGGGATCCTGTGGAGCTCCTGAATCCTCCAGAGGGCAACCCTGCTCAGGGAGTCCAAATGCCTTCTAGAAGTCAACATAGCCTGCTAGCAACCCTCTACTGAATCCCAAAGCACTCAATGAGGACCTGAAATGCCAGGATGCGGTCTACCATAGACCTCTTAACTAGTGGTTAGTTATACCTTTGTTAATGGTTAAGCTGTAGTTAGTTTAATCATTCTTTCCTTGTTAACTAATAGTTTTACATTCATAACCTACTAACTATGTAAAATTTGTGTACCATATATATTTGATAAATTATGGTTAATGATTATGTAGTAGTCAGGATTTCATTTGTTAATGGTTAACTAGTTACTTAACCTTCTCTATCTGTTGACTAATGTGTAGTTACTCATTCTTTACCTGCTAACTATGCTAAATGTGTGACTAACGTCACTAAGAAGAAGCTTCCTGTGCGCTTGTGTATAATGAGAACTTGTTCTATCATAAAAATATATCAACAATTAAATGTTTTCTGTCCAGAGAAGACACAGAGTTTGTTTCTGCTTTTATTTTTAGCAGCTCGATTAACTGTGTTTTCACGGCTCTGACTAAAACATCCTTCAGACTGCAGCTGATCCAGAACTACAGCTGCTGCAGGTCCTCAACAAGAAAGTAGAGCACATTAAAGCAGTCCTCAGATCTCTGCACTGGCTTCCAGAGAGTCAAAGGATAGATTTTAAAATCCCACCATTAGTTAATAAAGCTCTAAATGGTATTAGCCCCAAATACCTGTCTGATCTTTCAGTCAGCGATGAGATCCAGACCCCTCAGGCCCTCTTGGATGGGTTTACTAATTGCTTCCAGAATGAGAACCAAGCAGGGCTAGGTAGCTTTAGTTTCAATGCTTTTTACCGATGGAACAATCTACCAGAAAACCTGGGACATGACGTAGGTCTTCTAAAACAGGCCTTTAAACACAAAAACATTCCCATAAGCTCAATATCCTCTTAGTTTGTTTTAAACAGCTCTTATCATTGAATTAATATTTATGTCTTCATTGAGCTAATATTTGAATATTTCATTTTAAAAAATATAATTCATTTTAACGTCTTTCTGATGTCCTTTAAAGCTCTTATTGTAATAACATTTTTGTTTTCAAGCCTTTAATGTGTTTGAATGGTGCTCTGTGAATAAAATGTCCTTGTATTGCCTCTGTTCTCCCCTATTTTCTTAGCTTTAACTCTCCTCCATGTTTGCTTTTTCTCTTCCCTGCCAAAGTCACCACCTTCCACCTTCCTTTTTGATTCATTACACTCTACTTATTTTTGTTTGTTTTCAATTGACCCCTCTTTCTTTCCTATATCATGAAAAAATCCTTTTTTTCATCTCCTCTCCTTTCACTCCTTTTCACTTCACTTTCCCTTCTCAAGCTACTTCACCTCTGTTTTTCCCCACATTTTTGTACTCTGTCTAAAATTTCTCTGTATACTTCCCCCCCCCCTCCTCTCCAACATCTAACTCTCTTTCCTACATCTGCTTTCTTCTACTTCATTTCCCTAAATTCTTCAGACTTTCACATTCTTACTGTTTTACTCTCACTTATCTGCTCTTTTCCTTTTTAACTTCCTCTTTTCTTACCTTTCCCTTTATTCTTTATGTGAGTCTGACAAACTGTTTAAAATACACTCACTGGCCACTTTATTAGGTACATCTTGCTAGTACTAACCTGACACGTCAGATGGATTTGTTTCTGGAAAACCTTCCACAGACAGTGTTTGGAAAAGGGCAGAGCCATTGGGAAAAAAAAAAACTCAGAGGGTGATTGGATGAACGTTCTGTCTGTCACATCTTTACGGGCCAATCAGAGCAACAAAACACGTGACATAGCCGCTAACGAGAAGTAAACTCCATAGAGAACTGCATAACGTGAACCATGGCGACTGTAGACATGTCAGTACACGACTTTTGTGATTTTTGAAAACAACTCACTGCTGTTCTTTGTTCTTCTTTTAACCAAGAAATGTCGTCAAGTTCTGATAAAACTGGTGCTTTAGCAGCATCCATGCTAATGTCTCCTGCCATAATTGCACTGGCCTCTTGTCGCTGCTTGCTTACTTCACAACTCTGCCGCGCCCAGAAGTACTGTCCCTCAACACTGATTGGTCCTGCCACTTTCTAACCAGGCTCGAATGGTTCAGATGGGAGCTTTGCGATTCACCAGTGAGAAACACGGAAACAGGCATATCCATCTGTTTTGCAAGGTTATGGTAGTACTGGGTTGGACCCTCTTTTGCCTTCACAGCTGCCTTAATTTTTTGTGGCATAGTTTCAACAAGGTGTTGGAAACATTCCTCACCTCAGAGATTTTGGTCCACATTGAAATGATAGCATCACGCAGTTGCTGCAGATTTGTTGGCTGCACATCAATGATGTGAATCTCCTGTTCCACGACATCCCAAAGGTGCTCTGGTGGATTAAGATCTGGTGACTGTGGAGACCACCATAGTACAGTGAACTCATTGTCAGTTTAAGATGATTTGAGCTCTGTGACATGGTGCAATATCCTGCTGGAAGTAGCCATCAGAAGATGGTACACTGTGGTCATAAAGAGATGGTCAGCAACAATAATCAGAGAAGCTGTGGCCACAAAAATATCCCCCACACCATGATACCACCACCAGCAGCCTGAACCTTTGATACAAGGCAGGATGGATCCATGCTTTCATGTTGTTTATGCCAAATTCTGACCCTGCTAGCTGAATGTCCCAGCTGAGACTGAAATTCATAGACCAGGCAATGTTTTTCCAATCGTCTGTTGCTCAACTTTGGTGAGGCTGTGTGAAATGTAGCCTCGGTTTCCTCTTCTTAGCTGACAGGAGTGGCACATGGTGTGTTTTTCTGCTGCTGTAGCCCATCTGCTTCAGTGTAGCACGTTCAAAGTCACTTAAGTCCCTTTTCTTTCCCATTCTGGTGCTCAGTTTGAACTTCAACAAGTCGTCTTGACTGCATTTATATGCCTAGATGCACTGAGTTGCTGCCATGTGATTGGTTCATTCGCTATTTGTGTTGGCAAGCAATTGAACAGGTGTTCCTAATAAAATGGCCGGTGAGTGTACAGTTGTGTTCAAAATAATAGTAGTCCAACGTCACTAACCTAATCCATCACTGTGTTTGGTACAAATAAAAAGAAAGAAAAAGAAAACCAGCAGACCTCAACAGTCATGACATGCATGCTGCCAAGTCGGTATCATTGAATCATTATTTTAAAGGGCTGTGTTCAAAATATCAGCAGTGTAGAGTTCAATTAGAGAGGTTATTGATTCTGTGAAAAACAGGAGTCAAACCCTTAAGGCAGTAAATGTTCATGCTGGCTACAGAGCATTACCCTCTGAGAATCTGAGTAAAATGGGTCGTTCCAGATGTTGTTCAGAAGAACTATGATTAAAAAGTTGACTGGAGAGGGAAAAAACATAAAGAAGTGCAGAAAATGATAGGCTGCTCAGCTAAAATGATCTCAAATGCTAAAAAAGGCAACCAAAACCAGAAAGACATGGAACAAAATGGAAAATTATGGAATGGATCGAAGAAGAGTCAAAATGGCAAAGACTCAGCCAATGATCAGGTAAAGTTACCTGTGAGTTCTGGAACAGTGAGAACAGGGGTTCTCAAACTTTTGGGGTCTACGGACCCTTTACAGGGCAGAAAATTTTCCTTGGACCCCCACATAACCCTCACGCTGATTAAACACGTTAACTGCCATTTTTACTCCTAGATGCTGAATTTTAAACTCTTCGACCTAAATACAAGCTCTTGTCCAATTGAGTGTGGCTCCTTACTTTTTGCGACCCTTTAAGCAGCCAAATAAGAAGTTTCTGTGCTTTTTCTGAGGTTTTTGTCGAGTTCACCATTCATGATTTCTGGCAGATGTATTCCTCACCTTTTTGTCTGTAAAAATTTTTTTGTTTCGTCCTTAAACTCTGCATGCTTTGTTTTCAGATGACGCTTTAGCTTGTTGGGCTTCATGGCTCCACATAAAGACACTCAACACATTTTGGTCTTCTGTCGCTGTTCTCAATAAAACCAAACTCAAGATAGCTGTCATCATATTTTCTCAGTTTAGATGGTGTTTGGGCCTCACTTAAATAAATATTTATTCATTGTTGCTAGCTGGACCTGCACACCAAATGCTGCCTGAGCAAAGTGATAAGTGCATGATGAGTGATAGATTTACATGATATGTCACAATCATATCAGAGTTTTTATTGGTCCAGAGCTGACTTATGTGGGAGTCATTGGTTTAGTGTGGTTGTTATATGGCACTGTGGTCCCTATATGTATTTACTTACCTTTTAATGACATGGCATTATTTTAATAATTTATTTTAAATTATTTTGCAGACCCCCAAGCTGTGGTTCACAGACCCCCAGGGTCCCTGGATATCAGTTTGAGAACCACTGAGTTAGAGGACGCCTACGTGAAGCCAAGCTTACAGTAAGAAGCCCCCACAGAGTCCCATTGTTGAAAAACAGCATGTTCTGAAGAGGTTACAATTTTCCAAAGTACACAGTTACTGACCTGAAGAGAAATGGAGAAACATTTTATGGACTGATAAAAGCAAGATTGCTCTTTTTAGGTCTAGGGGCCGCAGACCGTAGACGACCCCCAAACACTGAATTCAAGCAGTGAGAAGACAGTGAAGCATGGTGGGGATGTTCCTCATACTATGGTATCAGGTCTAATTATCTCATATCAGGGATCAGGGATCAGTTTGAATACATGAGAATACTTGAAGAGGTTAGGTTGCCTTATGCCAAAGAAGAAATGCTCTTGAAATAGGTGTTTCAACAAGACATCGACCCAAAACACACCAGTGAGGGAGCAGCTTCTTGGTTCCTGACCAACAAGATTAAAGTTATAGAGTAGCCAGCCCATTCCCTGGGCAATAGAAAACTTGAGGGGTGACAATAAAACTGATGTTTCTGGAGCAAAACCAAGAAATGCAAAGGAATTGTGGAATGAAGTGCAATCATCCTGGGCTGGAATATCTGTTCACAGGTGTCAGATGTTGGTCGACTCCATGCAACACAGATGTGAAGCAAAAACAGTGGTTACATAACTAAATATTGGTTCAGTGAATCACAGGAAAGCTAAATCTTTGAGCATTTTTCAGTTTACACACTAAATGTCTGAGTTTGTAAAGAAAAAATCCAGACTGCTAGTTTTTTTAACAGCCTAATATTCATTTTTCTTTACTTTCTGTAACATAAAAAGAAATTTGATCAGTTTCCTTCATGTTTGGTTTGGAACAGGATTTGCAGAGTTCACAGTGCATTTAGGTGTATGGAAATTATTTTAGCTTGACTCACTTTTTTTAAACACACTGCTTTTATTTTGAACACAGCTGTATGTTTACCTTCTTATTTCTTTCTTCTTTCTAACTTTTTTTTCCCCTATTTCTCTTCTTCATCCTCTTCCTATATTTTTGCTTCCTTTCCTAGTCTTTTCCTGGCATGATCTATCTTTACCGCCAGTTTTCTCCCCTAACTTTCTCTCTTGTCTTTACCCTCTCTACCTACTCCTTATACTCCTTACTTTCTTAAACTTTCTCTCCATTCTCCTCTCTTCCTCCTCCTTTTCTCTCTCTCTTCCCTCTCCCCACTTGATTCCCTCACTTCTTTTATGCCACTTTTTTATCCTCTTTTCCACGCTACTCTCCGTGCTCCTCTTTTGGTGCCTGATGGTTGCACAGAGTTGCCTCATGCAGCAGACCTGTAGAGGGAGATCAGAAGCAGCTCTAACTGCTTTAGTCATGACTTTCTCTCCAGCAGGCTGAACGCTGCCGTCTTTAATATTTCAGGCGTCTGCTGCCGGCTCGGCATTATCGCACCATGATGACATTTAGAGGCGAGGAGGTGTAACGCTCCTCTGACGTGACTGCAGGACACAAACAGTCGATGAAGAGAGAAGAACTTATATCCTCAGCTAAAGACGTCATTAATAAGATCATTTCAGGTAACAAAAGTCAACGCAGGCTTTCACTTACAGATTATTACCGTCATTTTCCATTTATTTAGCCTTTAGAGACGGTCGACACGGTCAGTGACCCATCCATGTGACCAGAGCTCAACATACTGTACTCTGACACAGCAGACATGCAGGGTTCAAGTCTTTAAACATTCATCGATCATTTCAACATTTCCCAATCCATTTAAACACTGCTGCAGAAATTCACAGATTTGGGGGTAAAAATTTAAAAAAGTGTCACTTTGACTGAAAATGCACATTATACTCCAAAATAATAAATTCCTGTGTTGTAATTTTTTATGCTTTTTCTGGGGATCTTGGACTATGTTTGATACCCTTGATAAATATTTGAAAAAAGTGAAAGTATGAAAATAACAATTCTGTTGATTCAGATTCAGAGCACAGACGGGTTCATGAAGATAAAGGCACAATGAGGAAGGTTTCTGCCAGACAAATTCATCAGATTAAGAGAGCAGATGCTAAAATATCATTCCAAGGCAGCAAACAGGTATTTGAAGCTGCTGGTCCCTCTGGAGTCCCACCAACCTCAAGGTGTAGGATCCTCCAGAGGCTTGCAGTTGTGCATAAATCTACTATTCAGCCACCTCTAACCAATCCTCACAAGCAAAAATGGTTGCAGCGGGCCCAGAAATACATGAAGACTCATTTTTAAACAGTCTTGTTTACTGATGAGTGCAGTGCAACCCTGGATGGTCCAGATGGAGGAGTAGTGGATGGTTGGTGGATGGCCACCATGTCCCAGCAGGGCGGGGGGGGGGGGCATGTTCTGGGCTGGACTCATGGGGAGAGCTGGTAGGCCCCTTTAGGGTTCCTGAAGGTGGGAAAATTACCTCAGCAAAGTATATAGAGTTTCTGACTGACCACTTTCTTCCATGGTACTAAAAGAAGAACCGTGTCTTCCATCGCAAAATTTTCTTCATGCATGACAATGCACCATTGCATGCTGCAAAGAATACCTCTGTGTCATTGGCAGGGGCGGTTTTAGTGGCTTGGAGGCCCCAGCAAAGATCAATGTGAGCCCCCCCCCAATTTGACTCACCTCAACTTCTTTGATGACTGCCTTATGAATGTGATTTAACAGAAGCAGCACAGTGTGCAGTGGCCAATAACAACACATTTAACTCTGTTCAGTGTAAGAAAATCTGCATTATAACCAACATCTGTTAGGTTAAGTATTAGTAAATAGTTGGTTACATCAAGCTGGACAAACTGTATCCACCTTAGACAGAGAATTAAAAAACAAAAGTAAATCTGACATCTCCTCCAAAGAGATATGAGAATAAAGACTCTCTGTACTTAAATGATCATTCTGCACAAACTTGTGGCTTTTTCTTCATCATTTTCTGAAGTTCATGTACTCTCCTGTTCTAGGGTTTCATGTTTTCAGGTACAATATCTTAGTAAGTGTATCTGGCCCAAGGTCCTATTAAGAACTTAATGCAGTTAATTTGTATTTCTGCATCAAATCAGCTGTTACATGAGTTTTTTATTATGTTATTAAGAGAAAAATACAATTGGCTCTATTTTCAGTATTTTTTTCATCTGAATCATACTGTACTGCAGCAAAGCAGGGATGTCAAGCTCATTTTGGGTCGGGGGATGGATTTGCTCCAATGAGACGTCCTGCAGGCCGGACAATTTTTCAGCAACATCTATACAACCAAAGACTGATATGAAGACTGCTGTAATGTTTATAAAGAGAAATGATCCAATATTACATGCAGGCACTATTTAATGAGTGCTGCATTTTTGCACACTAAAGGGTTAATTAGCTACTTTAGAAAGTGCATTTACCTGCAGGTAATCTAAACAGGTCAGGCAAAAATATGCTGCCCTTGTAACATATGACAGTTTTTACAGATTTTAACTTTTTTAGGACCCACTGATGATGAATTTCCGAGACTGAAATGCTCATTATAAATATACATTCAACATGACTGTTTATGGATTTAAAACAGCAACCTGTCGTCCACAATATTTGATCTGACCCTGAGATTATTTAACATGGCCCAGGTTCAATGCACAGCTTCCAGAGAGGAGATGAGTGGGAGAGAGAGAGACAGAGACGAGGAACCTGCAAGTTCTTGTTACTTCTTATGTAGCTGCAAACCATCAACTGCTGTGAAAACTTGAACTGTTGGATGAACTGGCACATCTCCGTGCGTATTTTGGATGCATTTTAGCGCATCGCCAAGAACAAACATGCCGACCTCTCATGTCTTGCACAGCCTGTGTCCAGATTAGGACTGAATGTTAAGTTACTGAATCATATTAACCCTGAAGAGAGTAATTTCTACCATTTAATGAGAGCTGGAGTTAAATATGCCGTAGGATTTAGAAACGATGTCCTGTTTAAACTTAAGTGATCAAGACCATAATTTCACTTCTTGTTGACGTAAAATTAAATCATATGTAAATAGAATTGGTTGATATTAGTTTGGCGATACAGATTTATTATAATGTGGGATTAAATCAGGCTGGAGATTGAACTGAGTCGCTCACCAAAGCGAGATACAATGTCCACGTTTGTGACTGAGGGACTATTACTCAGAGAAAGTATTTGTTATCCTGAGAGCAGCTGTTTTATTCACACTCTGGGGAAGAAGTTTGGTTTTACAGGGCAAAAACCTCTTTATTCGGCATTTGTTAAGGCCCAATTAGAGGTGTGGACAGGAGAAGACTCACTGAGAGAGCAGAGATGGTGCTGCAGTTGCACAGCGAAGCTATGGGCTCTGCTGTGCGTCTTTTTTACAATGTTCCTCCCTGCTCTAAATGTTAAACTATGAATAATTTTCTTTGACCTGGGGAATGGCAAAAACACAAGTGAGCTATAATTGTAGATAAACAAACCTAGGCAAATTCTTGATGCCCCCCTTATGGAGGAGGCCCCAGGCAATTGCCTACCTTTGCCTACTGGTAAAACCGCCTATGATCATTGGCTGCTATGGGCATAAAAGGAGAGAAACTCATGGTGTGGTCCCCATCCTCCCCTGACCTCAACCCTACTGAGAACCTTTGGAGCATCCTCAAGCTAAAGATCTATGAGGGTGGGAGGCAGTTCACATCAAAACAGCAGCTCTGGGAGGATATTCTGACATCCTGCAAAGAAATTCCAGCAGAAACTCTCCAAAAACTCACAAGTTCAATGGATGCAAAAATAGTGAAGGTGATACCAAAGAAGGGCTCCTATGTTAACATGGAACTTGTCCTGTTAAGATGTTTTTGATTTAAATAGCTTTTGATTTCAGTAAATATGACCTCCTAATGCTGCAAAATCAATTAAGGACCGTTTTCATTTCTTTACACCCTATAAAATGTTTTGAAACTCTGTTGTGCATAATAATGTGGAACAGCTCTTTTTTTTTTTGAAGAAGAAGAAAAAGGTTATCAATGGGAGTTTTGTTCAACAATATCTGAATTATGTTCTAAAAGTTGATGACTTGAAAATTTTACTGACTGCCATTTACATCGAATATTAAGGAAAATCAGATTAAAATATTATTTGCATAACATTTTGGAAAGCAGTGTATTAGGTGAGAAATGTTGGTTTGGAGTGGGATCCTTCCTCCTTTTTACCTGACTCGCCAGATGGATGTGTTTCACACATCCATCTGGGAAAGCTTCAATAGGAAACATTTGAGAAAAGGCAGAGGCTTTGAAAAAAACTCTGTGATTGGGTGAACATTCTGTCACATCTCTACGGGCCAATCAGAGCAACAAAACACGGGACGTAGCAGCTATCGAGCTGTGCGTGCGCAGCTACTGAGGAATAACAACATGGCGACTATAGACATGTAAGTACTCGACTTTTGTCGTTTTGAGAAGAAAACAACTCACTGCTGTTCTTTGCTCTTCTTTTAACGAAGAAATGTCATCAAGTTCTGATAAAACTGGCGCTTTAGCAGCATCCACGCTAATCTCTTCCTCCATAACTGCACTAGCTCTTGCTGCTGCTTGTTTATGTCACGACTCTGCTGCGCCTGAAAGTATTGCCCCTTGTCGCTGATTGGTCCTGTCACTTTCTAAGTGGCCCAAACGGTTCAGATGGGAGCTTTGCAAGATGGATTCACCAGTGAGAAACAAGGAATCCATCTGCTTTGCAAGGTTAGCCTCCCTTAAGAGACACAAAAATCTCATTTACTCTTTTGTTTAAGTCAGAAAAGGTCTGATTCTGCTGTTACCATCAGTTTGGTGATGATGAAGACTCTCAGTTTCTGCCATCGTGCTCTGAAGGTTATCATCCATAAAAGAAGAGTTCAGCTCAAAGTTTGCCACAGTTTAACATGGGGGGACTGCCACTGGAGTTTTAGGTGCTGCAGTATCCTGTGGTATGAAAAGGAACTTTTCTCCATAGAGCAGAGGTGTGCTGATAAGGGGATGTGTGAAGGAGAACAGCTTCTTATCATAGATGAAGATGGTCCCATTTAACTGTAAAAAATACATCAGCATTCATCTTAAACTTCAGACAAATGTTGTATGACTACATTGATCCCGACTGATTACTCCTCTTTATCAGAGTCAGGTTTATTAATATTAAAACAAACAGCAGTATTTGTAGCTAGGCTTTTATTCTGGGTGAAAATGAATACAAATACAAACTACAGATTGCCAACAATCTACTGAAACACTGTAAATGGCGTTGTAGCTTACCTTAACTCTGTAGCTAGCCTCTGATGCCTCCTGGTCCTGGTGTCCTCTGTGGCTGGCTGCTGTTCAGATGTACAGTCCACACAGAGTCCCTTTATTGACCAACTACTCGGACCAAATATATACAACTGCATCATCACTAAGGCACAAAACATAAATTTCCAGAATTTTGAAACTCAACAATATTTGAACCCTTAAACAAGCTCAGAAATTAACAATAAGCTCCCACAGAGCACAAAGTGCCCTTTACAGTCCAGATACGCTCAAAGTCTTGCAGATTGCCATCATTCGATAATAGTATGTTCAACCCTCAGACAAGCCTTTAATAGTCCTTCTAGAACCATCCGTGGCTCCACACTCAGAGCTCTGAGCACAATTTCTCTGTGTCAGCCAAATAGCCAACTTGGCAGAACCACATAAAAAGTTCAACAAAGTCTAAACGGCTCTTTTCTCAGCAGTGTACTTTGGCCCAAAAATAAGCAGCTCAAATGTGAAATTTTCACCAAGACCAAGAAAGAACTTTTACAAAAACTCAAACAAAGACACCAGCTTTGAACACTAAAACAAAACATGAGTTAGGGTTTCAGTCTGTAAACAACAAAGACATTCCTCTCCCACCCCGGTATCAATGTACGCTCTGTATCTGTTTGTTGCTAAAGTCCAATGTACAACCCTCCACGGGATTCCCGCTGTACACTGTTCAATGAGCAGCATGTACAGAGACCACCAGCCTTTCAAGGAAACGTATGGGCCAAAAAAACTCAGCCCACCTTGACTCCTTCACTCCTGACAGAGAACACAGATTATGTCCCTGACTAATGTCCTTAGGTGTTGTGGAAGGGCAGCAAAGACTTCCTCAGCCACTCTGTGAATCAGCCTGCTGGATGTGATTTTAGTCCTTTATTTCAGGGCGTCTACAGATGGAGCAGTCATCGTCACCAGATAGCCATGTTTGGTGCATCCTGCCTCTCTGAAGCTGGTCCATAGATTAGCTGATTGCAAAGTCTGAGTCCTTAAGAAGGTTTTAAAGAAGAGCAGTTTCTCAAAAACCCACATTCCTGGCCTTGTAGATCTACCACACCTGCACAACTGAAGTGTAGAAGGATGTTGATCCTGTAAGGTCTGCATCCTCAAGCTTCAGTAAAACATAACTGCTTGCTATAGCCCAATCATTCATGTCTGCTTAGCAGCAGTCGAGCAGTATCCAACCGTCTGGGTCCGCTGCTATAGAGGAGCCTTTGAACAGTCTGAAGGATGCAATCTTTGACTTAATGTCTACCCTTCCCTGCTCTCCTTTAGCCACAGGCAGATAGAAGGCTGCTGTCAAGATCCAATGTTTGCATGACCAGAAAAAGTCCAAGATGTCTTACTGGATGTCCTCTATGAGACTTTTTTTTTGGTTGAGACAGAATGACAAGCCGATGCCAAAGAGTCAAGGCGACCAAGTTATTAACAACCAGAACTCTTTCTCTATACGACAACATGGGGTAGCAACCATTTCTACTTAGACAACCCAGCACACACCTCCTTAATTCTCTCCCACTCTTTGGCCTTGAAACCCTCAGTGCCCAAAAGAACTCCCAACACCTTATGCCTTCCCTCCATTGAGTCCACCTGGCAGATTGGGCAATGTCTGATCTCTCCAGCATTCAACCAGAAGAGCTTTGCTCTTTTTCCAGTTCACCGTTGCTGATGTAGCCTTCTCATACAGGGGCAGGGTGTCCTCAAGACACTCAATGCTCCCCTGGCTGGAGACCAAAACATTTACATTATCTGCATAAGAAGAGATAGAAGGAGGACACTTAATACCGCAGGACCCAGGCAAAGACAGTCCACTGAGCTGACCCCTCAAGCTGTGAAGCAAGGACTCAATAGCCATGCTATTGCCATGCTGGCTGGAGATGGGACAGCCCTGTCTGATCTCCTGCCGCACAGGGGTTGGCTGACTCAGCCCTGCTCCCATTTTTACTAAACATTTGCATTTGAATACGATAAGCAACGAGTTGAAAACAACCTCAACCTTTGGCCTCCAGTTCTTTAGAAGGTCCAGGTCTCCTTTCTTTGGAAGCAGTGAAAGTATGGCGCTCTGACAGGACATGCAGACAAATCCTGTTTCAAAGCCCTCCAACAATATTCCATATAAACTATGTCCAAGAATATTCCAGAAACATTTATAAAAGTCTGTGGATGACTCTGCTATTCCCAGTGATCGACCTAAGATGAAAAACAAGTCAGTTACGGTGACAAATGGAATGCAGCAGGAGTCTCTTGCACTCCAGCCCCTCCACACGTGGAGGTTGGTGCTCACAGGAGGGACCAGTAATGTACAAAGGTGTTTCAATGGATTTATCTCACAGGCAAATCCAAAGAAACTGGAGCGCACAAATCACTTGTTGCAGTTTAATCAGGTGCAGAGGACTAACGTTTCGACAGGTACTTCATCATAGTGGAAACAAAATCGTTTGACTTGAGGAGAGACTGGTCGACAGGTTGGTATTTAAATGACTCTTAAGCAAATGTAGTTCATCTTTTAGTCAGAACAATTCCATTAACTGCAAAAGGGAATTGTTCTGACTAAATAAAGGATATGATATGGAAACTTCTGTTAAAATGCTCTCATTAGTGTTACAGCTAGTGAGAGTGGAGGCTTTTTAAGGGGGGTGAGTAATGGTCTGCCCTCTCTGCTTATGTGAGTTTGGTTTCGTGGTTCAGCAGCCAATAGGAAGAGCCAGGAGGACCATCACTGAATTGAACAGTTAACTATGCACACCTGAGTAAATCAGGCCTCAGCATCTCTCTCTCACTTCTCTTCCTCCCAGGCCTACACCAGCTGGTTTGCACTCCACAACACTTTACACGCATCCATACATTGCATTCATGACTGATCTTACAGACTTGCATGGTTGTGATAATTTTAACTTTCATTTGTGATTAACTTCTTTTTAAACTTGCTTCATGTATGATTCCCTTCTTTTTCACTTACTCTGAGCCAGTTGGTGACAGTGAAGCCTCTATTTTTCTTTTATCAGATTTGAGAGGCACCTTGCTGCTGACATCAGACATCCATAAAGACATGTTTACTTACTTAAACATCCATAAACTTATGCACTTTGTAATTCTTTTTTTATTGTTATTATTTTGAAGAAATATTTACTAGAAACTTAATTACAGAGATACGTGCAATGGAGTAAGGACACAAGCTTTGATAAACGAGTAAAATATTTTAAATTAGGACAAATTTTGACAAGTTGCCAGTAATATTTTTTGCAATCTTGCTAGAAATCAATCTTTAGAGAAAAAAATACAATCTAAATTCATTATGAAACAGTCAAAGTAGGGCTTCTCCATTTACTACAGTGAATGTATTTACCCAGGGCTGGTTCTGGGCATAGACGATATAGGCGTTCGCCTAGGATGCCACGCTGAAGGGGTCGTTGTCATGAACCCTAAACATTTTAAAGAGGTCCACCAATGTAACAGATCATCAACTCCTGCACTCCTGTAACCTCTGTGCCCCTCGTTCGTGAAATGGTCCAGCCTCTCCTCGCCTCTCTCTCCACACATGCCCCCGGCCCACACATGCTAAGAGCCCAGCAAGACGTTGAGAGAAATCGAGTTTTTTTCTTCCTCATTCACACAGCACTGAACAGACCGGATGTTGAGATAGAGCCATGCATTGGACAGCCAACACCCTACGTGACCATTCCTCCTGAGTTCTGGATCATTAACACCAGCCTGTGAAGTGTGTGTCACCCCTCTCTCCCACCTGCAACCACAACATGCGTGTCCAATCCCTCCTAAAGTCTGACCATCCACGTAAAACACAGAATGACATAAGCTACGTTCAGTTTAACAAATTATAATATTGCATTCACTTAAGCGCTGTCTGTAATAATCTTAGGTTTATGGGGGTGAATAAATGGTCTCTTTTGATGTGTGCCACATTCATAGCTTTATTTCTTGCTTTAGGCTTACAAACAGACAGTATGAATACCTGCCTAAACTACACTCATTCCTGGCATAAGATATCAACATGTCCCAGTGTGCATGCCTGAAGTACAGGTAGCCCCGAGGGACACTAAGCATATACAAAATATAACACAGCCCTTGACAAATAAGGGCTTTTACTGAGCTAATCAAAATTTTCTCATTGAATGAAGCATTAAAGAAAACGCTCTCATCCTCATCAGCCAAAATGCTCCAAAAGCATCAACTAACAGCTGGCAGCCTGGACTAATTCACCCGCTGGTTGTATTAATAAGAGAAATGTCAGGGTCATATTTACAGACTTTTTGTACACATCGATTTTAGTTTAGGTGGAATTTTCCGGATCATTGTTCGTGAGTGCCAAAAGCGTGGCGTACTTCAGTCAGCTCCTGCAGAGAGTACGTTTTAACTCTGTTTGCTTCTTTCTGTCCCTGTCCTTGTCTGTAAATTCAACGCTTGTTTAAAAGAGGCCAGCTTTCAGAGAAAGGAGGAATTTCCCCTCAAATAACAGTATGATGGCTCAGTATCTCTGTGCCAGTGTCCTTTCCTGTGTGTCATCAGTGCAGTGGAGACGCTCATCTTCAGCGCTATGAGGAGCGTTAAAGCCTCTGTGCACATTTAAAGAATTAGACTGAGCCCTGTTTACTAACTTTAACAGTTTTTGTGCCAGCAAAATTTAAGGCCAGACCTGATCCCAATACAGCCCTTTAATTTGGTTCTTTTAGTAGATCTAACATGATCCTTCTCATTAAAAAAACTGCTGCAGGTGCTCTTGAAATATGTCTGTAATGAATTATTTCTCAATGTGTTTATAACCCTACGTTTCTGACACTGTTTTGGCATTATGATGTGTAAATCTTGTGTGGTGGATAAGTTTATATCAGAGGTGGAGCCATGGGGTGGCTTGCAGGGCCTATGCCCCTAATGTTTTCTCGAAAGCCCTGAATCTTAAAGTTTGGTAAAAGTATGTTATTGCTGAGTGTGTTGTAGATTGTTGCCTGTGAGCAGTTCCTATCATACTGAAACTACAGTAGCATTAGGTGATTACACTGATGGGGGATAATTAAAAAAGTGTATCTTATCTCATATTATCTTATACAGCATATTTTCATTTTGGATTTCTTTGATTTTGTGTGTTAAGTTTAGAAAAGCTGCTTCAAATTGTGGTTGTCAACATTATTCCATTAAACTGGTGGTGGGGGGGCTCCAAATTGTAGTTCCACCTAGGGCACCAAAGCTAGCCAGAGCCAGCCCTGTGTTTACCTATAGGTAAAACGGTATTAATCATGTCACAAAAGAAGTGCCGAAGTTTTCCATAAACAGGAGAATGCTACAGGTGTATAATGATGGAATATCATTTATCTGGAGTGATAACCAGTTTTTAATAATAGCCAGAATCTTTGAGTCATAGGACATGAAAGTAACAACATTTCTAAGCTTTCTTCAGCCTCAAAACAGAAGGTAGGGGAGAGTGGGGTAATTTGTGCCTGCAGGGAAGTAGTGCCACCCCTTGTTTATAGAAAACCATAGAATAACTTGGTCATGTGACCACATATTTTTGAAGAGCCATCCATTTTACTTATCCTGCATAAAAGAGAGACACATTGCATGAGAGGTAAGCACATTTTAGCTCATTTTTTGCCTTTAAAAGTAAAATTTCTTTGATCAAGGTTTTTTGATTGTTGTGTCTGAACAATTATAGACAACTTTGAAAACATTTCACACATGTTTTAGTGCTTTAGTAGGCTACACAATGAGTCTATACAGTTAGCATGATGTTAGCTCTAAACTGCTGGATAATGCTAGTTTTTCAAAATGGTGGGGCTGGGGTGATTTGTGCCAAAGGGCCTGGGTGAAGTTGTGCCAGTGGCACACCCACAAACCCAGGCCCACAGACACACCCAAACCCTGATCCCCACACAACTACACCCAAATACCCACAAATCCAGACCCACACACGCAGACCCACACACCCAGGGACGCACTGACACACCCACCCTAACAAATCCACACAACCACACACTGAGACCTACACACCTAGAACCCAGCAAAGAAGGGCCAAGAACAGCTGGAGAAGTGAGGAGATGGACATGCTTCATCAGTGTTTGATTTACCTGCCATTTGTTTAATTTAGCTAACAACGATTTCAGTTTTAAGTCTGCACTGTTATTAAAGAGCAGTTTATTCAGTTTTAAAGAGGCCTAACTCACAATGTGATGTTCAGAAATTGGCCTACATTTATTGAATGATTCACAAATATCAATATTGTGTATTTAATTTTTTTGTGTTTTCCCGAAAACTAGAAAATATGACTTATGCCATTAGTTTAATAGGGTGATGATATCTAAATAAAACTTAAATGAGTAATTTTGTATTGACTTTTTCTGGCTTTTATATAGAGTATACAGTATACAGTTTATAAGATTAAAATGTTCTGTTTTACTTCAATAATCTTCAATAATTACTGGCACAATTTACCCCAACGTATCCTCCCCAAAGGCACAACTTACCCCAAACCGGGGGCAAGTTGTGCCATGAGACCACTTTTTCTGAAAGCTATATTTCTTAAACAGTTTATTTCAGATCCACAGTTATTGTTCCCAGGGATGCACCACATCCTGAAATATGTGTACATACTAAAGTTGGAGGCATTACTGTCATGGCCTCACTTTAAAGTCACTTTGAGTAAAAACTGGCACAACTAACCCCACTCTCCCCTACACATGCTTTCTTCAAAATTAAACATTTTCTTCAGAAACACAGCAGTTGGGTAAATTTTATGAATGATGTTACAATGGGTTTAACTTTTAAAGAGTGTGTTTTTTTTAACAACAGAAAAGATTATTGGCTCTGAAATTGTCTGATTTAAATCAAAAATCAAAAAAGTGTTGCATTTTTAATCACATAAATTAACCTCCTGGATAATTTATAGGACTACTGTAACATTTGCATTTGTTGTGGCACTATCAAACGAATTCGGGAAGAGTAAAGGTAAATGGGGCGCTTTGCAGATATTTTAACTAAATTCTCGGAAACATTTAAGATAATATTCGTCTACGTTTGTTCTTCGTTCTAGCTCTACTGAGCTGTCTGTGTACATGCCTATGTAGCTGCCGCCCCCTGCTGGACACTACACGCTAACACAGAGGTCTGTTGTAGAACGCTAAGGAATGGGCGGAGCCAGCTCCACTGACCAATGACGACAGAACTGGAGCGTTACCAAGGAGACGGCGTACTGCTTGGAGACTGGAAGACAGAGGCAACCAAGCTAACAGGCTAACTAGCTCGTTAGCGTTGAGCAGAATCAACATCGGGCTTTCAACACTTCAAAGATGCTCCGCTGTAAACGTTTAGAGTCACGATCCGGTGTCTGACCCCTACGGTCACCGCGTCACCGTCTACAAGTTCGCTTTTAAGGCAGCAGTCGTGTCCCGCTAACTGGGGCTAACTGTGGGACAGGTAGAGATAAGATTAGCACGCTAACCAGTCACGAAACTAACGCATTGATCGAAATATTATCCCATAATTTGTTACTACCAAACATGGACATGTAGCATTAGCACTGAGCTAACCCCGCTTACACGGATAGAGCCTTCAGCCAGGATGGATGTGAGTTAACAGCTGGACTGGGACGGTCTGGCCCGGGGTTGTGGTTCCCAGAAGGGGATATTCGTGTCGAGAAGAGCCGTTAAGAAGACGCAAGAGCAGCCTGGTCCTCCCGGCTGGAGCACGGTGGAGCTCCACGTCTCCGGTCAGGCCCGGTCTCTGGGGTGGGATGAGATGCAGCGGACCTGGAGCCGATCAGCATCCCGAATCCCGTTAACCCGTGCTAACCAGGTGAGTCTGTTTTCTTTTACCTGGTTTGTTTCAGAACAAATGAACCTCAGATGTTACAGAATAAGCTCATTAATCTACCTTGGTACTTTTTGTTTTAAAACACTTATGAACACCTTGTTGTCTTTTTTATTGATTATTGCATTTTTTCTTCAGCTTCCCCTCATTTCTCATCTCAGAGTCATTTACTCATCGTTTGGTCTAAAAGAAAAACATAGAATTACTCTTGACTAAGCACCAGGTTTGTAATTACTTATCAAGGCTGCGCAATACATCAGTTTTATCATTATTTCAATATAAGCTTTCACATTACACACATTATACAATTCTAAATTTAATCTTCTAAATAAGAAAAATACTGCCAAAAAGCCCTGTTTTTTTCTACCCAGAATGTCTACCTATTATTCATTTTATTATCACATCACTGAAAAATTAAATTGAATGTCCCTTTTTTTCCCTTGCGTGTGGGTCTTACACAAAAACAGACTGAAAGTCTGATTAAATTGTAATTTTAAGATTCCAAGGCCAGTAACATAACTGAGCTTACAGAACTTAGATGCTTTTATAAAAATAATTTCATAATTTCTTTAAAAAATTGCATTCTCTATTACAGGAAGCAAAACAAAGCCACTGTTTTCCAACGTTGATCAGCCCAATCTATTGTTAATCTCATTCTGGTTTTAGTCTCATGCTTTTCTCTCAATCTGTCAATACTCTGATTTATTTCATTGAAATTTAAAAAAAAAGAAATTAAGAAATACCACATCATAAATAGGGTGGAAAGATTTGCAAAAATAATCTAATTGCGTTTTTTTCCCCAAATATTGCGATTGTGATTTAATATGTGATTATTCTTAGATCAATCTTCTGTATTTTTTGACAAATTCAAGCAATAGAAAATTCCATAAATAAGATCATGTGTATCGAAAACAATGAAATTATTTCTGAAGCAATTAATCCATAGAAGCATGAATCTGAAAATGGGATTGCAAGAAGCTTTAACTAATAAAGGAAGCGGCTGAGGTGGAGGAGGTGAGGCTGGGTACCAGCTAATAGCAGCTGGGGTTTGACTTTTGTGAAGTAACACTTTAACCGTTTTAGACAGAACGAGCTAACTCTTTTTTTGCTTTTATTTCAAAAGTGATTTATTTTACTTTGTTTAAAATGCATTATCATTTTTATGTCACTCATTTTGATTAAGAAAAACATACATAAAACACTACAAGGAGGATTTTTGTAAACCATTATAAAAGATTGATTCTTAATAGTTTCATAATGAGCATAAAATCTCTGCAAAAAATGATTTATTTAACTATTTTGACAGATTTCAAGTTAAAGAAATAATGCAACTTATGTGATTTGAAAACTGCAGCAGGCCATTTTGCGATTTAATCTCATTTGCGATTTATTGCCTAGCCTTAATCATAAGGGACATATTTAGTTAGAATATAGAAATTTAACATGATGCTTCACGTAAATGAGGCAGAACAGGCAAATTTTCCTCAGCTGAAGATTTTTTTCCTCATCTTTGATATTTATAAACTGTAAAATGTTGAACTGAAGTTTTAGATCCAAACTACAGGTAGTTTAATTTTTTAACTTTAAGAATGGGTTTATTTGTGTGACTGCAAGCACTTTGTCAAGATTGCCTCAGTGAAACAGAAAATCTTGTATTTTAAATTGAAAGTGTAGGCTCCATGTAAAGGGGCATCAATTTTATGTAGATGATGCTTGTCTACTGTTACTGTTACTTTATTTTGCATTCAATGTACATGCAGTGTTCAGTTTTATCTTACTGAATGTCTACGTCTGGAAAAGAATATATCCATCATTTATTGAGGATTGTAAGATTGTTTTTTGCTTGTCTATTTTTAAAACAAACCATCACAAGAAGAGGAATAGCTCAATTCTACAGGAGAGCTGTGCTGTTCTCTACAATCAAGTAAAGTGTGTATCAGTAATTCAAGATTGGAAATATTAGCTTTGAATGCCCCCTAAAACAAATATCATGAATCCATTGTGTTGAACTTCGACACAACTATTACCTCAACAAATTCTCAGGACTTTTTTCCCAAAGCTTCAGTCAGATTGAGTTTAAATTCTGATAAATAAGATCTGAAATACGCTTTAATTATCCCCTGTGTGGGAATTTACCTTGTTACACAGGAAGAGAAACTGAATGTTGTTAAAAAAAGTTGTAAAAACAGAAACAAACTGGTTGCAACAAGGTTTTAAAATAAGTTTAAATAGTAGTAAGACTTTCAAATAGTTCTAGTAGATTAATTGAGTTTCTACTTCAGACCCAGTTTGGGATTTCCACCATCATAAAAAAAAAATCACAAATATTACACAACTTTTGTGCCACATGCCACATTGCACCATTTTTCTATAAGTTATGTCACGTGTGGTAAATAGAGCGCACTCTCCCCTCCTTTACAGCACTGAGTGTGCTGTGCCCCTTCCATCACAACAGCTCTCATTTTAATTTAAGTAAGGAGCAGAGGGGAGCCACAACGTGTACAGCACTGTGAAAAAGTATTTGAACCCTTCCTGGTTTCTCATTTTTTGCATTTTTGTTATAATCAAATGGTTCATCAGTTTATTTCCCTTGTTAGATAAAATCATTGTGTATCAACTCAGATATTAAAATTTGCTTTGATCAGAAACATTTCAGTGTGACAAATATGCAGAAAAAAAAAAGATATCAGGAGGGGGGAATATGTTTTCATGGCACTGCATATGCATGATATGAATGATAATTGTATACAGTAGACTTTTTTATGTGTTTCAGACCATCAAAACCTTTGTCAGATTCTCTTTGTGACTGGGACAGAAGGAGAAGGCAGCAGATAAAATGTCACGAGGATGATCTTAATTTATAGCTACACGTTACTCACTAAAACAATCAACTGATATCTTTAGAATAATGGCTGGTGCACTTGGCATGCCAATGATGGATGTTGAGATGTTTTGATTGCTGTAAGAGCTGTTATGTGAGTAACCCTCCTCAGCCCGTTGCTTGGTTACATCATGTTTGTTAATATAAATAGATCTTGTGCTCCTTATGACCTGCTTCCTTTGCTGGTCATGGTCTCTGATGGTTAAATGATCACAAAGCAGCTCTTCATGCAGCTTCTTCCTCTGGATGAACTGACAGTGATGTTATGAAGACTTATTTAACGTTGGTGTTGAATCTGTGTGCAGGATGGATGTATGCAGTAAGAACCCAAACCGTACGGCGCCGGTTGCTGAGGAAGACCCGCAACGAGCCGATGTGCCTCTCTGCTCTCGTACGAATGGCTGGAGCTGGCCGCCCCATCCCTTTCAGCTGCTGGCCTGGCTGCTCTACGTTTACTTTGCCGTCACAGGCTTCGGCGTGTTTGTCCCTCTGTTGCCTGCACACTGGATCCCTGCAGGCTACATCGTATCCTTACAGTGAGAGCACTCAGCTCCTCAGAGAGAGCCACTGTTAGGTTTGGATAAAAAGAGGATAAAATGTTTAAGGAGAAAGTCTTGGAATCACAGTTTTTACGTACACAACAACCTTAATGTCCCAAATAAGTGAGCTGGAGCTAAAGATTTCATTTACAGGAAAGGCTGAAACATCCACATGTCTTCCAGCCAGTAAAAATTGGTTAAAATATTGGCTTTTTGCTTTCAGATCATTGTCCATCAGATCACAACTTTTATTTCTCAATACTAGAATTATTTTTTCATTAAAATATTTGCGTCTACGTCTTATTTTCACAGATTTGATATTTTTAAGGCTGCACTCTTTTCAGTCTAATCCTAAAGGAAACCCCATGTTGACTTGAGGTCAGCTGTTAATCATAGCCCTTTACTTTTTAATTTTTAAAAGGAGAAAAAGTATGGAAGAGGATTAGGGCCAAAAAAATTGAGACAGAATTTCAGAATTCTGACAGTAGCCCTTAGGGGGCCACGATCACGCCGGCTTGATTCCATCATGCGCTACTTTTGTCACATGACATCATGAAAACAAAGCCACATTTTGCATCGCAATCCCTTCATGTGGAAAGCATGATCTTTAAGCTTTCTTCAGTTTTTGTCAGATGTCAATAGGCAAAGTAAAGCAGGAAATATGATCATTTTAATTTGATATAAAGATTAATGTTACACATAGGGGACAGTGGACCCTGTTGCACAGGACTGTCATTGGTATTTTTCAGAATTTCAGGATAGTGTAATTTCTTTTAAAAAATAACAATATATTATTTTCAATAATAATTTTTAAAAATCCATTTTTTGTGGGGTGTTGTGTTTTTTGGACATAAAAAATTTAGTTTTAGTGAATTAAACTTAAAAATATAGAGTTTTCAGTTTATAAAGTTAAGGAGGTGATGAAAAAGATTATACCAAACATGGGCATGGTATACATTTTCTGAGTGGTTTATTTGTCAAAAGAAAATCAACAAAATGGTTAAATGGCCCTTGGACCTCTAAGAGTTAAACTCAGAATTCTGACTTTAATCTCACAAGTGAAAAAAAAAGTTGTGTCTCAATTTTTTTTTTTTTTTTCCGTGACCCTAATCCTCTTCTGTAAAAATACAGGGGCAACAACATAGCAGGTTAAAATGATACTGTAGAGTTTAAAGTAAAATAAAAAAGGACTGAACTGAAAAGTTGCTCTCCATCTCTCCAACTTGGCACAGCTGTGATGCACAGCCTTGTGCCTTGTATGAAGCCTCCTGTCAGGATGGATGGACTCAGAGTGATTTTTTTAAGGAGTGACAGAGCCACAGGCTCATCCTCACTGCTTATTTTCATCACAGTATGAAACAATTGGCTACATTCTACAAATTTTCACAGTGAATACAAATAAAACACAACTGACTCAGTGTGCAAGGTTTGAGTGCATGACTTTTTTTTTTTTTTTCACATTAGGGATCTGGAAAAAATATCTGAAAATAACGAACTCAGTGTGCAAAGACCTTTAGGCAGATTCTAAAATTTCTTGCTGTATAAAACTGTAAAGACTTTATCTCTCAAGAGGAGCCCTGGAGAGTTTAAAACCTCTTGAAAAGCTATGGAACATGTCCCAGTTTTAATTGTTCTGTGCACATGAGGTTCTGATGTCATTCATGCAGTATATCAGAGGGTTTTCAATCTGGGGGTCAGGACCCCCTTGGAGCTCTTGGGACACTGAGAAAGGAGTTGCCAGATGCCTTCCAAAAATATAAAGAGTATTTTCGAATTATTTCAAATGTTATACTTTATGAATTTTTATGAAAATGTATGGATAAAATAAGTTAAATTTAAAATAGAAACATGGTGATTTGGTGAGATTTATTATTCTTGAATGTGCATGGCTTTGTTCAACTATGTTTCAACCACCCTCAGGTATAGTGGGGGTCCCCGGTCTCTGGCACATTTATTTTGGAGGTTAAGGGCTGTAAAGTTTGAGAACCCCTGATCTGGATGATGTGACACACTTTGGTGTATCTGTTTGGTCTAAAGTGTCATTGAGAAAACAGCATCTTGGTATACAAACTAGAATTGTTCTAAAATATTTAAAATCATTGATAAATGTTGGATGAGGGAAATACTTTCAACGTGACTGTAAAGTGTCAGAAACACTAAACGCTAGAGAGATGAGACAGAGAGCTTGACACTTGGTAGCTGAAGCTGATAAACGCATGAAAAGATATTTTTGAAGAGAATCTGAAAATCCTGTTGATGAGTCCTGACCTGAGAACAGTGTACAGGGATCATGTTCGTCTGTCACCTGTGTGTCCACATCATGGCCGTGTCCATCGACCCAGCCGACTACAACGTCAGAAAAAAGAGCAACAAAGGTCCCATCCCTGTCTTTGACCGCTCTAAACATGCTCACGTCATTGAGAACTGCCACTGCTACCTCTGCCAGGTCGACGTGTGAGTAAAAACTTTAATTACAATTTTTCCTAACCTGATTCATTTACTCTAAATTCAGTCTGACAGATCTGGGATAAAATAACCCAAATCTGCAAAACTCTTCAGACTGAGCTCAGTGTTACTACTGTGTCTGCGGCCCATGCTCATGTTTAGTTACTCAGGCAGAATAATATGCTTCAGAGACATGCAGGAACCAGCCAGGCAGAGGATTTTCATTTTACAGTATTCTTAAAATTCTAGTTCTGTTGAACTGTCATCACATCACAGAAGAAAGCTGAAGTCGTGTTTCATGATCATTGATTTTTGTTAAAGATTAACGTTTATCTTTATATTAATGTTGTCAGTGACGTGTTGATTTATTAAGGTCAGAAACACAACAGATGAAATTTTAATAATCGCAATAATTGTATACAGTTTAGTCCTTTGACAGGCACTGCAGTTAAGCGGCTGTAACAGACATTAGCTGGATACTCACTGCAGCATCTTCCTGTTCTCACAGTGATAAGAAAAAAAGGGCAGTGGTGTGCCTTAAAGCTCCACAAACAAGCTTATCAGCTGAAAATAATCTGCACCTTGTTGTATCAAACATTTCACCTTTTTCATTTCTGTTGGCTTAAAAAAGGAACAAAATGTAAATTAAAATAACCAAATTTGTTTTTTTATCTACCAGAAGGTCCTAATTTTCTTCATAAATTCATACAAGGCATTTATTTGAACATTTAACTATCCTTGGACAAATTACACAGTAACAGCATTTAAAAATGAGCTTTATTGGGAGAATGTCTGAGCATATATTTTAACCTTACCTATGATAAAGAGAAAGCAACTAAACATGGCCTTCTTTATGGTTTAAATTCTGTTACACTTACTGGGGACAGTTCAACTTCAGAGAATAATGTTGTACATGCAAGCCAGCATATTTCTTTTTGCATAACCTGGTTAAACATCATTTATCACAGGTAAACACATTGAAGCTTTCTACTACCTCTAAGTCATGGTTTCAGACCATACTGGTTTAGCAGTGCAGCACTCATTTACATAGTCAATCTGAAATTTAACATCATTAAATACAGTGACAAGAAAAAGTCTGTGACCCCTTTGAAATGATCTAGTTTTCTGCCTTAATCAGTCATCAAATGTAGGGATGTTAGGATTAGAGCCCGACCGATTTATCGGCGGGCCGATTAATGGGGCTGATTATAGCGTTTCACAGATTAATCAACATCGGCCAAAATGTGGCCGATATATTAACTTTTTTGCTCCGTGGTGATTGTCTCCTGTCGCTCTGTGTTGTGTCTCCATGCAAACCAGAAACACATTCATACGGTGTTTATCTTTCCTGTGACATATTCTACCAGTGTGGAGACAGAAAGTTTCACTAATAGTAGATCTTTAGAGAACAACTTTATAAAACAGGCGCATTTAAGCTTGTGGCCTTCCTCAGAGTTATCAAGAAACACACTGTAAACATATTTTATGTGCATATTTGCCACAACGATGTAAATATGGCTCTCCATTTATCATTTTCCTGTCTAATATTGTCCACAGCCACAGTATAAGACTATTATACAGTGTTTTAATGTCGTCTAAGTTGCATCTTTGTGAAATAAACAAAGATAAATGCAACTGGTTATTCACATGTCCACATTTGTCTTCAAGTACAGTATATATCCTGTGTATATCAATGTTCTTCTTTCATATATCGGCCAAAATATTGGTTATCGGCCAATATATCGGATCGGCCAATATATCGGATATCGGCTTTTCATTGGCCCCCAATATCGGTATCGGCATCGGCCCCAAAAATCCCATATTGGTCGGGCTCTAGTAAGGATACCCCCAACCCTCGATACGATTCGAATCCCAAAATTATGAAAAACCAGATTAAAGTCAAAATACAGATTATTATTCTTTTATTTAAATTCTCAAGAAATGTTTTGACAAATATATTTTCCTCTTATGTCCTTCTCACAAACCAAGTAGTTTTGAAAAATTCTGAGGTTGTGGTCAAACTCATAAACCAAAATATATAGCACATTTCTTCATTTATCACCTTGAAAAGTTAAACAGAAATATCTGTTTTGAAATACATATAAAATAGAAAAATAGGAAAAGTTCCCAAATCGTATAAATAAAGTGAAAAAAATAGAGGTAACTTTTTTTTTTTTTTTTTTTTTTTTTTTTTAAGTGCTTGTCTTGGAAATTACATGTTTTTCCTAAGGACTGTCAGCATGTCTACATTCTCAGAAAGAAGTTGAGATCTCTGCACATTCGCAACGTCCCCTGCAGTTAAAAAACTCTTTCACTTGGGATAGAAGTAGCTGGTATGGAGAGTCATGCTTTTGATAGAGGAGAGAGCAGTGGGTACATGTGAGAGTTTTGTTTCCACCACTGAGTGGACAGCTTGTGAGGGGAATGGTTGTGCCATTGCTGTACTTATCCACTTCTGCATCAATCCCACTGGTGGACTGTTGTGATGCTGGTTCAGTTAAAGTCCCTCCAAGAAGGTCCTCCAGTGCTGTCTTCTTAAGAGGAGGAGGATCCATCTCAGCCTCTTGTGCTTTGTTTGTCTGGTTAACAGGCCGGTCTGCTGTGTGGTGTGACTCCCTCCTCAACTGTCTCCTCCACTGCAACCTGCAACTGTATAAAAAGCAGAGGGTGTCAAAAACTAAGGAAATCACAGAAAGAGGGATTTCATATTTTCAACAGTAAACCGTATAAACCATATATAAACCACAATATAGGATATGATTAAAAAAACACCTTAAAGTTACCTAAAACACACTTTTTATGAGAAAAAGAAATATAAAGTCAAAATTATTACCTGGCTATTGTGCAGCTGTGCAGCTTTCTTCTTCAGTCTGCAGAAGACATCCTGAAGCTGATCATCCTTTAGATGAGGAAGGACTCGGAATCAGGGGTCCAAGGCAGTGCACTCAAGGAGGAAGATTGATTCCTCAGTGTACCTTTCCGACAGGTTGTTTAGTATGGCTCTCTTCATGTTTGTCAGTGTGAGTGAGTCCTCCGGATTGAAACCATGCTCTGTTCGATCATGTGCTTTAAAGGCTCGATGAGTGACACAGTTGGATTTTTTTCATCGCACAGTACAGTGGTGGCTTTTTTCAGAGGCCTAAGAAGCCTCACTATATCCTCAGCATCACTGATGTCTGTGCTATCCAAAGTGTCAATTTCACAGGCATTTCATCTGACGTCCTTGCTCAGGAGAGCTGCTGTCATAGCAGCCTGCTGTTCGAGATAGTGTTCAATCATATCCAGACTGCTATTCCAACGAGTTGCTACATCGATGATTAGCTTGTGCAGCGGTAGTTCTGTTTGGACGTTAGTACACCGGTTGCTGTTGAACGCCGGTGGAAGAGAGTTGCAACTCGTGCGTTATCGGTGACGACAGCAATTTCGTGATTTGTCTTTTCAAGCTCCCATTCTGCTATAGCAGACTTCAGAACCTGTGCGATGTGTTCTCCAGTATGTGTTTCAAAGAGAGGACGAGTTTGTAAAACAAAACTTGCCATGCCCCACTCACTTTTTATATAAGCCATAATAGGTAACTCTGGGTAGGGCAGCTAGTCTGTCCAGCCATCTGTTGTTATTGCCATGGTGTCGACATCTCTCAGAGTTTGGACCACCTTTCGTTTTGTTTCCGTGTAGAGTTCCAGCATAACGGACTAGCTAAAGTGTGGGTGGGAGGGGATGCGGTATTTTGGCTCCAGGGTGTTTGCTAGCAGCCAAAATCCCTCATTTTCAACTACAGAAAATGGCCTCATATCTTTGGCAATAAAAATACCAATGCACTTGGTTATTTCCCTGGGTCTTGCACTTGTTTGTGACAGGGGACTAACAATTCCACCCACAAGCGTTGTTTGGCCTTTCAGTAAAGCTTTTCGCCGGGTTTTGGTGTCTGCAGCTTCTCTGGATGGTGCCTTTTAATGTGCTGCATCATGTTGGTTGTGCTATGTGTGTAGCTCATTATTTTCTTGCAATACTTGCATACGGTCTTTGTCCTACCTGTTATCTTCTCACCTTTTTCATTTTCCGACTTCAGAGAGCCATAATGCTGCCATACCTCTAACCTAAAACTAAACAGGGCGTCCATTACCGCTAAGTCTTCACCCACCGCTGCCGTGGCTGCAGTGAATTTACCTGATGTAGTCCGAATGTGCAGACTGAACTCAGGTCAGCAGGAGACCGTGACGTCAAAACAAGCGGCACTAAAAACAGACAGCACCCCCTATTGTTTAAGCAGAGTATCAAAGCACATACTGTGCTGTATCGATTTTAATCCCCTTTAAGTGTATTGATTTATAGCCTAGGATATATTGACAAATCTAGGATATATATATATATATATATATATATTCTTATCTAGGATATATTCTTAACCTGACACGACAGATGGATGTGTTTCACACATCCATCTGGAAAACCTTCAATACTAAGAGTTTGGGAAAAAGCAGAGGATTTGAAAAACACTCGGAGTGTGATTGAATGAACGTTCTGTCTGTCACATCTTTACGGGCCAATCAGAGCAACAAAACACGTGATGTAGCTGCGACCGAGTTGTGCATGTGCAGCTACCGAGGAATAACACGAACCATGGCGACTATAGACATGTCAGTACACGACTTTTGTCGTTTTTGAAAAGAAAACAACTCACTGCTGTTTTTTGTTCTTCTTTTAACAAAGAAATGTCGTCAAGTTCTGATAAAACTGGTGCTTTAGCAGCATCCACGCTGATGTCTTCGCCATAATTTCACCGGCCTCTTGTTGCTGGTTACTTATGTCACGACTCCACCGCGCCTAGAAGTACTGCCCCTCTTCCCTGATTGGTTCTGTCACTTCATAACAGGGCCCAAACGGTTCAGAGAGGAGCTTTGCAAGATGGATTCACCAGTGAGAAACACTGAAACGGGTGTATCCATCTGCTTTGCAAGGTTAATATATCCTTACATCCCTAATCAAATGTGATCTGATCTGCATCTAAGTCACAAGTATAGATGTGCTTAACCTAATGCCAAGACAGTCTTGAACAGAGCCTTTACACATTCACAGTGCTGCTGGAAAAAGTAATTGAACCCTTAGGCTAATGACTCCAAAAAGAGCTAACTGGAGTCAGGAGTTAGCACACCTGAAGTCCAATCAGTCAAAGGAGATTTGAGCCAGGTGTACAGCTATTGTGACTTATAAAATCACTCATATTTGTTGAGTTTGCTCTTCACAAGAAGCATCTGCTAATGTGAACCATGCCTCACAAAAACAGAATCTCGGTAAGCTCAAGGTCAGTGCTGCTGCTTTCCAGAAAAAGAAACATCACTGCACGTGAGAAGTTTGCCAAAGAGGTTCAACCAGTTATTAAATCCAGGGTTCATTTACTTTTTCCAGCAGCGCTTTGAATGTTTAATGGCTGTGTTCAACAAAGACTTTAAATAACATTATTGTTTGTGTGATATTAGGTTAAGCACATTGTGTGTGTCTATACCTGGGACTTAGATTCAGATCAGATCACATTTGATGACCAGATCATTTCAAAGGGTTCACATACTTTTTTCATACCACTGTACATATCTGTTCATTTATTTAAGTGATTTGCATGGTCAGTATGGACTGAAATATAGGCTAGTGTTTTTAAAATGGAAAATTATGAAATTTTATACATGTAATTATCATGTGATTGCACCTATCATAATTCAGCAAAAAATGCAATTTTCAAAGTCATTTCACAATCCTTTTTTTCATGTAAAAGATAAAATGCATTATTTAGAGTGTAATGATGGATCCTTACTTTTTAATTTTAAGCATTTAATTAGCCCAATCTGAAAGCGAAATCATTAGTTTTTTAGGTACGCTGTCTTTAAAGACCACCAAAGTCCTTGGTATGTATCCTCTCAGGCCATGTTCAGTGTGTTGAGCTAACATAGCTAAAGAAGTGAAGTGTTATCCTACCTGAATAGATTTTTCATGTCCCAACTGAGTGTCTCTCAGTGGAGGACAGAGTGTCTCTGCTGTGGTTCATCACTGTGGATGCAGTATCATCCATAGTAACGGGTTAACCCCCACTGCTTATCCCCCAGTACTTTACATGAACCCATCAGGCTGGGGATTTTATCAAGCGAACAGCAATCTGACAAGAACTGGAAGACTTCTCTTTTTTCATGTAGTAAGAGTGCCAGAGATGTATTCATCTGCCTCTGATTTAGTTTAGATATGGAAGAGTTTTGAATTTCTGACAGTGAACTCTACTTCTTGGTGAAAAACACCTGCAGACTTGTCACCTGATTTTTGGTGAAAATCCTGCTGATGCTTCCTTTTGGAAAACTAAAATTTCTGTAGTATTAGTTATCAAAAGTGTTGTTAAGTACTGAGGTTTAAATTGTATTCTGATTTTTTTGTTTTTTTAATTTATATACAGTATTTCTTTTCTTTGACAAAAAAAACTGCTGGTAGAAAGAATGAGAGAGAGAAGGTATCAGTGGTCTGTTCAAATTCACAAATCAATTTCACTAGATTACACTGTGTTCCCTATTATTATGCAAATAAGATTCCAATTAAAACAAATATTTGATGTTTAGTTTTCAATTAAAGATTTAGTTGTGCTGCTTTTCCTGTCAGTTTCCATCATTGACATCAATCTCAGACAGGTTTGGTCTTTAGTTTTCCAGGCGAGCATAATTAAAGGGAAACTATCTGAGGAAATCGATTCCCATTATTAAGCAAGTCACAGGTTTCATGCAATATGAGGAAAAGAAAGATCTTTCTGCCTATGGAAAAACATGAACTAGTGCAATATCTTGCAAAAGATATGGAAACACTGGCTATTTCATGAAAAATTAAGAGGGACCATTGTACTGTGGAGGAGGATTTGTGTGTGATTTAGAGCACAGATGGGTTCGTTCAGGTGAAGGTGTATTAAGGAACGTTTCTGTAAGGAAAATTCATCGAGCCGCTGTGTAAATTCCACTGATGAGTATCAACCAGGTTTTTGAAGCTGCTGGTGCCTCTGGAGTCCCAAGAACCTCTGGATCCAGGATCCTCCAGAGGCTTGCAGATGTGCATAAAGCTGTTTTCAGCCACCCTTAACTAATGCCCTTAAGGAGAAATGACTGCAATGGGTTCAGAAAGTCATGAAGACTAATTTTTAAACCCTTTTATTCATCGCTGAGTGCCGTGCTGTATGCAGAATGGTCCAGATGGATGGAGTTCTGGATGGTTGGTGGATTACCACCATGTCCCAACAAGGCTGCAATGTCAGCAAGGAGGTGATGGGATGTTTTGTCATGGTATAAGAAGAAGAACCGTGCCTTCCAAAGGAAAATCATTTTCATGTAAACCAAAGCACCATCCCATGCTGCAAAAAATAACCACTGAGGCCGTAGCTGCTATGGGCATGCAGGGAGAAAAAATCCTGTTTTGGCCACCATCATCCCCTGAGCTCAACCCTACTGAGAACCTGTGGAGAGTCCTGAAAAGGAAGCTCTGTGGAGCGTGGATGTCAGTTTACCTCAAAACAGCAGCTCTGGTAGGCAATCCTGGCATCCTCAATGGAAATACAGGCAGAAACTAAACATGGACTTACAAGTTCAATGGATAAGAGAGTTGATAAGGTGATAGCAAAGAAGGGCTTCTATGTTAAAATGAACTGGATTTGTAAATATGTTTCTGATTGAAATAGCTCTGATTTGAGAGAAAATACCTCCTAATGCAAAAAATACAACAGATTTCTGTTTTTAATCCTTTAGAAATTATTAAGTGTTTTAAAACTCTGTTTGCATAATAATTTGGAACACTGCATTTCAGTTATTTTGCAAATAAATGCCATCGTCATCGTTGGTAATTTTGTACAATAGAATCCAGATTATGATAGAAATTTTGAGGAATAAAAAATCTTATAGACTGCCATTTATATATAGAATATTTAGGAAAAAATTAACAAAAACAGTATATGCATAATAATTTGGAACACAGTGTGTATGTGGTAAAACGGTCTGGACTGCACATGAAGACATAGGCAACATCCCAACATTGCCAGTATCTGTGTGCAACTTAGACATGCAGACTAGTTGAGTTTAGGGGAAATTACTTTTTCACACAGGGCCAGGTAGGTTTGGATTCCCCTTTCTCCCTCAATAAATAAAATCATCATTTAAAAACTTAATTTGGTATTTAGTCTATGGTGAACAGAAAGGCAGAATAGTTTGATAGAACATTTGAAAACTCACAGATATTAGCTAGGGCTGGGCAATTAATCTAAAATTAGATTATATCTCAATATGGCATGCTGTAGTTTTCAAATCGCAGAAGTTGCAGTATTTCTTTAACCTGAAATTTGAGTCAAAATACTGGTTTAAAACTTTTTTTTGCTGCAGAGATGTTGTGCATTACATCATGCAATCATTCAAGACCCAGAATAGTAGAACAGTATAAAAAACATCCTACTTTCTTCATTTTTGTACATTTTTTCTGATTAAATATGAGGATAACATGAAAATGATCATTTATAATGATAATTCATATCCAGTTTGCAATATGATTCAAAATCATCAGATATTTTTTTCAACAATTTTCAGCCCTAGTTTTATCTAATGTTGTGTTGTTGAAATGTATAATGATTTATTGCTTGTGTTTGTTGGAGAATACATAAGAAGAAGAACTTAAGGAATAATCGCATATCAAATTGCAATCGCAATATTAGGGGGAAAAAAAAAAAGCAATTAGATTATTTTCCTAAACCCTTCAGCCCTAATATTAGCTCATTTTCACTTTTCTTCCTCTGGTGAAGACGAGGGTGTGAATGCAACATGAAATCTACTATAAGTTAATGATATTAAGTGTATCCCTGTATTTGTGTTGCACTTCACACTTCATCCTCCTCTGGTTGTAACTTGGTCAAAACCAAAGCTTCAGTAATGACACATTGGTTTTCAGAGAGATATCATCATCATATTTCTAAATCCACAGTGTCAAAACCCTGCACTAAAGCAAAGCAGGGATATCCCTTGTTATGAACCAGTGTGAAACGTGTTCAGCTGCAGACGTTTGGTTTCCACTAGTCTTAATGTTTAATGCAGCACAGTTCTTCATCGTGGTGTTAATAATGAAAATACTCACTGAGGGCAGGAGGTCTGATGTGCTCTAAAAGCTTCAGAAAAACCAGGTCAGTGTGCCGCTTTCTCTCAGGAGGTCTTGGAGAACTGGGTCACAGTCAGGAGCCGTTACACACCAGACTGACACATTAACCTGTCGTCTGCTCTCCACGTGAGTCCTGTGCCTCTGTTCTGCGGAGGAGTTCATTAAAAGATAAATACATCCACAAACATTAGCTTCTCATTCTGAATTAGTCATACAGTAATCAGGAGTCAGATTCACTAACGTCGTCAGTCTGGGGAAACTCTTAAAGTCCTGTTCTAGCTTCAGAGTGGTTCACAAAGTATGCAGTCAGCATGAGCAGTTACAGTAAAGTCCTGTAGTACTTTTTAAATGGTTCTGTGATAGTGAGCTTTGTAAGACCACTTGTGGTTCAGTGGTAGTCAGCCACCCCCAAACTGTACTGTACTGTAAACTGGTGCAAGGTTTTGTCCCCTGCTCCTTCAGTCCACAGTCTGTCCGTGTCTTTGAGTAAGACACTAAACCCTGAACTGGGCATCATGCCCTTGCCAGATAACATGTAATGTACTCTGTTACTTCTTTGTGGTGTTGGGATGGGTTTTAAGAGGCATTTTAATCATAATTCTCATAAAATTTAACATTGTTGTAATGATCACAAGGTTTTCGACTGCTGCTTGATATTTTTGTTTAGTTAAATGGTATTGAGTGTTTCTGTGGTTCTGTGCTGATAAAGGTTTGTCATATTTCCTCTAGAAGTAACCACGACTGCTTGGCGTGTTGTGATGTGTCGTCTCTCTTGTGTGTTTGTGGTCATTTCAGGGGGCCTAAGTCAAAGCACTGCAGTGCCTGTAACAAGTGTGTTGCCAACTTTGACCATCACTGTCGGTGGCTCAACAACTGTGTGGGGAGCAGAAACTACAAGTAAGTCTGTCTTCTTCTTCTGTGCTAATGTTACAGCTGAGCCTGGAGGGGTCATACGAAGAAAAATAAACAAGTTTCTGTGTTTTTGTCTTCTGGGTCTAATTTTGTAAACACCTACATCCATAAGGTTTTAATCGTAATTACAGTACCATTTTTATAGACTGGCCCTACTGGATGGGAAGCAAAATTATTATTGTAGATTCAGTTATTTGGTCTAAACCTGCCTAATTGTTGTTGTTGCGTAAAGGCTTATGTCTTTGGTAATTGTGGTAGTGTTAATTTGTCAGGTTACAAAATTGAAAATGGATTAAATATTGAAAAGCATCTTCTCTAGAACCCCTACTCCACCTCAAACAGACCAGTAATAAACTACTTAACTCAGGTCTTTGCATACAATCACAGAAGATGCTTTTAAAGTAGACCAGTGTCCCAAATCCCATATTTCTGTTGGTAAGCTGTATCACAGTACACACAGTACAGAGCACCTAATTACATCAGGTTAGCACACCTTATTTTTCTGTTATAACAGGCATCAAACATGCAGATCAGAGGACCCACAGTTATCTGATTGCTGATTGGACAGTGCTGTTTAGTCTTAGTGTAGGTCTGCTCTATGTATGGGCCCAAGCCCAATTTAAACCAACATGTTTTCAGTAAGTTGGGTATTATAATTAAAGTTTTGAACTACAGTTCTAAATTGTTTGAATGACAGTAATCTGTCTAGATGAGATGCTGATAAAGCACAGCACAGGAGCATGACCTGTTTATTGTCCATGATAAAGAGCAGGGAGGATGAGTAGTCAGCATGCAGACATCAGTGTGTGCTGAACGCTCAAAGCTTTTTGGAAAGCATCAGTCTGAATCAAATTTCAGTCTGCTCTTCATGGGTGAAAGATTTGCATTGTAACAGCTGATAAATTGAAGTTTTTGTTTCTTTACTTCAACCTATGTGTGTAATTGATGCCGTGCTCCCCCCCTTTCGTGTTACTGTCCGGTCACAGAGTGGAGCAGCCTGGCAGCACCGCTCTTTTACAGCTTTTTCTTCCTCGTGTTAATGGCACACATTTGAATAAATGGTTACATAATGTCTAGCCAATACACTTTGCTTTGACTGCAGTTTTTCATTTAATTCCTTAATTCAAGACCTAAGGAGTCCATCTCCAGGCTGTGCATGGGGTCAGGCCAGTCTCGGGCATGCTCAGAGAATCTAACCTCTACCGTGTATATTCAGTAGTTGTGTGTTTATTCTTTAATTCTTTTCTGTATCCTGCAGGTTGTTCCTCCACAGTGTGGTCTCAGCTCTGTTGGGTGTCTGTCTCGTTCTGATCATAGCCTCCTACATTTTGATTGAATTTTTTCTGGACCCGTCCAAACTCCGCACTGACAAACACTTCCTGGGTAAGTTGTGACTATGCAGCACTTAGACCTGAGAGTCTACTAGTGCTGTATCTAATTATTGAAAAGGGCAACAGGACTTCACTGAGGTACTTGAAAATGTTTCACCTCTCCTCCAAAAGGCCTCTTCAGTTCTAATGTGACTGGGGACAAAGTTGGCCTGCACGGACATACTACAGCTGTAGTTTTTTACATTTTGTCATTGGTTACATATTTTTTTTAATGTCTCTGTTATGTCTATAATTCTGTAATGGTTAAAGTTAACTGTGATCATACAAAACTGCTCCTGTCGTATGAAATTATACATAACATTTATATATAAGCATACACCAAGGGGCGCCAAGGTGTGTGCATCAGATTTGAGGTATACATCAAAAATTATTTTGATAATCAAGGTGAGTATTCAGAATGTAAATAAGGTACACAGAGTGAATACAATAAAATACAGTTTGTCTGGAACCCCTACTGTATTTAGGCCCCTCAAGAAGCCCACTACATCTTCATATCAAGCAAATGATAGCAAGCTACATCTATTTAGAAATATCAGCTCTATAAAGAGTGGATTACTGTGTTGTAAAACGGCACAAGATACATTTTAAAAATTATACATTATTGATTACTTCAAGTAATGCCTTGTCTTGGAACATGTTAAACTATTGAGTTTTACCATTACTGAGCTGATGAGCATGTACTCCTTGCTCAAATTTGGATATGTCCTAGTGTTGACTTTGCTTTTGAAAAGAAATGTGTTAAAATATTCTTCCTCTCTGGCCTAGAGAGGGGCCTCATAATGTTCTTTCTCTGGGGCTTCCAGGTAAAATCACTCCTGCCTTTATCAGAATTAAATTAAACTCTGAGATTAAAACAGGTCTATGATTAGTAAAGGAAAACAGTACATGTCTAAGATCTTTCAAACAAACAAAAGATGGATTTGAATATGAATACATCTCCAGTTTAAGCACTGTGACGCGTGTTATAATAATATCAGTGTAAATGTTGCTTTGTGTCCGTCTCCCTTCAGTGAGGAATGAGACAGGCATGTGGTTTGTGTTCCTGCCGGTGGCTCCGATCAGGTCGACAGCAGCCGTCATTCCCGGTCTGGCTGCTGTCACCATCGCTCTGGGTCTGCTGTCCTTTGTGCTGCTTTGCCACTTGCTCTGCTTCCACATCTACCTGAGTAAGAGACGGCAAATATACATATCTGTCTGTATTCTCTTCCTTTTCTAATCCAGTTTACCTTTTTCATTGGTTATAACTTATTTTCCATTATACTTGAGTAAAAAAATGAAAGTTTTGTCTATATTTTATATCTAAATAATCCTTCAGAAATGACACCATAGACTAGTGAATTAATGCATTTACAGAGAAACTGCAAACATACTCTTCATCAGACTCAAAACACTTAAATTTTAGGTCCTAGTAAACTTCAGAGCTTATTATGTACAGCATTGAAAATCATGAAGGTTTTTAACAGATGTGTTATGTGAAGTGATATCTGACTATTGATAGTGTTTTCTGTAGTAACACTTTGCTTTGCCTGTCTGTGTATTTGTTTTTTTAAATGTTTTAAAGAAATATAAAAAATAAAAAAACAATCAACTTCCATTTCCCCCCTTTCCCACATAAATATCAGAACTCTTATGTATCTATTTATTGGTTTAATTTTGTTTTTCATTATCTATGCTTCCATTAACAGTTAAGCTAAGGCTATTTATTATACCAAAAAGTAGTTACAAAAAAATTAAATACAGAACACTAAGAGAAGCAAAAATTACATGTATGTATCTCATCTGTCAATAAGGCTCCAGTAGATGGCAGCAGAGAAGCTGTGATAAAACACTTATCCTGACCCTGTGCTTGTGTTTGCAGTGTGGAACAGACTCAGCACCTATGAGTACATCGTCCGGCAGCGTCACCGTCAGGACGGGAAAGACCTGAGGAAACCAGGATCAGTGAAGGAGGCTTCAGCGCCGTCAGTGAACGTCATCAAGGTAACTGCTGCTGGCAGCTGTGTTGGCTCTGATATGTCAAGGATTGTTTTTTTTCCTCTGGTTGCCAGTTTTCTCAAGTCCAGAGTTTCAATTTTAGTGTAGAAAGCAGCTCTACTATAGAAGATGGATCTCTGTCAGAATGTATGTAAATTAGTCATGATGTCTTTATAGATATTACATTTACAAAAGGCTGTCATCCTACTTTATTAATGCATCAGGATGTGTTTTCTACAAAAAGAATTTTAAAGTGACAAAAATCAAACAGTTTCAGCACCTGTTTGTTTTGATATGATGATAACAAGAGCAGTCCTAGAAACCCAAAATTTGTTAATTTGTTGTTTCAAATATATTGAAATATCTGGTAACTATCCAATATTGCATTCAAACTCTTGTACACTTTAAACTGTACAAAAAAAACTGGTAGTTGAATGCTTTTTTCCTAAGTTTTGGCCCAAAAACATTAAAACGACTGGAATTATATTAATTTTGAACTCATAGTATCAAGAAAGTACTGAAGTGAAGTGAAATCAGGTGTTCCAATCACTTCCATGGCCACAGGTGTATAAAATCAAGCACCTAGGCATGCAAACTGTTTCTACAAACATTTGGGAAAGAATGGGTCACTCCCAGGAGCTCAGTGAATTCCAGCATGGTACTGTGATTGGTTGCCACCTGTGCAACAAGTCCAGTGGTGAAATTTCCTGGCTCCTAAATATTCCACAGTCAACTGTCAGTGGTATTATAACAAAGTGGAAGTGATTTGGAACAACAGCAACTCAGCCACGAAGTGGTAGGCCACGTAAAATGACGGAGTGGAGTCAGCAGATGCTGAGGCTTATAGTGCGCAGAGGTCACCAACTTTCTGCAGAGAGCTCAAGAACAGTGTGTAGAGGGCTTCATGGAATGGGTTTTCATGGCCAAGCAGCTGCATCCAAGCCATACATCACCAAGTGCAATGCAAAGCTTCGGATGCAGTGGTGTAAAGCACGCTGCCACTGGACTCTAGAGCAGTGGAGACGCATTCTCTGGAGTGACGAATCACGTGCCATCTGGCAATCTGATGGACAAGTCTGGGTTTGGCGGTTGCCAGGAGAACAGTACTTGTCTGACTGCATTGGGCCAAGTGTAAAGTTTGGTGGAGTGGGGATTACGGGGTTGTTTTTCAGGAGCTTGGCTTGCCCCTTAGTTCCAGTGAAAGGAACTCTGAATGCTTCAGCTTACCAAGAAATTTTAGACAATTCCATGCTCCCAACTTTCTGGGAGCAGTTTGGGGATGGCCCCTTCCTGTTCCAACATGACTGTGCACCAGTGCACAAAGCAAGATCCATAAAGACATGGATGAGAGAGTTTGGTGTGGATGAACTTGACTGGCCTGCACAGAGTCCTGACCTAAACCCAATAACCCTGAGCACAAAGGGTGGAACTTGTCATATTAAACCCTATGGATTAAGCATGGGATGTCACTTAAGGCTATATGCGAGTAAAGGCGTGTGAGCGAATACTTTTGGCAATATAGTGTATGTTCATCCCTTTCATCTTCTGACTGTTAACTTTCACAGTCACTAAGGCCAGCGGATATTGTGAAACCAGTAATGTAGTAATTGCAGTCTGTTGTCAGCTCACATAACCGGCAAAAATATCCGGCAAAAACGTCAGCTGGAGTTCTGTGATATTTTCCCGCTCCTTCATTCCTTTTGTGATCAAAGCAGACACATGAAACAGACGACTGTTAATGTGGTGCTTACAGATGCTGTGCAAGAGCGTGCATGGGACCAAAACATCAAACAGGACAGAAATCCATCCAACCCTTTGACACTAGCTGATCCAGCGATGATCAGCCATCATGGCCCCCTGTATGCTCAACAACAAATGATGTATGATAAGGCTGACAGCCAGGGCGTAGCTAGGGTTTTTGGGTCCCCCCCAAAAAAGAATATTACACAGCCTCCCCCCTTTGGCCAAGCAACAAATGTTGCATCATTTTTTACAAATGTGTATGCACTTTGATTTATTTTTGAAGCATAATTTCCCCATTTATGAGCAATATTTTTTACTATGGTTAAACTGAATTTACTTGCATTATTTCACAGCACTGGACTATACTATTTGGACATTTTTAAGAGAGGGGCAGATGCTCCCCAGTATTTATTTCACTCTATTTGATGTAAATTTCAGTCTGTTGACTGATTCATTTTGTCTCTTTTGATTCAATAAAGACACTAATTACTAAGAAAAAATAGATAAAAAACACACTTTTCCCTGCCCCTGCTGACAGCTGACTCCAAACTAGTCTTAGACTCAATAACCACATTAGGGTAGGGGCCAAGACCCTCAAATGCATATGTCTTAAGTAAACTTGAAGCACTAAAATAATTTCAACACTTGCTCATTATTGCTTCAAATATTTAACAACCAAAAAGCAGCTCAGTCCTGTCTGGACTATATAAGATACAAGTATAGTCAATGAATGATGGAAGAAGTAACAAAACTCAATATATTCCTTATGTCTTTATTCAGACAGGACAGGAGAGAGAGTTGAAACCAGGCAGAGAAGGATGAATGACATGTAGGAAAGGAGCCACAGGTCAGATTTGAGTTACTTGGTTCAAGGACAGCAACCTCTGTACATGGAGCACGCACAGATAACCATAATAGGCATAAAAAAATCAAAACCCAGCAGCAAAGGACATAAACAACAAAATAAAACAGAAAAGTCAGTCAACAAATTAAAGTCAGGATAAATTCAGATCATTCCAGTCATTTTTTGTTACTGAGAAAGTGATGAAAACTGGAAGATGAGCTCTAATAACAGTACAAAATGATGTGGCATTTAATCTTTATATCAGTATTTTAAATTGTTAATGTGTCCCTCCTCAGGATGTGAACTACTCAGGGAGTCTGGGTTATACCAACCCTCAGCTGGACATGGAGGAACCTACCACTGTGGCTGTGCAGGGGGAGTCGGAGTAAGTCTCTCTCTGGTTCTGGTTCTGATTGTCTCACTCTGTTAAACATGTCCTTTAAACTGAAGTCAGTCTAGTCCTTCTGATCACTGCTGACATGCTGTTGGAGTCCACTCTCTGAAGTGGTCCAGGTTCAGCCCACGGCCTGCTGTGATTGGCTGAAGCCGACCCACTGGGTCCTGTCACGTTTCAGTAAACAGCCAGCCGCAGTCATTTTTATAACACAATGAGGCTGGAGCGCAGTCGCCATGGACACCGTTTTCTTTGCAGAAAACAAAGTGTGTAAAATGAAATTCTTTGGCCCTGACTTCTAGGAAGCAAACAAAGTGTGTATTGTGTGTGTGTGTGTGTGTTTGAACTGTGGGTGGAGGGAGCTGTGTATTAGTCCAACAGAAGGGCTTCATAAATAACTTCACTAACCGTGGCTGTTTGCCCTGAAGCTGGACCGCTGCTGGTGACGGAGGAAACTTTATTTTTACCTCAGCTCCAGCAGCTGTGAGCATGACAGGAACAAGGGGGATGACAGCGGCGGAAGAAGCCAGCACAAGTTTCAAACTTATTTAATCTTGTGTTTTATTTATTAAGGGGTCAAGTCATTTAACACACATGCTCCCATGTAATTCATTTAAGCAGGGTTAGCTTTAAGCTAGTTTTAATCTGCAGTCCCTTTGTAGAGTGAACTTAAAACACCACAAAATTATAAAACAGCAGCTGTAGAAGACAACTTTAGAACTAGTGACAGAATAGTACATCACAAACATGCTTTCATACAAGCACATATGAATATACCAACAACTAAAGTATGTTGGTAAAAAAACAAAATCAGTCATATTAAGCCAATGATAAGAATTTTGTCTTATTTCAGTAAGTATTTTATAGATTTAGGCTCTTTGTTTACTGTTTTACTGTTGAGTTTTTTTTAAGAGATGCCCTTATCAAATTTCTTGCTGCCTGTGCCGATCATATGCGGTGTTTTATTATAGCAGCTGGTTTAGCGGTTGGTCTGTCTACTTAGCTTTGTAGTGTACTGAGATCTCCTACAGGTGGCAGTGCAACCTCATAAAAGGAGCACAAAAGTGATCCTGATTTGGTCAACAGCATGGCCTTACTGACTTTGTTTAACAGAGCAGAACAAAAAAAACTCTTAAGCAGCAATGCAAACAGTATCACACAGTAAGGACAACTGAATTACACAATGTGGTGATTAAAAAATGTCAAGCCTGTTTAAGAATAGATATTCTAATGCATACAAGGCAAGAAGTCTCAGAACATTGACTCAGATACATTATGTTTACCTAACATGTTAGATAGACTGTATCACAAATCCATTGCATGGATATATTTCACATTTATCTGGGAAACATTACACATAAAGCATGTTAAAAGGGTAGGGCTTAACTATATAAATATTCTTGGAAGGTGATTGGATGCTCATCCCGTCTGTCAAATTAATCACAGGCCAATCACAGGGACTAGACAAAATAAGGTAATGGACATGCCCAGCTCTGGCACTACCCTGAGCTCTACAGGCTAACGCTGCCACAGTGTGAACTGCAGAGCTTCTCTGGAGACCTGGAGATGTACAACATTCTCTGCCAAGACAAGCTTTCAGTGTGTCTCTCTGCTCTTGTTTTAATTAAAAAAAAATGTGACCCAGTTCTGATTACACTGCTGCTTTACTACAGTTATATCTGAGCTAATAGCTTCTATGGCAGCATTGTATACACAGGCAGACCCCCCCCCAATGATGATAACCATAACGGCACAAATGTTGTAGATTAGAGCCAAACTCCATGTCAAAATCCATCGAAAGATGGATCTGCTTTGAAGGGTTAGCATTATGCAGCTAATGCAGATGTTTTGTATTATCAAGAAACAGTTATTATTTAAGTTTCCTACCAAAACCGAAGTAAGTAATTTTAGTAATTTTATTTTCAACTTATTTTCAGCATTTCAACTCATGGTCTCCCTTAGCATTGGCGAGTCTTATAAGTCTTTTTTCATTTTGTACTTAAATAAGTTTATTATTGGAGTGTGCTCATTTTTTGCTTTCTTTGTCTAACTTTAAATGCAACTGTATGTCAGCTTGTTAAGTGAGCTACTTAAGTTTTATTCTGTCAGTTTGGACCCTGATTTCAGTCTGGATTAATACTTTTAACAATCTGGACTTATTACAAAGTTTGGCAAATCTTACCACAGCTGTTTTGAGAACAGGAGGATGACTGATCCACAGAAGCTGCAGGGCATGGCGGGACTTTTTATCCAGACAGTCAGAAGTGCTGTTCCTTAATTTTATTTGATTCACAATGCTGACGTTCTAATACTAATTGACTGACCATTCATTTTGTCTTTTAAAACATACTATACTGCACACATAGTGCTTCTTTCAGCTGCAGACATCAGATCATTAATCAGTTCCCAATCAATCTGAGCATCTCTAGCTATTTTATTATAATGTTGTGTGTTTGTTCTAATGTTGTGAGCCAATCAGATAGTTTGATCCTCTGAGTTTGACATGTGTTTAACCTTAATGTTTTGCCTTTCAGATTCCTGGCTAATGGCAGAGTGAGGACAGTTTCCAGTCCTGTAATGGAGGAAGAACCTCTGCCCAATGTCTCTACAGAGCTGAAAGCAGCAGCACATACACACCGACGCACACAGGTAAACATTTCTAAACTCTCAGACTGTGAAATCAATTTCATTGGTTGATGAGGATAACCGATGAGCTCATTTTGAATTGGTGATGTTAGCTGCTGAGGAAGATGAAGACACATTAAGGCATGACCCCTCACTCTTTGCTTGAAGAATGGACAAAATGATGAGAATATTAGTGTTGTTGTTACCTGTATGGAAATAGTCTGCCACAGAGCCAAGCATGTTTCCACAGCGGACATGTTCCTGTGACTTTAGATATCATCCAATACTTTATACAGTGTAGTGTTCAGGTGAAGTCATGCATGAAACATGTTTTGAGCCTGAAGCGAGTGCTATCCCACCTGTGTGCACTCAGAGCTCAGAACAACAAACACAGAGGGAGTCTAATTTCATAACCTTATCACTTAATAAATTCAGTCAGAATATCTCTGAATCCTGCTACTAAAATAAAATAATGTTGCATGGGCACAGATGGCCTAGTGGTTTAAGGTGTACCCCATGTGAGTGAGCGGCCCGGGTTTGAGTCCAGCCTGTGACACCATTTCCCACATGTCTCTCCCCCACTTTCCCATCCTTATTTCTGTCATCTTCTATTTATAAAGGTATAAAAAGCCCAAAAATATATCTTAAAAAATAACAGTGTTTCATATTTTACCTTAAATGTGTCTGAAGCAGATATGAAAGTATTTAACAAAATAAAACAATCTTCAGATTATGAAAAGCAAAAGAAAAAAGCTTTTTCCTCCATCCAAAGAAGAAAGAATCTTTTATTTGCTGAGCCCAACAAATGTGAAGCATATTTCTGTGTGGGCGAACAAAGTTTGAACAGCATCTAATCTAACATATTTGTTTTGTTTTTACAGAAAAAGAAGAAGAAAGTTCGGAAAGTTCCAGCAGAGGTGACCAGAGAGCGCTGCCCAAGTACAGCCCCGCCCCCAGGTACATAAACGATCATAATCCCACATAAACACAAATGTTGTTTTTATTAACGAGTGAGAATGCTCACAGACTTAATGCTGAAGTTCTGCAAACAGGTACTTACTTTAAACTTGCCCTGAAACTACACAGATGTCTTTATATCCACGTGTTCTCTTCAGAAACGAGCAGTGAACACTAAGTATCTCCTTAATTAGTTGCACAGCTACTACTAAAACAAATAAAGGACACAAGTCTGAAGGGGATAATAACTAAATACCATCACAGTCACATGAATGAAACCAACGTCATACAGATTTCTCTCCAAAATAAAACAAAAACCCTTTTGATTTAGGCCCAACCCAGGCTGAAAAACACTAAAAAAACTGATTCTGCAGTTCTTTGTCATTGTAGGGAAATTTATTTATTATTTTATCACAATTGTTGAGTTTTATCGTCATAATGTTTCTCATACAGTCAGCTGTATAGTTAACTGTATACACCAAAGCCTGCTGTTGTGTGATTGGTTGATTCAGGTAAGACTACAAGGTACTGGTTTATGTCAGTGCATTTGCTAAAGTAGATGGCTGAGGGGTAACACCAGAGAACTTATATTATTTATTTTTCATTACAGGAACACTGCAGCTTTTGTTTGATTAGATTTGCAAAGACCTGGAGTCTTTTTAACCTTGCAAAGCAGATGGATACACCCGTTTCCTTGTTTCTCACTGGCAAATCCATCTTGCAAAGCTCCCGTCTGAACTCAGCGTCGAGGGGCAGTACTTTCAGGTGCGACAGAGTCGGGACGTAAGCAAGCAGTAACAAGAGGCTGGTGCAAAAATGGCGGAAGAGATTAGCGTAGATGCTGCTAAAGCATCAGTTTTATCAGAGCTTGACGACATTTCCTCATTAAAAGAAGAACAAAGAACAGCAGTGAGTTGTTTCTTTTTAAAAAACAACAAAAGTCGTGTACTGACATGTCTACAGTCACCATAGTTCGCGTTATTCTTCGGTAGCTACGCACGATCAGCTCAGTAGTGGCTACATCGCATGTTTTGTTGCTCTGATTGGCCTGTATATATATGACAGACAGGTTCATCCAATCACACTGCGAGTTTTTTTCAAATTCTCTGTCCTTTCCCAAACACTTAGTATTGAAGGTTTACCAGATGGATGTGTGAAACAAATCCATCTTGGGTGTCAGGTTAGCTCCAAATGTTTTCTAATGGTGAAAGGTCTGGACTGCAGGCAGACCAGATCAGCATCTGGACTCTTCTATTGTGACGCCATGTTGTTGTGATGGATGTGGAAATGCAAGACCTTCCCTGAAAGAGACATTACCTAATGGGGTGCATGTGTTGCTTTGAAACCTCTTTCTACTTTTCACCATTGATCATTCTTTTCCAGAAATGCTAGCTTATCATGCCATAGGCTATAATGCAACCCCATACCATCAGAGATTAGGGCTTTTTAAACTGTGTGCTGATGGTCCTTCTTCTAAAATAATTTCAAATTCTGATTAATCTGACCACAGAACAATTTTCCATCTTGTCTCTGTCCATTTTGAGTGAGCTTTTGCCAAGATAAGACAGTGTTTCTGGATCATGTTCACATGTAGCTTCTCTTTACGTTTACCTTACATTTGTGGATGGCACAGACAGACAGTGATAAAAGTGTTCTTAGCCCCTTCTGGGGTCTAGCACAGAATTATGCCTGTTTTTTTATGCAGTGCCTCCTGAGGGCTCAAGACCAGGAGCATCCAATATTGACCTTCAGCCTTGGCCCTTGTGCACAGAGATTTCTCCAGATCCTCAGAATCCTTTGATAATGTTTATACTGTAGATGGTGAGATATTTGTAATGTCTTGTCTTTGAAATTTTATGCAAAAGGATAATTTTTTGAAATTGTTTCACAGTTTTTAGACAGCTTATTGCAGATTGGTGAACCTCTGCCTATCTCTCTGAAATACCCAGTCATGTTAGTGATGTGTTGCCAATGAACATGATTAGCTGCAAAATGATCCTCCAGCTGTTTTTGATTTGTACCACTTACTTTTCCAACCTTTTGTTGCCCTGTCCCTACTATTTTTAGATGTTTTCCTGCCATCAAATTAAAAATGAGCTCCTGAAATGTTAAAACGTCACAGTGTCAACATCTGATATGTTGTTTATGTTCTATTGTGAATAAAATGTGGGTTTCTGAGATTTGTATATCAATGAGTACTGATTTTATTTCCTGTCCATAGAGCACTCAGACTTTTTGGATTTGGGGTAGTTCGTCCATAATCTAAAATATCTCCTAAAGATGAGAAAATGTCATCTGACTTTGTGTCGGTTTGTTGTTTTCCAGTTGAGCCCAGCAGCATGTCTGCAGTGTCCCTGGGTCAGCGACTTCCTTTCCCATCGTTCCCTCTGCGGGCCACCTTGCCCCCTCTGGCCCCACCCGTGGCCCCTGTCCAGGCAGCAGCTCCTCCTGCTGAGTACCACTCGGACTCTGCAGAGTCTCTGGAGGAGATCCCGGTGGCCTTGGCCAAACTGGGTTCTTCGTCTTCTAGAGAGGCCTCCACATCTTCACACAGAGCTGGCCCCGCGTTCCCCCTACCCTCCCCCCAACCAAGGACTAAGAGGAAGACCTCCTCCCGTGCTAATAAGACCGCCACAGAGCTGAGGTTTGAGATGTCCTCCACCCACCCTCCCACAGTGTTTGTTAGCCGAGCTAGCGGAGAGGCCTCAGGGCCCCGAGAGGAGGGCCTCAGTCTAAGCAGAAGGCAGACCGGATCCAGACCGGCGTCTCGAACCTCACTGGCTTCCTGGATGGAGGTTTAACCTTAAACAGACTCTTTATTGAAACTTCTCCCACTCTTTAACTTTGTACAATCACAGGCGATCTGCAGCCTCGCACAATAATCTGTGTTTGTTTTTGTTTTGTATGTTTTGTATCTCTGTGATTATTTAATGTTTATGATGTCGCTTTTATGTTGAATGCCAAAGGTGAGATCATGTTTGTGCACAATCTTTTTAAATGAAGGAAAACTTTCACCCCTGAGAATTCACTTTTTACTGCACCAAACTCTTTGTGGGTGTTTTGTGCCTCCAGGTCCCCCATCACTGATGTTTTCACCGTTTCCCAGTCAACAGTTCCCCTGATGTGTACTCCTGTCTCCATGGTCACCCTGCTCTACAGAGACAGAGTGATATCACTTCCTGTCCAGCAGCTCCTGATCCAGAGTTGCTCATTCATGCTAATGTTAATGGTGATGTGTGATGCTGGCTCACATTTGTACAACTACAAGAAGACAAATATTAATATAACATTTGATTAACCTGATTTTACAGTAAAATATATGAATACACCACTCTTTTGAACAGATTTTTCCTTTATTCAGGATTATCACCGAAAAATCTCTATTTCAGAGGTTTTTACAATGTTTTTATAAGACAAGTTAACATTTATGTTTAGACCTTATATAGGCTGTTAACATAAACATCTTAGAAGACACAATTTGTTTTGGAATTTTTTATGTTTTTTCTTTTAAGTGTTGAAAGACTAAAAAAAATTGGAGATGCAGTGGCATTTTTCCAAAATCATTTTGCAGTAGTGGTAGAAATCCCCTCTTAGCAAAAACGCGTTTTCAACAAAATCATAAATACAGCACTTTATGAGCGGCGTGATGTTGACAAGGTTTAGAGACAATGGAGCAGTCAGAAGCTTTCTTAATAGAGGGTGGAAAAGATTTTAAATGTTCAAGTAGTAAACCCTCAACATGCCATGTAGAATGAGCGGCTCGATCCCTAGCACCTGTCAGTTGGACATGGAGACATTGGTTTAAAACCTTTACTTTTCGGCCGGTCATGAACTGTTTTTTCAACTTTCCTTTTATGAAGTGCTGTTTTAGTTTTTCTCCAGATGTAATGGGACACATGCCCTCCAGAAAGTTCCACTTTTGTCTGGTCTGTCCACAGAATATTTTTCCAAAAGCTTTGGGGATCATCAGGATGTTAAGTCAAACGTGAGATACGACTTTGTGTTCTTTTTGATCAACAGCGGTTTTGGCCTTGGAACTCTCCCATGGATGCCATTTTTGCCCGGTCTCTTTTTTATTGTTGAGTCATGAACCCTGACCTTAACTGAGTCAAATGAGGCCAGCAGGTCTTGAGATGTTCTGGGTTCTTTTGTGACGTCCTGGATGAGTCGACAATGAGCTCTTGGAGTCATTCTGGTTGGCCGGACACTCTTCAGGCCCTGTCCACACGGATACGAACTCAGGAGTATATGCCAAAGTTTTTTTTCATATCGGCATTTCATCTGCATGGAAACAGCGTTTTGGGGGGCCGTAAACATTACTTTTTGAAACTGGGTCCCAGAGTGAACAAATCTGTAAACGCTTACTGTATCATCTCCATGTGGAAGGCCAACCTCATCTTTCTTGAAATGATTACATCACACAGCATAGCCCACTTAGGCCACATGTGTGTGTCAAAGCAAAACAACAATGGTGCATTACAGGGCTGTGTTCGTGCTACAGGAGCTACTAAGCTCATTCTGGCTTTTACAGCAAAATCTGATGTTTCTTTAGCACCACTGAGAATAGGACATACCAGATGTTCTTAAATCCACCATGGAGAACAACCACAAGGGCAACGCGGAGAAAGTTTGTGGCAGTTTTCAGTAGTCTTCTCTCTTTTGGTGCATTTCCATGGCAGCGTTACAGCGCCACTTACAGGCTTGGCATATGTACTGCAGCGTTTTCAGTTGTTTTCAATGGTTCTCTGCTTACACGGACATTTCCTGAAATAATCCTGTATTTACAGAAATTTTTCCAAAACGAAACGGAAATATATTGTTCTGTCTCCATGTGGACAAGGCCTCAAAAGGTTCATCACTGTTCATTATCCACCATTATCTGCAAATAAAGTTTTCTTTATTTGCAGATAATGGCTCTCACTGTGGTTGGCTGGAGTCCAAAAGCCATACATGTATTTGTAACCCTTTCCAGAATGATAGATGTCAAACTTTGCTTCCTATCTGGTCTTGAATTTCTTTAGATGACGACATTGTGTTGCTTTTTTGTGATCTTTTAGCTGACTTCATTTTGTCAGACAGGTTCTATTTAAGGGATTTCTTGTTCTGGAAGCAATCAGGCCTGAGTCAGTTTACCTAAAATGGTCAAGACTTGAGCTTGCATAGTATGCCTACTTTTCTAGCCATCTAATCAAAGTGCTTTTTTTCAGTGCAGGTCACACTTAAACGTTCACTCCTCATTCACACTGTTGGCTGACGCTGCTAGGTATATTACCCATGAGTTTGAACTAATCCTATTCATACACATCCACATACAACTGACGAAGAAGTGGGAGCAATTTGGGATTAAGTTTCAAGGACACATCAACATGTGACTGCAGGAGCTGGGAATTGAACCTCTGACCTGCTGGCTGAGAGATGGCTGACTACCAAAAAGAAGAGTGATGACATATTTTTGGAGGAAAAGGAATACCCAAATGTTCAGGAAATTTAAGTTTTTGCAGTGCAGAGACTTCGTAGTTTGCCACTGCCTTGACTGTTTTTTTTTTTTTTTTTTCTGATGCTTTGAGTGTTACATAAACAAATATGGATCAATGCTGACCATTCATGAGGAAAACAAGGTCACACCAGGTCAGCTGAGGTCTGTGCTGCAGCATGTAGTCATAGTCCAAATATTACATCACATTTATTATCAGCACCAGGTCGTGCTTTTTTAAGCATGTTATTGTGTGTGTGAATGTTTAAATGTGCGGTTGCATGCCTTTATTTATCTGGGATGTGAAGAGAAGTTGCCCCGGCAACAAGTCACGACAACATCATAACAACGTCAATCAAAAGGGAACGTCTCTCTCACACACACTTGAACACACTCTACAGAGCTCGTTTCTATTGGGAGGGTGAGAGCTTTTTCAGTGTCTCTCCCGATACATGCGGCTGGGTCTATTTCCTGGAAACGGCACTAAACAAGAGTGAACTCCGAGAAGATTCTGGTGTTTTATAACTGACCAGCAGCTCACTGATGCTTCTGACCGTCACGTGACCGTCTCCCTGGAGACGCTAACACCCCAAACAACATTATGTCACCCTGAAGTCCTCCTACACTGACAGCTGCTTCCTGTTTACAGAAGCTCTGACATGAGGTCACATCCTGCCCCGTCCTCTGAGAAGGAGAGGGTGAGTTTTTAAACAATCATATCATTTAGTTCATCATAACTCATTACGCAGACCACAAAAAAGACACAAACATGTATGATATAAGTGAATGAGAGTTCCCACTTTATATAAATGATGTGCAATAATACCTCGTGTTCTTTAGGCCTGAGTTTAACTTATCCAGATCATTAAAAAGTAATCACAACACTACCAGTAAGGTCAATGTAAACAGATCCCTGGGACCTCACACTCCAAGGGGCCTCTAACTATAGTTGAGATAGTTAGACATAAAGAATGAGGTATACCTATAAGTACAGTCAGTGATTAAAATCCTTAATTTAAATGTAAATAACATGCAAAGAGCAAATTAATGGGATCCAAATACATCTTTTTTACGTACAAAACAGTCGAGTGGAAGGCCCCTGTTCCAAACAGCAAAGCTCTTCAAAAAGCAAATTACAGTTAAGAAGATCCCTTGATCCATTTTAAAATCTTGATCTGGTGGACAACTGTGAGCCAGTGACACTCAATACATGGCTCTAGAGCCACATGTGGCCCTTTTGTGATGATTATTGGCTCTTTTTTGTCTTAATTTTAAATCTTATTCTTCTAAACTTTGACCTCAGAAATTTAGCATTGCAAGTTACATTAACCAGTTTGTTTCCCATATTTATACACTAGGTTTTAATGGTCAAACTTAACTGTCAAACTTTATTTTTGCCTTTTTTAACATTTTTTGCCACTTTTAATCAATTTCTGCTGCTTTTAGCCCATTTTTAACATTTCTTTTAGCCACTTTTTTGACCATTTTTGCCACTTTTATCCCATTTTTGCCCCTTTTCATCAGTTTAAACCACCTTTATCCTGCTTCTTTGCAATTGATTTGCCGATTAAAGCAGTTTGTTTTTTTTGCCATTAAATGCCACTTTTCCTCCTTTTCCCTACCTTTTTACAGCTTTTTTGCCCATTTTTATCACTTTTCACCATTTGGATTGTGGCTCTTGCATTGGCATTTTTCAACAGTTTGGCTCTTTGGTTGAGCAGGGTTGAGAAACACTGGTGTGAGCTAATAGGGCATGAGACTGAAGGAAAATGTCTGATAGCTATTCCCCCTAAACAAGTACATACTTCTTTATTTTTGAAGTTCCAACAGGCCATTGAATTAACACTAGTTGAAATGTAATGATATGCTGAGTTTGAGTTATGATGTTTTTCTATGAGGTAATAAGGTACCGTTGACTATTTGGGATTTTGTATTTCAGATTTCTGTCTAGCAGTGAGCTTCAGCTGGTGGCCCGAGGGAAACATCAGGCCCCCCCTTATGTTTCTATGCAGCCCCAGGACATTATCAAATTAAGAAAATGTGCACATGCAGGAAAAAATATGTTGTATTATTGTTGTATTTTGGGTATCTTTTTTTTTAACCCTTAGAGCTCACAGCTGTTTTTTCACCACCATGTCTAGTCTGGACTTTTTGTCTTATAAAGCTTGTAAAACGTCAACCCTGTGGTGCACAGTCAAGCTCTAAACATCCTTTATTTTTTTCAGGACAACCTGGACTTTAAGAATACATCTACAGCAGTAATTTAAATTGAATTTTAAAAACATTATGGGGCTCTAAAGACAGATGAAAAAAATGTAAAACTCAGATTCTTTTTGATAACACAAAGTAAACAATAGTGACTAAGCCTTTTCTTTGCACAGACTTGTTCTCCCATCTCTTGGGGACAAAACAGAGAAAAAAAATAAACATTCTGTGAGTAATGGTTGTCAGAATATCTATTTATATACAAAAAACAGTCCATGCACTTTCTGCAGTCAGATTAAATTGTATGGAAGCCTATAGAGCTCAAAATTCAAATGAAAAATCTAATTGAACATAAACATACATTAACAGAAATGCTTTTAAATTTTCCAAAAACGGATGCATTTTTGACTCATAGATAAAATTAAAATTCAGTTACTCTACTTCATTTTAATTTTCATCTTTAAATGTACAATTTTTTTACTTTCCATTTTTCTGAAAATGCTCTGCTTTAATGCCCTCATCGTTTAAACAGAAATGGCTCTTTATTAAATAAAAAGACAATGACAGAAATGCTTTTCCATTTTCAAAATTTGTGTGCATTTTGTGAATTATTAATAAAATATTCACTTATTCCCTTTTTGTTTTAATTTTCATCTTCACTTTGCTCAGTGTTTGACATTATTCAAATAAAAACAGAAAAAGATCATTTTTAATCGAGGTTCAGTTTTCTGAAAATGCTTGAATGCCTTCATTATTGGAGAGAAAATGGCTCTTTAATAAATCAAAGGTGTTGACAAAAATGCTACCCAAATACAATGATAAAATAAAACGTCCTTTTTCTGTTTTTATTTGAATTATGTTGGGAAAATTGCATGTTTAAAGATGAAAGTTGAATTTAAATTGAGTAACTATATTTTGATTTTATTAATGAGTTAAAAAATGCACTTTTGAAAATTAAAAAGCATTTTTGTCAATGTATTTTTATTTTCAAATTAGACTTTTAATTTTAAGCATTAAAATCTAGAAATCCTAGAGATCCTAAAATATACAGTTGTGCTCTCAAGAGTTTGAATGAAATAATTTCATCCTTGAGTCAGAGCGGACATTTTTGTCAAGTTAGAAGAAAATCCCTCAAACATTCCTGAGATGTTGCATTCACAGGAATGGCCTCAATGGTGTACAGCGCTGGGAGAAAATATTTCCTGATTTCTTCTGTTTTTAAAAGTATTTTTTTACACTTGTCGGTTTCCAATCATCAAGCACATTTTAATATTAGACAAAAATAACCACAGTAAATACAAAATGCAAATTTTAAATGGTGATTTCATTTGTTTAGTGAAAGAGGCCATTAAAACCTACCTGCCCCAGCATGAAAAGGTCATTGCTGAGTCTACCTCTGAATTTCTTGAAGAAAACAGAATGAAGGTTTTTGAGAGGCCTAGTCAAAGTCCTTAAGTCTGATTGAGATGCTTTGACATGACCTTAAACAGGCCGTTCATGCTTGAAACCCCTCCAATATGGCTGAATAAAAATAATGAGGTTAATCACCTAAACCATGATTCAACATGAGGGCTATTACTTTTTCACATCAGGCTAGGTCGGCTTGGGTGGCTTTTTCCCTTAATGAATGAAATCACAAACACAAATGTAGGAGAGCTGCAAGTGTTGTCATGATCTCAGCTGTTTTCTCCTCCCTAGTCCTTTTGTTTCAGCTGGTTTTCCCATCCCTCGTGGGTGTTGTCTGTTGTTTGTCTGTGTGTGTGGTAATCACACACACACGCTGCCACTCCTGTTGCCACTCCTGCTGCACACCTGAGATCAAGCTCCTGCAGTTTATATACCCGGCTCCTCAGTCCAGCCTGATTGTTCAGCTTCACCACGTGGTAACTGTGCTCCTGGCTCAAACCCTTGAGAAATTTTTGAAATGTTGAACTTTGAATTTTTGTGAAACTTTGGACCCTGATTTTAATCTCTGCTGTCCTTGTCCTAGTTTCCCTCGTCCTGCCAAGCCCTCTGTTCCAGCTGACCACCGCGACTTCCAATAACCCCTCCAGCTTTCATTTGCTAATTGTCATAATAAACATCTTGGAATCCTCATCAGTTTCTGTTTTTTGGGTTCTAGAATTCAACAAACTTGATAAGTGTAAATCAAACAGCAAACATATTTGTGAGTGCTTGTGTGGAGCACTTCCTCTCCACTGATAAAACTGTTGTAAGCAGACAATTTTTAAAATGAGGAAACAGACATGAAATCATGGCATGCATCATTACAATGAATCGTGGTAGAAAATGTTTCCTCAAAGTCTGCAGACGCTGTAATGGATTGACAAAAGTCAGAAAAGCTATCAGAAAATACATCAAATTAAAAAAAAAAAAAGAATAACCACACAAGTGATAAATTACATTCATAGCTTACCATCATTATCATTCTTCTGTTAAATATCCATGCTTACTTTCCTCACATCTGTTTCCAGTTGTATTTAACCCCTATCAGTGAAAAAATATTTGCTTAGCTGTGTTTACATTCAGTGATGATTGGATAAAATCCTACCTGACATCACCAAGTTTATATTAAACATTGGAAAAGTCCCACAGGAAAGTCAGCAGATGTTCAGACTCAGGGAAAGAGTGTAATCTGGTGATGCCAAGTCCACATCAGGACCTTTACAACAGTAAACTCTCATGGCCTGTGGGACGCCTTCTATGTTCACCAGTGGAAAAAAGCTGCTATTAATTCTTTTTTCAACTGAAAACTCATTAGGCTGGGCTCATTTTCAGTGAAGAACATGATTTCTTTGGCTGAACTCTGTACAGCCCCTCAGACATTTACATTACAGATGTGGTGTTCAGGTTCACTGAACCCAACAGCAAATAAAGGTGACGATTTAAAGATATGTGTGCCTGAAACTGTTAGTTTGTTTAGTTTTTATCAGGGAGACAGAAATCTTTGTGCTGGACTGCTGGGCTAACCTGACAAACCATCCATATTTCACATTAATCCGGAAAAACTCTAAAAGGAAGTGTTTGGGAAGGGCAGGACTTTTCAAAAGACTCTCAGGAGGTGATTGGAGGAATGTTCTGTCTGTCACATTCATGACGGGCCAATCAAAGGTTACTCTCAGGCCCTGATGACAGCAATGGAGTCTGGCGGACCCATCTACTTTGCAAATTTAATAAGGTGTATCAGTATTTCATCAGTGTACTTTTCAACATTAAAATATTGACACTGCATTAATATTAGTACTTTACATTTATATTAATTTTTCAATTTGTCTTATGAAATTAAGTCAAATAGAATGAACCTTTTGACTAAACCTAAAGACTAAAATTAAAAACTTATAAGAGTGAAAATGACTGAAATGTGACTAAAAATAACAAAGCTTGTAATCTAAAAGCTGAGTCTAAGACTAAATTTAAAGTAGCTGCCAAAATTACCACTGGGCTCAACTTTGGGATCACTGCAATCAACAACAGTTCTGGTAGAGCCAACCAATCACATGCAGCAGGATGTTTTTTCCTAAAACAACTGGTGTGGGGGCGCAGGTGGCCAGGTGATTTAAGCTGCGCCCCAGGTGCTTGGTCGGCCTGGGTTTGAATCTGGCCTGTGGCAATTTCACGCATGTTTCTCCCCAGCTCTCTCATCCCTGTTTCCAATTCTGTCCACTATCCTCCTCTGTCAAGAAAAAGCATACCCTCCCAACACCCCACCATATTTTTATGGATCTATCTAATCAGAATCACAAGCATCAGCTGAGTAAAAGCTAAACAAACATTAAAATTGTGAGTTTAAAGATTGGGACTAGTCCACTGTTGTTAATACCATCAAACTCCATGACCTTCAGATTGGTTCATTCAGAGGTGATCACACTGTAACTTACATCGTCATTGTTTGTGTCTCCGTTGCCATGGAGACCATCCCGGATGACAAATGATGTGAGGGATTGAGTTTATTTAAACTACAGAGGAGTCAGGTAGAATCCAATCAGACCAGATCAGCAGGTCTCGGTTCAGATAATCCTAAATGTGCTGAGGCTGTCTCCTTTGGTCTCTGAGCTCATTTTTATATCGTCATCATTCATGTTTTATTTCATGTTTCTTCCTCTCTCTTGGCTTTCTGTCACTTTGAGGTCTTTTTATTCCTCTCTGGGGTGCCACAATTTTCTGTCTTTGTCCTTTAATCTCTTATATGTCTTTGAAACTGTTTGTCTTGTCTTTGGGATCATTGTTTTTCTTTGTGGTTTTAAATCTGTTTGTACTGTTCTCATACATCTCTTTTAGGTGTCACTGGATTTTCTGTCCCTCTTTGGGAATCTGAACCTGTCTTTGTATTATTTGACACTTTAAGTAGGGATGTGAAAAAAAATGATTACTTGTTTTGCTACTGCAAAACAAAGTTAAAGCGAATATCCGTTAGTTATTCTAAATGGCCTAAATTCTTGAGGAATGACGGCCATTTTAACAAGAGACAAAAAGTCTAGCAGAAACTCTGGTTGGTTTCCAAAACTTTTGTCACAAAGTTGGAAGCATAGCATTGTCCACAATGTCTTGACATGTTGAAGCCTTTAGATGTAACAGTACAGTCAGACAAGTAGCGTTCTCCCACCAAACTCAGACCTTTCCATCTGACTGCCAAACAGAGAGGAGTGATTTGTTACTACAGAGCACGTTTCCACTGCTCCACAGCCTTGAGTTGATGTGCATTACACCATAGATGTCACTAGGCCCTTTTGAGGGGCTGAAGCCACCCTAAAAATGTTCCTTAGCCCCCTTAACAATAATTACAGTAAAAACAGTGACGTAATTAATGAAGGAATGCACCACACCATTAGGTTACTTTCTGCTTAACATATACTAGTAGAGCAGAGATACTCAACTCATGGCTCTCCACTTGCCTGTAGCTCTTTAGTGCCAAGTCTACATAAAAACCTTTATTTACTTTTAATCCATGTATTATTATCGTCTGGTGCGCGTGACAGAGGAATGTGTGTAAGAGAGCAGAGGAAGTCCGCTGGTTGTGCGTCTCTTCAGTAAGCTCATTCATTGAGGTGTGCTAAACTAAGCTAAACTAAAGCTTCTTATGCCCTCGTTTTAACAAGTTTCTTCAGCCGCTTTCTGCCCATGTTCTTCCACACTCGTATCTTATAATGATTATTGTGATACATGTCATTATCACTGAGCCTCACACACACAGATCACAGTTTGAAATGACTTGATAGCACATGAAACGTGGGTGTTTTCTTTGATCGTTAATGCACTACTGATAATAAATACGGTCAAAAGAGTAGAAACAGGAAACCAAAGCTACAGAATGAGGTGGGGTGGAGCGATGTGCCTAAGGGTGTTTTCACATTAGGCCCAGTTGTTTCAAACCGCGGCGCAATTCCTCCCCCTCTCCCTTCCCCTGCTGGCTTGCTTTCACACTAGCAACATCTTAGACTTTTATTGCCTTTGCACCTCCTCTCACTGACTCCAACTAGTATTCGTCTGTAAGGTGAGTCACAACAGCTCGTTTATTGACTAGATTCTGATGATTTCCACCCTTTATAGAGGAAAAATGTAAACAAACTGCTGCGCTGTGGAAAGAAGTTTAGTTTTTACGATGACGTCATAAAGCTGATATGACGCTCTGTCCCGTACCCGGGCGCGGTTGCATTCACATCTCATCCGAACCGAGCCAGAGTCCACTTGAATCGCGCCCCGAGACCACCTCCCCAAGTGGGCCCGGGCCCGGTGCCCGAGCATGGTTCATTTGCATTCACACTAATAAAACAAACCGGACTTTGGGCTCAAGTGCACTCGGATCCGGGACTGGGCCCCTAATGTGAAAGCACCCTAAGAGAGCTGCAGGTGAAAGGCAGGGCCGGTTTTAGTCATCTGGAGGCCCAGGGCAAAGATCCAATATGAGGCCCCTCCCCCTTCAGCTAAAGGCATCAGTAATGAGTGGAAAAAAATAGAAAATATCTCTCTTTAGTTAAACAGAGCCACAGAACTACAGTAAATGCCCCAGTGTGAGATATAAAAACCCAAGTAGCCAACCATAATTCATCAGTTCTTTGAAAAGAAGAGCTCAAACTAATATTTTAACACGTCATTAGACTAGGTGGAACTTGCATGAATAAAAAATATATGTTCATTATTAGTTACATATCCATTCTCCTGCCACTATCTCTATGTGGCCTATTGCATCCTATTTAACTACACAATAATCCAACAATTCACTGTTTCAATTTATTTCACCTATGGATCAGTGAATCTAGATTGCCTTCAGACACAGAGAAATATCAGTGGCAGGCAGAAATAGACTAGTTTTATTTGGAAAGCATGAACAGCCTGAAAGAAGAAAGAGAGGAGTTATGAAACCATTTATTTTTAGACATTATATACCACATTTATATTTTACTAAATGTATTGGTGGATCTGTTTTCCAACATCTTTCTATAAACTCACCCTAACATATAGACTTTCAAATACCAACTCATAAACTCACTGAAGGTTTTAATTAGAAAAAAGGATGAACTCCTCAGGAAAGGACAGTCTTCTAAGGAAAAGAGAGTGGGCCAGATTATAGGTCCTGATAAATACTCTACAACTAATAATAAATTAGTAAATGAAGTATTAAGTGTGGACACAAAACTTTGATTCACGCTACATGTTAAGCATTACTTGCAACCCTTGGAGCTAAGGCCCCCTATCTTTCAATCCTAGTGACGTCCCAGCTTTACACCACTCATCCAACACTTGGTGCTTGCATTAGTGGAACCTCGGAGCTCCTCTGCTATGAGATCAACAGAGCATTGGCGGCTTTAAGGCCCCATGTACCTTAGCAGTCATTGATCCTGTGTCTGAGTTGCTGTTGTTCCTAAATGCTTCCACTTTCTAATATCATTGCAGTTGACTGTGGAATATCCAGCAGAGAGAACATTTCACCAACCGTCTTGTTGCAAAGCTGGCATCCATCACAGTATCACGCTTGAATCACTGAGCTCTTCAGACTGACCCATTTAATATCACAAATGTTTTAAAATGGAGACTGCATGGCTAGGTGTGGCAACTGATCTGATTAAAACCCCTAAATCCAATAGTTAACAGGTGTGCCAAATACTGTAGTCCATATAATGCACCTTGTGGAGGCCTGTTAACAGCTGATGGTTCACTTGTTAAAATAATTTATGTTTTAATGATTACTACTGAGCTGCAAAAACAGAAAAAAATGGCTTTTGACATCTTGTTTTAGTGGCTTATAGAAGTCTGCATGGACCCTCTCCTCCTCTCCTCTTCCATTTTTTCACTGCCCTCCCCTGATGTGGGACAGGATGTCGTCATGGTGACAGGATAAACAGATGATAACAAGCCCTCAGCGCTGCAGCGCTCATTTGAATGCTGGGACTGCTGCAGAGGGCCAGAAGAGGGAGAGGAGAGACGAAGGTGAATCAGGGATAGACTGAGGAGGACAGAGGACGGACAGGTAAGACTGCATGATTCAGTCTGCGAGTTTTTCTGCCTTTGGAGTGTTAACTCAATTTTAGGAGAAAGATGAAAAATACTTTAACTCATAATAGGAAAAAATATGTTTTTCTACACTTAAACTGGCACAAGAAATTTGTCAAACCAAGCTGCAGATGTCTTTGTTTCTCCACAGATGAGTCAAACTTTGAAATATAATAAACATGCAGCATAAGATGCTTTACAGATGCAAAAATGCAAACCAGAAACTTTTTCTGTACATTTTTTGAATCCATGTAAAAACTCTCAGGTTATGTGGGACAGATTAAGGTAAGACTTGCAAAGAGCAAGTTGGAAACAAGACTTTGACTCATGCAAATCCTTTATAAGTTACCAGAACATGCTGAATCATTAAAAAGTGCATGCACATTATGCACATGCATACTTAATTTGTGCTTTATTCCAGATAAGATCTGCAAATGTTACAATAAACCTCATTTATACCCTCATTTATATATAAAATACTAACTCTGCAAAGTGTCCTGCAATAAAGTTATCTCCTAAGGCTTTAAAATATTTAGATACAGGCTGAACTATATTTTTAGATTTTAGGATCTGAAATAAACCCTTATCTGTAATTTAGGTGAAAATCAAAAACATGACCTTTGCCTCACTGAATGAAGAATTTAGCTCTAAATAGGAAGACTGTTGTGATCATGTATTTATTTTTTACAGTTAATTTTTATTAAGATATCCTTATATCAGTAAAGATGCTAGTCTCATAAATATTTGCTGTAAATTGTGTCATTTCTAATTTGAAATGAGTGTTGGCTATATTTTTTTGTGTTTAGACCAGAAACTGTGAGAATAATGCTGTCTGTGTTATGTAGGACTGTACACACACTTATGTAATGGTTTGCAGAGATATGTAAGAGCATCCTCACACACACTCAGTGGCACACAGACACACCCATACAGTACAAAGAGCGTGACACACTCATACCTTTTTTTTTTAAGAATTATTTTTGGGCTTTTTTGTGCCTTTATTAGAGAGAGGACAGTGGATAGAGTCGGAAACAGGGAAGAGAGCAGGGAGAGACATGCAGGAAATAGTGCCACAGGCTGGATTCAAACCCTGGTCGCCTGCGCACATGGTGCGCGCCTCAACCACTCGACCACTGGCGAGCCCGACACACTCATACCTTTAAACCCAAAGTAAAACTTAACAGATTAGAAAAACCACCAGGATGTTTTATGTCTCTGAAAGGTGAAGGTTAATCAGACAGTACAGGTCCAGTGTTGGGACCAGAAGAAGGGGTCAGGGTGAGCATTTTTCCAATCTTACATTCACAGAATGGCTAGAACGTAAGCAGAGACGAACAGATCTGCTTATAAACGATGTGCATGCATTTCCAATTATTACATGAACAACAGTAATCTTGCACAGAAAAACAAGCCCAAGACTATTTGACAGTAACAGAATTGGAAAAGTACTAAATATAAAGAGTACTTAGTGAGTTAAGGGGCTGAAAGATATGAGATAAGGTTGTCAAAATCCAAAACAATCTTTGAGTTGTCTTGTGGTTTGCAGTTTTAGGAAAGAGATTATATCTGTGAGAGTGGAGGCGTAGATTTCCAATGGAGCAGAAGTCTTTGTCTTGCTGATAAGGCTGTAAAAGCTCAAATGTTTCTCTGTTAGAAGTCAATAGACTATATCTCTGAGCAGAATAAATATTTCTTATTAAAGGATGGTTTACATCGATATGGATTATGTTGTTTATATTGTGGACGTAACCCAGAAATAGCTCATACTGAAGTTTGAGACCTTCAAACATAATGTTGACTTAAGTTTCACAGAGATGTGCATCCATCACTCTTGTTTAGTACTGTACTTGTTGTCAAGGCCGCCCATTAGGCGTGACACAGGGAGGAGCTTTCTGGGGCCCAGCCAAATGGGGGGGCCCATGGAGGTCAGTAAAATCATGGTCTGTTACGAAGTTAATCTGTGGCAACCATATTTTATATTTAACTGGTATAGTTATACCTATAACTTACAATTGTATTTGTCTATGCTGTATACACAATACAGCCTTTTTCAAAATGTAAGCCTCCTTTCTTAAACAGAATTACCTTTTTTAGTAATGTTAATGAGGATGGCCACAAAGAACTAAACTACATGGGAAATAATGTCAGACTTCATGAGTCACAATGTGCACAAATGTAAAGATGCCAGCAACTGAAGTAGAAGGAACTGAGACAAATTTTAGGGATAGAAGTGGCAACAACTGGCAGGAAGGGTGTTGAAAAGGGGTTAAGGAATCAAGATATTAGTTGAAAGAGGCAAAAAGGGGTGAAAGTATCACAAATGGATAAAAATGGCCAGATAAAGTGTTGAAAAGGAACTGAGAGTGGGGGAAAAAGGGGACAAAAGATGTCTAAAATTGGTTTAAAGTGGCATATAGAGGCAAAGTGTTGCATAAATGGGTTAAAAAGGGCAAAAAAAAAAATCATCACAAACAGGTTAAAAGTGGCAAAAATTGCCAGACGAAAGAGTGAAAAGGTGTTATAGATGACAAAAAGGGGCAAACAGTGGCATTAATGTTTCAGAAATTGCCAGATGGAATAGTGAAAAGGGGTTAAAGAGTGGCATAAATGGGGCAAAGGGGAAATAAATTGGTTAAAACAGGAAAAATGTTGCAACAATGACCAAGTAAAGTATTGAAAAGGGGTTAAAAAGTTGCCAAAATTGCTAAAGGGGCAAAAAGGTGGCAAAACTATTGCAAAAATGGCCAGCGGAATCAATAAATATGGGTTAGATGTGACAAAAAAGGGGCAAACAGCGGCATAAATGTTTCAGAAATTGCCAGGCAAAGTAGTGAAAATGGGTTAAAGAGTGGATAAAAGGCGCAATAAAAGGAAAAATTGGTTAAAAGTGGCAAGAATGTTGCAACAATGATGAGGTCAAGTGTTGAAAAGGGGTTAAAAAGTTGCCAAAAAGGGCTAAAGGGAAAAAAAGTGGGAAAACTTTTTTCAAAATTGCCAGATGAATTTGTAAACACAGGTTAAAGGTGACAAAAAAGGGGCATAAATGGGCTAAGAGTGGGGAAAAATGTTGCAAAAATGGCTGGATAAAGTAGTGAAAAGGGCTTAAAAGGGGCAAAAATTGGTTAAAACAGGAAAAAGAGTGATGAAAGTGGTTTAAAAGTGGCATAAATGCACAAGTTGAACATCAGAACCCAATTATAGCTGACACTTTTTTCAGCTCCAAACTTAAGTAACTGTTAGCCAGGACGCTAGCACCAATGCTACTGATCCAACACACATGCACTGATATCCATGAATCACAATTAGGGAGGACCCGTTCTCTGGGTTTTTCAGGGTCCTAGCCAAGTCTTAGGGCAGGCCAGTTTATTGCTCCCAGTTTGACTTTATGTGCACAATCATTAGCAGGACAGTTGATAAAGAAATCATCAGTTTTACATTTGTAGTTTTGAGTTCATTTAGTAGATGATATATGAGAGTTCTGCAAAGTTAGGGGTGTGGCTGATCTGGCTGACAGGCAGAATCATGCTGACAGTTCAGCTGGAGTCTTGAGAACTCGCTAACCTCCAGCTTATCACCTGTTCCAAGGTTTATGACAGCTGGTTTGAGAAAGCATTTCAATCATGTGACTCCTACTGCTGATAACGGCTCAACAAAGACCTCAGTAGGTTGAAACACCTATGTTGTTTTTAAAGACACTGCCATGTAAAGTAAAGGCAGTTAACTCTACACACATCCTGCAGACTGCCACCGTGAGCACAGTGAACCCAAAGTTTCCAGAGAGCCTCTTTATGTGACGGTACAAAGACCTGGCAGCTTTTCTACCCCTAAAGTGTTCAAGGAGACTGCCTTAGTTGGAAAACAAAGGGGTCCACACACCAGGAAGCTCCTGTTTCAAGCATTTATTGGAAACTAGTGAGGCTTTGAGCCATAGTATGATGGCTTTAACATCACTTGTTGCAAGTAAATGCTTAAAACAGGAGCTTCCTGGTGTGTTGACCCCTTTGTTTTCTTTCTGCTTTTTCTTTGGATTCCAGCCCCCTTTTACTGGTTTTCATGTCTTTTGTTTCTAGTTCTGGTCCATAAAAATGCATTTCAGAGGCCAACAGGTGACATAACTGAGACTATGTTAATGTTTTATAAAGTCAATGGCACAGCTGATACCGAAAATGAGGAATGCAAGGGCGTCACAATGATCTGGATGGATCTGTGAAGATAAAAGCATGTTTACCTCAGTCCTTAGTGGTACACTGTATTTAAATCAATAAAGCCTGTTTAATTTGGCTTTACAAAGCAGATGGATTAGCCACACTCCATGTCTATCATCAGGAGGATGCGTCTAACAAAGCTTGATGATCATTTGCTTATTCAGAGAATGACCTGACTGATCACAATCATTGAGGAGAGAGAAGCAATAGCAACAGGCGTTTAATCATATGCCCTATAACGGTTTCCGCCCAGCTGTGCGTCATCCTGACCTTTAAACAAGCTAGCAGAAATGGGCTAACAGCTATCAGCTAAGATTATGAGGATAAAGAAGATATCCAGTCCTCTGTCAGACATAGACTTCTCAGGGTGGGCCTCCCACCTTTTTTGCTAACTACATTTGTGTGTCTTTTCATCTGTAAACAATCACCAAATGGTAATTTAGGGATAGAACCTCTCTCCTTTTTATCTGACTGATGGCCAGACTGGACTCCTTTGTGATGACTTCTCTTCAGCACATTTTTGGGTATCATTGACAATACCAGCTGTCCAATGCTGACGTGGTTGGGAGAGTGGGGATGGCTTGCTTTCCCAGGCCTGATCCAGCTCACTGCATACTGGGTGCCCTGGACCCGGTGGGCTGGTCTAGAGGCCAGGGGCGACTGTGTGTTTTGTTGAGGGGACAGCTGGGAGGGTACCTGAGTATGACCATCAGGAGGCCAGAACAGTATATGACCAAGGTTGACATGGGAAGTGCCGAACCAGCAGATGCTCCTATTCCTGATCCGGCCTTGCTGTCTATCGATGGCTGCAGTAGTTTGAGTGGTGTTTGATCCAGGCTCTGCAGCTAAACTGAGAACAAAACATCTGCTTTAATGTCTCCATTGATGCACTAAAGTTGCATTCACAGCAGGTCCTGGTCCCAGATAGTTTGTTTTTGATAGGTTGTTTGAAGTGGTTGTAAAAGCCCATACGAACTCTGGTGCAGACCAAACAATCAAACCCTGGGCCACTTAAAATTTCAGTTCACTTTCAAACAACTACGGGTGTGGTTTGTTTGATTGTGAAAGACTGGCACAAAGCGTAAGGATTTACAAACATATTTATGTCATTCAATACATTCAAACATATGTCAGTACCTTGCTTGACATCTGTGCTCGATGACACCTCGTACTCTTGCTCACATTCTGGCTCACCTTCTTCTTCGGTACTGAGGCCCTGTCCACATGGAGACAAAAACGATATATTGCCGTTTCGTGTTGAAAAAGTTTTCCGTAAAGAAGGGATCGTTTCAGGAAATATCCGCCTAAGCATGAAACCACTGGAAATGACTGAAAACGCTGTAGTGCATATGCCAAGCCTGTAAGTGGCGCTGTGTTGCTGCCACGGAAATGCACGAAAAGGGAAGAAGAACATCACAGAAAACTGACACAAACTTTCTTCTAGCTGCCCTACTGGTTGTTCTCAGCATTGGGTTTAAGAACATCTGGCGTGTGCGTTTCGCAGTGGTGGTAAAGGAGCATCAGATTTTGCTGTAAAAGCCATAACAAGCTCAGTAGCTTCTGCAGCACGAACAGAACTGTGCAGTCCGCTATTATTGTTTTGGCCAGACCTGCGCAGGCGCCTTGAGGGAGCTACGCTGTGTGTGACGTAATCGTTTCTAGAAAGATGCGGTTAGCCATCCACACGGAGACGTAACCGTAGTCATTTACTGATTTATGCACTCTGGGACCCATTTTCAAAAAGTATCAGTCACCCAAAACACCGTTTCCTTTGGATGAAACGCCGATACGACAAAAAACTTTCGTGTATACGCCTGAATTCATCTCTGTATGGACGGGGCCTGGGTCACGCTGGATCACAAACTGTCTTCTCTTTTCCTGCTTACGATGATAACGTTGTCGTCCAACGAAGAAGGCAAACTCAGCCTAGCCCTATGTACTGCTCCTAGAGTTGACACTGTTGTAAATCAACATTATGATGGTGGAGATGACTATTTCATTTGTTCTACAAGCAGCCATGTAGTTGATGGTAATACCAAAATCACAGAGTGAAACCAAAATCAACTGAACCAAATGGAACAAGATGAGGACATTGGTAGGGGCTATCAGGTGTGAAAACAACCTAAGAAATGTCTGGAATTTAAAATGTTAGCTGATTAAAAATGAAAATATTACATCACAAGTATCCACAGTTTGGATAAGTGAATCACAAGTCTTTGTTTTTTTTTATTTAAAAGCAGAAACTTACAGCAGTTTGCATTGCCAAAACTCCTTTTTTTCTGTAACTGTGTAAAAATGGGGCACCTTTTATCAGTTTGAATCTGAATCATATCATAGCAGATTTGTTGATTCCTGAAAATATCATATTAATCCAAAGAATCAGAATCATATGGTGTTGTGCTGAAGCTGGTGAGTTACATCTGTACCTGCTTCTGTTCTTACACCAATCACAGGCCTTCAAACTTATATCCATCCTGACACTGCGGAGCAGACACAAGAGCAGAAAAGACAAGAGAAGTGAAAAAGGAATAAACAGGATTTGCTGCTGTCACTGTTTTATTTCCTTAGAAAATTACACAGCTGTTAAAATGTGCATACAGATCATACTGGCCTGAGGCTAGTGGTGACACTGCACAGACCTCCACTTACATCAGGTTCCTCTTTATTTCTCTGTTTTTTGGAGCTCTGTTGTGACTGATTTACTCTTTAAAGAAACACAGAGAGAATTGTCAGCTGCAGTAAAAGCTTTAGTTTAACGTTCACACTCTGTTGACTTTAAATGTTTCAGTCTGACTTTACAGATTTAACTCGCTGAACTGAAAACTAAACGGAATCTGACACCTTCACAAAAACCCACACGCTTCACTTTAACTCCACACAGACCGTCTTTCTCTCTCCCTCTCATCGTAACATAACAAACTTAGGCCCCGCCCTCTTCCCCGTACTCCCTCTCTGATTGGCTGTGCTCTTTGGCAGAGACACCTGATAGCCACACAAACACACGTCACATGTTTTTTAACAGCCGCAGCTATAAATCTTACAGGGTGCGGAGACTTGGTTACCATGACAACCACTGTTAGGGATTGCATCAATGTGTGTGTAATCGCACCGGAGTGAGAAGCAGAGTGAGGTCATGTGACACACCCCGACACACACACACACTAACACACACTCAGAGCTCTACAGGAGCTGCTGCTCTTTATGTTCAGACTTCTGTTTTGTTTTACAGTAATGCTTCTCCCTTTTTTCATTCTTAAAGCTTTTGAAAATTTGAAAACTTGATTTAGATTCAAGCAGTCTATTCAATAAAAAAGGCAGGGCAAGGAAAGTTTGTATAAAGAGCACTGATCATACTGAAGGAATTCAAAGAGCTTTACAGAGTTAAAAAAAAAAAAAACAGAACATCTGAAAAGGACATGCCAGAAATCATAAAAGACACACTACATTGATATAAGTATTCAGAGTTTTTGCAAAAACATTTAAAATGTAGCTCAGGTTCCTCCCCTTTCTCTTAATTTTTGCTGAAATGTTTCTACACCTTGACTGGACTCCACCTGTGGTAAATTAAACTGATTGGTCATGATTTGGAAAGCCACACACCTCTCTATAGAAGACCTCAGCTGACAATGAATATCAGAGCAAAAACCAAGCCATGAGGTCAAAGGAACTACCTGCAGAGCATAGAGACAGAATTGTTGACAGGCACAGATCTGGGGAAGGCTACAAAAAAATCTGATTCACTAAAAGTTCCCAAAAGCACAGAGGCCTCCATACTTATCAAACTGAAGAAGTCTAGCACAACCAGGACTCTTCCAAAAGATGGTTGCCCACCCAATCTGAGCAATCAGGGGAGAAGGGCCTTAGTAAGAGAAGTGACAAAGAACCTGATGGTCACTCTGACCGAGCTCCAGAGATCCTGTGTGGAGACGGGACAAAGTTCCAGAAGGACAACCATCAATGTAGCCTTCCACTGATCTGGACTTTATGGCAGAGTGGCAGTAGGCTCTCCTTGGTACAAAACACACAAAAAAAACCCTTTGGCTTTAGATTACATTAGAAAACTATTGATCCCCAGTGGGTAAACTCATTTGCCACCTCATCAACACATTTTTAATACACAACAAGAAAATAAATAACACCAGAGAATGAATACATTTGATGCATAACTTACAGCTTGAGGTCACAGTTTTACTGAGGATGTTCATTAAAGAATCTGACTGCAGCTGGAACAAACCACTTTCTGATCCATTATTTAATAAATAAAATTCACAAAATGTTGAATTTTTGCACTGAAATATATATAATTTTCAAACTGCCCTTTCCTGTGTTAAATATACATATTTTTAAGTTAAGTTTTTCATTTCTTTAAATTTTTCTCAAACTTTTAGAAGACAGAAAATTCTTGTAATTGCAACAAGACGGGTCTTGAGGACAAGTCGAGGACCCAAACTGGCCTCCTTCTCAATACTACTTGTTTTCAACTGGGGGTTCTGTTCAATAAAAAGGCACTCCATAAGGTGTATTTACTAAACAGAAAACCAACATTTTGTTTCCGTATATAAATTTCTCAGAATAAGGGAGATAGCACTAAAAAGTGCACTTCAGCATTTGCCCATGAGGTGACGCCAGAGTGCATGCACCTCCTTGGACATGCACATTCTGCTTCCAGCATGAAAATGGAAGTAAACTTTTAAGTGCATACGTTCCTCAGTAATGAGAAATTTATGTATAAAAACAAAGTGTTAGTTTTCTGTTTATTAAATGCACCTTATGCCATTTTCGTTGAACCTCAAATTAAACAAAAAGTAAACAGTTGAGCTGGGCATGCTGGTCTGTACTCATGTGCAGGGGCATAGCTAGGGATTTTGGGCCCCCAGAAAGAATATTTCACAGGGCCCCCTTAATCGGCTAGCCAAGCAGCAAATGTTGCCTCATTTTTACAAATATCTCTGCACTTTAATGTATTTTTGAACCCCATTTATGAGCAATATTTTTACTAAATTCACTTGTATTATTCTGCAGCACTGGACCACACCATTTGGACATTTTTAAGGGAGAAGCAGGGGCCCCCAGTATTGTATTTCACTGTATTTGATTCTAATTTCAGTACGTTGACCAATTCATTTATATCATTTCATTTCATTTCATTTATTTGTTCTAGTCATGGCAAAATCCACATTCCCTCACAAAGAGACATTCAACCTCACTCCACTCCATGGCTAGAAAGGAGCAGGGAAAAGAAAAATTCTTATTTTGCCTGCCCCACACTCATTTAGTCACTTTTGATTCAATAATGACATTAAATGCTAAGGAAAAATGACTAAAAACACCTTTTTCATTGCAGGCCTTTTAAGGGCCCCTCCCTACTATGGGGCCAGGTAATCAGTACCCCCCCCCCCCCCCCCGTGCTACGTCCCTGCTCATGTGTTATTGTTTTGGTAGAGAGCCCCCTGGTGGATGAAGTTTACATAATTCATGTTCAGAGAAAATAAATACATTAGGATCATCCATTTACTTTTAGCCATTTGCCTGTGAACTGTTCATTCTTCCTGCAGAATGCAACAGCCCTATCGTTATGCAGAGTGCACACAGGGTTTGGCACATTGAGATGATTTGGCTTTCAGCACTAAAGTTGTCTAAAATGTTTGATCATGCTGTCAGACAGAGCAGGACCCACATGAATAGGTGTGTCCAGTATTCATATCTTTTTATTAGATTTTTCTTTTGAAAGGAGGAAAGCGCTCATTTGGAAAGTGTGAGAATGTCTATGGACGGCAGCCGACTGAAAATAAAAATTTAAATGGTCCTTTTATAATTCAGTTTACCTGTTAAAGAGTGTAAAGAACACTCTAGAGCAGGGGTCATCAAGTATGATTGCACAAGGGCCAGATTTAGTCTTGATAGAGACTCTGAGGGCCGGTCTTTCAAACAAACAAAAACTGAAGAAATAGGTCTGATTAACATATTATTGTGTTAGTATTTGTATTTATTTTCTAAACGCAGGAATTTTTTTTAGCTATTTTTTAGGAATTTTTTAGAGATCTATCCCTATTATCTCTAATGCAGCGGGCCACAGGGAGACAGGTCAGAATTGTCCAGGCCCCTGAAAATCCCAAAGAATGGGCCCTCCCCAGTTGTGATTAATCACCAATATTAACTCATTTTTGACACTTTTAGCCCCTTTTTAATTACCTTATTTGCCCATTTCTGCAACATTTTCTGCCCCTTTTAAGCTATTTTTGATCATTTTTGCCACTTTTAAAACAATTTTTGCCACTTTTCACCCATTTTGCCACTCTTTAACCCATTTTTGCAACTTTCCTGCCAGTTACTCTTCCTGTGTGCCACTCTTTAACCCCTTTTCACTACTTTGCCAGGCCATTTCTGGCTATATTTTTGCCACTTTTAACCCATTTTTGATACTTTATGCCTCTTTAAAACATTTTTTCCATTCTATAACTCCTTTTGAACCACTTTTCCTGCAAGTTTTATACCCTTTGTGCCACTCTTGTATCCATTTTTTGCCACTCTTTAACCTCTTTCCATTATTTTTTTTGCACCATTTTTTCCATTTATAACCCATTTTTATACGTTTTGCCCCTTTTTTCCTCTTTTACCTATTTTTTTCCACATTTGAACCTCTTTTCCTGCACGCTTTTGCCCCTTTGTGCCACTTCACTGCCCATTTTGCCATTCTTTAACGCCTTTTCATCACTTAATCTGGCCATTTTTACAACATTTCTGCCAGTCTCAACCCATTTTTAAAAAGATATTTATTTCCATGTAAAAGTTCTGTAAAAACAGATCAAAATCGGATCATTCTAAAACTATTTCAATAGTAATTGTTTTTGGGATGGATTTAACAGCTGCAGACATTTGAAGCCAAAAGATACTCTTAAGACCAGAACATTTCTTTTCCTCCTTTTCTGAATTTTACGATCTTCTGGGGGCCGGATAGGGAGCTTTGTGGGGCCTGATTAGGCCCTCGGGCCGCCAGTTGATGATCAGTTCTAGAGTCTGATAACAGCCTGACTGTCTTATATAAACAGCTCAGTTTGTCCATCTCCTCATCCTCTGCATTGAATAAATGTCTCCTAAAGACCATGTCTGTGTGAACCTGCAGCCTGAAGTTTGCAGTATGCTAATGTGAGAAGTGCTGTTTATACTGATGATTTAATTCTGGATTACTGTACTTATAAAGAAGTCTAAAGTCATAAAGAGTGGCCTCTCTTAGCTAACTGACCTCCAAACACATTAGTCTGACAGTAATGTGTTTTCTATACAACTGCAACAGAGTGCGGATGTATCTGCATGAACTCTTAAGTTTTTGGTCTTAAAATTGTATTTTTCTTCTTTTCTGTCTGACTCTGTCATTGCAGAGTGTTATCTAAGCCCAAAGCCACTCATCTGCTCTCAGCAGTACAAATGCTAAGTATGCTCAGCTGCCAGACTTTGAGGGCGTTGGTGCCTGATTAGTGCAAATTCCTCAGTGGACAAGATTAAAAAATGTGAGGCAAATGGTAGACACAAGGGAATCCTGGTGTTATTAGCACACAGTTCATTCTTTGTGGATCTGGTCTTTGGATGGATATAAAAAAATAACAGGAAATTAAACCTATCCTGAAAAAACACAATGACAGACAAAGGACATTTTTAATGGTTTGCAAACATGATTGATAAAACAATCAGAGTAACACTCCTCATACAGACAGAAAACATTACACCACTGACTTCAGACCAAGTTTCTGTTGCTCAGTGATGCTGTTGGTGAATGCTGCCTTACAGTACAAATGTCCAATGACAAAACCATCCCACTAATGGGTGAACTTATGGCTACAGGTCCAATTTTACTCAGACAGGAAGCTGGATAACCTGACTCACCAGACAGACAGCTTCATATTTCCATTGCATAAAATGCCTCACATCCATCTGGGCAGATGTCTCAGAGGGTGACTGTGGGAATGTTTCGTCTGTCTCATTCATTATGGACCAATCACATACGATGTAGTGGGCGTGCACAGCCCTGGAGTGAACTCGCCACAGTAGCTGCCAAGGTTGCTAGTTATTATCTGAGTCAGATAGAGAAACAAACTCGAGCCAAAGCTGGTCGGGGAGAAAAGCAAAAACATCTTTTACACAAAGAAAAGTGCTCAGCGCAATACTTTGCTCTTAATTCAATGAAAAAGTTGTCCAGTTATAATAAAACTTTTGCTGAAGCTGCGGCCTCTGTCTACCAGCTTACAGTGCAACTAAGCCCCGCCCATAACTGTTGCAAACTCAGGCTGAAGCCTGTCGGAAGGAGAGCAGAACATCTTTTGGCAAGAAAAGCTTTTAGTGGGGTTCTTTTCTCTTCTAATAATAAAGAAATGCGGTCAAGCTCTGATAAAAATGGCTACTGGACTAAAGCTATATTCAAGATAATTGCTACACCATTGCTACACCATTGCTAGCAGCACAACTAAACCCACCCATAGCTAGTTCTCCTCAAATGAAGCTGATTGGTCCGGTCCGTTCTCAGACCAGGTACAATTGTTTCAGATTGGACTTTTGCAGGATGGATCTCTCGATGCAAGGTTAGGAGCTGGATGTAGAAATGACAAATAGCCATTTTTTACCTGCATTTAAGGACCCAGTTATTAATCACCTGGGTAAACTATTGCTGTAATCATATTTTGTTTTATTTACACATGGACTTAAACACTGGTGTATTTTAACCCTACATCAGTCAGAGGATCTCAGGAGGTTATAATCTTCAAATTCAGGATCTTTTCTTACGATCTGTTCCAGAAGTCAGAACTTAGGAAAAAGGCATTTAGGATGGCTGCCCCCTTTGGACTGAGAAGACCTGAAACTTAAAGTGCTTTCATTGGACACTTATGGAGCAGCTTTACTCAACCCTGCTCAACCAAAGAGCCAAATTGTTGAAAAATGCCTTTGCAAGAGCCACAATGTAAGTGGTGAAAAGTGGCAACAACTGATTAAAGTGGCATTAAAAATTAATTGGCAAATAATGGTCAAACAGCAACAAAAAGTGGCTAAAAGGGGCAAAGTAGGCATAAAATGGCAAAAAATGGGCTAAAAGTGGAAAAACGGAAAAAAATGGCAACATAGGACAGAAAGCGGCAAAAATAGATGAGAAGTTACCAAAAAACAAGTCACAGGTGACAAAAAAATGGCCAAAAAACAGCAAAAAACATAGCAAGAAATAAGTGTAAAAGTGACTGAAATGGGCGAAATTGTGGGGAAAATGGTCAAAAAGCAGCAAATAATTGCAATTATGCTGAAAACAGTGGCGTTTAATGGCAAAATGCAACTTAATTGGTGAACAGTGGCAAAAAAGGGAAAAAATTGCAAATAGCAAAATGCAGTATAACAGGCAAAAAAAACTGGTGGAAAGTGGAATGAGAGTATTACAAATGGGCAAGAAATGGCAAAGAGAAATGGCAAAAGTGGGTTTAAAGCAGTAGAAATGGGTCAAAAGTGGTGAAAAAAAGCAAATAAGGGCAATGGAAATATACAAACAAAAATAAAGGTTAAAAAATTAAAGCCAACTGTATCAATGTGGGGATTCAAACTGATTAATGTGACTTGCAATGGGTAATGTCTGAGGTCATAGTTTCCCTTTATAAAGGTTTTCTTGGGGAATAATATTTCAAATTAAGACATGAAAGAGCCACAAGACATCATAAAAGAGCCACACGTTTCATATCACTGGTTTAGAGGTTGTTTGCTGACTTGGAGGTAGTCACATCTGGCTGCAGTGGTTATGAATGATTTGGACTGTAGATGATCTTGATGAATACCTGCTCTCATTAGTTGTTATTCTTGTCTTTCAGTGTGTTCATGTGATTGATATCTGATTTGTTTGTACCGCTGCTCATTGCTTGTCTGAAACGTTGAGACATGCTGCTGCCTGTCTCGTCTAGGACACTCTTGAAAAATATTTTTTATTTTTTGATAAAATAAGAATACATTTCTTATTTGTCATACAGATATTTCCCAACATGGCTGAGAGCACAGATATGGACAATCTCCTGGTGTCTTTCAAGAAGTTTGCCATCCACGGAGACACGAAGGCCACAGGGAAGGAGCTGAACGGGAAGAACTGGGCCAAACTGTGCAAAGACTGTAAGATCATCGATGGCAAGAATGTTACCAGCACTGACGTGGACATCGTCTTCTCCAAAGTCAAGTGAGTCTTCAGATAAGTGTTAACTTCCAATGTCCACATACACATGCATCTGCTGTGATCCGCTTACAAAGCCCGTGGAGCAGATCGCTCCCTTAGTCAGCCTTTGCACTGCATGAACTCCAGTCTGCCTCCAGCACGCCTTAGAAGTGCCTCTCTCCTGTCATGTAGAGATCAATCCAAACAGCCAGAAAAACATTAGGAACATCCAGTCAACTTTAAAATACAACACAATGCATGGACTCTGGAGAGTAAATCATTACTGTATTACCATCATGTCTCATCCTGTGGAACTAGCAGCAGGTTTCTAGTCCGTCAGTGGGTCACAGAGCTACAGTGCTACTGACTAAGAAAAGTCAACTTCTTATTTTTGCTGGTATATTAAACCTTTACCTGAGTCTAAAAAATGGAGATTTGGACATATTTTGTTGTTATGGCAGTAAAATAGTCAGGAAATGCCCTAAGTCTGAGAGCTTTGGCCCCTTTTCCCAGGAGTACTTGAACTTGACTTTTCAACATCTGGTTAATGATTACTGCACATTGCATAGATTTGTCAGCAGTTTAAAAGAAGAAAAATAAGAAAAACAGATTTGTTTTTCATGGCTTTTATGAGAAGAAATTTTGTTATTGCTCATGAAGTTTTGATTTAAAATTTAAAATGTGAACCTATACATGTTTAGAACAATCACCAGTCATTTTTTGAGTCTGGGACTCTGGGTGTGCAAAACAGTGCAAAAGATAACTATACATAGGTGAAAATTAGTGCAAATAAAGGTGGAAAAATGCATTCTAAAGTAACATATTGTTATTGCACATGATAAAAACACACACAAATGCCACTATCTAATGCTATTTTTTGAAAACAAAACACCACTCTTGCTCGCTCTCCTTTACTCTCTTCCTTTACTCTCCTTTCTCACTCGTCTTCTGACAAAGCTGCCATTTTCACAGTCCTGTTCAACATTATCGTAATATATATACCACACATCATATATTGCTGGAAAGCACAGATTCTCAGCTCTCTGTCAGCCATGGAATTTTTAGATTGAACAAACTTTCAAGGAGTTACAGTGTTGAGAATCTGTGTAGCAGTCTCGCAATACTTCTGGTGTTTTGCTATGAATGCCCACATCTTATGGTTGCGAGTACTGTAATGAACCATATATGTGCGCATGCCCACAATTCTCAGCTTTCCAACACCACTGGAATTTTTCTGATCTGACAAACTTTGACAGAGTTACGGTAATAATACTCTGGACGTATAAAACACAGCGCTGGCGCTGGGTCAGTAGGTAAAGGGTTAAAAATATCAAATTAATCACATAAATATATAGAGATTATAACTACTACCACTCAGTTGCATTTTAGTTTGAGATAACAAAAGTACAAATATGATAAACTACAGCTTTTAAACCTCGACTAACATCTGAGCTTAGTTTTGATGGTTTTTAAATTCTTTAGTAAAAATGGACCTATTGGTCTTTATTTTGCTGAGCAATACTATCCAAAAACTCAAACTTAACTGACAGACAAACTCAGCAAATGCAAAATAACTTCTTCTGTAAAGTGAATGGAAATGTCCCATCTTGAAACCCTTAGTCGTCATGATTTTGAAGGTCTGCAGTCTTTGGCGACTTATTTTCTGATTGCATTAGTTTAGTTGTTGTTTTGTTGATTTATCCAGGCCTGCTGCACTTCGCCAGTGTAGCTTGAGGACCACGGCTTGATCCCATGTCAATGTTAGCGTCTTTGCAAACACAACTTTGGTTTTAACTGAACTTCCTTCAGTTGCTTTTTAAATCAAAATTGACCAATAAGCGGACCTCCTCACTTTCACCTCCTCACCCCCAGGCATGTAAACATCCGTGCTGGAGGACTACCAGTCAAACTTGGTCTTAGGATTAATTTGCATTATTTTTTAATGCATTAAGTTTTCAATATTAATCATGAGCATTCATGAATGAATATAACAGCATTACTTTTGAAAAAACTAGAAAGGCAAAATGATCTGTTGTTTGCATACACTGAACTCATAGTTCTTGTGATCCTGCTCAGGGCTTCAGGGTCACTCGCTGTCAGTCAGAGATAAGTGCTGTGAATTCAAAATATATCCATCTTTAGCTACACTCAAAAATCCTTGAGGACGAGCCCTCTTTTACAATGTCATCGAGCAGATAAAAGAATAAAATGCCTTGTCAAAAATGCTTGAAAATATAGCTATATATACATAGTATATATACTTGATATAAATGTACAGTTATAAGCTTAAACAATATAAAATCAAATAATGAATAATTAAATCATATAAAATCAAAAATGGAACATCAAAATCCATTTAAACAGATGCAATCAGAGGATAAGAAGTTAACAATAAAGGATCTGAAATGACCCAAAGAACCAGTTTGTTGATTTTGAAAGTGCCTTGTAGTGATTTCCAAGCAGACTGTGCAAATAAACTTAAAGCCGATCTAGCAAGCTCAGAATAAATGAAGAACATGTGGAGTATGTGGATTTTGGGGGTCAGTATGACCTCTGAGGAGCTGCTGAATGTTACGATAGAAGCATCTGAGCTTCCTTGTACCATTGCCCACTCAAAAATGTTTTTATTCTGTTGCATATCATCAATGCATTTCTCTCTCTTTATTGTTGAGGTACTTATTTTATGTCACCTCTTTGACTGTGTGCCATTTTAAGGTTTAAAAGGATCAAAAGAATCATTTTTAATGATTGAAGTTTTGTTCACAGTTTAATAATCCTAGCAGTTACTGAACTTTATTGGCATTTTCCTTTTCCCATTGAAGACAGAAGACGTCTCGGGTCATCACATATGAGGAGTTTCGAAACGCTCTGGAGGAACTGGCTCCAAAGAGGTTCAAAGGTCAAAGTAAAGAGGAGGCACTGGAGTCTATCTTCAAACTGGTGGAGGGAAAAGAGCCAACCAATGTCGGAGTGACGGTAAGACAAGAAGATTTTCTGTCGTGTCTCTTCTCCATTGTTTGTCAGTACACTGGAGTTACATGAATATGTTGGTAAACGTTATTGTCTTGAGCTGGTGATGGGCTAGTCACAGATTTAAGACAGATTGTGGGCTAGTTTTGCCTTTCATAGTCATACAGCCAAGCAGTGTGTCTCTATGTGGTTCGGAAATGTCTAGTGGGGCCACGGCATTGCAGCAAGTGGGGGAACCCTTTATACCATCTCTTGTTTCTGCCCCTCTGAGCAGAAAGGAAAGGCAGAAAGAAAAATCTGCCTGCTAGACCTTCTGTGTGGTGGTGAGGCATCCCAGACATTGCCTTCATTGTTGCTCACTATAACACACCATGTAGATAAAACGATTGATGTTCAGGGTTGATGGGTTATAAAAACCCAACAACTGTCTGATCAGCTATAATTATCCTTGAAACATGTAATCTGACCAGAAAATTAAGACAACTCATGACCATTTTCAAGCACTTCAACTTTGCCTTTTGAACATGGACTGAAGTCAGATTCTGAGTCATGAAATGAGACAACCGTGGAGTCTGTGTGAATAACATCCACAGCTTCATTAAAACATGATCAAACATGATGGGTGACCTTTGATCTTTGAAATACAGCAGCTCGGTGTTAAATCAGCTCCGTTTCATCGCTCAGCTGCAGAAATGAGTCCAGAGCTGCAACACCGAGGCTTTTCTCTGTCAGCCACAGGCTGTGCATGAAACCTGAGAGTGCTTTGTAAATGTTTGGACACCCATCATAGGAGTTTATTATTATAGTGGGTGAAGTCATCGGAGTCTGAGCCAAGAGGTGAGGCAATCTGGATCATCATCTGATGATTGAACAGCCAACAGTCAGAGGAAAGAGTAAACACTAGTCTGACTAAAATATACACATTTCAAATAAAAATAATGATTTGCAGACAACAATTTATGATCATGAATGAGAGAGGAAAACTGTCTCCGGTCAGTCCTTGGGAACGGTCATCAATCATTTCTTAGCCACATTCAGACAAGAAGGCGCCAGATAGCCTTAAGTCTTCATCACAGCCACAGCGGTATTAAAGTTTGTTAGCAGAAGAAAACAGAACAGAATGTCACAAAAACATTAGAAAGCAAGACAGAGCCAGTACAAAGACACGGAAACATCAATCTATGCTACTTTGATATTGTTAACGAGTAACTGAGCTTTAAATCTGCTTATTTTTCCAGCTGAAAACTTGTTTTGTGTGTATAAATTAGATCAGCTGATACCAATACCAATAATATTTGATGTGTTGATATAGCAGCTGGTTTAGGGATTGGTGGGTCTACTTCGCTTTGTAGTGTCCTGGGACCTCCCTGTGACAGGGGGTGGTGTAAGGAACACAAAAGCCATCCTTACTCAGTCAATAGCATGCTTTTACTTCTTTTGTTTGACAGAGCAGTATGTTAAAGCCACATTTCCATCAGGTGATCCAGCTTGAGTTTAGTTTGGTACATTAAACTCTAAATTAGTTTGTTTCCACAGACACCTGTACCCTCACCTGGCGGGGTGGACTAGAGGATATGCATTTGATTACACAGTTAGCATGAGTCTCTGCTGTTTCAGCTGCTGAGTTGAGGAGATTTTGTACTGGTTTGTAAAGTTCGTCACAGTTCAGCACATTAAACTCTGATCCTACCCGTGTTTCCTCAGCTGATGTCCATCCAGCCTCACTCATAACATTAAATCTGTCTGCTTTTAGAGATCCAGATCATTCGACTCAGCTCAGTGGAGGTCGGTGTCAGCATCATGGGGTGGGAATCACCAGCCATGCCCCCCCTTATGAGCCACTGTGCCGACCATCCTCCTCTGCCCACTCTGAAGAACTTTAGAGGCTGTATTTCAGCCCCATTGTTTTAAAGAGAACTGACCTGGAAATGCACAACAGAGTAGAAGAATACTGTTCTTAGGAGGCTCAGCACCAAGGTTAAAAGAGGTTAAAAAGATGTTTAAATAACCTGATTACTTGGGTTTTATGATTATTTTAAAGGTTTAATGATGCATAAAGCCAATTTTAAATGATGATGTGCTAAAGTGCGCACAGCAGTGTGCACATGTGATGTACATATCAAACAGAAGCACATAAAAAGCAAAAAAAAAAAAACACTTTTCATTAGGCTTTGGCACAGTGCCTTATGTGAAATACAAACTTTCTGAAGGCTTACTGTGTTGTAATCGTCAAACATATGAATAGATATCATAGATTGTGTCATGAATGGCAGATTTGTTCTAACAACTTCTCTGGAGCTGGCTGTTTGGCTCCAAAAAGGCTGTTCATTTGGTGAAAGTTTGGCTTTTTAAATGTGAATTAAATAACGACAAAGGATGGAGGAACGGAAACTGGCACTAAAACAAGAGCTAGCTACAGTGGCTCACATTAAAAAGTCGTTTCATAGAACAGAATCATTCATGAACAGCACATCACTACTTGGTTGTTCACCCCACAAAGTTGATAGTACATCACAGTTTCAATTAAATTTATATTTGTGACAAAATTAGCAATTTTCACATTATAGGAGGTTCAGCTAGCCCTTTAGCTCAGTACGAGACTCCTCAAGTCTCCCATCATCTGGCTAGACGAGGCTAGAAGGTCTACAGGAGTAATTTCAGATATGGATCACCTCCACGCCAGGTAAATCAGTAAAGTAGTGGGGAAAAAAATCCCTTTATTTGTAAAGTGTAGGGATCATACTCTATGTATGTAGAAATCTTCTGACTATAATTGTGTGTACAGATCCATGTACTAACTTTCCTCTGTTCCCATTCATTTCTGACAGCTGATCCCCACTCCCTTATCCCAGTAAGCATTCAGGATGATGTGACTGCAAACAACCTATAGCTCTTTTCTAGTGGTCTGACTGCTCAAGGACTTTTACATCCCAGGTCACACCTACCCATTCACTCCACGCTCATACACTGATGCCAAACCCTCTCTTAATACCTGAAATTACATTCATAAAACAATGTAAATACACCTCATTAGGTGAGGGTGTTATTGAAAAACCTTTCAATTCAAAATTATGGGTGTTTTAAAAACCAAACCCTCTCTTAATATGTGAAATCACATTCATAAAACAATGTAAATACAACTCATTAAGTGAAGGTTTTATTGAAAAACCTTTCAATTCAAAATTATGAATATTTTCAAAACCTAAATCATTGTTGGGCTCCAAATCAACATCTCACTCCATGGCTGACATCTCTGAGACTGTTTCCATTCATTGAATCTACAGCTGAAAACTGATCTCTTTTCTGACTCCTGTGTCTCCATCAGAAAGTGGCGAAGACGAGGGCTGTTGATCGTCTGACAGACGCATCCAAATACACTGGATCACACAAGGAGCGCTTCGACGAGACCGGCAAGGGCAAAGGTCGCGAGGGGCGTGAGGACCTGGTGCAGAACACGGGCTACGTGGGAGCTTACAAGAACGCCGGGACCTACGACTCTAAAATGAGGGCTGAGAAATAAACGAGAAGCAAGAAGAGCAGCTCCTCGACAGCACTTAGTCTGGACCAAACCTTGAACTTTAATCCCCCATGTGTGTTTGTGTGAGTGTATCTATGAGAGTGTGTGTGTGTGAGAGTGGCTTGGGCAGACTGACAGACTCTCATGTCTGTAAACTCTTTAAACACGTGGAAACAACAGATGTAGTCAAACATGACCAGGTGAACACTTCATAATCACTACGGCTCCATCAGGACTGTTTGAGTCGACAGGAAAGGAGGGATCATTTTAAGAGGAGGTGCTCTGCTGAATTTTCTTTAGTGAAAATCACATTCCTGCAAAACCAAGTAGATGAATGTTGTGGTGCAAGCATGCCATCGCCTCTGGAGTAATCATGCTGGCAGGTCAAATTTGGGTAAAGGGACAATGACTGACCAAAATAGCAAAGTTGCATAAAAGTTGGAGGGATTGTTGAATTTGTGATTTGCCAGGATGTAGCCGAGGACCTCCACTTCACACCGGAAATCAGAAAATCCCCACAATATCTCGTCTCCTAATACTGGAAGTCACTTGAACTGAACGTCTTCTTTGTTGTTTTCTCCGCGTGTCGCCGCCATAATTATAGAGGCAAGTCAGCAACATAAGGAAATACAAGTAGACGAAAAAAATGCAAGTTTTCAGGTTAACAAGCACAGCGATAACGTTACATTAATTTTAATGAATCAATTTATGATCCAAATTGACGTATCACTGAGCACAGACATAATATGCAATGGGAGATTGGCTTGCTGGCTGGACGTTGATGTGGCCGCCATGTTGCCAGAGGCAAGTTTGCTACATCATTCAATTTATTCCAAAAACTTGCACAGTCCCTGTCTACTGTATTGAATGACGTAGCAGACCTGCTTCTGGCAACATGGCGGCGATATTGGCGTCTGACCAGCCAGCCAAGCTCCCGTCACATAATATGTCTATGCTCAGTGATACGTGAATTTGGATCAGAAATCAATTCCTTTAAAATTATTTTAACATTATTGCTGTACTTGTTATCCCAAAAACTCATTTTTTTTGTCTACTTGTATTTCCTTATGTGGCGGACTTGCCTCTATTAAAATGGCGGCGACACATGGAGAAAACAACAAAGAAGACATTCAGTTCAAGTGACTTAATGGTATTAAGAGATGAGATACGGCGGCACTAGTCCAACTTACGGTATGGGGTGGAGGTCCTCGGCTGCATCCAGGGCCCCTTTCAGATTTGCTGAATTTCAACACTATAATTTTGAAGTGATAAATGTTAGATATCTGAGAGATGCTAACAGAAAAATAAGGGGTCAACACTGCAGGTGTGTCAATCACACAACAGAAGACAAAAGAAGACGTTTGCTCTCTAAAGAAGAAAAAAACACAAGTAACTGTATGTAAATAAAAGATATTTGGAGGGAGAAAAATTGGCTTGTTGGAGCCAAAAAATGAATCTGAGTCATGTTAAGCCGGGTGTACACTGTGCGATTTTCCTACGATTCAGCCACGAATTTGGCATGCAACTCTCAGTTGGATCAGGCATTGTTTGTCGCGCTGTGTACAGGGGGTACGACAACCGACCACAGCCCAACTACGACCTGCTTCCAACAAGTCGTGAGGATTTCTGGCATGTTTGATATTTTTGTCGTACGACTCCAGACACTTCACAGTGAAAGCAGAAACGCGAGCAAAATTAACAACTTCGGGGGATTGTTTTTATTTGTAAACTGTCAGACAACGTCCGAAATTGCCATGGCAATGGCTGGAATGACTTTCTGATGCCCCTCCACCGCTGCTATGATAAAGGAAATAAAAGAGCAGGAAATATTCCTACCCGCAGACCTGCAGCTGACACAGATGGTGATGCTGTCTGTGTGTGTGAGACAGAGAGAGTTAGCGAGAGAGAGAGAGAAAGCAGGAGTGATAGAGGGGGGAGAGAGAGAATATGACTGGAAACACTTCACCCTCATACCCTGAGACTTTTTAAAAAGGAAACTCTGCGGGTTTCTGTCACAGTCCGTCCCGACTTCAGTTGTACAGTGTGTGCATTCAAGTCGTGCATGACTGTCGGAGTGTGAGCACACAACTCTTGTGCGATGGTTGTGCGTCGTAAATGATTCAGTTGCACAGTATGAGATGACATTCTGATACGACCGTCGTACGGTTGTCCTGAAATCACACAGTGTAGACCCAGCTTTGGTCTGCAAAACTATGGTGCATGCACGTGACTCAGTCAGTATACTTTGTTCCTACCAATCAAAATTTTCATTTTTGCTGCCATGCGGTATTGGTCATATTTTTTTCTCTGTAATTTTCTAAATAATGAACAAAGTTATCCTGGTCATCGTGGTTATAGGTAGCCTCTATCTGGCTTTCATCCATCTCTACACAAATGCACATGAAGTTAAATTACTGAAGAGCAAGGAGCAGTTTGACTCCCCACCTCCCCCTGCGACTCTCATCCTGTTGGAATGGAGCTTTAATTTGGTTATAAAATTCAACTTATAATGTCTACTGAGGATTCTGCTTCAACTAATTTAATATTCAGCTGTAGAATTTACTTGACTTTATTTCCAGCATCCAAACATTTTTAATCTTTTCTCTTTTATCCACCACAGCTTCTGGATCCACGGTGGAATGTGGGTGAAACTGAATCTAGGCCACACAGTCCTGTAACCTTACATAATATTTTGATTTGTTTTCTATCTTTTACATGCATTTGCAGTTTTGTTGTTCTTCTGTATTTTAATTATTTTACACATCGGTTGTGTCTGAAACTGTTTGGAGATGGTCAGATGCAGAAACTGGAGTCAAACTGAAGTGGAAGTTTCTTTACTGAACAAATAAAAATCAAAAAGCTCTCCTTGTTGTTGTTTTTTATGCTAAATCTTGAGGAAGAGTTTTCATGAACTCAGAAACCCTTACATTTCCATTTTAATCAACTTTCAGAGCCAAAAGTCCTGCAACAGCAGCTTTAAAGAGAGCCATGCACATTTAGGCAGTTCTCTAATCATATAAACTTAACACAGAAAGTAAGTACATTTGTGTTTGGTAGATTATTTCTTTTGTTGTAACAATGCTTCTTGGCAAAAACTCACTGTTGAAAGCCTGTTTATTTCCCTTTTAAATGGTGCCACATTTGTAAGAACCATGCATTGGCAGGATGAGCAGCAGAGCTGAGTATGTGGGCTGTGCTCATGAAAAATTTGCCAAATCCTCTCTGCCAATCCCAAACAGCTTACTTGCTGTTGCTATTGACTCTTGTTTTGAGCTCCTGGTACCTCCAGGTGCTGCAAATCCGGTGTCTGATTGGCACCTGATTGTCAGCACCTGTGAGCATGGGTCCGGCTACAGTGGTCAGCAGGCGTCTGCTCTTAGAATCAGCATGCCATGTTTGACCAATCAGGATAGGGCCTGTGTTATAGGGCAACTTCTGCAAAACCAAGTTATGGCATTAGTTGGACTTAGCCCTTGTACCATCTCCAAATGGAAGACCAAGTTCCATGTGAGGGGGATGTCAGAGACATCCTCAGTCAAGGTTTGCAGGATAATATGGCTGATGCCCAGACAGTCTGGAACAGACTGCTCATAGCTAATCTCCAGTCTCATAGAGCTGACAGGAGACCTACCATGACTGCCTTTCACCATCAGACCTGTTTGTGCTGGTGTCAGCAACAGGTGCACTGGAAACTGAACAGGTGGAAGAACATTATAGTCCATGATGAGTCCAATGTTGTTACAACATCACCCCATTTTTTCCATTGATCTACACTTTGTACCCCATAATGATAAAATGAAAATAGTTCCTTTTAAATTAGCATTTATTAAAAAAAAAAAAAAAAAACTAAAATATTACATTACCATAAGCAGTCAGACCCCTGGCAACAACACATGGACTTTAGCTCAGGTGCCTCCCATTTCCTTTGATTGTTGCTTCGATGTTTCCTCATCTTGATTAAAATCCACCTGTGGTAAATTAAATGGATTAGACATGATTTGGAAAGGCAGACACCTCTCTATAGATGCCTCACAGCTGGCAATGTAGATCGAAAGAGAGCGAAAACCAAGCCATGAGGTCACAGGAACTGTCTGCAGATGGGATTTTTGCAAGGCACAGATCAGGGGCAGGCTACAAAAAATTCTGCTGCACTGAAGGTTCCCAAGAGCACAGAGGCCTCCACAATCCTCAGATGGAAGTTTGCTACAACCAGGACTCTTCCCAGAGCTGGTCATCTGGCCAAACTGAGCAATCAGGGGAGAAAGGCCTTAGTAAGAGAGGTGACCAGGAACCCAATGGTCACTCTGACTGAGTGCCAGAGATCCTGTGTGGAGATGGGACAATGTTCCAGAAAGAAAACCATCACTGAAGCTCTCCACCAATCCTGGCTTTATAGCAGAGAGGCTCGATGGAGGCCTCTCAAACTCCAAATGGGCTTTCAACCCTGTCTCTAAGCTCTGCGGGCAGTTCCTTCTTCATGGCTTGGCTTTTGCCCTGATATATATTGTCAGCTGTGAGGTCTTCTGAGGGCTGAAATTGTGGCAGAGTTAGATATAATAGTGATGCTTTTATTCTTAGTGTTGTGAATTTATAAAGCTTGTATGTATTTGTATTGGTACAGCTTGATCAAAGAAAATACAGAAGATACCAGCGATGCAGCAGCGATGTCAGAGGAATCCCCTGGAAACATTTAATACCTGATATCAGAATCCCAACCTCAAGAGAAAGGCGACTGCTTCTGTGCTCCCAAGAATCCTGCATAAGGAAGGAAGAGAAACCAAACCACTGGACCCTTGGAAAGAATAAACTAGATCTGCTACACAAGAGGTCCATGGCTATCAAGAGGCTGATGCAGATAGTACTTTGGGGGACCAGGTAGCACAGGAGCTGAGTCCAATTCAAAACCCACTTACAAAAACCAGGCTGAAAAGACAAATGAGTGAGTTGTGAGTTGTTTTCTTTTCAAGAATGACAAGTCATGTACTGACATGTCTACAGTTGCCATAGTTCGTGTTATGCAGTTCTCTATAGAATTTAATTCTAATTTTCTATTCTCTATTCTATTTTAATTAATAATTTAATTCGGTAGGGGTGCAGCTCTTAGCAGCTACATCATGTGTTTTGTTTGATTGGCCTGTAAAGATGTGACAGACAGAACGTTCATCCAATCTCCCTCTGAGTTTTTCAAAGGCTCTGCCCTTTCCCAAACGCTGTCTATGAGTGGTTTACCAGATGGCGTGCCAGGTTATCTCCCCCACCTGTTCCTACTGCTGCAAACACACCTTTACTTCCTCACCAGCAGCCCTCCACACAAATTATGGAATTATGTTTGGCTATTTGGGTATTTATATCTCACATCGGGGCATTTGCTGTAGTTCTGTGGCTTTATTAACATAAAAGAGATTTTTTTTCCCACTCATTGTTATGCCTCGCACCTACAACTCCCCCAGTATGTCATTCTGCCCCGCCTCATTTTGTTGCTTTGGTTTTATATTTCTGCTCTTTTGACAGTATTTATCATCATTAGTGCATTAAAGACCCTGTAAAGTAACATCAAAAGTTTGTCTTAACAATGGATATGTTGGAATATGGTTGCTGTAAACATGTGAAAACACTGAGATCTACATGTGACAGAATTTTGAATTAAGACTTTTGGACATTTCACCTTCTTTCCTGGCTTGGTTTAATTTGGGCGGGGCCAATATGTGAGCTCAGTAGGGAATGACCCCGCCTCTCTAACACTATGATATAAAATCACAGAGCAGTTATCTCAGTACAGTCTGATTGGCTGATGCCACAGCCTCTATTGAAAGGTAAAAGTCAGTTAAATGCTGTTTTATGTTCATTGTGAGGTACATTTGCCAAATCTATCAGCCACAGTGGTCAACGGCGATCTAAAGTTTTATAACATAGATTTGAGCCTGAAAATTGACTTTGTCTATTCTCTGGCAAAGAGCCAGGCAGCTGCACTCTGTTCTATAGGCTTTGCCCTCTAAGGCTATCGCTATTGGGTTCATCCCTCGTGCGCCAGTGCAGCACTGAAAAATTGTTAGTCAACACCCTCCTGCTACGTGGGCCCCATGTGCGATATATATATATACCCCCGCAACCGCACAATCAGCTCCCTCATTACTTCAGCGACCAGCAAGCAAGAAAGAGCATATAAAGAGCATTACTTATTACACACAAGCACTCACCATGTCCAGACCAGTCCGTTTGTGCCCGAGCTGTCAGACCGGCTACATCATGCCTGACAATCTGCATCCTCGGTGCGAGTCCTGCATGGGTCCAGAGCATGCTGGCATCATGCTCACTGCACGGGGCATGTGCCCTTACTGTGCCCGTCTTCCGGTAGCTGAGAAGCAGTGCAGGGTGGATGCCTTCGCTGCTCTAGAGGACAATGTGTGGCCAGTCCAGGATTCGTACTCGGTGTAGCAGTCTCAGGATGGTGGGCCCGAGTTGGACGACTCGGCTCCCTCCATCCATGGCTCGCCGCCTGGGTCCCCCATCGTTCCCCTCCTTTTTACTGAAGAGCATGAACATCCGGAAGCTGACCCAGCTGAGACACGCCCAGGCTCCCCTGAGGTGACCTGCACAGCGGCTAGCGCCATTCCTGCCTTCAGTGGCTTACTGCAGGAGCTGCCTGCAAACATCAGGTCTACTACTGTCCACAGAGACCCCATGTTACTGGTGGTTTAAGAGTCTGGTTCTCCAGATGAGATGGCCGGTGATTTCCCCCTGATCTGTCCAGTCAGGCAGGACCCCATCTTGCCTCGGTTCGCTGGTATTGTCCCCTACCAGGAGGGAGCGGCTGCAGACCCCAAGTCCCTGAAGGCTCCCGTGGCCACCTACACACCACTGACGAGGGTGGATGGCTTCATAGATGGTGGGTTTTCACCTGTTCCCCTGCTGGAGCCCAATCTCACAGCCTTCTTCAGTTTGGCAGGACGGCGCCCTGCTCCACCCTCCACCAAGGATCAGCTGACGGCTCGCCTGGCGGACCGTGCCCATCAGTGCGCCTACCAGGTGTCAGCAACTGCAAACAACATTTCTCTCCTGGCACACTCCTTCATGAAGATGGCTGCACAGTCCACTTTGATGTCCCCAGGAGAGTCGATGGAGCTGAGGAGGGGAGCCAGCGCTGTGTTGTCTCTCTGTGCAGTTACTGCAGTCGCAGTGGCGAGGATAGTGGCTTGGCAGACACAGATCCACAGTCACATCTGGCTGCAAAAGAGCTCCATCCCCAAGGCTTTCGAGGTGAGAGCTGATTGAGGCACCTAATACCTTACCCGGTGGAGGTTCCTCTCAGGATTGCGTCAAATAAAATTGCCCTGCTTTTGGCTTTGACATCAGCAAAGAGGGTGAGTGTATTATCTGCCCTCTCTGTGTCTCCCTCCTGCCTCAGGATCAAGGGAGATGGCAGTTCAGCTGTTTTGCATCCTAACCCTGCATTAATGCCAAAGAACATCACAAGTTTTTTAGATCCAGGGTGATAACATTGGACGGGTTCTATCCTCCTCCTCACGGATCAGAGGAAGAAACCACGTCACACCTCCTGTTTCTAGTGCACACGCTGTCATGTTATGTCGCGCGCACTGCTGGATTATGTAAATCTCAACAGCTGTTCATGCATTACAGGGAACATTCTCAGGGTCTCCCTCTGTCTGCTCAGTGCCTGTCTCACTGGCTGTGTGATGCCATCACTCAGGCCTACATTTCCTCTGGAGTGGAGCCTCCTCTGGGCATCAGAGTACACTCCACCAGAGGCATTTCATCCTCTGTGGCTTTGCATGCAGGGATGACAGTGGACAACATTTGCACTGCAGCTGCACGGTCTTCCCAGTGCTCCTTCATAAGGTTTTACACCTCTCCATGACCCACTCTCTACTCAGCACCTTTTCAGGAAGAGTGGTTGTTTGATTCCTTTTATGCTGTACAGCTCATAGAGGTCATTTATCGCTGGGATTGGCATTTCTGTTCTTGTGGTACCGTCTGGACCCAGTGTGGCAAAGACTAAATCCTGCTTTATCTCTAACCCAATAGTGATAGCCTTAGAGGGCATAGCCTATACGAAATAGAACATTGGTTACGAATTGTAACTCCAGTTTCTATGAGTATAGGTGCAGCCCTCTAAGTATCGGGCCCCACTGGCTCCGTTAGACTGAAGAAAAGCCGTTAGGGAGCTGATTGTACGGTTGCGGGGGGGGGGGGGGGTATATACACCATACGTGGGACCCATGTGCCAGTGGGCATTGACTAACACTTTGTCAGTGCTGCAATGGCACGCAAGGAATTAGCCCAATAGCAATAGCGTTAGAGGGCTGCGCCTATACACAGAAACTCAGAGAAACAATCATAAGGTCAACATTCAGATTGTAGCATTTTTTTTATTTCAGAGGATTGTATTTCTTCTGAGTTAAGTTTGATTAAAGTGGGTGTGGCTTCAGCTCATTCAGACATGCCCACACCATCCTGGAGCAGATTTTACTGTCTAATTTTTCATGATTTTGAAGATTGATTCTATAAACTTACTTATTAGCCTGAAATTTAAACTAGGGGTTCATAAGACAGTGACCTGTCACACAACAAACCTAAATAAAGATTCATTTTCACTTTACAGGGTCTTTAAAGATCAAATAAAACACCCAGGTTTAGACAAGTTTCACTATTACGTTTGAGGACATTCACTCCTGCAGCTCGTTGAGGCAGGTGAGGTAATCATTCAACTCACCTGCAGGATCAGGTGTGTGACTGATTAGCCTCAATGATGACCACATGTGAGAAGCTTATATATGCTCCTGAGCTCCAGCTCTCTTTGCTGACTGATTATCTCACACTCAGAGATACTGAGAGACTCTCTGGGTTTTCTTGTGATTGTTTTCATGAAAGATTTTTCATAAGCATGTCTGAAACCTTCAATAAGAATCTTTAGTTCACCAGTCTCTTGAGGATCATTGTGTATCAGTGCTGAGGGTTTTAACTCAACCATTTCTGGTTTCCTTTTTCAACCGGTCTAGTGGCCTTTGCATGTCAATTTTGAGTTTTTTGTGCCCTAACTCCCCTCGCCCTGACATTACATCTCAACATTGTGGTCTGTGTGTGTTGGGCTCGTTGATGAAGTGTATCGGCATAATCTTCATAAAATATGAGAGTGAGAGAGCACTGGCAGGAAGTGACTGGTGAAAATTGTTAAAACAATATCATAGGAAGCTGAAATTTGAACACAAGACAGCAAACCTCAATGATTGAAGTCACTGAAATCAATCTCAGACTCCTGTGATCATTAGTTTGCCAGGTACGCTCAATTAAAGGAAAACTACTTAATAAGGATGTTTTACATTGTTAAACAGGCCACAGGTTTCAGCAATATGGAAAATAAAAAGAATATCTCTGCAGCTGAAAAACCTCAAATAGTGCAATGCCTTGGACAAGGTATGAAAACACTAGATATTTCACAGGAACTTGCGTGGTCATTGTATTGTGAAGAAATTAGTGGCTGATTTGTGGTGTTTTTTGTCGTTTTATTATCTTATTTTGGTTAGCTTCCGGTTCCGGAGGCTGTTTCTGGCTGCTAACTTTCTTTGCTTTCCCTGAGGCATTCACCCCTCCCCCCCTGGTGCTGTGGAGAGCGCACACCTGCAGCGAATCACTCATCGAGGATCACTATTTAGGACCTGCTGCAGCTCTCTTCAGCGCCTGAGTCTTGCCAACCTTACCTTACGGTAAACGTCAGCTCCAGGCTCCTTCTCTCGAGATCTCCCAGAGAAGTTTCCAGTGCTCTTGTTGAAGAACCTTTTTGAGTAATTTCCAGTGCTTGTATTTTGCTTCTTGTTGTTAACGTGCCTCTCCCTCTTCCTTCCAGTGCCTCCTGCCCTGATCACCGCAGCCAGCTCCAGCACACTCTCACTTTCCCTTGGACTCCTGAGATCCCCCCTCCCTTTGTCACTTACCTGCACAATAAATCTGTTAAATCTGCTCCATCGTCTCCGCATCCTGAGTCCTACCATTACACCTACACAACAGAAGACTCAGGCCAGAAATGGACTCAGCGGACTCGGACACCCTGAAAACAGCAATCACTCACCAAGGACAACGTCTCGGCCAGCACGAATCCATTCTCAAAGGTATCATGCAATCTCTACAAACCCTCAACTCCCAGGTCTCCAATATCTCAGAACAGTTACTCTCAGCCACTCAGCCTCACCACCCTTCACCAGAGCCTCCACCTGTTAACAATCAGCCACCCTCAGTAGATCCTTCACCTTCACCTCCCCTCCCCCACTTTAGAGAGCCTCAAGTCCCTCACCCAGATTTCTTTTCAGGAGAGATTGGTAGCGCTAGAGGTTTTTTGTTACGTTGTTCCCTAGTGTTTGACCAGCAACCCTTGAGTTACCCCACTGACAGAGCTAAGATTGCTTTCGTTATGAACTTGTTACGCGGGAAGGCCTCCCGCTGGGCCACTGCAGTATGGCATAGTGAATCCCCAGTGTTAGCCTCTTATTCTGACTTTTCTAGTGAATTATGTCGCATCTTTGACCATCCCCTTCAGGGCCAAGAATCAGCTCAACGCTTATTTTCCCTCTTCCAGGGTTCTAAGTCTGTGGCAGATTTCTCTATTGATTTTCGCATTGTTGCTTCAGAGAGCGGGTGGGGGGAGGTGGAACTTAAGGGTGTGTTTTTGAGAAGCCTTTCAGAAGAACTTAAAGACGAACTAGCCTCTCGGGATGAGCCCGACTCCCTCGAGGGTCTTATATCTTTAGCCATTCGCATTGACAATCGCTTGAGGGAAAGGCAGAGGGAGAGGAGTCAGCACAGGTCATTCAGGCCCCGTCCTGTAGCACCCCCTTCTGGTCACGCCACTTCTCCCTCTCCTGTAAGACTGAGACCTCCCCGTGAGTTTTCCACTACCCCTGAAGACGAGCCCATGCAGTTAGGTCGCGCCAGGTTAACCCCTAGTGAACGCCAAAGGCGTTTTAATCTTAGATTATGCATTTATTGTGGTCAAGCGGGCCATTTTCTTGCCAAGTGTCCCCAGACGCCAAAAGAGAAGGCTCACCCGTGACCGAGGGCACTCGTGTGAGCCAGACCTCCTCTTCCTCTAGCCCTCCCCTGCGCATAGCTGTTCCCTCGAGTGTCCTTTGGGGGCGCGATTCCGTCCCCATACAAGCACTAGTTGATTCAGGAGCAGATGATAATTTCATTCAGGACAGCCTAGTTCAACAGCTCCAACTCCCCCTAGAACCCCTGTCTGCTCCCAAGAACGTCACCGCCTTAGACGGCCGACTCATTGCCAGAGTTACTCACCGGACTGTTCCGATAACCCTCATTATTTCTGGTAATCACCGTGAGAGTATCCAACTTTTTGTTATCCCTTCTCCTCATGCTCCCATTGTGTTAGGTCTCCCCTGGCTTCAGTTACATAACCCTCAGATCAATTGGAAAACCGCTACCATTACCAACTGGAGCGTCCATTGTCACTCCCACTGCCTCCGGTCTGCTATCCCCTCAGTTAGTCGCTCCCCTGTCGCTCCTGCTCCCCCCGATCTGTCCAATGTTCCCCCCGAGTACCATGACTTAGCACAGGTCTTTAGCAAGGAGTTAGCCGTCTCTCTTCCCCCGCATCGTCCTTACGACTGTGCGATTGATTTACTCCCCGGTGCATCCCTGCCTAGCAGTCGCCTCTATAACCTCTCCGCCCCTGAGAAATCGGCCATGGAGACGTACATTCATGATTCCCTGGCTACAGGTCTCATTCGCCCCTCCTCGTCCCCACTCGGGGCTGGATTCTTTTTTGTTAAAAAGAAGGACTCCACTCTGCGTCCCTGTATCGACTTCAGAGGCCTTAATGACATCACCGTCAAGAATAAATACTCTCTCCCTTTGATCGACCCCTCCTTTGAGCCTCTCTGCTCCGCCCAAGTGTTTTCTAAGTTAGATCTTAGAAACGCGTATCACCTCATCAGGATTAAGGAGGGGGACGAATGGAAAACTGCCTTTAAGACCCCCATTGGCCACTTCGAGTACCTAGTCATGCCCTTTGGACTCACTAACGCCCCCGCAGTTTTTCAGGCCCTCATTAACGATGTGCTCAGGGACATGTTAAACCGGTTCGTGTTTGTCTATCTAGACGACATTCTGATCTACTCTCGTTCTCTCCAGGAGCATCAACAACATGTCAGGCTAGTACTTCAGAGATTACTAGAGAACAAGTTATTTGTCAAGCCTGAGAAGTGTGAATTTCACACCCCTTCAGTGAGTTTTCTAGGGTTCATCATCGCCCAAGGACAGTTACAGCCTGACCCGGCTAAAATCCGGGCGGTTACTGAGTGGCCCATCCCTAGCACCCGCAAAGAGCTCCAGAGATTCCTAGGGTTTGCTAATTTTTATAGGAGATTCATTAGGGATTATAGTAGGGTGGCTGCTCCCCTCACTAGACTCACCTCCTCCAGCTCCCCCTATCGGTGGTCCCCAGAGGCTGCTGAGGCTTTCTCCCGCCTAAAGACTCTGTTCACCTCTGCCCCCGTCCTCAAGCACCCTGACTCATCCCTCCAGTTCGTGGTTGAGGTGGACGCCTCTGAGACCGGAGCTGGGGCGGTGCTTTCTCAAAGAGACCCCAAGACCCAGAAGCTTCACCCGTGTGCTTTCTTTTCGTCGGCTGTCCCCTTCTGAGAGAAACTATGACGTCGGGAATAGAGAGTTGCTGGCTGTGGTGTGGGCACTACAGGAGTGGAGGCACTGGCTGGAGGGCACGCAGCACCCTTTCATAATATGGACGGACCACAAGAACCTCGCCTACCTGCGCACAGCGCGCAGGCTGAACCCTCGTCAGGCTCGGTGGGCCCTTTTCCTCAGCCGCTTCCACTTCACCCTCTCCTACAGACCAGGATCCCGGAACACAAAACCGGACGCCCTATCTCGTGTGGACTCTCCCTCTCGTGAAGACCGCGAGCCCGACTTCATCCTTCCCCCGTCCTGCATCGTCGGAGCTGCCACCTGGGACGTCATACAGACGGTGAAGGATGCCCAGAGACTCCAGCCGGATCCCGGTACCGGTCCCCCGGGGCGTCTTTACGTTCCAGACTCGGTTCGCTCTCCAGTGCTCCAGTGGGCCCACGCTTCCAAACTTACATGCCACCCCGGTTTTCAGAGAACCCTCAGTTTCCTCCAGCAAAGCTTCTGGTGGCCTGGTATGACGAAGGACACCCGGGAGTTCGTGGCTGCTTGCTCCATCTGCGCCCGAGGAAAATCCTCCCATCAACCCCCAGCTGGTTTGCTGCACCCCCTTTCCACTCCTGGTCGTCCTTGGTCACATATCGCCTTGGATTTCGTCACCGGCCTACCGCCCTCTGATGGGAACACTGTCATACTCACTGTAGTGGATCGGTTTTCCAAGGGCGTACACTACGTCCCACTCCCCAAGCTCCCTTCTGCCCTGGAGACCGCTCACCTTCTCGTCCTTCATGTCTTCAAACTTCATGGCATTCCCTGTGACATTGTCTCGGACCGCGGACCACAGTTTGTTTCTCGTGTGTGGAAGGAGTTCTGCAGTGAGCTGGGTGCCACGGTCAGTCTCTCGTCTGGTTACCACCCGCAGAGCAACGGCCAGTCGGAGAGAGCCAATCAGAGCCTCGAAGCTGCTCTCCGTTGTGTTGCTGCTCATCACCCCACCTCCTGGAGCTCTCACCTACCATGGATTGAATATGCTCACAACTCTCTCACCTGCTCTGCTACCGGCATGTCTCCTTTCATGTGTTGCCTCGGTTACCAGCCCCCCCGTTTCCTGAACAAGAGGTCTCCGTGTCCCTACCATCTGTGCAGCAACATCTTCAACACGTCAGAGAGGTGTGGCGGACAGCCAAGGCTGCGCTCTCACGCACGACGGAGCGTAACCGAAGATTGGCTGACGCACACCGCACGCCTGCCCCCGAATACCATCTGGGCCAGAAGGTTTGGCTCTCTTCTAAGGACCTACCTCTGCAGACCGAATCCAGGAAATTGACCCCGCGCTTCGTTGGACCGTTCGAGATCACCAAGATCATAAACCCCTCTGCTGTACAGCTCAAACTCCCCGAGTCGATGAAGATCCACCCCACATTCCATGTGTCATTATTGAAACCTGTATCCACCAGTGACCTGAGCCCTCCAACCGTCGCCCCTCCACCCCCCCGGATCATCGATGACCACCCTGCCTTTACTGTCTCCAAGATCCTGGATGTTCGGCCACGAGGCCGGGGCTACCAATTCCTGGTGGACTGGGAAGGGTATGGTCCGGAGGAACGTTCCTGGATCTCCAGGAGACTGATTTTGGACGACAGCTTATTACGAGATTTCTACAGGGACCACCCGGACAAGCCTGGTAGGACGCCAGGAGGCGTCCGTTGAGAGGGGGGTACTGTGGTGTTTTTTGTCGTTTTATTATCTTATTTTGGTTAGCTTCCGGTTCCGGAGGCTGTTTCTGGCTGCTAACTTTCTTTGCTTTCCCTGAGGCATTCACCCCTCCCCCCCTGGTGCTGTGGAGAGCGCACACCTGCAGCGAATCACTCATCGAGGATCACTATTTAGGACCTGCTGCAGCTCTCTTCAGCGCCTGAGTCTTGCCAACCTTACCTTACGGTAAACGTCAGCTCCAGGCTCCTTCTCTCGAGATCTCCCAGAGAAGTTTCCAGTGCTCTTGTTGAAGAACCTTTTTGAGTAATTTCCAGTGCTTGTATTTTGCTTCTTGTTGTTAACGTGCCTCTCCCTCTTCCTTCCAGTGCCTCCTGCCCTGATCACCGCAGCCAGCTCCAGCACACTCACTTTCCCTTGGACTCCTGAGATCCCCCCTCCCTTTGTCACTTACCTGCACAATAAATCTGTTAAATCTGCTCCATCGTCTCCGCATCCTGAGTCCTACCATTACACCTACACAACATGATTCAGAGCACAGATGGGGTCGTGCAGATAAAGGCATCATGAGGAAGGTTTTTCCAACTCATAACTTTAGCATTTCTTATGCCATTTTCACTATTCTAATAGCATGGCCTACTCTTTTGCTTCTTGTGCTCTTTTTTTCTTTTGATATTCATACTTTTTCTACCATTTTGCTTTATCTAAAAAATAAAATATTACAAATGAGCCAGCTCTTTAAATCCTCTAAAACTCCTTGAAACCCTAAGGCTTGTTACTTCAGCTCACTTCAGTGTACAGACTTCATTCTTGCTTTATAACGTAGACAAAATCTTCAGCTATTTAGGAATGATTGACATTATTGATATCTTATATAGATTTCTAAAACAATGATTAAACTTTATGTAGACTATGGCCCTCAGACGTTTACAATAGCAGTAAATTGGTCCAATCCCAATGTCCACAATCACACACTCACTGACTTTGAGGCTCGCTCCTGCTAAGCCTGTGAGGGCTTAGGGCTGTCCCACTGTCAAATCATAAAGTGCATGAGGGATCTCTCGCTGACTTTTTGATCCCTTCAATGCACCCTTTCTGTGAGTGGGCATCTTTGCAGAGTTAGCGTGAGGAAATTACCCATAGTTCATTGCATTGTGACATGACAGGGATTCTCAGGGGATGCCCACTGGTAAACCCTACAAAAGTGAAGTGAAAAGAACAAAACTGTAAACAAAAAAAAAAAGGGAAGGTGCAAAAAGGGGTGGATGTTGCAAATAAAAAGTATTTTTCTTGTAACTATATCATATAAACAGCCTTCATTTCAACCATGGAAACACTAAATACACTTTTTAAACATGGTGACGACTCTGATTGGACATTTGGTAATAATAAAAATTCCCTAGAGAGTGGTCCTTTTGGCCTAGAAACAATTCGAAGGCGCGCTATGGAAATGAATAAGAAATTACATGCTTTAAACAATGATGTGCTTCCTAGTTGTGAGCATATAGCAGAAAATTTTGGGGTACAATTTGCAATGTGGTAAAGCCTGTTTAACAGGGTAGTGCAATTGTTTGTAGTTCTGCAGTAACCAGTCTGTGACTATGCCATAATTAAAGGGCCAGTAACCAGTCTGTGACTATGCCAGAATTAAAGGGCAAGTAACCAGTCTGAGACCACAGTTTAATTTTCTCCTACCGTAGAACTTTTCTCTGTATGTAATGATTGTATTGTAAGGCCTGTTGGGGTTAAAAGCCCCTGAGCTAGTGAGAAGTGTAGGAAGTGTAATGTTTAAAGGCCAGTAACCAGTCTGAGACTTTTTATGGTACTGTACAAAAATTGTTTCATTAGAAAATTTTTTGTATGAAATTATTATATCGAAATGCCTGCCCTGAGCCGCCACCTTATCACGGTGGAGGGGTTTGAGTGTCCCGATGATTCTAGGAGCTAAGTTGTCGGGGACTTTATGCCCCTGGTAGGGTCTCCCAAGGCAAACAGGTACTACATGAGGGACCAGACAGAGTGCGGCTCTAAACCTCATGGCAGAATAACGCAATGGACTCCAATCCAATTAGCGCCTGGTGGCCGGGCCTTCACCCATGGGGTCTGGCCAGGCACAGCCCGAAGAGGCAACGTGGGTCCCCCCTCCCATGGACTCACCACCCGTGGGAGGGGCCATTGAGGCCGGGTACATTGTTAGCTGGGTGGCAGCCGAAGGCAGGGAACTTGGCGGTCTGATCCTCAGCTTCAGAAGCTGGCTCTAGGGACGTGGAACGTCACCTCTCTGGTGGGGAAGGAGCCTGAGCTTGTGCATGAGGTTGAGAGGTACCAGCTAGATATAGATGGTCTCACCTCAATGCACAGTTCTGGAACCAATCTTCTTGAGAGGGGTTGGACTCTCTTCCACTCCGGAGTTGCCCTTGGTGAGAGGCGCCGAGCAGGTGTGGGCATACTGATTGCCCCTAGGCTCACAGCCTGTGCATTGGGGTTTACCCTGGTGGACGAGAGGGTAGCCTCCCTCTGTCGTCAGGTGGGGGATGTGAGGGAATTTTAAGCACATTTTCTTAATATTAAGGGTTTTGGCTATGGGTGTTTCAGGATGTCTGGTCAGGAGGGCAAGTCATGAGCTATCCAAGCAGCTGTATGTTGTAAAAGGTCATAAAGACCACTTTGGGAAGAAATGACTATTGCATTTGGGGTTGTAAAAGTAAATAAGTAGAAGACAACAGATGTATGTTGGGCGATGACCCTTTGTGCAATGTGCTCAGTGGATATAAAAGATGTTGTTTAGTGAATGAGGGCAGAGAACGCTTAGGACCTTCTCTCCATACTGCAGTGTTATATAACAAACGTGTTCCAGAACCAGAGAGTAGGGGTCTGCTTTCACCAAAAGTGTCCAGGTAATAGAAAGGAAGCAGAAAGGATACTAAAAAACAACAAGAGTTGTGACAAACAAGGACATATGTTCAAAAATCACAATGATTTTTTCTCCCCAAAATGTACTGGATATTTATTTGAGTGTTAAATGTCTGCTTTTTGCCTATAGGCCTGTAACAGTGGACAATGCCAGCTGACTGTGAGAGAATGAGGCGACGGCATCTCAGTGATTCCGGGACAAACACCACACAATTATAGAGGAGGAGACTGTAAGAGACACATCTTCACACCCCGATTTTAGAGAACAAGGGGAAATTTCATCTTTTATTAATGATGTGTCGGGTGTAAATGAATGTGCAAACACACAAGATGTACATTAAAGGCATGGTTTTACAGTCACAAACAAGTGTTCCAGTGCTAGACTTGGCTTCTGCTGATTGTGATTTTGGTCAAGAAGATGAGTGTGTTCCCACGTGGTCAGGCCCAGAGGGTGACATTTTTTATGGGTTGCACAACAGCCAGTTTAACAAAATTGAGCATCTTCTTAAATGTGATGATTCACCACTTTTTCAACAGTGCGTTAAGTCAACACAAACTGGACATAGTGGACAAGAGTCACAGCACCTGCTGATAACAGAACAATTAGCCTCTAAATTTGAGCAGTTTGGAGTTAGGATTACTCAACTGGAGATAGTCTGTGAACATTTGATTAAACTAATTGAAGAAACTAAATACCTTTTAAAGAACAAAAATGACTGTAGTAGATATATTGACCCTTTTTGACACTCTTTAACTACTAAGTCGTGCATTCCTATCCAAAAACCAGAGAAAGGGTCAAATGCTGTCTTTGCAGACGGTGAATTCAAATTCGGCCATGTAGACACCAAATACATTTTTTTAAACATGGGGGAGACTCTGATCAGACATTTGTTAATTTCAACAATTCCCTAGAGAGTGGTCCTTTTGACCTAGAAACACTTCGAAGACGCACCAGAGAGATGACTGAAAAGTTATGTGCTTTAAACAATGATGTGCTTCCTAGTTGTGAGCGTAATCTAGATATTACATCTGACGTTGCTGGAGTTGATAACCATGACTGTTCTATGGCACCTGTTGGAGTCTATCAGCCCTAGTGGTGGTGCTGATGGTGTTGTTTCTGAGACTTGGGCAAACGCTGATGCCGATACAGACACAGTGGGACTCACGCTTGGGGATTTTGTTGAAGGTGCTGTTGGGGAATCTTACAGTGAAATACACAGGTAGAGCTGATGAACAACCACAGTATTACACAGCAATGTTCTGGTGGTGGGCAGGTGCATGGTAAACACATTCACAATTTTAACGGTATAATGTTACGTCAGCATGTCAGTTTTAGAGGTATAGCCATAGATAATCCTGAGCAGGTGCCTGCTAGAGTTAGAGAGACGTTGACTGGTGTTATTGATGAAGCAGTTGAGATCTCACATCCTGGCTGTGTTTTAAATGTTGTTTTGACAGATCCATCCATTGCAAGTGATGTGCAAACTATTTTGAGTACAAAGAATAGTTACATCACAGGTCTGTTTGTTGATGAAGAGTTATGACACATTTTTCACAGATGATGAATTGGAGTTTGTTGTCATGGTTGCACAGAATAAAAGCAGAGGCGCTCTCCTGAGATTGGGTAAAATACTGTATGATCAGATACCGTCAAAGAAGGCACGCCGTCTGTGCAATCCTAAAAACAGTTCGGCAGGCAATAACTTGTGTTTCTGTTTGTGCCTTGCACACTATGTCTGATTAAAAACTCCTAGAGTCAAAAACAATGACACAGTGCTGTAGGGCTTGACCACACACAGTGGGTATCATTCACTGATGTCACCAAATTTGAAAAGTATCTGAATGTTAAAATTGTTATCTTCCACCATGGAGCTGGTTGTAAACAACTGCAAGAGACACATCTTCACACTTGAACACATTTGAACCAGCCACAGAATTGGGACCTTAATTATTTCTTCTACAATATGGCATTGTTGGCAACTCACAAACCCTGGGCTAGAAGATATCTGCTGACTGGATGGAGTGTTGTTGAATATCAGGAATCGGCACCAATTCAAAAGGTAAAGGAAGCCTCTTTCAGAATTCCTATCTTTGCTGATATTCACAGTGCAGGCAGTTCTGGTGAGTTTTATTACTTCAGGCCTGAACATTTTTTTGTTATATACATGTAGTTTTTCTGTATTGTGTTCATGTTGTCTTTGTCTCGTGTACATGTTGTCCCTCTGTATTTTGTATATGTTGTCTGGTGAAGTCTTGTGGTTTGGCACATCTCCGGGCAGTATTGTATCTGGTATTGCAAAATTTTCCTGTGTGGGAAATTTTGAGGGACAATTTTCAATGTGGTAAGACCTGTTTAGCAGGGTATTGCAATTTATGGTTCAGCAGTAACCAGTCTGAGACTTTTTTTAGTATCAGTTTAATTTTCTCCTACCATAGAACTTTTCCCTGTATGAAATGATTGTATTGTAAGGCCTGTGAGAGTAGTGCATCCAGGTAGGTAGTGTAATCGTCAGAAGTGGGATCTCGAGAGTGATTCGTCTGACCGCCTGAAGACAGCCAAGGGCTGATCACCCTGAACCAGACCAAAAAAAAAAAAAAGTTCAGTCTCAAACCTCGTCATATTCAGAGAAACAGAGAATTGACTGGACTTGAGGCAGGTGGACAATCACAGCTAAGATCAGAGTGAACGGGTGAGTCAAAAAACAACGTTCAATTTCTGTAAGGAAAAAAAAAAGAAGAGAGGTTGTGTTAGCGTGCCTTCTGATTTGGTTATTGCCAAGGATTCCAGTCATATTCATGACTGCGGCGCTGCTGGGGTATTCAGAGGGAGTACCAGGGAGGTCTGGGACCTTCATTAGTGCCTCTAAAGAGAGGGCCATAATGGGGATAGATCCAGCTACTGGGTCAGGAAGGTATTCGAAGAATACCGCATAGGTCAGGGACCTATAGTCTCAGGGAGACAGTGTAAAGCGCCGGAATTCACATTAAAGTGACACGTAGTAATCAGTGAGGATGCTCACATGAAGATGGGGTCTAAAAGCAGCAAAGAAAATGAACCTGTATTGCCAAATGAGAAGTGCATGCATCCATGGCGATTATGGACTCAGCCATGGTTCAATATTGTTCACACTTGTCCTGTCTATTGTCAGATATTCACTCACAGGTGAAAGCAGCTCTGCCAGATCCAGCGGCCAGCACACTCCATTCGATCCAGCCAGGCGACTGGGTGATGGTAAAGGCCCTGACAGCAAGAAGGTGGAAGCAGAAAAGTGGCTAGGACCATACTAAGTCCTCCTGATAACACACACTGCGGTGAAAATAGCTGAGAGAGCGACGTGGATGCACGCCAGCCACTGCAGGAAGGTGCCAGAACCAGCAGACAACGCTGTTAATAATCAATCATCTCATAAAATCACTCGCTTACACATACTCAGAGCAAGGCAATGATGACCAGCTCAGCCTAATGGTGCAAGCCAAGTGCTGCCACGGCTGCTATGGCGAATCACACAATGCACACACATGGTTCCAGAGATAACACACTATATGAGGCATCCTCGAGTGTCCGACGAGGGACATCGAGGGAACGCCAATCTACATGGAACCATCTGAAGATGCACATAATGGAAAAGAAGACGGGGGGGTTAATCATAACACTGCTATTGATAATAATGACTGTAATATTATCTGCAAATAATCGTGCCATTCCATCTGGATCTAGTACACTCCTCACTGCTAAAAGAGACAAGAGAACATGTGGTATAAATCGATGGTTGTTAATGTGAGAAAGTTAAACATCACCACCAGTTGTTATGTATGTGCCCAATTACCTCATCATTCTGCCTCAGCTATTCCAGCCATCCCCTGGGCTTTAAATGCATCTGAAGTTCTTGGGGTAACCATAGCCCTATAAGTTGGCATTAAGAAAACTACAACAAACCCAGATCGACCTCACATTAAAGGAAATCTAACGAATTCCTTAGCAATGTTAAATGTGTCAATTGACTATTCAGGGCATGGTGTACGTATTTTAATGCCTCAGTGGGGTATCAAGATCGTATATTTGAACGCTTGTTTGAAACAAACCCAACCAACTATTCTCCAGGCATCTGTTTGTATAGTAAATGTAACCAATTGACTACCTATTTAGGAGACAGTAGATGCAGCATCATACGCAATGCTACTTGTGGAGCCACACATCCATCACAATTGCCTTACTTAAATGATAGAAAAACAGCATATATATCCCAACTTAACTTGACAGATAGTCTCAACTCAGTTCCAAATAAAAAGGGGCATAACAGTCCTCAAGTAATAATCCCTAATGAAGGATGTGGTGCTTTGCAAGAATTTGTATGGGTTTGTGGAAAATATGTGTACCAGGTTCTCCGACCAAGGTGGTGTGGAAAATGTTTTATGGCTAAATTGTTACCATACGTCGGAATAGTTAAAAATTTATCATACCACCATGATGAATTATTCATTATTATATTCAATCGAAGTTGCATCGACAAGCCAGAGAGAGTCTGTGAATCTCACCCCTGGAGAAGTTCTTCTCAGGACTTCTACCATGGTATGACACTGTTAATGCTCACACACTTGACAAACTGGCTTTTGAAATTGAAAACCTTACTGCATTGAAAACTACAGGTTTTAATTCTTTAGCAGTAGAAACACAATCTCTTAGAAATGTGGCCTTACAAAACAGGATGGCATTGGATGTGTTGTTAGCCTCCCAGGGAGGTGTTTGCCACATTATTGGAAGCAAGTGTTGTACATACATTCCTAATATAAATGACAACATGACACATGTAGTCGCACACCTGAATGACCTCCTACATAGACAAAGTTCTGTGAGGTTGATCAAAGGCTCAGAGTCGTGTTAGATGGTATAAGAAGGGCCTGAAGCATTTGTTCAGTGGGCCAACCTCTGAACTGCTAACTGCTGTGTGGTTCTGTGTGTGTGCTTCCTCTGTACAGAAAATTAAACACTTGGTGCATGATATTTTCCAGTCTTGTTTCTTGACTCTATAAGCAAATTGAGAAATTTCCACAGCAGTACTAAAATGTTTCTCAATAGAAAATTTTTGTGTGTGAAATTTTTATATTGTAATGCCTGACCTGAGCTGCCACCTAATCGCGGTAGAGGGGTTTGTGTTTGTGTTGTTGATGAAGAGTAATGACACATCTTTCACAGATGATGAATTGGAGTTTGTTGTTACAGTTGCACAGAATCAAAGCGGAGGCGCTCGCCTGAGATTGGGTAAAATACTGTATGATCAGATACTGTCAAAGACGACACGCCATCTGAGCAATCCTGAAAACAGTTTAGACAGCAACTTGTGTTTCAGGTTATGTCTTACACACTATGTCTGATTAAAAACTCCGAGAGTAAAAACAACGACACAGTGCTGTAGGGCTTGACCACAAACCCCTTGGGGGTTGGTTATATCTGTCCCTACTGTTACAGTACTTCAGAAACAGCACTAATGCACAAATGCAAATTTCTTTGCAATGTCTGCTTCACACAGTGATCAGTAACCAGGCAAAAAAGTGATATGTAATAATTGTAAACATCTGCAAATCCCCACATTGTTATGAGCAACACAAGAGGGCAGAGAAGCATTTCAACAAGATACAGAAGTGCACTGTGTCGCAGGGTGAGAAATGTCAACAATTCTACTCAACTGTGAAAAAAGGCACAAGTGCCATGTATGTGTTTGCAAACATTGTAATGAGGAAAAATTGGGTGGTGATCTTCCTCATCAATGTTTTTTCCAGCCTGTTAAAAAACAACAACTACATACTCTATGATTTTGAGAGCAGATACCACAATGGAAGCATGAAGCTACTTATGTGTGTGCAATGGACATGAACAGAGAAGTTTTGTTTCAACATTTGAAGATGTGTGCAAACATTTATCAAACACCACAGAACTACAGATTTTTCAGGCTTCTGCTTTCTTGCTCATAATGCATCAGGGTTTGACGCCTACTCAGTCCTGAGTTTTTTGGTCAGACAAAGGAGTAGCACCTGTTGTGACCGTGAAGGGCAGCAGAGTGATTCGTATGTATGACCCTAAATACGAGCAGCAATGGATTAGATTCAGCCTTCTTCCCATGCGCTTATCAAAAACACCAGCAGCCTCAGGTTTTGATTATCTTGAAACAGGGTATTTCCCCCACAGGTTAAACACAGTTGCTAATGAGAATTATGTAGGCGTGTATCCTGATTCCTCTTTCTATGTTTATGACAGCATGAGTGAGAGAGAGAACACAAGATTTGTGGCATGCTATGACAGTCCGTGAGGACACCTTTGATTTCCAGGCAGAAATGTGATGGTATTGCATTAATGAGGTAAAGGTTTGCGCAAAGCATGCACAATCTACCGTGACGCATTTTTGCAGTGCACACAGCTGGATCCATTTGCATCCAGCTGCATGGCAGTATTCAAGACACTATTCCTGCCTAAAGATGCACTGGCCCTTACCTCTGAAGGTGCTTACCCAGACCAGAACAAGACCTTGAAATGTGCCAATACAGTGGCTTGAATATTTGGCACACAGAAAACATCCTGATAAAACACACACTCAAAGGTGGTGAGCAGCAAGTGGGATCATACTTTGTGGATGGATACTGTGGAAGTAGAATTTTATGTCCTATTCAGTGGACTCAAGTATCAGCTTATGTTTTAATAACAGCCCATGTTCTCTGCTCACTCTTCACCTCATTCTAATCTAGTCTCCCTGCTACCTTGACCAGGAATCAGGACTGCTAGCCACCTCATAGGAAATAACAGAAATGCAAATGTCAAATGTTGATTGACTTCCAATTACTTTTACAACTGGTACCAGAAGTTAGGTCTTGACTTTCTTTTTTCCCATTTTTTTTTTTTTACTCATTCTATTGCTTTGTCTTCACTTTTTACACAATTGCTCAGCTGTTGTGAAGGATTCTAGGTCTGTGATTAATTTTTCAGCTGATAATGTATTCCAAAGTTTGCAGCCTTAATGGAGAAAGCTGACTGTCCCAAATGTTGATCTACGTTTGGTATGTTAGAATTTTGGTTCACTGTCTCCCATGTCTCTCCTACCTCCCTCTAAAGACTGCACATGCGCCGGATGTGTGAGGATGCTGGCGTGTTTGTCGCCACTTCACAATCCTAAGAAAACTGTCTGCTTTCGCTTAACATCGATTATTTCTTATAGTTCTGCTGTTGCTAAACCATCCAGTCGAGCGCTGATTGATATCAGTTAGCTCTAACTTTGTTACAACGAACCTTGTGTTGTCGTCAGCTGTGTTGAAGTACTCACCGCCCCACAGCTGTTAGCGTCCTCCGGCTAACCTCTACCCCCCTGTCTTAGCAAGTGTCCCACTGGAGCTCCGACTGCTTTTCCCCTTCGAATCTTGAGCATTCTCTCTTGACCACCTGTGAATCTTCCATCAGGATTTCCTGGCTAGACGCCAGTTTAGCTGTTATCTTGTAGCTGCTGATCAGCTGTTAGCCTCTGTGGGCTAGCGGATAGCTAGCTAGCAGCAGCCTACTCCCACTGCTTCCTCGCGCAGCTAACATGGTGCTCCTCAAATACTCGCCCCAGCAGCTTCTCAACCCCATCTCTTTCTCCACTCCAGTCTGTCTTACAGACATTAAATCCCTTGGCCTTCTGTGTCGTCCTCGTTATATCCACAGAGCACAGAAACAAAAGTTTGTTTACTCCAGCCACGCCGTCCCCACAGTCCAGTCGGACCGGCGCCCTGCCCACTCTCGACGACGTCATCACAACAAACCACACGTACAGCTCAGTAACCTGAGACCTCTCAGATGCACCAAAGTCCCTCCCACTCCCCTCTGCTTATCATCTTCAAACATTTCCACAACATTTATGCTGCAAAATGCCTGGTCCATAAACAATAAAGCCCATCTCATCCATGACATCATCACAGACAGGAAAGTAGACTTCTTATGTCTGACTGAAACCTGGCAAAGCCCAAACGACTACTTCACACTAAATCAAGCAACCCCACCTGGCTATGTGTATATCCAAAAACCTTGCACCACTGGTCGCGGTGGGGGGCTGGCCGTGATATATAGAGAAGATTTCCAGGTTAAGGAGCTACCAGCACCCAGCACCTTAGCTCTCGAGTGTCTAATCATCTCTCTCACTGGATCAGCTCCGCTTCAGATCGTCGCCATCTACTGGCCTCCCAAAGCAACTACCACCTTCCTGTCTGACCTGTCTGAACTCCTCACCTCTGTCTGCTCCTGGTCTTCTTCCATACTTCTCCTTGGAGACTTCAATATCCACGTTGACTCCACCAGCTGCACACTCACCTCCGAATTTCTATCACTACTGGACTGCTTCAACATCACACAGCATGTCCAAGGACCCACCCACTCCAAAGGTCACACACTGGATGTTGTGTGCTCCACTGGTCTCACCCCATTCATTCCACAATGCCTGGACCTAGCCATCTCAGATCACCATGCTGTTTTCTTCTCTATCCCCACCCCCCTCCCCAGACAGCTTACAAAACGCAACATCACTTTCCGTAACCTCAAGTCAATAAGCATCCCAGCCCTCAAGAACATGTTAGCTACCAACCTGACCACTACACACCCTATAACCACAGTTGATGCCCTGGCGAATCACAATACAGCACTATCCCTCAGCCTGGATTCTCTCGCCCCTCTGAAGACTCGCTCAGTCTCCTTTACCCACCCAGCCCCCTGGTACACTGCTGAACTCCGCTCCATGAAGGCTTCTGGCCAACAGCTGGAGAGACTTTCTAAAAAATCTGGCCTCACCGTCCATCTGGAGGCCTATAAAGAGCATGTGCGCTCCTACAAAGAAGCTCTCTCCAGAGCAAAGTCCAGCTACTACTCATCCCTCATCAGTGACCAGCAAAACCATCCCCGGATATTCTTCTCCACAATAAATTGCCTTTTCCACACCATTGACAACCTTCATCCCCCGGCCAACTTCGACCGCTGCACTAGGCACCTGCAGTTTTTCCAGGATAAAGTTGCCTCCATCCAGCAGCAACTTTCATCTGGACCTCCACCTCAGGATTTCACTTCACATCAGGACACTGCTCCTCCGCCTCACTGCTGTCTTTCCTGCTTCACACCCGTGGACACTCTCCAAGTGGCTGAATGGGTGAAGAAGGCCAAGGCATCCACCTGCTCCCTCGACCCCATGCCCACACCACTGGTGAAAGCATCTCTGTCTGTTCTGTGCCCCATCATGGTTGACATCATCAACACCTCATTATCATCTGGAATTGTCCCCTCATCCTTCAAAACTGCCTCAGTAACCCCATCATCAAGAAGTTTGGGTCAGACCCAGAGGACCTCTCCAACTATCGACCGATTTCCAACCTTCCCTTCATCAGCAAAATTCTCGAAAAAGCAGTTGCTGCCCAACTCCAGCAACACATGTCCAACCATGAGCTCCATGAACCTCTTCAATCAGGATTTCACACTCACCACAGCACTGAGACCGCCCTTATCAAAATAACCAATGACCTCCTCACAGCTGCAGATTCTGGACACATCAGCCTCTTCATTCTCCTTGACCTAACCGCTGCCTTCGACACAATATCCCACACCATCCTCCTTGACCGCCCGTCTCACCATCTTGGCATCACTGGTACAGCTCTCTCCTGGTTTCACTCATATCTCTCACAAAGAAAACAGTTTGTTACCATCAGCACCTCTCACTCATCCCCCGCCCCAGTTAACCAGGGCGTGACTCAAGGCTCTGTTCTTGGACCTCTCCTTTTCACCATCTGCATGCTTCCCCTTGGACAGATTATTCACAAACATGGTCTCAGCTTTCACTCTTATGCAGGTGACACCCAACTCTACCTCAGCACCAAACCATCCACTCAGCTCCCTCCCCACTCCCGGGTAAACTGCCTTCACAACATCAAAGCCTGGATGACCTCTAACCAACTCAAACTCAACAGCAATAAAACAGAACTCATGGTGGTGGCCCCCAAAGCACTGCTGCAGAAGGTTGGAGATCTCATGCTCGACGTGGATGGGACCTCAATCTGTCCGTCCTCCGAGGTCCGAAACCTGGGCGTCATCCTGGACTCCACCCTCTCCTTCCAGTCCCACATAAAGTCTGTCACCAAATCTGCCTTCTATCATCTCAAGAACATCTCCAGACTCCGACCATCACTCCCTGATTCTGTGGCTGAAACACTCATTCATGCTTTCATAACCTCCCGCCTGGACTACTGTAATGGAGTCCTGTCTGGAGTTCCCAGCAAAACCCTGGACAGGCTTCAGTACGTCCAAAACTCTGCAGCTAGAGTTCTCACCCGCACTAGACCCTGGCAACACATCACTCCGACCCTCATCCACCTCCACTGGCTCCCTATCAAGTCCCGTATCAACTACAAAGTCCTCCTCCTCACATACAAATCTCTCCATGCTCTGGCTCCCCAGTACCTTTCTGATCTCCTCCATCCATACACACCATCCCGCAACCTTCGATCATCAGACACCGGCCTACTTTCCATGCCCAAAACCAAATTCCGAACCTATGGAGACAGAGCCTTCAGTGCTGCAGCTCCCACCCTCTGGAACACTCTTCCTGCAGACATTCGTAGCGCTCCATCTCTGGACATTTTCAAAAAACGTCTCAAGCACCACCTGTTCACCACAGCCTACAGTCTTCACTAAACCACCCCTTACACTCATCCTACCCCTCACGGAGTTTGTCCATGTATGTGTTCCTGTAAAGTGTCCTTGGGTTTCTTGAAAGGCGCTATATAAATTCAAGATATTATTATTATTATTATTATTATTATTATTATTATTATTATTATTATTAATGCTACTCTGCTACTGTCCTGGTTCTTTCTGGCCACACCCAAAATACCAGAGCGCATGGACCCCAGAAAAGCGCCTCTTTGGTGGGTGCACAAATACTATGAAATTGTACAACATGGCAGAGGTTGAGCAGGGTGAGAAGATTCACTATTTTATTTTCACCAGTCTTTACCCAACAGTGCAGTTTACAAAGATTTTGATCACATTGAAAAATACTTTGGCTTACTGTGCATCCACCAAGGGATCTATATCAAGGGTGCCCAAATTCTTTTCAGTGAAGGGCGAAAAATAAATCAGAGTGGAGGGTCGCGGGCCAAAACTGAACATTCATGTTGCAGTGCATGCAATTAAATATGCCTATAGCATAATCGTGCAAAATAACTCATACAAAGTAATTCCGAAAATGAATAACACTATTCTTCATTGTGTTTCACAGCAGCAACAGTACTCATGTTCCCAACTATTTTTAAGCTTTCTCTTATCAGTGTGCCACTGCCTCACACGCTCCATCTCTGCCATGACCCCAGCTTGACCCCAGCATCTTCTCTGATTGACTCACTCTCTGGTCATGGGCTTCCAGATCTGAGCTGACGGGAGCTCAACAGCGCCACCCTACCCCCAATGTAACACAATGTTAATTTGTGGTCAGGAGAGGAAGTGCAACAAAAGATAAATATTGAAACATTTAGACCGCTGGCAGTGGGAAAAAAAATAAAAAAATCAAAAATTCAAACATGGGCAGCGGGCCAAAAATAATCGCTCGTGGGCCAAAGTTAGCCCATGGGCCCCAAAATGGACAGCCCTGGTCTATATCATCCTGTCCTACCTTACAAATGTCATGGTAAGCTTATGTTTCCACTCTGCCACACATGCACTGTGGAGCAGAATCAGATCAGCGAGTGTGCTCACTGTGATGGCGACAGACAACTGTCAGGAACTTGGGTAGCGTTTGAGCTAGAAAAGGCCCTTGAAAAGGGGGACCACATTGTCACTATTAAATGTGGAACTTCCTAAACTAGACTGACACATTGTTCAAGGGGTATGTCAGAATATTTCTGAAATGCAAACAAGAGGAATCCAGGTACCCCAGAGGATCAGCAAAAATACATGAGTGATTATCATGAAAAGGAGAGCATCAGGTTTGAGCCATCAAAGATCCGTGTGAACAAGGCGGTCAGGAGTTAGAACAAACTGCTTCTGAACTCTCTGTGGGGTTCAGCATGAGGAAAAACTGGCAGTCTTGCAAGTTGATTACAGAACCGAGTTCACAAAGCTTATGTTTAGTAAACAGTATGATGTGAGACAGTTCTGTTTCATCTCAGATGATGCGGCCATGGCTCAGTGTTGTCATGCCGATGGCAGGGGGTCCACAGTGAAGGACATTAATGTGTTCATTGGTGCCATGACAACTGCTTATGCCAGGCTCATGTTGTATGTTGTGTTTGCAGCACCATGTTTGGTACTGTGACACAGACTCTGATCTTCACATCCTGACCTGGTGAGCAGGTCCCTCCTTTGGGTCCATACCTAGGTGATCTAACTGATGAGCTGAATTATGGTAGTGGTCCTGGGGAGGACTACATTTCAGAGTTTGTGTCAGGGGGGCCAAAGTGTCATGCATATCACACACAACAGGGTAAAACACAGGTGAAGAGCAAAGGTGTGACAATCAACGCAGCAAGCGCTCCAGTGGTTACTCATGAATCATTGAAAGGCTAGGTTCATGCCTTTGCATGGATCCAGGCTTTAATGCCTCAGCAGTGATGTTAGGTAGGTTACAGGAGGCTCAAGGTTTTGCACAGTGTCGAGATGCCCCTCTGCGCAGACAGAGATGTGAACATCTTACAGCCTCCGCCGGGTCTACCTTAGACCTTAAGTACATCGGAGATAATAGGTATGCATATTCAGTTAAATATGCTAGTGGTAGAGTTATGTTGGATGTGTGTTGTTGTGAGGGTATTGTAGCTTCATCAGTCAGCTCTAAATTAAGTCTGTCTGTCAAAGACTGGAGACTGTTTCGGTCTGAAGTCTGTCCAGACATTGAAATGTTCAGGTTTCCTGATACACTGGTATGTATCTCAGTGGGCTAGTGAGGTGGGTCCTGAAATGTTCAGAGTGGAAACGGATCGTTTCAATAGACAGGCTGATGATATGTGAGGACAGGGGGAAGCCGATATCTGAGAGAGGCCGTGATGATTGGAGAATGCAGCCTTATTCTGTGAATCTTGAAGAATATGACTCATGGTTTACAAAATTTCTCTTTATTCAGTGGAGCAACTGGACAAACCTGTGTAAATTGTTTCGAGAAATTGACTTAGGTATCAAATAAGACTGAGTCAATGCGTGCTATGAGAGTGTTAGGAAGCGGCTTTTTTTGGTGATTGTCCGAGCAGCGCAGAGTGGCGTCCGTACTACTGTGTGTAGGCTGAAAATCATCAGACACAGCGAATGACCGTAATGAATAGTGGGTTTTATACTTTAAAAATTTTAATATACATATATGTATAATTTGTTTTTTGTTGTCACTAAAAAATGTTTGTATTATTCACAGAAGTTGATGGGCTGTCGTATGAGCCACTACACCTCCATTCAACACCTGCATCAACGCTAGAACCCCGCTGTGGGAGGGCTTGTCAAGACCACCAACCCCTATATGTCTTCAGGAACCATTGCTGCGTGAGAGCGCGACTCCCCAACCATCTGCAGCACTAACGCAAACCGAAATCTGTAACACGGCGCACCAGGATGAATCATTTTTCTGGGTGCCTAACAACACCCCTGCGACACCAATCGTGATCAGCGACACCTCAGAGGCGGATGAGTCAACTGTTATCCTGATCAGTGACACATCTGGAGTGACAGACCTTTAGCCTACACATGCCCCTCCTCCTCCCTCGCAGGATGAGCGTGCTGTCCAGGTGGCTTCATGTGACTTTTATACAGCGGTGAAAGCGGCTGTGTACCATCTTTATGATGCATCAGTGAGGGAGTTATGGCAGGAAATATGCTATGGCTGTCAAACAGTACATCCTAGCCAGAAACATCACAGCTGTCTTCAGGACCCTCCTGAATACTTTTATGGATCGTCGTTCATGGATGTAAGGAACACACTATGGGGGCATGCGTTCATTCAAGCTGTGTTGTTTTTTTTTTAAACTCAATTTCATCGAGGGGAGCAGAGCTGTTGTTGAGGAGACGGCTGCTACAATTCTTGACGAGGATGTGGGGAACTTGTCGCATGATATCCCACAGAAAATTGAACAATTTTTTAAAAGCTGGGGCAGGGACACCACGACCAATCATGTGCAGCTTAACATGCTTTACAAACGCCAGAAGGGGTTGGATAGAGTGAAAGAAATGTCATGATCCAGGTTCCGAGTTGTTATGTTTATTCTTTTTCTAGTGTGTCTCCTGTGTTTATTCAGTGTATTTCCTGTTTCTAGTGTTTAGTTTAGTTTTCCTTGATGTTTTCTTTAGTCCTTGTGTTTCTGTGTATTTTGTGCTGATTTCCATGCTTCTAGTTTTATGTTGTATTATGTAATTCCCTGTGTTCCATGTTTAGTTAATTCCTTGTGCTTTATGTTTAGTTACTCCTTGTATTTCATGTCTAGATTTACTCCTCGTGTTTCTTGTTTAGTAATCCCCTGTTTCATATTTAGTTTTATTCCCTATTTGTATTTTGCTTCCTTGCTCCCTCCTAGTGTCTCATGTTTGATTCTCGTCCTGGTCCAGTGTTGTCTATTGTGAAGTGCTCCATGTTTCCTGTTTTATTCTGTAGTCTGCCTTCCCTTGTGTGTGATTCTAGTTTTGCTTCCTGCCTCAGTTTCCCTCCACTGTGATTACCTTCACCAGTTTCACGTGTGTCTGATCGTCCACACCTGTCCTCCATTGTTAATCACTCCCTGTGTATTTAAGCTCTCTGTCAGTTCATTTGATGTCTTCCCTGTGCCTGCTACTCCTCGTGCTACTCCCTGTGATCTTCCTTATGCTTCTTTTGGATTTTGTTTGTTTCATGGACTTTTGGTTTTAGATTTAGTCCCAGTAGGTTTGTTCATTCAGTTCTTTAGTTCATCTGCATTTGGGTCCTCCTTTTGAGTTTTTCCCTGCAAACCTGACAAGAAAACCTTGATCAAACTGTGTGGTGGTAATTTTGACAGAAAAAGACTGAAAACTATTTTTAGATATAGAAATGCGTTTGTTTAGTTATAGAACTGTTTTGTTTTTATAAGAAAAAAAAGTTTGTGTTTACCAGAAATGTGTCTTGTTATTACCAGTGTGTTTTTTAATAAAACGGTTGGAGCAAAGCAGTTGACTTCATTTGTGTTTCTTCTCAGTCATGGATAAGACATTGCAGAGAGTTTATTACGATCCTGCCCATCTAGGAGGTCTTTCTAGTGTTTCTAAGCTTTATAAAGCTGTTAAAGAATGTACAGGAAAGAGGTGAAACAGTACTTATTGGGTCAAGATGTGTATACTCTCCACGCTAAGGCGGCTAAAACATTTCCTAGAAACAAGGTACTGGTGAATGGAATAGATGCGCAGTTTCAGGCAGATTTGGTAGACATGAGTGAATATGCTTACGAAAATAACAGTGTGCTATTTGTTAACCTGGATTGATGTATTTTTTAAATATGCATGGGTTAGATGTCTTGAAAACAAAACAGGTTTAGCTGTTACAAATGTGTTTAAGGATATTTCAACAAAGTCTGTGCTGGCGTGTGACACAATGGCTTTACGTACACTCTGAGGCGATTTATATAACCTCTCCAAAAGGGTCAAATTTCTCTTGTATGCGCTGCAATAATTTTTTATTATTATTATTATTTTTACAACCTCTGCTTCTTTTTAGGGATGTACACAACCGGATGATCCAACAGTAAATTGGTTCTGTGTCTAAAATCATCGGCAGTCTTAGCTTTATAATCAGGAGATAACCATAGGTAGGCGAGGTTGTATCATTTAAGGCCTCAGAAAAAAAATTTGGCATTTCCCAGGAACATTTGTCTTCCTATTAGAGTAATTTGGTATTTATCCCTGGGAGTTTTAAACAGGACTAGGTAATTTGTATTAAGACTTATAGTCCTGCTGGCCTTACCCTGAATAAACAAATTTTGAATTAAACAAATGCAGCTGAGATTTCTATGATGCATGTATTTTGTAAACACATTTTGAACCTCAGTATTACTACATGCATCGTTCATCAAGTCATAAATAATTTATACATTTTTAGTGGATGGTAGCAACTTATCGTCACAATGATTCAGGGAGACTGTTTACAAAGTTAATTTACCTTATTTAAGGAGATGATCATATAAAGGCTGCCAGCATGAGTAAATATAAACAATGTTGTCAATCCTATGTGAAATAACCGCTGATGCATTTTCAATAACACTTTCAACAAAAAAGGCTTTCCCACAGTTGGAAGGACCACTTACAACAAGACTAAACGGATGCTGCAGTCTGCTTTCACATCTGCACAGAGAACTAGTAGCCATATGGACGAGTGGTATAATCAAGCAGCACCCTGAGCTTGTTATAGATGAGCTGGACTTTTTCATAACTGACATTTTTTAGCTGGAGTCTCTTTTTATCCCTCTTAATTGTCTCAGATACTGCCGTCAAACTCGCATCAGTGTGTTGATCTAAGACAAAAGCATGTACAAGGGTCTCCAATGACTCTAGGGTGAACTCTGATGCATTCTTTCTGTTAAGAGTCACACCTTTGCACTTGATTTTTTTTTCTTTTTTTACCACTATGAGTGCGATAGGCATAACATTTTGGTCCACCTGACACAAACTCTGTAATGTAATCTTCCTCAGGCAGATAACACAAATCACCATCACTGATCACATCAGATAGATCACCCAAGTAGGGGCCAAGAGGAGGGACCCAGTCACCATCTTTTGATGTAAAAATGACAGTGTCACAGTACAACACATGTTCCTGCAGTCTGTCAAGCCGATCATAAAGCATTGAACGGGCATAGGCAGTAGTGATGGCGCCAATGAAAACATTGACATCTTTGACTCTGGATGCCCTACTGTCGGCATGTTTCCACTGCACCAAAGCCACCTGATCTGGAAAGAAGCAGAATTGTTTTGTCAGACTGGTCGCTGAACATGAGCTGTGTGAATCGTTCAGGTTCTGTGATAATCTCGCTGGATGCCATGTTTGTACGCATGCTGAACCTGCCCCACAAAGACTTCAGGAGGAGTTTGATGCAGTTCCTGATAGCGTTGACACAGTTTTTTTCAGGGTCCAGCATAATCCCCTCCTTTTCAAAATAGTCATCAATGTACTTTTTCTGCTCCTCGGGTGTTTTAACATGGCTGGGGTAGCCAGATGCTTCCTGCTTGCATTTGAGAAATGTTTTAACATAATCTTTAAACAAAGTATCTGTCTTGTCAGGAAAATGCCAAACTTCATCAGTGCGCACAATCTGATACCCCTTTTGCCTTCTGCAGTTCAAATGACACCCACACACTGGACAGCTGCCTGTCAGTGTTACTGTGTGAACACGATGTCGTCTGATTCTCTTCTTCAGCACATTTTCTGCACAGCGGAAACATGAGATTATTGCAGCACCTGTAAGGAAGGACAGGGTGGAATAACCCACGTAGGGACTGTACTGTGCTCTTGACAAATCCAAAATAACATTCCAGAGACTCAAAGTTCTGAAAAATAATCTGGGGGTGCCCTGTGGGGTATTGCATTTTGGACTGCAGAGCGGGGTAAACACTGGTAAAGTCATAGTACCTGATTTTTTCATCAGTGTCCCCTTGCTTGTGATAGAGCTTTAGAGCATTTGTACAACCACCAAAGAGTGCTTTTCGGGGGTTGAGGCGTTCTGATTTTCTGTAAGTAGCCATAAATGCCTGGACAGAGTGATAACTCTCCATAAGGAACACATGAGACCAGATTAAGATGGGTGGGGATGCAACATTTTGCACATCCATGGTTACAAAGTGGCTTAAGGATAACAAAGTCAATGTTTTGGAGTGGCCATCACAAAGCCCTGATCTCAATCCCATTGAAAATTTATGGGCAGAGCTGAAAATGCATGTGCGAGCAAGGCGGCCTAAAAACTTGGCTCAGTTACACCAGTTCTGCTGGGAGGAATGGGCCAAAATCCCTGCAAACTATTGTGAGAAGCTTGTAGAAGCATATCCAAAATGTTTGACCCAAGTCATACAGTTTAAAGGCAATGCTACCAAATACTAATGAAATGTATGTAAACTTCTGACTCTCAAGAAAATAATAAAAAATTGTCTAAAAAATGATCTCTCTCATTATTCTGGCATTTAGCAAATAGAAATAATTTTGGTAATCCTAATTGGCCAAAAACAGGAAAAGTTTAATCTGATTTAATGTTAGACGGTGAGAAAAAAAAGTTTGTGCCTTTTTATATAGTGTATGTAAACTTCTGGTTTCAACTGTATATTTACAATACAGGTTTGTTCCTACAGTACTCTAACAGCATGGGTGTGAGTCCTTTTGTTTGAATGACGGGTGTGATGTTGTAGAAGACAATAGACGGTTTGCCTTTTGCCTGAAACTACAGGCTCCAGTGTGAACCCTCAACGAAGGTGACCTTATCAAGCCTTATGAAGTCTTTGAAGAGACTTGGTAAAACACAATATAATAAGACTTACTTTGTCTGCATATTCACTAAAAGATTTTAAATTGTTTTTGGTATAAGGCCTATCTTTTAGTAGCTGTTCAAATTAAATGGCTGTCTTACCTACTAAAAACCCTATATAGTTATTCTATAATCTGAAGGTTTTAAGGTTCCTACGCTAAAAAAAATACACACCTGAATCTGTCTTGTCTTAGCCTATAAATTAAATGTATAGCATTTGTGATTAAAGTGGATTAAATTGTATAAGTCAAAGAAAATGATGTTGGAGCCGCAACAAAATACATAGCATATAAAATTAGTTCTCTATCCTGTGCTAGAAAAAATACGCATCTGAATCCGTCTCGTCTTAACTCTATAAATTAAATGTATAGCATTTGTGGTTAAAAGTAACTTAAATTATATAAGATACAATTATATTGGAGCTGGTCTGTGAATTGATTTGTGATGTAAGGAAAAATTCCACGCCTCCTAGAGTAGGCGTGTTTTCACAACGCTTTAAAAGACTGAGCATCCCCATTGTCCTTTGTCGCAGTCTTCGTTGATTAGCACTCTGCTAGCACGGGTCTCCTCCTTCCCTGCTTTGTTACCTGCTTTGCATTTTCTGAGAGACTTCCACCATCATGCCTCTTCCAGACGGTGAGTTTTCCAAATTCAACGTTCTTAGTTAGATTTGTAATTTTCTAGGATGTTTGCTCAAACTGTTTTTATTTTATAAAAGTTTAATTGACTAGAGGCTGTTCTGAGCATGGTGGCCACTGTGGAGAACATTCCTCCTTCTTTTAGGACATTCGCTGAGGAAGGTTGGTATTTTTTAAAATAGTTCTAATAGTATTTTTCTCCTCTCATAGCTAGTTTATCAAAATTTAATTATTTCTTTATTTTTACATTGCTAGGTACTCCTACCAATTCGGTGAGAACAAATCCGCAAATTAGAGAGGTTTTCCGACAACTAAACCCTGTTTCAAACAGTAAGTAAAATCTTAATGAAAGACGATGGTATTCTCTTTTTCTTTATCATGTTAAAGTGTTATCTCTTCTTTTTCTTAGTTTCAGAGGTTCCTCGTGAGTCAAAGCGGTCCTTGTCGCAAAAGGTGTTAACAGATCGTTCCAAAAGGAAGAGGTTGGAAAACAACAGTAAAGACACGCAAACTACTGAGGACACTGGGTATGTATCAAATGTAGAGAGAAACCTAAAATCCCCAAAATGAAGGTGATGTAAATTTGGTGTCTGCATGTGTATTAACCATCTATCATTTCCAATTTTGTTTTATTTTTCTTGTTGTATTTGTAGATCTGGGGTGCAACACACGGTATTTCCACGAAACAACCGTTTAAACAAGAAGGCATGGAAGGTACTAAAGACAAGATTAGTTGGTGAGTAAATTCTCTCTAAAGTGGAAAAAAAAAAAAAAACATTATTATGTTTTCCTAATTTCAGTTGTTACACTCAATCTATGTCTCTGTAGGCCAGGAGGATCTGTATCATTGCTGGGTGGTCGAGACCAGAAGAATAAACAGTGTAGGGAACGGTCGAGAAACCCAAACAGCTGAAGACATAGGGTATGTATCAATTTGTAGAGAGGAAACAAAGTAAATGAAATTTTTATGTATGCGTGTTAAAGCATTTTTCTGTGTATCAATTTTTGTAGAGCTGTTACTGGGGAGTTCTGTACAGCAGTGGCCCGGGAGATCAATGCTGTAGATAAAAGTTTGCAAAACACCAGTTTGGAAGGTATGTGTGTGTGTGTATATATATATATATATATATATATATTTTTTTTTTTTTTACTTTGTGTTTTTTGTTTTACTGTTTATTTCGAAGGTTGTAATAAAACAATGTCTGTTTCTGTATAGGTCAGGAGGGGTTGCGTGATCAATTGGTGATAGCCAACGAGGGAATTCACGCTGGAGAGACCCACTCAAGTGTGAACACAGGGTAAGTTTAAAAGAATATAAAAACAATTGATCTAATACATCCAATTCGAAGTATTTCAACATGCGTATTAAAAGTGTGTTTTATGTGTGCAGAGCTGTGAGTGATGGAGTTCGCACTATACAAGCAGAGGCGGAGGAGGACGAGGACGAGGTTGAGCCCCCTACATCTTTACAGGAGGACGAGGGTGAAGCCCCTTCACATTTTCAGGAGGCCGGTCCAGAAGCCCCTACACCTTTACATGAGCCCCGCCTAGAACCTGCTTTAAGTTTTCCGGAGGACGAGACAGAAGCCTCCACATGCTTTCTGGAGGAGATATTAGCAACGCACGAGAATTACAGCATACTGAGACCTGACGAGACAGAAGCCTCTATGCACTTTCTGGAGGAGCTATTAGCGGCACCCGAGAATGAAAGCATACTGAGAGCTGACGAGGCCCAACTCAACATTCATGGTACAGTAAAACCTTTTTATGATAGTGTATTGCTGGATGAATATTTCCCTGTCGAAGCAGCTGTGCCAGATGTTGTTCCAGATGTTGTGCAGGAATCAGATGCTTTAGAGAATATCTTTCCCACTGCCTGTGAGCCTGTGTTAGACTTGATCAGTGAGGCCGGTGGTCCTAGACGTGTGTTGGAAAACAATTATTTATTAGATCTGGTGGATTCCCAAATGTTTGCTGACATTGATTTATCTGGTTTGTTAGTCTCTAATTCTGACCAACCCTCTGTAGCTGTCTCTAATCAGATCAGAAACCCCTCACAGACACAGGTCTGCCAACAAAACACTTTGCTTGATTGGTAACTGATAAATTCAACTGGATAGGTGGCAGACTAGACCAATCCAATTCCAAACTTATCCAGCTGGAGAAAACAGTAGAAGATAAAATTAATTCTGTACTCAGCCATTCTGTGAAAAAAGCTGAAGATAATGCAAAATTAATTGGTGAAAAACTAGATCAAATTAATGACGCACGCAGCCGAAGCTAATGCTAAATTAATTGGTGAAAGTAAAACCCTTTTCCAAACTGAATTCGATCAAATTGATTCTTCCTTAATAGGTTTTCTTAGAAATTTTAACCGTATTTACTCTGCAATCAACAAAGCTCAAGAAAAAGGAGTGGTCTCGTCAGATGACGAGTAGATAGTAAATCTCATAACGATAACATGGAACCACCAAGCAAAATTTCTAAACACAATGACGACTCTGATCGAACGGTTGAGAATAATAGACACACAAATGCTGGTCCTTTTTTTACTTTCCATAGACTTTGATTCAATTATGCATCAAAATGAAGAAATAGGCAGAAAATTTGATGATTTGATTGCCAGACTGGAGGCAATGCCTAAATGTAAGCGTAAGCGTAAAAATGATGTTGCATCTAATCGCATGGGTTTGCAAGGATTAGACTGTGCATCAGTGAGTGCTGCTGGTGGTGTTGTCTTAGATGGTATGTCTAATACTGCTGCTTCCTCTACTTCCTCTCTACCTCATGACTTTGCTGCTGCTGCTGTTCCAACTGATGATTCTTCAGAGTCTGTGTCACTTTTACAGCGTGGTTGTGCTTTGGGTCTTGCAAATGGTGCTGTTTGTTTGTCTGATGATCATATGTAAATTGAGTTACTGTCTGAGCCCAAAGCTATCCAAAGTTCTGTTCAACATGGGTCTGGTAGGAGTCAGGTGCAGATTAGGGAGTTCCCCAATTTTAATTCATTCGAATTACGCCAGCGTGTCAACCTTAGAGACATAGCTGTGAATAATCTGGAACAAGTTCCCGCCAGGGTCAGAGAAAGGCTAACTGGGGTTACTGACGAGGCGCTTGAGGCTGCACATACTGGTAGCATTTTCAATGTTGTTCTGAGAGGTCCTTCGTTAGCTGCGGACATACAAACTGTTTTAAATGAGGATAGTGGTTACAATACCGATCTGTTTATGGAGGAGACTGCACAAGTTTTACAGAGCAATGACACGTCTATAACAGAAGATGAATTGGAGTTTGTTGTTTTGGTTGCACAGAATAAAAGTGGTGGTGCTAGTCTAAAATTAGGCAATGTTCCTTATGACGAGATATTGTCAAAGAAAGGGTATTGTCTGTACAACCTAAACAACAGCATGAATGATAACAATCTGTGTTTCAGTTTATGTATTGCACACTTTGCCAATGGTTCAGCGTCTGATCAGAAAAAACTTGAACATGCTAGACAGTTGCAAGAGGCTGTTGGGTTTCACCACATGCATCGTGTGTCATTCAGTGATGTCTCCAAATTTGAACGACATTTAGATGTAAAAATCAGAATATTCCATCACATTGCGGGACAGAAACGTCTTCAGTGTTTCCAGACGCATGACACACCACACCCACAAACAATCTGGCTTTATCTACACAACGAACACTGTTTCCTCATCCAAAACCCCGTAGGATTTTTCAGTGCATCATATGTCTGTCACTTTTGCTACAGGACTTATCAGACACCATTAGACCACAAATGCAGTCATCTGTGCAACATATGCTTCTCAATGTGTCAATCCCATTCAGACAAAACAGTGAAATGTCCCGACTTTAACACTCTCTGCAAATCTCAACACTGTTTCCGACAACATAAATTGGCTGAGTCAGTGCATGGGAAGATTCCTTGCAACACAATGAAATACGGCGGTGCATGCGGTGTAACTTACAGGGTTTATAAGAATCTACACATTTGCAGACCTAATGTGTGTGAGCTCTGTGGCGACCCCAAATTGTCTGGCAGCTCCAGTCATCAGTGTCTTATCCAACCCACAAAGAAAAAAGAACTCACCAACAAATACATATTCTACGATTTTGAAATGAGATACCACAATGGCAAGCACAAGGCTACTTTTGTGTGTGCAATGGACATGGATGGAAACACGTCAAATTGTGTTGCTGCATTCATCAAACACTACAGAACAAGAAAATATAGAGGGTTTTCCTTCCTGGGGCATAACAGTTCAGCCTTTGACTGCTATCTGATTGTAGAATATTTTGTGAACAACATGAAAATCATTCCCAATGTGATAATGAGAGGAAGTAGAGTTCTTCTCATACAGGATAAGGAGAACAGGCAGCGATGGATAGATTCCTTTAGCTTTCTACCCACGGCCCTCGCCAGGACTCCATCAGCCTTAGGTTCTGAACATTTGGTTCAAAAAGGTTACTTTCCCCACAGATTCAACACAGTGGCCAACGAGTACTACGTAGGTGCATACCCAAATCCATCCTACTATGGCTATGACAGTATGACTGAGTGTGAGAAAGTGAAATTCATGGCATGGTACGACACAGTCCGTGAGGAAATCTTTGATTTCCAGAAGGAAATGCTTAAATACTGTGTCAATGATGTGGAGGTGTTGCGCAAAGCCTGCACAATCTATCGAGACACATGTATACAGTGCACTCAGATCGACCCATTTGCGCAAACCACTCTGACATCCAGCTGTATGGCTGTGTTCAAGATGTTGTTTCTGCCCAAAGACACTCTGGCTCTTATGTATGAAGGTGCGTACTTGGAGCAGAACAAGACATATTCAGATGTGTCTATACAATGGCTGCATTTATCACGGATGTGCCAGATGCTATGTTGAGAGTGATGTCAACCCAATCTCTAAAACTCCTAACGGTGAGCTTTACCGTCTCTTTAGTGATGAGGTGGACACCCTGCGTTCGCAGCATGGTATGACTGTTGTTGTGATGTGGGAGTGTAAATGGAGAGCTTTAACCGTGACAGACCCCTCTGTTAAATCCTTTCTAGTCAGCTTCAAACAGCCAGAACGACTGGAACTCCGAGAAGCCCTGTTTGGTTCATTTCGCAAAAATGCAATGAAGTTGTACCACAAGACAGATGATGCTGCTGGAGAAAAGATTGATTACTTTGATTTCACCAGCCTTTACCCCACAGTACAGTCTAAAAAAGCCTATCTGATCGGACACCCTCAGATTATCTACCAAGACTTTGACAGCATCAGTACTGCCTCCAAAAGGGTTGCATCACCCTGTCCTGCCCTACAGATGGCATAACAAGCTCATGTTCCCACTGCGTCACAAATGTGCTGAGGACCAAAATCAGAGCAGTGATTGTGAGTATAGCGACAGTGACAGGCAACTGTCAGGCACATGGGTAACATTTGAGCTTGAAAAGGCGCTTGAAAAGGGGTACCAAATTACCAGCATTGACGAGGTGTGGCATTTTTCCAACCAGACAGACACATTGTTTAAGGAGTATGTCAAAACATTTCTGAAATGCAAACAGGAGGCATTCGGGTACCCTGCACACGTGAAAACACCTGAGGATCAGCGGAAATACATGAATGAATACTATGAAAAAGAAGGCATCAGGCTCGATACATCAAAGATCTGTGTGAACAGGACAGTCAAGAGTTGTAATAAACTACTCCTGAACTTGCTGTGGGGCAGATTCAGCATGAGAACCAACATGCCAATAACAGAACTAATTCAAGATCCCTCTGATTTCACACAGAAGTTGTTCAGTGACCAGTACGATGTGAAACAGTTCTGTTTCATCTCTGATGATGTGGCTATGGTTCAATACTGCCATGCTGACGGTAGGGTGTCCAAGGTGAAAGACAAACGTATTCATAGGTGCCATGACTACCGCTTATGCCAGGCTCATGTTGTATGATCTATTAGACAAACTAAAATGCCGCGTTCTGTATTGTGACACAGACTGTCATTTTCACGTCACGCCCTGGTGAGTGGGTTCCTCCCTTAGGTCCATACCTCGGAGATTTGACGGGTCAGTTAAGTGACGGTAGAGCCCCTGGGGAAGAGTTCATCACAGAATTTGTGTCAGTGGGTCCAAAGTGCTATGCTTATCGCACACGACAGGGAAAGACACAGGTTAAGTGCAAAGGTGTGACACTCAATGCCATGAATGCAGAAGTGGTTACCCATGAGTCGTTGAAAGGCTTAGTTCATACTTTTGTGGCTGACCAAAACACAGATGCTCATTTGACAGCTGTATCTGACACCATCAAACGCAATAAAAAGAAGTTTCATTTGAAGAATGAAACAGTTGTTAAAAGCGATAGGGTAATGTTCAACAAGCACAGGGTGTGGCCTGATTTTTCAACGCTACCATGTGGGTTCTGAATTTGAACACTGTTTTGACGGCAGACTACAGCATCCATTTAGCCTGGTGGTCAGTGGTCCCTCTAATAGTGGAAAGACTTATTTTGTCAAGAGTATTATAGAAAATGCATCAACCGTTATTTCACACAATATCGATAACATTGTTTACATTTATTCGTGCTGGCAGCCTTTGTATAACCAGCTCCTTCAGATAAGAGACATCAACTTTGTGAATGGTTCGCCTGAATCTCTGTGTGATGATGTGCTTTTACCACCAGAAAAAAAAACAATTTGTTGATTATAGACGATTTAATGAATGATGCCAGCAATAATACAGAAGTACAAAATGTTTTCACAAAATATGTTCACCATAGAAATTTAAGCTGTATATATTTAGTTCAAAATTTGTTCATTCAAGGTAAATCCAGTCGAACTATTAGTTTAAACACCAACTATTTAGTTTAGTTTAATAACCCCAGAGATAAATACCAAATCTCACTTTTAGGTAGACAGGTGTTTCCAGGCAATTCCAAATATTTTTTAGAAGCATTTAATGATGCAACCAGTTCCCCCTATGGGTATCTTCTTATAGATTATAAAGCTAAGACGCCGGATTACTTAAGACTCAGATCCGATTTGCTGTCAGACCGGTCGATATCCCAAAGAAAAAGCGAAAGTGTGAGGATGTCATCACGCGTGCAGAGGAATCTGGCACTGTTGGAGTTGTTATTTAAATCACAGCCAAGTGTTCGAAGGGTTATTATAAATAATACAGGCACCGACTTTATTAATGCTCTTTGTGTCAAGCTTTCAACTTGTTGAGAGGCAACATACCACTGACTGACAGGCAATACAACCAACTAAAAAAACAAAAAGACACTCAGACTGGTGGCTGACAAGAAGGTTAAACTTTTGAAGAAAAGAAAGGTTATCAACCAATCTGGTGGATCTCTTTTGCCTTTATTGGGCACAGCCATTCCTTTTATAACCAGTCTTATTAATCGTGGGTGAAAATGGAGCATACACAAAAATGTTTTTGGTTCACCAACATCAACTGGATTTGTTGAAACAGCAGCAGTTGCATCAGCAGCAGAATACAAGTTCCATCAGACAAACAGCACAGAATGAGTTGGACAAAGCCATGGCTGAGGTGTTGCAACAGCCAGATTTGAATGTGTATGAGAAAGCTAAAAAAAAAAGCCAGTATTCTCCAGAGATACCTTTTATTGGAGAGACAAGGTGAACAGGAAAAAGGTGAACTGACTTTATCTTTACCCGTTTCTGCCAATAACAACATCAACAATGGCAGATAAGACCATGTAGAGAAAGATGTGATCGTGGAGGAGGTTCTGAGACACATGCCTAGCAGAAGTAGGAAAAATGCAGAGCACATTTTGACAGCCTTATCCCATGCATCAGATGTCATCATGGAGCGACCATGGTGTAATTATTATTAACAAACGGCCGATCAGAGGTTCGCATTTATATGAGTCACAACCCCATACAATGTTTCGGATTTTTCAAGACCTGAAGGGTGGACTTTGTTTTTAAATTCCTTAGCTGATTTAAATGTACCGGTAATGGCTATACCGAATACTCAGGTGCGTAGAGCCATTGCCCGATACAAGGGGCACGACGATGACGGCAACTCTATTTCTCAAACTAGTTTTTTTAGCCAGCGAAGGTTTATTAACTGATCCCCCCAGGTCTAGCACACCATTTAGGTCACCCAAATCAAGAAGGTTCAAGTCAAACACAGGTACATGGTTAAATTACTGATTGACCGAGTTGACATTAATGTTGCCTGGATATTATTTTTCTGTTTGTGCATATTGAGAAATTCTGCAACATTTTCAATGAAATGTTTAACTTGTTTGAAAGAAAAAAAGTATTTTGTCTTTGTTGTTGTATTTAATCCAATGTTTGCCTTTAATTTCGTAGAATGATTGATTCCTCAACCCTACAAATGGTCGATGACGATTGATTGTATTTACTATGTAGTTTTGTAAAATAAAGGTACCAGAGTCACTGAAATCAAGTCTCATGTGCCTTTTTATTTGAAAAATGTTTTTACATTTCATCAATTACTACATTGTACACATGCAAAGTTTAATCCACGGCACACGGCGACGGGTTGTATCTAGTTGACAAACCGGCAAACCATAACATTATTTACAAGATTGGTTCCATACATGTTAATCACCTTACTGTAAGGTATACCCTTTTGCATGTGAAATAGAAACAAAATGTTGTCCGCAAGTTTTAGAAAAATCACTTTGAATCTGTGTTCTAGAATAAGCAAAATCGATACAGTTCAACAAGCATGGTGGAAGGATGTGTGTTTACAATTAACATGGTTGGAAAATTTACCAACGTGGTGTTTTGGAAGCTGGTCACATGCCAGGACACCCAGAAAATTTATATCCTTAATAATTATTTCTTTTACAATACTGGTCAATTCTAAAGTATTCATTTTGTGCTAGTAGTAGTCCAGCAACACTTGTCTTCTGTTTGATATTTCGATAACAGAATCAAATACGGCATAACAAATCAAATTAACTGTTTGTGGTAGTGGTACTCTAAAACGGACTTCCAGTCTGACATTGCTTTGATTGTTTTGAGTAGCGACACGTTCTCTGAACAACCTTCATCAGGCTCCAAGTTGAAACAGAACAGTGTATACCCCACTCCAAAGTCGTCACTAGTTATAGCCAATGATCTGTCCTTTAGATGATGTCCAGTGGTCTGTATCAGCTGGTAATACTTTCTAGGGTAGTGACCTCTTTGAAAAAGTGGTTGAAACGGCTTAGCCGGGTAGGAATGACCGTCGGCATACAGACTGATAAACTCTGGGTGAAACGGTGGGCGAGACAGCCGCCCTTTTAACAAACACACTGGCTGACATAATCTTGGTACGGTACTGCGCGTTTGGATCAGCGGACATAAGACAAAATTCATCCTTTGAACGTATAAATTTTAGAGATAAGTCAACACCATTAATAAGTATTGGTGTAATTAATTCAACGATTCGGCTGTTTCCTGTGTATCAACCTCTCTTCACCAACCCCTGATTGTCACCGTCAATAGATGCATCATTCATGTGATTACAGGAGTCTTTGCAAAATAATCCCATGCTGAACTGTGTGTCCAATCTTGTCCTTAGTTGATCAAACATTCAATTACCCCGCAATATGGATACGTGTTTGAGGAATGTGTTATTAGCCTGTCTCCAAACATTGTATCAACCTGAGAGAAGAGGGTGGCTCCTGGATAGTTGATGAAACCCACATCCGCACCGTTAGGTATATTTGTACCATCTCCATTTGTAATTCTCATGTGTGTAAACAAGTGGGTATCGTTCAGATCCACATAATCCTCCCCACTAGCTGATATGTAAAATTCCAGTGGGCCAGTGTCTGTTATTGCTGAAACTGGGGGGATTTCTACAAATGTAGATTTCTCGATAGATGTCTGGGTGTATGGAGTCTTTACACATTCTTCTGATTGGGTGTGGATGAGAGCCATGTTGTTTTAAGAAAAAATTAAAATAATCAGACCTAGAATATGTCTTTTAGCAAAAACCTGGACGGATGACGTCTTTCTGGTCACTTTGCACCTTTTAACAGTGGTTTTACATTTTTTTGAGACACGGCAGTTACGTACACTCCTACTGGGCGGTCTTTTCTTTGGATTTCGAGTGTACACAATCAAACCATTCCCCTCCTGTTTTCCTGGTGTTGTGTTTCTTGATAGATTTGCCACCACATCCCCCACAATGTTTGTAGCAGCTGTTTTTAAATGAGGTCTGGCTAAGCTGAATCCTCTTTTGAGCAGTGGGACAGCCAGCCTAAACAGACAGTGAAATATACCTCCTAGCCCGTTGCCATACTGTGTGCTCGTTCCTATGAACCCTGGTAATTCGCCTCCTGCTTGGTTCATATAGTATGATAAATATCTAGCCTCATCATGTTTGTATGGGGCATGCATCATTTTACTCTATATGTTGGTTTTGATCGTTTTTCAAGGAGATCTCGATATCATCAATGACTGATTTGGAGAGCGATGCGTAGTGAGGCTTGTCGAAAGTCAGAGTGGGCATTAGATGAATCTCGTCAGACACATTTATACATCTTAACAGTGGCACATAACTGCCTCCAACTAATTGATAATCCACAATGTCGCTGTAAATATAGATATTGTATCTTCCACCGTGTATGTCAGCAGGGTGGGGTGCTGCATAATGCTTCTTAAAAACCGATGTTGAAGGGATTTCAAACGGTTCTCCTGGGTTAAACCCTAAAATTTCAGCTAGCCTGCCTTTAAATGTAATAGTGGTTCCCTCTGCACCGCTGATGTAGACACGTGTAGTGATATTATACTGTAGATTTATGCGCGAGGTTGCCTGATGGAGAATGCATTTTGAATTGAATTCTTTTAATATTCTCGGGATCGAATCATAAAAACCGGCAGAGAGGTCTACAGTCACTGTTTGTTTTGTTTTAGAATCATAGACAACCACGCCTGCATCGGATATGAGGAAGTTTGCCCAGATTCTTGGATATTGAAGCTCAATGAGTCCCACCTCATAAGGTTCATTCAACACAATAGGTTTAGCTAATTTTGTCCTGTAATTGCCTCTTATTATTTGGATAAACATGTGCTGATGCATTACTAGATAATGTAACATAAAATCCGTTCCTCTTGTCCATCTTTTCTCTCGCTTTGCAACTAAAGTGAGTTATTCTACTCTTGAACAGGCTTTTAATCGCACATCAACAATATCTTTTGCTGAGACCCAGGAGTTAAATTTGTCAGGCCAACCCGGCCATTTTACTAAAACTAGATTCTTCCGTCCCAATGTTTTTCTTACCAGAATTTTTTCTATTTTAAAGTGTTTGTTTTTATCAATAATGACTGGTTGTAGTTCCTTCTCATAAAATGTGCCCTTCAATGCTTCCCCAGCAAAGTCAGCTAGTCTATAACACTGGAGGGTCTTGTCCTATGCGTTCTTGTATGAAAAAAAACTCATCTGTGTACGTCTGTTCATACCCCTTTCTAAACACACCTTGCAGCTTTGATATTCTCACTGTGTCTGACATTAAATTTAAATAACAGCCTTTTGAGGTTTTGTTTTGTACAAAATGTTAAAGACAGTTTTCTCATTATCTTTATTTACAGATGTGGGGGCCATCTTTATAGAGCCATGATATGACTTGTTATATGCATCAACAAGGTCCTGGATTACATCAGTGTATCTACGGGAGTTAGCAGACGTTAAATACCTCCACATGCGGGTCTTGAATGTTTGATTAAAACGCTCTACCACGCTTGCCTTAGTCTCATTCAGTGTTGAAAAATGTTTGATTTTATGCTGATCGATTAAGTGTTGAAAATGTTTATTGTAAAACTCAGTGCCTGCATCTGTTTGAAGTTTTACAAACAGATAAGGTACACGCCCTTCACTAAGAATATCCTCAAAAGCATTTGTGACAGTGATACCAGACTTGGTCTTTAGACATCTGACCCATGCGTATTTAGAACATACGTCAATACACGTTAACAAGTATTGCACACCGTTGTTGTCAGCAGAATATTCGCCTATATCAACCAAATCAGCTTGAAACTGTCTGTCAAAACCACTAACCAAAACTTGGCATGAAGGGTATAAGCACCCTGCCCTAGCAAGAAGTGTTTTACACCCGGCAGCTTAGGCGTCACCCCTGTAGACTCCCTGACTGCAGTGCGCAGCTTATTTACGCTGCTGAGACCCCCTGGATGAGAAGGATCATAATAGATTTTATGCAACGTCTTATCCATGACTGAGAAGAAACACAAATGAAGCTAACTGCTTTGCTCCAACCGTTTTAATTTTTTAAAAATACACATGTAATAACAGGACACATTTTCTGATACACACACACACACACACACAATTATCTGTCAATTACCACTACAAAGTTTGATCAAGGTTTTCTTCCACCCCATCCACCCCCTTCCAGTGAATGTAAACCTTGGTAAGCTGATCATAATTGGTTGTGGGGTCTCTGCCCCAACTTCTAACAAATTGTTCAATTTTCTCCGAGATATCTTACGACGAGTTCCCCAAATCCTCGTCCAAAATTGTTGCAGCCATCTCCTCAACAACAGCTCTGCTCCCCTCTAATTAGTTTTAAAAAATATAACACAGCCTGAATGAACGCATGCCCCCATAGTGCTTGTCTTACATCCGTGAACGATGATCCATAAAAGTATTCAGGAGGGTCCCGAAGACAGTTGTGATGCTTCTGGCTAGGATGTGATGTTTGACAGCCATAGCATATTTCCAGCCACAACTCTCACTGATGCATCATAAAAAGGATACACAGCCGCTTTCACGGCTGTATAAAAGTCACACGATGGCGTCTGGACAGCGCTCTCATCCTGCGGGGGAGGAGGAGGAGGGACAGTTGTAGGCTCGATGTTTGCCACTCCAGAGGTGTCACCAATCAGGATAACAGATGACTCATCCGTCTCTGAGGTGTCGCTGATCAGGATCGTCGGTTCTGGGGTGGGGTTGGGCACCCAGAAAATCGATTCATCTAGGTACGCTGTGTTACAGATTTCGGTTTGCGTTGGTGCTGCAGATGGTTCCATAATGGGGGTTGGTGGTCTTGACAAGCCCTCCCACAGCGAGGGTTCTGGCGTTGATACAGGTGTTGAATGGAGGTGTAGTGGCTCATACGACAGCCCATCAACTTCTGCGAATAATACAGATATTTTTTGTGACAACGAAAAACAAATGTGATACATATATACACAAACATATTACATAGACAATACCTACCACTTTTCAATCAGCAGTCTTCATGCCTGATGATTTTCGGCCTACACAAGAAACCACTTTGCACAACATTTGGTAAATCGTCAAAAACAAGGCGTTTCCTAACAGTCTTGAAAGCACTGCTGATCCTGTCTCTTTTGATGGCATCGTCAACCTCGCTAAACACACGCTACAGAGACCTCCAGTCGCACCACTGGATTAAAAGAAGTGGTCTTTAAACCAGAGGTTAAGCCCAGCGGGGTCGAGAGGATATGGTTGGGATTTCCAAACTTCGCGACCATGGGCCGCAATCACACTCTCTCTATCCTCGCTAACGGTAAAAAATTTAAAGTCCCCTGCAGACCGAGTGAATCGGTCTGCCTCCACACGGTATATTTCAGGTCCTGTTGGACTGGACCACTGTGACACAAATTGATTCAGGAAAACCAGGCTGGTCGAGATCAGCACAGATTTTAGTGCGAAACACACTCCAGTCTTTTAAAGACATACTATGCGAACTGCCAAGACCCCAGGTCTCACACCTTACCATCGCTATATTTAACAGAATACACATACCCATTTGCTCCCAAGAAAACTCTCATACTCAGGTACTAGTTTGCTCTCTATATGCCTGCTCTTGACGCAACGACCATCTGTGTCTACAGAAACTGCCACTGTAAAAGTAGAAGTACCTACAAGCTCCTCGGTATTGGATGGTCCTGAACACGGGCTGTAAGCCATGACTAGCAGTAGAAGGTTGTCAGTGTAGATCACGGAGCCCCAGCTTAAAAAATGGTGAAATAATTTGTTGAATGCCTCCTTATATTTTAACCTCTATTTTAAAACACGTGACCCACCCATCCCTTTTGGGCAGGACGATCCCATAACCCCACCCATACAAGGGGGGCGCACTTATCCAGCGCGCATAGGTGTAAAGCTTACGCCTTTACACATAGACGTACCCGGGGGGAGCCCGCCCTCTGGGCGGCCCATGCAAGGTTAGCCAGTGCCCCAGTTAGGGGGCACCGTAACGCGCTTATCCAGCGCGCCTATGTGTAAAGCATATGCCTTTACACATAGATCCACCCAGGTGGACCCGCCCTTAACCTGTGCACACCACTATTTAGTGCACGTGACACATGCACATACGCATCACGTGCATGCGCATTTTCATATGAACGCGTAAATATGCCCCTGTATTACTGCTCTTGTAACAGTACTCACACAAAACAAAACAGCAACAAAACACGTGACGTAGCAGTTACTGAGCTGCACGTGTGCAGCTACTAGGGAATAATGCGAAACATGGCAACTATAGACATCTAAGTACTCGACTTTTGTCGTTTTTGAAAAGAAAACAACTCACTGCTGTTCTTTGTTCTTCTTTTAACAGAGAAATGTCGTCAAGTTCTGATAAAACTGGCCCTTTAACAGCATCCACGCTGATCTTTTCCTCCATAACTGTACCAGCTCTTGCTGCTGCTTGTTAAAGTCACAACTCTGCTGCGCCTGAAAGTACTGCCCCTCGTCGCTGATCAGTCCTGTCACTTTCTAATCAGGCCCAAACGTTTCAGATGGGTGCTTAACAAGATGGATTCACCAGTGGAAAACAAGGAAATGGGCGTGTCCATCTGCTTTGCAAGGTTAGAAAGCACTGCACTTTCTGAGAAAATCCACTTGCAATTAAAGGCTATAGGAGAGAAATTAGTCAGTGGAAAATTAAACTGTCTTACTGGATGGGTTGCTTAAAACAGGACTGGTCTTGTAAAGCATTTTTGTGTTTATATGTGCCGTGAAATTTGCTGCCCCACTACGATGGTGATGAGGAGGATTTAGTGATTAATTACTCTCCATGTATGATTGAAAAATGTTACATGTTATCAACGATATATAAAAAACAGTGAATGTGCAGTAATATCCTTGTTTTACAGACAGATTCATTGTGCAGTAAATCACTTTTCTACAGAGTTTTTGTGTTTCCTGCAGTCTTGTATAGATGGAGATTGATTTCAAAATGTTGCCGTCTAAACGTGGAACGTTTTGAAAATGGAGTTTCAAAATTTTTCGATAATTTTCATCCCTGTTTCAGTAAAAGGTTTTAAAATGTTTCCAACAAAGATTTTTCAAATGTATTTTTAATTGTGAATATAAATCTTGTATGAAAGACAAGTTCAAATCTTGTTATAGGAATTCACCAGTCTTTTAAAAGACTTGATTTGTCATGTGTTGAACATTTCACACTAAAATGACCAAAGCAAATCCCCAGGCTCTCTAAGTTGAGGCTGAGATACCAGAGAAATAATCAAGGAGCTGCCACACAGCACACTGTGGAGCACATCCAATCAGATCACACTTCAAGAGTGTCTTTTCTTCACACACTCACTCTATAAAACAGTGATTTCACTCTTTTTAAGTGGTAGTTATCTTTGGATGGTGACCTGGAGTCAAAGCCTGGATTTCTGCTGTAAGACAGCCGAGAATGCAGGGGGGAGTTTGTAAGGAGATAAATTAGTTTATTCTGGCTTTTTTTTTCTGTTAACACAGAAGGATTAGAAAGTTTTCGTTTTTTAACAGCCAAATAAAAAGTGTGGTGGAAGTTTCTTTTTTGTCAAAGGTTAAAATCTCACGTAAAGCGTAGAAAATGCCCCTCACTTTTCACCATCATTGTGGCTTTTTCAGAGGAGTCAAGAAGAATGAATGGCAAACAGCCATTTTTATAGTTTCTAGCTAATGGGCACCAGGTGTGGCCTCTTCCACACACCTGGCTCTGATCCCCAATCTACTGATGAAGCCAGGTGAGGCCTCTTCCACACACCTTGTCCTGATCAGTAATTAAGTCAACATGCTTTAAAAAGCTCCCTGCTTGTCCACCTCAGATGGTCCATGTAGGCTGAAATGGGAGAAATGCCCCTGCGCATTAGAAGAACAAAACTTTTACTCACATATTGGGTTAATTTACTGGGACATGAGAATTCACATCCCACTAAAGTGGTTTTGAATGAGTGCTGGGATCAAATTCCAGAGTTTAGGGAGTTGAGGGTGGATTAGGAATGTAAAAGCAGAGAGTGCAGGCCTTCAAAACATACATTATAGCCCAGCAGTCCTGTGTACAAAAATCTCTCCATGATTGCAGAATCAACAATTGACATCAACATTCAAAAGAAAATCAAAGCAAAATCTCAACATCTGAAGGCATTATAGATGCAATAAAAACATCTCATAAGTTCTGGATGACAAACCAGTGATTTATACAGAGGCTCAAAGGATTCTGTGACAGGACAGACTGGTACAGCAGCTTTCATGCCCACACGTAGCAACTCAAAAAAGGACAACAGAATCTGTCGGTATACTGTTGAGCTGGTTACAATACTACTGGGACTCCACTGGATAGAAGCAAACAGTATAAACAATACTATAAAAGCATCATAACTTATCAGCCCTCAGACACATTAAAGCTGGAAAATCTTGTAGGCCAGACATTAGTAGAAATAGAGGCACAATTGCACGTTCACATGAAAATGCGCATGCATGCGCGTGCACTAAATAAAAGCTTGCACTAAATAAGGGTTGGGCTCCTCCCTGGGTGGGTCTATGTGTGAATGCATATGCATTTGCACATACATGCACTGGATAAGCACATGCCCTGCGGTCAAGGTGTCTACAGGGGTTACACCTCAGTTACCAGCTGTAAAGTGTTTCTTATTGGGGCAGGATGCTTACACCCTTCATGCCAAAGCAGCTAAACATTCCCCTAGGAACAGAGTTTTGGTTAGTGGTGTTGACAGTTTCAAGCTGATTTGGTTGATGTGAGTGAATATTTTACAGATAATAACGTGAGATACTTGTTAACATGTATTATCTATATACTCATGGGTCAAATCTCTAAAAAGCAAGTTTGGTATCATGGTCATGCTTTTTGGGACATTCTTAGCTAGGGGTGTGTACCTGTAACACTTCTAACTGACACAGGCACTGAGTTTTACAATAGACATTTTCAACACTTAATTGATCAGCATAAAATCACCCATTTTTCAACACTGAAAGAGACTAAGGCAAGTAGAGCCTTAGAGCGTTTTAATAGGACATTCAAGACCCGCATGTGGAGGTATTTACCATCCGTTAATTCCTGTAGATGTGTCGATGTAATCCAGGGCCTTGCTCACACCTATAACAAGTCCTATCATAGCTCTATAAAGATGGCCCCCACCAGTGGCGGCTGGTGCATTTTTCTTTGGGGGGGCTACAACAAAATCCCAATTTGATATGTCATGTATGTGAGGTACATCAAAAGATGTTACTACACAGAGAGTTCAGTTATATTAATATGCCTTTTTCACATCAGCATTTGTTTGGTTGGTGAACAAATATTAAAATAAGATGGCTATAAGGGTCAGCAGCAGCCACAAGTAGCTAACTCTTATCACAGTCAACTTACATTTTTAAATGATCACACATTATCATCTCAATACATGACACATTTACAAAAGGCATGAGGTGCAAGTAGTCACTGCTTCAATAGTGACTGGTTGAGTAAAAAATATATATACCAGACCTGAATCAAGCAAAAATGCTTAAACCCACAAAACTATTATTGATTGATTTACTTCTTCATATTAGTCACAGCTTTCATCCTGATATCTGGCTGGTCAGGTCCAAGCGTTTTAATTCTAAGTTTCTCCTTCAATGTCCTCCTCTCAAAACATCTTATTCTTAAAACACTCTGCTGAGTTTTCTTATTGCATTTTGCTAACTGTCTTCCTAGTACTCTTGATGAGCTAAACAACGAACACAGGCACAATTTCTGGCAGGAAGCCAGAGATTTACCGCCATGGTAGCTGCTGCTCTTTCAACAAATCCAGTTAATGTTGGGGGACCAAAAACATTTTTGTGCGTATGCTCCATTTTCACCCACGATTAATAAGACTGGTTATAAAAGGAATGGCTGCACCCAATAATGGTAAAAGAAATCCACCAGATTGGTTGATAACCTTTCTTTTCTTCAAAAGTTTAACCTTCTTTTCAGCCACCAGTCTGATGATTGTCTTTTTTAGGTTTTAGTTGGTTGTATTGCCTGTCAGTCAGTGGTATGTTACCTCTCAACACATTGAAAGCTATTTCACACAGAGCATTAATAAAGTCAGTACCTGTATTATTTATAATAACCCTTCCAACACTTGGCTGCGATTTGTATAACAATTTCAACAGTGCCAGATTCCTCTGCATGTGTGATGACATCCTCACACCTTTTGCTTTTTCTTTGGGATATATACAACCGACCGGTCTGACAGCGAATTGGATCTAAGTCTCAAATAATCTGGTGTCTTAGCTTTATATTTTATAAGGAGATACCCATAGGGGTACTGGTTTCATTAAATGCTTCGAAAAAATATTTGAAATTGCCTGGAAACATCTGTCTAAAAAGTGAGATTTGGTATTTATCTCTGGGGTTATTAAACAAAACTAAATAGTTGAACACATTTTGTACCTCTATATCATGCTGGCATCATTCATTAAATCATCTATAATCAACAAATTGTTTTTTTCTTCTGGGGGTAAAAGCACATCATCACATGGAGATTCAGGCAAACTGTTTACAAAGTTGATGTCTCTTATCTGAAGAACTTGGTTATACAAAGGCTGCCAGCAGGAATAAATGTAAATGTTATCGGTGTTGCGTGAAATAACAATTGATGCGTTTTCTATAATGTTGACAAAATAAGTCTTTCCGCAATTAGAGGGACCACTGACCACCAGGCTAAACAGATGTTGTAGTCTGCCATCAAAGCTTTGATCAAATTCAGAAGCCAAATGGTAGCGTTAAAAAAATCAGGCAACCCTGCACTTGTTGTACGCTACCCTGACACTTTTAACAACTGTTTCATTCTTCAGATGAAACTTCTTTTCTCTGCATTTGATGGTGTCAGGTACAGCTGTCAAATGAGCGTCTGTGTTTTGGTCAGCCACAAAAGCGTGAACTAAGCCTTTCAAAGACTCGTGGATAACCACTTCTGTGTTCACGGCATTGAGTGTCACACCTTCGCACTTAACCTGTGTCTTACCCTGTTGTATGCGATAGACATAGCACTTTGGACCCCTGGACACAAATTCTGTGATGAACTCCTCCCCAGGGGCGCTACCATCGTTTAACTCGTCTGTCAGATCTCCAAGGTATGGACCCAAGGGAGGAAGCCACTCACCTGGACACTCTACCGTCAGCATGACAGTATTGAACCATTGCCACATCGTCAGAGATAAAACCGAACTGTTTCACAACATACTGGTCACTGAACATTTCCTTTGTGAAATCAGAGGAATCTTGAATCAATTCTGTTATTGGTGTTAATGAAACTTCTCGATTGCCTATAATGAGTCAAAAAACAAGACTGGTAAGATACATGCATCAAGAATTTAATTCACTCTGTACAGAGGGAGCAAACCCACACAGCCACATGGCAGTTAGCAGTATGAGGCTTGCCCAGTGAGCAACTGTTCCAGGCCCTTTTATACCATCTAAAACACACCCTTGAGCAGTTACCAAACACATGAGCCTTTGGTCAACTTCAAAGAACTTCCTTAGCAGAAGGGTAAATCAATTGGAGTACAATAAAACAGATGGACACTTCCCAAAAAATGGTCTTTTATGACTTTTACAACACATAGCTGCCCAGCTCATGACTTACTGCCCTGTGGTGATCATGTGATTTACAGTGGGGTTAGATCAAAAGGATTCGCCAGGTCATTCCTTGGTCAGTAAGACAGATACACAGCTAAACCTACAGACTAACTAAATCAGAGGTTAAAATATACAAAACATACAAAATTCCCATCACAACTCCCCACTTTTTATCATTTATGATAAACTATTCATTCATCAGTGGAGAAAATGCTCATAGCTTCAAATCTGCACATCATTTAGAATAGGTTATTCCTGGTTACATATCACTTTCATCACTATCACTATAATCATCTGGGTTGTAATTTCCAGTAACATGTACCATAGTAAATGATGAATCTATCATAGAGGAAATGATCCTTCTTGCACAGGGGATTAAACAACATAAAATGATTAGCACCATAGACATCACACTTACAACTGGTATTAAGAATTTTCCTATGATTGTCTGCCAATTTCCTCCTGTTAACCATGCCCATAGATTAAATCCATCCCCAGCTTGAACATCTAAGAATTTTGGTCTATGTAGGAGGTCATTCAGGTGTGCGACTACATGTGTCATATTGTCATTTATATCAGGAATGTATGTACAACACTTGCTTCTAATAATGTGGCGAAACACCTCCCTGTGAGGCTAACAATACATCTAATGCCATCCTGTTTTGTAATGCCACATTCCTAAGAGCTTGTGTTTCTACTGTTAAAGAATTAAAGCTGTAGTTGTTAACGCTGTAAGGTTTTCAATTTCAAAAGCCAATTCATCAAATGTGTTTTCAGGTGGTTCCACGTAGATCGGTGTTCCCTCGATGTCCCTCGTCGGACACTCAAGGGTGTCTCGTACAGTGTGTTATCTCTGGAACCATGTGTGTACATTGTGTGATTCGCCGTAGCAGCTGTGGCAGCGCTTGGCTTACACCATTCAGCTGAGCTGGTCATCGCTGCCTCGCTATAAATGTGTGTACGTGAGCAAGTAATTTCAAGATTCTCTGAGATGTTTAATTATTAACAGCGTTGTCTGCTGGTTATGGCACCTTCCGGCAGTGACTGGCGTGTATCCACGTCGCTCTCTCAGCTATTTTCACTGCAGTGTGAGTTATCAAGAGAACTTGATAGGATCCTAACCACTTCTTTTGGTTCCACCTGCTTGCTGTCAGGGCCCTTACCATCATTCAGTCACCTGGCTGGATCGAATGGAGCTGCTTTCACCTGTGAGTGAATATCTGACAATAGATAGGACAAGTGTGAACAATATTGAACCATGGCTGAGTCCATAATCACCATGAGTGGAGAGGATCTCCTTCGCTGGTCCTCCACATTGGTCCAACCTAGATGTGGTGGTTGGGCAAACAGGATCTCAAAAGGACTTAGGTTAGTTCTTGCTCTGATGCGCATACGCATGTACATGAGTAAAAATAGGCAGACATTTTGTCCAAGGTAATCCTGTTTCTGTACAACATTTTACAAGCATACATTTGAAACCCTTTTGTAAACCAAAATTTTAAAATTTTGTCACTACATATGCATCCCCCCTTTTTCGTGGTTCAACCCATGTGTCAATTTAGCATAATGTGGAAACAATGCTTTAGGGAGGCAAGGCTTGCATTTTGGCCCATACCACACGTTGTTAGTCTTAATGCAGCCACTCTTCCATGTGGACACATCTTCAGGTGTCGCCTGGGACTGGATTGCTAAAAGTTCTCCAGAAGGAGACATGTTAGTCGTGGAAACAAGCATAGTATAAACGTGTTTAGACAGTGTTGCAGCCTTTGCCGCTGGATCTGCTCTGGCATTTCCTTGAGAAACCTCATCTTTGTCATTTAAATGAGCTTGACATTTGCAAACAGCAATTTCTGATGGCAACAATATGGCTTCTAGTAAAGCTGCTACATGGCTGGCATTCAAAATAGGCTTTCCATCTGATTTCATAAAGTTACGATATTGCCACAATATACCAAAATCATGAACGATTCCAAATGCATATCTTGAATCTGTGTACATGGTCACAGACTTGTCTTTTGCAACGTTACATGCTTCAGTTAGTGCTATTAATTCAGCTACTTGTGCAGAGTAGTTATTTGGAAGTTTGCCTGAACACACTACACTATGTGTATTAACCAGTGCAAAGCCAATGTTGTTTTTATCGGTGACTGCATCTCTGGATGCTGATCCATCTACAAAAAGAATTAAATCAGGGTTAGTCAGGGGTGTGTCTTTAAGGTCAGCCCTCGGGCTGCACACTTGTGACAACACTATGTTACAGTCATGGTCCTTTTCTCTGTCAACTTCCCCTGGAATAGGTAGAAGTGTTGCAGGGTTAAGGATAGTACATCGTTTTACTGTGACATTAGGTATTTCTAACAATAACATTATACTGCAACCATCTTGCTGTAGACAAGTGTGAAGTTTTCTGCTCTAGGAGAATCATAAAGACAGAATGTGGTACAAGAAGTGTGAGATCTGAATAACCCACTATGTCACGTGATGCAACAACTGCTTTCCCAGCAGCTGCAACTGCACGTAAACAGGTAGGAAGACCTGCTGCTACAGGATCAAGTTTGGCTGAAAATAGCTGCAAGAGAACAGATGTCATGCAACTTTCCTTTTCATCAACAGTTTGAATGAACGGTTTGTTTGGATCAAGTATGCCTAACGTAGGTGGTGTTAAGGCTCGTTTTAAGTTGTCAAATGCCTGCACTGCTTCTGATGTCCAAGTAACTTCATTATGTGGATGAAGGCCTTTTTGATGTGCGATGTTCAATAATGGTGCTGCAAAAACAGTAGTTTGGAATAAATGCACAGCAATAGGAACACAACCCTAAGAATGACATCACTTCTTTTTTTAGTTTTAGGCTTTAGGCTAGTTTTAGGGATCTTTTGTATGGCTTGAATACGTTTCGGCAGTAGTTGTTTACCCTCTGGTATAATAAGATGACCTAAGAAGGTTGCCTTTTGTTGCACAAGTTGTAGCTTTTTTAGGCTTACTTTGTAGCCTTCATGTGCAAGATGCTGCAATAATTTGACAGTGTCTGTTTCACATTGTTCCTTTGTAGGTGCGCACAGGAGAAGATCATCAAAGTATTGTAACAAAGCTGAACCTGGTGTAAGCTCTAATGATAATGATTCAGCCAATACTGTTATGCTCTTATACTGTTATAAATAGTTGGTGATTCACAATACCCCTGGCACAGACGTGTAAATGTCCATGTTTTCTCCTTAAATGTGAATACAAACCAGTACTGGCTGTCTGGGTGTACTGGAACACTGAAAAAATGCATTAGCAAGGTCGACCACTGTGCTGTAGATGGTATCTGTGATAGAATGGTGTACGGGTTTGGAACAATTGGCGCTCTAGGTTGTACAGCATTATTTACAGCTTGCAAGTCTTGCACAAATCTCCAATCCTCTGGCTGACCCTCTTCTCTGGCTTTTTTAACAGGTAAGATAGGTGTTCGCACAGGACTTTGACTGGGTACTATAACACCTGCTTTTCTTAGGGCCTCAAACACTGGTGTGATACCATTTATGGCTTCTTGTCTAAGTGGGTACTGTCTCTGGCATGGTCTGTAATCAGATTTAGGGACTATGACCACTGGTTCTGCTGTTTTTACTAGACCCACATCATATTTACTTTTGACCCACAATTCATCAGGGACTTGGCCTAATAAAGGGTGCACTTGTGCTTCTTCAACAGACAAACATGGAAACATGCAGATTAAGTCATTTTCATCATTCAACAAGATTGTTACGCTGCGCATGCTGTGTACATCAGCAGAAACATGCTTTTTATATGAATTTAATTGTGCACAGTATTGGACACCCTCAGTAGAAGCACCTGTCCAGTCGGTTGCTTGCATGCAGTCACTAACAGATGGTCCTAAGTCATCCCACCTGCAGCTGTCTGTTTCAGCTAATGCTACATGTGGGACTGAATTAGGGACATCAAACAGCATTATCAAGTCTTTTGGCAAGCTTATGGCTGCCGCACATTTGTCTGCATCCCAATAAATGACATTAACAGTCAGTATGTCAAAGTCATCAGCTGATTTTGTTTTGGTACCAGTTGGTCTCAAATGACATGTCATTACCTTCAGATAAATGTGACATACAATGCAGGTCCTGCATATATGTAACATTAGGAGCAGTCATGATTGTCTCTGCCTCTTCAATTAAAGAGTTGCTAGTCTCTGTGTGGCTCAAACGCCACTGATATGCAAACATCAATGGAGAATAATTAACATTAACCATTTGATTGACCATTGTTTCAGTTTTTTATTATCTTTAGTCCTTCTATTGTTGACAAAATTGTTATCCCCAGTGCTATCATTAAGTCTCTTCCCAGCAGATTGATTGGGCAATGGTCAGACAATAGAAATGAATGTTTAATTTGAACATTATCAGTGTCTTTACAGAGAAGAGGAACAGTAAAATGCTCTTTTACTGCACTGTCTGATGCTCCCATAGAATATACATAGCGCCGTTGATATGCCTCTGTGTGGTATTGTACATCTGTGCCTCGAGTATCATTATCAGTACTACCATTGGTGTGTGTAATGTTTGTGTGTGCAGTACATCTCTTTTCTGTCACAGTGGTTTGGGCCTGGAACCTCTCCTCCTCCTGCTCTTCCCCGTCAGTCAACTTGTATTAGAAGCAGTCTCTTGACCGATGTCCTTTCCTTCCACATGTGTAACACACATTATCTGTAGTAAATGGTCTGCTTGGCCGCCTATCTCCTCTGCGCCCTCGTCTTACACGCACTCTCACCCAGCCGTTTGGTCAACAGTCAGGAGTGGAATACAAGCATCAGCCCCTGTGGCCCTGCTACTTCCACCATCGGCATTGTCAAGACGGGCGGGTGCAGGATCGGTGATTCTGCCTCAGGCATGCCAAACCTTTGTCCTGTTCGAGTGTGTGAGGGTGTCAACAATGGATTCGCCTCTGATGTCTGCAATGATTTTGGCTTCACATCAGGTGACAGACCTCCTGCTGCAGGAACTGGTTTAGGGCCCACCTCCTGCAGTGACGGCTGTAGGGCTGCTTCTGCATCCTTGCTGCTGCTGCCGCTGCTTGCAGTGGAGGTGGAATGTACAGAGGTGGTGGGGGAGCAGCAGGAAAGGAATCAAGGTCCAGGTCCACTTTAACCAACTGTGGAAGAGAAGGATACAGGGCAGAGCACTGAGAAGCATTTTCTGTTCTTTTTGTGTCAGTGTGATCTATGCATGGATTAGGCAGAAATCTACTTGTCTGTTTACTGTCTCTACATTCTGCTTCCCTTTTCTTTGCCTTAAATGCTGCTCTTTGCTGCTCCATGTCTTTTAAATCTTTACTGCTTTTAGGCCCCATCTCCACGTGTGCGTCCTCACGGATTACTACGTGTCACTTTAATGTAAAATTCCCAGCACTTTACACTGTCTCTCCCTGAGACTACAGGTCCCTGACCTATGCAGTATTCCTCGAATACTTTCCGACCCCGTAGCTGGATCTACCTATTATGGCCCTCTCTGCAGAGGCACGAATGAAAGTCCCAGATTTCCCCCTTGGTATTCCCTCTGAATACCCATCAGCGCCGCGGTCACGAATATGACTGGAATCCTTTGCAATAACCAAATGAGAAGGCACGCTATGATAACCACCCTTTTTTTTTTTGTTTTTTTCTCTTACAGGAACAGAGCACTCCACGGACCTGACAACATAGCAACAGCTTAGTGGCTAACAGCTAACGTGAAAGAAGCCTGCTGAAGCTACTGCTGGTTTTTACTCATGCAACCATAAATACAGTCAATACTTTTTTTATTTGTAAGGAACTTCGTTGTGGAAGCGTTAGCAATGACGGCTACTGTAATACGATCAAAACACATTGAGAACATGATCAGGAGAAGCCAGAATACACTCAGCCTTGCGAAGGATCTGCTGGTTACAAAAGGAATTTAAATCTCGCCGTTTAACACCAATGATTTTAGAACAGACATTAATACTGTTCAGACTGTTTCTGTCGTTCACTGATAAACTGTGAACCCAGCAGATGGAAGAAAAACAAAGAAGACTCAATAAAAGACTGATAGAAACGACAGCACTGACTGTGAAAGAATTCAGTTAACGCAAAAGAAATTCTTTGTTGCCGCCTCTTGACAATAGTCTAAGTGTTCGCATCAAATTTAAGTTTGATCATCCAGATATTTGTATTACCTTACAATCTCAACTTTTTCATTATGACTGGTGCACTCTTCCATGGTTTCTCTCTGACAACTGAAGTCCAAGATCAGCTCTTTAGTTTTAGACACATTTAAATCTTAAAAGTTCACATCACAACAGGAAATAAAACCAGGTAGAGCCTTCCCATGATCTGACACTGGACCTTGAAGGAAGGACAGCAGAGCTGTGTCATCAGAAAATTTAACAAGGTAGCTGCCCTCCTGAGTGCTCCTACAAGAGATACATTTACTCTATTGATTTATTGTTCCAATTTTCTCCTAAAAATCCTGAAAGCATTTTAATTCGCTTCAACAAATGGGAAAAATCATCTTCAGATTTTATTTATATACTATACATATAATTTTAATACATTTTTGTTGATAGATTAATTCTGTTAACTTAAAATTGCATTGCACACACAAATGTAGCCTGATGCTTGTCATTGTGGTATCTCGTTTCAAAATCGTAGAATATGTATTTGTTTGTGAGTTTCTCTTTGTGGGTTGGATAAAACACTGACTGGAGCTATCAGACAATTTGGGGTCGCCACAGAGCTCACACACATTAAGTCTGCACCTGTGTGGATATTATAAACCCCGTAGGTAACACCACATGCTACACACTATTTCATTGTGTTGCAAGGAATCTTCCCAAGCTGACTCAGCCAATTAATGCAAAGTCATGAGGTAGAGAGGAAGTAGAGAAAGCAGCAGTATTAGCCATACCATCTGAGACAACACCACCAGCAGCACTCACTGATGCACAGTCTGATCCCTGCATACCCATGCGATTAGATGCAACATCATTTTTATGCTTACGCTTACGTTTAGGCATTGCCTCCAGTCTGGCAATCAAATCATCAAATTTTCTGCCTATTTCTTCGTTTTGACGCATAATTGAATCAAAGTCTATGGAAATTAAAAAAGGACCAGCATTTGTGTGTCTATTATTCTCAACCGTTCGATCAGAGTCGTCATTGTGTTTAGAAATTTTGCTTGGTGGTTCCATGTTATCGTTATGAGATTTACTATCTACTCGTCATCTGACATGACCACCCCTTTTCTTGAGCTTTGTCGATTGCAAAGTAAATACGGTTAAAATTTCTAAGAAAACCTATTAAGGAAGAATTAATTTGATCGAATTCAGTTTGGAAAAGGGTTTTACTTTCACCAATTAATTTAGCATTAGCTTCGGCTGCTTTGTCAGATTGGATGAGTGCGTCATTAATTTGATCTAGTTTTTCACCAATTAATTTTGCATTATCTTCAGCTTTTTTCACAGAATGGCTGAGTACAGAATTAATTTTATCTTCTACTGTTTTCTCCAGCTGGATAAGTTTGGAATTGGATTGGTCTAGTCTGCCACCTATCCAGTTGAATTTATCAGTTACCAATTCAAGCAGCGTGTTTTGTTGGCAGACCTGTGTCTGCGAGGGGTTTCTTTTCTGATTAGAGACAGCTATAGAGGGTTGGTCAGAATTAGAGACTAGCAAACCAGATAAATCAATGTCAGCAAACATTTGGGACTCCACCAGATCTAATAAATAATTGTTTTCCAACACACGTCTAGGACCACTGGCCTCACTGGTCAAGTCTAACACAGGCTCACAGGCAGTGGGAAAGATATTCTCTAAAGCATCTGATTCCTGCACAACATCTGGAACAACATCTGGCACAGCCGCTTCGACAGGGAAATATTCATCCAGCAATACACTATCATAAAAAGGTTTTACTGTACCATGAATGTTGAGTTGGGCCTCGTCAGCTCTCAGTATGCTGTAATTCTCTTGCGTTGCTAATAACTCCTCCAGAAAGCGTGTGGAGGCTTCTGTCTCGTCCTCTGGAAAACTCAAAGCAGGTTCTAGGTAGGGCTCATGTAAAGGTGTAGGGGCTTCTGGACCGGCTTCCTGAAAATGCGAAGGGGCTTCACCCTCGTCCTCCTGTAAAGATGTAGGGGGCTCAACCTCGTCCTCGTCCTCCTCCGCCTCTGCTTGTATAGCGCGAACACCGTCACTCACAGCTCTGCACACATAAAACACACTTTTAATACGCATGTTCAAATACTTCGAATTGGATGTATTAGATCAATTGTTTTTATGTTCTTTTAAACTTACCGTGTTTACACTTGAGTGGGTCTCTCCAGCGTGAATTCCCTCGTTGGCTATCACTGATTGATCACGCAACCCCTCCAGACCTAAACAGAAACAGACATTGTTTTGTTACAACCTTCGAAATAAACAGAAAAACCAAAATGCAAAAAGTTAAAAAAAAAAAAAAAAAAAGATATACACACCTTCCAAACTGGTGTTTTGCAAACTTTTATCTACAGCATTGATCTCACGGGCCACTGCTGTACAGAACTCCCCAGTAACAGCTCTACAAAAATTGATACAAAGAAAAATGCTTTAACACGCACACATAAAAATTTCATTTACTTTGTTTCCTCTCTACAAATTGATACATACCCTATGTCTTCAGCTGTTTGGGTTTCTCGACTGTTCCCTACAGCATGTATTCTTTTGGTCTTGACCACCCAGCGATGATACAGATCCTCCTGGCCTACAGAGACATAGATTGAGTGTAACAACTGAAATGAGGAAAAACATAAAAAATAATGGGTTTTTTTCTGTTTTGTTTTTTTTTTGTTTTGTTTTGTTTTTTCCACTTTAGAGAGAATTTACTCACCAACTAATCTTGTCTTTCGTATCTTCTGTGCCTTCTTGTTTAAATGGTTGTTTCGTGGAAATACCGTGCGTTGCACCCCAGATCTACAAACACAAGAAAAATAAAACAAAAATTGGAAATGATAGATGGTTAATACACATGCAGACACCAAATTTACATCACCTTTCTTAATTTTATTTTGGGGATTTTAGGTTTCTCTATACATTTGATACATACCCAGTGTCCTCAGTAGTTTGCGTGTCTTTACTGTTGTTTTCCAACCTCTTCCTTTTGGAACGATCTGTTACCACCTTCTGCTATCCTCATTTAATACAGTCTGTTTGTCCACGGCTAGGGAAGGACCTCTCAGAACAACACTGAAAACACTACCAGGATGTGCAGACTCAAGTGTCTCTTCAATAACCCCAGTCAGCCTTTCTCTGACCCCGGCGGGTACCTGTTCTGGATTATTCACAGCTATGTCTCTAAGGTCGACACACTGGCGTAATTTGAATGAATTAAAATTGGGGGACTCCCTAATCTGTTCCTGACTCTTGCCAGAGCCATGTTGAACAGAACTTTGATTACCTTCAGGCTCAGCCAGCTGTTCAATTTGCATATGATCATCAGACAAACAGCACCATTTGCAAGACCCAAAGTATGACCATAGTGTAAATGTGACACAGACCCCGAAGAATCAGTAGTTGCAATAGCAGCAAAGTCATGTGGTACAGAGGAAGTAGAGGAAGCAGAATGAATAGTCAAACCATCTGAGACATTAGCACCAGCAGCGCTCACTGATGCACAATCTGAACCCTGCATACCCATGCAACTAGATGCAACACCATTTTTACGCTTACACATTGCCTTCAGTTTAGCAATCAACTCATCAAATTTTCTGCCTATTTCATAATTTTGATGACTAATTGAATCAAAGTCTATGGAAAGTGCAAAGGGACCGCCATTTGAGTGGATATTATCATTCTCAACCGGTCGATCAGAGTTGTCAGTGTGTTTAGAAATTTTGCTTGGTGGTTCCATGTTATTGTTATTAGATTTACTGCCTACTCGTCATCTGACAAGACCACTCCTTGTTCTCGAGCGGTGTCGATTGCAGAGTAAATACGGTTAAATTGTCTAAGATAACCTATGAAGATAGGTTCAATTCGATCAAACTCTGTTTGGAAAAGGGTTTTAATTTCACCAATTAATTTAGCATTATCTTCAGCTTTTTCACAGATTGGTCGAATGCAGAATTAATTTTATCTTCTACTGTTTTCTCCAGCTGGACAAGTTTAGAATCAATTTGGTCTAGTCTGGCACCTAACCAGTTAAATCTATCAGTTACCAATTCCTGCAGTGAGTTTTGTTGGCAGACCTGTGTCTGTGATGGGTTTCTGATCTGATCAGAAGCCGTTGTAGATGATTGGTCAGAATTGTAGTCTTGCAAACTAGATAAATCAATATCAGCCATCGTTTGGGAATCCACCAGATCTAAGAAATGTTTTCCTGCACACAACTAGGAGTGCCGGCTTCACTGGTCAAGTCTAACACAGGCTCACAGATAGCGGGAAAGATATTTTCTAAAGGATTTGGTTCCTGCACATCATCTGGCACAGCCTCATTCTCATGCTGAATATTCATTTAGCAATACACTATCGAAAAAGGTTGTACTGTACCATGGTGGCTGTATAGAGTCTTATCGGCAGATAATTTCATTTTAAGACTGCCAGCAAGATTTTCTTTTACGGTGACATGATTTCATCCTTGTGTGCTGCTAAAATCACCAGAAAGCATGTAGCAGCTTCTGCCTCGCCCTCCTCATGAAAACTTGAAGCAGCTTCTGGCTCGGCCTGCAGAAAGCGTGTAGGGGTGTCTGCTTCACCCTCCACCATTTTCTCTTGTATCGCTTGAACACAGTCACTCACAGCTCTGCACACATAAAACACATTTAATATACATTAATAATGAATCCCAGAGAAGTCTACAGGAAGAATACCCCTGTGATGGCTGGCACGCATTGGAGTCTGGAGGTGGTGGGTCATGCAGAAGCTGACATCGCTCTCATTTTGGAGCAGCTGCAAAAGTTCACCATCAACCAGTCGGAGTTACAGGGTATCAACAAGAGGTCCAAGAGGTTAATTGGTGCCTTGCTTACAGCAGCCTCAGTTGCCGGCACCCTCTTCAGCCTCACTTTGTCAACACTGTCAGCTTAAACACCATCAGGTGGCACATGGGGGAACTGGAGGCAGAAATACCAGACATCAGGGCACAGAATAATTTACAGCAGCATCAGCTCCAGACTTTCAGCCAGACCATTAAAGGCACAGTACTGGTAGTCAATACCCATAGCGAAGTCTTAAATAAAACTCTAAAGGCAGTTAACTCATTGTCAGTGGTCCAGGTTGACTATGTGCACACCATGGTTTTAAACATGTTGATGTCTGACATGTTACAGGAAGTCGGGTCTTCTGTTGATAGTCTCGCCGTGGGTAAGATTCCCCCATACCTGGTACCTCTCTCCTTGGTTTAAGACCTGTAATCAACCGCTACTCACCAAGCCATCTCCCCTTTGCTGGCCCATCTGACACACACTAGGTAGCGCTGTTCCCATCTTCATTTTCCCTGAAGATCGGGAAGTTGCTTTCCTCCTCAACTTACTGATAGTGGCATCAGAAAACATCCACCGCCTTTAGGACGTGGAAAATGTCAGATTTTGCGATAGAGGACAAACATTCCTTCCCTTGGTTTATTGCACCTTCTAAGACCACTCAAATTTAGAAGTGGATCCGTGTGAGCGTGACAATCAACCTAATTGATGATACTCATTATTGCAATTTAAATTTTGGTTGCTTAAGGCTGGATCCCAATAATTCCACACAATTAGATATATAGGGTACAATTAGTGATTAGTAGATTAAAGACAAATCTTTAGAATTTAATATATTTCTGGATTTATTCAGGATTGCAACTGACCTTAAAATAGCATTTTCATTGAACATGTTTAGCAGCATCTTTGTCTTGGTGAGTCTATCTAGATATATAGAACAAAACGGGGAAATTCAGCTCACTGCCTGATCCTTTTACAGACCCTAACATAATGGTAGACAAATGGGGGTAAAGTATGATTGATGATGTGATGTTCATGTTGGCATTATGACACCCAGGAGGTTTTTCCTATAATCGGCACATTATGCACTAATTGTTTAGGAAGGTGTAGAAGATTGTTGGAAGGAAGGGAAAGAAAGTAGGGAAGAAGGTTAATGAAGCAAAACCTTTAGCAGGAAAATGAAAATATGTGACAAGATAGGTGAAATGAAAGACAGACATAGGGCAAGGGCATTCGTCCTCCATATGCTGCCTCCTTGTATCAATGGAAAGACCTTACCATCCAAGGGTTTTTTTTAGATTTATAAGGACTGACTTTTTTCTTTTCCTTGGTGAGACTGATGAAAGTCGAGGACTACTTAAGAAACACCATCTTTAGCCTGCCGTTTCCAGGAGATGTGATGCCAAGGGACAGGTATCAAATTATTTCCTGGAATGTTCACGAGTGACCCTCAAGAAGACGCGGACAATGACAGAAAAAAAGGAACACCTGCCTACGACCGCCTTTTCAGACCGAGGCCCTTCATGGACACCATAAAGCAGGCATGCAGCGTCCTTCTACAGTCCCTGACAAAACCTCTCCATCGATGCGAGGATGGTAGCAACAAAAGGCCCACATCGGCATGACACAGTACATGAAGGCAAAGCCAACAAAGTGAGGCTTCAAACTTTTTGTGCTGCTGTGTATACTGGAATGTCACTGTTTGCGTCTGGTGGGGGCCTTGTATATGATTCAGTGATGTCCCTGATGAGACAAGCTAACCTGGGCAGTGGCTACCATCTGTTTCTGGATAACTTTTACACGAGTCCAAGGCTGTTCAGGGATCTGTACGCCATGAACATTGGGGCATGTGGTACATACAGGGACAATAGAATAGACTTAGACTTTTGCATAAATCATAGGAATAAAGGGGAAGGGAATTGGCTGAAATATAGGAATTGGGCTGAATTTTTTGGTGCAGAAGGCTTGGCACATGCAGAGGTGATGGGTGATACCTATGAAATAGAATTAAAATAAAATTACAAAAAAAAACTTGCATAAACAAAACGATGGGGGATCTGTTAGTGTGACTATTCCATGGATTCGTGGGATCATGTAACACACAGCTAAAGTTATGGGCAGTGATCCTGAAATAGTATTTGTGAGATGGCCTTGAAGGCACTGAAACATGTACATGGGTGCTTCCACAGACCAGCTGTCAAGAGTATAAAATGATGTTCCTGTCTGCATACCATGTCTGTCTTCTGTCAAAGACCCAGCTGTCAAGTAAACTCTACAGAACTCTAACAGAACTCTGTCTTTGACATCTGTAAGTCCTTTTTTCTACATAACAACTTCTGAAGACTTTGTCCATTTAAAAAGAGCACAATCAAATCCAGGACAGAATGAGTTAGGTCTCCCCCCTGACATGCCACCACCAGGAGAGATAGAGTTTAGTATGGATGTTAAACCACCAAGGTGGAAGGAAGTGCAGGATGGCAGAGGCTTTGTCAGCCCCAGGACCAAATGGAGTCCCCTACAGGGTTTAGAAAAGCATGCCTGATGTCCTTGGGTTTCTGTGGTGGTTATTGAGGTTAGTTTGGGATAAACAGTCTATCCCAAAAGCCTGGTGTAGAGCAGTGGGGATCCTGATTCCTAAGGAAAAGGAATCCTCTGATCTGAGCCACTTTCGTACCATCCCATTCCTGACTGTGGAGTGGAAGATTTTCTTCAGTATCATGGCACAGAGGTTATCCAGTTATTTAGAAGTAAATAGACTAATAGACACAACAATGCAGAAAGCAGGGATCCCAGGTTTTACAGGGTGCATGGAGCACACCAGTATGATCTGGCATCAGATCCAGGCAGCTCAGGCAGAGAATAGGAAGTTACACGTAGTATTTTTAGATCTAGCAAATGCGTTTGGGTCAGTACCTCATAGTCTGATCTGGAGGACATTTGAGTTCTTTAGGGTGCCAGAAATAGAGGTGAACTTAGTGAAGATGTATTTTAGAGATGTTAGGATGTGTATTAGTACTGCAAACTTTCTGACAGGCTGGCAAAGATTAGAGGTCGGTATTATGGCAGGTTGCACAATTTCTCCTCTAGCCTTCACAATGGCGATGGAAGTCATTGTAGGAGGAGAGAGATGGCAGGATGGGATGCGCTTCCCACCAGAGGGAAGACTGTTGATAGAAAGTTTATTGTAGATGAAATGCCGTCGATCAGAGAGAATCCAGTAAAGAGCTTAGGGCGATGGTATAATGAAGACCTGAATGACAGTGAACAGGTGGAATCAGGGCTCCCAGAGAGGTTGAAGTTAAGGTGTTTGCAGTTTGGGCTATTTCCTGGACTGATGTGGCACATGTCAGTTTATGAAATACTGACATCAAAGATAGAGAAGCTGGAAAGAGTAATTAACTCATATGTAAGGAAGTGGTTGGGCATTCCTCTGTGCCTTAGCAGTGTGGCACTGTATGGTAAAGGGATACTCCAACTCCCGATCACTAGCTTGACAGAAGAGTTCAAGTGCTCAAAGGTTAGAACAGAGTTGCCGTTAGCAGGGAGCAAAGATAGAATAGTTAGCAGGGTAGTTCCAAATCCAATTAGGGGAAGGAAATGGAACCCAAGACAGGCAGTAGAGGAGGCAGAGGCAGCTCTTAGGCAATGTCCAGATAGGCCGGGGAGGCCTGGGGCTTGGCTCAGGTAGACCGGTGTGTACCAAGGCAGGTCCTAAAGATAGGAGACTGGTAGTGGAACAGGTACGTAGACAGGAGGAAGTAGTAAGGTGTACTGAGGTTGTGGCTCAGGCTAAGCAGGGGCAGTGGATGAACTGGGAGAGTGTAGAAAAGATAAAGTTGAGTTGGAGAGACCTATGGAGTATGGAAGATAGTTGGGTCAAATTCCTGTTTGGGTGTCCCTATAACATCCTACCATCACCTCAGAACCTAAAGTGCTGGGTTGACAGGGACCCATCAGGTCCTTTGTGTTCAAGACGGCAACCTTAAGGTACATTTTGCCAGGATTTAAGATCAGTCTGTCACAAGGCAGATATACATGGAGACATGACAGGGTTTGGAAAAATATAGCAGCAGGAACTGAAAACAGAAGGCGACAGGTGAATGCAGGATGTAATCAGGGAGTGAGGACAGTTCAGCTTGTCTGAGAAGGAGAGAAGGTTAAAGGAGGCAGGTTTTTAGGTAGGCACCAGTCAGGCCAGTTAAAGGGTGATAAGGACTGGGAGATGCAGGTAGATTTAGGAGGGAAACTTGTTGTGCCAAAGTGGATAGTTTGCACCAGTCTGAGGCCTGACATAGTGCTATGGTCTGCCAGTCAGTGTATATATTTTTATAGAGCTGATGGTTCCATGGGAGGATTGCTGTAAGGAGATGTTTTTTCTGTGTTTTTTTGTTAACACAGAAGGATCCAAAAGTTTTCACCTTACATGACTTGACACCCTAATAGTCAAAAAAAGTGCAGAGGAAGTTTTTTTTTTTTTTTTTTGTCAAAGGTTCAAACCTCACATTCATGCTCCTAATGTTTCACCATCATTGTGGCTTCTTCAGAGGAGTCAAGAAGAATGAATGGCAAACAGACATTTTTATAGTTTCTAGCTAATGGGCACCAGGTGTGGCCTCTTCCACACACCTTCTCCTGATCAGTAATTAAGTCAACATGGTTTTTAAAGCTCCCTGCTTGTCTGCCTCAGACGACCACAGTGCTCAGAGGAGAGGAGGGTACTTTCCAGCACTGGCTGGTTAGATGTGGGAAAAGATTTTATTTTAGTGTTTTTATTAGTGATGGTGAGATGAAGCTTCATGAAGCACTGAAGCTTTCCAGCTAATCTGTTCAGGAAATGGTTTATTTCTCGAGGCGTCACACAGGCCAAAGTGTGTAAAACAGGCAGCTGTGATCTTAACCATGTAATCGGTTATACACTGTATTATGTGTCAGTAACAGCTGTTGGGAATTACTTTGAATAATGAGAAAAAAATGAATGACCAGAATTTGTTTCTCAATAGTGTATTTTTTAGTGAGTCTGTAACTGTGACTATGCTATCATATGCATGTATGTTAATAAACATGGGTAGCGTCATATAATATGTAATAATGACAGCAGGGGTAATACTCGTGTTCTGTGTCACTTTTGGAAAATGTCATTGGCTTAAGCAGGCAGGGGACAGTGAATATGCTTGTGTATCTAGCACAATGATGTACAGTACAGGGGAGACTTTATTCATTTAGATTAAAAAACAATAGTTTTTCAACTGTGATTGGTTTAGACGATTTCTTTTTCTCCAAACTCTTAACTGACCAAAAATCTCCTATCACAACCAGTGTTAAGTCAAGTCACTAAACCTCGAGTCCTAGTCCCTAGTGTTCAAGTCAGAGTCAAGTCACCAAAGAAAAATCTGAGTTGTGTCCCAATTACCTGCAGCCAAGTCAAGACCTCATTACTCATGTCTGAATACTAGAAGAGTCCCCAGTACCTAAAACCTTGAGCCAAATTAAATTAAATTATTAATCATTTTTAAATCATCCCAGGTGGGTTACATTGGTATGTCTTTAAAAAAACTGAAGAAATTCATACATTAAAGGACTAGTGGGGCTGTTTACAGCAGTTGTGCACAAACAAAATCAAATAGCCTTAGACTGTGTTAATTTTGGCAACAGATTTCAGTTTTGGTCTTTAAACACAAATATGTTTAGTTTTAATCAATGAAAACGTCTAAACATTCAGTCCAGGATGAAGATCACTGACTTTTTTTTATATTGATACTCTTTTAATGATCACATTATCAATAATATTAATTACATTAACAGGATTATTTATTGCTCCCTGCTTTGCTTACATTCTTTCGATGATATCCTTTTTTTATTTTGGACTAAAAGTTGCAGACAGAGGGTCTCTGACATTCTTCAATCACAGGAGACATACTTTTTGAAAGAGTTTACCATTTTTCAGTGTTTTATGACCTCCTCAGTGCTACTTGACCGTGGCCTGTCAACAGCACAAGCCTGTACCACAGCACTTGGAAACACAGTGCTCAGCTAAGCCAATTAGCTTCAAGATGCCTCCTCAGATGACTACCACAAACTTCTACAGAAAATTGCCGTGCTGGAGCCTAAAATTCACCGCCTAGAGGTTAATGTGGAAGTAAACGGATTGGGTGGGAATGATACCACTTTACCATTGGCTCAAATCAGTGGACAGGAGCTAGCTAACACACAGCTAACGAGCACAGGAAAAGCTACCACGAAACAGGTTGGCTCTGTTCTGTGTAATAAAACTACAAGTAGTAGTCCTCCCTGGAACCACCTTCAGATTCAGATTCAGATTCAGACGACTTTATTAATCCCCAAAGGGCATTTCAGTTTACAGTTTACCCTGCCTTATTGAAACGATCTAAATAATCATAGAACAAAGACAAACAAATCCAAAACATTCACTGCAGCAAATAAGCAACCACATTCACATGTCAGCAATAAATACAATAGGTACAATTAATACAATGTCAAGGATGCATTAACGAGCAAAACACCCAATCAGATTCTGTTCACCTCTTAGCATTTAGCAGCCTGATAGCTGAAGGGATAAATGAGTTTGAGTATCTGTTGATTTTCCTTGGGGGTGCATGATAGCGCCGCCCAGAGGGCATAAGAGAAAAGTCAGAGGAGAGAATGTGGTCAGGCTGATTTATTATTCCTCTGGCTTTCTGGACCACACGTTTCTTCCAGAGGGAGCTTGGGTCCTCCAGCTGGACACCAATAATCTTGGAGCAGACTTTGATTATCTGGTTTAGACTGTTCCTGTCCTTTACAGACAGTCCATTAAACCAACACACAAAGGAAAAACTTAAAAGACTTTCAATAAAAGAATGATAAAAACAAGATAAGATGCCCTCAGAAACACTAAAAGAGTTCAGCTTCCGCAGCAAGTGGATCCTTTGCTGACCATGTTTGACTATTGACTCTGTGTTCAGAACAAACTTTAGTTCAGAGTCAAACACAGTTCCGAGATACTTGTAAGAGTCAACAATTTGTACATCTTCACCATGAATGATGCTGGCCTCAGGTGAAGGCCCCTGGCTAGACTTTCTGAAATCGATGACCAGTTCTTTAGTTTTTTGGACATTAAGGTCAAGGAAGCTGTCATCACACCATTTAACAAACATTGATAGAGCATCCCCATGGCCTGACTCAGAACCCTGGAGAAGAGACAGCAGAGCCGTGTCATCTGAGAACTTGACCAGATAGCTGCCCTCTTGGCTAGCCCTACAGCTGTCTGTGTACAAGATAAAAAGCAGGGGAGAGGGGACACAGCCCTGAGGAGAACTGGTGTTGGACGTTAAAAGCTTGGACATATGACCATTCACTAAAACCCGCTGGACTCTGTTTGTTAAAAAGTTTAAAAACAACAATAAAATCTGACCAGGCAATTTAAAATGAGAGGAGAGTCTCTCGATTAAAATACGAGGCTGCATTTTATTAAAAGCTGATGAAAAGTCAGCAAATAAAAGTCTGGCATGAGCTCTTGGCTTTTCAAGGTGCCTATACACTTTGTGTAAAATAAAGAGCTTGGCATCATCCACACTTCTCCCAGCTTGATAGGCAAACTGTAGTGGATCAAGTTTACCCTCAGTTAAGGAGATGACTTCTTCTTTTAGGATTTTTTCAAATGTTTTCATCGCAAGAGATGTCAGAGCCACTGGTCTAAAATCATTCAAATCCCTCGGTTTATTTGATTTCGGCACAGGAATTATTGTTGCTGTTTTCCAGATAGATGGAATCTCACCACTATCGACACACATCTGAAAAAGTTCCTTGGAGCAAAGCCAAAGAACAAATCATGTCCCTGGGTAACGGGAGGATGTTTAACAGGCAGAGCACAGCGAGCTGAGATATGTGATGAGACCGGCTGGCCTGCACTCCCTCACAGGCGGAGTGCCTCCTCAACCCTCGAATCTGGAAGGACGCAGCCATGGAAAGCTGCAAAAGGGAGGATGAGCAACAAACCTTCAAAACAACCTAGTATTGAGCTGCAGAACAGATATTCTCCACTGATGTAGGACACTGAATATCCGTCAGACCATCCATCCTCAGACGGCGGGGTAAGGACTGATAGCATGCCAAACGGCAAAAAGCTACAGGGAAAGCTAAAGCCTGGGCTTCAAACTTTACATGTGGGTGACAATGCTATTAGAGACCTACAGAGGGTGTGCAGTAATAACACCAAAGTGATCTGTTTTACCCAAGGATATGGTTTCCAACACGACGGAAAGGATTCTGCACATCATGGCTGAACATCCAACTGTAAAAAAACATCATAATACATTTAGGGTCCAATGATGTTTCTAAACAACAGTCTGAAGTGTTAAAACAGGTCTTCACTGAGCTTGAATACAGTGAGCTCTGTGAAAGCAGATGTGTTTATCAGTGGACCCATACCACCGGTCAGAAACGCAGAGGAGAGATTCAGCAGGTTGCAGGCACTAAATAAGTGGCTTTCGACTGCATGTACTGCCCATTCAGTGCATTTTATCGAACATTTCCACATCTTTTGCGAGCACAGACATCTTTTTAAAGCAAATGGATTTTTCCTGAACAAGCCAGGAGTAAAATTGTTGGCCCCTAACCTATTTTACTTCCTACGTCACCCATCGGTCCCCTTTGCCAAGGACTTCAAACAAAAGGAATCAGCCAGGGAGAAAGACAAAACACAGAGGAATAAAAACCTTGAAAAGGAACAATATTCACCCCCACCTAAGGAGTGCTCTGAGCCAAAGAGGCATCAGAGTCAAGAGGAGGAGGGGTCTCCATGGGTCTCCATCCCCCTCAACAACCACAGCACCTATGACGGTCCACCTGCCTCATCCCTCAAACCCCAACCAGGTCCCTCTCTCCCTTACTCTCCCTTTCTCCCTCCTCACCCCACTTGGAGTTCACTGACCAGATGAAGGAGCTGGTCAATGCTGGACTAAGATGTCCCCCCCGTCTCTCTCCCATCAGCACCCCACGTCGGCCAGCTCCACCACCTCTAACACAGGCTCCAAAGCCCCGTCGCCCAGCCCCCCTGTTCGTCTGAGGAGGCATCATGTACTGTCTCCTCAGCCCGACAAGGATGATAATGCTGCGAGATCATCAGCAGTCATGAGTCGTCCCAGGCCAAGCCAGGGCCCTGTATGCTAGCAGGTTGGAAAATTCCTGTCTTGATTGGTCATAGAAGAACAAAGGTGAATGTGCTAAGAAACTGGGGGCACAAAGATGACGGCACAAGATTGTCAAACTTGAAATTCATTCCCTATGAATCACAGTCCACCCCAAAAATTATAGAGGATGTTCCCACAACACAAAGACTTGCTTTATTGAACATCAGGTCTCTGGCTGGAAAAACCTTTTTAATCAATGATTTTATCACTGAGCACAACCTGGATTTTATGTTTTTAACTGAGACTTGGTTGGATCAAAATAACAGCACAGCTGTTCTTGTTGAGTCAACCCCTCCCAACTATAGTTTTATTAGTGAGGCCAGAGTGAATCGGAGAGGAGGTGGAGAGGCAGTTTTATTCAAAAACTCTTTCCAACTTAAAAGATTATCTTTCAGTAATTTTTCTAGTTTTGAATATGTGGCTCTTCAGCTGAAGTCTTCCCCTCGAGCCGTGTTACTAAATGTTTACAGGCCACCTAATTACTGTGCAGACTTTTTTGATGATTTCAATGAACTGCTGTCCATAATCTGTATTGAATATGACTGTATAATCATTGTTGGTGATTTTAACATCCATGTTGACAACCCCCAGGACAGAGGGGCTAAAGAACTGTGCTGTACTCTTGACAGCTTTGGGCTGAGTCAGCATGTGTCAGAGCCCACACATAATAGAGGACACTCTCTGGACCTGCTTATCTCCAAGGGTCTGAACATACACAAGGTTGTTGTGAGCGATGTGGCCCTGTCTGATCACTGCTGTGTGTTCTTTGAGAGCTCTATGTCTGTGCATACATGTAGTCAGAGAGAAGTTATCATGAAACGATGCATTACTGAAAAAACTGAAATGTTTAACCAGCTTTTTTCTTCCACAGCCACCCTGCCCTGTAGTTCTGTCAGTGAGCTGGTAGATAACTTTAATTCTAAAATGTTAAATGTTGTTGACTCCATTGCTCCCATTAAGTTGAAGATTGTCTCTAGCAAGAAAAGATCTCCATGGAGAAATGCCACGGTGGTGAAAAATGCTGAACGCAGATGGTGAAAAACTAATCTCCAGATTGATTTTGACATCTAGAAAGAGAAACTTCACACTTATAATTTACAGCTGAGGAATGCTAGGCAGTCTTTCTTCTCAGACATGATCACCAGAAACAAAAATCGAGCATTTTTTTCTACTGTTGAGAGATTAACAACCCCCCCCTCTGTCAATAACACCTGAACTTCATTCTACCAGGGCCTGCAATGAATTTGCTTCTTTCTTTCAAGAGAAAATTCAGAATATTAGTCAGGCAGTGAGTAAGATTCAGGATCTGTTTCTATGTCCATCTAAAAAACTGCTTCAACACCATGACCCAGTTTAATCCAATCAATGACACAAATCTGGATGACATTCTGCACCAAATGAACTCTTCCTACTGCCGTCTGGATGTTTTACCCACAGATTTTTTCAAAAAGGTTTCACATGTCATGGCATCTGATCTATTACAGATCGTAAACACGTCTTTAATGTCATTCTTCTTTTGAATTGTTGTAAGTTAAGAGCTTGGAGCTCAGATAAGGATCTGGTATTGGCAAGAAACGTGAAACTGTCTGGGACAGAATTCGGTCTCTGGACCAAGGTTGAGAGGAACCTGGGTTTTTATCTTTTGTGGATCTTATTTGCTGTTTTTAATCACCTTTTACATGTTTTGTTTAAAATGTTTCCATTGTGATTCTTTTTTCCCTTTGTAAATGTATTTTAATGTCCTGTGTGAAGCACTTTGAATTGCCTTGTTGCTGAAATGTGCTATACAAATAAACTTGCCTTGCCTAGCCGTGTGTATTTAGGGTGGAAAAATTAGATAGATTTTAAGTCAGTGCAGTTAAAAACATCTTAAAATGAATATTCCTCCTTTAAAATGACTGCATTTATTCAGATTTCTCACTAAAAACGAAAAAACTAATTTTCTCCATGTGACATTTAAACACATCATAAAAGGTCTAACCTTTGTCCCCCTTTAATGCTCTAAAGTTTGAGTTGTCATTAAACACATAATTTTATCGTATCCCACCTTGTTTAGCTCACTAATCAGCGTTCTCGCCAATGTTAATGCAGATTTTAACATTGGATTGATATTTTTAAATAACAGGAATTTTGCCTTCACACGCTAGATATGTTGGAATATGGTTGCTGTAAACATGTGAAAACACTGAGATCTACATGTGACTGAATTTAGGATTTAGACCGTTAGTTTTTCACCTTTTTTCTGGCTGGGTTTAATGGTGGCGGGGCAAATATGTGGGATAATGACATCATGAGCCCACAGTGGGGAATGACCCCACCCCTCTAACACCTCCTTCTCCTTCTTCTGAGCCCCAGCCTGACAATGGTCCCAACTCACATGGAGATCATAGAACCCAGACCGGACTCTGGGATTGTTCTAAGTAAACAACCAGGACTGTTGATCATCAATAGTCATCTGCATGCGCAGTGTTTCAAACTAAACCCCAGAGAAGTCTACTGGAAAAATACCCCTGTGACTGGTGAACTGACTAACTGGTCTGGTACGTATTTGGGAGGTGGTGAGTCATGCAGAGGCTGACATCACTCACATGTTGGAACAGCAACAAAAGTTCAGTCACCCAGAGTTAAGGGGTATCAACAAAATGGTCCAAGAGGTGCATTGCTTGCGGTACCCTCTGTAGCCTCGACTTGTCCACTGTCAACACAGTCAGCCTAACCACTGTCAGGCGCCACATGGGGCAGAAATACCAGACATCAGGGCTCAGATTAATCTAACACAAAGGTCCAGCTGGAGTCCATCATTCAGGCCCTTAAGACACTGTGCTGGTAGTCAACACACACAGCAAAGTCTTGAATAAAACCCTCCAGGCAGTGAACTCACTGTTGTGAGTGGTCCAAGTCGAATATGCTCACACAATCCTTTTAAACATGCTGATGTCTGATATGTTACAGGAAGTTGGGTCTTACGTTAAGAGTCTAGCCACGGGTAAGATCCCTCCATACCTTGCCCCTCTCTCTTTGGTTAAAGATCTCTTATCTGCTGCTACCTATGAAATAGTTTCCCCTCTTAGGCCCACCTTGCGTTCACACTAGACAGCGCTGTCCTGATCTTCATTAACCCTGAAGATCAGGAAGCCGCCTGTTTAATCACATCAATAGTGGCGTCCGAAAACATCTACCACCTCAAAGATGTGTTAAATGTAGGATTTTGGCAGGAGGATACACATCTTAAAATTCAAACCCCACAGGTGGTGGCAGCCTACCATGATAGCAACCTGGAGTTATACTTGGCCCTGTGGAAGTAGAATTTCATGTCCTATTCAGTATGTCCAGGTATCAGCTTGTGATTTAATAAGATCGCACGTTCTCTGATCACTCTTCATACCTCATTGTTAATCTAGTCTCCCTGCCACCTTGACCAGGGAACAACACAGAAATGCAAATGTTGAATGTTGATTGTACGTCTTCCCATTGACTGCATCCTGTACTGCATGTAACCAAATGGTATCTTGTCAGTCTTCTTTGATCCCATATCAGACTTTAGTTACACCCAAGCCTGCTTAAAAACCCACTCTCAAACCTGCTCAGGAGCAGAGAACCTTGCCAGCCATGCTGTGAGTTTCTTTTCTCCACTGCACAGTAAATAAAACTCTTGAACCAGCCACAGAATTTGGACCTTCTCTTATTTCTTCATCATTGTGGTGTTGTTGGCAACTCACAAACCCTGGGCTAGAAGATATCTGCTGACTGGATGGAGTGTTGCTGAATATCAGCAATCAGCGCCAAATCAAAAGCCTCTTTCATGATTCATATGTTCAGCACTTTGAAAATATCCGTTATTATTTTCTTTTTCCTTTCTTCTGTGACAGATTACATCCTCTCCCTACAGTTTGTGCCACTTTAGACATTTATTTTGAAAGACTGGCAACAGCTGCTTCTTTCCGTTCTGTAAACACTGGAAAAATAATTTACTGGGTATGTGGACTCAAAGCTTAAGACTACCTTCCAGAGGGCTGGAGTGGTGTGTGCGGACTGGGCTACATAGTACCAGCAATGTGAATGATTGACACCTTGCCTGAAGTTCATTCAGGATTAAGGTTTAAATGTGATACATTAAATACCCGTTCACAGACATCATGGAGGCGCCTTATTGGAACGCTCATTCCCAGTTATGGAGTGCTGTCATCTTTAACTCAAATAAGAGATCTCTCTAAACATGTGGAGGGCTTGGCTAATGCTACTGCTTTGGGTATGTCATTGTTATCAGAGTAAGCAGCAGCGTGCCTGATTGCCTTACAGAACCAAGCAGCATTAAATTATCCCAGGGTTGCACCTGTGCAGTCATTGGTATTGAGTGTTGTACTAATGTGCCAGGCTACAATTCTAGCGTATCTGATGTGATTGATCATATTAAGCAAATTACTAATGAGGTCCATCCAAATGACTTTTATGATCCATTTTTATTCTTAGAAACAATGGTCAGTCACTGGGGTACAAACATTGCCAGAATTGTATTTTTTGGAATTATTCATTTTGCTTTTATTGCAATCAATTTGTAAAACCTTAACTGCTAAGATGACTTCTAAAATGATGGTTCAGTTGGTTTTTCCTCCAGATTTTCCAAATTGTACCTCTGAAGAATTTCTTGATACAGCTATTGATAAGTTGCGTAAAATTGATGTTTCATGATTACAGATGTTGAAATGGTCTTGAGTTGTCCAATAAGAGACAAAAAGGGGAATTGTGGAAGTAGAATTTTATGTCCTATTCAGTGGACCAAAGTGTCTGCTTGTGATTTAATAAGAACCCAAATGTTCTGTCATGAACTAGTACACCTGCACGTAGGGCTGATGGCCTTGATGATATATTTAAAAATATCTAAATGACTTCCAGGTTACAGATTCTATGTTGAATAATCTTCTCGAGGCGTGTTCAGGGTTGATTCCACAAAACACTAACGGTGACTTGATCAACATTGTGGAAGAAGTAGGAACAGTTAAAGATAGTATTACTGATTTAAAAGATGGGATGGATGTAATATTTAAAACTATTTTGACCCAGTCTCGATTGTTGGTGCAATTTAGAAGAGCTCATAGAAAAAAGACGTTTATACGATTTTAAAAGTATGTGTAATAACTACTTGTTTGGCCAGGACACCCATTTGCAAGTTTTAGAAAATCTTGTGCAGCTTATGCCCTGTATTGAGCACAGATTCGAGTCCCAATAGTGTTCTGTGCGGCTATTTTTAATTTTTTTTCATTACAATCATCATGGAGCCGGCCTCAAAAAGATTTTGATTAGAAAGTGGCACATCTGATACAGACCATGGCGAACCTTCAGTCTGCTGCATAATTTAAGTAGAGCTCTCACTGGTCTTAGACAGGCCAGGGTTTTGATTGGCAATAGAGGTCCCCATATTGGTACTGTCCCCCCTGTAATGACAAGAACTATTGATAGATCCATCCTACAAGGTGGTATGAGACAGAGATATTCCAGAGCTCTACCAATCCGCAGACAGATTGGCCAGATGTTTGGAGGTGACAGTGCAGCTGCTGCTGCTTCTGAACAAGGTGTCAGCCTAGACCCCCAGCAATTCCCTGCCCCCGCTAACAGTATACAACCTGTGGAGGCAGAGAATGAGTCTGCAGACAATCCATCATATGTCTGGGCTGACAATGTCCTTGATAATCAAAATCACCCTCCCCCTATGGAGGAAGCAGCTGCCCCCGCCATACCCCCTTCAACACCTGACCAACACGATGCTGGTGTTAATCATACACATCCAGTGCCAGTAAATGTGTTTACAGCCCATGAGGAAGGTTTATCTACCAGGTCTACTGCTAATAGTGAATAGAACAGACACTTTCCCCCTGCCCCCAATAGCAGCATACATCTTGTAGGGCCAGAGGATGAGTTTGCAGACGATCCATTGTATGTCTGGGCTGACGATGTCTTTGATAATAAAAATCAACCTCCCCCTGTGGAGGAAGCAGATGTTCCTGGTTGTTACCCTTCAACATCTGACAGACCTAACAACAATAGTTTTGATCATGCTGATGCTGTAGATGTGCCTGACATTTTGCAAGCGGTGGAGGGTAGCAGCAGTTTTATGGGCCAGCCCCTCCTCGCAGAGGTGACAGAAACCCTGTACACATCCAACACATGCCTTCCTTTAACACCTCAGAACTAAGACAGAGGGTTGATCTTAGAGAAATTGACCAGGATAATACTGAAGAGGTTCCAGCTAGGTTGAGAGAGTCTCTCAGGTGTTATTGTAAAGGGCTATGCAACAGGCACTATCGGGTAACAATTTAAATGTTGTACTGAGAGGCACTTCCCTCTCTGATGATGTCCAGACTATTCTAAATTCTGATGATGGGGACAATGTGGACCGTTTCATGGATGAAATAGCCCAAGTAATGCAGAGCAATGACACGTCATTGACTGATGTTGAATTGGAATTTGTTGTGACAATAGCCAGGAATATGAGCGGTGGAAGACGTCTCAAACTTAGAGATGTGTCACACAATGAGATTTTGAACAAAAAGGGCTCATATTTGCATACCCCCTACAAAAATCTGAGTTTTTCTCTTTGTAGGATGAACAATATGAGAAAGACAATGTCAGTTGAGGAAAAAAAGTATGTTCACTAGTCAGCTGCACAGAACAGTCGGAAAGTGTCACTTTCTGTCCAAACTTAGATGTCAAAATGATTGTTTCTTCATGCCTCAGGACGCAAACAGGTCCAGTGCCTTGAAACGCATGAAAATCAGCACTCCAGGACAGTGTGGCTGGACCACCATAAAAAGCGATGGTTACAAACGTATTCGTACGTCACAAAAAAGTGGAGATATAACACAAAGAAATACACTGTTACAATCTGAAATACTGTGAATCTTGTGGTAGGACATACAGGCTTGGTAAAAGCCTCACAAGTGTTACCCGCCAAGGTGTGTCAAGTTCTGTGAATATATACGTGGCCCCAAGGAGGTCCATGAGTTTATATTCAGCCCCATGAAAAGCAGGAACTTCATGAAAAGTATATTTTCTATGACATAAACATAGCACAAAAAGTAAGGAAATCTGTGTTTGGTACATTATTTCTTTATTGTAACAATGCTTTTTGGTAATAAATCTTATACCGTTGGAAAGCCTGTTATTTCCCTTTTAAATGGAGCCACATTTGTAAGGAACATGTATTTGTCGGATGAGCAGCAGAGCTGAGTATGTGGGTTGCGCCCATGAAAAATGAAAAAATGAAATAAAATAAACTCACAGTGGGAGGTTGGGTCTTTAACGTCAGACTGAGATAGCACACTAATGCATGATGCTCCATTTGAAAGAGACTTTAAAAAACACAATGCGAAGTCTAAAACTAGTGATCTGAAGATGGTACTGGAAAAAAAAGGAAAATGTAAAGTGCAGGGCAAAGTAAAATTTGTGTTAAACTAGTGTCAACATTTGAAAAGAACGAGACAAAAAAATGTAAAAACATTACCTGATGAGCCCAATTAACTGACAAATAAAAAAAAATGACTGTTTTTAAGTTGAAACTCAGACTGTACCTTGTGCTAAATTTGTTTTGAATGGAGCCTGACAACACAAGGTATGATTTTTTTTTTTTTTTTTAAGTCTTCAAGAAACAAAAACAACCATTATTAATTCATCCAAAAGACTTGGATTCGATCAGAATGGGTTTTTATGTTTGTCTCTCAGTTGCTGTCAAATTTTGTGTCATTTGTTTTTTGCCTTTTGTTTGCCTTTCTCAGTTTTATGAAATGGGTCATTCATGCTTTTTCAGATGATGAGAAAATTAGAATGTGTTGACTTGAGTTTAACTCAGGGCTCAAACCCTGGAGTCTTTAAATCAAAAGGCTAATTGTTTGCCAAGTATCTCACTACACAGGTGGAGCAGAGAGAATGGCAGGAGTAATTTGGTTATGGATTTGATTCACACCTTGGACAAAGCCACTTTTATGCTACTGGAACAAAGTGTGGTAAGAGATTAGCCACTACCAGCAGCCCAGTCTTAACCCATCCTGTCTATGGCAGCTCAGATGGTCTCTAACTTTTAATGAACTTATGTGAAGTTCTTCAACTTCACACTTCTGTTTCCATTTGCAAGATCTGTTAGTAGTAATATAGGGGCAAATGTGCATGTGACACATACGTGCATGCGTCATGTGCACTAAAGAGTGGCATGCACAGGATAAGGTAGGGTCCACCTGAGTGGATCTATGGGTAAAGGCGTATGCATTTACACATACACGCGCTGGATAAGCGCGCACCCCCGTGTATGGGTGAGGTTATGGGATCGTCCTGCCCAAAAGGGGTGGGTGGGTCACATGTGTGGGCATGTTTTCAAATACAGGTTAAAATATAAGGAGGCATTCAACAAATTATTCCACCTCTTTTTAAGCTGGTGCACTGGGATCTACGCTGACAACCTTCTACAGCTAGTCATGGCATACAGCCCGTGTTCAGGACCCCAACCATATCCTCTCACCCCCGCTGAGCTTAACCTATGGTTTAAAGACCTCTGTTTTTAATCCAGTGGTGCGACTGGAGGTCTCTGCAGCGTGTGTTTAGCGAGGTTGACGATGCCATCAAAAGAGACAGGATCAGCAGTGCTTTCAAGACTGTTAGGAAACGCCTTGTTTTTGACGATTTACCAAATGTTGTGCAAAGTGGTCTCTTGTGTAGGCCGAAAATCGTCAGGCATGAAGACTGCTGATTGAAAAGAAAAGTGGTAGGTATTATCTATGTAATGTGTTTGTGTATATATATATATGATACATATATACACAAACACATTACATAGATAATATGTGTAATGTGTTTGTGTATATATGTATCATATTTGTTTTTCGTTGTCACTAAAAATGTTTGTATTCACAGAAGTTGATGGGCCGTCGTATGAGCCACTACACCTCCATTCAACACCTGTATCAACGCCGGAACCCTCGCTGTGGGAGGGCTTGTCAAGACCACCAACCCCCATTATGGAACCATCTGCAGCACCAACGCAAACCGAAATCTGTAACACAGCGTACCTGGATGAATCGATTTTCTGGGTGCCCAACCCCACCCCAGAACCGACGATCCTGATCAGCGACACCTCAGAGGCGGATGAGTCATCTGTTATCCTGATTGGTGACACCTCTGGAGTGGCAAACATCGAGCCTACAACCGTCCCTCCTCCTCCTCCCCCGCAGGATGAGAGCGCTGTCCAGACGCCATCATGTGACTTTTATACAGCCGTGAAAGCGGCTGTGTATCATTTTTATGATGCATCAGTGAGAGAGTTGTGGCTGGAAATATGCTATGGCTGTCAAACATTACATCCTAGCCAGAAGCATCACAACTGTCTTCGGGACCCTCCTGAATACTTTTATGGATCATCATTCATGGATGTAAGGCAAGCACTATGGGGGCATGCGTTCATTCAGGCTGTGTTATATTTTTTAAAACTCAATTTTATTGAGGGGAGCAGAGCTGTTGTTGAGGAGACGGCTGCTACAATTTTGGACGAGGATTTGGGGAACTCGTCGCAAGATATCTCGGAGAAAATTGAACAATTTGTTAGAAGTTGGGGCAGAGACCCCACAACCAATTATGATCAGCTTACCAAGGTTTACATTCACTGGAAGGGAGTGGATGGGGTGGAAGAAAACCTTGATCAAACTTTGTAGTGGTAATTGACAGAAAAAAAAAAAAAACATCTTCACTGTGTTTTATCAGAAAATGTGTCCTGCTATTACACGTGTTTGTGTTTTTTTTTTTTTGTTTGTTTTTGTTTTTTTAAATAAAAACGGTTGGAGCAAAGCAGTTAGCTTCATTTGTGTTTCTTCTCAGTCATGGATAAGACACTGCATAAAATCTATTATGATCCTTCTCATCCAGGGGGTCTCAGCAGCGTAAATAAGCTGTGCACTGCAGTCAGGGAGTCTACAGGGGTGACGCCTAAGTTGCAGGGTGTAAAACATTTCTTGTTAGGGCAGGATGCTTATACCCTTCATGCCAAGTTTTGGTTAGTGGTTTTGACAGACAGTTTCAAGTTGATTTGGTTGATATGAGCGAATATTCTGCTGACAATGATGAGGGGTGCGATACTTGTTAATGTGTATAGACGTATTTTCTAAATACGCATGGGTCAGATGTCTAAAGAGCAAGTCTGGTATCACTGTCACAAATGCTTTTGAGGATATTCTTAGTGAAGGGTGTGTACCTGTAAAACTTCAAACAGATGCAGGCACTGAGTTTTACAATAAACATTTTCAACACTTAATCGATCAGCATAAAATCAAACATTTTTCACCACTGAAGGAGACTCAGGCAAGCGTGGTAGAGCATTTTAATAGAACATTCAAGACCTGCATGTGGAGGTATTTAACTTCTGTTAACTCCTGTAGATATACTGACGTAATCCAGGACCCTGTTGATGCCTATAACAAGTCATATCATAGCTCTATAAAGATGGCCCCCACATCTGTAAATAAAGATAATGAGAAAACTGTCTTTAACATTTTGTACCAAACAAAACCTCAAAAGGCTGTGTCACTTAAATTTAATGTCGGAGACACAGTGAGAATATCAAAGCTGCGAGGTGTGTTTAGAAAGGGGTATGAACAGACGTACACGGATGAGTTTTTTGTCATACAAGAACGCATAGGACGAGACCCTCCAGTGTATAGACTAGCTGACTTTGCCGGGGAAGCATTAAAGGGCACATTTTATGAGAAGGAACTACAACCGGTCATTATTGATAAAAACAAACACTTTAAAATAGAAAAAATTCTGGCAAGAAAAACATTGGGACGGAAGAATCTAGTTTTAGTAAAATGGCTAGGTTGGCCTGACAAATTCAACTCTTGGGTCTCGGCAAAAGATATTGTTGATGTGCCATAAAAAAGCCTGTTCAAGAGTAGAATAACTCATTTTAGTTGCAAAGCGAGAGAAAAGATGGACAAGAGGAACGGATTTGATGTTACATTACCTAGTAATGCATCAGTGCATGTTTAACCAAATAATAAGATAGGCAATTACAGGACAAAATTAGCTAAACCTATTGTGTTGAATGAAGCTTATGAGGTGGGACTCATTGAGCTCCAATATCCAAGAATCTGGGCAAACTTCCCCATGTCTGATGCAGGCGTGGTTGTCTATGATTCTAAAACAAAACAAACAGTGACTGTAAACCTCTCTGCCAGTTTTTATGATTCGATCCTGAGAATGTTAAAAGAATTCAATTCAAAATGCATTCTCCACCAGGCAACCTCGCGCATAAATCTACAGTATAATATCACTACGTGAGTCTACATCAGCAGTGCAGAGGGAACCACTATTACATTTAAAGGCAGACTAGCTGAAATTTTAGGGTTTAACCCAGGAGAACCATTTGAAATCTCTTAAACATTGGTTTTTAGGAAACACTATGCGGCACCCCACCCTGCTGACATACACGGTGGAAGATACAATATCTATATTTACAGCGACATTGTGGATTATCCATTAGTTGGAGACGGTTATGTGCCACTGTTAAGATGAATAAATGTGTCTGACAAGATTTGTCTAATGCCCACTCTGACTTTCAACAAGCCTCACTACGCATCCCTCTCCAAATCAGTCATTGATGATATCGGGATCTCCTTGAAAAACGATCAAAACCAACATATACCCTTTGTATACGACACGCATACAAACACGAGGCTAGATATATATCATACTATATGAATCAAGCAGGAGGCGAATTACCAGCGTTCATAGAAACGAGCACACAGTATGGCAGCAGACTAGGAGGTATATTTCGCAGTCTGTTTAGGTTGGCTGTCCCGCTGCTCAAAAGAGGATTCAGTTTGGCCAGACCTCATTTAAAAACAGCTGCTACAAACATTGTGGGGGATGTGGTGGCAAATCTATCAAGAAACACAACACCAGGAAAACAGGAAGGGAATGGTTTGATTGTGTACACTCGAAATCCAAGGAGAAGACCTCGAAGTAGGAGTGTACGTAACCGCCGCGTCTCAAAAAAACGTAAAACCACTGTTAAAAGACGCAAAGTGACCAAAAAGAAGTCATCTGTCAAAGGAAACAGAACATCTTCTGTCATCAATCATCTTCCAGGGTTTTGCTAAAAGACATATTCTAGGTGTGATTTTTCTTAAAAACAACATGGCTCTCATCCACACCCAATCAGAAGAATGTGTAAAGACTGAGCTGGATCTGTTCACCGTTCCATACACCCAGACAACTATCGAGAAATCTACATTTGTTGAAATACCCCCAGTTTCAGCAATAACAGACACTGGCCCACTGGAATTTTACATATCAGCTAGTGGGGAGGATTATGTGGATCTGAACAATACCTACTTGTTTACACGCGTGAGAATTACAAATGGAGACGGTACAAATATACCTAACGGTGCAGATGTGGGTTTCATCAACTATCCGGGAGCCACCCTCTTCTCTCAGGTTGATACAATGTTTGGAGACAGGCTAATAACACAATCCTCAAACACATATCCATATTGCGGGGTAATCGAATGTTTGATCAACTAAGGACAAGATTGGACACACAGTTCAGCACGGGATTATTTTGCAAAGACTCCTGTAATCACATGAATGATGCGTCTATTGACGGTGACAATCAGGGGTTGGTGAAGAGATGTTGATACACAGGAAACAGCCGAATCGTTGAATTAATTACACCAATACTTATTAATGGTGTTGACTTATCTCTAAAATTTATACGTTCAAAGGATGAATTTTGTCTTATGTCCGCTGATCCAAACGCGCAGTACTGTGCCAAGATTATGTCAGCCAGTGTGTTTGTTAAAAGGGTGGCTGTCTTGCCCACCGTTTCACCCAGAGTTTATCAGTCTGTATGCCGACGGTCATTCCTACCCAGCTAAGCCGTTTCAACCACTTTTTCAAAGAGGTCACTACAATAGAGAGTATAACCAGCTGATACAGACCACTGGACATCATCTAAAGGACAGATCATTGGCTATAACTCGTGACGACTTTGGAGCGGGGTACACACTGTTCTGTTTCAACTTGGAGCCTGATGAAGATTGTTCAAGGAATGTGTTGCTAATCAAAACAGGCAATGTCAGACTGGAAGTCCATTTTAGAGTACCACTACCACAAACAGTTAATTTGATTTGTTATGCCGTATTTGATTCTGTTATCGAAATATCAAACAGAAGACAAGTGTTGCTGGACTACTGCTAGCACAAAATGAATACTTTAGAATTGACCAGTATTGTAAAAGAAATAATTATTAAGGATATAAATTTTCTGGGCATCCTGGCATGTGACCAGCTTCCAAAACACCGCGTTGGTAAATTTTCCAACCATGTTAATTGTAAACACACACGCTTCCACCATGCCTGGTGAACACTGGTTGGCTATCTATATTACAAAACACAATCAGCGATATTTCTTTGATAGTTTTGGCAACCCACCTGACTCTGATAGATTTCCATCAGAGATTTTAAAAATTCTTTTTAAAAACTGTATCAATGTGGCTTATTCTAGAACACAGATTCAAAGTGATTTTTCTAAAACTTATGGACAACATTGTGTGTTTTTTCTATTTCACGTGCAAAAGGGTATACCTTACAGTAAGGTGATTAACATGTATGGAACCAATCTTGTAAATAATAATGTTATGGTTTGCCGGTTTGTCAACAAGATACAACCCATTGCTGTGTGCCATGGATTAAACTTTGCATGCGTACAATGTAGTAATTGATGAAATTTAAAAACATTTTTTAAAATAAAAAGGCACATGAGACTTGATTTCAGTGACTCTGGTACATTTATTTTCAAAACCACATACTAAATACAATCAATCGTCATTGACCATTTGTAGGATTGAGGAATCACAATCATTCTACAAAATTAAATGCAAACATTGGATTAAATACAAAAACAAAGACAAAATACTTTTTTTTCTTTCAACCAAGTTAAACATATTCATTGAAAATGTTGCAGAATTTCTCAATATGCACAAACAGAAAAATAATATCCAGGCAACATTAATGTCAACTCGGTCAATCAGTAATTTAACCATGTACCTGTGTTTGACTTCTGTGACTTGAACCGCCTTGATTTGGGTGTCCTAAACAGTGTGCTAGACCTGGGGGGGATCAGTTAATAAACCTTCGTTGGCTAAAAAACTTGTTTGAGAAATAGAGTTGTCGTCATCGTCGTGCCCCTTGTATCGGGCAATGGCTCTACGCACCTGAGTATTCGGTATAGCCATTACCGGTACATTTAAATCAGCTAAGGAATTTAAAAAAAAAGTCCACCCTTCAGGTCTTGAATAATCCGAAACACTGTATGGGGTTGTGACTCATATAAATGCGAACCTCTGATCGGCCGTTTGTTAATAATAATTTCACCACGGTCGCTCCATGATATAACATCTGATGCATGGGATAAGGCTGTCAAAATGTGCTCTGCATTTTTCCTACTTCTGCCAGGAATGTGTCTCAGAACCTCCTCCACAATCACATCTTTCTCTACATGGTCTTGTCCATCATTGTTGATGTTATTGGCAGAAACAAGTAAAGATAAAGTCAGTACACCTTTTTCCTGTTCACCTTGTCTCTCCAATGAAAGGTATCTCTGGAGAATACTGGCTTTTTTAGCTTTTTCGTACACATTCAAATCTGGCTGTTGCAACACCTCAGCCATGTCTTTGTCCAACTCATTCTGTGCTGTTTGTCTGATGGAACTTGTATTCTGCTGCTGATGCAACTGCTGCTGTTTCAACAAATCCAGTTAATGTTGGGGGACCAAAAACATTTTTGTGTATGCTCCATTTTCAACCACGATTAATAAGACTGGTTATAAAACGAATGGCTGTGCCCAATAATGGCAAAAGAAATCCACCAGATTGGTTGATAACCTCTCTTTTCTTCAAAAGTTTAACCTTCTTGTCAGCCACCAGTCTAATGATTGTATTGCCTGTCAGTCAGTGGTATGTTACCTCTCAACACACTGAAAGCTATTTCACAAAGAGCATTAATAAAGTCGGTGCCTGTATTATTCATAATAACCCTTTGAACATTTGGCTGTGATTTATATAACAACTCCAACAGCACCAGATTCCTCTGCATGCGTGATGACATCCTCACACCTTTTGCTTTTTCTTTGGGATATATACAACCGACCGGTCTGACAGCAAATCGGATCTGAGTCTTAAGTAATCCAGCGTCTTAGCTTTATAATCTATAAGAAGATACCCATAGGGGGAACTGGTTGCATCTTTAAATGCTTCTAAAAAATATTTGGAATTGCCTGGAAACATCTGTTTACCTAAAGGTGAGATTTGGTATTTATCTCTGGGGTTATTAAACTAAACTAAATAGTTGGTAATTAAACTAATAGTTCGACTGGATTTACCTTGAATGAACAAACTTTGAACTAAATATATACAGCTTAAATTTCTATGGTGAACATATTTTGTGAAAACATTTTGTACTTCTGTATTATTGCTGGCATCATTCATTAAATCGTCTATAATCAACAAATTGTTTTTTTTTCTGGTGGTAAAAGCACATCCTCACACAGAGATTCAGGCAAACCATTTACAAAGTTGATGTCTCTTATCTGAAGGAGCTGGTTATACAAAGGCTGCCAGCACGAATAAATGTAAACAATGTTATCGATATTGTGTGAAATAACGGTTGATGCATTTTCTATAATACTCTTGACAAAATAAGTCTTTCCACTATTAGAGGGACCACTGACCACCACGCTAAACGGATGCTGTAGTCTGCCGTCAAAACAGTGTTCAAATTCAGAACCCATATGGTAGCGTTGAAAAATCAGGCCACACCCTGTGCTTGTTGTACACTACCCTGACGCTTTTAACAACTGTTTCATTCTTCAAATGAAACTTATTTTTATTGCGTTTGATGGTGTCAGATACAGCTGTCAAATGAGCATCTGTGTTTTGGTCAGCCACAAAAGTATGAACTAAGCCTTTCAACGACTCGTGGGTAACCACTTCTGCATTCATGGCATTGAGTGTCACACCTTTGCACTTAACCTGTGTCTTTCCCTGTCGTGTGCGATAGGCATAGCACTTTGGACCCCCTGACACAAATTCTGTGATGAACTCCTCCCCAGGGGCTCTATGGTCGTTTAACTCATCCGTCAAATCTCCGAGGTATGGACCCAAGGGAGGAACCCACTCACCAGGGCGTGACATGAAAATGACAGAGTCTGTGTCACAATACAGAACGCTGCATTGTAGTTTGTCTAATAGATAATACAACATGAGCCTGGCATAAGCGGTAGTCATGGCACCTATGAATATGTTGATGTCTTTCGCCTTGGACACCCTACCGTCAGCATGGCAGTATTGAACCATAGCCACATCGTCAGAGATGAAAGAGAACTGTTTCACATCGTACTGGTCACTGAACAACTTCTGTGTGAAATCAGAGGGATCTTGAATTAGTTCTGTTATTGGCATGTTGGTTCTCATGCTGAATCTGCCCCACAGCGAGTTCAGGAGTAGTTTATTACAACTCTTGACTGCCTTGTTCACACAGATCTTTGATGGATCGAGCCTGATGCCTTCTTTTTCATAGTACTCATCAATGTATTTCCGCTGATCCTCAGGTGTTTTCACGTGTGCAGGGTACCCGGATGCCTCCTGTTTGCATTTCAGAAATGTTTTGACATACTCCTTAAACAATGTGTCTGTCTGGTAGGGAAAATGCCACACTTCATCAATGCAGGCAATTTGGTACCCCTTTTCAAGTGCCTTTTCAAGCTCAAATGTTACCCGTGTGCCTGACAGTTGCCTGTCACTGTCGCTATGCTCACAATCACTGATCTGATTTTGGTCCTCAGCACATTTGCGTCACAGTGGGAACATGAGCTTGTTATGGCATCTGTAGGGCAGGACAGGGTGATACAACCCTTTTGGAGGCAGTACTGATGCTGTCAAAGTCTTGGTAGATAATCTGAGGGTGTCCGATCGGATAGGCTTTTTTAGACTGTACTGTGGGGTAAAGGCTGGTGAAATCAAAGTAATGAATCTTTTCTCCAGCAGCATCATCTGTCTTGTGGTACAACTTCATTGCATTTGTGCGACCACCAAACAGGGCTTCTCGGAGCTCCAGTCGTTCTGGCTGTTTGAAGCTGACTAGAAAGGATTTAACAGAGGGGTCTGTAACGGTTAAAGCTCTCCATTCACACTCCCACATCACAACAACAGTCATACCATGCTGCGAACGCAGGGCGTCCACCTTATCACTAAAGAGACGGTAAAGCTCACCTTTAGTAGTTTTAGTGATTAGTTAAAGTACGGACCCATATGATGTTCACCACCTTTTAAGGCATGCTGTATCACAATGTTTTCAGTGCGGGCTACATATTCAAGCCATTGTATAGACACATCTGAATATGTCTTGTTCTGCTCCAAGTACGCACCTTCATACATAAGAGCCAGAGTGTCTTTGGGCAGAAACAACATCTTGAACACAGCCATACAGCTGGATGCCAGAGTGGTTTGCGCAAATGGGTCAATCTGAGTGCACTGTATAAATGTGTCTCGGTAGATTGTGCAGGCTTTGCGCAACACCTCCACATCATTGACACAGTATTTAAGCATTTCCTTCTGGAAATCAAAGATTTTCTCACGTACTGTGTTGTACCATGCCATGAATTTCACTTTCTCACACTCAGTCATACTGTCATAACCATAGTAGGATGGATTTGGGTATGCACCTACGTAGTACTCGTTGGCCACTGTGTTGAATCTGTGGGGAAAGTAACCTTCTTGAACCAAATGTTCAGAACCTAAGGCTGATGGAGTCTTGGCGAGGGCCATGGGTAGAAAGCTAAAGGAATCTATCCATCGCTGCCTGTTCTCCTTATCCTGTATGAGAAGAACTCTACTTCCTCTCATTATCACATTGGGAACGATTTTCATGTTGTTCACAACATATTCTACAATCCGATAGCAGTTAAAGGCTGAACTGTTATGCCCTAGGAAGGAAAACCCTCTGTATTTTCTTGTTCTGTAGTGTTTGAAGAATGCAGAAACACAATTTGACGTATTGAAACAAAATTTGTTTCCATCCATGTCCATTGCACACACAAAAGTAGCCTTGTGCTTGCCATTGTGGAATCTTGTTTCAAAATCGTAGAATATGTATTTGTTGGTGAGTTCTTTTTTCTTTGTGGGTTGGATAAAACACTGATGACTGGAGCTGCCAGACAATTTGGGGTTGCCACAGAGCTCACACACATTAGGTGTGCAAATGTGTGGATTCTTATAAACCCTGTAAGTTACACCGCATGCACCGCAGTATGTCATTGTGTTGCAAGGAATCTTCCCATGCACTGACTCAGCCAATTTATGTTGTCGGAAACAGTGTTGAGATTTGCAGAGAGTGTTAAAGTCGGGACATTTCACTGTTTTGTCTGAATGGGATTGACACATTGAGAAGCATATGTTGCACAGATGACTGCATTTGTGGTCTAATGGTGTCTGATAAGTCCTGTAGCAAAAGTGACAGACATATGATGCACTGAAAAATCCTACGGGGTTTTGGATGAGGAAACAGTGTTCGTTGTGTAGATAAAGCCAGATTGTTTGTGGGTGTGGTGTGTCATGCGTCTGGAAACACTGAAGACGTTTCTGTCCCGCAATGTGATGGAATATTCTGATTTTTACATCTAAATGTCGTTCAAATTTGGAGACATCACTGAATGACACACGATGCATGTGGTGAAACCCAACAGCCTCTTGCAACTGTCTAGCATGTTCAAGTTTTTTCTGATCAGACGCTGAACCATTGGCAAAGTGTGCAATACATAAACTGAAACACAGATTGTTATCATTCATGCTGTTGTTTAGGTTGTACAGACAATACCCTTTTTTTGACAATATCTCGTCATAAGGAACATTGCCTAATTTTAGACGAGCACCACCACTTTTATTCTGTGCAACCAAAACAACAAACTCCAATTCATCTTCTGTTATAGACGTGTCATTGCTCTGTAAAACTTGTGCAGTCTCCTCCATAAACAGATCGGTATTGTAACCACTATCCTCATTTAAAACAGTTTGTATGTCCGCAGCTAACGAAGGACCTCTCACAACAACATTGAAAATGCTACCAGTATGTGCAGCCTCAAGTGTCTCGTCAGTAACCCCAGTTAGCCTTTCACTGACCCTGGCGGGAACTTGTTCCAGATTATTCACAGCTATGTCTCTGAGGTTGACAAGCTGGCGTAATTCGAATGAATTAAAATTGGGGAACTCCCTAATCTGCACCTGACTCCTACCAGACCCACGTTGAACAGAACTTTGGATAGCTTTGGGCTAAGAAAGTGGCTCAATTTGCATATGATCATCAGACAAACAAACAGCACCATTTGCAAGACCCAAAGCACGACCACGCTGTAAATGTGACACAGACTCTGAAGAATCATCAGTTGGAACAGCAGCAGCAGCAAAGTCATGAGGTACAGAGGAAGTAGAGGAAGCAGCAGTATTAGCCATACCATCTGAGACAACACCACCAGCAGCACTCACTGATGCACAGTCTGATCCCTGCATACCCATGCAATTAGTTGCAACATCATTTTTATGCTTACGCTTACATTTAGGCATTGCCTCCAGTCTGGCAATCAACTCATCAAATTTTCTGCCTATTGCTTCGTTTTGATGCATAATTGAATCAAAGTCTATGGAAAGTAAAAAAGGACCAGCATTTGTGTGTCTATTATTCTCAACCGTTCGATCAGAGTCGTCATTGTATTTAGAAATTTTGCTTGGTGGTTCCATGTTATCGTTATGAGATTTACTATCTACTCGTCATCTGACATGACCACCCCTTTTTCTTGAGCTTTGTTGATTGCAAAGTAAATACGGTTAAAATTTCAAAGAAAACCTATTAAGGAAGAATCAATTCGATCGAATTCGGTTTGGAAAAGGGTTTTAATTTCACTAATTAATTTAGCATTAGCTTCGGCTGCTTTGTCAGATTGGATGAGTGCGTCATTAATTTGATCTAGTTTTTCACCAATTAATTTTGCATTATCTTCAGCTTTTTTCATAGAATGGCTGAGTACAGAATTAATTTTATCTTCTACTGTTTTCTCCAGCTGGATAAGTTTGGAATTGGATTGGTCTAGTCTGTCACCTATCCAGTTGAATTTATCAGTTACCAATTCAAGCAGCGTGTTTTGTTGGCAGACCTGTGTCTGTGAGGGGTTTCTGATCTGATTAGAGACAGCTATAGAGGGTTGGTCAGAATTAGAGACTAGCAAACCAGATAAATCAATGTCAGCAAACATTTGGGACTCCACCAGATCTAATAAATAATTGTTTTCCAACACACGTCTAGGACCACTGGCCTCACTGGTCAAGTCTAACACAGGCTCACAGGCAGTGGGAAAGATATTCTCTAAAGCATCTGATTCCTGCACAACATCTGGAACAACATCTGGCACAGCCGCTTCGACAGGGAAATATTCATCCAGCAACACACTATCATAAAAAGGTTTTATTGTACCATGAATGTTGAGTTGGGCCTCGTCAGCTCTCAGTATGCTTTCATTCTCGGGCGCCGCTAATAACTCCTCCAGAAAGTGTGTGGAGGCTTCTGTCTCGTCCTCCGGAAAACTTAAAGCAGGTTCTAGGTAGGGCTCATGTAAAGGTGTAGGGGCTTCTGGACTGGCCTCCTGAAAATGCAAAGGGGCTTCACCCTCGTCCTCCTGTAAAGATGTAGGGGGCTCAACCTCGTCCTCGTCCTCCTCTGCCTCTGCTTGTATAGCACGAACACCGTCACTCACAGCTCTGCACACATAAAACACACTTTTAATACGCATGTTCAAATACTTCGAATTGGATGTATTAGATCAATTGTTTTTATATTCTCTTTTAAACTTACCCTGTGTTCAGTGGGTCTCTCCGGTGTGAATTCCCTCGTTGGCTATCACCGATTGATCACGCAACCCCTCCGGACCTAAACAGAAACAGACATTATTTCAAAGGTTGCAATAAAACAAACAGTAAAACAAAAATGCAAAAAGTTAAAAAAAAAAAAAAAAAAAAAAAGATATACACACCTTCCAAACTGGTGTTTTGCAAACTTTTATCTACAGCATTGATCTCACGGGCCACTGCTGTACAGAACTCCCAGTAACAGCTCTACAAAAATTGATACAAAAAAAATGCTTTAACACGCATGCATAAAAATTTCATTTACTTTGTTTCCTCTCTACAAATTGATACATACCCTATGGCTTCAGCTGTTTGGGTTTCTCGACCGTTCCCTACAGCTTGTTTTCTTTTGGTCTCGACCACCCAGCGATGATACAGATCCTCCAAGGCTAGTATTTAAAACACTTAAATTGTATTTTCTCTCTTTTTTTTTCAGATTTCTAAATAATGTCTGTACCCTAACCTTTCTTTCTGACTTTCTATTTTTTAGGGGCTCTTGCTGGTGTAGAGACGTACTTGCAAAATAGAGGAGTTTTGCATCAGCTGAACAAAGCATCAAGTAGTGAGTAATTTAAAAAAATAGGTTGTTGCTTTATATATTTAACACTGAAATACTGATTATGCTGTTATAATTTCAGAACCAAAGAGTAGGGATCTGCTTTCACCAAAAGTGTCCAGGTAAGAGATACCAAAAATAACAAAAAATAAAAACAACAACAAAAAAAATTGTGACAAACAAGGATATATGTTAAAAAATTGCAATGTATTGGAAATGTATTTGACCGTTATATGTATGTCTTTTACACCTGTAGGCCTGTGAACAGTAGTCCAGGCCCTGTGAGAGAGAATGAGACGTCAACACAGCAACTCCTGGAGGAGCTGAACAGAATCATAGACGTGGAGACTGCAAGAGACACATCCTCACGGCCCTATTTTAAAGATCAAGGTGAAATTTCATCTTTTGTTAATGATGTGCTGGGTGAAGATGAATGTGCAAACACACAAGCATTTGAGACTGTTGTCAGGGGCTGTGATGGTTTAGCTGCTAACACTATAGATAACGGGCATGGTTTTGTACAGTCACAAACGAGTGTTCCAGTGGTAGACCTGGTTTCTGCTGATGTTGGTCAGGAAGTTGCTTGTTTCCCAACGTGTTCAGGGCAAGAGGGTAAAAGTTTTCATGGATCGAGCTACAGCCAGTTTGACAGAAATGACAATCTTCTCAAATTTGTTGATTTGCCGGTTTCTCGATGATGTGAAAAATCAACACAAACTGAAAATAGCGGGCAAGAGTCACAACACATGCTGGTGACAGATACACTATCGGCCTCTAAATCTGACCAGTTCGGGGATAGGATTACTCAACTGGAGACAGTCTGTGAAAATTTGGTTAAACTATTTGAAGAAACTAAATCACTATTAAAAAACAGTAATGCCCGTGAAGTAGATATATTGAGTCTTTATAACACTTCTTTACAACTAAGTTGTGCATTGCTCTCCCAAAATACAGAGGAAGGATCAAAGGCTGTAATAGCAGACGGTGCGCTCAGTTTTGGTCATGGAACCAGCAAATAAAGTTTTTAAACATGGTGAAGTCTCTGATCAAACATTTGTTAATAATAACAGTTCCGTAGAAGCTGGTCCTTTTGACCTCGAAAACACTCCGAAGACTCAAAGAAATGACCGAAAAATGAATTGCTTTTAACAATGATGTATTGGTTAGTCGTAAGCGTAAACTAGATAATACATCTAATGTTACTGGAGTTGGTAACCATGACTGTTTAATGGCTTCTGATGGGGCCTCTGTCACCCCAGTTGGTGTTGTTTCTGAGACTAGGGCAAACACAGCTGCTGCTGCCGCCGCCGATGCTGCTGATACAGGCACAATGGGACACGTAACTGGGGATTTTGTTGAGGGTACTGATGGGGAGTCTTACAGTGAAATGCATACTGAGTCACAGGCAGAGCCAATGAACAACCACAGTATTACACAGGGTTCTGGTGGAGGGCAGGTGCATGTTAAACACGTTCCCAATTTTAATGGCATAATATTACTTCAGCATGTTGATTTTAGAGGCATATCTGTAGATAATCCTGAGCAGGTGCCTGCTAGGGTTAGAGAGATGCTGACTGGTGTTATTGATGAAGCACTTGAGATGTCACATCCTGGCAGTGTTTTAAATGCTGTTTTGACAGGACCATCCCTTGCCAGTGATGTTCAAACTGTTTTGAGTATGAACAACAATTACGACCCAGATCTGTTTGTTGATGAAGTTGCACAGGTTTTGCAGAGTAATCACACATCTTTCACAGATGATGAATTGGAGTTTGTTGTTATGGTTACACAGAATCAAAGTGAAGGTGTGTGCCTGAGGTTGGGTAAAATACTGTATGATCAGATACTGTCAAAGAAGGCACGTCATCTGTACAATCCTAAAAACAGCTCAGAAGACAACTTGTGCTTCAGTTTATGCCTCAAAAACTCAACTACACAGTGCTGTAGGGCTTGACCACACACAGGGTATCATTCACTGATGTTACCAAATTTGAAAAGTATCTAAATGTTAAAATTGTTATCTTCCACCATGGAGCTGGTTGTAAACGATTTCAGTGCTTCAAGACACATGACGCCTTGCATGAAAAGACAGTCTGGATGTATTTACACAGTGATCATTACTACTGGATAATAAATCCCTCTGACTTCTTTGGGGTTAGTAATGTCTGCCCTTACTGTTACAGTACTTATGAAACAGCACTATTGCACAATTGTAAATTTCTTTGCAATGTCTGCTTCACACAGTGTGATCAGAAACCAGGCAAAAAAGTGGTATGTAATGATTGTAAACGTCTTTGCAAATCCCTACATTGTTACGAACAACACACGACAGTAGAGAAGTATCACAACAAGATACCCTGTGACACAGTGCACTTCTGTGAGAAATGTAAAAAATTCTATTCAAGTGTAACAAAAAAGGCACAAGTGCTGTGCACTTGTTTGCAATCGCTGTAACGAGGAAAAATTGGCTGGTGATCTTCCTCATCAATGTTTTATCCAACCTGTTAAAAAACAACAGGTAAACAACAAGTACATACTCTATGATTTTGAGACCAGATACCACAATGGAAAGCATGAAGCTACTTTTGTGTGTGCTGTGGATATGAATGGAGAGAAGTTTTGTTTCAACACTTCAAGATGTGTGCAAACATTTATTGAACACTACAGAACTTCAAATTATTCAGGATACTGCTTCCTGGCACATAATGCATCAGGTTTTGATGCTTACTTGGTCCTTGAATTTCTGGTCAAACAAGGAGTGGCACCTGTTGTGACTATGAGGGGTAGCAGAGTCATTCGAATGTATAACCCTAAATTCAAACAGCGTTGGATAGATTCATTCAGCTTTATCCCCATGCGCTTATCAAAAACCAGCAGCCCTAGGCTTTGATGACCTTGAAAAGGAGTATTTTCCCCACAGGTTCAACACAGTTGCTAATGAAAATTATGTAGGTGTGTATCCTGACCCCTCTTTCTATGGTTACGACAGCATGAGTGAAAGTAAGAAAGCAAGATTCATGGCATGTATGACACAGTCCGTGAGGACACCTTTGATTTCCAGGCAGAAATGCGATGGTACTGTGTTAATGATGTAGAGGTTTTGCGCAAAGCATGCACAATCTACCGTGACATATTTTTGCAGTGCACCCAACTGGATCCGTTTGCATCTACCACTCTGGCATCCAGCTGCATGGCAGTATTCAAGACACTCTTCCTGCCCAAAGACACGCTGGCCCTCACCTATGACGGTGCTTACCTGGGTCAGAACAAGACCTTTTCAAACGTTTTAATGCAGTGGCTTGAATATGTGGCACACACAGAAAACATCCTGATAAAACATGCGCTCAATGGTGGTGAGCAGCAAGTGGATTCATACTTTGTGGATGGATACCATGCAGACACACGCACATGCTATGAATTTGCTGGTTGTTTCCACCACGGATGTGTCAAATGTTATGCTGAGAGTGATTTGAACCCTGTCTCCAAGGTTCTATTTGGCAAGCTCTACCATCTCTTTGGAGAGAAGGTGAATGCCTTGAAGTCACGTCATGGTATGAGGGTTGTTGTGATGTGGGAGTGTGAATGGCTGTCGTTAACAAAGTCAGACCCTGCTGTCAGATCCTTTCTGTCCACATTCAAAATGCCAGAGCGCTTGGACCCTAGAAAAGCACCCCTTTGGTGGGTGCACAGACGCCATGAAATTGTACCACGTGGCAGAAGTTGAGCAGGGTGAGAAGATTCACTATTTTGATTTCACCAGTCTTTACCCAATGGTGCAGTCTAAAAAGCACTATCCAATTGGACACCCCCAAATAATTTACAAAGATTTCAACCAAATTGACAAGTACTATGGATTTGTGATGTGCACCGTGCTTCTACCGAGGGGTCTCTATCTTCCTGTCCTACCCTACAGATGTCATGGTAAGATCATGTTCCCACTCTGCCACACATGTGCTGTGGAGCAGAATCAGTTCAGCGAGTGTGCTCACTGTGATGCCGACAGACAACTGTCAGGAACGTGGGTAACATTTGAGCTCGAAAAGGCCCTTGAAAAGGGATACCAGCTCTTACGAATCGATGAGGTCTGGCACTTCCCAAACAAGACTGACATATTGTTCAAGGGGTATGTCAAAACATTTCGGAAATGTAAACAAGAGGCATCTGGGTACCCCTCACACGTTAAAAACCAGAGGATCAGCAAAATTACATTGATGACTATTATGAAAAGGAGGGCATCAGGCTTGAGCCATCAAAGATCTGTGTGAACAAGGCGGTCAGGAGTTGCAACGAACTGCTTCTGAACTCGCTGTGGGGTAGGTTCAGCATGAGGACAAACATGCAGTCTTGCAAGTTAATTACAGAACCAAGCGAGTTCACTGAGCTAATGTTTAGTGATCACTATGATGTCAGACAGTTCTGCTTCATCTCAGACGACGTGGCCATGGTTCAGTGGTGTCATGCTGACGGCAGGGGGTCCACAGTGAAGGATGTTAATGTGTTCATTGGTGCCATGACAACTGCTTATGCCAGACTCATGTTGTATGATCTGTTAGACCAACTGCAGCTGCGTGTTCTCTACTGTGACACCGGCTCTGTAATCTTCACCTCACGTCCTGGTGAGTGGGTCCCTCCTTTGGGTCCCTATCTAGGGGATCTAACCGATGAACTAAATAATGGTAGTGGATCCGGGGAGGACTACATTACAGAGTTTGTTTCAGGGGGGCTAAAGTGTTATGCATATCGCACACATCAGGGTAAAACCCAGGTTAAATGTAAAGGTGTGACACTCAATGCTGCAAACGCTCAAGTGGTCACCCATGAATCGTTGAAAGGTTTGGTTCATGCCTTTTGTAGCCAGTCAGAACACAGATGGACACCTGATAGCTGTGTCTGACACCATCAAATGTGATAAAAAGAAGTTTCATCTGAAGAATGAAACAGTTGTCAAGAAACTAAAGGTAGTGTACAATAAACGCCGTGTTTTGTCAGATTTCAAAACTTTACCATATGGGTACTAAACATGATCATGGATTTGATGTCAGACTACAGCACCCTTTTAGCCTTGTGGTCAGTGGTCCCTCTAATTGTGGGAAGACTTATTTTGTCAAGAGTGTTTTTAGAAAATGCATAGAGGGTTATTTCACACAGTTTTGACAACATTGTCCTCATTTACTCCTGGTGGCAGCCTTTGTATGATCAACTTCTTCAGATAAGAGATATCAACTTTGTTAATGGTTTGCCTGCATCTCTGTGTGACGATGTGCTATTACCCCCAGACAAGAACAATCTACTTATTATAGACGATTTAATGAATGATGCTAGCAATAATATCGAGGTACAAAATGTATTCACCAAATATGTTCACCATCGAAATTTAAGTTGTATGTATTTAGTTCAAAATTTGTTTATCCAGGGTAAATCCAGTCGAACCATTAGTTTAAACACAAGCTACCTAGTTTTGTTCAATAACCCCAGAGATAAGTATCAAATTTCACTTTTAGGCAGACAGATGTTTCCAGGTAACTCCTAATATTTTTTATAAGCATTCAATGATGCAACTGGTAATCCCTATGGGTATCTTCTGATAGATTATAAAGCCAAGACACCTGAACATTTAAGACTCAGATCTAATTTGCTGTCAGAACAGCTGGTTGTATATATTCCCAAAAAGCTGAAGGGGTGAGGATGTCATCACGTATACAGAGAAATCTGCCACTGTTGAAGTTGTTATATAAATCAGCGCCAAGTGTGCAAAGGGTTATTATTACGAACGCATCTGTCGACTTTATCAATGCTCTGTGTGAAATAGCATTCAATGTGTTGAAAGGTAACATCCCACTGTCCAACAGGTTATACGAAAAGCTAAAAATAAAAAATCTGTAATTAGACTGGTAGCTGACAAAAAAGTCAACGTTTTGAAAAAAGAAAGACCATCAATCAATCTGGTGGATTTTTGTTACCATTATTGGGAGCAGCCGTTCCTTTTATTGCCAGTCCTTTTAATCGTGGGTGATATGGAGCACACTCAAAAAATGTTTTTGATCCCCAACATCCGCAGCAGAATCATCAGAGTACAGGGTCCATCAGGCATGCAGTTCAGAATGAACTGGACAAGGAAATGGTTGAGGTGCTACAAATGCCGGATTTGAACTCCTATGAAAAGGCAAAAAAATATGCTTGTATCCTCCAGTGATACCTCTCTTTGGAGAGACAGGGTGAGCATGAAAAAAGTGTTTTGACACTGTCTCTGCCCGACACCAATGATGCAAACATCATGGGTCAGGATGTTGTGCATTCTGCCCACGACTCAAATGATCCGATTGTGGAGAATGTTTTAAGACATATACCAAAAAGAAGCAGGCAAATTGCAGAACACCTTATGGACACACTGCTTCGTGCATCAGATGTAATATCATGGACTTAACCAGGGAGAAATTATTATTAACAAAAAGCCAATCAGAGGTTCCCATGTATATGACTTGGTAAAAAGTGTCACAACATCACATAATATTTCAGATACTTCAAGGCCTATTGGCTGGACTAAGTTTTTAAAAACTCTTGCTGGTTTAAATTTACCATTATCAGCTATCCCTAATACACAGGTGTGCAAGACTATTGCACTGTATAAGGGGAGCGATGACTCGAGCCTTAAAACAAGTTTGATGATTGATTCTCCATTGCCTAACACAACAATATCAAAGCGATCCAAGTCAAACAGGGCTAACACTCGCTTGTGGTTGCATTATTAAATGTATTTGTGTTTTAAAACATGTCATTTGATGACATTTTTTGTGTATATTTCAACCCATGTGTAGACTGTGTTATAAGTATCTTGTTATTTGACACGATGATTGTATTTTCTCTATGAAAAAACTACACCAATGATATGATGAATGTATTGTAATCGTTGTGTTTTTTTTAAATAAAATATTACTGATGCACCGTATCATGTTCTCATCAGGTTTTATTCCAAATCATCATTGTTACATTATATTATTTTGAACATTGTACACATGAAAAATTATAATCACGGCATACAGCAACAGGTTGTATTTTGTTAACAAAACGACAGACCATGGCATCATTACACACAAGATTGGGTCCATACATGTTTATCACTCTTGTATAAGGTATCTCTCTTTGTATATGACACAGAAAAAATACAGTGTTGGCCGCACATTGTAGATCACTTTAATCACTTTGAACCCGTCTCCCAGAATAACATATGTTGGTACAGTTTTCTCAAGGAATGTTTTAATCTCTGATGGAAATTTGCCGCAGTTAGGAGGATTACCTAAACTATCAAAAAAAAAATCCTTGTTTGTACTTTGTAATATTAATACCTAGCCAGTGCTCACCAGGCATAGAAGAGGGATGTGTGTTTACATTCTTTTCTTCGGATTTTTAGTATAGATCAGACCATTCCCTCCCTGTTTACTTCCTGTATTTCTCACCATGTTTGATACCACATCTCCCACTATATTTGTGGCTGCTGTTTTCAGATGGGGCTTGGCTATGCTGAATCCTCTTTTTAACAATGGTACAGCCATCCTAAATAGACTGCGGAATATGCCTCCTAGCCCGTTACCATACTGTGTACTTGCACCAATAAACCCTGGTAGTTCATCCCAGCCTGGTTCATATAATATGATATATACCTGGCTTCATCGCGATGGTATGGCGAGTGCTTCATTTTGCTTAGAAATAATGCCGTACAGATCTGAAGTGTAGTTTCACAACCACTTTACCACACAAAAATGTAATGTAATGATTTTGATCGTTCTTTAACGAAATCTCGATGTTGTCAATGCCAGATTTGAAGAGCGATGAGTAGTATGGCTTGTCATAAGCCAGAGTGGGCATATTACGCGACTCAGACACATTTATACAACGCAGGAGTGGCACATAACTATCACCCACTAGTTGATAATCCACAATATCGCTATAAATGAAGATATTATATCTACCACAGTGAATGTCGGCTGGGTGGGGTGCAGCAAATTGTTTCGTAAAAACTGTTGTTGATGGGATTTCAAATGATTCCCCGGGATTAAAACCCAGTATTTCAGCTAATTGTCCTTTACATTTTAAAGAACTTCCTTCTGCCCCAGTAACATAAACACGGTTGGTAATATTGTTGTAATGCATATTAATGCGTGAGGTTGCTTGTTGAAGGATACATTTTGAATTAAATTCTTTAATTATTCTTGGCACAGAATCGTAATAACCAACAGAGAATTCAACATTCACATTCTGCTTGGTTTTAGAGTTATGAACATCCACAACAGCATCAGATACAAGAAAACTTGTCCAGATTCTGGGATACTGGACCTCAATAACTCCTACCTCATAAGGTTCATCCAGATCAATAGGCTTTGCTAGTTTTGTCCTATAGTGCCATATATTATTATTTGGATAAACATGTGATGAGGCATTACTAGGTAATGTAACATAAAACCCATTTTTCTTGTCCATCTTCATCAAGATTTAGTTCTGAAGTGACTTTACACAGATCATGTGTTTACCTTTATTTAGCATCAACGATATCTTTTGCGGGGACCCAGGAGTTAAACTTTTCTGGCCAGCCCAGCCATTTCACAAGAACTAAATTTTTACGTCCTGATTTTTTTCTATCCAATATTTTTTCTATTTTAAAAATTCTGTTTTTGTCAATGATTACCTGTTGTAGTTCTGCCTCATAAAATGTGCCTTTCACAGTTTCACCTGCAAAATTGGCAAGTCTGTACACAGGAGGGTCTCTACTAATGCACTCCACCACTTTAAAAATCTCATCTGTGAACGTTTGTTCACAACCCTTTCTAAATACACTCCGCAATTTTGATATTCTCACTGTATCGCCCACATTGAAATTGAATGTCACAGTCTTCCAGGGTTTTGCTTTGTACAAGATGGTTCTCTCATTGTCTTTATTCACATCCTTAGGAGCCATTTTTATAAAGCTATGCCGAGACTTGTTGCTGCTTATAACAAGGTCCTGAACCACATCAACATATCTACGTGAATTAACTGATGTTAGATACCTCCACATTCAAGTTATGAGAGTCCTGTTGAAACGCTCCACAACACATGCTTTAGTTTCATTTCATGTGGAGAAATGCTTGATATTAACTGTTGACAATGTTTCTTGTAAAACTCTGTGCCTTCATCAGTTTGTAGTTTTACTGGTATGTGTCCCTCTCTCAGAATATCCTCAAAAGCATTTGTAACAGTAATGCCTGACTTGGATTTCAGACATCTGACCCATGCGTATTAAGAAAATATGTCAATACACGTTAGCAAGTATCGCACGTCATCGTTGTCGGCAGAATATTCACCCATATCAACCAAATCAGCTTGGAATTATTTGTCAATACCACTTACATATACTCTGTTCCTGGGGAAATGTTTAGCAGCTTTGGCATGAAGCGTATAAGCATCCTGCCTCAGTAAAAATCGCTTGACAGCCGGCAGCTTAGGCGTCACCCCTGTAGACTCCTTGACTGCAGTGCACAACTTATTTACGCTGCTGAGACCCCCTCGGTGAGAAGGATCATAATAGATTTTACGCAACGTCTTATCCATGACTGAGAAGAAACACAAATGAGAAAGTGCTGTTTGTAGAACACCGTTTTATTCACTACCACACATGCAAATAAACAGCAATGTTTTAGACAATGAATGAACAAAAGAAATGGTCAACAGATTTTTTTCAGGCAGCCCTCCAGGACTCTGTCAACTTCATTTGGGCATTCTTAACAACATCACCGACCAGAGTGGCATACACTTTGTTTATACTGTCATCAAAATTTTCAGGGTTTCTTAGCTCATGCAAAATAGTCTCTGCAATTCCAATAACTCTGTTTTCCACACCAAATACACCTTTGAGCTCAAAAAGTGTGAGATGGTGGGGATGAAATGAACAGTCCAAAGTCTCTTCATCAAGCTGTCGAAGTGTGTTTCATAAAATACCAAGGCATCTCTGTCAGACACTCGTGGTGTTTTTGACTAGGGTGATTAATCTGACAATCGTGGCACAACTCCTCCCAGTATTCGCGCAAAACATCATTGAGCAGATGGATGACAGCCAACTCAACCCCATCCACCAGCTTTCTAGACAGCACTCCAACCGGGTGATCCAGTTCTTCAGAGTCAACAGTAATAGGTGATAGAGGAGGTGTCTCCATTGACAGTGTAGATGATGGCCGAGGTGCAGAAGGCGTGACCATCCAAAAGGGCGATGAAGAAGGTTCCAGCAGGGATGGAGATGATGGCGGTGTTGGTGATATGCAAAAACCGCTACTTTCCTCTGAAGACAAAAGACAATCAAAAGTTATGCACAGTTTTACTTAATCATGAAAACACACACATAATATGCATGATAATATCACATACCACTCTCTATCAGTAGTCCTCATGCCTGACGATTTTCGGCCTACACAAGAGACCACTTTGCACACCATTTGATACAATATCAAAAACAAGGCGTTTCCTAACATTCTTAAAAGCGCTGCTGAAAGACTGTCTCCAGTCTTTACTCACAGTAACTCACTAGCACCCCCTAGGGTTGGATATGGGGTAAAAATCCAGGACAGAGGCCAAAGATGGAGAAATGGCCCTCTGGGACCCCAAGACTCAACCCGGCATTTGGCGAGGATCGCCAAGGCCATTGTGGTAGGGGTCTGGGTTCTAACTGGAAACCCTCGCTCTGCTCCCCATCCCCAGCCATTTTTCATCCCTCCCAGCAGGATCAAAACAGGGGCAACCCTGGTCCCTCCTTGAGTCAACCCTGCTCCTTTATTTATGTTGGTGAAGCGCTCCACTGACGAGGCGGTCAGCTTGTGTTTATAACTGATCTCCCCAAAACCCACCGCCTGTGGGTGCTAACAGAGCCAAAAGGTTGCAGATCTTGTAGGCCTGTATTAGTTTAAAGTATTTCTTTTCAAGTTTGTCAGTATTTGTGGATTGTGCCAAATCCAGTTTTAGTCAAGGTTGCAAAATTTTCCAACAAAGATTATCCAAGTTTGATTTGAATTGTGAATGTCAATCATGTCTGAAATACAAGTTCAAACCATGTTCAAAAAAATTCACCAGTCTTTAAAAAGACTTTTGATTTGTCATGTGTTGAATAATTCCCCCACTAAAATCACCAAAACAAATCCCCAGGCCCTCCAAGTTGAGGCTGAGATAACAGAAAAATAATCAAAGAGCTGCCACACAGCACACTTGAGTACATGCAATCAAATCACACTTCAAGAGTGTCTTTTCTTCATACACTCACACTATGAAACAGTGATTTCAGTCTTTTTAAGAGGCAGTTTTGTCTGGATGTAGACCTGGAGTCAAAGCCTGTATTTTTGCTGAAAGACAGCTGAGAATGCAGAGGGGAGTTTGTAAGACAAATGTGTTTTTTGTGTGTTTTTTTTTTTTTTTAAACCGAAGGATTAAAAAGTTTTCACCTTATAGGACTTGATGTCCTGCTGGTGAAAAAAAGTGCAGTGGAGTTTTCTTTTTTGTCAAGGGTTAGAATCTCATTTAAAGCACAGAAAATGCTCCTGAGGTTTCACCATCATTGTGGCATCTTCAGAGGAGTCAAGAAGAATAAATGGCAAACAGACATTTTTATAGTTCCTAGCTAATGGGCACCAGGTGTGGCCTCTTCACACACCTGGCTCTGATCCCCAATTGGCTGATGAAGCCAGGTGTGGCCTCTTCCACACACCTGGCTCTGATCAGGAATTAAGTCAACATGGTTTTAAAAGCTCCCTGCTTGTCTGCCTCAGATGATCATTGAAGTTAGAAGATAGGGTATATTCCAGAACTGGCTGGTTAGGTGAGGGGAAATGGTGTTTTTGTGGTTTTTAAAACCTTCCACATGTGCATGGGCTCGCAAGACCATTTGTCCTTCAAACTTTACAGTCCCAGTGATCTGCTCAGAACTGGTTCAGGATACCATAGTAAACACCTGGTCATCCACAAGCATTTAGCCTCCAGCACAGGGCTTGGCAGTAAACCTTTGTAAACTGAGGTTTAAAATAAGACATGTCAACTGCTGAAAATTATGTGCTATAAGAAGAAGTGCTCTAAACAAAGTGAAGCACAAGCATACAAACGAGTGTGGCCGTCCCTATCCAATATTTTCAACAGGAGTTTTCAGTCATTGATGAAAAAGCAAAACTAAAACGTAGATATGTTTTACAGCAAACACATCGATGCCTTGATGTTTTGGAAGACCTGATAAAACGCTACGATCACAGCTACCACTAAAGTATAAAAATCACTCACCTCTGCTTACAGTAGCTTGCAGTAGCTTACATCTTGGGTTTGAAACCGGGAGAATGGTTTAAATGTGTTTTAAAAAACAGGCATACAATCTGGCTGACATAAAAGCCAGATTCCACCATCTGTACTGCTACAGCAATATGGTACATCCACAATTATTTGGAGGTAGCCTCTTAAGAATCGTAAATACACAAGGCACTTTTTGAGACTTTATCACAGTTTTTCAGCCCCACCTATAACCTGTCTGTGTCCAAGCAACATTGAAACTATTCAGATTGAATTAAAAGATGATCAAAATGTTCCTGTGAATTGCAGTTTTAAATAAGCCCATGTTGACGCTTCATTTCAGACCAGTGAAAGGGACGACAGCTTAAGATTCAGTGAAAATCGAATATATATAATCTGTTGTTGCCCGTGCACAGCCTCGTTTAGTATCAGTCTTTGACTGTGTGTGGACTTTGTCTATGAAAAGACAGTTAAAGAGGAAAAAAGGGAGAAAAAAACAACAAAAAAAGTAAGATTGTACACTGTGGGAGCCAAGTGAGCAAAGCTCTGCCAGGTTTTATGGCGCCCGATCATGTACAGCTGAGGAATCAGCTCTATATTTTCAAGCCTGTTTAGATTCATTTCCCCTCTGGTGGAAAAAAGGATTGGCCATAGTCTTGGGACAGATGGTTATTTGCTTTACCGACTGTTATGTAGAAACGAGAAGATTCACAGATGTCACGGACTGGTTATACAGTCATGGATGAAAGTATTGGCACCCCTGAAATTTTTCCAGAAAACCATTTCTCCCTGAACCTGTTTGCAATTACAAATGTTTTTGGTATACACGTTTATTTCCTTCATGTACATTGGAACAACACAAAAAGCAGTAGAAAAAAAGCCAAAATTGACATTATTTTACTCAAAACTCAAAATGGGCTGGACAAAATTATTGGCGCCCTTTTAAAACTGTGGGGAAATTGTTTTATTTCAAGCATGTGATGCTCATTTAAACTCACCTATGGTAGTAACAGGTGCTGGAAATCTAGAAATCACACCTGAAGCCAGTTAGAATGTCTAAAAGTTGACTCAACCTTTGTGTTGTTTGCCTATGTGTCACACCAAGCATGGAGAAGAGAAAGAGGAGCCCAGAATATTCTGAGGACTTAAGAAGCAAATTGTGGAAAAATATGAACAATCTCAAGGTTACAAGACCATCTCCAGAGATCTTGAAATTCCTTTGTCCACTGTGTGTAATATAATCAAGAAGTTTGTAGCCCATGGAACTGTGGCTGATATCCCCGGTCATGGACGGAATAGAAAAATGGACAAAAGAATGCAACACAGGATAGTTTAAATGGTGGATAAACATCCTCAGTCAACTTCCACACAAATTCAGACTGTCCTGCAGACTCAGGGTGCAAAAGTGTCAGCTCGGACCATACATTGTCATCAGAATGAGATGGAGCGCTATGGCAGGAGACCAAGGAGAACCCCGCTGCTGACAAAGACATAAAAAAGCCAGACTGGAGTTTGCAAAAATGTACCTGAGTGAGCAGTTCCACCGCAGTGATGGCGGCGTCCACAAATCAGCTGTAGGATTGGTCTATGCACGATCAGAAGGCAAAACTTTGTCTGAACTGCCGTGAATAAAGGCCCCGTGCACAAGGAGCACTTGAAAGAGATACAAATGAAAAACACTGGTCAGGTGATGGACAAAACACCAAGTCTTAATACGTGGACATACGAGGGGGAAAATTCCATTCCAGCTTCCGCGCACGGAAGCTAAGGAAAATAGAGTTAAACTATCAGACCAACTTATATCAGTCAGGAATGAAAGTTACCCGCTTAATTCAGTTAACAGTAACTTATATCACATCTCTTGATACGTAAACATGGGTGAAATAACTTAAATTTTGTTAATTCTCTTGCAGAAACTCTTAACATAAACGTCACTCCTGTACACGAACATATGAGTGGAAACAATACAGGGAGAACACGTCTTTAAATAAATATCTTCAAGACGGAAACAAATACCACACAACGCATGCGAATGTAAAAGTGGAAAATCAACCCAACTGGGGTACTCACCCAAACACCGACAGGCTATGGGGAAATGTCAACAGGTGTGTGTGTGATTACCGTACCGTCTCAGATGAAGCGAGAAAGTCAGACGAAGGGGCGCCTGCCCCGGATACACTATATGCTCTCGGCCAGCCTCCTAAGGTCAGTCATGTGACTTTGTTGATATTATGGCCTCGAAGATAGGTAAAAGGATGGCTTCATTCATGGTTAGACTGTGGTGACGGTCTGAGTGAGGTCGAAGTAGATCTCATACTAACAGATCCCCCATTTTATTTATGAATTTCTTGTACTTTTGTTTTTCTTTACTCCTATTTTATAGGTGTAACCCATCACCTCTGCATGTGTCGTGCCTTCTATGTTTCTCAAATAATTGGGCCTATTCCTGTATTTCTGCCAATTCCCTCCCCCTTTTATTCCTATGATCTATGCAAAAGTCCTGAGGCGACATGCTTTACAAAAGACCAAAAACCTCATGACTATGGTTTTTAGTTAAAAATAGTTGAGTGAGGGGAAAAGATCCCTTACGTACCACTCTCACTTGGACAAAAAGATAAGTAAACCTTCAAAAATTACTTTTAGTTGTAATTCATATCTATCCGACTAGAAGGGAAAAACCTACCCTTCTGTCCATCAGTGCAACTAAACTAAAGGAAACAAAAATAGGTGAATAAGAAAAAACACTAACAATAAATCAAACACTTCACATCTCTCAATAATCAAAACACTTCAAACTTTCCATTTTCTTTTAAACTATCAGTTATAAGTATAAAGATGAAATGAATCAAATCAATATAATCAACTTAGCTATCATTAATACATCAATTTAGCCACTGCAGAGCCTGAATAAATCAATCCCTGAAAATCACAAATTCAAGGTACTCCAGGCCAAAATAACAAACAAAGCTCTCATGATGACTAGAAAGAGAGTACATCCTACCATGTATAAAGAAAATGCAATGCTACACTCCCTAATTCCAACAAAACAGGAGAATGCAATTAAAAAGTTAGCAGAGTGTCCTCTACACTTCCATAGGATTGATGCATTTCTTCCAGCCCTCCCACTGATGATGTCCAGATACCTCAGAGATCCATCTCAGAACCGTTCAGTCCTTTGTTTGACTCCTTAGTCCACATTGTTGATATAATCTGTAGATGAACCAGAAGAGAAAAAAAAAAGAAGTTGTGTCCGAGCGTTCTGAAGCTGGTACTCTCTCTGAAGGCCTGGCACTGGCGGGACATAGGAGGCCACGTGCCTGACAGGATTGTGAACCATAGTTAAATTAGTCACCAAATTTATTGATTACAAAATCAATTCACAGAAAATAGGAAAAAAATATATATTCTAAGGTTTTGAAACTACATAACCTCCCATACCTTTAATATCTCGACTGACCTGTACAATTCCTTTTTGGATGCAACGAGTATTGTTAATAGCATTAGTCAGATTGCCTAGCCCTTCAGATTCTGCTGGTAAATCATCATCAATCAAAACATCTTCCAATCACTAGTTTTAGACTTTGCGTTGTGTGTGTGTGTTGATGAAGAAACTGCTTAAATTGTCATATTATCTGACTTCTGGTGACTCCAGACCCCACTGTGAATAACCCCATCTTATCCTGATCAAAGGACCTTCCGTGACCATAAACCCCCACTGCTATACGACACCCAGGTGTCCCCTTCCTTCCTTCCTTGGATGAGCCCTTTATATTGATCCTTTTTTTGATCTTACCAATCTGGATGTAACACCTCCTACTGATAATGTAATTACTCATCCTGTCCTTTGTTCTTTACCAACCATAATGACCACCCTTACTGTACCTTTGTTTATCCTACTCTGTTGTTTGATGTTTTGATGTACCTCCTATATAAACCATGCCTTTTGCCTGACTCCTGGTCAGCCTCACAGACTGGGACCTGCTCTCTGTCTGTCAAGCTCACCAGATCGTTGACTTTCTTCAATAAAGATCACCACCACCACCACAGCAAACCCTTCCTGAAATACTAATTTTCTTCAAGTGTTTTTTTTTTTTTAAGTCTCTTTCACTTGGTTTTACTCTGCCTTGTGTTCCTTTTCCCTTTCTATGACAGAAAAAATCTCAGATTTTCTAGTTTTTTGTTGGGATTTGCTGGGTTTTTTTTTGGTTTTTTTTTACATTGCAACATTTTTTTAATATTATTGGTACCACTACGATTGAACATGTACTATGCTTACTAGGACTGGTTTAACCTTTCTTTGATCTTCCACTGAAATACCTTTCAATTTTCCTTTCTTTAAGATCTCTCCAAACACTTTCCTTCACTTGCTCCGATCAACCGGTCACTTGCTTCCTTCCTCTCCATTTGTTTAGCGCTCATGATTGCGATTGGTCAGCTGCCTCTGAGCCCTCCCTTTATACGTGCGTGTTCACGGCTCTTGATAAGACAAACCTGGGTTGAGTTACCGTGTGGATAACCCGCGTCATGCTATCGATTATCCTGATTGCCATTGTTGCGGTTAGTCAACCCTGGATAGATGTGAGTTACCCACGGTAAGTTGACCACGCTTCGTGCTATAGGCCCCAGGTCCCAGTCTGTGAGATCAAAAGGATCAACAATCAAAAGGCTCATCCAAGGAAGGAAGGGGAAACCTGGGTGTCGTAAAGCAGTGGGGGTTTATGATCAGGAAAGGTCCTTTGATCAGGATAAGATGGGGGTTATTCACAGTGGGGTTTGGAGTCACCAGAAGTCAGATAACATAACGATTTAAGCAGTTTCTTCATCAATTTCACAATTTCTTCATCATACTTCAGGTTGAGGTGTCAGTGTAGCTTCCAGAGGCGGGGTCACAGCAATCTGAGGCAATGAGGTCTGAGGAGTAACGGGGTTAGGGACAAGTGGCAGTGAGAGGCGTCTGGTTTGTAGCGGGTGGAGGTATAATCGGAGATATTTGTATAGGAGAGCGATTGAGTGATGCCCTTGGAGGCAGAGTGATCAGAGAAATTGTTACAACGGGTTCTATGGGATGAATCATATTAGAAAATAAATTTAAATTCTTGACAAAATCTTGATGTACAACACTATCTTGCCAAAAGTATTCGCTCACCTGCCTTGACTCACATATGAACTTAAGTGACATGCCATTCTAAATTCATAGGGTTTAATATGACGTCTAGGAAGGCTTTCCACAAGGTTTAGGAGTGTGTTTATGGGAATTTTTGACCATTCTTCCAGAAGCGCATTTGTGAGGTCACACACTGATGTTGGATGAGAAGGCCTGGCTCTCAGTCTCTGCTCTGATTCATCCCAAAGGTGTTCTATCAGGTTTAGGTCAGGACTCTGTGCAGGCCAGTCAAGTTCATCCACACCAAACTCTCTCATCCATGTCTTTATGGACCTTGCTTTGTGCACTGGTGCAAAATGATGTTGGGAAGGGGCCTTCCCCAAGCTGTTCCCACAAAGTTGGGAGCATGGAATTGTCCAAAATCTCTTGGTATGCTGAAGCATTCAGAGTTCCTTTCACTGGAACTAAGGGGCCAAGCCCAGCTCCTGAAAAACAAGCCCACCAAACTTTACACTTGGCACAGTGCAGTCAGACATGTGCTGTTCAACTGGTAACCGTCAAACCCAGACTGGTCCATCAGATTGCACACTTTGAGCTTCAGCATCTGCTGACCCCGCTCCATCATTTTACATGGCCTACCACTTCATGGCTGAGTTGCTGTCATTCCTCAACTATTTGGATGGGTGAGTCAATACTTTTGGCAATATAGTGTATTTGCATTCAAACCTTTTATTGTCTAATAAAATGATAATAGTTTTTACATCCAACGTATCATTGTTTTCATAGTATATACATCCACACTAAGTTGACCAAACGATTCGGTTTATGGTCATGAATAAAATTTTAAAAAGACAAAAACATAGATGGGGGTTAGTTTTTAGAACTCTGCTCCAATGAAAGCGTCCATGTTGACCTGGCTGCTGACGTTTTTCCTTATCTGGCCGGAACCCATTGATGGTGACATCCCTCTTCTCGAGAGATTGATTCTGCGCTAGAGTCAGCGCCATCACCACCCCTGGTATCCTGTGCCACTGACCGGTACCTGTGGAGAGAGGTTCCATCGATAAAATGTTTGGATTTTTGAGGCAGAGAGACATGAAAAGACTCATGGCCTACCCACTTGTGTGCCTGAGGGTGGAATGCCCCCAGCAGGCTCAGATGACAGGAATCCCCCTCGCATATGCAGCCCTTTGAGTCAATGTCAGCAGGATTTGTCCTCAAATCTCTGACATCATGTAGAGATGCACTAGTTATACTAATATCTAAAGGTCAGATGCGTGATGACCTCGTCTGCCCCTCTTTATCAAACTTTTGTGTTGGGTAGACTATATTTGGCTGACATCATGGCACCCTTTTATGATAAAGCCTGCTTCATTGATGTATTGTTGTTGATATCCCAACGGCTTTCAAAAACACGGTGTGTTCTGAGAGAAGGTAAGCTAATTAGAAAAGGTTGTCACAGTGTTTTGTTGATCCATGATCATACATGTTTTTGCTGTAGATTATTAAATAAAGGTGCTCCTAACGCCACACACTAGCATAATTAGTGTGGGAAACACTGTTTCCTCTAAGGGGTTTTACTGTGCAATTGTGCACTACTCTCCACCTCTCTGTGCAGAGGAGAAAAATTTTGCATGCTCAAATACCCCCAGCAAATTTTCACATTTTTTTCTCATGTGCGCTGTGATCAAAGGCACAAATGCACAGGTTAGCTGGAACTGATTTACACATAAAGGGAGATTTTTTTTCCCAAAGTAACTGCCATGTGGCCACGCCTATTGGTGCGTCTGTCGTGTGTCTTTGCACAGACACTTCTGGCTTCAAGCGAGTCACACAGTGATGCAACCACGAACGCCACTCACAGACAGAAAAACGGTCTAACCTGAGGCTTCTTTCTGCAGAGGAGAAAAGGATTCAACACAGAGCTGAACATTTCTCCTGCTTTTAAGCTCCTCTCTGACCATGGCACGTACGTGCGTTAATGCCGTCTATGAATAACCCCCCATAATGGCTTGTGAATGAATGAATGGTGAAATTCATGACTTGAACAGTGATTAATCATTTGAGTTGGAGAGGTGATGAAGCGTATGTTTCAGATGTTGCCCACAGTTAATGAAGTAGGTGCTCAGGGGAGTTGAATGTCTGCTCAGTAGTTTTAAAAATTAGAGGGAACATTGGTGGGAAAGTAAGCATTTATCAAAATCAGACTAAACTATAGGCAAAGTAGTGTGGGAAAGCCCAGCCAGGCCTCCTACAACCAAAATCAAAGTTGTGAAGGAATATACTTATATACAAAAACATCATTTTTAAAGTAAAACCAATATATATTAAAACTAATATAATGTGTGTAAAATGACCATCCTTCCTCTAGGATTAGGTCAACAAACAATAGCCTGATGAATTGATGCAACGCAAGGTGAATCCTACTACTCTCTGCTCATGATGAAAAAAGTCTGAGGTCATCAGGAAACAACCCAGACAAACTCAGTGGATACTGAATAAAAACACACTCTAAACTAAAATCTTTCCCCACATCTAATCAGCCAGTGCTGGAATGTACCCTATCCTTTAACCACAGTGGTCATCTGAGGCAGACAAGCAGGGAGCTTTTTAAACCATGTTGGCTTAATTACTGATCAGGACAAGGTGTGTCGAGGAGGCCACACCTCCACACCTGGGCACCAGGGTAAGTTAACTTATGGGTAAGTTAACCAAGTATGTTATTGGGTAAACCAAAGATTCTTTGAGTTTTTAAAAAGTTGGTATCATATCCATAATTATCCTTGATTCAAGAGTTGTTTAGAGAACTGAGTTTGAGTGTCATTAATAGGGCGGTAGTCATAAATAGGTGGAACAAATAGCTGTGATATTTCTTTAACAGATTTAAAAAATGAACTGTTTAATTCAGAAGCCAGGATGGTAGGTGTGATTGATGGATTGAACTTTATTTATGTCATGCACAAAAAGTGTCCAACCCCCATGGGTTTATAAGACACCAGAAACACAATTGGTTTTGGGCCATTGAACTGCTTACTGGACTGGCATTTCTCATTTTCTTATCCAGTGCGCGGTCCAAAATGAAAAAAAGTGCCAGAATTTCCTCTCTGGAGATCAATAAAGTCTCATCATATCGTATCTTTTATTTGTAGGCACAAAAATTGATTTTCTTCACTACATTCAAGATTGACTCGATCTTAACTTGCAATATTTGGAAAGTTGGTGTTTCATTTTATAACATTCATACAAAAACTGAATAATTTATGTACATCAATAAGACCTTCAAATGTTACATCTGCTGTTTTTTTGGAAATGGGAAAGATAAAGAGCATGGAAGACAAAGTTCTTAGGAGTAAAAAAAAAAAAAAATCATTGACAAAGCAAAAAAGAAAAAGGCAACAGTTAGTGCAAACTTGGCAACGACCACTCACAAGAACAAAAATCTTAAAGGAGTCTTTAATGTTGTACCTCAGGGCTGGACAGGGCCGTGGCGCCCAACCATGGTCTGCACCATCTGAGCCAGAATGTCCAGGAAAGCCTGGTCAAAGGCAGCAGCCTGCTCCCCTCGCTGTCTTTCGTTGTCCTCATCCCACCATCTTGATTCGTGCATGTCATCAAGGACTTGCTGGATTTGCTGATTACTGTTTTCCAGCACCCTTGTGAGCATGCCATGGTCTGCTTCTTGCATCTGCGAGATGGCTGCGGGGATGTAAGGCTGCCTCTTCCTTTTGCCTGAAATCAACAACAGACAGGAGCAGATAATATCAGGTCAAGTGTTTTTGTAGACTCAAGCCAAAGTACTTGCATTCAGCTTAAACTACTTTTAAAATGTCTACTTAACCCTGCCCAAGGACAATGTGTAATGTAAAGCAAGAATCAGTTTTTATTTCAATACATTGTTTACTTTTTTCCCCACATACATATTTGTGCAGTCAGCAGGTAGTATTTACAGTCAGCTTGATCTTGTACAGTCTAGTGCACACTTCAATCCTCTTTTAATCCTCTTTTTTGTTGGTGTTGCAATAAAAAAGCTACTATGAGCATCATCAGTAGTAAAACGCCACATAAAGGCAGCATATTATAATAATAATTATATACTACTCTTACTGATTGAAAACCACTGGGGGTGGATTTACTGTCACAACAAGGAGGCACTGTTATCTGTACAAACTGCTGGGCCTGACTAAAACCCCACGGCAGACTACTGTCAGTAATTCAACTTACTCTACTTCTTTTAGGGCCTTTCAGCAGTGATTTTACAAAGTACTCCCATCTGTCCACATGCCAGTGTTGTGGACAAATATTGAGGCCTTTCTATCTAAATCTGAGCTTGACTGAATGAGGAATCCTGTGAGTGAGTTGACCTTTACATCAGGGGTTCTCAACTTTTTTGGGGCTAGGGACCCCTTACAGCGCAGAAAATGTTTCAAGGACCCCCACATAACATATGTTTTAAAAGGGTAAGGGTTAAATGCTAAGGTAGATTGTATTCTGGTTTTTACTGATCATGGACTTACTGATGAATTTTCTCTGTTGCTATCAGGACGTTGTTATGTTCGACCTGTTTGTAAAACCAACCACCGTTTAAAATCATTAATTCCCTCTGCAATCACATGATAAAATGCTCCTTAAGGCTCAGTGCCTTTCTATCTCTTACAGTCTTTACCCTCAAAGACTCTTTTAGTCGACTATTCCTCATTGTTTTTAGTGAGTTTGCTCATTTGTCAGCCTAATTTATACCAACATTAATTTGTAGGTCTATGTGTATTTTAGCTTAAACATATTGTTGCTGTCTGTGTCACTGTGTTTTATCAATGTTTATATGTACAAGCTGCTTCAAACCAATCCCACCTTAAGGGACTAAAAAGTTGTTGAATTGAAACTAAAGTGAGTGCTTAGATTTGATCCAAAGTTAGCGATTCTCCCCTCAAACCTGGTCACCATTCCCCCTGCTCATCAGAAAACTAGGTGCACCTGTGCTGGCTGCTCCCAGGTGAGGGCTGTTACTAATCTGCTGGTCTCAGAGGCTTTATAGGGAGCAGGTTCAGTGGGGTTGTGTGTGTCAGAGGGTCAACACCTTCAGATGGCACGCTTTGAGATGAGAAAGAAAATGTTTGTTTTTTTGTGTGTGAAAGAGGGAATCAAATTTGCTGTTGTTCTACCTAGCCATTAATTTAGGACTCTCACCTGGCCTTATTTTGGTTCAGATTTTGAGTTCATCAATCATTTTGACAGAATTAGTTGGTGGCAGTGTGGAAATGTAATGCTCTGCCACTTTTTTTAGAAATCAAAGACCCACGACAAAAATACGATAAGTAACAATGATTTTTTTTTTTTTTTAAACGATCAAAACAAAAAATTAAGAATTTGGAAAGCCCCCAAGTAGTTATGTTATGACCTGCGAGTAGGCTACAAATTTCTACCTTTATCTGTTATATTTCCTTACCTTATATCCACATAATACACTGGCAAACTACGGTGTTTGCAGTAAGGTTTTGGTGTGAGAGAGAGGGATGGGTTTGGCAGGGGTGAGCGAGCAAGAGAGAATAAAGCAACAGGTACTGATCTGAATCATCAATCACCCATGTGTCTGTTAGATTTCCATGGTGACATCCACTTAAAAAATAAGCAAACTTTGGTGTTTAAAGTGAGGTTTAGCACGAGAGAGGAGGGTGAGCAAGCGAGGAGGAAGAAGTGGATACTGTTTTGAATCATCAATCACCCATTTAAATGACTTGGACTGATGCGAAATTTTACATAAATCAAGCCTGCCCCCCCCCCCCAAAAAAGACGGACAAACATGATTATAACAACATGAGCTCACTTTTCTTTTTTAATGTGCGAAAAATTCATACGAAATACAGACTTGTGCAAAGGCCTTTACATTTGTTGCATGACGCTCACATTTGGGAAACATTAAAAAACTGTAGTCTGTTTAAAATTAGAAGCAAAAAAATCACAATTGAGTTTAATTTTGGCTCACAAGTAACCACTTGCCGACTTTAATCTTTCTGCCTGTTTCTCACTGCCTCAGTGAACTTATTTAGAGTTTCAGAGTTTCTATTATCTTTTATATCTGTTAGTTATCGACATACAGCAAATCTTATGGACATAAACATGCCAAAGGTTGAAATAGCATTAAAATAAAAGCATATCTGCAAAAGGTTTTTATTTACATCACCCTCAACACAAACAGTATAAAGGGTTAGGGTTAATTTAACTATAATTAGACACACTGAACACTCTGGATCACACGACAGAGACTCACAGCTTGAACACACAAACGGCGGTGTGGCTCTCTGCTCTGGTTTAACAAGAATTACAGTCCAGTGCAGAGTAAACTACAGCAGTCCTACAGCGACATCCATGCTTGCAGCTAACGCCAGACAATACGTGACAAGCCCACCACCACGATCGCAAAGCCATGCCGAAACAGACAGAACATTTTTTTTGTCATGAAAAGCTTTCAGTGTTGACTCTGCCCAGCCTGAAAGTACTGCCCCTTGTCACTGATTGATCCTGTCACTTTCTAACCGGGCCCAAAGGGTTCAGATGAGAGCCTTGCAAGATAGATTCGCCAGTGAGAAACATAGAAAGAGACCCTAGAGACCTATAGACGAGTCCCTCTGCTTTGCAAGGTTAAAAAAACATGTCATCTCTGTTGGTTTATTTTTGTTGGTTTATTTAATTGTTTATATCACTACCACACAAATTAAAACCTCACATTGTTACCTTCATTAGTAATATTGCCACTACTGCTAACAAACATAGGCGGATATACCATGTTTCGAATTTGAAATATTAAATGACTGTTCACATGGAAAGCCTTTTAAGCATTTATTTTATATCAGTCATCGTGTAACTAATTAGTACTGATTTTATTTACACCTCTTTATTAAAATCAACTACTGACTACTAGTAGACTGTTTTGCTACTACTAGATAAATCTTGCTTTACACGTACCACATGTAAGCTCCAAAACAATTGTGCTTTGAATGCATTTCCATTGAAGGTGAGGATAAGCCTCACAATTCTTGTAAAATCTCATCTCTCGTGAAATGCAAGGAAGTTGGATGGTTGGTACGGTTATGATTACATCTACAGCGGCTGACAATTTTGTTCAAAAGACCAAAGCAACAGATGTTAGTTCAGAGGCAAAGTCTGTATGTATGGCAAAGCCACGTATAAGGGTATAAGCATGATGTTTAGAAAAGTCTCATCTACACTTCTGTCCACACATAACGCGCCATGTTGTCTCAGAGTGACTGGTCATGTGACACTGTGCGTCAGCCATCCCCAAATGGCGGCCTGCGGGCCACTTCCGGCCCGCCGGCAGGTGTCATCTGGCCTGCAAGACATTTGGGGAAAAAAGATGGAAATTTTAAAAATACATTCATCGTCAATATTTACCGGCGTAGTTGTTTGAAATAAAAATTTTCACTCATTAATCATGATCTTTGTATGATCATAGCAAGGAAAGTTCATAACACCACGCAATAAATGCGTTAGAAATGGTACGTTTAACTCTTTCTAGAGCAGGGAGGAACATCATACAAAGGTGCACGGCAGAGCAACTGCTTCACCTCAGCCCCGCAAACATGCTAACAAGAGGCGGATACAGACTGCATGATTTTTAAGACTGAAAGAGAAGGATTTATTTTGTCCCGTTTATTATTCTTTTTTTGAAGATGAAGAAAAAGCCACTAAAGCCACTTTGAGTAAAAACTGGCACAACTAACCCCACTCTCCCCCACTGGTAAAGTGCATATTGTATGCTTCAGTATCAAAAACTTACATAGCTTTGGGCAGCTTCTTTTACCAGGATTGCTGATTGCTTTTTCTGTTTGCTTTCAATTGTCTGTAAAGCACATTGAGTTTACACCTATATGAAATGTGCTATATAAATAAAGTTGATTTGATAGAGATAATTCCAGAAAACTCTGTTGCCTTAAAATACTGCAAATACCAGTTGGACAGCTCATATTAATACTAGTACTTTGAAGGGAAGCGGTAAAGGAAAAGGGGGTTAAAAAGACACCTTTGCACTCCCTTGTTTGGGTCTGCAGAAGGTAAAGTGATGCTACCAATCCTCATTCAAAGAGTTTTAGACACTAGTGAAAGTGGAAGGACATCCACTAAAGCTTAAGTTTATTTAAATCTAAATACTGTGGCAGGCACTGAAAAGAGTTGCAGATGGATACTGTAAAGCTAACTACCCGAATCTGTTGGACAACAGTTGACTGGTTCCAAGATTTATGAAACTCAAATGCATTGAGGATGTGACCATTTTCATGTAAAAGGTGCTTGGACTTTGACTTGCATACAAAGTCCCACGAGGGATCAGGTAGGAGGATGACATCCTTATTGAAGGTGTCATGGAGCTCCAGCACATTGTGTCTGCAAATAACAATAAAAAAAGAGCAAAACATACTATTAAAACGCATTGAAATTTAATGCCAGTTCAGTTTGACTGTATCAAAACATTTCAGACAGTGACAAAAAACATTTCATTTTCAACTAGGGGTGCAACAACTAGTCGACCACTATTCGAGGGCAAAATTAGTCCACGACTAATTCAGTAGTCGACGGGTTGTTAGTGACATAATCCGAGTGTCCCATGGTATGCAATGCCATGCAAAAAAATGTTTCACCGTGGCCAATTGAAGTAGCTCAGAGTGACACATCTCACTATTTTTCAAATCTTTGATGCACTGACACCCAAGGGGCACCAGCGACCGGTAACAGGAGGAGAAGTAGCAGTGTGGCAGCGGCTGGAGCGCAACACAAACGGTCCAAAGTTTGGGAGCATTTAATTTGCAACACAGCCAAGAAAACTGTCACATGCAAAATCTGCAAGCTGAGCCTCGCATACCATGGGGCCACTTCAGCTATGCATGAACATTTGAAGAGGAAACACGTTTTGGAAGATTCCAACGCGCCTTGATTACACACTGTAATTGTGTAATTTCACAAAATGCATTTTTGTTTGGAAGAAAAAACTGTTATATTACTGCTTCCAATATTTGATGACTATTGAATATTTTTAACCAACATTGTTGTGCATGTTAAATGTTGTCACTAGATGGCGCCCTTGCTCAGTGTATTGTACTGTTCACTCTCAAAGGTTGCACTGTGTGTACAGATGTGACGTCATCACGCTGTATGTGTGCCATGTTAATGTTGTGTTGATGAGAGTGGAGAGCGGAGCAGGCACGATACCTGCAGTTACGTTTCGTGCCAGAGTGTCAGTAATGAAACGTTGTTTAATGGCCTCAATTAATATGCCGAAGGCTAAAGAGTAAAGACCAAGTAAAGCTTTGCTTATTCTCCATACACCTAAGACAGCAGCACACTCCAATGCTTTACAATGCACATGCAATTATTGTGCATCAAATGTTCTTGTTTAAGGAAAGAAGAGGTATTTTATTGCTGCAGTAAATTTTAAAAACTTTTTTTTTTTGCAGTCCACAATCCGACGAGTCGTTACAATTGTCAATGACTAGTCGACTGTTGAAATAGTCATTAGTTGCATCACTATTTTTAATATTCCCCTCTCTCTGTGAAAAGTCAGTCTTAACTAAGTTCTATCCCCATGCCTGTTTCTAAAATATATATTGGGCCATCACTAAATTATTTGCAAACTCAATGGATTTGTAAGACAATTGTAATTTAAAATGTATGGTATGCCATTAAAAAGTGTTCAGTTTGTGTGGCATAATAGTCTTACCTCCTCCTCCTGCTGCTATCGGCCCATGACCTGAAATTGTGCCGTAAATGTTGACGGTAGGAGAATTGCTGATTGCTAACTGCTACACTGTTTGCAGTGGAGTTAGCCGGGCAAAAAAACCTGCTAGTTCTCCATCGACTGAGGAGAATTGACTGTGAGCAGGTGTTGGCGTTTGCTGCATAGAGGTCAGAATGTCATTTATGAGGGCTGCTGTCTGAGTAAGTCGTTCGTTGTTCATCGCCATAGCACTATTCAGTTTCTGCACGTTCTCCCTCACTGACTGGGAGTAGTGGGGTCTGTTTTTTTGGATGCAGAAGTACGTTGCGCAAATTCCCGGGATATGCGCAACGTACTTCCGCATCCACAAAAACAAATTTCAAATAAATTTCTTTTGTTTATTTCTTTTTAAAGTGCTCACATTTACTGATAAAAGCACTCACATTTACTAGTGAAACCTCTCACATGTACTAGTGAAACCTCTCACATGTACTAGTGAAACCTCTCACATGTACTAGTGAAACCTCTCACATGTACTAGTGAAACCTCTCACATTTACTAGTGAACTGCCCACGTTTACTAGTGAACTGCCCACGTTTACTAGTGAAACCTCTCACTTTTACTAGTGAAACCTCTCACTTTTACTTGTGAAACCTCTCACATTTACTAGTGAAGCGCTCACATTTTCTAGTGAAACCACTCACTTTTACTTGTGAAACCTCTCACATTTACTAGTGAAAGCGCTCACATTTTCTAGTGAAACCGCTCACATTTACTAGTCAAAGCTGTCACATTTACTAGTCAAAGCTGTCACATTGATTACAACAGAGAGGAGAGCTTTGACTAGTGAATGTGAGAGCTTTGACTAGTGAATGTCAGAGCTTTGACAAGTGAATGTGAGAGCTTTGACTAGTGAATGTCAGAGCTTTGACTAGTGATTGGGAGAGGCAAGATGTCTCAATAGTGAGTGTGTGAGCTAAGTTTGAATTATGGCCTTCATGGCCCCTCATAACATTTGCTACATTTAGTCAGTAAGTGTGGACACCTGAGAGGAGAGGAGAGGAGTAGAGAATCAGTCTTCGTTTTTGGGGTGGGAATTGGGGGTAAAAGATCCTGAAAGACATCTTACCAAAAGACAAATTGTTTGTAGCTTACCTTTCAGAACACCAGTCAAAGACACAATCTGTGCTTGACTTGTGATGAGAGCTGGTGTGCCAAGAACAATGTTTCCAGGACATGCGGAGCACATAGTTTTCCAAGGAATAAGCTGCAGTCGGACACCCTTTATTTTTGACAGATAGGGCATCGTCAGGTAAAACAGGTGGGTATTTTTTTGAAGAGTAAATGTATGAGACCATTATTTGTAGTCTGTCATCTTCAGGAGGATATGTGATGCCCATATTTCCAGGTGATGGTTGTGGTTCAGTCGTCTCTGATGTCATCTCTGTGCTTCGTACCATCCTGAAGAGATGATTCTGTGTCTTGAATTAATGCCATTTGGCCATATATTTGTGAATGCATGACATTTTGGCTTTGAACATGGGCAGTGCCATGTATTCAGTCTTTTGTCATAGGTGACCACAACTCGTCCCAGCTGTAATAACTTACAGTTGGTTCAAAGACTGATATGTAACTCCTTCCTGGAGTAATGCTCCAGTAATGCCAAGTGGCTCTCTGGTGTTTACATTTGTTTTTTGTTTTGTTTTGTTTTGTTTTGTTTTTTGTTGTTGTTTGTTTGTTTTTTTGTGTGGTAAGATTGAATCAGGTGACTGGCGTCATCCTGCCAATGTCTCATTGGAGTGTTTTTTGGGGGTGTTATACTTCTTTGGACTGAATATGATAAAACTTTCTGTATCATTAAGAGTGTGTTCCTAGAGACTCTAATTTTTGTCGCTGTATCTTTGTTTTAGTTCACACATAACCTACTTGCCAAAAATCTCATCTCCATCAAGTTCCTCAGGTCTCCTGTGTTTTGGTTTTTTTTTGTTTGTTTGTTTTTTGTTTGTTTTGTTGTTTGTTTGTTTTTGTTTTTTTCCCCCCACTTTACGTGCCCTTTCAGGAGCCACAGGATTAGAATCAGTCTGTGATGTACTTGTCATGGACTCCTGTGCTGGGTGGTAGATGACAGCTGCAAAGTAGAGATGGCATTATCAGACACCTCCTGCATCACTGTACTCTGCAATGTCTGGGCTGGCACTGGCAGACTGCGTATTATCTACCTAGATGAGAGAAAACAATTGGAGATTAAAGCAGTGAAGGAATTTAAACTGTATATGTTGGCTGACAAAAAAAACTACATTTCCATTTTAGAGAAGATGAGGAATGGTTGGCAAGTTTTTACGCTAGAAATTTAAAGGTGATAGTGTGTGAAAAAAAAATCATGCTGGAGCAAAGCCTTAATCTTATTATTACTTGTTTGTAGCTACTGTACTGCTGTATGGAGATGGTGTGATAGCCAAATCATTAATTCTGAATAACTGTTAAAAAAATGTGTGTGTATATATGTACATATATGCTTTTTGTGCAGCCCAAATCCAGGCTGTGCTTGTACATGAGGTGCCCCTCAAAATCATAACTCCCGCTGAGTTAGGAGTTATGATTTTACTTAAACTTGATTTTTACTAAAAAGTCTGAAAATTTAAACAGGTCTTTGTACGATTACAAGGCTGTCTCTTCACCCAGGCTCAGCTGAAGCAATGCAAAATCAATGTGCATCTAAAATTAAAGGGTTTTGTCCATAATGGTTTCTAGACTAACATGCATGAAGAATATTTTTAAATATTAATCTTTTAAATACGTGCTGCAAATGAGTAATCAGCTAACCCTTTAAAGAAATAAAGTGTTACATTGCTTTTAATTCAAGAAAACTGAAGGAATGGAATTGAATCAACTAACTCTGGCGTCCTCTCATCACCCCAGACAGGCTAACCCATTAAAGCCTGAAGACACAAATTAGAGCCAGAAAATTCTCATTTTTGCAGCACTTTCTGCTGAAATTAAAAAAAAAAAATCCAAATTTCCATAAAATTTTACATATGTATGTTTTGTATCTCATTTGATATGTTAGGTGTTTCTGGTAACTGATAATCCACTTGAGGGTGTTTTTATCATTTATCAGATTGTTGTCAGACGTGTTGTTTAGTAATTTATTGATCATTTTGATTAGATAGAGGTATCATAAAAGTATACCAATAATGATACAACAGGCTTCAAGGGATTAATCTGTTACTCTAAATTGGTCGTTGGTGTGAGTGTGAGCATGCCTGGTTGTCTGTCTCTTTTTGTGAGCCCTGTGATTGACTGGTCCATGGTGTGCCCCGCCTCAATGACAGCTGGGATAGGCTCCAGCCCCCTGCGACCCTCAACAGGATAAGTGGTATAGTTTATGGCACTCAAGCATTACTCTGCTGAGACCACTTATAGTTTAAATATTTGCCCTTATTCTGTCTTTCCACCAAACTATAGAAAGTATCGATAGTGGTATCAATAAGGACTCAGATCAACACTTGAATGTGTTGTACATAGAATTAAAAGAAGAAAAAACAAAACACGTGACAATAACAACCTTTAAAAATCTAAAAACATAAAATGTACTTAAACTAAAAAAGGCTGTGATTAATCTTGATTGAATTTTTTTAATCGATTAACACCACTGCTTTCTACTCAAGCTGTCTTGAAGCAGTGCACTGCTGGTGTCAAGATTGACTGGATTGAATTGAAGGGTTTTTATTCAAACTTTTCACAAATGCCCACTCTAACTCGAGGATCTTAGGGATTAACAGATTTGATTTTGGAGGTCAAAGGTCAAGCCTCATGAGCCCTCATGTTCATCCTTTGCTCAAACGCATGATATCTGAAGAACATTGTGACAGAATTTATGTTAACTTTGCAAAAAAATTCCTCTCTTAATCAAGATAAAATTATTCAAATCTGGAGATTAAAGGTCAAGGTAACTAATCCCACAGCTCCTGAGCTCTATAGTTGAAGAATGCATTGAGGATTTTTATTCAAACTTGACACGGACTTGAGCTTTGGCAGTGAATCTATTAGATTTTGGAGGTCAAAGGTCACTGAGACCCTTCATTGTGAGTTTGCAGTGACTTTGATCCACTTTTGGTTTTTTAGAAGGCTTTACTTTCCTGACTCACCTCTGTATTTCCACTGTCTGCTGTATCCCTGGTGGTGGCCTATAACCACAAGGCAGTAGTTCTAGTTTCTTTTTTTGCAGCATTTTTTCCACATTCACTAATAATGATGCTGTTTTTTTTTTATCTTGTTGTTTTTATTGGCAGTACTCTTTGACTCTGCTCATATTAACACATAATTACTCAAACAGAACTGTTTCTAAGCTTTAACACCAAAGTCTCTCTCTGTGAGCCTAAACATCTGATCCTGTTGGGACAAACATCTTTTTCCACATTGTAGGAAATAAAGGGACTCATCCCTGCAGGGATCAGATCAGGTTTAAGGTTCAGGTCAGGTTAAGCCTCCAGGGACTGTCTGAATTGATGCAACGCCTCCATTAGAGATTAAATCAAATTTATGTGTGGGTGTGTATCCTCTGTAATAGTAGCAGGAAGCAGATGCAGCTCCTCCTTGTTGCCATGGCAGCATTGGCGTAAACAACACAACACTGTAGAGGCAGCTCTGTGTGCATCTGTCTGACTCTGGATCTTATCAGACCCAGATCTGCTGCCTCAGCAGAATTCAGATCAGACTTTTACAGTCCTGTAAAACAGACTCTTAAACAGACGGTCCTCCACCTGCAGAGAGATAATAGCTCTCACATTTACAGTACAACCCCACAAAGTTCGTCTTTAATGCAGGCAGCGCTCATTTTCCACACAAAGCTAAAGTATTCAACATTTCTGGTCTCAGCAGCCTCCGTGCGTAAACGCCCTCAGTGTTTTGTTGCAGCCAGTGGCGTTTCCTTCTGCAAGCTTAGAGAAGCCAGGCTTGCCCAGGTTTTTCAAACTGTGGGTGTCTTTTAATAAAACACTTTCTTGGAGTGATTTTTCCTTTCTGTTCCTCGGATTTTTAATTCCCCTGTATGTGTAAAGCGCAAATATTATGTAGTAGATGTGAAGTAGAGCTACAGTGGCTGTGATCTATTTTAGCTCTTTTTACATCTCAGGAAGAAAACAGAGGCTCCAGCGACAGGCTGATGAAGGCTGAAATGCATCAGTTTAATAAAATTGTTTTTTAAACTACAAGAGTTGCTGGAGCTTCTGTTTTCTTTAAAGACTTAATTTATCCTCAGTGCACCTGGGAGATTGAAGTTGTGCAGGAAATACCTGCTACATCTCTTGGTTGGCAATCCTTTGTAAAAACAAATAACGAAATAACTGAACACTAGCAAATCAGATGAGTCTGGTCAGGATGCTGCCAAACTGTGATTGGTCTGGACTCTGGAAGCTATCTAAAAAAAGGTTAAAAAGCCAAGAAAAGTCACAGGCAAAACAGAAAAATGAGTCTGCACACCAGGAGCTGCTCCGAAGCTTGTTTAAGAAAGATTATCAGTACATATGTGAGGTTTCGGGCCCTAGCCCACCTTCCTTAAACAAACGTCAGAGCAGCATCTGGTTTGCAGACTTAAGCTATCTGCCCACCGGCTTCACATCAATCAAATTGGCGCATAGCTGCAGCGTGACTGAAATAAATGAATGGTAGACCGTCAGATCACCGATAACATTAGCATGGAGGCAGAGGATCTTGAGTTTTAATCATAAAATATCTGCATCTGCATCTATATCTACAGCTGCAGTATAAAATTAATCCAGTGGTAGGGCAACTTCAAAATCCAGGTTAGGATTTAGAGAAAAAAAATTGGTGAGTTCAAACAAATAATGATGTCTTCAAAGTGGTGTATCGATCAACATTTCAGCTTTTATTTCCAGGGATCTGTTACACCACTTTAAAGACATCATTATTTGTTTGAACCCTCCAGTTTTTGATGGTACAGATCATGCATTTTACACGCTAAAGAGGAGACTGAAGGGAGTAAGCCCCCATAACAAGCAACAGCTGAAAGAGGTGAAAGCCTGGAAAAGCATCACAAAAGAAGAATGTAAAATTTGGTGATGTCAGTGAGTCACAGGATTGACAAAGTTACTGCAAGAAAAGGATTTGCAACTAAAATCTTACTCACTTTAATCTGTTTTACGTCTCTCTGTTCCAATACTTCTGCCCTCCTTAAAACCTGGTGTTCTGATACAAATAAAGCTATCTCCTAAGTTGGGTATCAGATCCAGACGTAAATATCTGCAAACAAAAGCTGAAATGTTTCTCTTGTCTCGTCATCTTTTGATGTCAAACCCAAATGTTTTTATTGTACAGCAGAAATGAAGGCATTGGGCCCACCGTTCCAGTATTTTTGGAGGGGACTGTATGAGTTCTACAAATACCAAAGTGACCCACCCAACCCTTTTCTTTACTCACTACTAGACTTTCACTGTCCCACAGTTGTAAACCTCATAAAACTACCAGGCAGCAGTTTTGGTTCAAACATGACCTGATAAATTTTGTTGATTTTGTGGCTGTTTTTAGAGAATTTTTTTCAGTTTTAAAACTAAATAAAGTTCTACACCTGCAGAGACCTTTACATGGCCTGTAAAAATGACAGAAGCTAAATGAAGAAAGTTTAGCGGGTAAACCTTGAGAAAAATAATCTTTCCAACCGTACATTTTCTTCTGCTTATCTGTGGGTGGGTTGTAGTGTCAGCAGGCCAAGTAAACCTGCCCAGACATCCCTCTCCCACTGACTTTGAATTAATGTTATTATAAAAAAATCAGAAATGCAGCTGTTTTCATCTAAATCTCACTCAGACAAATATCCATCAGAGAATGCTGAGGTTGTGACACTGATAAATTCCACTGGCCAATGTGGCTAGTTGAAGGCAATCTGGTACCTGCCACAGCCGAAATCCACTAGCATTTGGCTAGTTGGCCAGTGTAAATGTCAAGCCCTGCACCCTTATCTAGAAAATTCGGCCTGCTAAAGCAGTGTCTGTAGTCTAAATTAGTCCAATAAATGGCGTGTTAGAATCATATCTATTGATGTTACCTTGACTGGCTGCAGTTAGTCCATGCGTCCACAAGAGGGCAGCATTTCCCCTTGAATGTAGAATACACCTGAGGAAAAATACCCAAACAAGCTTACAGATTCTTGACTCCCAACAGCTAAAGGAGCTAACAGATTAAACAAAACACTAGCAAAAGAGTTAACATATTCATACACCCTTACAGGGCTTGGCATTTACTTTTTTGCTTACTGGCTGATGTGGCTACTTGTTTATGAAAAGTTACTAGCCACTGAGCATTTCCACTGGCCAGAGTTGTGGACCCTAGTGGAGCCATTATGGAACATTTCTGACTTTGACTTTTTGAGACAAATAAATAAAGACAACGCTTGATAAGATTTTGTGGTGTTTATTTTCATGAAGAAATGATTCAGAGGTAGATTTCGTTCCCTTTAATCTCTCAGTGTGCAGATTTTAACCGGAAATATACCGATTATAAGCTCTCAGAAAGTCAGGGTTTCACTGTGTAATCAGTTTTATGAATCCAAAGTCTTTAAAGTCCTGATCTGTGTTTAAACAGGTCCAGGTGGTTTTAGGCTCAAAATACAAACAGTTTTAGAGTCAGATTCTTTTAGTTATTGTGAGATTTGGTTTCAGATGTTAGTTCAGAAAAAAGCTCTTAAAAAAACAAGTGATTGGGAATTAATACATAAATGCTACAAAACATAGAAATAAGGATAAAAAAAATCCACCAATAATAAAACAAAATACCTGTTTTCATGCCAAATAATGACACATTTGAACATATTTCATCAGTAATAACCTCCACCCAGTTACAGCTTAGATTTCATCACTTGTTCTCTAAAAACAGAACACTGAAGTTTTCTGATTTACATGTTTTGGAGTTATAAAAAGTTTTAAAGAACTGCATCACATCAAAAATATCCTGAATCCTGTAAAAGGTTTATCTTATTTCAGAGATATTTTACAACAAGTCAATCCATTCACATAGAAAAATAGACTGTAAAAGCTGAGGTTAAACAAGGGGGGGTGGAAACAGATGTGAGGAGCTGGGACAGAAAAAGGAGCAGCTCACTTATAATGAATTTAGTCCTTTTTTTACTTTTACAATTCACATTATTAGTGAGATGAGAAGATTGCAGGTTTTTCCAGAAATAAAATATTTTCCTCTAAAACAAAGTTTAAGAATACCTGAAATGCAAAATAACAGCGTTGCTCATTATAACAGAAAGTCACTGGGACACTTTTCAAGACAACTTCACAGCATGTTAACTCCATAACTACCTTTTTGACATTTGAATCAATCTTTAGTCCTTCATCATCTTTTACAGTTCTATTACATCTTCCTCCCTTTTTAAGATTATTTTGCTCCCTTTTGGCAGTTATTTCCTGAGTCAGAGTCTCTTCAGTGCTTCAGGTTGAGCTGTCTGAGTCTTTGGACCTCGTCCTGGCCCGAACCCCGTCCCCCCCACTGCTGAACGCCGACACCAGGTCTTTGACGCTGCTGGCTGAGCGAGGCGTCTCCTCAGCATCCTTCCTCTTCGTCCTTGTCTTCTTCGGGTTGATGTTTAAACTTTTAGAGCGTAGCGTGGGGTATAACCTGTCCTCCCCTAACAGCAGCTCTTCCTCCTCTTCTTCTCTCTCACCAGGGTCAGTCTCACCCGTCTCACCCCCCTGTGCCTCACCAGGAGGCTCAGACGCTCTGTCCTCCTCCTGTTTGGTCTCATGTCCTCCCCTCCTCTCCTCTGCCCCTCTCAGAGAAGGTTTGACTCCCCCGTGAGGCATGCTCTGAGATCTGGAGGCCGGTTTGGAGCCATGTGGGGTCAGACTGCTCCCTCCCTCCTGATCCACGTTAACGGAGCTGTGACCATAACTAGATTTAGTGCTGGGTGAGGGAGAACCGATGAGTGACGGAGAGGATAGATACTGGCTGAACTTGGTCCTCTCCAAAGGAAAGGACACGGCTGCCTCCAGTCTGGATTTCTCTGCTTGTTTTTCCATGTGAGCGCCTGTGGAATCAGGTTTAGGAGAACCAAGACTGGCATGGGAGTCACAGAGGGAGATCAGGATGTCCACATTGGACAGAGACTGAGCCCTCCCTTTACGTCCAGCCACCTCCAGAGTCGGGCCGAACTCCTTCACATCACCTAAGACAGGAAAGCAGAGATGAATTAACTGATATCATTTACTTTATATGAAAAATTAGAACAGGGTGGGACGTCCCGAACTGTAATAATGGTACACAATATTCATGATGCTAACGAGACAGTAAAGGCTGGATAAAACACTCAGACATTTCCCAAAATGCCATTTAAAATCTTAGACTAAAGCTCTTTATTCTCATGGTGGTATTAGTATTACCTGATAAATTACCCCCTGATGCCATTGTTTGGTGTGGTGCATTAACACAGGACATGCAAAATATGCAATGTACTTGGATTTACTGACATTTCTGAAGGAAACATGAGGGTGCTGCATGAGAGCAGCAATGCAAACACAATGATTTTTTACTGATAAATTTCAGTCAAAGAATGCAAGGTAGTGCAGAGTGTACATTGCATTTTGCAGGTGACGATTCCTTCATGTACTCTATACATGCTGGTAACCAGAGTTACCAATAGACAGCATGTGCTAAAGTGTTAAATCTATATATTTTTTTACTTTTTTATAACCGGTTGCTAGATGTTCATGAATAATAAACTAGTGAACCATCTCCTTTGTCTCTCCCATCATGCATTAACGCTGTGTCTGTCACCTGTGCGCATCTGCAGCGGATCTGACAGAGAGGAAGAGAGAGAGTGGAGCGCTGTAACATCCCTCCCAGGTAGCGCATGTTTAGTACAAACCTCTCCTGAGATTTTTTAAGTTTATGGAGCTCGGCAAAAGATCAAGCAGGAAGACTGTTTCTGCTCATTCTTTAGTCACCACTTGTTTACATCTCTCAGTTTTCCGTTTTTTCTCCCTTCCTGCTCTTTTTATCAGCTGATTATGGGCGTTCACTCGCTGAAGTACTAAGCTAATCAGATTCTGCCACATCGTGGTTTGACCAATCATCACTTGTCAGATTTTGAATCTCTCCTTCACAGTCAGCCAGTTATTCTGTGTGGATGCTGCAACCCTCCTCCACCCCAGCCACCTCCATTCAGTTCCTTAATATCTAGTCCAGATCCTCAGAGGTCCCCTGCTTATCACATTCTGCATACTCCGGTGTCCTCCTCCACGCCACCTCATTGGTTCCTGGGCCAGCTTCTCAGAAGTCTGCTCCTCCTCTGATCCTGCATCAATGTGAACTTTGGCAGCTATTTTTAATTTTATTCTTCGTTTTAGTCTTTAAATTAAATGTATTTTAGTTTTAGTCACATTTTAGTCATTTCTATCCTTTTAGTTTTAGTCTAGTTGTAGTCTACAAAAGCTCAAAAACATGTTAGTGGTAGTGTGTTCTATGCACTCTGCCAGATCTGGGGTCAGTGCTTTATACAGCTGAGAGGAAGAATAGATATAGCTTCATTTTTTCTGACAGATTTACCTACAGTGGAGAAATATAATGGATTTTGAATGTCCGACGAAAACTACATTACATTTTAGTTTAGTTTTACTCATCTTGATGAAAATTAAACTTAGTTTTTGTTAGTTATATTCATCACAGATCTATTTTTGTTAGTTTTAGTCTAGTTTTTGACATGGAAAAAAAGGCTGTTGGTGAACATTTTTAGTCATAGTTTTAGTCGAGGAAATTAACACTGTCCTGCATCTCTCAACACCACCACCAGTGTCTAGACTCCATCTTGGGTTATCCTATTCCTGCAGTTGCCTCACTACCCCTTCAAATATATAAAGCCATCACGATGGAGTCTAATTGCCAATGACTTTGCACAATTATCTTTCTTTAACTTTGTAAAATAAATCATCAAATTCATATTAAGTCTGTCCTGATTGAACTGCAGTTGGTGCTGTTCATCTTATGCAGCAACATCTACCCTCCTCATGCAGATGAAGCCTAATCACTGAATGTTGAGTCAAAAAATTTCATAAAACAAGTTGTGTTATGGCTGTGATGTACGGCTAAATTATACTGAAACAGGCAGAAAGATAGAAAAGCTGTACAAGGCAGAGGAGAAGTGCTGTCGGTATGAAGAGAGCAGCAGTTCACACCTCTTTGGATAGAAGAATTTAACTAAATAAACTTGTGGACCTTAAATATGTATACATGGTGTGCATGGTGTGCGAAACTAGAGTTGGGGAACATTTGACCAGTGTGTGCACGTGTTTTTCTGCTGAAAGCTGCTGATTTGTTAATTAATGTAACCTATGTTCTATGTCCTGTTTTAATGTCATATATGTGAAACTTATCATGCTGCTGTCTTGGCCAGGACTCCCTTGTAAAAGAGATTTTTATATCTCAGTTGGAATAAATCCTGGTTAAATAAAGGTTAAATAATAAAATAAATTGTCACTGAATTTCTACTTTATAAATTACAGGCATAGTCAGTTCACACAGGAATAATAGCACAGATGTCTAATATGATTATTTCACATTACCAAAGGCAGCCAGGTCATACTAATCCCATGGGAATAGGGCAGAGGACATTTCAAGATCCTGAGCCTTAAAAAACAAATTTAAGATAGAGGTTTTAATGGTCCTCAGGATCCCTGCTTCTAGAAAATGAGCATTTTTTTTTTTTTTAGATTTTTATATTTGTGTTTTTTATGCCTTTATTATAAAAAGGAAAGTGGATGGCGGCAGACACAGGAATGAAAGAGCAGGGAATGACAAGTCTGGAAGGAGCCACAGGCTGGACTTAAACTGCCTGCATTAATATAATCAAAACAGATCATTCATGAAAAAATAAGCCTTTGTATCTGTAATTTCTAACATGTTTACTTCTGGGGGTTAGAATTAAAACAAGACATTTTAATCTGGGACATCTAATGGGGTTTCTGGGGCTTTAGCAGAGCGAGTCAGGTGAACATTTGGGAAATTGCAGTCTTGTGCAATTTTGCATGGGCCTAACTTTTTAACAGTGTAGGTTTCTGCTTGGCATTGTATTGCACCGTATCATATCTAAAGCGACCCCGTTTCCTTTTTTCTGTTCCTACCTGTTGTGTTCCCTCCCTCTGTGTTCCCCACTCGTCTCTCTGGACTCTGTTGGGCTTTCCTGTCGTTTCCCTCTACGTCTCCGGTCACAGACATCCTGTCTTCGTGGTCCACTTGGTACCTGTACAGGCTGTATCCGTCAGTGCTGTTGATGCTGCCATGTCTCATCAGAGCTGCCGTGTCACACACCGATGATCCTCTGGAGCGTGTGCGGATGAGCTCGGCTCGGTCTATACCGGCCAGCTTCTCCAGAGCGTTCATCATACGGCCAGAGAACTCCTCCAGCTGAGCCAGGCGCAGGTCCACTGTCTGCAGAGACGCCTTCATGGAGTGCTCCCTTTCATTCACCTCCTCCAGACGCATGAACATGTTCTCCACCCTACACAGAAAAGTACAGAGTAAAACAAAGTTTGAAGTTATTTCTTTTCAAATGAACTCTTACAAAGTTTCTATTTTGGCTGAAACGGATTTGAGTTTTTTTTTTGGTCTGACCTCTCCGATGTGACTCTGATTCTCTCGTTGTTGGACGATTGCTTTTCGTCATCTTTCTCTCTGAAATATTCCTCCACACACTGCTCCTCAAACTCGTGCAGACTCTTCAGCTCCTCTGTATTCAGCACCAGCTCTGAGGAAACAAAGAGAAGTTAACCCTGAGGAGACAAAAAGATGCAACTATTTAGAAACAAACAAAGCAGATAGGAACATGACATTGACTTTTAGATTATTTAAATGAGTGCTGCAGTGCTACACCCGTGAGGTCTGAAGCCATGACTTAGAGGTAGGAAGCCACTTCAAAGTGATTATTCTATGAAATAAACGGTTTAACACTATTATACATAGAGAAATATGCAGGAGTGCATGTACAAAATGACTGACGTCTTTGTTACTGTGACAGTATTTACATTTTTCAGTTCATATTTAATTGCTTCCTCTGGTTAAGTAACCTAGTGAAGGTAATCAATCAATTAAGTAATCAATTGAAAGTTAATCACATCCACAACTAACATATAGCTGCTTCCATGTTCCAAAGAAGACACAACCAAAATGATGCAGCATTAATGGGGTTTTGTATTAAAAGTCATATTTTATGCAAAATACATTTTTTCAGGCTTTTCTGACAAAAAAAATGTGTCCCTGGCCTGTCCACAACCCTAAAACAAGCTGTTCTTAGATTTTCCCCTCATGATGTCATGTGGGGAGTTAGCCCCGCCTTGAAGGAAAGTTCCATCCTCCTCTCCTGATCCTCCTATCAGGTGGCAGCTAAGAGGAGGATCAGGAGAGCCACATCTGTTAAGCCACATCCATTTCCTGAGAGGGGTGGAGTCAGACAGCGAATTAACATTCAAAGCTGCTGTAACAGAGGGGATTTTAGACATGCAAAAATCCAATACTGGAGTGTTTTGTCAGCAGCAACATTCACAGGCATGTTTTGGGGACCTCTGGGACTAATATAAAGTTCTTTTAAAAGGGAAAAATATGTGACCTTTAATTTCTAAGACACAAAAACAGTGCTTTCATTCTGTAAAGACATAAAATTTATGTAATCTAGAAGACAGACTGTTGCTCTCCAGAGAAGATTTCAGCCAAATGCATTCCAAACCTTGTATGAAAACAGTGCTTCATCTTTTGTTAACAGAGAGAATTAAATAGTGGGAGAACTGTTTGGAAAGAAGGGGAATTTAAACCATTAAGATCAAACATTTCATCTCCAAACAAAGACAACTTGATTTTTACGTAAATACCGTGCGTAATCTCTGATACTAACAGGATATAAAAAGTAAACAAACTACATTTATTCTCTATGGAAACAAAAATATTTAATCCTGGTGAGACAAACAGTCCTTAATCCTAGCAGACATGAGACTTTCTCAGTGAATCAAATCTTACGGAGTCGTCTCTCCCGGTCGTCGTGTTCTCCCTCCGCCCTCCTCCTGCAGCGGCAGCACAGCCTCTTCAGGACGATGTAGATGTGGGAGAAGATGATGAGAGGGGGAGGCAGGATGGGGCGGTCGTGGAAGGTCATGATCAGCTGGTACCTCTGAAACTTCCACACCTGGTTGGAGATGGACTTGACCTCGAAGAATGTGTTACTGTGGAGGGAGAGGAGGAGGCATGTTTGAGTTCCTGTTTAAGGTAATGTCGGACAGTCAATAACTTGAATATTGTTCTCTTAAATGTATGAGAAGTATTAGTAGGAGTCACAGTTGAGTTTTAAGGATTACAGCCATTTTTTGTGTGGGAATTGTGGTTCACCAGTGTCTGGCCCTGTTTTGTGAGAACATTCTGTGAGAACGTGTTTAAATAAAAGCTGTTCTGCCCGTGTGCTGTAGATTAAAGCGTCAGTGAACACTGACTTGAAGACGGCGATGAGCAGGTTGACCAGCAGGATGTTGGCGACCAGGAGGTAACAGGCCATGATGGCAGGAGTGAGCCAGGCTCCAGGGATACATGGAGGAAGCTTCTTCCCATCTTCATCATACATGTTGTCTCCACACGGAGCTGAGACACAAAAAACAAAACAACTTTATTAACTAATGAACAAACGATGTGCAGACTGCTCTGTGTAATCCTGGCCTGTTTTTACATTTCAAACCTTTCAAGGGACTACAGATAAAAAAAAAGTCAATAAATATGTTATAAGCCTTTTTTCAGCAACAGCAAATGGAAATATGTAAACCAGGGGTGTCAGACTCAGTAGCAGCAGGGGCCGGATTCTGAATTTAGGTCTAACCTTTGAGCTTAAAAGGCTCAGCATTTAACCATAAACTGTCAACATCTTTTTCACCAGTAATGAATTAGGGGGGAAAAAAAAAACTTAAAACTGATGGCGACTGATCTTGAGATTTAAAAAAAGTCAAAATGAGAAGCTGAAAAGCTTAAAATCAGAAGTAAAAAGTCAAACTTATTAGTTCAAAAGGTTAAAATAATGATATTAAAAAGGAAAATGAGATGAAATTAGAAATCATGAGTTTAAAAGTTCAAACTAGGAGATAAAATTTAAAATATTGGGTATAAAAGGTCAAAATATGAGATAAATATTAAATTGGGAATCTTAAAGGTAATAATATGAAATACAATATAAAATTGGGAATCTTAAAGTTCAAAATGTGAGATAAAAGTCTAAATGATGAGGTTTGAAAGTCAAAGTACTAAAGAATTTAATTTTGTGAATCAAAAAGGTCTAAATATGAAATCAGATTTAAAATTAGGAATCTTAAAGGTTAAAATATGAGATAAAAGTCTAAATCATGAGTTTAAAGATCAAAATATGGGATTAGAATTGAAATCATGAGTTCAAAAGGTCAAAAATTAAAAAAAAAATCCAAATCAAAAGTTAAAAAGTTCAAAATATAAGTTTATATTTAAAATGGTGAATCTAAAAGGTCACAATATGACATAAAAAGTCAATATCATGAATTTAAAAAGCCAAAATATTAGGTTTAAAGTCAAAATAATAAGTTTAAGTCATAGTTGTGAGATGCAAAATTGAAAATCTGAAATGAAAACACAAACTGATTTATTTTCTCTCATTCCTTTCTTTTTATTATTATTACTTTTTTAGATTTTATGACTTAACAAGGATATTTTGAATCATCGTGATTAAATTCACATTTTTATACTGGAGGAAATCTGCAGACCTCATACTGATGGGCCAGTAATAATAAAAATATGATCTGGTGGGCCTGGTATTATTGTACCATGGACCGGATTCAGCCCCTGAGCTTTGAGTTTGACACTGCTGATCTAGACAAAAACAGGCTATAAGGAGCTTAATACATGAGTGTAAAACAACAAAAAAAAAACTTTTTTTAATCTCTTTGAACTTGGAGTTTTGTATCAGTAGCATATCGCTGTTTTCACAGAACTAAACGTAATATTTCAAATATTTTAATTTTTATGGCTTCAGACTTTTAAAAGAGGTCTGACATTAAATGATGAGAGGGGCAGTGATGTTTTTGCGTGTTACTTGAATTTCAAACAACTCAGCATTTACAACAAGAAATTCATGATAAAATAATTTATATCATACACAAACTAGTCTGATACTTACGGTTGATTTCCATGGCATAAACTGTCAGACAAAAGAGAAAGAAAATAATCAATAATTGAAGAGAGACATAGTTGTTTGAACATTAGAAAGGGCATTCATGTGTAGATTTTAATGAGCAGATCCAAAAGAGTAAAAATTAAATTTCAGGAGGAAATAAAAACACAGAAACATTTTCTTTTATCTCTGACAAAAACCTGTTGAAAATATAAAGGTTTGACAGGTATCAACAAAGTTTATTTTACTAGTTTATGTGCATTTAAGTAGATAAATAATGGGGGTTTGGGATAAGAGTCAAAAGTAAGAGAAAGCAGCAGGTGAAGAGGGTGAAGACAGCCTGTGAGGACAGTTACTGGAGATCATGGTTAAAAAGAGTGACAACAGCTGGTTAGGTCACTGGATGAAGAAAAGGAGGGGGGCAGGATGAGGATCAGTGGTGAGGCCAAAGAATATGGACTAGAAATGTCCTAATCTTTTTTTATGGCTCATCATTGACCCCAAACAGCCAATAACCAAACTGTTCCAAGAGTGCTTTGTTTTATCAGCTAGTTTAACAGATAATCAGTTTACTTCACTTTGTAATGTACAGGGACTTCCTGCAGGTGGCAGTGTAACCTGATAAAAGGAGCATGAAAGTCATCCATATTCAGGCAACAACACTTTTACTGACTTTGTTCATTTATGTGACTGAACAGAATTATGAACAGATTGATAAAAACCTTAGTAACCCCCTTAAATAATCTAAAAGGCACTATGTCTCAGAACATTCACCGAGTTATAACATGTAACTGCTGCTTTTATTTATATTGCTGAGAAAAACTAACAAACTCACCTTCAAACATCTGCTTTTATTCAATTTGCTACACTAAACCAAGATATTATAATATTGAAGTAACATTTGAGCATGTCATGTTGATGTTCATTTATCCTCTATAATTAGACTATATTACCAACAAAGTTTTTATCTCACCTGCAGACATGCATTTGTTTGACTGGCATTCATCTCAGGTGACTTGAAACAAAAATGCTGATCCGTGATCACATATTGTAATGAAAGCTGGTTGATAATGATCGGCTCCTGATCAATTAGGGCATCTCTAGTGAGGACAATTACTGCAGAACAACTTAGACGGACCATACACGAGTATGTGGTGTTTATAACGGTGTGGGGCACTATGGCATAGCTACGGCATGGATTTTACTTCTGCGGTGTTTGTGATCTTTATTGTGATTTTGCTATGCAGCACTTTGGTAAACTTGAATGTTTTTAAAATGTGCTATATAAATAAAGTCAACTGGATTGGGTTGGGACAGAAGTACAGACCAGGCTTTAGTGATGAAGAGAAGGTTTAAGCTTTGGGTATTTCCATAAATAAGAGCAAGGAGTGAGTGGATGTATGGACAGGTGGTAAGGGCAGTGGATTAGGACACTGGGTGAGTACAGGGTGTCAACGACTACAGCTTCAGACTGAGGGAGACACAGTCACCAACTTTGAATCTCTAATTTTACAGCATGTAGAGTCAAACACCTCTAATAGGACAGAGACAGCGAAGAACTATAGAGGGAGGGATGTAGGATCAGGACTCAGGGTGAGGGCAGTAGGTGTGGACCCGGCATGACGATATAGGGAGAAACAGCTGAGGACAGAGGATGGGGACAAAGGGTTAGGGAAAAAGAAGGCTGATGTCAGGCATAAATTCACGTTAAATTGAGTCTGCTAACCAGCTCAGAAGATGAAGGAAATGACGACATGGTGTAAAGATGAGGGGAAATGGACAGAGAGAGTGGAGGTTGAGGACAGGATGTCAGAGATGGCTGACAGGAAGTCTTTCTATTAACACAAGTCTCAGCATATGGAGTCAGCAAACAGCAAAGATGAAGGACTCTGGATTAGGACAGTTGGAATCATTTTTGATGACACTTGGAGAACATGAAGATTTATCCATAAAAACATGAACTGAGGATTTTGAATCATCATGATTTAGACCCTAGTACTCGTCTTTTTTGCTACAAGCTGAAATGAGAAGATCAGGAATGGGCTGCTGGTGGCCCAAGGGTCACATGCAGCCCTTAACCACCCTCAAAGTGGCTTACAAGTAATTTTAAATAATCAATTCAATCACTTGTAAATTTGGAAGAGAGCATGACAAGATCAGCTATGAGGGTTTCAGACTGGGTCAGCATGAAATCTCCAATCACAAAGATAAAATCCATCCACCCACCCATTATGACTGATAATGAGAACTGGACTGTGTAATTCTAAATCTATATTATTCTGATATTTATATATCTAGAATAAAGGATGTTAGACTAGTATCAGTGCACTGAAGTAGGCTCTAAACATAAGAGAAACCCTAGAAACCCTAGATGTCAATCATATACAGATCACAACAAAGAAAAATGTGAAATGTTCCCACACAGGAGGATGTTTTCTTCTTCGAGGTGGGTGCAGGGAGAGCAAACATCTGTCCTAGGTTCAGGACAGGGTGAGGATGTAGAGTTAGAGGTTTAGTAAGTGTGTTAGGCCTTAGGATAAAGACACAGGATGAGGACAGAGTGTTAGAACTCACAGGCGGCTGACTGTAACTCTTACTATGAACTCTAGTCTTACGGTCTATGGAGTCTGCAAACACCTCTCCGTAGATCATCCAGTACGGCATGTAGAAGATGTTTCGGGCCAGACGCCACGTTGGCTCCTCATCCGGGTGGAGGATGGCCTGCCGTGCTACTCCGAAGCTCATCAACACCACCAACATGATGACCACGAAGTAGAGCATGTCCACCATCTGGAGACAATCAGAGACAGGTAGAATAAACAGGCTTTTAATCTATGGACATTTATCATTCCTGAAATGTTGGTTTAACTATAATACTTTAAACTATAAAGTTAAAATGGTAAAATTGCTCTCTATCTAAGGTGTCACACCATTTTGCCGATCATCATGACGTATGGCCCCAGGTACTTGTTGACTCCGAAGATGTCAAGGACTCGGATGTACCAGAAGATGATGTCCACACAGTAGATGACTCGTCCGTATCCCATGGAGGGCTCGTTCTGCAGTCGCAGCAGTAAACCCAGCAGGAAGACGGAGATGGCCACCAGGTCGGTGATGTTCCAGTAATCCTCCAACCAAACGTTGATCTTCTGCTTCAGTTTCCCCGGCTCAGACATCAGGATCTGACAACAGAGGGTGTCAACTTTACAGAACAAAAACTGATTTAAATCCTTATTTTTTACTGTGTGTTGCCATATGGACATTGAGAGTTATACGACGTTTAGTTACAAGGAGGTTCTAGAATAATTCAATAAATTTCTTTAGCCAGCTGCAGTGAAACTTGCTGTAATAGATGCAACATAGCATTTGAAGAAAACACTACGTGCACTGTTTTATGCATAAACCTTGTTGAGTGCTGATTTGACTTAGAACAAATGACAGACAGAGGAAGGCTGATGGTGAAGCCTGCTAAGTTAAAGGGTCATCAGTATTTCCTAATCCTGTTCATATGTGTTCACACACTAGTTATGGAGCAGTGTGAGCAATTAAGGATTAGTAAAGACTAGGGCTGTCAAGAGTAAATGCATTAAATGTGATTAATTAAGGTCTACAATTAGTGTGCCGATTTTTCCAATCATGATTAATCACATGATTAAGCCACCAGAGCATCTCCCTGCAGCCACAGCGAGTAAAATAAGTCCACCACTGCTCCTTTACATCTCATATCACTTTAAAAAAAATCTAACAGACAGTGGGGGGCAGATGGCCTAATGGTTAGGTCACACCCTATGTACGTGGTGGCCTGGGTTCAGGTCCAGTCTGTGGCTCCTTCCCCAAATGTCCAACCCCCTCAGCGGACATGTCAGAAGTCTACAACTTGTGTTAAACAAACAAACAGAGATTTTGGTCCATAATGTCACACTCTCCATTGTTTGACATCACTGGTGTGCAACACAATTTTGTTTGGAACAAAAAAAAAAAATTGAAAAAGATGTTACTTTTGACCACAGTGTATCACTATTTCTTCATGTTGGTCCTGGGGGAGGTGTGTAAAAATTTCTTAAATACAAGTAGGGAGTGCTCAAAGGGAAAAAGTTCGGGAACCACTGCAGTAGAGGACAAACTAGCCTTAGCACCGTGTGCTCTTTACAGCAGTGCATTTCTGAGTCCTCATGTGGACGAAGATGTTGTTTAGCAGCTGCAAGTGTGGATGGGATTATTTTTGAAGAGAGATGAGGAAAAACCTACAGTTTTATAAATACCCACCTACATGTGGACCAGGCCAGAGTGTCTTGGCCTGTTTAGTTTCCTGTCCACATGTTTCCCTCTTCCCTCATTGTGCTCACCTGTGCCTCATTAGCCCCCTCTTAGTCTGATTGTCCTGTGTATTTATACTCTGTGCTTATGTTTTTTCTTTTTCACTTGATTGTGCGTCTCCTCAGCTGTATTCCTCGTGTTTCCTTGTGTTATTCATCTTCTGGTTAGATTTATTTGTTTGTACACTAAGTTTTTTTAATTCCTTTTAGAATCTGCCCTTGGAAGTATTAACATGTGACAATAATTGTGACTCTACAGTCTGTTTCATAGCTGCTGGATGAAGCAAACTTCTGGTTTACCACCTGTCAGTCATTGAGGTGAATAAAAGTATTTAAAAACTGAACAGAGGTTAAAGAAATGACAACGTGATACAACAGATCTCTGCATCATATGAACAATGATTTCAGCCACTCTCTCTCTTCATCATGCAATCCAAGTGCAGCAATCCAGAGCTCACCTGTCGGACTTTCTCCAGTGCCAGAGTGATGATGTACGAGATGACGATCCACTCCTGTAGAGACGGCCATCGCTCCATCTTCACCAGGATGATGTAGTTATACAACATCAGGTAGACCAGGTAAGAGATCTGAAACACAGACACTTAACACTTTATGGTCAGGTCACAAGTACAGCTCTATCTCTACTTCACAATGTTGAAATACTTCTTTCTCTGTTGCCCCTCTGTCTAATAACCAAAGCTGTGTATTGTCACATATTCAGTGTGATATTTATCGTAGTAGCAGTGCTTAGACTTGAGACTAAGGTTTCCTCTGAGCTTCTGATGAATGATTGTCTTATACATCTACAAGATTTGTTTCATTTCCTTATACAAATAAAGTGGCTTAAAACTGACCGTGTTGAACCAGAACTTGGTGAAGGGGGCGTTGTAAAACTCATAGATCTTCCGTCCAATAGGAGTCCTCCTCTTTTGTTTCTTCTGCTCTTCCTCTTCATCACCTTTCTTCGACATGGCGTCAACATTTGAGACGGCGTCCTGAAACAAACCTGGGATGATTCATTCTGCTGTAAAACAATGGCGGCGCAAAGACCATGGAGGATGTCTGGTTCTCGGTACCTTGTTGGATTTGTTGTCATCATCTTTAGTCTTCCCGCTGTCGTTGTCTCTGGATGAATGAAAAGAAGCTTCATCTCCAAGACGAAAATCCAGGAGAAGGATGGTAGGAGGGAAAACAATCCCTAAAATCACCTGGAAATACAAAACCGTGTTGGTGTCACATCTGAGCAGCGTAAATGAATAAATGGTAGAGAAGGAGAACACTAAATATCATATTTTTCAATGTCTGTTGTGTTTCCTCTACTGTCATATCTTTGTTAGTGCTAATTCTAATAAAGTGTGGACTTTCTTCTACTATGTTTACACCATACAGGTGATACAGATCTGGATCACGGGTTCAAGCCCCCAGGACGCTGATCATGCTCTAGATTTGATTTCCTTCAGGAGTCGCATTTTGATGCATGTTTCTGTGAGATCTCAAGCCTGTGGAGCTCCCACAGTAAAATAAATACTCTCTATGACAGCTGTGTGCTCTCACAGCTTGACTGAATTGCCCAGTGAGGTGCATTTAGAGGATTATAATGTTAAAAATTTGACATTGTCTTTAAGGCTGTGGTCTCATGTTTTACAAGCAGTTAACCAGTTTAAAAAGTGTCATTTGTATGTGGCCAGCTTTAGTGAGATGTGAGTTCAATTAGGTCAGTTTCTTAAATTCAAACCTTGTTAATGATAGCAAAGAATGGATACATTTTTCCATATTGTATACAGTGAGGTTACATTGAGAAACCTGTAATCATAACATTTCTATTTGGTTTTCCATGCTAAATGCATTCAGAGCATCTCTCTGGGTTTGTCTGAATCCTGCACAGACCTGAGAGTCCCTCATTGCTGAGTCTTTCGTACCTTGAGGCTGTTGCTCTTGCCCATCCTCAGACAGCCCATCCACATGTCGGTCAGCAGCATCTGGCTGCAGGTGTGTGCGATGAAGTCTCTGTGTTTGGCGGCGACGGCGAGCTTCAGACAGGTGGAGTTACTCCAGTTCTTCAGCTCGTACGTCAGCAGCTTCATGGCCACCTGTTCGTCGTGTTTGTACGATTGATCAAGCAGCTCGTAGGCCAGCTGACCAAACTCCCTGCAGACAAAAACAATATTCAGTCGACTACAGCGCCCCCTCTGGAAGGGATGTGTCAGACCATCCTGCATCTAAAAATATTAGAATATCACAAAAAACTCATTTTTTCCATAATTTCATTAAAAAGGGAAAGTTTTACATATTCTAAATACAACACACAAAACTGAACTGAAAATGACTTTTTGTTTGTTTTTTTCAATCCTGATGATTATAAATAAAATAAAATACCTCTAAATATTAGAATGCAATAATAGAATCAAAAAACAGATTTTTTTTTTTTATATAGAGATGTTGAACTTAAAATAACACCATGGTAAAATCACCACCAATGATAAGCAGATTCACGTTAACTACATGTTAGCCCTAGTGTCCTCCAGTGAATCTCACACCTTCTGTAGTGAGGCTGATTTGCAGAAAGGGGCCAGGTTTCAAGACAGTCTGGCTGACACTGCAGATCTCAGACAACCCCTGTTGCAGACCAGTACAGTGAGAATGGTAGAATGGAAATACACACTAAATCCTTCAAAATAAAACCAGATTAAACTTCAGGTTATAGTGAGGGTAAGGGTTAGCATAACAAAATCTAAAAGTTGAAAACCTGACCTGCAACTACAAAACATTTCGTAAAGCCTACTAAACAGGTTGTTGTTCATGAAAGCACCCTAATGCAGATGATGTAGCTAAGGCTAACAAAGCTACATCAACTACGCAGGTAACGTAACTAAATCTCTGATGTAGCTAAAGCAACATCACTGAGTTAGCTAGTTAGATGATGCAACATTTGCTAAAGCTATACCCCTCTCAGAATAAGTAAGTTAGTTTTATTAGCTTTAGCTAAAGCTAACATAGCTACATTGGCTTAAATAGTAACGTAAACTACTTAGCTCTATTAGCTTTGCTTAAGCTAACACAGCTGCATTGCTTCACCTAGTAATGTTAACTACTTAATAATGTTAGCTTCAGCTAAAGCTAACAAAACCAAAAACTGAGCCACCATTTGCGTGACTTTGTCTAAAATGGGTCTTTACTTAATTTAACCACAGATTAGACATCATTTCTCTGTCTTATTAGTGTAATGTTGCAATCTCTATAATGTTTGCAGTCTGGTTATTTCATGAATGTAACTGTTAGACTTTATTTTTTCATAAAGTTGAAATAAAGTGGTCTGAGAGAGTGTCTGAGATCTGCAGCCTGCTGCCAGACCCCTTTCCAATTTTTACACATGACTCCTTAAGGATTCATAAGAGGGTAACAGTACACAGAGATGCTGTTTGGCACTTGAGCTTATGTTTTTGTGTTTTTCTAATTAGTGTTTTTTGACTCATTTGCACATTTTCATTTAAAAATCAAGCCATTGTGTCCTCTAAATTTGATTTCACAGCCTGGTATCGTCATGATGAAAAATCAAATAGTTCTGTTATCAGATGCTTCAGAGAAAGAACAGAAAGGATTACAACAAAACAGGCTGGTCTTTTGGACTTTTGGACACTTTTGAAAATTAAAAAAGACCTTAAAGTAAAAGTACAGGGTAAAGGCATACACATAACAGTGGTATTTTGGACTGACTTGGAGTTGTTCTCCAGGTCTTGATAGATGTCGTCCACCAGCTCGCTCTGGGACGATTCGTGGGCCATGGCTTTGTAGAGCTTACACGCCACCAGAGCTTTGGCCATGGCTTCTTCCCCTCGCTGCCACAGGAACAACGCCATCTTCTGGCGCTTCATCAGCACGGCCCACACCATCAGCTCGTGGAACGGGTACTGGAACCTGCTGACCTCAGGGTCGTCCACGTCTATGTCCACCTCCTCCTCCTTTTTCTTGTTCTTCTTTCCTTTCCCCTTCGGACGAGGCTCGTCATCCTGCAGAACGAACAGGTACATATGAGTCCACACAGCAGACATTACATCTACTGTCAACCGAAAGATTATCTCTACATCAACACAGCATGAGTTTAATAGATGTAAAACCTACCTCCATCCCCAGGAGCTTCAGAGCTTTAGGCTGTAAAAAAAAATATAACAACTTTAGTTCAATATTAATTTAGAAAAATACTAATGTTGAGATACTTTCAAAGGTCAGAGAAGCTGAAACAAAAAATGCAACCTTTATTTGGACTGATGTGTGCTTAGCTCACTTACACTATTTCTGTCCACACCACTGAAATAGACCTGGACTGATCCATAATGTCATTGTTTAACAGGGTTTACATCCTCTTTTAACTGCACATGGTTACATCCGCAAGTCTTCACTTTATATTTACCAGGCCATTGATGTTGCATTTGGTGGGGTTTTCTCCGGTATGTCAACATGACTTGTAACCTAAACACAGATTCATTTTCACATAAGAGGGTCTTTAAAGTCATACAACAGCAGGTCACGGAAAACAGGGCGTCTTGGCAAAACTCCACCCAGTGGTAAGGATTAGGAAAGAATTCCTCAAAATAAATATTTTTGGTAACATTTTGTTGACACTCAGGAGCTGAGCGGACTCATTGAAGACGTGATTTTCTTCTCTATAACATGCTGGCATGCTCAAATCATAACGTAGTTTGGGAAAGCACGCAATTTTGTCGGTTTTCAGTGTATGCATTTTGCTTATTTGATTATTATTACATGTAGATTTGTGCTCTTTAGTTCTACTAATAACACAAAAATAACATGATTTCCTTGTGAGAAGCTGCATCAGCCTGACCACTGATTATTGATTACTAAAGAGGGGACAGCTGTGAGAGACTGTGGAGTTTGGTATGCTTGAAGCCTCTCTGGGAAGATCTTAATTTCTTTGCAGAAATAAGAGAAGCCAGGGACAAATCAGATTTTTGTTGTTGAGATTTAAATAAATAACATCCTGTTCATCGAACTATGTAAAAAGTTAATTCATGTTGCACACATGGTCCTTTAAAGTGCTCTTGAGCAGAGATTAAAACACAGAGGAAATATTACTGTTGGCTTTTAAAAACAAAAGAAAAAAACAGTGACTGCATGTGTAATCCATTCTTGTAAATGAATGAATTATTTTAATGTCTCTTAAATTATTGGTGTTTGATGGCCGTCTCTGTGCTGCCATCTAGTGGACCACCTCCCTAACTGTCACATTCGGTTTAATATACTGTAGATGACTTTAATTCTGTGGCTGAATCCCAACTCCACATCTTTACTGATGTGTTTGCTTGAAGGATTAGATCATTCAGCCCCTCACTATATTAAAGTAAAAAAAAAAAAAAAAAAATCAAAGCATGAATGTTAATGGGGAAATGTTAAAGTTGCAGGTTTGTCACTTCTGTGGTTATGTGTCATGTTTGTGTTTTTCTGTCAAATATTCAAGAAATAATGAGATCTGTTTTTCTTTTAGTTTTTACAGAGTGCTGAAATACTAAAAAACAAATGCATACACGAGGCACGCCTCTTGATTATTTTTGTCTGCCTGTCTTTTTTTCAGGCTGTGTGTAATATTAACATTGTGTATCCATTCACGTAAATTTTAACCATTTTGGACTTGTAGACTGTTGTGCTGCACATCTGAAGCTATTAAGGTCCACATGGGTTCAGGTCTCAGGGCTTCAAGGTGGAGACTAGGATCAGACCATTAGGCTGCCCCCCCCCCCCGAGTGTGACTCACTCTCTTCAGGCCGTAGAGGTTGTTGTAGAGCGTCCTGAAGCTCTTCCTGGTGTATTTGCAGCGATAAGCTCCGCCCATCAGGAACTCCAACACCAAGCCAATGTCGATCAACGTGATCTGATAATCTGGAGGAAGATTGCCCTGAAACATAAAATCACTCATTTAAAATATATTTCCTTCCTCTACTGTGAAATAATGTGAACAGGATGGAAACACATGGAGTCTTTTTCATATCTAATTGTCTCAGGATAACAGGATGTTAATGTCATACTCTGTTGTTAAATAAGTAATATGTGTTTAATTGTTATGTCTTCTTACTGGGCTGTAGTTTAACTACTTTGCAACCCAACAGAAGCAGCCAGAGCTAGCTCACCAGTGTGTAAAAGCCTCTCCAGTATTTACTCTGGTCCAGCTTCTGATTTATTCTCTCTCTTTATCTCCTATAGTTTCATCTGTCACTGTTCTCTTCTGTGTCATAACCTCAGCTATTGTACCTGGACCACTCACAGGCTTGTTTTTACTGCAGGCCAGTGTATGAACCAGCGCTTAAAAGCCATAATTATTTCTCTGAAGAGAATCACGGCCTAGCACCAGTTACATAGTACTAAGAGTGGCCTGCTCTATGTCGACACCAGTGTCCTTGTTAAATGTTATTTTACTGTTCCAGATTGAATCTACTATTTTAAGGTGAGAAAGTTACATTATGAGCTTCACTAAAATCAGATTAAAGTCTAAAATCTCTATTAAATCTGTGCCATTTTTAAAACACATGACTCACTTTCTTCACGTCCCGGACCACAAAGTGCAGCGTGTTGGCTGGTCCCAGTTTCTACAGGAGCAATAGAAAGGAGAAATTGATTTGAAGATCATCCAGTCAGTATATTAAAACAGTATTGATCCCGATGCCTCATACAGATAAAAGTAAGACAATGCATGTGGTCGCAGTATCTCTGTTTTTTCCAGCGCCGTGGTTAGATGAAGGTCTTTGGGTACTCTAAATAGGCTAAGAGTTGTCGGTCTAAAATCTGTGGTTCTCTTTTGTCTGCCTGATTTGCTGCATGGCTTTAGTGGAAACGCAAAGAGAGCAGAGTTTCCAAACTTTGTGGTAGGGGTGGGCGATATGAAAAAAAAGCATATCACCATTTTTTTAAGGCCAGATCACGATCTCGATTTTATCACGATTTTTTCATTCAATATTTATGACAAATTTGTAAGTCCATAACCACATAAAGCAACCTTTTCTTTATATTTTTTTTAAAATACTGTGTCAAACAAACCAGGTTTTCCTCTTTCTCTTCTGCACCAAACTGTTGGCCAATGCATCAAAAAATTAAACATTTTTTAAATTATTTTAATTTTGAAGCAGAGGGGGAGAGGGAGAAAAGAGCTAGAAGAAAAAGAGCCGATCTTACAATAAAACAGCTTTGGCAGATCAATGATATGTTTCTATTTCTTCACAATCTGACATCATCTTATCGTGGACCCTTACTTTGTTGTTGTTTTCCCTAATTTCTCTGTGGATCAGGTGGCAGAATTAGAGATGTTCCAATACTATTTTTACCTTCCCGATACTGATTACAATACCAAGGTGTTTGGTATCAGTACCAAGTACTGATCCGATACCAGTCTGAACTTTCTGGACTGACTGTGCAGACTAGCAAATTATTTTAGACCTATATTTGACTCAGAACATGGCTCAACAAATAGAATCATAATGTACAGCATCTCTGTGACCCTAAAGTTGTTCTCCTGCTCATTATTGATTTTTGCTTCTAAATCTTAACTAGATTAAAATGGATAAAAAAGCAATCAGTATCAGTTTATTGGTGTGAATTTAATCCTTAAAGTCCCCAGAAGTCACACGAGTTCCAGTCTCGCTGAAAATGCTGCCACAAGGGAATCAAAGGCATCAATAGCGTCAATGGGAAGGAACAACAGCTAGCTTCAAGAGGAAAAACAAGTAAGAGGCAACAATTTACAGTTCAAAAGCTGATTCTGATAAACTATGTCACTTCTTGTCGTGTATGACAGCGCCGGTCTGGAAGACATTTTAACAATCACATTCAGAGGAAAACTGTCACGCAGCCACCATTCTTTGCTGCTGCAGTGGGTCCTCTGGTTCTTCTTCACTGCTCTAAAAATGGTAGCTCGTCTATGCAGTGCTCTCCAGCAATGAAGAAGAATTGATTTCTGGTTAACAGCGCTAACATTTAGCACGGCTAATTGAAGCAAATATAAAGCTAAACCAAACAGTATGAGATCGGTGCATAAACTCGTACTCACCGATACCAAACCTGCATTTTAAGTAGTATCAGACGTATTTGTGATACTGGGATTGGAATCGGAACCAATCTTGTTACAACAAGGCAACTGGCTGGTACTAATGCACATCATGATGTTATTGGCAGGCATGATCTATTCTCTGTGGATTTATCACTAAATGTTTGAGTGTAAAAGACATTGGACACTCTGATACAGAATCATGACAGCATTAATGTCAATCATGTCCCAACTACTTCACTGGTCATGTAGAAATCTAACGGCCTAGCACGCAGCTGAACATCCCTGGAGTGTCTCACGGACGGCAGCAGAGAGCTTCACTCTGATCTGAGAATAATGTGACTCACATGAGAACCACATGTCAGTTTAAGAGCCTTTTTTTGACTGATGCAGATGAAGATTAATGACAGCAGTGATATAACAAAGATGAAGGGATCACTGATGGATGTTAAGCTGCAGATCAGCCTGTCAATGAGAATATGGAGGATAAGGCAGAGAGCTTTTGTTTAATAACTCATCCTCAGAACGAGGAGAGAAATACTGTTTGAATTATTAAACCATGCTGTCAGAGCACACTTTTTCCTTCTAAATCTTAAAAATGGAAGAATATGTTTCATGAAATGTATTCAGCAAGATAAAAAACATGCAAATATAATCCTTTAATTATTACATGCAAAAATTAAGACCTTATCTCAGTAAGATTAAACTTAATCTGCTGTTTTAAGCTCATATTAGCAGATAAATGTCAAACTGAAGTGCCTTTTTTGTTGCTATCTTTGGACAGTTGTGAAAAAGCATCGCACCATGAGAAACTTATCTTTTCTTTTAACTTAAAACACAGGATTTCAGTTTCATTTGTATGTCTTTTTTATTATTTTTCAAACAGAAACAGTTTACCAGACTCCCATGTTGGCCATGTGGTTAACTCTAATGTTTCTATGATGCTAAACTTATATTAGCTGTTTGTCTTTAGCACTGGTTTGGCTCTCAGATGTTACTCACCGTGTTGTACAGCTCCTCCAGACGAGGGATAGTCAGGAAGTGATGGATGTTCACTCCGTTCTCGATCAGCAGCTTCACAAAGTCCACTCTGTCCAACACCAGAGCGTCCATCATGGCCTGTTCTAGAGAGTTCACCTGTGGAAACGTCATCATCATAATCATCATCATCATCATCATCATCTGAACTCCCATCTTTAGGTGACATTCATGCATTTTATTCCAGTGTCTTAGTCTCTGGTAACCTATCAAAGCAGATGGATACGCCCGTTTCTGTGTTTATCACTGGTAAATCCATCTTGCAAAGCTACCGTCTGAACCATTTGGGCCCAGTTAGAAAGTGACAGGACCAATCAGCGATGAGGGGCAGTACTTTCAGGTATGGCAGAGTTGTGACATAAGCAAGCAGCAACAAGAGGCTGGTGCCATTATGGCAGAAGACATTAGAGTGGATGCTGCTAAAGCGTCAGGTTTATCAGAACTTGATGACATTTCTTTGTTTAAAGAAGAACAAAGAACAGCAGTGAGTTGTTTTCTTTTCAAAAACGACAAAAGTCGTCAACTGACATGTCTACAGTCACCATGGTTGGCATTATGCAGTTCTCTACGGAGTTTACTACTTGGTTGCGGCTACGTCACATGTTCTGTTGCTCTGATTGGCCCGTAAAGATGTGACGCACAGAGTGTTCATCCAATCACCCTCTGAGTTTTGTTTTTCAAAGGCTCTGCCCTTTCCCAAATGCTGTCAATGGGAGGTTTTCCATCTGGCGTGTCAGGTTAAGTCTGTGGTGTCTTACCCAGTTCAGCAGCTCCAGCTTCCTGGGGTCGGTCTCCTCAGGTGGTTCAGGTTTGGCTTTGCCTCCTTTTCCTTTCTTCCCTCTGGGCTTCCCTTTCGCTCCTCCTCCTGCTGGCGCTCGCTGGGCGGCAGGGCTTTTAGGACGGTCGGTGGTGGCCGCAGTCACAGGCTGCAGAGAGAACATGAAACACAAAGCCAGTGAATTACACTTAAAGGTTTATTCAAAATTATTAAAAGGAAAACAAAGGATGTATTCAAATTAAGACATTCACAAAATATTTCTAACAGTAAGAGTAAAACCAAGGGTCTTGTACTTTTATGAAAGCTACAAACAGCACTGTAGCAATCTCCTCACAGACACTGAGATCTGTAGAATACCTAATGTAGTGAAAATCTGCCTGTTTTTTTATGTTGCTTATACTTTTAAGAGCAAATCCTGTGTGCCAGATGTGAGAGTCTAATGTTTTGTTGACGGCTGGCCTTCTCGCTTTGGGGCTCAACCTGAAGAAACAACATGGAGCTACCAACCTGTGGGCCCACAATATGGAGGGGGGCATGGAGGTTGGGTTCAGACATAAATCTTTCTTTTATTAAGTTTATTTGGCCCGTCTGCCCTCCTGTGTCTGCATAGACATTAGTTGGCCCTTGCACAAATGTAGTTGATGGCCCCTGTCATAAGGTAAAGGCCCTTTATCGTACATTCTGCCGATGAAATGTCTGCCAATGCTGATAATTAGCTTTTTTTTAAGGTTTATTTTGGGCATTTTTGTGCCTTTTTTTGATAGAGGATAGTGGATAGAGTCAGAAACAGGGATGAGAGCGGGGGAGAGACATGTGATGAAGGGCCTCAGGCCAGATTCGAACCCGTGCCGTCCGCGTACATGGGGTGCGTCTTAACCTCTTGGCCACCTGTGCCCCCTGATAATTAACTTTTGGTGTAATATCTCTCAGTTCCAATATTATGCCAATAATATTACCCATCCCCAACAAAGGCAGACAGCTACATGAAGCTTTGATGGGGAACTCACAGGCCAGTGGAGTCCGTACACAAAGATCTGACTGCGAGCGATGTCCACTCTATTCCACGCCAGAGCCAAACTCAGCTGATCAGACGCTGACGCATTCGTGCCTAGAAGCAGAAGGAAGCATGAGTTTTTCTCACTTACCACCTCGATTCATTTACAGTAATGAAACGGATAAAACAATAATAGAACAGCACTATGAGTAAAATGAAGGCTGAAATGTTGTCATTATTTCATTTGGCTCTTTCAGAAATGTATCATTACTTTTAAAACAATAGACATTAAACTATCACATTCTAATTACTAGAATATTTCCTGTAATATCCTCTTCATTAGCCTACAGCTCCTAAAGAAGAGAGAAAAAGATGTCTCAAAAGAATGACAATGAATTAATAGAAAAAATCTACATTATATAAACTTCCTTATCCTAGATTTCATTCTTTTTGTTCTTCCAGCACATTTTTGCACATAATTCTTTGAGTACGGAGTAAATATACCATTCATACTATTTACCTTTCAGCAGAGCTGTAAGGATAGACATCTCGATGTCCTGCTGTCCCTCTGAGCCCATCCTGAACACTGTGATCTACACACACAACAAGGAAATCAAACACACAACAGCCAAAAATGTGAGCCACACACTGAGAAGATCCAGTCTTATAATGCATTGACTTTCCCTATATTTAGATCTTTTCTCTGAATCTTAAAACCTCAACAAGGACACAGGAGGGGACAGGAAATCATGAGTGAGGGGGAAAAATGACAAAGCTGCATGATGACCTCCAGTCATCCTGTTAGAACACAAAGTACCAACCACAGTGATGAGGAATGATTATTATAAGGAGCTTGTTTGTTGTGGAGACCATGATGTTGTAGCTTTAAAATGTGTTTATTTAAGTGTGTATATTTGAATTTATTTGTAAATGCACATCCTGTATATTTTCTATATGAACATTTGAGCGATTATATACATGACATTACTAACACTACTCTCCAAAAAAGTTTGGGCGCTGTGTAAAATGTAAATATAAACAGAATGTAAAGCTTTTTAAGTCTCATCGATCTGTATTTTTTTCACTGTAGAACATAAACAACATAACAGATGTTGAAGCTGACACACTTTTACCATCTCATGAAAAATGTAAGCTCATTCTGAATTTGATAACATGAGAACATCTAAAAAAAGTCAATACTGGAAGCTTGTGATTTTCAGACCCTCAGGTTGCACTGTATTAAAAAACAGTTATGATTGTGTACTGGAAATTATTACATTTCTGGAAGTTTTCCTGAGCCCATGTAGTAATTTCCAGTACACAATCATAACTGTTTTTTAATACAGTTATGATTGTGTACTGGAAATTACTACATGGGCTCAGGAAAACTTCCAGAAATGGTTTTGTCTTAACACAGTTCACTGCACCATCCACAAATGCTAGTCAGAGCTGTATCTTACAAAGAGGAAGCCATAAGTGAACAGGATCCAGTAATTCCACTGTCTTCTCTTGGCCAAAGCTCGTTTGAAATGGACTGAAGAACACTCGAAAACCGTTCTGTGGTCCGATTAATCAGAATTTCAAATGAATTTTGGAAACCGTGGATGCCATGTCCTGATGACTGAGGAGAGGAGCGTCCAGCTTGTTATCAGTTCATCTCTGATGGTATGGGGTTGCATTAGTGCCTATGGCATGGGCAGCTTACACATCTGGAGAGACACTATCAATGCTGAAAAGTAGACAGATGTTTTAGAACAGCATATGCTCCCATTCAGACGTCTCTTTCAGGGAAGGCCTTGACTATTTCAGCACACTAAACCACATACCACATCCATCACAACAGCATGGCTTTACAATAGAGGGGTCTGGGTCCTGAACAGCCCTGCCTGCAGTCCACACTTTTTAACTATAGAAAACATTTGGAGCATCATGGGGAAAAATCAGACAAAAAAGAATTAGGCCTGTTGAGCTGATCTTATTTCAGACAAAAATGGGACAACATTCCTCTCCAAAAACTCCAGCAACTGGTCTCCCCTCTTCCAAGACGTTTACACACTGTTGTTAAAAGAAGAGGGGATCCTACACAATGGTAAACATGACCCTGTCCCTACTTTTTTGAGACATGTTGCTGCCATCAAATTCAAAATGAGATAATATATTTCATGAAATGTTTAAATGTCTCAGTTGATATGTTGTTAATGTTCTACTCTAAATAAAATACTGGTTTATGCGATTTGAAAGTCATTGCATTCTGTTTTTATTGACATTTTATAAAAACAAACAGCACCGGCCACTTTGCCAACTTAGAGGTTCTCAACATTTGTTTGTTAATTAGCGGGGGATTTCGTAGTGACTTAACACACTTCTTACACAGTCTACAGTCATGAAGTAAAGTAAGAGAAGAAAAACTTTATTGACCCCGTCGGGGGGATTTGGTAATCCAAAGTTAAACAGCAATAGGTCAATAATAATCATGTTATATATAGCTTCTCTTCACAGTGTCTTTATATACATGCATCGTTGAAGTGTCAGTAGGTCATTAAAGTGATGGGAACATGAACGTCTTGACCAAATTTAATTAAACCCAGTCCGTTTATTTAAATGCATCATTGTGAATCAATCAGAAGGTTGTAATTATTTAAATGAACCTCTGTAGAGCTGCTGTATGTTCACGACTCTGCACCAATCAGACGAAGTCTCAAAGAGAGAAACCGTCATGTGCTGTCTGAAATAAACGTACTGAGCTGCTGTGTCAGCGAAGCTCTAATCTTCCTGTTTTTATCTTATTTCGCTTCTTATCAAAAACAAATAAACCTGCATCATTTAATCAGAACACACCGTGTGAGTGAATTGATGTGATTTTATTTGAATTCATGGCCGGCCTAATGCAGCTGTTCTCAGTGAGAAGCAGAGGATTGTGGGATTAAATAAATGGTGAAGGGTCACAGAACAATCTCCATTAAGCTGTGCTGGTTTGGGTCAGAGGTAAAACCTTTATCATTATATTAATGTTTCAACTGCTGAGGTCACAGTAAGCAGGTTTTCTACTGAGCAGAGAGCTGCAAATTTCCCAGGATTCATCGTCAGTGTGGAGGGCCGCCCAGGTATATTTACAGCCATGCAAGAGTATTTCCATTTTCATCATCAGTCTGGAGGTCAGTCTGTCTGTCGTTGGGCTCTTCACACTGTTAGGTAGGTGGGTTTAACGTACCAGTTCAGGAACACGCAGTGATAGATAGATCTCTTTATCTGTCCTCATAGTGACAGATATTCTGCTTTGACACGGCTCAGACAGTCCACACATTTGAATACAGGGTGAAGGCTAAAGTTTTCAAGACCGTTCACATGGGCTTTCAAACTGAGATGCATTCTTTTAGGTTGTTTAAAGCCTGGTAGTTGGTCTGCAGGCCTTTATGACAGATATCTAATAATTTAAAAGAGATTTTGATTGTATTTCCTCCATTTTCCATTATTGCATATAGGGTTAAAGCCACTTATAGACTGTACAATTTCAGCCAATTTAGACTTGATTTTTAAATTGCATCTTTGGTTCTTAGGAAGAGTTCAAATTCTTTATCCAAACCAAAGTCCAGTCTGGCCTTTCTCCTGGAGTTGGGTGTTGCAAGGATCAGCTAAGGGGCTGAGGAACCCCCCGCTAAGGGGCGTTGAGTAGGCTATTAATATTTGTGAACATTAAATTGTTTGTGAACATCTGTTTTATCGTGTTTTGGTTCCATGTTGCACTCATTAAAATTTATCCATCCATCCATTTTCTATACCGCTTATCCTGTTCGGGGTCACGGGGGGGTGGGCCTATCCCACCTGTCATTGGGGGAGAGGCGGGGTACACCCTGGACTGGTCGTCAGTCAATCGCAGGGCAGACATGTAGAGACAGACAACCAAGCATGCTCACATTCACACCTACAGCCAATTTAAAGTCACCAGTTAACCTAAAGAGCATGTCTTTGGCGGTGGGAGGAAGCCGGAGTACTCGGAGAGAACCCATGCATGCACGGGGAGAACACACTCCACACAGAAAGGCCCTGACCAGGAAGCAAACCAGGAACCTTCTTGCTGTGAGGCAACAGCACTAACTCCTGTGCCACCGTGCAGCCCCATTAAGATTTAATAAACATATTTTGTTTATTCTAACAAATTTAAGATACATTAGATAGAATTTTTGCACTGAAATGTCTATGGTACTTTGAGAAGTGTCCATAATATCTGATATATTTCTCACAGTCTTCAAAGACAGAGAAATTCTTTCAGACCCTCACACTTGGCATCTCCAGCGAGCTGAGACCAGCACTGCTTAGCGCTGCCCTCCTCCACGGCCTCCTTCTCAGTACTACTTCTGGTTTTTACTTAGGGCTTTGTTCAGTAAAACAGCATCTAGTTAGGAGTATTTACTAAACAGAAAACTGACGTTTTGTCTCATTCAGACATTTTGGTACTGCTTCAGTCACATGTGCATTGAAGGGCAACGTGTCGAAAAAATAGTCCAAGAAAACTCCAGTGCAAAATCTGACAAGAAAACTGAAACGCCAGCATTTGGGTGCTGACCCACCAGTTGACAACTCCTGTTTTTCATGCTTTTTATGCTCTGCTTTGTGTGACCCAAAGAAATTAGAAAAAATGGGACCGGTCTGTTGGAGTGTATAGTTGCAGTCTGAAACTTTTAGGCCAAATAGATTTTTCATAATGCTGACTCCTGAAGTGTTTTTTTCTCACAAAGACAAATAATACTGTTTGATCTCAGGATGGAAAAAGTAAGTAAATATAAAATAATTAAATGCATTTTAAGACAGGGTTTTTGAATGGTGATGAATAGGAATGATTTGAATTCAGAGACAGATGAAGTATGACACATAAATGACAGGACAAGTTATGGAGGAATGATTTTATTTTGGCACTGATGAAAAAATGTGAACATGTAATGATAGACAGATGTCATCATATCAGTGATAGAGCATTCAACAACATGTCCATTCAGTTTCAGCTATGGGGGGGTGGTCTATCCAGTATCATGGTGCCATTAGAACAGAAGCTTTTATTATTTTATTTGTTTAGTTTCCCAGAAGCTCACCATGTCTACAAAGAAACTTCTAAAGTGTTGGAGAATTTTGATTAAATTAAGGATGATCCAAAACAGTGAAATCAACATTTGCTAACACTGTTTGTAGCTTTTGTATCTTTAAATCAGTAGCCTAGAGTCTCAGTAAGGTCACTGAACCTTCTGTATTATAAACAGGCATGTGGAAAATGTAGTGAGTGGAAGAATGAATAGATAAAGTCCTATCACATAATAAAGTCTCACAAAAAAAAGTTTAATGAGGTGAGTTATCTGCAGTCTTGCAAATGAAAATATGGATCAATGAAAGAAAAAAAATAAGAATTTGAGTGTCAATTGATTCAAAGCTGAACCTGAATATGTACAATAAATCCTAACTTTTGGGACTTCCCTAATTAGTGTCATTCATACCAGAGATCTCTTCTTCATACACTCCATCACCATGAGGAAGATCTGCTGCGCCTGGCTGCGGCTGTAGTTGAACGTTTTCTGGATGGTGACCAGCAGCTGGTCTTTGACGCTGTCGTTCATCAGCCTGTGCAGGAGAAACAGCAACGATCAGTCATGTGAGTCAGATAAGATCACTGCTTCATTCACCTACTTACAAATAAACAACTCAACAATTATAAATATATATTCAGCACTCGTAAGTTCAGCTTCAAGTTCAATGCTCCTATGGATATACACTTTCTCTGGAAGCTACAAATGACCAAAAACCAACCACAAAACTGCAACAACACTGGAAATCCAGGGGGTAGTGTTGATTAGTGTTAACCATAGTGTTAATTTCGTCGACTACAACTAAAACTATTCGTCGACAGCCTTTTTTATCCATGACAAAAACTACACTAAGACTTACAAAAATAGATCGGTGATGACTAAAACTGACAAAAACGAAATGTAATGTAGTTTTCATCGGGCATTCAAAATCCATGACATTTCTCTACTGGTGGTAAATCTTTCAAAAAACAATGCAGCTGTAGCTCTTCTGTCTCTCAGCTGTAGAAAGCAGGGACCCCAGGTTTGGCAGAGTGCAGAGAACACATTACCATGATTTGGTACCAGATTTAGCCAAGAAAATAAATGCTTGGACTGAAAGTAGGGACTTAAATGTGAGGACTTTTTATGGGCTAAAACTAGACAAAAATGTCTTGAGTTGTCGTTGTCTAAAACTAGACTAAAACTTAAAAGAGTAGAAATTACTAAAATGGGACTAAAACTAAAAGACATTTCATCTAAAGAATAAAACTAAGACTAAAATTATAAATAGCTGCCAAAATTAAAACTGGTTGGCCAATAGTTTAGGCTAGAGCAGCAAAACCCTTTGGAGAAGAATACTCTGGAAAACTGTGGAGCTTTTTTAATAAAACCAATCTGACTTATACGGTGTATATCTGATGTTACAGCTGATGATCTAACAGTCTGGACGGTTTTACCATTAGACAAAGATAGCAACTGCCTTTGGCCTCATGCACCAATCAACTTCAAGGCATAGGCAAAGGTGTGCCTCAAATATGATGTACTCATCAAAAATGATTTCTGTCAGTAAGATGAGTATTTCAAGTTTAAAAAAGAGGCCTGGAGTGAACAAAACAGCATTAAAAAAGTCCCTGGGGAGGACCCCAGGATCTAGCAGCAAGGTACAAGCCCCTAACAAAAAGCCATAAAAGTCCTTTTATGAACTAAATCATAATAAAAGAGATCCATGTAGATGCTGAAACAATGAATTGGGGGGTTACTGAGTGGTAAAATGACATTTATTAATTAACTAATTACTTTTAGACCTTCTCTTACCTATATATTTGGAAACCTTACAGCTGGCCAGACATGTTAGAATATAACATATAACATATATATAGATGTGGTATATTTGAGTTATGATGCTCTTCTAGGAGCTAATGAGCAAAGACAGTATAGTATTTGGGTATTTATATTTCAAATTTTCATATGCCCAAATCAAAATGTTTAGTTTGGTTCCTACGATTGCATTTAGCTAAATTATAAAGGGCCTCATATTGGTCCTTGTCTGTGGCCTCAGAATCACTGATTCACTCATCATCACCTGTGTCTATGTGGAGTGTTGTATGAGCGTTACCCACCCGTCGTCCTCGCTGTATCTGTGTGCAAAGGAAAGGATATCAGAGGCGCGGCCGCTCCCGTCACATACGACAACAGGAACCGGAGGCTCTTCTTTTAGACTCTCCAACACGATGGAGATGACGTTAGGACCCCCCTCCAGAATCAGACACACCACAGGGACGCCCTGACCCAGGCCTGACAGACAGAAAAAATAATGTGTAAACAGGAGACTCTTCTACATACAGGGGAAGGATGATTTACGTTTTTTAGCGCTTCCTGTCAGCACTCAGTGGTTCCTTTGTGGGTGAAGTGAGAGGTGACAGCTGAGCCTCCCTTTGCTGTCCCTGCCTTACAGACAGCTCCAGGCATAGGATGACAAAGGGAAACCCACAGGTCACATGAATCGCTGATTCTTATCCTGGAGTCCCACACTGCTACAGAAATTGTATGACAACAGAAATACTTTCCAAGGAAGACATACAAAACTTAACTGGTCATTCTAAAATGACTGATTAGTGGCCTCTTCAGGATGTTTCCTACCTTTTTACCTAATGATTCCCTAGCTCCCTAACACTTTTACAGGATGAACCATAGATAATGGCTGAATAAATTGACTGAAACCATCATACAGAGGACACAGGAAGTGTCTGCATCACTCACGTGTGTTGATTTTCTGAAGAGCGATGTGTTTCTCCAGCTGTCGACGGAGTCGGACCTCGGCTCCATACTTCCCGTTTGTCCCATTATCGGACAGGATGAAGTGAGAGTGGCTGCTGTTCAGGACAGACAGCTTGCTGAGGGGGTTGGACATGGTCTGATAGGGCCGGGTTACCTGAAATATATGGATGTGATGGAAAAATCACAACTCAGCCTCGGAGCAGGCGGGAAAGTATGTTTCTTTGAGTTCTGTGTCTAGATGGCAGATTGTTCTAGTTTAGACTAAATTAGGTTGGGTTTGGTCTGATCTGGTTTGGATTAGCGTGGTTGTCTGACTCAGTCTGCTTTGGTCTGGTCTCATTTAGTTCAGCCTTTATTGGTCAAAATGGTCCTAGGTCTTGCTGTGTCTGGCTTGGTCTAGTTTGGTTTATGTCTTTTCTGTCTGTTCAGTCTTTTAGTCTGGTTTGTTTAAATCAATCTGGTTTAATTTGTCTACATATATTTCGGTCTGGTTTTGGTCCAGTTAAGTCTGTTTTTTCTTCTTATGTAGCCTGGTTTTTTAGTTCTGTTTTTTTAGACTTTATTTTGTGATGTCCAATTTGGTGTGTGTCAATCTGGATCAGTCCCGCTCTGTCAGATATGGTCTGGTTTAGCTGCCACTGGCCCAGCCCAGCCAGTGTTAGCTGGGTCTGGTTTTTTGAGGTCGTTTTTGTTCATCCCAAATTCAGACTGGTTTAGCTTGAGTTTATGTTTTTTTTCTCCTGTAGTCTGTTTTAGTCTGTTGCAACCATGTTGTATCTGGTGTCATCTGGCTCTGCCTAGATTGATGTGTTTTCATCTAGTTTAGTCTGGTCTTGCTGAACTAAAGTCTTGTTTGGTCCATATTGTCTGATTTAGTTTTGGTTGCATTTTGATGTATTTTAGTGCCCCAGTCTGGATTAGTTCTAGTTTTTATTAGTTTGGTTTGGTTCAGTCTAGTTTTGTCTGGATTGGCATTGTTCAACTGGATTTGGACCGGATCAGTTGTGTTTGGTCCGGCTTTGCATGGTTAGTCCATTTAAGCCTTGTTTGATAAAAAACAATTAGTCTGCCTCAGACTGGTTTTGACTGGTATTTCTTTGTTTTTGGACTGGTCTAGTTTGCTTTGTTTGTTGACTGGTTGGTCGGATTGTTTCAGTTGTTTTTGGTCTGGTTCAGTCTGGCCTAGGTCTTTTTCTGTAACAGTTTATTTGGTTCGGTCTAATTCTGTTGGTTTGTCTTGTTTAATATGGTCTGATTGGGTTTGTTTTGACCTGACTCCAATGGTTTTGGTCAGATTTTTTTCCAGTTGTTTCCTGATTCTTTCTGGTTTGTTTCTGTCCAGTTTCCTCTGGTTCGGTCTGGTTTGATCTTTTGCTGTTTGGCTTAGTCTGGTTGATCAGATTTGTTCTGGTATTGTCTGATTAGGTCAGCTTTCTTCATATACGTTTTGTTAAGGCTTATCAAATCAGTTCTTATCCACTTTGGTTCTGGCTCACTCTGCTTTAACTTACGTCTCTTCCAATGAGGTCCTCCTTGTTCTCTACGATGCCCCATGGTGCGATGCCGATAGCACAGACTTTCCCTCTGGACTTTGAAGAATGGTCTTTTAGAGCATCTCCAACATGGCGGATCACTCCTGAAACGTAGAAGTAATTTGGTCATGAAGTTCTTAGTGGTCCAGGTCTAGATATGATTACCAGAGAACATTTCAAATGTAACATCTACTATCTTAGTTAAAAACATACACCACTGAGGTGCCTGACTTCTGTACCAGTGCTGACTCCTCCAGTGAAGATCCAGGCTCCAGTCGTCACGGCTGCTTTGATCAGTCCTTTACCAAAAACTTGCTTCAGTTTGGGCTGCAGGTCGAAGTTCTGCAGGCCCCCATGGACAGATATGAGCAGTGTGGGAAGCTCCAGCTGCCAGTCCTTTATCATTAGGTGGAGCAGATTGTCTGGTTTAGAGTCATAGGAGACCCTAATATACTGCAGGAGGAGAAGAGGAGCTGTTACTGAGCCGCTCTTTCTGCAGGACAAACATTTGACTTTATTTAAATTAAAGCGCATGAAGCACCATGGACTTGTTGACGAGTCCTCCTCCCTGAAACTCGATGACCCCGTAGGCGTCGGTGGGGGACGTCTGGGTGTGTTTGAGGGGACTCCATCTCTCTGTAGGTTGGGTATCCAGCTGAACCAAAGGAGCCCCTTCCTCTTTGGCCACCTGGGGAATGGCTGTGTGCTGCGTCACCAGCTGACCACAGCTGCACCTAAAGACCAATAACAGTTTGATTGGTTAGGGACCAAAAACTTAGAGATTTATTTTAAAGGACTCAAACAGCCTAAAGCATTTCATGCGTAATTCCAACAAGGAAAAAATTATAAGCTTCAAATTCTGACGCGGACCACTGAAGTTGGTTTGATTCCACTCTTGCAAACCTACAGACAAATACTTAAAAAACTAACTCACTGACCCTGGAAAAAAGCTCAATTTAACTTTTTGATTCAGACGACTGAAGCCTTTAAACCTTCAAATAAATGATGGAAATGGTAGACCTTTTTGGAGTAGACGTTAACATTTCTTTCTGCAGCTGCCTGCTTTACATAAAGTGGAGAAACAAGGAGCAGCAAGCCAGATCCCAGCTATAAGGGAGAATATGTCCCGTGGTGCAGTTGGATGTAATTATTTGTTTCTATTTATTTATTTAAAATATATATGTGATATGATTGTATTGTAATGATCTATAGGCTGGTGATGCAGGACAAATTTCCAAGTAATCAGACAATAAAGTGTTCTCTTATCTTAATAGGAACACGAAAAGACACAACCCGCATTTCTATGGAATACCATCGTACTCAGGATTTGTATACCCTGAGTTTTTCTTTGCTGTAGACATATGGTTTCTCACAAGATATATGAAGTATATTCACTATATCTTTGGTTGACCTGCTGAGCTTACAGTGAGTTCTGCTCAGAAAACCTTGGCCCATTTCTAAGGGTTAGCTCGCAATCTAAAGCCTGCCTCACACACTGCAACAAACAATCTCTGACTTTGCTGTTTTGTCCGTATAGTGTTTTAGTGTAGAACGAGAGAATCACCTCAGGCACATTAACGGATTCTGTTCACTGACTACCAGATTGCCTGGTCTAGTCTCTCAAAATACCAAATCTCCTGCAGTCAGACGTGATCTTAGAGTGAACGTTTACTATCGTTGCTGTGGGTATGTTTAGGTTTTACTTCCACCTTTAGTCAGCTTGCTTCCTGATTGGCTATTGCTCTGTTTGATGCCCGTGTCTGTTCAGCCGCTCTTGGTGCTCACCACACTCAACAGGATTTTTGGTTGTAAATATTGAACACGTTTATCATATATCAAGTGGGAGCACCTTCAATCAGGTCAGAGAGGGAAAATCGCTCATAACACAGCACACACTACAGGATAATCTGGCAACATCATTTAAAGAACCAACAGAGAATCGGGCCATCCCTGCCTTTGGTCTCAAAGGAGGGTTCAGCCGGACTATCTGCTGTTCTTATGGCAATTTATGACGTTGTCTGATTGTTTAAAAAGGAAAAATGCCCCAAAGTTGAGGATTCTGCTCGTGGTTCTGCTCTCATCATAGTAGTGTATGCAGTCTTACCACCAAAATATCAAGCATGTCAGAAATCCATCTGAACAGCTGGGAGCAGCTGATTGGGTCATAGTCGGGTCACAGCCTGCTGTTGTTTCTCCCTCTATACTGTGTCATTGTGTCCCCCTGTGCCCCCTACTCATGTGACTCAAAATTTGTGTCTGAATGAAATTTGCACAGTGTACGCCCAGATTTACTTTCTTAACTCCCTCCTGCACACTGTAAACAGAAATCAGCTGTCATAAACATTTTGTCAGGAAACACAGCGTGAACAATATGAAATGATCTACTCTCAACACAATGAAAAGGGTGATGCCACAGTATCTAAATGATGGCCATATTTAATTTTTTTAAGTTCTGGGTCAAAAACGTCCCACATATGAAAGTTTTTGGAACTGTTCCAGCAGATTTCATCAGTTTACATCCTCAGTAAAATCAGGCTTTAATAGCTGCAGCATAATTCCTGCAGGCAAATGTACCTGATCAAAGAAAGGGATTTTTATTTGCTACATATCAGGCTTTGACTGATATTTCACAGAGATAAATCTTTTTTAAAAGAGTAAGAAGCTTTTTGTAAAATCCAGAAATCACTGCTACATCCCTCCCTTTAAACTCACCAAACCAAAGCAAGAATTTAATGTTGAAAAATAGAACTAGAGCAAAACATGCACCAGGAGAAGCTGTTCTGAGCTGCCAAGGTTCAGTGTATGCTACAAAACCAGATCATGGAGGCTGACATGAGCAATCTTTAGAACCACCAGAACTTTTTATTTACTATGTCTTTGCCATCTTAGCCCTTTGTTTTGTTTTAATACCACTAAGTGTAAAGCATCTCTATGTATTTGCTACAAAAATGGTTGTTTACCTGCTGGCGTCTTTGCTGGGAATGATCTGGATGCATTCTCTCTTCTGGAAAGTTTTCTCGATCCACACCCGCTGAGTCTAAGAAGAAATAAAAGAGTTTATCATCAACAACAGAAAAATCATTCATCATATTTTCACTGAGCACTACTAACTCCAAACTCCACTGGCAGAATACATTATTTTAACCTTTCAGAACAGGGGAGTTACTCTTCTGCCTCCACCTTCATCAGCTTACAGGGATAACCTGACACGCCAGATAGATTTGTTTCACTCATCCATCTGGTAAACCTTCCATAGAAGGAGTTTGGGAAAGGACAGAGCCTTTGAAATAAAACAGTCGGAGGGTGATTTGATGAACGCTCTGTGTCACAAGTTGATTCTCAACTTTCAAAACATTAATATGCTGGAGAATGTGTGGAAATATCTGTATATAGGCAGGCGGACTACAGCTCTTGTTGTTACAGAGCGATTGCTGGCTTAGAGTCAGTAGAAACACAGAACGGTCCAACATTTGACCACTAAAATCCTCTCTAATTTCAGCCCAAAAACACAGAGCTCTTATTTTACTTTCCCTTGTCATTTAAGAATAAAAAAAAACATTGATACAATCTTAAATTTGGAGCATTTTTTCCAGTTAGAATTTGATTTAGGTTAGCTGAGATGAAATTTTCCTCTAAAAAGGCTCTAAAATCACCAATGCTCAAACTTTGTCCACTCTTAGTGAGCGGCTGTCACAGCAAACATCAACGATAAATGTCAAAATACTATAATCAAATCCCGGATGTTAAAAAAGCTGCAGCTGAACATCCATAAACAGCTGAAGCATCAAACTGTTCATGTCTGAATGAATCCGGCTAATTACTGGGAGAATAGAGCTTTCCATTTCTTTATGCATCAAATCCTCTTAATGTTCTCGTCCTAATCTGCTGCAGCACACAGAACACACAGAAGTGCCCTTTAAATCTGTGTTTAAATCCATACAGCACTAATGACGCTGTGTACAACTGTGTGTGACTGTTAGTGTGTGTTATTTGGTCTGTGAGTCGTTGAAGCACTCTGTGAAATTTGTGCACTCTGGTTGATGGAGGATTAGAGTTTAAGTGTCACATGAGCTGCAGTTTTTATTGTCTCTTTCACGTGCGTGATGAACAACCACCACCACCATCATCATCACTGTCATCATCAACATTATTTTAGTCGTCATCATCATGCATGACTCTTCCTCCCATCAGGAAATGAATGAATGAAAGCCTGGCTGATCATTCGTTACCTCAGATGGTTGTTTAATCATGACAGGGTGACACTTTTACTCGAGAAGAGAGAGAACCAGAAGGTTTGAGGTGAAGTGAGGATTCTCTAGAACCAACAGCCTGCAGACAGGGGCTTGGAGAAGAAGGGAAACATGACAGAAGATTTCCTTTGGTCCTGATTCATCTGCAGGCAGAACAAGTAGTGCAGGAAAAAAAAGAGCAAAAATAAAGCAGCAGGAACACTGCAGCTGTGACCATACTTCAGCTTTAGAAGTAACGCTTAAGAACTAGAAATAATGCAGGAGAATACAAATATTAAAAGCAGTTTCCTATAATGTCCACAAGTAACAAGGAAATGACAAGAAGTAACTGCTACTTATATTACACCAGACCGGCTTAGTCAGGGTTGGTTTAGTAATTTAGAGACCCCAGGCAAAGACCAATAAGAGGCCCCTCAGCATGCAGCAGGGGTGGAAAGTAACTAACTACTTTTACCCAAGTCCCTGTAACTGAGTATTTTTGTGTACTTGCACTTTTTGAGTACATTTTAAAATCAGTACTTTTATTTCTACTTAAATAACCAGAGTAGCTGTACTTTTACTTGATGACTGTTCTCTTGTAATTGCCCTGCCTCTGTTATTTATAGCAGCAGTTTTCAAAGTGTGAGGCGGGCCTCCCCTGGGGGACGCCACAGAACTTCAGGGGAGGCGTGGAACCATAAACCAGGAAAAAAAGTAATTGGCTTTGCTAACTTCTGCTGTGCATGGAGCAAAATGAATAGACTTAGAGTTACTTTAGGGCAGCGATACTCAACATGTGATTTGTGATTATTAGTGGCTCTTTGATTACTTAATTTTAAACATTATTCCCCCCAGAAAACTTTAAAATGGAAAACTTTTTTGCCCCTTTATACCATTTTTGACACCTTTCATCGATTTAGGCTACCTTGGTCATTAAATACCAATTTTTTCCTACTTTTTGCCCGTTTTTGCCTCTTTTGTTGCTACTTTTTTCCAATTCTTGCCCTTTTTCATGAGTTTTTTTTGCCACTTTTCACCATTTAAGCATCCTTTTGTCATCAAATATCACTTTTTCCTACTTTTTGCCCATTTTTGCCACTCCTGACTGCTTTTTACCCCTTTTTTTGCTTTTTTTTTTTTTACTTGGTTTTGCTACCTATTACTCTTTTTTGTCACTTTTCCCCCATCTTTTTCACTTTTATCCCAATTTTTGCCAATTTTCACCCATTTTTTTGCCATCTTTAATGTATTTTTATTGCTTCTCAAAGCTGTTATTGCCACTTTTCACCTCTAAGATTGAGGCTCTTGCAAAGGTATTTTTTAACAGTTAGGGTCTTTGGTTGAGTAACGCTGCTTTAAGGTTTATCAGAGCAGAATAATCAGGTAGTACTGGCAATAAATTCATTACTGACACCAAATAACTGAATACCTGGTAAAGACAGATGTTTAAGAACATTTGCAGACCAAAATATCAAAGATACAAAAATGTTAAAAATATCTAAAACTAGACATAAATGGTTGAAAATATGGTTAAGGTTTTTTTTTTTTTTTTTATCAATCTGCGTTGGGGTCCACTAAATGAATAATTTTCTCTTGGGGGAGACTCACTCTCACACACTTTGAAAACTGATCTATAGCACATAGCAAGAAAAGGTTTCCATGGCTTTCCCATCAAGCCCCTGGACTGAGTGTCGGGTTGTGCTTGTGTTTTTGAGGTGAGGTGAATTTGAAGTTTGACTGAAGTTATCCACTGAGTTAGAGTTCATGTCTGTGACTTTAGGTGTCCCTGAATCTGTGTTTCCAAACCATTTTTCCTTGAGCCGCCTCTATATGTACCTAAAATAAGAGAACCCCAGAACCCAATAAGGAAGAAAAGGTGACACGCTGCCATCAAAATTCCACATAGATTTTCATTGTTTCACTGATAAAACCCTAAAGAAAGACAATGCATGCTTTTTCTTATCAAAACACCTTTGCATAAACTACTTAATAACTGCTTTATCATGGTTTTAGTCAATATTTGCAAATCTGTTTTTGGCCGCAAAGTCTTGCATCCCCCCAAAGATCTTTGGTGTCCCCCCTGGGGGTCCCAGACCCCAGGTTGGGAATCAACACTCTAATGGATGCATAGCTAATATTTTTCATCAGTATGCATGGCCTTGCTATGAGGTTGACTCTCTGCTTTGTTTTGCACTTTGCCACAGATTTTCAAGAGTTCCCACAACTCTGCTGTAAAATAAAATACTGAACACTTTCAAAATTTGGTTCAGCTGTTTGTTGTGTGGACCAGTACAGTCACTCTAAAAGTGTTAAATTTAACTCTCTGTGAGGTAAATTAAAACTATCAGTTTAGTTTTGAATTTGTCTTTGTTATAGAGGTGTGATTTTTCCTGAACAACCTGGTTGGAGATCTATTCTCTTGTTGTTCTTGCTAATAAGGAAAGATCAGATTTCACAGTACAACTCCTCAGTAGCTACTCAGCCTTAAAGTAAACGCCAAATTAGATACTTCTTACCTTTACTTGAGTACATTTATAGACCAGTACTTCAACTTTTGATTAAGTAAATTCAAGTAAATTTTAACCAGAGTAACTGTATTTTTATTTCACTCTTCAACCACCGTGCATCTCTACATACCTAAAACAGCCAACAGGTCAAATTTACTGTCATTAAAGTGCCTTGATTTTCATAGATAACACTGATAAAGGACTGTTAGTTAACCACTAACATTTAATGGCTTATTAACCACAGATAGCAAACTAGATTATGTTGGAAGATGATCAGTCACCTAGAAAACCGTCTTTGGACTGAATGCAAGTCCTGAAACTTCCTCATCATCGTATTCTTCTTCATTAAAACACTTAACTTACATTTAACAGTGGTAAATGACTTTTTTTCCCTGTTGTATCCATGTTGAAGGTAGATCTATCGACTTCTGGTTAGGCATTACTGCAGCAGAGAGAAGGTATTTCCATTGTGCCATCATTTATTGTTGGTGTGAAATGAAACAGTGGGACAATCAAGGCTTTCTTATGGGGTAAATTTGACCTGCATGGTGGTTCTAGATATAAATGTCCATTAAAAAAAATTGGGCTTAGGCAAACTTTTTTTTTATGACACCAGGTGCTATAAAACAAACTTTTAGGAAAAAACAAAGAAGTTGTCTTTAAAACTCTATACACATTAAGTAAGATACGATTAAAGAACAGCCTTGGGTAACTTTTACCCATTGGCGGTTCTAGTGTTAAGTACAATAGCATGTATTTTTTCCACCACTACTTTTTTTGAAGCATTTATTTTCAGGTAACGAAGCTGGAGAACTACAGAACATCTGGAATATAAATACTCAAACACCTGAAACACCTGGCTCATCAGCTCTTATAGCAACTCACCACATCTGAATATCTAACACTGCTGCAGGCCAGGAGGAGCTTCTAAAAACTAAAACATATATGCTCATTACTTTGGGAATATCCATTCTTCTACCATGTATTTTTTTCTATTTATTGTATAGCGTCTTACCACACATTCATCCTCTGATTCCTTGTTTCAGTATGTCTGTAGGGCTCTACCTAACTGTGTTAGCTTAATATGAAGACACTTTGGAGGAGAAACTCTCTCAGTGGACCTCAGACCTCAGCAGACCCCTCAGACCCTCACACATCACCCTCAGACTCCATGTATCACTGTCCCCCTCTGATGAGAAGGTGATGTGTCCTCTAGAAGGACTGATGATGCTGACATAAAGCTGCGTCGGTTTAGAGTGGAGAGCTGTGGATGTATTTTGATGTTTCAGTTTCAGTGCTATACTGAAGTCATCGTCCCAGTGACAATAACACATGATGTCCGTGATGTCCACTTAAAACTGCTCATTGATGGGCAGTAAAATAGCAATCAGTAGAAATAGCAATGTGAGTTGATAATTAACATTTCTGTAGTTTTGTGGTAGTGTAGCTGTTTTTCTGAATCACATGACTTTTCAGCTGCTCTTTCATTGATCAAATGTGGAAGCACACAACCGGGTTACACTGCCTCCTTTAACAAATGATAAAAGCAGCCCAGCCCGCTGTTATGGTCCAGACATCAGCTGATATATGAGCGTTTATTTAGAATGAATGAACTATTCACTTCAGCATGACGGTGACTTTACCGTCTAATTCTGCTGCAGGCAAGAAGAGGTCAAGTACAGGGGATCACAGCTGATAACCCTAAACCTGAATAAACTAACAGGACAGACCTTTAAAGCTAGAAATATCCTTTTTAAGAGTGTCCTGGCTGAGATTTACCTCTGAATTTACAAATGAAAAGTCATTTTTCTAATACAGAGCATTTCAGCTGAAACACAGTAAACATTGACAAAACACAAAATAGTTTCACATAATATAAAGACAAACTGATGACAGTTAAAATTATGTTGAGAAAATGGCTTAGTTACGGAACTGTGCAAAAGCCTAAGGCCTTTCTGTTTTAACAGTTCAAATAAACTTTTTTATCACTTATTTATCATATACATACGTATGCTACATTTCAAAACAAAAGACTTTGTCAGGGAAAAGTCAACACTGAGCATGAGCTCCCTTTAGTTGAAACATCTTGATTTTTTGGCAGATAATCTTTTAGATTTCGTGAGTAAACGCTGGTGTATTATAGCAGGCTTCTTCACACAAAGATGTTGAAATTATTTATTTATGCCACTTTCAAACGCTTTTGTCCACCCATTTTTGCCACTTTAAACACATTATTGCAACTTTTAACCAATTTGACTGCTAATACAAAAAAAAAATCTCCACCTCTTCCACTTATTTTTGCCACTTTTCAACTCTTTCTACCTCTTTCTCTGCCTGCTTTTGCCATTTTCTGCCTTTTGTTTACTCTGTTGACGAATTTCCTCACTACTGACCACTATTAAATCCTCTTCACCCATCTTTGCCCAGTTTAACCTCATTTAGGTGTCAAGTTTTGCCACTTTAAACTTTTTTTCAAAATTCTTTTGCCACTTTTACCCCTTTTTGCAACTGTCTGCCATTTTTTCCTCTGTTACACACATTTTTGGCACTTTTTAAAAATAATAATAAGTTTATTTATATAGCACCTTTCAAGAACAGCAAGGTCACAAAGTGCTTCACAAAGAGATAATAAATTTTCACCACCTTTTCAACCCATTTCGACCCATTTTTTAGCTATTGTTGCCACTGTTAAACTCATTCCATCACTTAAAATCCAATTTCCCCTTTTTTTCTTCTGGTTTTTGCTTTTATTAGCCCATTTATGCCCTTTTCTGCCTTTCCCCCCTCTGTTTACACATTTTTGCCACTTTTTTAAACCCAATTTCACCTCCTTTTTCAACCATTTTTGAAACTTTTAGCCCATTTGAACTCTGTTTTAAGAAAATTGGTTTACATTGTAAAAGAATGCAATATACAACTGCATAAATAGATTAAAATATTCTTTGCTTTAATAAGAGTGGCGATTATTGAAGTTTGAAAATAGAATATGGTTTTCACAGCCTGGCTTTATAATGGTTCATGATTTTCCTGACTTCCATGGTCCCCCTGGACCCCTGAAGGCTGTCCCTCCCCACCCCCCTCTTCTGTACAGCCTTGAATGTCCCTCATCTCTTCCTATTTCATCAAATCTCCTGATATTATTTATGTTTACACACCCTCATTCTAACAGTAGAGACATTCACAGCTACACCTGACTGAAATAAACTACAATAACTATCTTGTTCCATCAGTTTCTCATCTTTTTGTCCTGCTTTCAGACAGATTTTAAATTCAGACATACTGGAGGTAAAATGTGGAAATCTTCCAAACCTCTGAGAAGCTTCTGTTCAGGTTGGTGGATCTGCGTGGATGGTTGGTCCTGCAGCTTTATGGCTCATCTCTTCGTGAACTTCCAGAGGTCTCATTTCTTCCCAAACTGCTAAACTGGATCAAGACCTACAGGCTCCAGACAGGCAGAGGACCTTCTCCAGTGACTAGTGAGTCTTGGTGGGGACCTCTCTGCGAGGTGTGGAGCTCTGCCTGGAGGTCTGGTTCTCCAGCTGGGTCTGCAGCCTCAGTGCGGCTCAGGAGATAAGTCAGGAGTTGATTTTATGCAGCTGAGTGGGTTCATATGACGAGCATGTGAGGCAGCAGGGCTCTTTGTTGGAGCCGGTCTCATGACTCGGGTCCGAGGTAATCCTTCTGGGAGTCTCATGACCCGTCGAGCTTCAACACAAGAGCATTTTCTTCCAACGCTCAACAAATCTGCTTTGAGAAATCCGCACAAACATCCAAACAGCTGAACGCTTCCTCCATGAGCAGAAAGCTGAGCAGCTCCTTCAAACTCTGTTTCCTTCATGTTGATCATTAATTTTCCTTTAGAACAATCCAAAGAAAAATCCAGAACTTCACGATGATCAGATGTTTAGAAAATCTGATGGTCAGTCCACATTCCCTCAGCAGGATGTCACAGACTTTTTCATCTAACATTCAAACAGTTGGCTGTAAAGCTCAGGATTTATATTCATTTTCTGGTGAAGGCCTTTAGGAAATTATGAATCTCTTTGGGTCTATAAATGGGGAATAATATTTTTTTTTAATTTATTTTTGTTAAATCACAGCAAATGACTCACCCAGTTAGTGTGTAACCATTAACACTTTTTGTCTGGAGTTCAGGTTCACTGTTTTCTCTGGTAAGAGATTTTTTCTGACTTATATTTTGACCTTTATCATGCATGATTTTGAATTTTCCCCTTTTAAACTCATGATCTGGAATTCTATCTGATATTTTGAACTTTAAGATAGACAATTTTAGATTTCAATTCATATTTTGGCCTTTTAAAGTCATGATTTTTAATTTAATCTCATATTTTAACATTTAAAACTCTCAATTTCAAAGCTTATCCCATGTTTTGACCTTTAAACTCATGATTTTGACCTTCTCTCTCATATATTGGCCTTTTAAAAACATTATTTGGACTTTTAATTTTGTTTCTTGATCTTTGAACTAAAAAGCTTTAATTTTTCATTTTCAGATTTTGAGTCTTTAACCCCTTTAAGACTATTGTATCATATTTGATGCATACTTTTGTGATGCCTCTATCTTATCAATATGGTAAATGAACTACTTTAAAACCTTTTGAATATAATCTAATGATAAAAATGCTATCTAGTGGATTATCAGTTGCCAAAAAAATGATTTTTTTTTTCAGGAGAAGGTTACATAAACATTTCTGTTCATAAAAAAAAAAAAAAAAAAAAAAAAATTATAGAATTTTCTGACAATTCTGTGTTTTCAGGCTTTCATTCTGACCTTTTTTTTTTTTTTTTTAATCTCAAAATCATTCCTCATTCGTGATTATCCCCCCCCCCCCATAATTCATGAAAATGATGAAAATGGTGAAAATGATGTTGACAGTTTACGGTTTAATGTTGAGGCTCTCAGGTTAGGCCTAAATTCAGAATCCAGCCCCTGCTGTGACTGAGTTTGACATCCCTGATCTTCACTCTTTCTTTCCTTCCTGTTTGCGTGTTGGCACATAGCAGCGTGCCAGCAGAAGGTAAAGACAGCTGGTCCAGTGAGGGCATGTTTGTAGATTACTGAGCTGGTGAGATGGCATAGAGGACAAGAACAGCAGTATGGTGAAACATTAACGAAACGATTTAAAGCTCCTGTTGTATTGTTATTGAATTAGCTGTAATATTGATGCAATACACAAACATAGACACGCTACTGGCTACATGCAGTTTTTATAACTCACAAGTGTCCATGTTTTTTCCCCAGTCAGTAAGTCAGTCAGGTAATGAGTTTTTTCTCAGTATGTAACAATAATCTAAAGAGTTAGTTTGAAAAGTAACACTACCCAACACTGGTGAAGAGATTAGCGCGGATGCAACGATCATATCAGAACTGGACGACATTTGTCTGTCAAAATAAGAGCAAAGAGCAGAACTGAAAGCTTCTCTTGGTAGAAAAATGTTGCTCTTCAGCAAGAGGTTAGATTACCAGCTGATAGTGAGGAATTGTTTATTGGCAACAGAATGGCTGCTTGTGTCATATGTTTATCCCAAATACCATCCATGAGGTGTTGTCTGAATGGATGTTAAAAATATCCCATGCCAGAAGTTGCCAAAGGTATTCGCTCAATTGCCTTGACTCACATATGACCTTAAGTGGCATCCCATTCTTAATCCATAGGGTTTAATATGACGTCATTCCCCCCTTTGCAGCTATAACAGCTTCAACTCTTCTGGGAAGCCTTTCCACAAGGTTTAGGAGTGTGTTTTTGGGAATTTTTGACCAATCTTCCAGAAGCGCATTTGTGAGGTCACACACTGATGTTGGATGAGAGGACCTGGCTCTCAGTCTCCGCTCTAATTTATCCCAAAGGTGTTCTGTCGGGTTGAGGTCATGACTCTGTGCAGGCCCATCAAGTTCATCCACACCAAACTCTCTCATCCATGTCTTTAGGGACCTTGCTTTGTGCACTGGTGCACAATCATGTTGGAACAGGAAGGGGCCATCCCCAAACTGTTCTCACAAAGTTGGGAGCGTGGAATTGTCCGAAATCTCTTGGTATGCTGAAACATTCAGAGTTCCTTTCACTGGAACTAAGGGGCCAAGCCCAGCTCCTAAAAAACAAGCCCACACCATAATCCCCCCTCCACCAAACTTTACACTTGGCACAGTGCAGTCAGACTGGCAACTGCCGAACCCAGACTCGTCCATCAGATTGCCAGATGGAGAAGCATAATTCATCACTCCAGAGAACACATCTCCACTGCTCTAGAGTCCAGTGGCGGCGTGCTTTACACCACTGCATCCCACACTTTGCATTGCACTTGCTGATGTATGGCTTGGATGCAGCTGCTCAGCCATGGAAACCCATTCCATGAAGCTCTCTACCACTGTTCTTGAGCTAATCTGAAGGCCACATGAAGTTTGGAGGTCTGTAGAGATTGACTGTAGAAAGTTGGCGACCTCTGCGCACTATGTGCCTCAGCATCTGCTGACCCGGTGCCGTCATTTACGTGGCTGAGTTGCTGTCGTTCCCAATCGCTTCCACTTTGTTATAATACCACCGACAGTTGACTGTGGAATATTTAGGAGCCAGGAAATTTCACCACTGGACTTGTTGCACAGGTGGCATCCTATCACAGTACCACACTGGAATTCACTGAGCTCCTGAGAGCGAGCCATTCTTTCACAAATGTTTGTAGAAACAGTCTGCATGCCTCCGTGCTTGATTTTATACACCTGTGACCATGGAAGTGATTGGAACACCTGATTTCAATGATTTGGATGGGTGAGTGAATACTTTTGGCAATTAAGTGTATGTCTAAGTGTAAGGTTAGGAAAAGTTAACATAAGGAAAACACTGACTTTAATTAGCATAACACTTCTTAAATATCTATATAAAAAAAAACAATCTTGGATGGGTTCCTGTACATTTGTTGTTGTTGTTTTTTTGTCTTCATGTGTGTCTAAACCTTTGTTTGTGTGTTTGCTGTCCTGAAAAGCACACTTAGTTTTATTCAGATAAAAAGTACTCTCATGTCCTCCTGGTGTGTGATCATGCTCTAAATGAGTGAACAGAGTTTGTCCTGCTGTCAGTCTTCACTCTAACACCTCCGCTGTGTGTTACTGAGGAGCTGAATGTGTTTGACCTAGCGAGCAGCAGAGTGAAAAGTGTGTGACGGATTAACAGCAGCTGAGACTCACAACAATGAACAGAGAGTGTGAGTGAGGCCAGCAGGATCTGGATTATCAGGCTTTAAATGAGATTAATGATGTTCACAGCAGCAACTTGTTTGCATAATGAGCTCTTTATTCACACGCTTTTATTTTTTATACAGACAGGAAGTGGACCTGCAGGTCCCAACCAGTCAGGGTTTTTCCCCTTCTTAAAGAATCTCTCATTATCCCACCCTGCTGTGCTGTGATTGGCTCCTTAAAGTTTGCCTTCATGGAAAGTGTTTTCACCAGAGATTAGAGGAGATTGTTGTTCTGCTGGGTTTCAAAGTCCACCAACAGTCACCCTAACAGATTTTGTTTTTCCTAAACACAACCAACTAAAACACAATCAAACTTCTGTTCTGCATTAACCAAACCTCTGGTAAGGTTTATGGAAAATAATGGCTGGATTAAATCACAACCAGCTAAGAGCTGGTGTAACCTCATCGCCATGTTGACTGGCCTCTGTCTGACATCACTCTCAGGGTCAGAAACTCTGACGTCAGTATAAATTTTTAAAGCTTTTTTTTCTGGATTTCAAATGAACAAAGAAAATCTGATTAATTATTATTTCCCTGAACTCTGATCAGCCAACAACAGACAATTCATTTAAGGGACTAACAGTCTGATTTGGCCTTTTGTATACTAAGAAACTGTTCTTTGGTACGGGCATCCATAATATGGATTACTAATATGTCTTCATTTACAACACACTCGCCCAACTCTCATTCAAACAAAGGGCCATGCATCATTTGATTGGCTCTCCCTAGTGGTGTGGCATCCATGCATGCTGAGCAGTGAGGCCACTGGCATTGAGAATGAACCAGCTCCACGTTAAAGTCCAGGTCAGACCAAGACTTTGTGATGAAATACCCCCATTTAAGAATGTTGTTAGGGACAGAACCAGCTGAGCCAATGTGGCTAGAATCATGATGTTGCTGTTTTGTGGATGTTTAAAGCAATAAATGATAGATAGGAAATGACAATCTTGTTTTTGTGGACTACAAACACCTCCAAATATCGGTTCAGAGTAAATGTGCTGTAAAATCTAGCGGCCATATTTGGATTGTGATAACAGAGGACAGAGAGAAAAATAGCTGTTTCTCAAAGCTAAGGAAGGATCCTCAAACAGCTGTTTTCGGAGGATACTACGTCATGGACTGCCATCAGAGGACTATTCCAGTCTCGAGGATGCTTGAAATTTTTCTAAGGACTGAGTCCTTCAAACAGAGAATTTCACAGGATACACATGTGTATCCCCTGTGCACAGGAATCACCCACAATCCAATGCACATTGTTTTCCTTCTATTTAAAAATAAATAAACAGCTTAATATCAAGTTGAAGCCGGGTCCTAGCGCACTCAATACACTTTTAAATGTCCAGTTTCCACTGTAAATATGTTTTCATCATTACTTCATATCATCAAAGTAAAGCTGGACAGGTGAAAGTAGTGCCATATAATATGATTATGTATTATATAAAATATTTAGTATGCTTAAACATCATATTATCATTTATATTATGATTATATGATGATGTGATAGCTTTTTAGACAGCTCAGGGTAAAACTTGTAAAAGTTCATTCGCCTGCTCCAAATGTGTGTTCCAGAGATGCCAGGGAGGACTCTGGCCTCCAGTGTTAATTTTGGCAGATATTTTTAATTTTAGTTTTAGTTTTAGTCTTTAAATGAAATGCATTTAAGTTTTAGTCACATTTTAGTTATTTTTATCCTTTTTAGTTTTAGTCTAGTTTTTGTTGATGAAAACTCAAAACATTTTAGTCTAGTTTTAGTCCATAAAAAGTCCTCACATTTTAGTCTTTACTTTTAGGCCAAGCATTTATTCTCTTGACTAAATCTGTTACCAAGTGATGGTAGTGTGTTCTCTGCACTCTGCCAAACCTGGGGTCCCTGCTTTCTACAGCTGAGAGGTAGAAGAGCTACAGCTCCATTGTTTTTTGACAGATTTACCCACAGTGGAGAAATATCACAGAATTTGAATGTCAGATGAAAACTGCATCATATTTTAGTCTAGTTTTAGTCATCTTGACGTAAACTGAACTTAGTTTCTGTCAGTTTTAGTCATCACAGATCTATCTTTGTTAGTTTTAGTCTAGTTTTTGTCATGGAAAAAAAGGCTGTCGACGAACATTTTTAGTCATAGTTTTTGTCGAGGAAATTAACACTACTGGCCTCGCCTCCAAGGGTCCTGACTTGGGAGGATCCCTCTCACAGAGGAAGGATCCTGGACTTTGAGAAACAGCTAACATGAACACGTTAGGCGGGAATCATAGCAACACATCATGCCACAATTCTCACATGCTGTCAGTAAACCACAGTAGGAATCAGTGTAGGAATCCAGCAGACGTTGTCTCTGATGCTCATTCACATCCTTTCTAGTTTGGACTCAGTGTTACTCTAAAATAAACTGTCCTTCATTGTTTTACTCCATGTAACAGCTGATTTAAATCCTATTTCATAACATATGCATACATCCTTATTTATCCTATTTTAATGTCTATCAGTATTTACTTTCTTCTTTGTCCTGGTGCTGCTGCAATGGTTGAATTTCTCTTTTAACAACTTAAATGGAGCGATGCCTGCAGGCGGTCACCCTGGAGAGCACTGATTTCACAGCTGACATGCATCATAATCAAGACACATGACACATCCTCCTATTCTGCGGTCTATTTAAGCTGCTAGAGTTCCGGTCTCTTCCTCTGCTCTGCCCTGAATCAGTACTGCACTCTGGCTTCAACCCTCCTCCACCCAGCATCATGACTTAACTTAGCAGTTCCTAAAGTGGGTTATGACACCCCCGTTGGAGTCAGTAGTGATAACGGGGGCTTGGAAAGGCTGAATGAAAAAAACATGTGCACTGTTTTCATCAGCTAGCAGGGCTGAGTTTGTGAGAGCTCTTCGAGGTAAATGTAGGACTAATAATAAATATATAACAGAAATCACAACTAGAAAAACAAAGAGAGGAAAATAAAACAAGACCTGTTTAGCCACTGGTTTCATCTGATGAGTACTGAAGAAAGAGCGACGTCTCATGACAGGAGAGAGGGTATGAATCATATTTGTTTTTATGCTGATGTAGTTGGTGTGGGGTATGGGGAAACGTTTTCATCCAGGAGTTTGGGAATCACCAATCTAAGATCTAGATGAGATGAAGCTTCAACTACAACAGTTTTATGAATCGTTTTACCTCTAAACGCAGGTGTTATGTTAGACAAACAGTGGTGAGGCCATGTTTCAGGGCTGAGATGCAGAAATGCTGTGAGAAGCAGCCTGGCATGTTTTCTACATCTCCTCCCTTCAGTTCTTTAGAGAGTAAAATGTTATGATCAAAAAGATCACCGCCAGTCCTCCATGCTGACTAAACTAACTCACATCTACAGTCAGTTCCACCTTTAATAGTTATGAAATAACGGCTCAAAGCATAAAGTGTCACGTCTTCTGTAGTAACATCTTCTATTAAATCTCCTGTTTAAGTAAATTTCCTCAGGGCTGAAAATCTTGGCAGACAGTGGGGGTTGAACGTGTCTAATTTCAGTCACATGTCAGCCTGAGAGAAGAAACAGCTGATTGTGTTTGTGGAGAAAAATCACATGAAGTCAATTAAGCACAAACTTATCAGGTCACATGACAAACGGGGTCATGTTTGCTCCACATACATGGTTCTGTTAGATCTGCTCTAACTTTACTGATAGGCTGAAGCTCTTACTAATGCTTTGGCTGAACATCTCTGTGTTTCACTTTCATGATTTTATCTGCAGCTTTTCTCTTATATTAACTCTGGGGTGAATGGTGTGTGCTAGGTTTGGAAAGCAGGTCACTCAGTTTTAATGCCAGGGCGTTTATTTTAGTTTTTTTTTTTTTTTTTTAAATTTAATGTGATTGTTTTGTCTTTTTGCAGCACATTTGAGTTTGAAGTTTGATTTTGCTCATGTTTATCACTTTGTCTGTTGCTGGTTGGTTGCTTTTGTTGGCCAAAGTACAGTTACCTGCACTTTACTGTACTTTACTGTCTGCAGTATGTAACATATTAATTTAAAACCTTAACAAAATGTACTGGTGTTACTGTGGACATATTTAAATATTCATGTCAGACATTCTGACATCACACTCAGGCTGGGAGAGTAAAAATGTTAAATATTTTTTACAGATGTGCTGCACATGGCAATCATGTAAAAAGAGAGAATATGAGAGATTCTAAAAAAAACCTGGGAGTTTTTGGAAAAAATTAACAAAACAGAATACAGTGATTTGAAAATCATTTGAATACAGCCCAGACGCCAGATATTTGATGTTCAAACTGTTAAAGTTTATATATATACAGTGCTTAACAAATTTATTAGACCACCTGTCACATTTGTCTCAGAGACCATCCAGCATCATGAAGTGCTTTCATGCGGACTCTTTCATTTTCAGTGAGCTCTCCACGTTTTACCATTTTGAACAGGAATGAGGAATTTCAAACTGAATTCACCTTTTTAAACCCAAATTTGAGCCGGCTCATTGGGCCTCTCTGAGCAGTCAGAAATGAATCAAGCATAACATTCAAGCACTAAAACTCATTTTTCTGTTCAGGAATGCAAGTAAATAACTATAATTTGACATATTAATCAAGAAATATTAATGTGCTTTACTATTTTTCCAGTTTTTTGTAAATCAGCAACTTTGAAAATTCATGGATAACAATAATAATTATATTTTAGCATTAAAAATATCATTTGGGTTAAAGAGCTTCTACATGTTGGTGTAAAAAATGATTTTGGTAATTACCAATGCTGTTGATTAAGGGCAGCTGTGGCATAAACCTTACTTTGGGTGGTGGTCTAATACATTTGTTAAGCACTGTATATGTGCATGTTCTGAACTAGATGCAGCACTCCTGAAAGGCTCAGTTTCTCATCATTGAAGGCTTGTGGTGAAAGACTGCATGGACAAATAGTCTTACAGTTTACAAACGTTCATCAACATGCAATTGCTAGAACATGAGAGATTTCCCATCTGGAGTCCATAATGTCATCAATATATTCAGAGAAACCGGATAAAATTCTCTGCATGTAAGGGGCAAGACTGATAACCAACATCCCATGACCTTTGACCCCTTAGGCATGCATTGAAAGCAGCATCATTATGTGATGTAAATCACAACATGGGCTTAACAACACTCCAGAAAAAAAACACTGTCAGTCAACCCAGAACATCACTGCATCTACTAATGTAGGACTCTACCATGCTAAGACAAGGCCAATTATCAACAACATCCAGAAGCCCCGCCCACTTCTCTGGACCCAGTTTCATCTGCAATAAACTAACCTAATAATTAACCTATATTAACCTGAAATGGTTGTTCACTTTTACAGTTTTTCTCAGTCGCTTTGGTACATTTCTCGAATCATCCTCAACATTTGCAAAACAGTAAGTACATTTCTCAAACAATTCGTACAAATAGCAAAACACCATGGATTCCTGCAAAAGCCAGTCTCTTGCTCAAAATCCTTTGTTCATCTTTCAAAAGTAAATATCTGTGTCAATGAACACGTCAGTGCCATCAGAATGGCAAGTCCTCGTGTCATTGTGTACGGATAAGACAGTCTTCCTACACCTCCTGATGTTCCTGTCTGTTGGGCCACAAATTCTCATCAACATCACAACAAATTTCTTCTCTTCAGCATGGAAAGAATCTTTTAGAGTGTCTTATCCAGCCTCTGCAGCTATGTGCTGTGATGTCACCACACGCTGCATCCATGGCATCCAGAAGGGTCATCTGTGTACGTGGCTGGCGATCATATACTTTCCATCACCATGCTGAGAAAATTCCTCAACCATCAAATTCTCCTCAATCAAATTCCTTGATCATTGGTTGATCTAATGCTTCATACATTTCCCTTCGTTAGAGAAAGTCAAGATTCATCTGGGAGCAATTTACCAATTCAGGACAGATTTAGGAAAAAAAGTATAATGGAAATGCATAGAAATATGCTTGACATATTATGACAAGATGTTCAACCATTTTGCATGTGAAGACTTATGTGATGAACTAATGCCTAAATGTTGTGGGAGGTGAGACTATTCAGCAGGGACCCATTATAATATGTTTTGATCAACATGACATAAGCAAGTGATAATGTAGGAAACTGCAGAGAATTGTACATAATCATTTGCATGGATGTACCAAAGCATTTGCAACTTGATCAAAGAAATGAGAAACTGCTTTTTTGATGTGCACAAGTGACACAATGATGTGAAGACTGAGCAAGTAGTTTTGAGAATTTCAATTCTGATCTGAGAAATGTACCAAAGTGACTGAGAAAAACTGTAATATTTATAAGTTGGCCTCTTATGTTGCAAAAGCCTGAAGGAAGCGTCAGGATGGTTTGTTGAACTAGTCCACTATATTATTCAGTGTCTACCTTTGGTTTCTGGTTTCTCTGTAAAAATAATGGTGTCTTGTAAGCCTATCTGGGCTGGGCATATTGTTTATGTATGACACAATAATAAAATTAAATCCATCATTAATGTAAACAGGAAAAGTGTACTGGGTCTGACAAGTCTACATGTAAAATTCTTTAGGAAAACAATCATTCTGAAGTGCTCCAAGCTAAAGAAGTAAAGGAAAGTCCAGATTGATATCAACACAAAGTTTGAAAGCCTGCATCTGCGATGATGCAAGGGGTGTGTTAGTACCCATGGCATGGTTCACTTGTACATCTGTGAAGACACCTTTAATTCCAGAGGCATATACAAGTTTTAGAGCAACACATTTGGAAGTACACTAGAATTTTAAATAAATTATATTTGTAATTATTTAACTTTCTCTATCGAAATTTTATGATTCCATTAAAAAATGAAACTCTTTTGACAGCCTTATCTACCAATTTCTTGCACATAGAATAAAATCTAAACCAGCAATCAAAGCTCAATATAAGAATTTTTCTATTGTTTTTAAGTTCTGCTGTATGTGATCAGCTCTGTGATTGGCTGGTGACCAGTCCTAGGTGTACGCCTCCTGCCTATTGACAGCTGGGGTTGCTTCAGACCTCTGTGACCCCAAACAGGATAAGCAGAGTGGATGGATGGATGGATGGATGGATGGATGGATGGATGGATGGATGGATGGATGGATGGATGGATGGATAGATAGATAGATAGATAGATAGATAGATAGATAGATAGATAGATAGATAGATAGATAGAAAGAAAGAAAGAAAGAAAGAAAGAAAGAAAGAAAGAAAGAAAGAAAGATGGATGGATGGATGGATGGATGGATGGATGGATGGATGCATGCATTTGATTGTTGTGGTGGGAGATTTCATGAGAATTCAGTCCAACAACCCTCATATTTGATCTTATCATGTTGTCTTCCAAGTTTACAAGTGATTGAATTGATTATATAAAATCCACTTGTAAGCCACTTCAAGGGAGGCTGCAGGCTACATGTGGCCCCCCGGCCACCAGCAGCCCACTCCTGATGTACTCATTTCAGCTTAAAACAAAAAAAGACAATCATAGGATCTCAAGTCCTGATTCAGAATAAAGGTTCATATTGAATAGAAGCCCCATTTGCAGCTTAATAAAGCTGTTTGAACATAAAGAAGGATCAGCCTTACCCTCTGTGATCCAGAAGACGCGCTTCGTTTGATGGATGATCGTTTGAGTGATCCGTTCGTCCCTCTCCTTCCTCTGTTGTCCATCTTGTCCGGTTTAGCTGTCCCTCATGTTCATGCTCGTGTCTTTTCTCCCTCCCTGATCCACAAGTATCTTCTTTTTTTGAGCCTTGTATCTCCCCTGATCTCCTCTTTGCTGTCCTATCTTCAGTGTCTCTTGTCTCCTCTTGTCTTTATCTACCTAGTCTGCTGATTTTCTCATGTCTTTCTCATCTCTTGTCCCTCCCATTTTTCTCGTTTCTTTTGTACCTTTCTGACTTTTCCTGTCTCCCCTTGTGCCCTCTTTCTGTCTCTTGTCTCCTTGTGTTCTCTTGTCCTTGTTTACTCTCCTCTTTTTCTTTTCTACTTTTGTCCTTAAACTCCCCTCATCTTTTGCCCTGCCCTCCTATCTTTTCTCCCCAGTCTCTCCCCTGTCTCCTCTTGTCTCACCTGTCCTCTTTTCTGATTTGAGTCCTCAATTGTCTCCTCATTCTTTCCTTGTTGTGTCTACTTTTTCTGTCTGGTGCCCTGATGGACTCCTAAACCACTTGTCCCCTTATCTTTTTCGTCTGTCTCTTTTCTCCTTGTGTCTCATTTTGTCTTTCACCCATTATCTTCTCATTTCTCATCTATCATTGTCTGCTCTTATCCACTTTTGTCTCTTATCTCTACAGCTATTGTCCTGCTGTCTCCTGTGTCTCATGTCTGTCCATGTCTCCTCTTTCTGTCTGGACTGTCTCGTCTCCACTTGTCACCTCCCTCCTCTAGTCGTCTCCTTTATCTCTTGTCTCCTGTTGTTTCCATTCTTCTTCTCTTGTCTTCTGTCCTCGTCTCTTCAGTTTCATCTCTGTTGTCCTGCTCCAGCCGTCAGCTCGTGATGCGTCCAGGCGTCCGTGGTGGGATGTGACCGGCAGAGACCCTATCCTTTCTCTCTCCCTGCCTCTGTAATCAGGATTAGTGGATGCTACTGAGGACGGAGGAGGGTGGTGCTCTTTAATGGATGGAGATTTAATAAATGGTGATTGAAGGTAAATCTACTTTAGGACAACTCTGCCTCCCAAACCACTCTAAACGTGCAGCAGAGAGATTTTTATTTATGATTTTCTGCAGCTCCAGGGGTCAGATGTCCTCAAATACTCAGTGAAACTGCACTGCATCAAGTTTTATACAAAATAAAGTGTATTCTTCTATAACATGCACATCTCAGAGGGGATGTCTAAGAGAGAAAATCCTCAACTGTGACTTTTTTTGATCAGTATTTTTATTTGTTTTTGCTAAAGAAATGGAAAGTGATAGCTAAAAGTGAATCAACATAATAATAATCACATAAGCAATAGGACAACAAATGCAACTTTCAATGAGTGCACATTAAATACAACTAGTTCTCCTAGGTCAAAGCCTCTTACTCGTGTTCACAGTGTGTGATAAGGGTCTGATGTCCAACTAGATCCAGAACTGAGCAGAGATCAGTCTATTAATGTTCCTTCCACAGTTCCAGCAAGTTAAAAATCTTGTGGCATCAAGATTCAGCTTCGGGACAAGAGCAGGGCTCATCTCATCTTTGTGAGGGAGGACAGTTGTGTGCCCTTTTTTTCGGATAACAGTGGGCTTTCTGCAGCACTCCTGTCGTGATGATGATGAAGGAAAGAAACTATGGTACTTGACCGGCTAATTGCTGATCGTGCAAAAAATTCAGTAAAGCTGGGAACACAAAGCAGCAATGGAAAACAACTGGTCTGCTGCTTGGATGGCATTGGAGTGGTGGTGGAATGGCACGGGAAGGGGGCTTCTATTACCTGTGGACTCCCTGCAGAGTCTTTTGTTGAGTCTTTGCTGATGATATCCCAACATGGTGCACTCAGGTTCTGATTCACAAGGAGCAGATTACAGTGGATAAAAGCTCCAGATATTATGAATTTTTTGCTGACGTTGTCTACTTTGTCTTAAACAGACAGTATGTAAAATTCTGCCACCAGGGGGCTCCCAACCAACACAAAAATTATGACGGCTCAGACAAGTTCCGGCCAGCTCCATTTGCTTCTTATTTGATTTGAGGACTCTATTCTCTAAAAGCAGCACGTCATAAGGCATATTTATAAAATTAAATACTGACATTCTGTTTTCATCCATTAATTTCACATAATGATGGAGAAACACACAGAAATAGGTGCTTCCAATAGACCAGGAAGCACCCAGCATGCACACATGCATGCACACATTCTGGTCATGACTTAATGGGCCAGTAAGATAGCGATAGTGTCCTACAGACACAACCAGAGAACTAAGAACAATGACCTCTGGAATGTTTGAGGACCATAAGAAATCACTGCGTCAGCGTCTTTCAGGACATCAGGATGACCCGGTGTTAGCAGCACTCAGTAGATGTGAGAAAAGAGAGTCTGGTTTTTGTCTCAGCACGTCTGGAGGATCAAACTCAACCACCTGAGGAACAAACATATTCTCGGTCTCACAGAAAACATGGTACATGAGCTCTAAGTAATTATTTATGAGGGTCTCTGTGAGTTACCTCTCCATTGTCGAGAACGAGGATGCGGTCAGCCTGTAGGACTCTGTTGATGCGGTGAGTGATGGTGAGAACAGTGCAGTCCTTGAACGCCTCACTGATGGTGACCTGGATCAGAGCATCCGTCTCTGCATCAACAGATGCCGTCGCATCATCTAATAGGACGATCTGATGAAGAAGACGGACATTTAAACAGGCAGAGAGTAAGACGGATGGACAGACAGTCAGGAGACGCTCACAGTGAGACAGGTAGACACAAAGACTGTCAGGCAGATAGAGAGGCAGTCAGAAGGTTGAACTGAGACTTGGACAGACAGACCTTAGAGTCCCGTAGCAGCGCTCTGCTCAAACACATCAGCTGTCTCTGTCCCACAGACAGCTGTCCTCCATTGTCCGTCAGCTCTGCCTCCAACTTCCTGTCCAAACCACAAATCTGACCAAATATGCAGAGTAGAAGAAGAAGAAAAACATCCAATCAGATTGAGGCATCTTTAATGCCCGGTAACAGTGACCCTCTTTAAGAGAGTCTTAAAACTTAAAGGAAAGTTACTGTGTCTTTCATGTAAGTCTTCTCCAGCGCTGACCAGATCTCCTCATCACTGTGTCTGCTGTAAGGATCTAGGTTGTACCTACAAACACAGAAGAGTTTGAAGAGGACAGGATGTGGATGGTAACCTGAAGTGGACATTAACAAGAAAAGGACAAGTTTACCTGACAGTCCCTGTGAACAGCACAGGGTCCTGAGGGATGATGGACAGTTTTGTGCGCAGGTCAGACAGGTGGACTGACGTTATGTCCACTCCGTCTATCAGGATGCTTCCTGAAGTCGGTTCAACCAGCCTGAACAGAGCCATCGCCAGAGAAGATTTACCTGGAAACACAAAGGACCAAAATGAAGAACTTCTTCTTATTTAATCCCTCAAAGTTTTTAGCCATCGACTTCAGGGAGGAGACTTCAGGGAAGACTCAGAATGCACTGCAGGGATTATATATCCTGTCTGGTCTGAGAACGCCTCGGGATCCCCCAGGAGGAGTTGGAAAGTGTTGCTGGGGAGAGGGATGTCTGGGTTGACTTGCTTAACCTGCTGCCACCACGCCCACCCAGGTAAGCAGAAGAAGATGGATGGATGGATGGATGGATGGATGGATGGACAAACCATCCTAAAGAATTAAAAGTCCAACTATACTTCAACCATTAGTTAATAAATGTCTGTTTTGAAGCCTCAAGTTCAGCAATGAAACATCTAAAATCCTTAGGCCATCTTTCAATAACAGAATACATGAGCCATGTTACATATCTAACAAAATCAACAGATGGTAGTGGTAGCAAACTGCCAACCACAGGAAGCCACAAACTTAAAGCATAATCTGCTCTATTGTTGGGTGTCCTCTCATTTGGATGGTTACGAGAAGTAACGTAGTATTGATGGAGACTTGACAGTATCATTATAAAAACGAGTTAGTATTACTGCTGATAACAGAGACAAAAGCTGGCTGATCTTCTGGCTTCTTGAAATAAGATTTCATTTTGCAGTGCAAGTTTTTCTTACCTGACCCGGCTCTTCCCACAATGCCGAGCTTCTCCCCAGCTCTGATGTGAAGCTGTAGATCGTTGAGAATGACAGGTGAGTTCTTCCTGTACCTCATTTTATAATCCAGGAAAGTGATGGCTCCATGCTGAGGCCAGTCCTCTGATACCTGATCCACACAGAGCTGTCCAGAGGCCTCAGACTCACAGCTCTGAAACAAAACCAGCATCCAAGTCAATAGAACTGTTACTACTGTTTGTTTTCAAGCAAAGACACAAAGTTACACAAGAAAACACTCACAAATGCAAAATCCACTTAAGTGATTCCCAGTGTGTGGGCTTTGCATGAATGGAGAAAAACTAGAGATGCACTGGTTGTGAAACTCGGACCCAAATATTAAACTGAGGTTCAGATTAAAAAATTAGTCGCTGTTACTGTTACCCATGTTTTCCATCCTTTCTATTGGTGTTAAGACTTGTAGAATGCCAAATTTTCTCTTAATTTGAGCATGAAAACAGATCAAAGTTTGTCCTACAGATGATGTTCTCTTCCTAGTAAAAAATCTCTTTGCTATATCAGCAGATCACATTAAACTGATCTGATATGACAGAATAACACTGGCCACTGGTTACAGGTCAAGACAAATTTTAGACTAGATTAAAAAAAAAAAAAAGTGAAAAAATCCCAACTAATAGGCTATAGAGTAGGGCTGTCACGATATCAGATTTTCACTTCATGATTATTGTGGGCAAAAAATGTCACGATAACGATATTATCATGATATCGATAAAAATATAAATAATAATGGGGCAATTAATCAAATTTGTCTTTAACTTTATTTATGTTGTGTTCCCTCTTTTGGCAGATGAATTACTCTCAAAATACCTGACTAAGGAGGTACTGCAGCTGTTGCGTCATTGCGGAGGGTCATTTTTCTTAAAAAATGCAGAAATATTAATGTAAGGTTTTTATTTATTCTGTAGCATGTGCTTTTAAGCTTTTCAAAGTAAAAAACAAAAACATCTGATTTGGTTTTTTTCAGTTTGGCAACAAGAATGAAATTTCCATGTTGTGATCAGCAGGGTCAATCTGTTATCAAAATCCAAGATAGTTCTTTCTACATTCATCCGTTATCAGAGATAACGCACTTTCACCAGAGGTAAAGATTCAGGGCTTCTGAGTTAACATTAGGGGCACTAAAACTGTTTAAGTTAGTAAACAAGGCACAGTCTAATTTCTTTAAATGCGCACAGAAGCTTTAACGTTCCTCATAGCACTGCAGACAGTATCAGCGTCTCCACTGCTCTGATGTGCGTCATGACGCACAGGAAGAGACACTGACACAGAGATTCTGAGCCAACATTCTGTTATTTGAGGGGAAATTCCTTCTATCCATAAAATTTGGCCTCTTTCATAAAGCGTTTAATTTACGGACAAGGACAGGAACAGAGAGGGGCAAACAGAGTAAAAACGAACTCTCAGAGAGAGCTGACGGAGCGCTGCGCTCTTTGGCTCTCGCGAACAATGATCAGGAACATAATTCTACCTACGGCTTAAAAAACAAAGGATGTAGGGAGGGGCGCAGAGGTTAGAGGAGAGCAGGAGTTGAAGATCTGTTACATTGACGGGCTTATTAAAAATGTTCAGGGCTCGTGATGGCGCTGGAGTGGCACTGGATCATTTAGACGATATTATCATATGCACATTTTTAACACGATATTGAAATTTTATTTTTTAACACCATGGTTATCGTCAATACCAGTATACTGTGACAGCCCTACTATAGAGTGGTCAAAAATAAAGCTTAAAGTCACTTTTAAATACTTTGCCATCACCCTATGTCTGTAGCTTCATATAAAAACATGTCTATACTGTGTGTTTACTGTGAAATACATAATTACAGATGTATTCAAAGACTAACCTTAATGTAGTGGAGCTGCCGTTCAACAGAGATGAACCTGATCTCCACCTCCAGCAGAGACTGGATCATCCTCTGAGAATTACTCGTCAGCTATTAAAAAAAAATCACAGTCACAGTCAACTTCATTGATTTTCCAAAAAAAAAATAAGTCACTCACTTTCTCTGCAGAGAAATTTGCATGAAGGTTGTTGTTAATCCTGGTCCTAAAGAGTTTTTATTGTACTTCAGTGCGTGTGTGTTGTAGGAGGCGTGAGTTTCACCTGTATGATGAAGCACAAAGCTAGTGCTTTAACAGCCGGGCTGCTAACGTCGTTGGAGACAAAAACAACGAGCAGAGCGACCGGCAGAGTCATAACGGCACACAAAGAGTCCGCCAGGAAGGCGAGCCATCTTATCCCATAGAGGAACAGCAAGATGTGGTTAGAAGTGTTGTCCAACAGCTTTTTAAACCTAAAAACAATCAGGATGAGCTGGTTATCTCTGGTGGATCATCGTTGTTATAAAGTCTAAAGTTTGACAAAGTTTAAGAGTGAAACTACCAAAGCAAAAGATTGGCTTCCTGCTAGAGTTATCAAGGCAGCATGAAAAAAACTCAATAATTAATGTTCACATATCCAAGATGTTAAATTTCAGGTAAACAATAAAAGTTTAAATAAGCAAAAAAAGGTGATGTCCTGTGGTCTCACATATCCTTTTTTAAAAAGTCATTACTGTATCGAATAAAATTTTCCAGAGACAACGTTAGCATCATGCATTGCTAATTTTGTCGACTAAAACTAAGACTAAAAACATTCAACAGCCTTTTTTCATGACAAAAACTAGACTAAGACTAACAGAAATAGATCTGTGATGACTAAAACTAACAAAAACTATGTTTAGTTTTCATCAAGATGACTAAAGAATAGACTAAAATGTAATGTAGTTTTCACCGGACATTCAAAATCTGTGATATTTCTCCACTGTGGGTAAATCTGTCAAAAACAATGCAGCAGTAGCTATTCTACCTCTCAGCTGTAGAAAGCAGGGGTTTGGCAGAGTGCAGAGAACACACTTACATGATTTGGTACCAGATTTAAGCAAGGAAATAAATGCTTGGACTGAAAGTAAAGACTAAAATGTGAGAGGACTTTTTATGGACTAAAGCTAGACTAAAATGTTTTGAGTTTTCGTCCACTTAAACTAGACTAAAACTAAAAAAGGGTAGAAATGACTCAAATGTGACAAAAACTAAAATGCATTTCATTTAAAGACTAAAACTAAAACTAAAATCAAAAATACCTGCCAAAATTAACACTGGCATGATGTATAATTTAGAGTGACCCTCATCTGGTCTAGTCTCAGGACTTACCACTGAATGAGCAAATGTAGCCAACATTTCTGGAGATTTTCAAATTTAAATTGATTAAACAAAAAAAGGGAAGTTTGTACCTCATTCAGAACAAAACGAGACTGAACAAGGAGGACAAGCACATCGTTACAAAAACTCTAACTCTGATATTTGAAGTTAACTTGAGAAGGGTGAGGAAGAGGAGGGCAGCACGTGGCTCCCAGGTCACCAGTTGCCCACAACTGAGTAATACGTTAAAAAGTGTGTACATTAAACTGGGATGTTTATCAACTATGGATTTATCCTGTTTTCATTTAGAGGCGATCTTCATCAGTGCTCTCTTACCGCTCAGTGAAGTTGTGCGTCTTGTTGTAGGTCTGGATGGTGCTCAGGCCCAGAGCGATGGAGGAGCTCAGAGAGATGCAGGGGGAGTGACTGATGCTCTCCATCTTCTTTAACTGAATGATGTTTCCCCGGAACATCCTGCAGACAGATGTAGTGTTTACTATAAAAATAAATAACTTTTAAACAAAAATCAGGGCACAAATCATTAAAGACTAACTTTAATCAACACCCTGGTAAAGCTTTAAATAAGTTAACGTACAATATGATGTACAAATGACACTGGTATATATGTGAACTTTCACCTTAAGTGGAAACATGCTTAAACTGATTTTCATTGTGTTCAGCTAAGTCCACATATAAACAGTTTCTGTGCAGCTCTGTAGGTCTTATAGTACTCTCTTTTTTTCACTTTCTTTGTAATCCTGCTAGCTAACAGTATGATATTTGAGTTTTCAGCCTACAGGAACGTTGATAGTTGTAGAGACCAAAAACACGCATCCAGTTTGCCTAATATCATTATAGTATGGTACTATAATTAAAATATGGCAGCGCCTCGTTTGCCTCCCAGCCAGGGCCTTTCTGTGCAGAGTTTGCATGTTCTCCCCGTGGTTTCTCTCCAATTCTCCGGCTTCCTCCCACCACCAAAAACATGCTCATTAGGTTAATTGGTAACTCTAAATTGGCTGTAGGTGTGAATGTGAGCATGCCTGGTTGTTTTCTCTACATGTCAGCCCTGTGACTGGCTGGCGACCAGTCCAGGGTGTACCCCGCCTCTTGCCCAGTGACAGCTGGGATAGGCCCCCAGCAGGATAAGCGGTGGATGGATGGATGGAATAATACAATATAATGAAAAAAGAAAACAATTATACAAAAATAATACAAAAAGATGATATAATGTCAATATAATATATGCTCCTTAGGTTTAATGTCTTTGTATCTCTAACAGTCTATTGTCTTTTTCCCTCAAATATCCTTTAATCCTTTCAGTAGACATTCTTTCATCATTCTTCATTAGTTTATTTTATCATTTGTCAGTCAAATTTATACCAGCATTTGTTTTAAGGTCTTGTTCTGTATTTTAGCTTACACATATTGTTGCGGTCTTTTCTCTGTGCTTTATCTATGTTTTTATGTACAAGCTGCTCCAAACCAATTGACCCTTGAGGGATTAATAAAGTCGTTCAGTTGAATTAAAGTGAAACCAGTCAAAGACTGGTAAATACTGGCCGATAGAAACTCTGGATGGTGGCAGTTCAGATTACCAGCCGTAGTCTGTTTTTTTGTCTCTCTGGTGTACTTGATGTACCCTTAACATATGAGAATGATTACTGTAGAAATAGATGAGCGCTGACCCACCAGAGGAGGAAACTCAGGACTGTCACCAGGATGAACACTGGCAGCAACATGACAGGGAAGATGAGGGAGTTGATGACACAGATGCAGAGTGTGATCAGACACAAGGAGAGCAGGACGTTGAGATGGTGAGGCATTAAAGAGTCGATCTCTTCCTGACACCTGGAGAAACAGCTGAGGATGCTGCCGGTCGGAGTCATGTCAAAGAAACTCATGGGACTCGCTATGACCTGAACAGAACAAGAACCAATCAGATGAGATGATTGATTAATGACATCTGTTTGCAGTCTAACAATAAAGACGATGGTTTCTACAGTCTCAGAGTTACAACTTTCACTCATACTGCGTTTCTGAATCCTTGAGGAAACTAAAACATAGTACAAAACAATTTCCCATTTTAACAGTACCAAAACATAACTCAAATAGATGCATGTTAGCAAAAACATGTTTTAGTTGTTAAAAAAAAAAAAAAAAAGTTATTAACAAGCTACAACTGCCTGCTCTTCAACACAGAGTTGATGCTGAAGAGCCAAAAAAATGCACTTCCTCTACTGGCCACTAGAGGCTAGTTCCAAATGCTAATCAATTCCAATATATGCCTATGTTAAAATATACTTACAGCTGAACTAGACAGGATGTCTGGTTTAGGACTGGGTGGGTGTCTGTTTCTAGTTTCCATGGTGCGTGGTAACGACATTAACACTACCTTGGGCTTGAATGTACTGAGTGTGGGTCTGTGGAGGGTGATGCTGTTTGCACCATGATGGGAAAGGTAAGATAAAGAACATGTTTGTGCTGGTGTGGTGGGTGGTGGGAGCTAGCATGGCGGGGGGTGGCTTTAAGGTCCTGGAGTTCACTGACAGGCCTCCCCAAGGTGTCATAGAACAAACAGGATGAAACACCGGTGAAGGGAGGTTTGCATTTGACAGCCCTTGGTGCCCAAGTCCATTAAGTTGTGTGAAGTGGTCCATGAGGGGCCATGTAGTAAAGTAATATCAGCACTGCCAGTGCATAGATCTTGCATGAGTAGAGCCTGGGTCTGTTGAAGGTGGTGATGCTGTTTGGGCTAAGGGCCATGTGATGGGTTATGGTGCATGGGGGGCATAACTGAATCATGCATCTCTTAGCCGTGCTTATCCTTTCATTAAACACAAGTATCTAGTTTTAATTTCAGAAGATAAACATGAAACACATCATATGAGGAAAGTATTTTCTGATTTTCTGACTATTGAGATATTTTATCTGTATCTGAACAATGACTTAAACTAAAAATGTATTTGATACAGCTAATGCGGAGGCTCTCACTGGTCAGTTCAAAGAGACTGAGTCTTACCTTCCTCAGTAACCTGTTGTGCAGCGTGGTGGAGGCGTGTAATGTGACCTTGATGTAGCAGAAACATTTGATCATGCAGACAGTCAGCAGGATGGCGATCATCACGCCAAACCACAGCTGATAGAAGGGGAGGTCGGGGTTCAGAGAGAGGTTCCCGTCATCTGCGGACGAAACGTTGGCCGTCTGAGGAATCAAACAATCAGACAGGTTTACAAAAACAGAGCTGTTCTGACATCAGAATTTAAACTTTGATATCACTTTAAAACTCACCACAATTCAAACAATATCAAGGCACAGAATATTGGTGAATTTCCTGTTTTTAATAACTAAAAATCACAGGTAAAGTTATGTTTCCTTCTGTACAGAAGTTTGTACAGTAAGTTTATGAATATTATTATTTGATAAGAAAGAGAACGTTTAAAGACACGGTAAGAAACTGTGGTAGGTGTTGTAATTTTGACAACTTTAATTTGAAACTTTCATGTTTTATGTTGGTAGAAATGGGGAAAACAAAGCAGAGACTGTTTATTACTGAGCTTTAATAAAGCTTTTAGGAATTTGAGGACTTATTTTTCTAATACCTTTATGTACTTTAACCCCAAGACTTCAAAACAAATATCTTACTTTGACCACTTCAATTAACAAAACCAGCATGTTAGCTTATGATAGTTCAGGAAAATTACTGCTGAATATGTGTAGGATTTTGTACAGTCTTCTAGTGGACCAACCAAAATAAAAACACTTAAAGAAAACTTAACAGCTAAACAAACTGAACGTTATGAATAGGGACAATGAGCCTCATTCACCAGCATCTTAAAAGAAACGTGTTCTTAAAACCCTCTTGTGCATTTTTAAGAAGGTTCTTATATTCATATATTTAGTTATATTTATTATTATTATTATGATTAAATTTATTATTAATTGTATATCATATAATAATATTATACATAAATTATTATTATATTTCCATTTTTATATTATATTATAATTAAATGTATATTTATATCAGATTTTTTCTTAGCTAAGAACAAAATCTAAGCAATCATCAGCACTCAAATGTGCTAGATTAAGAATGACAGTAAAATAGGATTGCATTTATCAATTTAAAAAAAATGTTAATGTAATTTAGATGTTAATTTAGTAATTTTTATAATCATAATTATTTTTTTACTTATCTAAAACTATTACAAAAACCTTCATAACACAGAGGCATTACAATCGTTCAAATGATGATGTTTCACCAATTTAAAGCATCTGATTTTAGAACTAATGTTTGTTTTAATCAAGAAAAAAAAAGAAAATTAAAAATATAATATCCAATACTGATGTTAAAAATATAATAAAATCTTCCCCTTTCGTGCCATTTGGAGTAGGTCTGCTTACGAACTGTTACATGTTTTAATGATTTCTTTAATTGTTATGTTATTGATATCATTCTTCTGTGTGCCTTCTGTCTTTGCACTTCCATGTCCTTATAAGGGCATAAAACAGGTGTTTCTCTATGTTAATTAGGAGCTTAACGAGCACCTGGCATTCATTAACTAAAGAACACAGCTGTGAACAATTCAGCTAATTAAAACATGTCCTGAATACCACATAGAAACTTTCAGAACAAATTTAAGGAAAATGTTATGAAGACAGCAGTGAATTAGCTCAGTTGTTTTCTGTCAGTCTTTTATTTATTTATTTGTTTTTTCATTTTAATAAAAGTGCATATCAGCACATTTCAGATGACTTCACCCACTCACTTTTTCCAGGTAGTTGCTAATACTGTACTTTATTCAACGAAGTGCATTGATTCTGTAACTTTTTGATGCTTTTGTAGCTTTAATCAAACATTTCTCAATATTTTTCCCTTAAAAGCAAAATAAACAGCGACAGAAGCTTCTGTCAACAAACAGAAAAAAATAGACTCAGTCTAATTACACAGCATATCTATCTGAAAAGGAACTTTGGACTAGTCATACATTCACCAGGATGGGATCAGTCATGAAACGGCAAAGTTCTGACACTCCCTTATTCTGAAATAATTTAAAATCACTCCAGTCAACTCCATAATCTTCTCCTAACACCTGACCTGAAAATGTGTGAGTGTTTAAGATCGCGCTCAGCTGTCTTTACATTTCAACTCTCCACTGGCTTGCAGCCTGTGAAGGTCTTTCAGCCCCAGAGTGGCAGTTAAACAGGTGACCAAGAGAAAAAAAAAAGAGTCATTAAATGTGATTTCTTATTATGTTTAACCCTACTTTTTAAGAAGTTAACACATTATCAAAATTAAGAGCACGTGTCTCACCCCGTGTCCATGCCGTAGCCAGATGCTGAGCCACCAGTAACACATGGCTGTATTAGTCATCAACAGGATGAAGATGAGGAGGATGAAGAGGCTCACACAGTATCCTGTAAGAAGAGGGGAGCATAAAACAGCAACTTTAATGAGGCTGGGACTTTGGTTCAAAGATAAAAGAGGCTTAGATGTTCTTTAATGTTTCTTTTGTGTATCAATATTTCTAACAAGAGAAAAAAAAAAGATTTAGCTCAATTTTCATTTCTTCCTTTCATTCTTTTGTTGCCTTTGGGTGGATAAATACTCCAAATATAAAATGTAATAAGCTTGAGATCTTGAATTAATATTAAGTGACAAATACAATCAATTAGAGTACAAGTGTAACTTTAATAAACCACATTTATTCCTTTAATTGTAAACTGTGTCTTTGTTTCTACCTCCAGCTGCTTGGCAGTATTGTTGAAAAGTTCTCCAGGTGACTGAAGTTTTCCTGCTGCTCTTCTGATCCATCAGCTGATCAGCAGCTTCACAGAGAACAGAAATCTGTTACTGATCCACAATCACTTTGAAAGAATTCACTCCCACCAAGTTACCGTCATCAGTGAGGGTTTTCTGTGACATTATCATTTTCAGACAGCACATGTTTACAAAATGATACCATGTCTCTTATTCTGATAATCAACCAATAAAAAGGACTTTAACTGATAAAGAATATGTAATCTTTTTTTTTTTTTTTTAAATAAAAGACATACACAAAAAAAGGAACGCATCAAAAATGACATGTTTAAAATGCATCACATTACGAAAATGTTTGCCTGCAATTTTTGTCACAATTCAGTGAGTGGATTTAAGTTTACTGCAGGACTGGAGCATATTTCAGTTTTCTGTTTTGTTTCAGTGTAAAAGAATCAAATGTGTTAGAATGCATTTCAACATTTTACTTTCAGAGGGTTTTAAGCCTTTATTTGAGAGGAGGGTGGTGTGTGTGTGTGTGTACATACTACCTTCATTGTCTCCTCTTAAACCTTCACTGATCACTCTGGCTGGTGTAAAGACACTGGTGGCCTTTTATTCATCTACTGAGTCTATCAGTGTACATCATGTCTGCATACATAGACTTACATGTGCAGTAAGCTGAGGATGTGCCTGTGCTCTCAGCTGAGATGTGAAAAGCTGCAAGAGAACAGATGTTCAATTATCTCTTGAAGAGTTCTTTAAACATCAAAACCAATGTATTTATGGGTCTTTAGTTTCCTTAAATCAAATTAACAAAGAACATTAAAATCCTACTGCTGACCTGTAAACACACAAGGATTTGGAATTTTATTTCTCATAAAAATTCATCTTTTAAAAACATGAAACTCTTGCATTAAATAGGCTGGATACTGTCATAATTATTACAAAAAATTGTAATTATAATAACTTAGGCTAAAAGTTCACATTATTTTATCAAATTATTTTCCTGTTGTCTCAAGCAATGTTTTTCAAAATGTTTTCAGCCATTACTTTATAAAAAGCAGGAATATCTGTCAATAACTGAAGCATAAATAATGCAGTTATCAAGAAAGTCTGATGATTCTTTTATTAAAAAGTTATAGAATTAAAAATCCAGCTGAAAATTTAGGTAACAAATACGTTAGTTGTACAAAGATACAACACATCTTAATAAGCAGCTAAAAATGCTTGTTAAAGCTTAATGATAATGAGTTAGCCATTCCTCCTGCTCTGTTTTATTCCTTTAATTCAAACTCTAAAAGTAAACTGTACCTGGATTGATCATTTCTCCATTAATGTATTTATTCAGCTCCACATTTTTCTTCTCTTCTCTGTGAGGCTGAAACAGCAAAACACAGGACAGTAAGTAAATAACATGAAATGCAATTTTGAAAAAAAAAAAAAAAAAACATGAAAATTTTAGGAAGTTTCAAGTCTTCTTTAACATATGAGTGAATGAATGACTATGTGAGAAGAGATCACAACAGTCCTCATCATATTTTCATGCATATGTCTGCATGCTGGAGGGTCATCAACTACATTTGTACAAGGGCCAGCTTTTTTCTTGAAAGGACTTCACCTGGACTTGACAAAAAACTGTTTCACTAACATATTTTTTTTTATCATTATTGATTGTTCTTCAAAAATAAAAATAATCTTTTGCATTTGGCAGTGAGATCAGTCCCAGTTGCCTAAACTGCAACTGCCACTAGGGGGCAGTTGAGCTATTTTGGCTACACATATCTGGGGCTGGCCTGTTGACCATCATGGGGTTTGAAGCTAAAATGCTGTGTTGTGATTGGTTGGAAAATGGGAAGGAAAGTGGTTTATTGTTGTGAGTTTCTGGCAGAAAAATTAAACACTTTTAAACACACTTTAATCAAGAACAGACAAATGAATGTGTTTATCATGCATTATATTTACTACTGATGACTGAAAGATGGATTTCTGTAAGATGGATCAAACATTAAGCCAGTATTTTAGAGTCTACGGGGGTTTTTTCAAACAAAATATCCTAAATACTACAACATATTTTCCTCTGCACATTTTCTGATTTCGATCATCTTGATGGTCACTAGCATACAGGTATCACTGCTATACTTTTGTCTGGTGTTTCTGAGTCATTGTGTTGCTTATAGTGTTCCTTATTTGAGATCGTTGTGTTTCCTGAATTGTCATTTTTACCCACCTTGTGTTTCAGCGTTCCTAAATCCCCTAGTTTAGTCTCATTTTTCCTGCTCAGTGTCCCTTATGTATGTTTGTTCATAGTATTCCTATGTTGGGTTTAATGTTCCCTGTTCTGTCTTCTTGCCACCAGAGTTTCTTGTCTGGTGTTACTTCTTTGAGATTCCCTCCACTGTGATTATGTCTCACTTGTGTCTAATACCCTGTTTCTATTTAGTCTGTCTTTTTTTTTTAAATGTTGGCAATTTTGTTCTTTAAACTCCATTAATAGTCAGCCATGCTTTCATCCATCTTCTTCTACTTATCCAAGGTTGGGACAGTCCCAACGGGGGAAGTAAATTAACTTCCCTCCTCCCAGCAGTTTCCCAGTCCCTCCTGAGGAATTCCAAGGTGGCCAGATTGGTTATGTAATTCCCTTAGTAAGTTCTAGATCTGTCCGAGGGTATCCTGCCAGTTGGACGTGTGTGGCGACCAGTAGAAATCCCGAAAAAACTCAACTGGCTCCTGCCTATGTGAAGGAGCAGCGGCTCTACTCTGAGATCCCTCCGGTCATCTGAACTCCTCACCCTTTCTCGTAAAGCCTGGTATACACCGTGTGATTTTGGGCTGTCCTGGATAGAAGATGACTGATTGTGGCGATATCTTTGGTCGTGACTCTAAAATGAATTTAGCCTGGGATAAAATTCTGACAGTGTCAGAAATTTAGGATGACCATCTATCAATGTGACTGCTGCTATGATCTACATAGACTAACCAACCAATAGGAATATGAAATGATGGGACAATAAACATGACACTGGTGCTGACAAACAAACAAGTTAGCATTAGAATGGAGACAATGCCAAAAAGCAGAAATTTGTGGGAATCCAACAAGGAGGAAAACCTTGATCTCAGATGTATTGCTAAGCAATTACAACGGCATTGCTGTTGCTTTGCTTCATTATTTACCATGGCATTGGCGGCATAGATGGATGATGCACACTGATTTGGCAAATATATTGGTGTACAGCGTACCTACAATTCAGCAGCATTAAGTGGTAGCTGTCATTGTACAGTCTGCACACATGAAACTTGATGTTGTATGAGATTGCACGCCAGAAGCTTATAAGATTGTTCAAAATGCAATCTGTAGGAGGCTGAACCCAGACACATCCCTGAGGAATCTCATTTTGAACGCTCAAACTCACAATCTCATTCGGTCAATACCCAGAATTCATAACCATAGGTGAAGGCTGGAACACACATCAGGCTCAGCTCCCTCTTAACCTCAACAGTAAGGTACAGCGTCTGCAAAAATGCTGATCCGCCTGTCCATTTCATGGCTCATTCTACCCTCACTCATGAACAAGACTCTGACTCACTTGAACTCCTTTAACCTAAATCGTGAAGCATTATCTCTTATGCTCATCTAGAATTAATGTCCATAAAGCAGGAGTAATTATACATTCTCAACTTTATTTGACATCAAATATCCAGTTGTAGCTGTCCACGAGTAATTGATAAGCAGCAGTTTGAATAGTTACCTGCTCTTTCAGGTGTTTGTTGATGAGCTCAGCATAGTGTCCCTCTGCCTTCATCAGATCCTGGTGACTTCCTGTTTCCAGGACCATCCCATCCTTCAGAACCAGGGCCTCATCACAGAACTCCATGTACTGACAGACACAGAGGAATTCACTACTTTACAAACAGCTCAGGCAGACAAACATGAGGTTAGAACCAGCGGAGACAACCAGGTCTGGAGAAAAGTGGTAAAATACAAACCTGGAGCTGATGAGTTACTAATATGATGGATTTCCCCTCCAGCTGCTTCCTGATGCACTCCTCAAAGACATGTTTCCCTACGTGAGCATCAACAGCAGACAGCGGGTCGTCCAGCAGGTACAGGTCTTTGTTTGAGTAGATGGCTCGGGCCAGACTGATCCTCTGTTTCTGTCCTTCTGAAAGGTTCAGGCCATGTTCACCTAACTGTGACAAACACAGACACCAGACACTGTATCGATGATGAAGATCAGTCACCAGCGAAGACGGATTAGAGTTTGAGTTATTGGATATTAATGAAGGTTTCCTACCATTTAACTTAATTTTTCTGGTATGAAAATGTTTGCAGAACAAAATTAGGCATATTGGTCTGTTTGTAAGATTTGTGATGAAATTTTTTTTCTTTTTTTCTCTATGGACACTTTAAAGACCAGAATCAAGAGCTTTTATCATCAGTTTCATAAATGAAGATAACTGCAGAATTTGTATGGCTAGGGTTTTCTTGCCAAACACACAGATTCACACAAATTCAATATAAATGTATTTTTAAGGGTATAACATATCCATCTACTATCCATCAATTTTCTCTCTCTTATTTATCTTGGTCACGTTGGAAGCTAACTTGGCACGCCAGATGAATTTGTTTCACACATCCATCTGGAAAACCACTCACAGACAGCGTTTGGGAAAGGGCAGAGCCTTTGAAAAAAAAACATCACAGCAAGACATCCCTCTACTGAGTGGTGTCTTCCTGCTCCTCTTCCAGGATTCTGCTGTGTTCCCAGCCCAGATGGGCTGTACAAACCTCCAGTAATTACTGCGTCTGCTCTGGGTCTCCTCACAGCTGGACATGTCTGGAAGACCTCAACAGGGAGGTGGTTAGGAAGTATCCTGATCAGATGCCTAAATAAGAGGCTCTTCTCTCAACACCCCCTGGATTACCAAGCTCCACACACTTAATCCCTAAAATGAGCCCAGCCACCCTCCAGTCTCATTTCGTCCATTTGTATCTGCAGTCTTATTCTTCTGGTCTCTACCAAAAGCCCATGTGTGAAGTCCATTTAAAACACCCTCAGGTCTCAGAGACAGGTGTCAGATCTCGGATTGAAAAAAAACATCAGGCCTCAGGAAAACCTCTGTCATGTGTAAGACTTCAGATAAAAAGGTCTCTAGAAAAAGAGCATCAGGACTCAGAAGGTTTTAGGTCCAGGAAAAAAAAGTCCCAGGCTTTTTCTCTTGAGACCTGATGCCTGTTTCTCTAAACCTTACTTCTTTCCCTGATACTTGAGGGCCTACTCCCTGAGACCTTTCCCTGAGATGTTTTCGTCTGAATTCTGAAGCCTTTTTTCATTTAGAGTCTGACTTTTTTTCAGAGCCCTGAAACCTTTTCCTCTGAAGTCTGACACTTCACAAGAGGTTTTCCTTAGATCTGACCCTTATTTTCCTCAGACCTTTTAGTCTGAAGTCTGACGGCATTTTTTGCGAAGACTTGAAGCCTTTTTTGTCACACTTTTTTCCTGAGACCTTTCATCTGAAGTCTGACACGTGACAAAGGTTTTCCTGAGACCTGATGCCTTTTCATCTGAGGTCTCAGGATGTCCTAAAATGGTCACTGAACCCATGACAATGGCTAAGGGTTGGAGCTAAGATTGACTGGTATATTGAAAGCTTAACCTTCAAGCTCAGCTCCCTTTTCACCATGACAATTTGGTCCAAGACCTGGAATGCAGCTGATGCTGCACCAATCTGACAGTCAATCTTACGGCCCATTCGACCCACATTCATGATCAAGATCCTGAGATACTTGAACTCTTTCACTTGGGGCAAAAACCACTGCCTTGGACTTGGAGATGCATCCAAGCTGCTTCACAATCAGCAAATTACCTCAAAGCCTGATGAAGGCCTCAGCAAAAAGCAGAGGTGCAAATCTGAGGTTAGGAAACTAGAAACCCTCATCCCCTGGCTCTACTTTGAGATCTTTTCTGTGAAAATCACAGACTGACTGAAAAGGAGAACCGCTGGGGCAGGGACAAGTTGGCTGTAGCAACACCCCCAGTACACCAAATAACCATCAGCCTTTTTTAGATCCACAAAACATGTAGACTGGATGAGCACACCCCCATGCTTCCTCAAGAAGACCTGCCGGGGTAAAGAGCTGCTCCTCTGTCCTCGCCTCCATCAAAGAGTGTAATTTCTCACCATGGTCTGATCCCCATGAGGCAGGAGGCTGAGGTCCTTCTCCAGACTGCAGCAGCTGATGACTCTGTTGTACCTGCAGAAGATCCACATGTCACTCTCTACATCAGCTGACAGCTTTAATCAGCAGGACAGTTTGTTTACCTGGACCAGTTCAAAGGCTCCCCCATCAGGATATTGTCCTGCACTGTCCCGTAGAAAATCCAGGCCTGCTGGGAGACATACGCTATGGATCCATCCACTGAGACTGATCCCTGCTGTAGGTGCATCTGAACCACATGGAAAAACAACAGAGATATTTAGCTGATCATCTGTACAACCAAGAACACTTTACTAGAGTTATGCTTAAACTTTTAACACTTTTAAGAGTCCTTCAAGAGACAGGCAAAGATTAGCCATTGTGGTTCCTTGTAGTGGTTTGTGAACCCTCTTTCTGAAACCTTGAAATGGGCACAAGGACTATTATACCATGATGTAGTCTCAGTACCATCAGCTGGTTTATTAAGCAGAGATTTGACACCCAACAACTGTCAGACATGGGGGGAAGTAGGCCTCAACTTCCTGGCAAACAGAACAACTAGTGTTAGCTAGGATGGCTAAGCCTCACCCCTTTTTGAGCAAATTTTGTAATAACTCTAGTCAGTTTGGAGGATTGTTAAAAAACTTAACCATCCCTTTAGAGCTTACTCCAACACTATGTTTCATATCACTATATAAATATTGTTTTGTAGACAGCCTGCAGTTTCTCAGAGACTTTGATTTTGTTAAGTACAGAGACATGTTTTAATATTTGTCTTATACATTACAGTCTCTTTTTGTTATTAGTGGGTTCACTCCATTAGAAGAATTTTGGATATAGAGGCTACATCTTCTAGTTAAACATTCCTTACATGAGTTGATCAGCATGCAGACGGACTTACCTGATCTAACAGACTGCAGATCAGTGATGTTTTCCCGCTTCCAACATTCCCACACACACCCAGCAGTCTACCCTGCAGGAGCAACACACAGACAGTTTGCTATTCTGATATTCCTCAGTTACCTGTGTATACAGCTTTTTACATTTGCTTAAAATAGGCAACTCCATATGCTATTAAAGCAACACATTTTGTAAAGCATAATTTTAAAATTCTGGACACAACCTATTCTAAGAGGAGGACTGCATGGTTGAAATTTCACTTTTTTCTAACATGCTTTTCCTTCCACTATTTGGTTTAAAAAAAATGTCTCCAAGTGGGTGAGTATTTTTAGCCCTATGTGGCACAACTATTAATAAGCATTATTACAAATAAAAAAGAACACATTAATATGCATTTTAATACATAGGAACTACAATCCCCTTCTCCCCCCAAACATGTGATAGCATACTGAACTCTGAGGTGTGATCAAATAAACAAAATAACAACGAAGAATGAAGAATCTGTCAGAAATAGCATCTCTGTCACTGACTAACCCTAACCCTGCTGGCTATCATGTTTTCAGCTGCATCTCCAACCTTGTTTAATGCCACAGCATGCTTCTTTTCATCATGGACATAAAACAAGTGAGTCATCTGTTAAAACACCTGTAAACCATTTATTTTAGCTGTTATCAGATAAATCCAACAGTTTAGGCTTCAGAAATGTAACTGGCTTACGGTGTTTAATTGATCGACTGAGTACAGAGGCCTCTAATTTCATCAGTCTGACCTTTGTGAGGGTGAAAGAGATGTTCCTCAGGGTGGGCAGCACATCGGTGTGTCTTGTTTTGGACACCAGGTCATCCCTGTCCTCTGAGGCTGCGGGTGGGAGAGGTTTGGTCCAGGACAGTGTGGCCTTTTCCATGATGACAGCTGCAGACCTGTCGTCTGTTTTCTGGAGGACGTACTGCTCTGGATTCTGGATCAGCAATAATTTCTGCAACAAAAATAAACAGTGCATACATGTGTACATATACACAGCTGTACGAAGCTGTAACGAAGACGATCATAATCTTCATTCAAAAGACAGGGAGTTAAATGTCTTCACTGAAGAGTTTATTTGGCTTCCTGTTGGAAAAGCAATCGTGAGTAAATGTGTCATTTACCTTGAGGCGTTTCACAGACACTGCAGCTTCAGCCAGGAGCTTGTTGGCAACGGGAAACATAGCCAGAATAAATCTCATGCAGTTGAAGATTGTGAGGACAGGATAAGCCTGGTGAGGAAACAGAAACCTTTACACTGCTGCTGCTGCAGGTGGTGCTTGAACATCATCCTGGGCCTGCTTTTAGTAAGACTGAGAGGTTAAAACTGTTAAGACTGACCTTAAACATGTGCTCGTGAAAGTCTAAATATGTATCTGAATGTGTCATGTTATGGTTACTTAATACTACTGTGTTCCTTCTTTAAATATTTAAATATACTTTTTTATGCAATATGCATCTGCTACCGCTCTGTGTTATAATACCGATCCTGCTGCTGTTGAAGTAGTTTTGTTGTTGTTGTACTCACTGTGCAGACGTTGATTGGTAAACCCAGCCAGGTGTGAACTACAAAAGTACACATGACAGCAATGATAGGAGCGAGAGGACTGATGGTCACACTGAGGTTCTGGATGAAAGCGGCTTTCTCCAACATCTTCCTCTCTGAGGTCCTAGTTTCTGACACAGACAAACAAATTCTGCTGTGACTTAGTTGTTTCTTTGCTGTACAGTCATCTGTCTTCATTTCAGAGGGCTGTAATTGTGTGCAGAAAAACAGTCTGTGTTGTCAGTATCAGGTTCAAAAGTAATGACAATAAACAAGGAAAAACATCATTTAACAAAACAGAGAAAAAGTTTCTTTAAAAAAATATTAAAAGCAAGAATGTGCAAAGAGTGTCTAGCCAGTGCTTCAGCTGTTGGGTGAGTGTATGATGTGTGGAGCATCTCTTATGGAATATAAACTACAGAGCTAAACCACTAGACAAAGACATGACGCCACAAGGAGCAACAAGGAGAGGATTACAGGGTGGGGGTTGACTTTTGGATGAAAATTTCATAAGAGGGCTGGTAGAGAAAATCTTGATAAAGTCAGGGTCCAAAAATGTCCTGTTTGCACTCATATGTTCTGCTCACCCAGACAATTTCAGAAAGTATTCGGGATTTCTTAATATGTTTGAAAGCATTGTTAGACCATGCCTCTCTGTGCCTGTTTTGCCACCTTATTCATATCTACCTGTTATCTTGCTGCTGAAGGCCTGCTCCCACACGTACATCTTGATGAGTTTGATGTAGATGAGGAGCTCTTTCACAGCACGAACTCGGCTGCCTGTGATGATCACCGCTCTCTGCTGGAAGTGATTCACGAGCCTGGCAAACACCAACTAAGACACAAAGAGAAAAAAACAAAACATTTTTTTTATATGATAATGGCTTGTTTTGCCCAGTTACAGCTGGCAAAACACTTTAAATTCATTTGACATTCTATTATAAATGCAAAAAGAGACAGAAATTCAAAAATACAAAAAAATAATAATAATACAAAAGAAATGATCAATTCTGTGTATTACTGTTGTCATATCTGAATAGGAGAGGGATGATGTGTATATCAATTTAATCCCATCCGTCCTTGACTAAACCCCGATTGGCAGATGTCAAACGTCCTTTATTTAAAAACAAAAACTGAGTACATTCCTCACAATTAGGTAAAAATTATTGTAACATTTAAATTTGTCATAAAAACATACATTAAATTAGTTATATTTATCTTGATCAGAAATATAATATATATATGTATGTATATATATATATATATATATATATATTTAATCCAAAATAAGAATGATGAATTTTTTTCCATTTTATTTTTGACTACTTAGTTTAAGTTTAAAACTAGCTTGAGTTTATTCCAGCATCAGCTCTTGTTTCAACAGTTGTACCATAATCTTCTTTTTTCCTCAGAGAAAAGCAGAGACTACAGATGGGTTGAAAATTAATATAGGGAGTTTTCATGATGATACATAATACTTGTTTAAAATCTTTACCTTTATTATTTATCATGACAACACACTTTCACCACGAGGAAAGCATTGGTAAAGTATTAGTGAGTATTTAACTTATAAAGCATTGTGAATTTGTGTATGTAATTTTAAATTAAGCTAAGGAGGGATGTGTTGGTTTAACATTGGTATAGGAGATTAAAAATATTGGCATCAATTTGGCCAGTTGGTAAAATTGTTATTTAAACATTGATATTGACTTTTTTTTTTTTTTGACAATCAGTGCATCTTTACCATAATGTTTTTTTTATACATTAAGAATGCATTAGTGACCCTTAACCCAACTGTACTTGCTTTACTAATGCATTAACAAGCAGTTATGACATTGTTCATAAAGACCTATAAATGAGTTTATTCTGCATCAACACTAATAAATTCTTGGCCAGAAAGTGACACAGAGTCCTGCAGCACTGCTGCCTCAGAGTGATCTAATAAGATGGAGGATTTTTCCCCTCCAGAGTCCCCTGAAGCAGGCTGTCGATTGGTGGTGGACCGTGGTGGTCCTAAGCACTACCTGTTTGGGCCGTTGGCTCCAGCACCGGCGTTACTAAAGCCGGAGCTCTCGGAGCCAAAGCAGTGCAGGAGAGGATGGGAGTGGTCTCCGAATGGGAACGTCAGTTAGAGGCGGTAACGTTCTACCTTTTTTATCAAGTTTTAATGTAGAAATCTACCGACCGTAAGATTCTACCTCACATAAGCAATGACTTTCAGAAAAGATTTTTCAAAGCAGATGTCCATTTGAGCTCATTTAAAGCCTTTAAATGATGATTTTTTTTTATCAGTTTGGTGCAAATGTAAGAAATAACACCAGCATTGAAGTGTTTTATCGTAGTTCAGTCAAATACCTCAGTATACAGCTGAAAAAAAAAAAGTTAAAGTGTTCACCACCTCTTCAACATCACAGACATGATGGAACCAACACTGGAACAGTTCAGAAAGCGTATTTGTTCAGAAACCTTAGTCAGACCAGTTTGCTAAGTCCAGTTAGTTTAATTATTACCTGTCCTTGAACAACATCCTTCTTTTCCTCCTCAAGGTACTTAGTCCCCTAGTACTAAGTCCTAACCTGACACGCCAGATGGATTTGTTTCACAAAAAAGTTTGATTGGATGAACGTTCTGTCACATCTTTATGGGCCAATCGGAGCAACAAAACACTTGCCCCTACTGCTACTAAAGGAGTAAACTCCACAGAGAACTGCATAACGCGAACCATGGCCACTGTGCACATGTCAGTACACAACTTTTGTCATTTCTGAAAAGAAAACAACTCACTGTTGTTCTTTGTTCTTGTAACAAAGAAATGTCATCAAGTTCTGATAAAACTTATGCTTTAGCAGCATCCATGCTAAGCTCTTCCGCCATATCTGCACCGGCCTCTTCTTGCTGCTTGCATATGTCACGACTCCACCGTGCCTAAAAGCACTGCCCCTCAATGCTGATTGGTCCTGTCACTTTCTAACCTGGCCCAAACTGTTCAGATGGGAGCTTTGCAAGATAAATTTGCTAGTAAGAAACACTGCAACTGGCGAATCCATCTGGTTTGCAAGGTTAATTGAGTCCATGACTAGATGACAGTTTCTAACTTTAGTTTGGTTATTTAGTAATTAGCTTCCTTGTCGTAGCTTCCTTCTAACCTGGAGGACTGAAGCCCATGATATATTCCTTGTACTTCTCATGTACAGATGCTGTTAAATAATACAAGATCTTTAGATAACAGTTGCCAAAGCTCATTTCAGTTTTCAGTTTTCACTGACAAGTTTTACCCTGGATATAAAAATTATTATGTAAATAAATGCAGGAATTAAAAATGAAAGAAAAGGCCTAGGTTTGTAATAAACTTATGCATAATTACCTTGAAGGGTTACGTTAAATAAATAACCAATAAATAAAAAAGTTAACAGTATAATCACATAAAAAGGCATTGGCTACATTATCATTTAAAAACCCTCAGTTACTTTAAGTTCTATTCAAACATTTCAAACTGGGTTTTAAGTAGTTTATAAAAATCAAGACTGAAGGTCCAAAAACATTGAATTCACAATTTCTAGATCTAACTAAATAAATAAGAGGAAAAAAGGACTATCCAAGTCTTACTAAAATGATCCTAAAGTTTGATCTCTTTTAAATATTCATATTCATGTTTTTTATTGTAGCATGTTTTTCTCAGCTGGTCTCTTGGAAAGATTAGTGACCTCAGCCTCTGATAGTGAATGTTAATGGCTCCCTCTGCTGGACCAAGAGCTAAAGTAGTCGAAATGCTCTGCTGTGGTTATGAACAAGATGTTTTCTGTAACACTTTGTCCTTTATGGTTTTATATTATATACATTGCATGATTTACTATGTAAAACATAATGTATTTCAAGAGTTTCAAGAGGAAAACTCTAGATGAAAATTTGAGCCAAATCAGACGTGTAGATCAGTGTAGAGGAACAGGAAAGGGCCAAGCATGTTGTCTGCACATGCTCACAGGCCTTACGGCTAAGTTAAGCATGCATTTACTCTACTCCCTCAGAATCTATCTTTATTTTCTCCTCTGTAGGTGTTATTTTTGTGTGTTCACACACCTGCAGAATGATGAAGATGATGAAGATGAAGAAGCCGATGAGAGCGGTGTAGTTGAGGATGTAGCAGGTGTACACAGAACAGATGATGAGCAGAATGGGGAAGGGCAGCACCAGAGGGCCCAGCAGGACGGCACTGAACACCTTGTTACTGTCGCTAGTTAAAGCATTCATCATCTGACACACAGAGAGGCAGAGTGTCATCATAGAAGCACGTCAAAGCAACACAAGACAGTAGGCTTTCCGGAGCTTTAAAACAACAAGCAAGATAAAGTAACCACACAGTATGAGGTCGACAGTTCACTTGAAGGAATCTATCAGAAGCATTTTGTTGATTACAAGCAACTTTGATTTTGTCTTTGTAAAATCTCCTACTAATGTACATTTTACACAGCGCCCCAATGTTTTTGGAATTGGTGCTTTGAACTCTCAACATGTGAACTCTGGGGGAGAGGAGAAAATGTATTGAATAACAAACTATTTCTTTCTTTACCTGTCTTTTTCCTGCTCACCTGCAGCACAGACACTCTGCTGTACGTCCGCAGAGAGAGGATCTTGTTGAAGCCCAGCATGCAGAAACCTGTTTTCATTCTGATTCCTGTTCTCAGGTTGATGGACCAGCTCAGAGTAAGACAGCAAACCCTGAAGAGCTCCACAGAAACCAGACCAAAACACAGAGCCATGCCCCCCCAGAATGAGGCTGATTCTATGTGGATGATGTGGCTGAGGATCTCAAAGACCAGGACGCCCTAACAGGAGATACAGTGGGAACATAATGAGGTACAGGGAGAGATCACTTTGTTTTCCCATTCCGCCTCCAGGTTGACTTTTCTTTTCTATATTTATGTCCTGGTAGTTTGTCTTTAGTAGATGAAGAAGGTAGTACTGTAAAAAGAAAGTGAGACTCACTGAGCCGACAAATACAGACAGCATGAAGAGGACGTTGATGCTGAGGACCAGCAGAAGTCTGTCTCTCTGAAAACGGAGCAGCACTCGAGTCAGAGACGCTCTCTGTGGGCCGATGGCACACACTTCCTCCTCCCACAGGGTCCGCAGCCTTCAAACACATGAACAAAGCATCAAAACACAAGACACTTCAAAGATTAATCTATGAAGTCTTTTTACTAAAGCTCTGTATAAATAAACTTGAATGATGGTTATCATCCTATACAGTGTGGTCTGACCGCTGTCCGTTGGCGTCAGCTCCATCCAGAGGAGACAGACGGAGCGAGCTGAAGTCCAGCTGTTTTCTGGACATGGACCACATCACAGGAGTCATCCAAGACATGGTGCTGAGGGACAGGAAGCTGGCTTCACCTAGAGGGTTTAACCTAAAAACCATACAACAGACACAGAGTTTAGGGTCTTATTTACTAGAGTTCAAGCTCACACAATCTCGAACTCTGACTTGGACCATTTACAGCCCAGACCAATTTGTAAAGCTCTATGATGGCCAGCTTCTGTCATCAGTGTGTGAATGAGGAGTGAATGGTGTGAAAGGGTATGAATGGGTAGGTGAGACCTGCAGTGGAAAAGTGCTTTAAGTAGTCAGATGACTAGAAATGCACAATGCAAGCTAAAGTCTGTTAACTATTTAATATTACTTTTCTCTACAGTGATCCTGTTGGACTTTTAGCTCCTAAGTATTTCATTTAATACTCTGGCATGCACATAAACACTCTCTAACATCACTTGGATAAAAAGCCTCTATTTGGCTGACACTCAGACACTTAGGACATCTTTAAAACTAAATGTACTATTTCAATAGACCTTTTACCTTACCTCTTCTCTGTCTCTGATTGACTGGATGGGGTGGTGGGAGGGGTTTGAGGTTTCCCCCAGTCGGCTGCCCGGCCTCCTTTACAGTCCATCCTGCTGTGGCAGAACAGATCACAGGTCAGTCTGTGGTCAGACTTTCAAATGAGATTTATGAACGTATTTCTGCAGAATGGCATGACTCAAATCACAAAGTGATAAAACTAGAGCAACATTTAAAAATATGTAAACTATTTTTACAATCATCATCTGCAACTGATTCAAAGGAAATAGCCTTTAAGCTAGTTAGCTGCTTGTTAACTAAGCTAGTACTTTTCATATACGGCATTAGTCGGTGGTTGCCTTGCAAACCCTCAATGACCCATTGGCAAAATAAAAAAATTTACACTTGCACATACTGGTTGCCAATGTTTGTCAAACATGGAAAATATACAAATCTGAAGTGCATGCTGCTGTGAGAGAAAAATGCTAAGGTATGATAAAAGCAATGGTGGGCAGCGGTCTGACAAGTTTTTGCTGTTTGCACCCTCCCGCTGTCTGTCCAGATCAGCTGAGTTTGCAGCATGCTGCATCTCTGATGTGGTTTAAATTAGCTGAAAAATATCTGAAACTTTGAAGATTCTCCTGTTCTCTACTCCCACAAGCAGGCTGTGAATGAGGCTGTTGACGTGATCCTCTCGGTAAGAGCCCTGAAACTACTTTTTATGGATAGAGGTAGACTCACAGTGTAAAACTAACTAAACTACATCTAAAGACAACTTTATTAGAGTCTGTCTTCAAAAGATACGGACAAAAAGAGTATGATTAATTTTTCTGCACCACTACCTTATCAGATCCTAATACACGGACCGGTCTACTTATGGTTGGATTTGTCCCCTCTAAAGTGGAAAAAAAAGGCAAGAATTATACAGTTTTTCAACAAAATAGTTAATTTTGGTCCCTGGCCTAGATGAGAAAGTTAACCATCACAAATATTAAACAAATAACAGTTAATGAAAAAAACATTGCTGCATCGGTCACAGCCAAATTGTTCTTTCAAACATCAGTGTTGGCATCAGCCATGATTTTCACAATCAGAGCATCACAATATACTGCCAAAAAAAGCAAACCACTTTCAGTTAAAATGAAGACAACAAAGATCATGCTTTAACTATTTTAGGCTCAACTTAGATGCATGCTTTCTGTATTGAAATACATTTAAGATTTTTCTAAACCAATGTTCAACTCATATCAAGACCAAGATTGCTAAACAAGGCCTGAATTCCGGTGTGAGACTGCAGGAATCATACATGAAAAAATACTTCTAGAAGTCTGACAGTCAAAATGGAGGAAAATGCCGTTAAACATTTAACTTAATTGCTTGTTTTTTTACTTGAATATTATAGGACTTGATTATTGTGTCATATCTCATAACATTATATTGACTGTTAAAAAAAAGTAGCTGGTAAAAAAAGTGAGTGGTAGACTTTTTAATCCACCAGCCACTGTGGCAGGTGAGCAAAAACGTTACTTTCCAACCCTGTACCTCAGAGATAAATTTGATTACAGGTCCATCACCAAAAAAAAAAAAAAAAAAAAAAACAATAAAAAAGATTCAAGCGAAACTGCCAATTTAGAGGGAAAAAAACGCAGCTTTTCAAAGCCCTATATGTCTGCAGGTATTCCTCACTCTCCCAGCAATCTCCAGCAGAGGACAGAGTAGTCTGATAATAGAGCATGTCTTCATTAAAACCAGGAAAAAAGACAAGAAAGCTTGATGTTCAGAGCTTGTCTTCATTACTTCAATGTATTCTTAACAAAATAGCTTTTTTAGAGTACTTAAGACAAACACAAAAAACTGCACACACTGCTCAGAGGGTGTTTTTTTAAAATGTGAGGTTAGGTAGGCTACATGGACTTACCTGAGGTTCAGCTCCACCTGGACTCTTCTCTCTGGCTTTAACTTTTCCACACATCACATGAGGAGAAGATAATTTAAACTGGAAGTGAACTGGATCCACCAGCTTCTATTACCCGGAAACTCACCAAACAACAAACATGTCAGTTAGCTCACCTGCCTGAGGCTGCACCCTCACAAACCTCCTCCATGGCCTGAGCCAGCCCCCTTCTCATCATCTCATCACATGACTGGGCACGGATATGTCAGAGTTTGTCCTACGGGTGCCTTTCTCTGCAAAATAAAACTTTTCTTTGAATCAATAGTTTGAATTTAAATTTGGACATAACATAAAAGTCAGCCTCTGGCATCTGATCATGACACATTATTTGCTAAAGGTTGATGTTTGTGAAGAGGTTCGGCCCTGGCCAATAGCAATGTTGATAACTGGTACATGGTTATTTTCTATTTTTCTATATTTTTCTGCCGTTCCTTGAATGCTTGTAACACTTGAATGTTTCAGATCATCAGAAAAAGAGAACTTAAGTAAATACAAAATGCAGGTTTCGATGATGATTTCATTTATCATTTCATTTATCACAGTATCTAATCATGTAAAACTGAGGATACGTATAATAATATGAATCTACACATTAAGCATTTATACATTAACAAATGAATTATTTGTCTCTTTTCTTAAATACTTTTAGATTTTTGAACAGCTTTAAACAATTTAATTTACTTCAAAACATGAACTAACCCAGTGTTACTCAACCCTGCTCAATCAAAGAGCTAAACTGTTAAGTAATACCTTTGCAAGAGCCACAATCTAGGCTAAGTGGTGAAAAGTGGTGAAAATGGGTTAAAGTAGCAATAAAAATAAGTTAAAGTGATGAAATGGTCAAAAAGAGGTAAAGAAGTGGCAAAAAGTTGGTGAAAGTTGGCAAAAATGCGGAGAAAAAGTAGCAAAAATGGATTAAAAATAAGTTACAGGTGTCAAAAATGAGTAACCAAAATGGGCAAAAGTGGTAAAAATGGGGAAAAAGTGGCATTCAATGCAAAAGGCAGCTCAAATGTGCAAGAAGGGGCAAAAATGGCAAAAAGAGAGAAAAAAAATGAAAATAGCAAAAAGCAAGATAAACGAGGCGAAAACTGGTGAAAAATGGCAAAAATTGATAACAAAAAATGAGTTACAGATGGCAAAATTGGTCAAAAACAATAAAAATGTCGGGAAAATGAGTGAAAAGGGACTAAAATGGACAAAAGTGACAAAATGGTCAAAAACTGGCCAAGAAATGGCAAAAATGGGGGGGGGGGGTCAAAGTTGATTTAAAAATGAGTTGCAGGTGGCAAAATGGTCAAACAACTGTAAATGTGGCAAAAGATGAGTGAAAAGAAACCAAAATGGACAAAAGTGGAAAACAAAATGGCATTCAATGAGAAAAGGCAGCTTAAATGGGTAAGAGGGGGCAAAACATGGCAAAAAATTGGAAAAAAAAATTGCAAATAGAAAAAGCAGGACAAAATAGAAAAAATGGTGACAAGGGGCAAAAGAAGTGGCAAACTTGGGCTTTAAAACAAAACAAAACAAACAAAAAAAAATCTGTCATTGAATTGATAGTTCAAATTTAACTTTGGACATAACATAAAAATCAGCTTCTGGCATCCGAACATGACACATTATTTGCTAAAGGTTGATATTTTTAAAAATAAAAAATAGAAAAAATATATTGCGGCAAAAAAAGGGGAAAAATTGAAAATAAAGGCACTGGAAATACACAAATAAGTGGGAAACAAACTGATTAACGTTACTTGCAATGTATGATTTCTGAGGTTAAAGTTGACTTTTTAAAGACATAAAAGAGCCACAAATCCTCATAAAACAGAAACGTTTTAAAGGTAAATGCAAAGCCGGAACTACACTCCAGACATGACTGCTGCACTGTGTCACTCCGCCCAGTGGTTTACTCAAGAAATAGTTCTGAGTATTTGCTTCATGTGTCGTAATGTTACATAATTACACTTTATTATTTCATAGCGTGGTGAATGTGCAGGTCACAACTTGTCCACAAGAGCATTTTGGAGTTGTTGGATAGTGTATTTGATGAGTTTGATGAGGGAAAGCCGGAATACCGTAAGACACCATAGCATTAGCTGAGCAGTTCCTAACTCAGCTTGCACCGACAACCAATAGTAACAAACCTATTAGTAAGACTATAGGGATTATGGCAATGGGCGAATTTGCCAAAATGTTGAAGTTTCCCTTTAAGTAATTTTCTTGTGTTAGCTTCACTTAACCAGAGGAGCTTTGATGTTAAAAATGAAACAATACTCACTCAGTCCTCACCAACCTAGTTAACCTTCAGTCTAAAACTATGAATTAGCTTAGTGAGCGTTAGCTAGCAATTAGCTGCTAGCTGTTAGCATTTGCAATATTTTTAGCATCAAAAACATGCACAAAACGTTGTCTACACTCTAACGGATTGCTGTAAATTTACGGGGAAATTTCAACAGTAAGATCCCGTTATGTTTAAATACAGGACAACCCTGTATAATAATGGTTTAGAACAGTATTTTACTGTATTACTGCTTCAAGGAAAGAAAACAGTCATTTCTTGTATTTTTACATTGCATTTTTGGGAACAAGAAGGTGAGAGCACATGCTTGGAGGGAGAGTGGAGTTAAAAGTCACATTGTTATCCAACTCCATCCTAACAATAAACAGGTTAATGTCTTACTGCTTTTGCTAGTTAGAATAGGCAAAAACCATCATTTACTAAGTTTGAGGTCATTTGTAAAATTAGCGTTAGCTAGAGTTTGACATGACGCACAAACACTGCAGGCACACAGAGTGAGCAAATTCTTTGCCAGCTAACATTAGCTTGAGCTTAACTGGTGCTAAAAATTGAATACAGATAATTTATTTAATGGAATATTACCTCCGCCAAGGAGGTTATGTGATCGGCAGGGTTTTTTTGTTAGTTTGTTTTGTTTGTTAGCAACATAACTCAAAAAGTTGTTGACGGATTTTGATAAAATTTACAGGAAATGTCAGAAATGGCATAAGGAAGAACTGATTAGATTTTGGGAGTGATCCGGTTCACCGTCTGGATCTAAGAATTTTTTTTAAGGATTCTTTACTAATGGGAGATAGGGCTAATGGCGGAGGTCTGCGCTCTCCTAGTGCTTTTTTAGTTTGTCAGTTTTGCCAGAAGGAAATGAACTCACAGCAAGGTGTAGTATTTTTCTACAATTCACAGTAAAAATCTGTAAATATACTGTGGTGATTCAGGAAGCAGTCACCTTGAGCAGGGACTTATGGGTATTACTTTGTGCAAGGGAATTCCCTTAGTGTTTTTGGGGGAGGGTATTCTTTTAAAGTGTCACACCATGAGTGAGGGGGTTAATGGTGCAGACTGGCCTGCCTGTATGTAGCTGTGTCTACAATTATTAATAGCTGCTCATGCTCATTGAATGAGGGCTAGTCAAAGTTTTCCAGTTTGTCTATGAATCGTTCCTCACCGCAGCTTGCCACAATACCTCTTAAAAAAAGTGTAAATAAACGATAAAAAACTGCTAATCTTTTCAACAGTGTTATTCTGTTAAGGTTTACAATAACAGCTTTCTGCTGTATTTATAAAAACAGTAACTAACTGTAAATTTCAGCTACAGAAATATACCGTTAATTTTACAGCAACTTCCTGGTAACCCTACTGCCAGTTGTTCACGGTTTTTTAATGGGGGAATCTCAAAACCCCAGTTAGTCTTCAGGAACAATATCTGGTATGTCATGTTTTCTCTTTCAATCTCCTTATAAACAGTGGTTTAAGCAGGCTAGTAGATGTGTATTTGACTTACTGGGGTTTCAATCCGACAAAACTTGACAAAAAACTTCCTCCATCTTTCACAGATGGTATTTTTACAGTTAGCAAAGCTTAGTAGCTCCTAATCTGAGAGGAGAAAATATCAGCTTTCAACTACTTTAAGGCCCTTGAAGCTGTAAATTTTGGATATTTTCAGTGCTGGATCATAATGCAGGTTGGTCAACAGCTCAAGGCAAAGGGAACACACAGTAAAGCAGTTATGCCACATCAACTTGATCTCAGCTAGGGTGGCTATCTGTGCAGCTTTTGGCCAGACAGTCCAGAATTGAAATGCCTGCAAGGACCAGAGGGAGACAGTCCTTTACTCATACAGAACTTATAAAAATGCAGGTATTTTATCATTTTAGTGATTCTCTAAATCAATCACGGCTGATGTAATTAGGCTTTTATGACACTGAAATACAAAATAATTCTCAAGTGAAAACAGATTTCTACAAAGTAACATACTGCATGTAATATAATTTAAGTGACTTTATTAATAGATAAAAGATTTAAAAAATAATAATAATTTAAAATTTAGAATTACATCTAATACATTATGTCATGACTATAAATGTGCAGAGAAATGTTAAACTTATATAATGGCACAGATATTAGATTCGTATTGGTATTGATACATCCCTTTGGACAAGTTTTAGGCTTTTTCCTGTAAAAGAAGATTAGTATTTGATATTTACAGTGAAATAGAAGTCAGGTTTGAAAAACCTTCTGGTTTTAGACACAGAGATAGAACAAACTTTGACTACAGTCCACTGATTTTAGTCTCTATGATGTCTGTGAAGTTTAAGTTTGGCTCCGCCTAGTGGTCAGATAGGAAACATCAGAGCTATTGATCAGATTGAAACAAACTCAACAACAGAGCCTCAAATGTTATTCAATGTTTTATTCACAAAGTAGCAATCACATTTCCAAAACACAGAAATAAATCACAAACCAGATGACTCAGTCAGCGGTGGTTTGGTAACCTGGTGGTAGATAAGCACATTCTCTGATGTACTTACTATAATGTCTTTCAGATGAGCATGCAGACCTGCACAATGCTTATGTTTTACTAATTAACTGTAAGAAAAGGGGAGTTTTTACAGTGATAAACAATAACTGAGTGAATGGGATATGTTGTTGGATGTGAAAGAATTTAACAGTGTTGTTTCAGAGGTACAGTTGTCATGCATTTTCTCCAAAGCTGATCTGATTATCAGTCGTAATATAATGACCATCTATAGAAGACTGAGCACAGGCGACCTGAGAGTGAAATGATGGCGCATGCTTGTTTTAGGAAAGGAAAGGTTTATGTGCAATCTCTAGCATGCTAAACTATCGCTGATCTCTTTGGAAAGCATTCATTTACAGTGAGTAAGGGAATGGAAAGTATTATAGGGCATGCATCACACACAAACAAATAATTGTGTATAAGTCTTCTACTTTTGGGTTTTAAGCCTTGGTGCTGAGAACAGCTGAGGCTGGAGGCATTTCTTTCTGGGCCGCTCTTGAGAACCCAGTATCAAAGGAAACCTTTGATGGGTTTCATCAGACTCTGCATAAATGTCCACCCCGAATCAAGCAATTAAACTTTTAAGGTCAAAGGTCAAGGATACGTGGCACCTGTGCCTCCCTTGCTTGTGAACATAATCTCTAAAAAATGCCATGAGGGATTTTCATCTGACCCAAGGATAAATGATTTAGATTTTGGAGGTCAAAGGTCATTGCCATTAGTTCTAATGACATTTCCATGCATTAAACATAAAAAAAAACACCCCTCAAAACTTGAAAACATTTCTTCATTAAAAGAAGAACAAAGAACAGCAGTGAGTTGTTTTCTTTTCAAAAACAACAAAAGTCGTGTACTGACATGTCTACAGTTGCCATGGTTCACATTATGCATTTCTCTATGGAGTTTACTCCTCGGTAGCGTTTCACCTCAGTAGTAACTACGAAGTAATGTGTTTTGTTGCTCTGATTGGCCTGTAAAGATGTGACGGACAGAAGGTTCATCCAATCACTCTCTGAGTTTTTTTTTTTTCAAACGCTGGCTATGGGAGGTTTACCACATGGATGTGTGAAACATCCCTGATGCTGTCATTAGCATGTACATCTTTGTAAATTAAACACTAGCTGTGGAGCATCATCAGGACCAAATTAAGGAAAATCCTAACTTTAACAGTCGACTCTAGTACTCTATAGTCTCTACATCAACTATAAATAGTCCAATTTGCCCCATGCACAACAGGAATTAGCAAAGCAAATTGCCTTTTTTCTTGCTTATGGTTCCCTGCCTCCCCTGAAGTCCTGTGGCGCTCCCCATGGGAGTCCTGCCTCACACTTTGAAAACCACTGATGTAATCTAAACTTCAGAAGCATCAACAGTTTTGATAATCTGAAGCTTTATTGTTACTTCTCTTAAAACCAAATGTTAAAAACTATCAAATTAAAAGTCTGATACTTGGATGAACCATGGTGATTGTAGATATAAAATGTATAAAAAAATCCAATATAAGAGGGCAAAATCTAAATGCAGGCAGAGTTCTGCATATTGTCTAAATTGCACAAATACATTAGCAATATTTTGGTACTGATGTATTACAAGTACTTTTGTGCAATTTAAACTCTTTTGGCAGTTTTTGTTAATATGAAAACAGGAAATTACTGACATTTTGGTGCCAAGGACCAGGCAAGTTGACAGGTTTGCCTGAGTCTAGGACAAGCTGACACAAGAGGCCCTCCTCCCTCCTCTTCCTCAGCACACTAACACTCATAGGGTTGGTCAATATGGACAAAAATATCCTTTCTCAATATTTTTAGTTGAATGGTGATATCAAAAAAAGAGAGAAGAGATATCAAAAGTCAGAACAGAGTCCCATGGGCCCCATGCTCAGTCCCTCCTCCTGTCTGTCTCTTGTCTCCTGTCATCCACAGGCTGCAGCTGAATCTCTCCTCCCTGCTCCTCCTCTCCAGACTGATTGAACTGCTCCTACCAGAGAGGACGTGTTGTTGATACAGGCTAACAGACTCAAACAAAAAGCGAGGGTGAAATCAGTGGCTGCACAGTTTAATCTCACTGTAGATTATGACACTTTTACTCCACTGCTTACAGCTTTTAAAAAATGAGTCCATGAATTCCCTTGCACCTCCCATTCCATTATCTCTTTTCTTTGCTTTTTTTGCATTCAATTTTTTAACAACTGGAAATTTGTGTACCACACTAGGAGGAGGATGAAGGTTCATTTCTTGGGTGTAACAGGACCCAAACATTTTTGCATGGTGGAAAAGTTTTTTTTCTCAACCCCTATGCCAAGGAAAACTAAAAAAAAAGCATGCCTTTAATGAAATTATATGTTACTGAAACACTGCTCATTTTTTACAAAAAAGCCATTGTTGATTAATTACTTCATCTGGTTGGTTAGCTTGGGTGGTATGAGGTGCTTGGCTATAGTACAGTGGCATTAGCCTCCATTGATTTCTGTGAAAGTTGCTCTGGTGGTTATTACAAGCTTGGAGAGATCCGCTGCATAGTGGCTGTAGATGGGATCATTTTATCCACTTAGTTTAACAAGTTATACAAAAAAAGAGGCCAGGAAAATATGTTGGCTCGCCTGTACACTGTGTCAAAAAAGTACAAAGCGATTCATTTTTCCCTAAAAACCCCTCTGTGTCAGGCACTACTTTACGATGCAGCTTTCGCCATTATGTCTCCTCCCGCTGTGCACTGATATCCTCTGATCAGCTGTGTGGGTCTGCGGGCTTCTGCAGAGATAAATAACACCACACCAGGCTAAAACGATGATGTGATGATGTTTACTGTGGATACGAGAGGATATTTGTATGAACCAGAGTATACAGAAGAAGAACTTACACAGATTGAGAGTCAGAGGTCTGAAAGAGAGAGCAGAGAAACTTCATTTGAAAGTTTTGGGCAGGAGAGATCCCGAGTTATGTCTTGGTGTAGGTGTTGAAAATGCAAGCCAATGCTCAGGACCACTCGAGTTGAAATCGCTCATATTATCTGTGTTTTAGCTTGGTGTGGTGTTATTTATCCCCGCAGAGGCCCACGGACCCACACATCTGATCAGAGGATATCAGTGTGTGGCGGAAGGAGACAAAATGCTGGATTGTAAATTATTGCCTTACGCAAAGGAGTTTTTAGGGAAAAATGAATACGCTTAGTACTTTTCCGACACAGCGTACAGGCGAGCCAACATATTTTCCTGGCCTCTTTTTTTGTAAAACTCGTTAAACTACTAAAACAATCCCCTCTACAGCCACTATGTGCCGGATTTCTCTGAGCTTGCAATAATCACCAGAGCAACTTTCACAGAAACCACTGGAGGCTAATGCCACTATAACCAAGCAGCTCATACGACCCAATTTCAAAAATCCCGAAATATCCCTTTAAGCTGTTTGGAAATGGACTTGTAGCCTTTACCTTTAATATGCTTGTCTATCATTTTCTTTCTAATCTCCTGGGATAACTGTCTCCTTAGCTTTCTGTGCTCCATGTTCAGTGTGGAACACACCATGATACCAAACAACACAGTGACGACCTTTCACCCTTTAAGTAGGCAGACTGATTACAAGTCTGAAAACACCTGTGAAGCTAATTACAGAACACACCTTAGTTTCATATGTCCCTATGGTCACATTATTTCCAGTCTTTTTAGTCTACCATGGTTTTTGTCCAGGCCAGTTCCGTTAGTTTGTTTTTAAAATAATTCTGTTGAACCACAATTCAAAAGCAATGTGTGATTTCCAAAAGTTCATTTTCAGTAAATTTTTATTTATTAGTACTTTTGTCAGAGTCAAGTTATTTGAGTTACCATTGTGGGTTTTTCTTTCTTTAATGGAAGGGTACCAACAGTTTTATCCACATGTGTACATATAACGGCGCCATACATGTCACACGAAGCTGAAAGGTGCTGAAAACTGAAACCATGGCGGAAGTGCAGAAAAACTGCAGTCCCTCTATCGTCCAGTTGAAGCTGGCTGCAGGAGCACCAAAGTCACAACAGAAATAAACATGTTTATAGCCTGTTTAAAAAAGTTATGGTCTGAATATTTCATGCTTTTATGTACGCATACTTGGAAGGGGATGCATTTTTCATAAGTCTTTAAACAAGGGGACTGATTTATACATAATGGCTGATGTAACTGCAAGCATGCATGATGAAGCTGTTTGTCAGGATGTTTAAGACCCACCTAAGAGCCACTTCTTTGATTTTAGGTTCATCTAAAACAAGTTAAGGCTGTGTTTTCAATATGCTGCAGTTGAACTCAAAAACTTTCCTTCAGTAACTAAATAGCATACCTCACTCAGACTTTATCCAGTATTTTCTACACTCCATGGGGTTTTTCTTACTTTGAGAAAATAGAAGCCAGGTGCATCTGTAGTTTACAGTCTGACAAACAACTTAGGAGGCAAGAGTGGAGTTTGAGTTAGAAGAGATCGTCTAAGAAACGACTGTTAGTTGCAGTTGCATGCAAATGTCTCAACTGCCACCAATGGGTTCCAGAAATGCTTTAAGGGGGATAGCAAACCAACCCTTGTTGCTCACCATATAAACAACCGTCCGTTTGCTGAAATACTGCAGGATGATACTGTTCTTACTCCTCTGATACCTAACAGGTCCTACGTCTGCAGATTCTCTATAGTTATGCAGAATCTGTAAACAGAGAAACCTTCACTCGCTGCCCTTCTTTCTCCAGAAAAAGGTTTTCATCACTGATCTGATACTGTCCCTCCATTCTTCAAATGTTGGAGGTGGAGTGTGTGTTGGAGTGCGTGGTGGAGAAGTTCTCCGTGCGGAAACGAACCACCTTGCTTTTGGGGGGTGGCGAGAACATGAAGTGGCAGGTGAAGACTTGGCGGCAGGCCTTGCGGAAGTTTTCTGAGAGGAAGGCGTAGAGGACGGGGTTAACGCAGGAGTTTCCATACGATAAGCAGTGGGAGACGATGCGAAAGGCAAAGGAGGCGTCATTCAGGGGAAACCTGCCAAACTCCACCCACATGGCGATGATGTGATGGGGCATCCAGCAAATGGTGAAGGCAGTGACGACCAGGAGAACCGTCTGAGCCGTCTGTAAGAAGCAGAGATGATACTGGACTGAGTCAGGTGAGACCAAAGCACTCTTTAAAATTAATGCAACAGAAAATTCTCCAAACACCAGGAATGGTTTACACAAACAAACATCCTCCTGAGGAGAAAGCCAGCATAAATACAGCACAGGTGTTTGGTGGGAACGCCCTGATCATGTTTTCTGATGCTGATACCGAAAGGATTATCTATTGATGACAATCACCACAGCTGATACGAACATATAAATCAGAACAACAACCACTCTTATCAAAGCAACAAAGAATTTATTTATGTATTTATCCAAAATTTCAACCCCTTTTCTTAAAACAGAATAAAAATGGGTTTAAACTAGAGTAGTGGCAGAAATGGGTAACAGAAGCAAAAAATAGGCAGAGTGTTGCAAATTAAAATAAAATAAAACTGTAAAAACTATCAGACAAAGTGGTGAAAGGGGGTTATATGTGGCAAAAATGAGCATTACAAAGATTGAAATGCAGTTAGAATTGGCATGAAAGTGGCAAAAAAGGGTTGATAGTGGAAAACCTGGGAGAAAAGAGGAAACACAAGTGGTAAAAAAATGGATAACAGTGGCAAAATGGGCAGAAAAGTGGTTGAAAGGGTTAAAAAGTGGAAAAATGGCTTTAATGCAGCAAAATAGATTTAAAAAAAAAGTGTGGTGTAATAGAATAAAAAGGGACAAAAATGAGTTAAAAGATGCAAAAATAGGTTTGAAAACTGGTCAACAGAGGCAAAAATGGGTACAAAGTGGCCAAAATGGATAAAAAGTGGCAAGAAAAGAAAAAGTGGTGGAAAGAGGTTAGTGGCAAAATGGATTTATAGTGACACTGGTGGGCAGTGTTAATGTTGACAGCTCTTATATTTTAGTCTTTGTCTTTACATGAAATGTCTTTCAGTTTTAGTCACATTTTAGTCATTTCTACATTTTTAGTTTTAGTCGACGACAACTCAGAAACATTTTAGTCTAGTTTAAGTCCATAGAAAGTCCTCACATTTAAGTCTAAACTTTTAGTTCAAGCATTTATTTTCTTGCCTAAATCTGGTACCAAGTCATGGTAGTGTGTTCTCTACTCTCTGCTAAACCTGGGGTCCCTGCTTTCTACAGCTGAGAGGCAGAAGAGACGCAGATGCGTTGTTTTTTGACAGATTTAACCACAGTGGAGAAATATCACAGATTCTGAATGTCAGACAAAAAATACATTACACTCTAGTCTCATTTTAGTCATCTTGACAAAAACTATACTGACCTTTTAGTCAGTTTTAGTCATCACAGATCTATTTCTGTTAGTCTTAGGCCGGCCACACACTAGACGATTTTTTAATCTGAAATTATTTTAAAACCATGAGAGACCACAGACTTCAGGACAATATCCAAAGATTTTTCATCTTTAATCCTCTGAACACACACACTAGACGACTCAGCCAGACTGTAAGATCACTGGAGACTACAAACCCGCGACCTGACTACGACCTCGAGTGATCTTCTTCTTCTGACTTCAGAAAAATAAAAAATAAAAAACACCGATGTCTGTGTATACTGTCTTGCTGTCTCGCCACAACAGGCTGTCCTGGCGTGTATTACAGGTGAAGCAACAATCATAACACAGGGGGAAAACCCAGGACAAAATCCTGGCTGGAATTAAGGTACTGTTGTGTTTATAGTTGTGAGTGGTGAAAGTACATATGATTCATCTGGTGACGCTACCGGTGTGCTCAATCTCATTGGTTGTTGTGGGTACTCCATCAGCGGCACTATGACCTAGAATCGTAAACATCAAACATGTTTGATGTTTATGATTCAGGGTCTGGGAGGTTACGACGCGATTTGGAGCAGTAAATGAATCGTGTTGACACCACACACATGCAGACTTCTCAGACAAATAATCGTTTGCGACGAGGCTCCAGTCGGTATACACCCCCACAATCATCGGGGGAGGCAAGTCTTGTCTAAAATCAGGCTTAAAATCCTGTAGTGTGAGGCCAGCCTTAGTCTAGTTTTTGTCATGGAAAAAAGGCTGTCGACGAACACTTTCAGTCATGGTTTTAGTCGATGAAATTTACACTGCTGGTGGGAAAACGTATGAAAAGTGGCTGAATGTGGGGAAAAAATTTGTGAAAAGAGGCAAGTTGGCCAAAAATGCACAAAAAAGGCTAACAAAATGGGTTGAAAAGTGGTTAAAACAGGCAAGAAAGTGGCACATCATCAGACCCAATAACATCTTGACACACTTTAAAGTTCCAAACTTTAACGGTTAGCCAGAATAGCTAGCACCAATGCTAATGATTCAACAAAAATAAACATATCATTAATAAATCACTACTGGGGAGGGTCCTTTCACTGGGGTTGACAGGGGCCCAGCCAAATCTAGGGCAGCATAACCTGATAATAAGAGCACCAATGTCATCCTTGTTCAGTCAACAACATGCTTTTACTTCCTGCAGAGCAAAAACCTCCAAAAGGAGTGTCATTTATTCCATGTTTTCATTTATGTCAATTAATTATTGTAATTTTTGACAAAGTGAAAAATTTCTTTGGCCTATTCAAAAGGCTAAATAGTGCTTATAGTCTAATGATAAAAGGTAATATGTAGGAGTGAAACAGTTCTTGTATTCACCCTGGTCTAGGTTTGGTCCCATGATGAATACGTCTGAGTTCTTTCTACAGTTGGTCTAAATGGAGGTAACCGTTGATCACAGGTGACTATTCCTGGCCAGTCTAGGCAACAGCAAAGCGTTTAACTCTTTACTAACCACTTTTAAACAATCAATTAAGAAGAAGAAGAAACAGACATAACAAAACCCACAAGTAAGAAAAGTTGAATACGGGTGCAGTAGCAGAGGACCGGTGAGACCGCTGTGGTACAACCAGCTGTTAGGTTTGAGGTGCAATTACTTTTTCACATAGGGCCAGGTAGGTTTGGATGGCTCTTAACCCTTAATAAATAAAGTTATCATTTAAAAATTTACTCAGGTTATCTTTATCTAATAATATTTTCAAAGATATATTTCTGGGCTTTTTATTCCTTTAATGATAGAGGATGACAGTGGGTGGTATCAGAAACATGGATGAGAAAGCGGGGAGACACATGGAGGAAGGGGCCAGAGACCAAACACATACAGTCTATGGGGCGTGACTAACCCACCAGGCCATCTGCACCCCTCTAATATTAAAATTTGTTCAATGATCTGAAGCATGTAAGTGTGACAAAAATGCAAAAAGATAAGAAATCAGGAAGGGGGCAAATGCATTTCATAGCACTCTAGCTGGTGCAACCCAGAACTTTTCAAATACAACAATCCTAAAGCCATGCATAAATACACCCAAAATTCTGCAGAGGCACTTTCCAAATATTAACAAAAATCCCTCTGATACTGCAGAGGTACTGATAAAGAACACCGCAAGGCACTTCCAAACACTGCAGGATTATTTAAAGACACTCCTTAAATATTTGTAAGATTCTTTGTCTAAACACTCCATAAATAACCCTGTAAATGTGCCACAAATGGTCCATAAATGCTCTCAAATAACATCCCAAACACTCCCCACACTCTAGGAAAGTAGACAAGATCGTGTCAACCCTATAAATTTGAGTTGTCGTCTCCTGTTGTCCATCAGGACCGTAACGTCACTTCACAAGAACAGTCTCTTCCTGTCTGCAGCCAACTCAATAAACAAGATCCAGACACAGCCCCCAAACAATCCCTTATAGTACTAAAATAGAGCCATAACACTCCACAGACACTCTACAAAATCAGGAATGACTACAGCCATGACGGTTAAAACAAAAGTCCACCCCTGAGACACAAAGACTATATGTGCACAGAGTTTAAGTGCAGGTGGATGCATGGACTGATAGATGAAGTGAAAGCTCCATAAACCAAACAGAGAGAAGAGGACAGGAGGTGGACAAGAGTCTGTCCACTTCAGATCTGCAAACACAGAGCTGACGGAGATGTGTTCACTGACAACCTCTCAGATGTATATAGCTGATGTTTGAGTTCAAATTTTAAAAAATCCTTAGCTTGAAGAACAGTCCTTCATTCAGGACAGGAACGGAAAAGACACCTTGGTCTCACTTCTAGTTTTTCTTTCTTAAACAGGTTCAGAAACCCCTAAAATTCCTTTAGCTAGGTTTTGGCCGTTGAGAGTGAAGTAGTCTTTGGTTTTATTATTGGACAAATTTTGAAGTACCATATCCATCCATCCATCCATCCATCCATCCATCCATCCATCCATCAATCCATCTTCTTCTGCTTATCCGAGGTTGGGTCGCGGGGACAGCAGCTTAAGCAGGGAAGCCCAGACTTCCCTCTCCCCGGCCACTTCATCCAGCTCTTCCCAGGGGATCCTAAGGCGTTCCCAGGCCAGCCGAGAGACATAGTCTCTCCAGCGTGTCCTGGGTCTTCCTCGGGGCCTCCTCCTGGTGGGACCTGCCCAGAACACCTCACCAGGGAGGCGTGAAGTGCCATAAAATAGCATGTTTTTTTGTGATAATCAGCAGGGGGGAGGCCCTAATCATTGCAAAAGAAATCTGGCTAGATGAGCAAATAATCCTTCTTATATGTTGATTTATTTCCTTACAGGACCCAATTTAAACACAACAGTCCTTTTTCAAGCTTCATGTCATTTACCCAACAAATATCTATCATATCACCAGTGGTTGGACAACAGTGTGGCCTAAAATCATGACCTGAATGGAGGTCAGAGACCACTTCTATGAAATTGTGTTTGACTCTGTTACACTTTAGGAACTATGCAGGAGTGCATGTACAAAATGACTTACATTAGTCCAATTATTACTGTGTTGGCAGCCACATGTGTGCAGCACACAGACAAAAATTTTACCAAGGAGACTCCACATTGACTTGCAATCAGTCCAGGATGTACCCTGCCTCTCGCCCAATAAGCGGTATAGAAAATGGATGGGGGTGGTGGCTACGGATTGGGTTTAGTTGTACTGGAGGACGATAGCACTGACTGCTGCCAGTGTAGTAATTATCTCAGATGTGGGTATTCATATGGTAGCGTTTTTATCAGAAATTGACCATCTTTCTTTGTTACAGAGCAAAAAATTTTACTGAGCGAATTTCAACAGATTCAGCCACAAATTTTGAGTTGCAAGACTCACCTGGAAGTCAAGCCAGCCTTCAGTCGGATTGTGCATTGACGTCATACAGTATAAGAAGGCCAACAACAGCCCCACCAGCTGCTCCCGACTGATCAGATGCATTTCTGACATGTTTGATATTTTGGTCGTACAACTCCAGACACTCCCACAGTCAAAGCAGAACCACGAGCAGAATCCTCAACTTTGGGGTGTTTTTTTCCTTTGCAAACTGTCAGACAGCATTTTAACTCATAATGACAACGGCAGGAGTTATTTTCTAAGGCCCCCCACACCCTGGACCTGCAGCTGACATGGATGGCAATGCTGTTTGTGTGTGTGCGACTTCTTTAAAGGAAACCTGCAGATTTTTGGCACAGTCTGTCCAGACTTTACTTGCACAGTCTGAGTGCTCCGGTGTTAATTTCGTTGACTAAAAGTGTTTGTCAACAGCCTTTCTTCCATGACAAAAACTAGACTGAGACTAACAAAAACAGATCTGTTATGACTTAAATGAACAAAAAGTAAGTTTCGTTTTCATCAAGATGACAAAAACTAGACTTAAATGTAATGTAGTTCTTATTGGGCATTCAAAATCCATGCCATTTTCCACTATGGGTATATCTGTAAAAATACAATATATCTGTGGCTATTTTGCCTCTCAGCTGTAGAAAGCAGGGAGCCCAGGTTTACTCCTTGGTGTCTGAAGCTTAGGGTACATTTTAATACCTGTTCAGATGATAAACAAACCCCTGGTTTTATTTTGAAAGACAACATGGAAATAAGTACAGATGGAAAGTATAAAGAAAATATCTGAAAAGAATGGTAAAAAGGTGCATTATTTGGTATCACACTTTTCAGATTACCCTTGACTTGTGCAATGAGCAGTCTGACACATCTTTAACTGAATAGGCTGCAAAGGAGAGGTCCAGTCTTATTTTCCCATCACTGTGAGAGCAGGAAGACAATAAATGGAATAGTATCCAACTGCTACCTTTGTTACAGTACCTATGGTCCTGCTATAGGGAGATAGCAGCATGCCATTAAAGTGACCCTAAAACTTTCATGCATTCAATTCTGCCTCTAATCACATTTCAATGAATGCATTAATGCTGATAGTCCTAGTTGGTATGATGTGCCTGAATTAGACATCCCAAAAAAACTTACCTTTATTTCTAGCTGTTAGATTCTGAATTGTTTTCTCTGCTTTGCCCCTGAATGTGTCTGTTGGCTGTTTGCAGCTGGATAAATTGTTTTACAATGTCCATTTAATCTGCTATAGTGTATGATTATGAGCTGTTTATTGCATCTTGGCAAGGTAAATGTTTTTATTCCGTTATAGTAAAGCTCAAATGATAAATTGACATCCTGGGTCTCACTTGTCTCCAGGTTCGGATCCTGAAATATTCAGTTATTCAGTAGATCTGGGCTGGAATTTGTGCCTTTGGCTCATCTTCTTCATTTTTTTCATGTTTTATTTTATTTCACAGCTAAAAACAGAATTGGACTGTCTCTGAGCAGCCATTAAACACCTTCAGCATGATTTACTGCTGTGAGGTCAAAGTGTAAATACAGAAAGAAAACACCAGCGTTATTAAATGAAAATGTCTGATTGTTTCCACAGAGAGTTCAGAGTGTTTTTACTGATTTCCCTTCAGTCGTTGTTTCTCAAAGTCAGACACTGAGGGAATCTCCTCTATTCTTAGTCCTACTGTCTAAATATTTACCCAGCAGCCTTTGTTCCTGCTCCACTGACCTGAGGAGCCGCAGATACCTGCTGTAAACGGTCTGCTGCTAACTGATCTGATCTGCCGTAACAGGACGTCTGCACACTGTCGCCAGTCAACAAGGGTGGCCTCCCTAACACCGAGTCTCCGTCTGAGGCTTGTCTTCCTGGTTTCACCTGCTGGCTGTGACGGGGATGGTGGGGGCAGCTGAGGTAGCACCATCATTCAATTTGTTTGCTGCCAACCGAGCGGCTATCTCCAGGGCCGTGGTCCTGCTGCAACGTTTGATCAACAGAGGATAAAGATAGAAGATTTGATGAACTCCCTGTCACACTCACAAACACGGAGAGTGACTGATGTTCATCCTCAGCGCTCTCAGAGCTCTGTCGGCTGTGTGGCTGCAAAGGGTGAGAATGCTTCCTGTGACCAGCAGCTGTTTAAACCATAACTGGATCATTCTTATTATTCAGACATGATAAAAACCCACTCTCAGTCAAAGTGACGCCACGCTTTCATCATTTTCATCATTATCGGCTGATCACAGACCAGACTGGAGCGCTGCAGGCTGCATCTGTGATGTTATTAATTTAGGGGCTGTCTCAGGATAATTGAAGAATGGCATCTGGTTCTCTTTGGGAGCCTCTATTCCATCTACAGTGTCCTAAACCTGTAAGCAGCACAAGGAAACACAACAGTGGACCAGTTCCAATCTAAACACCCGAAGTGTGGTACACACTACCAGATATCGGTGCCATTTTTGGGCCTGCTTCCCCTCTTCCAACCAACGTCAGTAAAAGCCTGATTGTAAAGTGTGTTTTCCCAGATATTCCTGTGGTGTGACCTGTGAAAGAATGATTTAACCTTCCACTCTTTGCTTGGAAGATGGGTGCTATGTCAAATGGACTGATGGCCAATCAGGAAGCAAGATGGCTGAAGAAAGAAGCACAACAAACACAGCCACAGTAGTGGTAGCAAACGTCAAGCACTGAGTTATGTAAATGTCAAAAAAGGAAGACCAACTTGTTGATTTTTAGCAGCAATAACAGCGTTTATACAATGTGTCCTGTGAAACATACCACAATCCAGAGGGAACAGAGAGGAGTTGAAAAGAAAGTGCAACTGCAGTGGATCCTGCAGGTATCTAACAGCTAATCACAATGGTCCGGACCAATCAGGGTCATTTGAAAAGACAGGGGTGGTGTCTATGGATGTGGTTTAGTTAAAACTGCTGCTAGCTTGTACACAACGGTGGATGTTTAAGAGTTTAGTGTGGATATAACTATAGTGTAAACTTGTAAAGCCAATGGATTGTCCAGATTACATGTCTGTCGTCAGGCAGATCTATGTGGCAAGTAAGCATGCCCAGTGTAGGAACTGAAGGGAAATTAGTGTCCTTTGAAGAGACTACTGGTGGGGTTTAGTTGTACAACAAGCTGGGGAACAAGTATGTCTGGCGTAGCAATAAGCTCAGCTTTACATTACCTGGAAGTTTCTGTTTATGAAAAGAGCAAGAAACCAAACTGAATGCTTTCATTGGTGAAAAGACATTCTTGCTCTTTTCCTTGTTGGCTTCAGCGTGACTTTGTGTCACCAGCTGGCTTCACTAATGTTTAACAACAATTTTAAACATGGATATTGTGTGAGTTCACTCTCCCAAGCTGCGTGTCATGGCCCATAATGAATGTGAACGATCATCCAATCAGCTTACAAGACTTTTCCAAAGGTTCTGCTCGTCCCCAACACAGACGATGGCGGTTGCCTAGGTGGATGTGAGACATATCCCATGCAATGGCATGTAAGGTGAACCACACCTGGCTGTCAGCAGAAACCTCACCTGATACCACCATTCTCACCTGGCTAACAAAATATGAGTCACCTCACAAGCAGTATTGGGGTTAAAGCATTACAAAGTAATCTGTTTGAGTACTCAGATTACTTTTTTGTAGTAACACATTAGTTTTATAATTCAAGTAATCTGTCAAAAGCTACATCTTTCATAAAAGTAATCCATTACGGAAAGAAAAAAATCCCAATTCCCTCTCTTCTATGGCCCCAAAAAGAAAGAAACAAAAAAGGAAGGAGGATGAGGAGTGCCACATCCACTTCCTGAGAGGGGCGGAGTCAGAAAGCTCATTAACATTTAAAGCCACAGACAAAGAAACTCCTTCTGAGTAGGGCTGAAACAGAGGGGTTTTTAGACATGCAAAAATCCAATACTAGAGTGTTTTTCAGCAACAAACTTCATAGGCATGTTTAGGGGACCTCTGAGACCAATATAAGCTTGTCTTAAAGGGGGTAAAATATGTGACCTTTAAGGAGTGAGGGCAGATTTACCTTTCTTTTGGAGCGTTCAGACTTCTTAGAAATGTTCTTCATCTTTTTATGAAGATGAAACAAAACCTGGAAACAAGAAACAACACAGTGTGATTAACAAACATGATGGTTATTCACAAATAATCTACAATTAGACATAACTGACTGTTCCAGTGATTCAAAAGAGCTTGATGTAACTGACAAACGATGAAAAATGAGACTTAAGGATTAAAATCAGAAACAGTAGACTGAGGCTTTTAATCAAGAAAAAAATCAAATATGCAAGCATTTCTTTGCTCCTCACTAAAATAGAATTGAGAGCTGTCAGTACACCAGGATAAATCTGGTTTATCCTGGTATATTGACTGTAGCTGAGAGTAAATGAGAATTAATATACTATCATTAAATAATGAGTGGGCTAACCCTTTGTCACCTGATCTGTGCTTTTAGCTGCTGTGTATATCATCGTTCAGGTTAAGCCATAAAAAACTCCCGTAGACTTTATCTTCTTATCGTGCCATAGAAACACCCAGAGAGACTGAAATCTCATGTCTAAATATTTGCCATTACATAACCCTGTATCAATGTGTTTATAAAACATGAGAATATTTTGGTTGGGACAGAGGAGTTGAATGTTTTCACCCAAATATATCAGATAAATAAAGAAAAAATAACATTTATTTTCAACATCAGCTTTAGAACATGGAAGTATCTGATGAAGTCTGAGTGACGTTGGATACTGAAGCCGTCTCTAGAGGCCAATCCCCAGTGGTTCCCACATTGAAACTCTGTCAAACTAACTTTAGATCAACCTAAAAGCAGACAAAGTGGTGGAGCTGAGACAGGCCTTAGCCTCCTGACAATCAGCTACAACAGGCTATTATTAGACATGTCCTTAATACTGCAAAACTTATGACCTTCTGAAAACCACAAGAGATTGGTTTTAAGGTGTGTCCATAAAAGGATTTTTGTTTCACATATCCATCTGGAAAACCTCCCACAGACAGTGTTTGGGAAAGGGCAGAGCCTTTGAAAAAAGACTCAGAGGGTGATTGGATGAACGTTCTGTCTGTCACACGTGATGTGGTAGCCGCTACCGAGGAATAAACTCCACAGAGAACTGCATGATTCGAACCATGGTGACTGGAGACATGTCAGTACACGACTTTTGTTGTTTTTGAGAAGAAAAAAACTCACTGCTGTTCTTTGTTCTTCTTTTAACTAAGAAATGACATCGATTTCTGATAAAACTGACGCTTTAGCAGCATCTACGCTAAGCTCTTCTACCATAATTGCACTGGCCTCTTGTTGCTGCTTGCTTATGTCACGACTCTGCCACGCTTGAAAGTACTGCCCCTCGATGCTGATTGGTCCTGTCACTTTCTAATCTGGCCCAGTCTGTTCAGACGGGAGCTTTGCAAGATGGATTCGCCAGTGAGAAACGCAGAAACAGGTGAATCCATCTGCTTTGCAAGGTTAGTCTAGATCTTACTTTATCTCAAACATATGTCGCTTTGGATAAAAGCATCTGCTGAATGACACTGCAGCACTGTATGTGAAGTTAAATACCTGTAAACAAGCAGCAATATATTTCAAATTTCATATTTATTTTAAGGAATCTGATTCAATCTGACATCATCTTATTTTTGCCATGATAAATCTTCACGGGATGTTAAAAGTCAAGTAAATCAGGTAAAAGACATGACTCATTAAAAGCAGATACAGTAACTCTGGAAAATAAAAATGATAAACTTGTGATTTATAAAAGTTTTATCAGCCAACAACAGCTTTGTATATTTCTGTTTTTTTAAAGCCCTTCTTCCTTTTTTCTAAACTGCCCTGTACACACTAAGAACTTAAAAAAGTAGAAATATAATGTAGAATTATTTCTAATTATGCTTCATAATTACATTTTTACTAATGAACTCTAAAGCCATTTTCTTTTAACCTTTATTTAGTCTAGGGACATGGACACTGGATTTTTGCTCAAATCCAATAAGCCAATATTTAAGGATTTATTTTAGCTGATATTGATGTTGGTTAACCTGGCACGCCAGATAGATTTTTTCACACATCCATCTGGTAAACCACTCTTACACAGTGTTTAGGAAAGAGCCTTTGAAAAATAACTCAAAGGGTGATAGTACGAACGTTCTGTCTGTTAAATCTTTATGGGCCAATCAGAGCAACAAAACACGTGACGAAGCCACTACCAAGCTGCGCACCTACCGAGGGAGTAAAGTCCATAGAGAAATGCATAACGCGAACCATGGCGACTGTACACATGTCAGTACACGACTTTTGACGTTTTTGCGAAGAAAACAACTCACAGCTGTTCTTTGTTCTTCTTTTAACGAAGAAATGCCGTAAGGTTCTGATAAAACCGGCGCTTTAGCAGCATGTTATTGTCTTCTACCATAATTGCATCGGCCTCTTTTTGCTGCATGCTTATGTCACGACTCTGCCTCGCCCAAAAGCACTGCCCCTTGTCGCTGATTGGTCCTGTCACTTTCTAACCAGGTCCAAACTGTTCAGACGGATGGTTTGCAAGATGGATTCGCCAGTGTGAAACACAGAAACGGGCGAATTCATCTGCTTTGCAAGGTTAGAAATTCTGCTCTTCTATGCTCCAAAATGTGCAGAAATTTATATCAAATTCTCAAGATTAAAACTTTATCTCCCAGAAAAAAGTATTTGAGAGAGTGATCTCAGACCACTCAATTAAAATGTGTGATTGATTTTTCCTGAGTATCTTCATGTCTTAGTTTGTTTTAATAATGCATTTTTAAAATCTGAATACGTTGTCAATGAAGGAAACCTCAGAGGAACTGAACTCTAACCTCAGTGGTTTTAAGAGTTAAATTTAGATTTTAAAACTTTATTACACAGTATTTTTGCTAGTATAGCTGTAAGGCTAATACTGTTTGCCTACTCTGAACTCAAATTCATTACACCACGTATACTTGGGCTGAGTCAGAAAAATCCAAGAGTACCTTGCTGCAGACAAGATGGCCGACATACATCCAGTCCATACCGGAAGTCTCAAACGGAAGTCCGTACGTCCGAGGTTAGGCTTAGGCATTAAAACCGAAGTGGTTAGGTTCAGGGTAAGGCAGTGAGGAAGGTGATATATTTGAGATCCAGCACCAAGGGTTAGGCTTAAGCACGAAGAAGACTGACAAACACTGGCAGCTGAGTCCAACACGAAGAAGAAACTTCCGCTTGGGACTTCCGGCATGGATTGGATGTAAAGCAACCAGTGTTGGGTAGCGTTACCTTTGAAACAAACTCGTTAGATCACTGCGTTACATACTGAGAAAAGTAATTTGCTACGTTACTGCGTTACCTACTTCTAAAACTAACGCGTTAGAGTACTTTTGCGTTACTAAATATTAAAACCCTTTAGCCACTCGTTCCTCTTGGCAGTTGTAAAAATGATAGATAACGACCGCACGTCTGCATTTGAATGTGCAGACTGTAATGCCAATATACCGTGTAATTAACAGCCCATAATCTGTATCTCTGCAGCCTGAGAACACCACTAACAGACAGGAAAACCTTCACAGCTCTTTAACATGATCACAATCAGACAACAAGCTGAGCAGAGGCAGACAGAATCACTCCAACACCGTGCGTAATAACAGTGTGTAACTGGAACAGCTGAACAGCTGATTCAGTGAAAGCAAACAGAGCTTTTAAACTTACGTTTCACCACCATGCTGTTCTTGCCCCTTTTATCCAAAAATCCATCATAATGGGGATATTTCCGAAGTGGCCTGCTGCTCCCTCTGTCATCTGGCTGGTTCAACAAGCTAACAACACGCGCATAATGGCACAGAATGTTTACCTTCTGCTGGCACGTGCCAACGCGACCACAGGAAGAGAGAAGGACAAACAGAGTGGATGCTTCAAGGAGCTTCTTTTTTCTTTCTCTCTTTTTGAAGCCACGGAAAAGAGAGGAAATTCGGGATTTTTCTTTCAGTAACGGATTACTTTTATGAAAATGTAACTAATAACGGGATTACTTGAATTGTAAAACTAACGCGTTACGTTGCTTGTTACTCCAAAAAAGTAATCTGAGTACTCTAATGGATTACTTTGTAATGCGTTACCCCCAACACTGATAGCAATGCCCATGTTGGCCATCTTGACTGCAGTTGGGTCCCTCTCGACAAATCTAAAGCAAACACTGAAGTACACTGCATGTCTTATCACATCCACCATGACACATTCCTTTAAAAACTGAGAATACAAAAAACGTTTTCACTCTAAGGACTGTGTTTTTAAGTCAGAGTAATCTCATTCATGCATTTCACCTCACTGATGCTCATACTGGCTGTGTTTACTGTTTGGGCCATAGATAATTCAGAGCAAGCCACCATAGCCCCTATGAGCATCACTTTCATTTTCCTTTTCTTCGCATTTTTGGCTGCATTTGAATAAGCAACTAAAACTCGAATCTTACAGGCCCAGTAACTTTCAAAAGAATCCAAATCTTCAACCCAGTTTTTTCTTCTTGTAGCCTTTTTTATTTTGAAACTTCCCACCGGTAGTCTTCCTGCTTGTCTGTGCGCGGTTGGGTTTTTACGCACAGATTTTATGACTGCAGGGACTTTGAGTGCGCCCTTTGCTCCTGTTATTAATCAGTGTTTTACTGCAGCACACAGTCAAACATTATCCTGATAATTTAGCACTTTTTAAACTGACCTTAGCGTAGCAACAGCTGATGAGCAGCAGCGGCAGCAGGTATCCAATCACCAGGATGGTCACCTTATAGATGGGTTTGTACGCTCCGGACCACCTCTCCCAGCAGAAGGTACTGTTGGGTGCTTTAGGGTGGTTGGTGAGGACCTGGTGCTGCGCCACAGGCACTGAGCACAACAGAGACAGTATCCAAATTACGCACACACCTGCCAGCGCGTTTCTGCGGCTCCTGACGCACGAAGTCTTGTTGGAGAGCACCACAGCGATGTAGCGGTCCACAGACATGGCCACCAGAGTGAAGATGCTCACCAGCATGCTGACTGTGAAGAAGTAGTGTCCAAACTTACAGATGAAGGCTCCAAACACCCACTCCGGTAAAGAGTAGATGGTGGCCTGGAAGGGGACGCAGAAGAGGAGGAAGCTGAGATCCGCCACGCTCAGGTTCAGGATGAAGATGTTGGTCGGGCTGTTGGGGTGCTTCGCCCCTCCTCCCCCTCCAACGGTGTACCTCACCTTACCGATCACCAGCATCACCAGAGAGTTCCCCACCACCCCCACCACGAAGATCAGCCCGAATACAACCGGTACAATCACCGCCTCCGGTCCCGCGCCGCCGCTCTCCGCCGTGCTGCCGAACACCTCAGAGCGGTTAGACTCCGAAAGTTCAGCCCAGCCGGAAGAGTCGTTTCCCGGCAGCAGCATGTTGGAGCTCCGCTGCTGGAGCTGGAGGTTAAAGCAGAGAGTGGAGGAGGGAACAGAGACAGACTGAGCCCATGATCTGGTTCAAGCACGACCAGCCTCAGAGTCCGGACTTTGCAGACTGGTGGAGGCGCGACAAGGACCGCGGAGATACACCGTTTCCTGTCAGACCCTTTCAGAGTAAAATCCCATTGATGGAATCAGGCTCCTTTCAGTTTTCGCTGGATGAGATTCAGGGGCGGATCCAGGGGTGGCCTGGGCCATTATCGAGATCTTATGGACCACACCAGGTGCCACCCTGTTCCAGACTTTGACGATTCCATATTTTTAATAAACAGTTAAAAAAAAATCAAAGTAATCATGTCAATTTGACTTATCATAAGAAATATATTTTCTCTATTAAATTCATCAGGATGGTTGAAGCCCATCTGAAAGCTGTTTTTTCCCCACAGTATGCAGTATTACTGACATTAGATCAAAAATAAAATTATACAAGCAGATTAGACCATGCAGGGGCCAGAGAGCAGAGCAGGCATGAAAAGTAGAATACTACTCTGCTCTAGTTTATTCTGTTCTTTGAGAATGGCTTTTCTTTGCTGAGTCTAAAAAATGATTAGGACGTTTGGCATTTATGAAAAGGGCATCTGTAAGAGATTTATAGCTGCAGCGTTGCCTCCATACATCACTGCTAGACTAAGTTACATGAAGAACGATGATCAGTTGAAGGTTTTCCCTTTTTCCTCTATATTTCAACCAGGAGAGGCACATCATATAGAAAAAAAGGAATTGTTTAATAAAGAGTGACATGGAAATGAAATTAACTTGACAGAATTTCTTTGGCGCATGGACTCTATGGGGAGTTTCTGAGATCGAGGAGTCTGGATACTGGTGGTGGAAGCTTGAGGGACTGCAAATGTTTAGGACTTGATCTGCAGACTGGCAGTGATTGGGGTGGTGGAGGGTCACGTGAAACGTCAGCATGAGAGAACTAGGGGAGAGAGAGAGGCATATTTTTAAAGGAGAGCAGAGCGATGATTGGCCAACGATGAGACAGAGGTGTCATGCAATTGGCTAAATAAGGCCGTGTGACGAGACAGCTGATTTCCCGGTGACATCCCACAGTTGAAGCCCACAGACAATGACGTCCCCTTGCAAGGCAGTTTCAGCAAATAATAGCAGACAATAAGTAGTGGTGTAAGGGTGTGATTATTAGAGAGAATTTAGACTGAAAATGTGAATCCATAGTCTTCCTGACTGAACTTATGCTTCATTTTTTGCAGTGGATATACAGTGCATTCAGACCCCCTTTGCTTTTTTCAGTGTTTTGCCAAAGTCAAAAGAAACCAGTTTTTTTCTTATTAATATACACTCAGTACCCCATCATGACAAAATGGAAACAGAAATTTATTTATGTTATGGTGCAGTGCTGGGGGGGCCTCATATCAGAGTCTGCTTTGGACCTGACTTTGGCCAAGGGCGGTCCTGCTGCAGAGATGGTCCTTCTAGAACAGGGGTGTCAAACTCAATCACAGCAGGGGCCTAAATCTGAATTTAGGTATAACCTGGGGGCATAACAGGGTCAAGATTTAACTGAAAACTGTCAACTGTGTTTACACAGGTAATGAATTAAAGGGGAAATTAAACAGTGATAAAAAGGATTATAAGGTTTTAAAAAAAGAAAGGCAAAATTATTAATTATCACGTTGTCAATTTTACTGAGTAAATTAAGAAATAAATGAGTTAAAAGAATAAAAGTCTGAGATAAAAGTTCAACTTTATACGTCCTGAAGTTCAAAATGCAAAATTAAAAGTCAAAACAAAGTTTTTAAAAGGCAAATATATGAGATAAAGAGTTAAAATCATGAGTTTCAAGGTCAAGATATGAGATAAAATACAAAATCAAGAGTTTAAAAAGTCAAATTAGAAGATAGAATTAAAAGTTGTGACTCTAAAAGTTCAAAATATGGGATCAAATTCTCGATCAGAGTTTAAAAAGTGAAAACATGGGATTAAAAGTCAAAGTTAGGAGTTTAAAAGGTCAAGATTTGATTTAAAATGAAAATTGTGAATCTAAAATGTCACAATATGAGAAAAAAGGTCAAAATTATGAATTTAAAAAGTCAGAATATGAAATAAAAAGTCAAAATCCTAAGTTTCAGTCATAATCTTGGGATGCAAAATGAAAATATGAAATGAAAACACAAATTGATTTCTCTCCCTCATTCCTGACTTTTTATCTAATTATTTTTGTTTTTTACTTTTTCAGTTTTTTATAATTAATAAGGATCTTCTTTTAATCTTTAAGGTTAAATTTACATTTTTATATTAGAGGATATCTGCAGACCTCATAGCAGCAGGCCAATTCTAATTCAGATATAATCTTGTAGGCCGGGTAAAACTGCACCGCGGCCGCATTTGGCCCCCGGGCCTTGAGTTTGACACCCGTGTTCTAGAACTTTGTCCCATCATCACACAGGATGGAGTGCAGTCAGAGTGACCATCTGGTTCTTGGTCTCCTCTCTTACTAAGGCCCTTCTCCCCTGATTGCTCAGTTTGGCTGGGCGGCCAGCTCTTGGAAGATTCCTGGTTGTGCCAAAGTTCTTCCATTTGTGAATTGTGGAGGTCACTGAACCTTCAGGGCATCATTTATACTCATTTACTGCTTTGATTGAATAAATATTGTAAGGTCAGTTCTTGGGAGTTTCCACTGGGACTGGCACTTTGGGTAACATGCGTACCCTCTGCTGCAGCCTCCTGCAGACCTTTGTAGTGTATTCTCTGGGTGTCTATGTGTTTATTCAAAATGGACCTGACATGGAAGTGTCGGAAATTACAGAGAGTGTGAAATGATATGCAGGAAAGAAACCATAGGTCAACTTAAAACATCGCATGGAAGATTAGCTTCTGGATGTGAGTGCAGCCTAACTGCTAGGCCTCCTGTGCCCCTGCAGACTTAAGTGTTACCCTGTGTCTCGTAGCCGTTCTGCACCATACCATGCCCTTGTTAGTTCATTTTTAATAGTCTCCTATGAAAGCCATTAGAATAAGGTCATGTGCATGGTTAAAAATGCTCTTGATCTATATTGGTTAGAATCTCTTAAATCAAACATTTTAGTGAAGAAAATGATTTGTCACTGAATAATTCAGGTTCACCACATTGTGATGCATTTGCACATTAAAGACTTCCTCTAAAGCTGCTCAGCAAATGTAAATATTGATCCAGTTGGAGAATAAACCTTTATAAAGCTTGTGACTGCTGCCATGATTCGTTTACACCCTACATGGTTACTACAGGCTGTAACGTTAGGGTTGATTCAAATAGTCGTCTAATAATAAGACGTGTTACAGTGAACAGAAGGTGATCAGACAGCATGTTTACAGAGCCCAGAGTTCATTTCCTCTCTAATAATTTATGATATTAGAAATAATCACATGTTTATGACCCTGGGTGTATGCCTGTATGTCTGTAGCAACCATCACTCAGGTAGGACAGCTGAGCTGTGGACTGTTAGTGAATGAGAGGTTGGTGATTTTACTGCAGTCAGATTTTTAAATAAATTTGAATGGAGACAGACACCTGGCTGGTTCAACAAGCTAACAATGCACATGTAATGGCACAGAATGTTTACCTTTATGACTACAGGAAGAGAGAAGGACAAACAGAGCAGATGCTTCAAGGAGCTTCCTTTTATTCTTTGTTTGAAGCCACAGATGAGAGAGGGAATTTGGGATTTTTCTTTCAGTAACGGATTACTTTTATGAAAATGTAACTAATACGATTATTTGAAATGTAAAACTAAAGCGCTACGTTCCAACAAAAAGTAATCTGAGTACTCTCACGGATTACTTTGTAACGCGTTACCCCCAACAATGTTGATGAGTTAGATCAAATGTTGACATTTAATTGTATAGAATCAACGCATTGTGTTAGAAATATGCACAGTTAGCGTTTCAGACGGAGGTTTAAATAAGGGTTTTTCAGGACGCCAGTGTGAGAAACATGAGGAGTTTTTACTCCGTCAAGGAGGATATGTGATCGGGTGGGTTTGTTCATTTGTTGGCAACATAACTCAAAAAGTTATGGACAGATTTTAATGAAATTTTCAGGAAATGTCAGAAATGGCATAAGGAAGAACTGATTAGATTTTGGGACTGATCTAGATCACCATCTGGATCCAGGAATTTTTTAAAGAATTCTGTACTATTGGGAGATAGGGCTAATGGCAGAGGTCTGCGCTGTTACCACTTTACACCAGGAGATGGCGAACATGAGTAACTTATTCAAAGTTTTGGAGTTTATAGAGTTTGAAAGATGCACACCCGGTCGAGGAGAAGATTTGGAGCATAAACAGAGAGAAAGACAGCAAATTGTAGCAAGAATACTCACAATGCTGGGAGGAAAAGGGGAATATTCACCCTCTGCCATGACTCTCAGTTGTCTGGTGAGACCATGGGTTCTTCTCCCACACAGTCCACACGTAGCAAAGCCAAAGCTTCGCCTCACCGTGTTTCCATCCCACCGGGGTGGAAGTAATTGGTGAATCAGATTTTGGGAGTGATCCGGATCACCATCTGGATCCAGGAATGTTTTTAAAGGATTCTTCACTATTGTGAGATAGGGCCAATGGTGGAGGTCTGTGTTCTCTGAGTGCTTTTCTAGTTTTGAGCTCTTAATCATGTGAAGCTACTACATGGGTATCATAGAGATGGTGTAAAGCCTTGAAAAAAGGCATAATACCCCCACTTTAAACCTTAAATCTGCACCAAGTCTTGCTCCTGAACAAACCCCCAAAATGTAACCAGACATTCACATTTATTCCCCCTCCCTACACGCACACACACACCTACACACACACACACACACCCATTCTTACTGTCTGTCTGCAGATGACTGAGTGTGATATATTATCTTAAAGCAGAATTTTTGACTACATAATCCACAAACTGTTTAAAAATACCATACCATATTATAGTATACTGTACTATTCTATACTATACTATACTATACTGTATTATACTATACTACACAATATACTATACTATACTATACTATACTATACCATATTATACTATATTATACTATACTATACTATACTATACTATACTATACTATATTATATTACACTATACCATATTATACTATACTATACTATACCATACCATACTATACCATATTATACTATACTATTCTCTACTATACTATAATATACCATATTATACTATACTATTCTCTACTATACTATACTATACTATACTATACCATATTATACTATTCTATACTATACTATACTATACTATACTATACCATATTATACTATATTATATTATACTATACTATACTATACTATACTATACTATACTATACTATACTATACTATACTATACTATACTATACTATACTATACTATACCATACTATACTATACTATACTATACTATACTATACTATACTATACTATACTATACTATACTATACTATACTATTCTATACTATACTATACTATACTATACTATACTATACTATACTATACTATACCATATTATACTATACTATACTATACTATATTATACTATACCATATTATACTATACTATACTATACTATACTATATTATACTATACCATTTTATACTATACTATACTATACTATACTATATTATACTATACCATATTATATTATACTATACTATACTATACTATACTATATTATACTATACCATATTATACTATACTATACTATACAATACCATACTATACCATATTATACTATACTATTCTATACTATACTATACATACCATATTATACTATACCATACTATACTATACTATACCATGAAATATGACACCATAATGTTTGGTTTTACTGAACAGATTTATATCCTCAGATTTATAATTCTAGATGTCTCTTATTTATTAATTTTTTTCTTTTACTAAGATTAGAGCAGCTAATACTTAATTGCTTGTGCAAAATATACATTTGAATCATTTCCTTTGTTCCATCCAGTGTTATTTAGAGCTATCAGTGATAGTCGGTACAGCCTGTGGTGGATTAAACATGAAATAATAAAGAGGAAAACAAAAAATTATGCTGAATGAAATGCAGGGTCCTGGCCATTTCTGTGGTCTGAGCCTCATTAATGGAGACAGGCTTTCAACCCTCTGTCTGTGGTAAAACTCTGAGATGAATCACAGGACAAAAGCATTTCTTTTGGATTGATGTTGAGGCAGACACAACTTTTGATGAAAGTTCATGAATCTCCAAACTGAATAAATTTCCATAAAGTTCTTATTGTATAATGATAGGTTTTAGCACACAGATGTGTCTCTGCAGGTCTCTCTGAGCTCCACTGTCCTCTAATGTTCTCTCTCAGTGTGTCGATGTTCCTCTCAGTCTCTCAGTGTTCCCGTCATGTTGTTCCGACATGCTGGAGTCCATCACAGGACCAAAACAATAACTCTCACTTATCCACAAACACCAATACAGAGAGGAGAACATGTTCAGAGAAAAACACAGTCTGAGCCTGACAGACAGAAATATAAACTTCATCATGGTTAGGACCTACATGCTGATAGTTGAGAGTAGGTCCACTGCTTTGGACTCCTTTTCGGCCCTGTGAACTGTAGCTAGCTCGTGATGCCAACCCCCACTGTACATAAATCCTCCTGACTTCACACAGACGATTATCCAAGTGACAGATTTGGTCAAGAATCCATTTCCAGAACAGCAATCCTGTAAATCCACCTTTAATGTGGTTTTCTTAAATGAGTCAGATCACTCAAAGCTGAACAATTAGTCACATTATGTGTAATTAACTTCATAAAGATTTCTGTATATGGTTGAAAAAGAGATTGAATGACTATATAAATGTAAAGTTCCTGCAGTAAAGTGAGGTGTAGTCTCTGTTTTAATCTTACTGAATAGTCATTTGAGATTTTTTATTACATTTTCTCTGAATAAGACAAAGAAAATTGTCATTGATGTGAGCTCCCCACACTTATTTCTTCCACTAATCAACTTTGATGCCATTAAATCCTCCTCCTTCTCTTTTAAACTCATTTCCATACTTCCTGAAATAATAAAAATGCAATTACTGGAGAATAAGGGTGTTTAACAAGCTGCTGATGGAACAAACTTAGAGGAAACTCCTTTTCGGTGAAAGAAAACTACATTTTATTATTGGGAAACCTCTTATCAGCAGGAAAAACAAGCTTGGAGTCAAGGGTAAGTAGGGGCCAACAACAAATTTTAATCCAAAGCATTGGCTCAAATATACAGCTGATACTGCAAAACCCTTTTAAGCTGAGCTGGGTGTCAGATTCTCTACCTGAGTCCTAGCTCGGCCCTTTATGGCTCATGGCCCAGGCCAGACCGGGCTCAAGTGGAGTCAAAGACGTCCTGTCAGCAAGCCTGTCCTGAAATTTCCAAGTTTCCAAGAGTGCATGAGTGATAACGACAGTTTGACAGTAGCCAGATCATCTCTCTGTTGGCTCTGCTCACATAAACAAAGAGAAGTAATTATAATGAGGGGGGCTAAATCAGCAGCCAGGCTTCAGCTCCGTGTGTTTAAATCTTTTTCTCAGGTTCAACTAACATGATGAATAAGTTAAAGGACAAAATATTCACCTGGGAAAGCTTCACCTGTGATGGACTGTCATATTCAGTAAGTACCTCAGGGTCAGGGTTTGGGTCAGTCTACAGGTCTGACAGTGGGATCGTAGTCCCACTGCAGCTGTTGCATCAGAAATATTGCTAAATTAAATTAATGGGTTCATTCACAGCTGCCTTGAGGGGGCGCTCTTTCTCTTACTGTATCTGTCCTCTGCTCAGGGAGCAGCCATGATGTTTTTCATCATTGAAACAAACTGACCAATCACGGAGCTCCTCTACCTGACACATCTGACCAATCATTAACCTGAAACAGGGGGGCGTGGAGCTCCTCAGCTGCTGATAAATGGAACTTTCCCAGAAAACATCACAGAAACGTCCTTCATCAAACTCTGTTAGTTGGCGTGGATGTGAACGAAAAATCAAACACTCAAAAATGTTCGTTTTATCTTTATAGTTGGAGATCAGGTCAATTATCTCCCAGTTAGCTCTGAAAAAGAAGACAATGATATATTTTCAGTTATTTGTAGAACAAATAACTGAAAATGACAGGGGTGGTTTTTATCTTAAATAAGACTCATTTTATCAATATTTTTCTTACAAAAAAAATAGGATTTTAAATCAATTTAAATTTCTCTTTGATTTTGGAAAGCATCTCATGACCCCCTTCACTGTCCCCCCCGGGGGTCCCGACCCCCACTTTGGGAACCACTGGTCTATACGGATACGAAGTTAATAAAGTTAGCTAAATATGCTGGTCTAGGTTATCTGAGGTAAATTCTTCACTTTGTCTTCTCTAGTAGAGGACACAGAAATAATATTATTATCCCGTCTGAGGTGTAACAGACAAAGTTTTCATATTTTAGTCTCCAAATTGCTTTAATTATCACGTCCAGCATCTCGTTTCTTTACAAAGTCCCATTTAGACAGAAAGTACCGGAAATAGTGCCCACATTTCACACACAGTATCATCGGGGGCTAAGAATAAGGTGGACAGGCTTGTTGGATATCGACAAAAATCCAGTATCCCTATCCCTTGATTAAATGAAGGTTAAAACAGGTCTATAGAGTTCTTTGAGAAAAATATGTTAATGTAGCATATTAAGAAATAATTACTCATTTCATTCCTTCACTTTATATATAACAAAAGTTTTCAGTGTGTTCTGGGCAGTTTAAAAAAAAGGAAAAAGGACATGACAAAACAGAAATATCTTACAAAGCTGTTGTTGACTGATAAAACCTGGAGTACACAATGAAAAAAACTAAAGTTTATCAGGTTTTTTTCCAGTTACTGTATTTGCTTTTGCAGTTAAAGGAGTCATGAGTCTTTTATCTGAATTTTTTGACTTATACCATCCCATGAAGAGATATCATGGTAAAAATAAGATCAGCGTGAGATCAGATTCCTCAAAATATATGTCATTTAAAATATGTACCTGCTTGTTTACTAATGTATAACCACACATGCTGAACAAATGAAAATACTTTTTATAGACTGCCATCTTAAATTTACCTTCTTTACAGTTTTTGAACTTCTTTACTTTAGAATATTTGTTAAACATGTACATTTATTTTGTATGCAGATGATCACTGATGTATATGAGTATAAACAGGTAAACAGTTATTTCTATACAGTAGGCCCATTTCGAAACCAAGAGTGTACCCTATGATGAGTATATAAATTAAGAGAATACCCATTTCTGCAAGCCCCACGACACCGCTGCAGATAATAATGTGAAAGTTTAAATTTGCCGTGATCTTTGTTTTCATACAGGAAAACTGTAAATCATTTGTGGCTTGAATATGCCTCAACCAAACCTTGGATGCGTCTCACGGTTCAGTTAACACAGACGTGGTTAATGAAGCTTGCATATACACACCCACTGCCCTTAGTGTATCAGTAAATAACGGTTTTTAGTCTGACATCAGAAAGTTGGGATTAAATTCTTCTTTTTTGGCACAAACTGCATGAATCCAGTAAAAGTTTTTATGTTTTCATGTTAAACTTTCTGCTGACTCTACAGAGCGATGGTGTGTGTTATCAGTTTGTCAACGCGTCACACATTAACACATGAACACACACATGCAAACACACAGCTGCTGACTGGATGTACTGAGTCTATTTTTGGAAAGAGTACATGGATGTCATGATGGAAATAATTAGCTCATTTAGTTAGAAAATGATGAAACACAAAGATAAGTCATTTTCTTACTTTATTTATATAATATACAGTAAATTTGAAAGTCTACACACCCCTGTTATTCGCTACATTTTTGTGATGTAAGAAAATGTGACAAAGATGTATCATTACAAAATGTCTTTCCCCCTTACATAAAAAACAACATATATAGTCTGATTAAAAACAACCTAAATCTTTTAGATGGGATTGATAGAGAATATTTTAAAATTTTAAGATTCAAGAAAATGTTTTGGCTCAAATCTTTATTGAGAATTCAACAATGAGTGGAGTAACTTTAGATAGAGGGTCAAGAAATGCCCGTCTGGCTTACAGGCCATAGAGCCTCAAGGCAGCTGCATCCTCTCCACGTTGCACTCCTGTAAAGGTGTCTGATGGCATACTTTGAGGAGTTGTATCGGGCAGAGCTTCCCCATTGTGAGCTCAAATAGATGCCACAAACTATGGGGGTATTAGACTTCTCTGTACGCCATACTTCTGGACAGTGTCTGTGATCTGCTGCTGCATCACCGGCCTGAAAAGTTGAGCTTTACACCTTCGAGGTCTACGGTAAACGGCATTCTGGCACTATCGATTCTTCATGCTGGAGCTCTACTCATTCATCCAGTTGATGTTTTCCCTATAATCTGGTATAGAGTGCTGGGAAGTGTAGCAGCGCCGTCTCTGACTTCTACCCAGTTGAGGCAGGAGTGTGTCTTAGCCCTTTCAGATGATGCTGTGATCCTTGTTGAGACTGTAGATGTTCTTGTAGGGGCTCTTTACTCGCTGAATGAGGAGGCTGAAATACTGGGAATGCACGTCTCCTGGGCCAAAACAAAGATCCAGGCTTTTGGGGATGCCTTGGATGCTGCCATCTGTGTCTCTAAATGGTGAGAGTGTGGAAGTTGTAGAGCAGTTCTCCTACCTTGGCAATGTAATCCATCCATCCGCTGACTGCAAGGCTGAAAAAAACACAGAATAGGCCTCACATATAGAGCGCTAAGAAAGACAGTGTGGAGTTTGCTGTATCTGAGTGTGCAGACAGAAGTCAGAGTCTTTCGGTCCTTGGTAGTCCTGGTCTTACTTTACTCTTGTGAGGCCTGAGCTCTGACTGATGACCAGAGGTGCCAGCTGGATTCCTTTATGATGACTTCTCTTTGGCACATTTATGAGTAACATTTATTTGAATATCTTTGGCAAGGACATGTGTGTAAGGCTGATGTGCTTAGGAGAGCAGGGTTGGGAAGGGTCAGCTTCTGGATACAGGAGCAGCATCTGCGCCTTGTTGGACCAGACCTCATGGTGGTTATGTGCACTGTGGAGCAGTGTTAATTTTGGCAGCTATTTTTAATTTTAGTTTTAGTCTTTGAAAGAAATGCATTTTAGTTTTAGTCCAATTTGAGTCATTTTTATCCTTTTAAGTTTTAGTCTGGTTTTAGTCAAAGAAAACTCAAAACATTTTAGTCTAGTTTTAGTCCATAAAAGTCCTCACATTTTAGTCTTTACTTTTAGTCCAAGCATTTATTCTCTTGTCTAAATCTGGTATTAAATCATGGTAGTGTGTTCTCTGCACTCTGCCAAACCTGGGGTCCTTGCTTCTACAGCTGAGAGACAGAAAACCTACAGATGTGTTGCATTTCGACAGATTTACCCACAGTGGAGAAATATCACAGATTTTGAATGTTCAATGAAAACTAAATTACATCTTAGTCTAGTTTTAGTCATCTTGTCGAAAACTAGATTTAGTTTTTGTCAGTTTTAGTCATCACAGATCTATTTTTGTTAGTGTTAGTCTAGTTTTTGTCATGGAAAAAAAGGCTGTCGACGAATAGTTCTAGTCATAGTTTCAGTCATAGTTTTAGTCGACGAAATTAACACTGCTGTGGAGGAGTCAAATGGGAGGATACCAGGAGAGATGCAGCACAGGACCAAGAGGGTGCTGAATCAGCATATGCTCCCATTCCTGACATGACCTGTCTCACAAAGTAGTCTGAAACCTCGGACTCTTACTGTCTCCATCCCAGGAGTTTTCATGTAATAAGAGTCCACTGTCTCTTCTTAACATTTCTATGCACACTTTTAATATTGTCACCAAATAAAACATGTCATTTAGTGACAGTAGATTCCTCAATAAGTCAAATATTTCTTTTTTTTCTTCAATTAAGTCAAAAATATCTTAAGTGATTATGCACACACAAAAATAAAATCCTGTCCAATTTCTTGTATTGTTTCCTTTCCTCTTCTGTATATTTTTAAATTTTACAAAAACATCAACCTCTTCATTTCAATTTTATATCACAGAAATGTGTTTTAAGGCCTTAAGGAGAATCTAACTGAAGAGAAAGTGTAAATTTTGACTAGATATTTGACAGAAACACTTGCTTGTGTAAGCTATTTACATATTTTTTCATGCATGAAGTGTTTTGGAGAATAAATCCTCTATTCTAAGAGCTTAAAAACATCCAGGTATTGTGCCAAATCTCTTAAATACAGACCATCATGTGTTGGAACCAGATCCCCCATAAACAACTGATTCATTTATATTTAATTTACTGTTATAAACATGTTTGTATTTGTTTCTTCATTGGTGACTGAACATATCGTACATCTGTTTATTATCGTTTCATTCATAAGCATTTGGGAGATGTTTGGTGCATGTCTGGAGTGTTTAAACTGATATTTGGGTCACTTGACAATAAACGACTCACTCTTCTATTTCTTCTTTGATACAAGTTTTTAAAATATGCATCAAAGTTCTGACTCTTACTGACTGATCTAGGAGCTTCTTCTGTTGTTTAAAGCTAAAGTTTTGGTGAAAATTGTTGCTGACTGCTTTAAACTCTCAGCCAATCAGAGAGCTGGATGTCAGGGTGTGTGACTCGTGAGAACGCTCACCTCACTTCATGCCTGATAAGCAGCTGCACAAACCAGCGGCTTCTCTGATTGGCTGATAGCAGGCAGGTTCAAGTATATAAAGAGCAGCCTGCTTCTCCAACACATTATCGACAACATGGCCTTCCTCTGGATCGTGTCCTGCCTCGCCTTCGTCAGTGCCGCCTATGGTGAGATTCAGACACACACTCCTCTTAGACACATTATTACACACATGACTTGTCATAAGTCTTTATCAAAGAACAGTTAACAGTTTCTCAGTCAGAGTTCTACTAAAGCTTTCCAAATCAAGCTGCTTCATTTAGAGCCACAGAGCTTCTTAGTTCAAAGATTTGATATAACAAAACACCGGAATATTCCTTTAACACCTGTTACCTGTTGTCCTGTCAGGCTGCGGTGTCCCCGCCATCCCTCCCCAGGTGACTGGCTACGCCCGTATTGTCAACGGTGAGGAGGCTGTGCCCCACTCCTGGCCCTGGCAGGTGTCTCTCCAGGTGAGACAGATGCTGATCACAAACACAAACTGCTCCTTTGTCTTCTTCTACTTTGTGTTGTTGTTTCATAGAGACTGAGTTTGTCTTACTTTTCCTTCAGCAATCCAACGGCTTCCACTTCTGCGGAGGATCTCTGATTAACGAGAACTGGGTTGTGACCGCCGCTCACTGCAACGTCAGGTCAGTTCAGCATGTTTGTAACCCACCTATAGCTGTCAGCTTCAGTCTTATTGGTTCCTTCAGAGGGTTTAAGATATTTCTCACATTTTTAATACCATACTGTGACCTTTAAATCCCTGTTTTTTGTTTTTGTTTCCTGTCAGGACCTACCACCGTGTGGTTCTTGGAGAGCACAACAAGGGCTATGGCACCAACGAGGATGTTCAGATCCTGAAGCCCGGCAGGGTGAGAAGCACCCATTAGCCAGTCAGCTTCATGCACAAGCCACTGGTCCAGAGTGCCATCCAAGAATATTAAATTTGATTGGATAGTTGCTTTAAGAAGCTTTCTTTGGTGCCAACTTCCATCTTCATCACTCCTTGCAGATTTATTTTGCGTACAGATTTTTCAGAGTGATGAGATAACATCTTAAACCCCTGTCAGATTCTACAGGTGGATGCTGGGGTGGATGTGGGTTAAAGGCAAGGGTGTAGGGCAGAGCTAGCAACAGCACTGCAATAGAGAGAGCGTAAATCTTTCAGCCTAAATCAAATCGGGAGGATATTTGCAGGGTAGGGTTAGGGTTGGGTAGGGTTGTCCAGCTGTCTGCGTGAACTAGCTCACAGCTGTTGCACCGTTTTAACATGCAAATTAAAATTTGATTTATTTAGATTAACTACTGAAATTTAAATCCAGTAAAATGTTGTCAACACTAACAAGTATAAAACATCCATAGATACTTTGAAGGAAGAAGTTAAAGCAGATCCAATTAATGGGGGTTAAATAGGGATGAATAAATGTTGGATCGCCCCAGACAGAAAGCCTGACCTGCCCTGGACTGTCATCCCTCCACTTATGCCTCCTCCACTCTCTTTAGGTGTTCACCCACCCCCAGTGGAACTCCTACACCATCAACAACGACATTGCTCTGATCAAGCTGTCCACCCCCGCCAAGCTGGGAACCACCGTGTCTCCTGTCTGCCTGGCTGAGTCCACCGACAACTACCCCGCTGGCATGACCTGTGTCACCTCTGGATGGGGTCTGATGCGCTACAACGGTGAGCCTGCACTGAAATCTTAAATCTTAAGGTTTCCGACGGGACTTTTTTTTTTTTGAAAGATGAAGGAGGAAGTGTGTCTGAGGGTTGTTATTTCCCGTCCCACAGCTCCCAGCACTCCCAATGAGCTGCAGCAGGCCGCTCTGCCCCTGCTCTCCAACACTCAGTGCAAGCAGCACTGGGGCAGCAACATCTCCGATGTGATGATCTGCGCTGGTGGTGCTGGTGCCACCTCCTGCATGGTGAGGCCCCGCCCACCTACTCACCTGTGTCACACCTGTTTCACCTATGTGTCTTAAACCAGTCAGCCCAGTCTCTGTCTGTCTTTTATCTCTCATATCTGTCCAACAACTGTTTCATCTGTCTTTACCATCGCAGCCCTTTTCTCTAAGCCTGTCACATACCTGCCTGCTCAAGCTGGGCTATTTAAGATATTTTTAAGACAGACTGATATTTCTAAAAATACAGGATAAACAGTCATATAGATGTAGTTTATGTTGATTAAAGAAATAAGTGTCAGCCCTAATGCTCAGGAAATGTTTGCAGTATGAACCACTGACAGTGATAACTGATTGAAAACATTTAGTCTTTCATTATCCTTTGCAGGCACTTTTTTGTCGTGTTTCTAACATAATGTTATTTTTCAGGGTGACTCTGGTGGCCCCCTGGTCTGCCAGAAGGATGGTGCTTGGACTCTGGTCGGTATTGTGTCCTGGGGAAGCAGCCGTTGCTCCACCTCCACTCCCGCTGTCTACGCCCGCGTCACCGAGCTCCGTGGCTGGGTTGACCAGACTCTCGCTGCCAACTAAATCCTAACAGGCAACGTTGTTCACACCGAGGGCCATAAACCCCACCTGGCCTCAGAGCCCCGACTCGGCCCGGCAGTCCCACTCTGGAGTGTGTGGATCATTAATGATAATAAAAACATCTAAACCTACTGATGTGTTTGATTGTTTATATTTTTAACTGAAATATGCTTGGGGTATTTATTGTATCTTAGAGGGATGAAAGGTGAGCCAACCCTTAAATATGGAGGTTGGCTAGAAGAAATTCACACCACAGGGCCATTCTAATGTAATCCAATCAGGGATGTAAAAAAGGAGGAGTCCTTTAAATGTGCAGTCTGTCTAAATCAGAGGTCTGATAGGAGTGATATCTATGAGGAAACCTGCCAACTTCAAATAAGAATTAAAACCACATAAGAGAAAAATGGTTTATTGACAAAAGTCCAAAAAACTGCACCCCAGAATCAAACTGGACATGAAACACAAACACAAAATAAAACAGGAAACTGGGGAACTGCTACGAGGAAAACTCTAGGAATACAGGGAGGGAAGGACGTTAAATGACACACCGAATATCAGAAATACAAACTAGGGAAATACTTCTAACACACAAAGAAAATGAGAACACAGGAGCTTTAAATGCCAGTGCACCAACACCAACACCAGAACTACTCCATTTACTACAGAACACACCAGAACTACTCCATTTACTACAGAACACACCAGAACTACTCCATTTACTACAGAACACACCAGAACTACTCCATTTACTACAGAACACACCAGAACTACTCCATTTACTTCATTCTTCTTTGTAAAACTGCTCAGGCTCTGTCAGCATAGACAGATCCTTGTCTTGCTGGAAAATAAATCTTCTCCCAAACTGTAGTTCTTTTGCAGATAGAAAACGATTGTCCTCCAAGACTTTCCTCTATTTCGCCACTTTCATTTTACCCAGGGCTGGCTGCTGAGAAGCATCCCCACGGCATGATGCTGCCACCACCATGCTTCACATTTGGGATGTTGTGTTTGTGGTGATGTGCAGTGTTTGTTGTCCGCCAAACATAGCATCTTGTCTGATGGCCAAAAAGCCAAATTTTGGTCTCATCAGAGCAAAGGACTTTCTTCCTCTTGACCATGGAGTCTCTCACATGCCTTTTGGTGAACTCTAGTCCAGATTTTATCTGAGTTTTCTTCAACAGTGGCTTTCTCTTTGCCACTCTCCCATAAAGCTTTGACTGGTGAAGAACCTGGGCAACAGTTGTTGTATGCAGACCATGGGTGTGGCACAGGGGTTAAAGGGGTGCTGATTACCCAGGGCCCAAGGTAGGGAGGGGCCCTTGGGAATCCTGCAATGAAAAGTGTGTTTTATTTCATTCAACTAAATGGATTGGTCAACAGTCAGAAATTTGTATTGAATAAAGTGAAATCAAAAAGCAGGGGGCCCTGCTCTGCCTTTAAAAATGTCAAAATGGTATTGTCCAGCACTGTGAAATAATGCAAGTAAATTTAATTAGACCACTGTAAAAAATATTGCTCTTAAATCTGGAAAATATGGTTCAAAAATAAATTTAAATGCACTGATATTTGTAAAAATGATGCAACATTTGTTGCTTGTCCAGCTGGTTAAGAGGGACCCTGTGTAAAATTCTTTCGTCATAGGTGTCTTGGTGGTCTCTCTCACTAGTCTCCATCTTGCACGCTTACTCAGTTTGTGAGGACAGCCTGATCTAGGCAGATTCACACATTTACCATACTCCTCCCATTTCTTGATGATAGATTTAACTGAACTCTGGGATGTTCAGGGCCTATCCATCCCCTGAATTTTACTTCTCAATAACCTTTTCTCTGAGTTGCTTGGAGTGTTCTTTTGTTTTCATGGTGTAATAGTAGCCAGGGATACTGATTAACCAGTGTCTAGACTTCCCGGACACATGTGTCTTTATACTACGATCACTACAGACACATTCACTGCACTCAGTTGATCGCCATTTCACTAATTGTGAGACAACAAGCTCTGGCTGGCTGGACCTCTGTTGGATATTTATGCACTCACTTATTTTACCTTGTATATTTTAATTTAATTGATAATACTTTGTTTTCACTTTGACATTAGAGGAAAAAGCTAAATTATACATGCCATGATTGATTTGTACACTCAATAAAAGTGTAAACATCTGAGGGGGGTGAATACTTTTATAGGCACCGTAACAAAGAAACTTCTCATGACATCAGTGACGTTTAACTATTACAGAGGGAGCATATGATATGAATGCTGTTGAATTATGTAATAAAAAGGCTGATCAGAGGTCAGAGCTCCAGATGTGTGAATGCATCTCTGTATGTAATCATCATATACTTGGTTATGAAGTATGCATCTTTAAAAAAGGCCAGGCCTGCTGCTGTGACACCCTCAGGCAATAAACCAGAACAGATCTAAGACAAAAATAAGTTACTGTTAGAGCATTATTCTCAAACAGTCATCTGTTGTTTGTATGACTTGTCAGTGATGACAGAGCTATTACTGTCTTTTTTTTATCTACTCTTTATCATACATGCAGTCAGCCTGCCAACTCATACCGCATAAGCACTTTACATTATTACTAGGGCTTTCTGTGTTTTTAGACCTTAATCTCATCATGGTTAATGTAATTATGTATCATATTATTCTTATATAAAGCATGTTCTCTGTTCTCATTTTAGACGTTCCATAGTTAAGGTAGTGTGTATCAAAGAGCACAAACAACTTTGTTGTTTGAATTAAGATCAACCCTAAATGTAGATTTTTGATACGACGCATTTATTGTGAAGAGACTTGGTGGTTATATGATAATACATTAGTACAGGTAGAGGACAGCGATGATTATAAGATTTAATGGAAGGAAAAACAGAAGATGTGGTCATAAAAAAGATTACTGTTAACAGTAACTGCTGATATCTTCTCTATAAATGATGTTGCACTGATTCAGTACTCAGAGCTCTGATGTTCCAGTGTTTCTGTGAAGGTCCAGGGCATCATACAACATCTGTGTGATGTTCATGTGTAGCTGCTGCCGATAAAACCTGTGCTGGGAAACAAACACATGTTTGAACCATCTGACCTACACATATGAACGCAATGATCCACAGACAAATCTACAGAGACATACTGTGCTGTGGAAAAGTATCACCCCCCTGTGCCCCCACCTTCCTGATTTCATATTATTTTGCAGATTAGTCACACTTAATTGTTTCCGATCATCAAATGGATTCAGTTTTTAAGTGATGATTTCATTTATCAAGGGAAAAAGCCATCCAAACCTTCTTGGCCCTGTCTAATTGCCCCTTAAACTTAATAATGTTCCACCCTTTGCGGCAACAACGGTAAGCATTTGCAATAACTGGCAATGAGTCTTTCACATCACTGAGAAAGATGTTGTCACACTAATCTTTGCAGAATTGTTTTCATCCAACCAAATTTGAGTGTTTTTGAGCATAACTGGCTTGTTTAAGGCTTGTTTAAGATCATGCTAGAGCCTCTCAGTTAGAGTTAAAGGGATATTTCTGTAATTTTCAAGTATGGCCATATGAAGTATGTAGCTGTATACTGTAGTTGCATTTGCCTCCTGTGATGTCAGTGAGCATTGCTCCTTTAAGAAGGACTCACTTGCTGGTTGTACTGGCTGGTAAGCTATGCTATAGAGCAGTGGTCCTCAACTAGTGGGTTGGGACCCAAAAGTGGGTCATGAAGCCCTTTTTAGTGGGCTGCAAGATATATGCCTGGGAAAAAAATTGTGTCAAATTGTCTATGAGACTCTGTAAACTTTTGTACCATCTTAGGCCCAAGCTCTAGTATTTTTTATTAAATACATCTGATTGACCAAATATATTACCCAAATTTTGGTTTGCAATTCTCCTTGAGGAGCTGATCATGAGTTCTGTGACTCAACCAGTTGAGAACCACTGCTATAGGGTTAACAGATGGGTACAGTTTCTCTGCTGGATTTAGTAAGTTTGTGGTCACAATGGGCCACTAAACAATGTTGGCTCAGATGTACACGCTATTGAAAACTTTTGAAGTATTTTATCTTTTACCCCAAAAACTTCAGCATTTTTGTTACTATTTTGCAGTGCAGGTTTGGCTAACAGCTACGTGCTGTTGCATTGCAAAATAGTGACATAAAAGAGGCTTACTTGGTATAAAATAAAAGATTTAACAATTTTGGATAGTGTGTACGTTTGAACCGACATTGTTTTGGGCCTATTTTTACTAAAAACTTGCTAATTTCCGAGGAAAAACCCATCTGTTACAGCCTAGCTTCCTGAGTCCTTCTTGAAGGAGCAATACTCACTGAAATCACTGGAGGCTAATGTAACTGCTGCTGTTGTGTACCTCATCTGGAATATCCCTTAAAGTCTGGACTTTGACTAGGCAACTCCAAAACCTTCATTTTTTAGCACAAACAGACATTACAATCAAATTTCTACACCCATGTCATAAAACTCATTTGTTGCTTGGGAGCTTTTTGATTTAATTTGTCTTCCTCACTGATGTCAGGCATGAAGAAGGAGGAGTCAGATTGGCTGCTTGACCATCCTCCAGTGGGACGTTTCCATGGACCAAAGAGGAGCAGAGGTGCAGCAAACTGAAGGAGCAGCAGCAGAGCAGCACAAAGCCAAACATCCTGCTGTGAGAGACAACTGCAACTCCCACAATCCTCAGCTTCTCCAAAAAGAGGCTGTGACTGAGTCACATCGGAGGCCAGGAAGATTTTTTAAAATCAAATTTACAGATATAAATCAACAGTTCCTGCATTTTTAGACCCTGTTTTGTACATATTTGACATCTGAAAAATAAACTTCATGAAATATTTTTAGATTGCTCTGTCAGAACCAAGTGGCAACTTCCTGTGATGAATAATGAAGCCATTGTTAAACTACAGCTCCTCAGTGGGAAGTGGACCATGGACAGCATTTGTCATCTGAGCTGCAGTTTGGACACTCTCGTATTTAATACTCACCATTGATATTGAAGCCGGTGCACAACAAACATTAAATGCTTTTTGCCTGTACCCTAAGGCCTTTTAGAGTGATGGATCCCAGCTTTTTTTCGTTGGAGCCCTCCCTAAAGAAAAGCTGAGCTTCCCCAGCACCCACACAAAACAGTGAAACTTTGCAGTCAAATTTCAACAATGGTTTTAATTTAGTCGATGAAACCCTCAGAGAATAGCTCTACATGATTATTTTCATATTTGAAAACCTACGTATAAAGTATGAAATCTGTGTTTCATCATGATTTTTGTTAATATGTGCACTGTGTCCTTACCCAATGCTAAGAGCACGATACCCCAGGTAGTTGTCTACCTTTGTCTAAAGGTAAAACTGCTTATGAACTTTGTCTGCTGGGTGAATTGATGTACAGTTTAGCCAAGACTGCAGCCAGGAGGCCTCACTTGTGCAAAGGCCCTCAACTGGCAGAAAAAAAATGCCACTGAACTTGTACCATAATGAATAATATGAACCCCCATCCCCCGAAAAATCAGTCTTGTTTTTCCTTTGCTGTAAAGAAAAGGCTTGTTGCTCCCACGTTTATGTCTCTGATCGATTACGGGGATGCTTTATAAATGCATGCATTTTCCCAATGCCTTGAATCTTCATATACTCTGTACCATGGGGTGCTATGGTTTATAACAGATCAGTAGGTCCTTAACTCATGATTGAATTCTGTATGATTGAGCTGGTTGGCTTCTTTGACCTCATGTAGACAAAATCATTGGCATGCCCTTACTGAAAGCCATACATAACCTGCTTCCATTGCACTTGTGTGATAACAAGACTTGTATTTTCTGTGTCTGAAATCCGTCTTGAAATGGGTTAAAGGAGTTTTGGATTTGTTGCTCCTGCAGCCTGAAATCTTCTGCAGGGAAATGTGCGTCTTTAAAATGTCTTTGAAATGTTAAGATTAAAGGTTTTGGAGGAAGATGCATCAGGATGTAGATGCTTGGACTGTTGATTTTCTGCTCTGTGACTCAGGAGTTGGTTGATCTGTGTTTGTAGTGTTTTTATGTTTAATGTTTCATGTCTTCATCTCTGTTAAATGTGTTGCTTCCCATCTTGGCCAGAACACTCTTGTAAATGAGATTCTTAATCTAAATGAGGTTTTCCTGGTTGAATAAATTCAAATAAATAAATGAAGAGCTGAAAGTTATTTCAGAGGAGAAATGGTGTTGACCCATAACAAACATCTAGTTATTAAATTAACACCTGATTGGTCAGATGTAATGGGCCACATCTAGCCCAACAGAGCAGCAGCTGGCCCGCTGTGCTCGTCTTCATAAAGTCAGTCTTCTTCTTATATAATGTCACCACTAAATCAGCAGCAAAATGTCAGAGAGAAAATATGAAAAGCTAAAACAGTTACCACCCTGTAGATGCTCTTTAATCTGTTTTGTCCCTGTTGTTTCTGTTTATACTAAAGGCAAATATAATAAATATGTAGTGTATGCTAGTGTGCATGACAAGTAAAACAGGGCCACAAACAGAATATTGTAGAGGCCCGTGACTGGCTGTCTGCATCCTTGTAAACCCAGGCTCTCCCTCAGTGCACTTTGTGGTGATTTAAATGAATAAATGTGTGAGGATGAGGAATAAAAATGGAAATAATCCAACGTTACAGAACTCTTTTAGTGTCATTCATTCTTCTCGAACGTTCCTGTTTCCTCCTCCCTCAGGTGGAAAACTCTCCGTCAGCTCCACCTGTCCAAACTCCCACCACCCCTGATAACATGTCCCATTCCATACTGTCCTGTCCCGTGTCACCCCGTCCTGTCCAATCACATCACTGCCCTGCCTGTATAAAAGCAGCTCCTTCAGACAGACCCGACATGATCGAGCCATGGCTTTCCTGTGGATCCTCTCCTGCCTTGCCTTCGTCGGCGCCGCCTACGGTGAGAAAGACTCCTTGACATCACAGCTGAGAGTGAGGCATTATGGGTAAAGAAGAGAAGTTAAGTCCTGACTATAAAATAGTGGGTTTATATTAGTATCAAGAACTTGACTCTAAGAAGCTTTAAGCTGCAATTTTTTGGATCTACTGCAGGAGGTGACTTTATTTTTAAAGCAAGTGTTCACTAAATCAGGAGGTCTTAAAAGCCTCTTTCTTTTGATTTATCACCTCTGTAAACCCTTGATTGACTGTATGACATTAACTGATGTTTTCAACTACTTTTTTTAATTAAAATACACCAATTTATTGTAAAATAGTAGATAACGCAAGGTGTTTGTTGTGACACTGATACCAACATGAAGTTTCTAAAATTAGGGTGCAAAAATGAAAATTGTTGGATCTTATTTTTGTTTGTTTTTTTTTCATCAAAATGCAAAAAAGTTCTATAAATAGTGGTTTTTAAAATCACGTTAATTGCATGCTTGCCCCTTGCAGCACGTTTGTTACAGCAGAATCTCCCTGCGGCCTCCTTGATATAAAATGAGTCCACCTCTGCTCCTTAATGTCTTATTTTATTTTAGAAAACTCACAGACAGCTCAGTAGAACAGTCAAGTGTCATCTGTATCATGAGTTATCAAACATTTACCTTTTTACTGATCCCTTATTTCCTTTTTAATCCAATCAAGTTCCTTTTTTCTGTGGATAAGTTCATATCACAATATTCCATCTACCCAAATTCCTGCACTTTTTTTCCAAAACAAAAACAGGTCTGTATCTAATTCTAGTTACCAGAAGTCTAACAAAGTACAAAACCCATCCAGTTCATCCATTTTCTATCCAGCTTATTCCATTGGGGTCGAGGGGGCTGCAGCCTATCATTGGGCGAGAGGCAGGGTACACCCCGGACACCAGCCAATCACAGGGCTGACATAGAGACAGACAACAAGGCACGCTCACACTCACACCTACGGCCAATTTAGAGTCACCAATCAACCTAAAGAGCATGCCTTTGGTGGTGGGAGGAAGCAGGAGTAGCTGGAGAGGACCCACGCTTACACGGGGAGAACATGCAAACCTCACACAGAAAGGCCCTGAGCAGGAAGTGAACCAGGAACCTTCTTGCTGTGAGGCAACAGCGCTAACCCCTGTGCCGCCATGCAGCCCTTTCCTCAAAATATACTTAAGTAAAAGTAAAATTACTGATTTTAAAATTAATGAAAAAAGTAAAAGTAAACTAAAAGTTTCTCAACTACAGTAATGTGAGTAAATGTAATTAGTTACTTTCCACCCCTGCTTAAAATGAGATGGTTACCCTGACTTGTTGGCTTGATGTGGGCTGTACTGAGAGTAATAAGACATTTTGATCAGAAATTCAACAAATCCACTCCTGTAGGTTTTGCAGTGTCTAAATGTCTGACTCCTCAGTGTTCTATCTTGCATTTTGACCAAGTCTGCCTCTTGACAAACACACTCTTCTTATAATGTCAAAAAATAACCGTCTTCATCAGCGTTTATGTTACTGATTATTTCACGATGTCGTCCCAGGTTGCGGCTCCCCCGCCATCCCCCCCGTCATCACCGGGTACTCCCGTATTGTGAACGGTGAGGAGGCTGTGCCTCACTCCTGGCCCTGGCAGGTGTCCCTGCAGGTAAAAGCTCACACACAAACACCACAAATACAAAAGTAAAACCCACATTCACACAAACACAGACTAATGTTGATGATCTCTTTCAGGACTACACCGGCTTCCACTTCTGCGGTGGCTCTCTCATCAGTGAGAACTGGGTGGTGACCGCTGCTCACTGCAGCGTCAGGTAAACATCTCCACCCTCTCACCTGTTTCACCACCTTACCATCATATTTCTGTTTTTTCCTCCCTCATTCAGCCACCTTCATCCTGTCATGTTCCTGTCATATTCAACAGCTGTTCAGATGTTTTTGACCCCAGTGGCCGCCTCATATTTGTTCCTTGAATCTTCCCTGCAGGACTTCCCACCGTGTGATCCTTGGCGAGCATGACCGCTCCTCCAACGCTGAAGCTGTCCAGGTCATGAAGATCGGCCAGGTGAGAGACAGTAACATCTCCTCTTATCCCGTCAACGCCCCATCCCTCTGTTAGTCTTAACAACCTCGTCATGTCCCGCCAGGTCTTCAAGCACCCTCGCTACAACGGCTACACCATCAACAACGACATCACTCTGATCAAGCTGGCCAGCCCTGCCCAGCTCAACGTGCGTGTGTCCCCTGTGTGCGTTGCCGAGACCAGCGACAACTTCCCCGGAGGCATGAGATGTGTGACCAGCGGATGGGGTCTGACCCGCTACAACGGTGAGAGCAAAAGCTTCAGCTGACCAATCAGGAGAGAGGGGCAGAGATCTCAGAGGGGTTATGAGGGTCTTCTTTAGTGTAGAGTTCCATCTCATTCCGTGTGTCGGTGTAAATGATGAAACTGTTTTGTGTTGTAGCTCCTGACACCCCCGCCCTCCTGCAGCAGGCCGCCCTCCCCCTCCTGACCAACGAGCAGTGCAAACAGTACTGGGGCAGCAGAATCAGCGACCTGATGATCTGCGCTGGAGCTTCCGGAGCCTCCTCCTGCATGGTGGGTGGTGCAGACAGAAGCCTCTGAGCTTTATTTCTTCAAACTGTGTTTTTAATTATTCATTTTGTTTGTTTTCAGGGTGACTCTGGTGGCCCCCTGGTCTGCGAAAAGGCTGGAGCCTGGACCCTGGTTGGTATTGTGTCCTGGGGCAGTGGAACCTGCACTCCCACCATGCCCGGCGTCTACGCCCGTGTCACTGAGCTCCGCTCCTGGATGGACGAGACCATCGCTTCCAACTAAGCTCATCTCACAACACAGCTTTCAGACTGAAAGCATTAATATATGAGGCATCAATAAATCACAGAAACTCTGAGCCTGATCTGTCTCTGCTTTTTCTGTACACGTCGATTGTATAAACAAGTGATGGTTACATAACTCAAATGATGTTTAAAGTTTCCAAATTAAAAAATGATTCAGTTGAAGTTTAAGAGGGTCAAATTAATGTTGCCCTCAATCCAAACAATAACAAAAGACAATGATAGAGAAGCTCTGCTAAACTCCACCCACCATCACTTCTATTCAAATACAACTCCAAAAAAGTTGGGGCACTGTGTAAAATGTAAATTTAATCACAATACAATGATTGTCAAACCTCATAAATCAATATTTTATTCACAACAAAACATAAACAACAAATCAAATGTTGAAACTGAGACATTTTACCATTTCATGAAAAATATTAGCTCTTTCTGAATCTGGTGGCAGCAACACATCTCAGCAGCAAAGGTCTGAGAAGTGAGGAGGCCAGTGGATGGAGTTTTGGCAGAGAAATGTTGTCCCATTCTTGTCTGGTGTATTGCTGCCAAATTTTTCATCGATGGTGCTCCAAATGTTTTCTATCGGTGAAAGGTCTGGACCGCAGGCAGACCAGTTCAGCACCTGGACACTTCTACTGTGAAGCCATGCTGTCGTGATGGATGTGGTATGTGGTTTAGAACTGTCTTGCTGAAATATGAAGGCTTTCCCTGAGAGAGACGTTGCCTGGATGGGAGCATGTTTTGCTCTAAAACTGTTGCTTCCTAATCTGACACGCTGGATGGATTTGTTTCACACATCCACCTGGAAAACCTCCCATAGACGGTGTTTGGGAAAGGGCAGTGCAAATATGGTGGAAGACATTAGCATGGATGCTGATAAAGCGCCAGTTCTATCAGAACTTGACAATGTTTCTTTGTTAAAAGAAGAACAAAGAGAAGCAGTGAGTTGTTTTCTTTTCAAAAATGACAAAAGTCGTGTACTGACATGTCTACAGTTGTCACGGTTTACGTTATGCTTTTGCCTATGGGGTTTACTCCTTGTAAAGTGGTAGTGGTAGTGGCTACATGTTTTTTTGCTCTGATTGGCCTGTAAAGATGTGATAGACAGAACATTCATCCAATCACCCTCCGAGGTTTTTTCAAACACTCTGCCCTTTCCCAGTTGCTGTCTACGAGTGCTTTTCCTGGCATGCCAGGTTATGGCAAAGCAGGTCAGCAGAAGAGCGAAAACATCTCATCGTTCATTAAAGTTTTCAGTGTGGTTCTTTGCAATTCAAGAAGAAATTTGGAAAAGTTCTGATGAAACTGCTGCTACATCTGAGCTATCTTGCTACATTAGCGAACGCCATTGCTGTTGGCTTTCAGCATGATTAAACCCCGCCCAAAGCTACCACCTCATTCTCTTCAAATGATGCTGGTTGGTTCCAGTCATGTTTGGTGCAGTACAGGCTCTACAAGGCTAATTGTTATTTTTTTTAATTATTTCAAACATTTTGCAATTTACCTTGCAGTTTGTACGTGGTGTTACACTTTCTGCCCAGGAGATGGTGCTATTCTGTGACTGTCTATCTTAACCAGGGGTGTCAAACTCAATCACAGCAGGGGCCAGATTTCTGGATCCAGGTCTAACCTGAGGGCCTAAAAGGGTCACCTTTTTAACCATAAACTCTCAACCTCATTTCACCAGTAAAGAAATATACAAAAAAAAACTTAACACTGAGCATAAATGTTTATGAAATTTAAAAATGTAAAAAGATAAGTTTAAAGGCTCACAATCTGATAAAATAAATCTATTAGTTCAAAAAGGTCAAAACATGAAGTTGTGTTGAAAATATGAGATAAAAAAGAATATGACTCAAAATTTAGAATTAGGAATCTTAAAGCTCAAAATATTATATGAGAATTCAAAACTACTAGTTGAAATGCTCAAAGTATGAAATTAAAAGTCAAAATCCTAAGTTTGAGTCCTAAATGTGAGATGCAAAATTGAAAGTATGAAATTATAACAGAAAATAGTTTCTTTTCCCACATTCCTGACTATTTATCTAATTTTTTTTCTCTTTACTTTTTCAGCTTTTATGACTTAACAAGGATATCTTAAATAATCAAGGATACGTTTACATTTTTATACCTGAGGAAATCCGCAGACCTCATACTGATGGGCCAGTTATAACAGAAATATGAGATCATCTTGCGGGCCGGATTCAGATGTTCCATGGGCCGGATTTTGGCCCTTGGGCCTTCAGTTTGACACCCCTGATCTAAACAATCTTGCAGGATTTGCACATGAAAATCTGCCATTAGAACCATTAACTTTCATCCTCTGGCCAGTAACAAGCACAGATATTTCTGCAGATTCTGTGAATCTTTTGATATTATGGACTGTAGATGGGGAGATATTCAACACCTTTACATATTTTCTGGAATTCTTCCACAATTTTTAGACATTTTTTGCAGATTGGTGAACCTCAGCCCATCTTCACTCCTTTTATGCCCAACCATGTTACTGACCTGTTGCTAACCAACCTAATTTGTTGCAAAATGATCCTCCTGCTTTTTCTCAGTTCACTTTGTATCCCCGTCCCTACTTTTTTGAGGTGTTATGGTGACCTCAAATTCAAAAAGAGCCAATATTTTTCATGAAATGGTCAAATTTCTTAGTTTCAACATGTGATGTGTCATTTCTGTTCTATTCTGAATAAAGTATGGCTTTTTGTGTGTTGTAAATCATTGCTTTCTGTTTTTTACCATCTTTTTTGAAACTGGGGTTGTACACAACTGCACTCCATGTGGTTCTTCTAAACTACCAAGACTTTGATTTGTTGTTGTGTGCATGACTGTCACCAAACCTCTTAACTTGACTTCTGAAAATGTTGTTTATTTCACAAAGAGCACATTTTTACAACATGAAACAGGCAGAGCAGCGGCATGGTTCTATCAGCAGACCGGGTTCTGAACAGGTGTGAGATCTGTTGTGAGTCATCAGGTGCGTCTGGGTGGACAGGCGGGGCCCACCCGGCGGCAGTAACAGATGGCGTTGAAGAAGCGGCAGTAGCAGGAGTCGCAGGGGTCGCAGCAGGGCAGTGGGTAACCCAGACATGACTGCTGGTGAGGGATGCACCGACGAGGAGAACGCATGGCCCGACCCTGCAGCTGCAAGCCTGCGGAGTCCTGGAAAACAGGACGGAAAAAATTACAGGGTTTTAAACTCAAAAGTTTCAGTCCCAGAACGAGTCAGGAGAGATTTCTAAAACATCTTCCTGATGTTGATGTTGTCATATCCTCTGACTGACTCCTGATGTTCATTTAAACTCCTGAAAATAAAAAACCCAGCGTGAACGATGTTTGTCATGGTACTGTAACGCTTCAGTGGCAGCCAGGACCAGGATGTTTTCAGGTGGTCTGTCTCTATATCTGTTAGTCCTTCCAGACCAAAAACCCATAGGGCAGTGGTTCTCAGCATGGGGGTCAAAAGACACTGAGAGGGGGTCACCAGATGCCATAAGTATGAACATATATGCATAAAATTAGATCAATGTGAAATAAAACATGGTCATTTGGTGAGATTTATGCTGAAATCAAAGTAACGTTTATGTTTATTGATGACAGCAATGCATGTAAGTGATCAGTTTTTAAAAATTGTATTTAAGCTTTATCTAACCAGGAAAACCTCACTGAGACTACAAACTCTTTTTTTCAACCTTAGTAGCACTGGTGTGAGCGTCCTGGTGTACAGTTAATTCATTTTGGAGCTGAAAAGTGTGTCAAACTATTATTGGGTTCTAATGTTGAAAGTATTTATTTGTGCCACTTTTTAACCACTTTTCCCACGCAGTCCTGCCACTGCCTTTCACCACTTTTCATCATATTGCACAATTTGCACCCATTTTTGCCTCTTATTTTTGAATTTTTTTTGCACTTCTCTCCAATTTGGCCACATTTCCACCAGTTTTCCTCACTTTTCACCACCAATCTCTGCCACCTTTAATACATATCTGCCACTTTTTAATTCCATTTTACCACCTTTTCTGCCAGTTTCTTCCCATTATAAGCCTTTTTCATTTTTAAACCCCTTCTACCACTTTTTCCATCCATTTTTGCCACTTCTAATCCAATTCCTGACACATTCCACCTTTTGTTGCCTCTGTTGACCCATTTTTGCCACTATTAACCCCCTGTTCATCACTTTTTACAGCCATTTGACCACAGTTTTCAATTTGTTATGCCCCTTTTTCCATGTAACCCATTCCTGCCACTTTTTGCCCATTTTTCTGCCTTGGTTAAGTCATTTTTTACCTGTAAAACTCAGTTTTTCCAACTTTTTAATCTAATTTTTTTGCCTTTTTCACACATTTTGTCACTTCCAAGCCAGAATGGCTTCTGTTAACCCCTTTTAAGACTTTTTATGCCTGTTTTTGCCATTTAAACCCAATTTGTTTACTTTTGCTTATGTATGTTGCAATTTTTAATATGTTTTTTTCCACCTTTAATCCATTTTAAAATCTCTCCCCACCTTTTCTACAAATTTTGCAATTTTTGACCCTATTCAGACATTTTTAACCATTTTAATGTTGTTCTTACTGAAAGGAATTTACATTTTTTCAAAGTTGGCTATATACTATTGCACAAAATGATTTAAAAAATTGCTTTGATGAGAGTGATTTTAATTCAGGTAAGAAATTTAAAACAGTTATCACAGCTTAACTTTACAAAGGACCATGACTTTGCTGACTATCCAATTTGGCCTGGCCCCAAAAACTCTCTCTTTTATCCCCTTTTATTGGCAGCCTTGTTTACACTTGACTATTGTTGAATGTGCATTTGGATTAAATGCATATCACTTTAACAAAGACCTGGCTGAATCTTTAAGAAAGGTGTTATTTTCCAGAATGGTAGCTATGAGCTATGAGACGAATTTCTGTCTCTGTGTGCCATAATCAAGTGTTTTTCATTTATTCTAAATCATAACTAGATTAGAAAGACAAATGAAACCTCTGCTTTGTGTGCCAAGGATTGTTTTAGTCCTGACTCACTGGCCACAAAGCAGAATATCTAACCTCTCCCCTCCTGTTTTAGGCTTCATGATCAGAAGTGAATCAGACAGACTTGGATCTGTTGGTTGAAATCTTTGTAATTATAACTTCCCTATCCTAAATAGGCTGGATAAACTACAAGGTTCATATTACCTTCAACCATGATGACTAGAACACTGAATGAAGGTTTAGACTGTTCAGTGGTCCAAAACTAACAGGTGTTTTTCTGACAGATTTATAACTAAAACTATTTGTTAAAGAAATTATGCTAAGATTTAAACTTTAAACTCAGGTGTTCACCCCATGATGGCTTAACTTACCCTCCTGACTCAGATCAACTCCCCCCTGAACTGGTGAGTTGAGCCAGAGGAACACTTTTTTGGGGGGTCATATTTTCAGACACCTCTGTTTTAGATTCATGCTGATAATCTCATTTGTAAGAACAGATCTTAAATGATCATGTTTTCATTCTACTTCTGTCTCATTTTTTCTGATCTTAAGGACTGCATGAATAAAAACTGGCTCATCTCACCCCACTCTTCCCCGTAAGTCACACCCACCTCATCGTAGGAGCCTGTGTCCATCAGGAAGTGATCCTCCACGGAGTCCACAGGTAGGAGGACAGGGTCCTGTGGAGGATCAGGGGCGTGGCCTCTCTCTGCTGGACATCAGACAGAAAACAGCTGACTGGTTATCAGTTAATATGCTGTTGTTCTTTCTGAAGAAATGAAAACTACAGTTGACACAGTTCTGGCACTTAAAGTTAATCTAAAGTATAATGTGACTGTAGCCTCAGTCAGCTTCAACTCTCGTAGCAGATAAGGTGACAGCTCACCTCTTTATATCGTTGTTTCTGTTTTAACCAGCAGACAAACATCACTAATGCACTATGAGTCAAAGTTCAACACTGATTTGTATAAATGTGCCAGTCAGTCTCAGTTTTCAGCAAAAAGTGTAGTTTTTTTTTTCAGTGGAGCAGAACGAAGGGAAGTGGGAACTATGAACAGTTACCATTGGCCCCTGCATACCCGTCATTGTTGCCTGGCTTAATCTAACAGCACAAAAATGGTGGAGGCTACGAATGGCGAGGGAGAACTGAGTGACAGAGGTTTGAGACTTTAAATCTGACGTGTGGAAGCATTTTAGTTTCCTGATCTCAAGAAACGAGAAAGGAAAAAAGGTGACTGACAAACAAAAAGCAACTTGCAGACACTGCCAGACTGTGGTAACACACTTGATGGGGAATACAGGTAACATGAGGAGAGACTTGGCAAATCTTCACCCTGAAAAGATTCATGAAGATGCAAGGAGCAGGTAACCTGACACACTGTTTCATATCTCCACTGCATTGATGTATTTCAAATTCATCTGGGAAAGCTCCCATAGAAAGTGTTCAGGAAGGGCAGGACTTTTCAAAAATTCATGGAGGGTGATTGGAGGAGCGTTCTGCCCGTCCCGTTCATGACAGGTCAATCAGAGAGACAAGACAAAATGACATTGTACACATGCGCTACTCCTCAGCTGACAGGCTACCACTGCCACAGATTGTTGATGTTGGATCTTCTCTGTGAATAAAATTGATGCCAAGGCGAGTCAGGAGATGTGCAAGAGCATCTATTCGGTTGAGGTAAGCTTTCAGTGTGAATGCGGTCCAGTTTCAATTGAACTGCCGCTTTCCCACATTTATCTAAGCCAATAGCTACTATTGGATACACTGGCAAACCCATCCTGAAGCAGACCGTATGTAAAAGTTTTCCTGAAATAAAACACCGAGCCCAATGGGAGCATCACAATCAGATTTCTACACCTATATGTGACAGCTCGTTTGGTGCTTGGGAGTGTTTTGACTGAACGGTTGTTACTCACCAATGTCAGACATGAAGGAGGAGTCAGATCTGCGTCCGGCTGCTGGACCTTCATCCAGCGGGACGTTTCCATGGACCAAAGAGGAGGAGAGGCGCAGCAAACTGAAGGAGCAGCAGCAGAGCAGCACAAAGCCAAACATCCTGCTGTGAGAGACAACTGCAACTCCCACAATCCTCAGCTTCTCCAAGAAGAGCCTGTGTTTGAGTAGAAAACAAGATCAGCTCCACTGGAAGTCGTGACTGTGTCTTTAAAGGTCTGTGAATTAAATTTAAAGATATCGAATTATAATTCCTGCATTTTTAGACTTTTTCCCGCATATTTGATTGCATGCGTGGAATATTTTGAGATTGCTCTTTGAGAATCAAGTGCCAACTTCCAGTGTTGAATTATGAAGCCAATGTAGAAGTGTGAAATCTGCAGCTCCTTCAGTTTTTACATTAGTCTGCCTACAGCAGCACCAGAGGTCAAATACAGAACATCTGACCATGCCTATTTTCACACCACAAAAAAAGAAGGTAGACCGTCAGGAAATCTTTGTACATGTGACAGAAACTTTCAAAATAAAAGGCTGAAACTGCTCTAAACTCAGTAAAGACACAAGAGAGAAAAATTTCTGAACTTGACAGCAAAAACCCTCAAAAGTCGGATTCAAATCCCAGAGTTCAGTCTTTCCTCCTCAGTGGGCATGCGACTGATTGAAGAAAAAATATAAAATACATAGAAATAGAATTTTTTTTTTTTTAAGGGTTAAAAAGAAGAAAGTCATTTTTTTCTTTCTGCATTAATGTCCATTCCAGAAAACACTTCTGTAAATTCCACAAAATTAAGAATATCAACAGACCTTTAACGTTGACGTCACTCTGCATATCATTGAAATTGTTCTGTTTTTGATTCATGAATGAAGCCGTATCAAAGAGAGTGGGTGAGAGACCCTGACTGACTAAACGAGAGAGCGGTTACTCACCTGTTGCTGTAAGTCTTCGCTGTTTCTCTCTCTCTCTCTCAGGAGGCCATCGGGCAATTTAAAGGCCACCAGAGGGGAGGAAGGTCACATGACCAGCGAGGGTAATGAATGGAGGGATGTGTGACCCTGGGAGAGAGCATCTAATGAGTCCAGATGGAGAATGGAAGTCAATTTTATAGGCACGTGCAGTATATTAGGGTGAACGCTAGGGTGTACGACAGCATTATTAAGATAGGAATTTAATTCATCAAACATATAAGATTAAATGAATCTCTGCACCAGCAGAGAGATCTTTTTCCCTGAAAAACAGATGAATACAACCACAGACATGCAGCACACGGATAATCCACCATGGTACTGAAAGCATGCTTCTTTATACTGCACAGCAAAAATGGAAGCTATCAATTAGTGCCTTGAATGTGATTTTCTCTGGGAAAACATCCTGATTATTACTGATACAATATTCATTAGATTGAGGAAACTTACTCAAAGCAACAGTTATTTTTCCCCAGCTTTAGAGAATAGTTGTGGTCATTCTAATGATACAATATTTTTTTTAACAGGGATGACAGCACCTGGTTGTTTGCTCTCAGCACTGTGTGACTCCAGCAGTGGGCCACGGCTTTCTTGAATTAAGTTCCACTTATCAACACTAGTTCACACACCGGGAAATGAAGCCAACCGGCCTGTCTTGGTATTGTTTGATGCAATAGTGAACAGATATAAGAGGTCGGTGATGGATGAATCTAGGATGAAAAAAGAGAAAGTAACGGTGCAAGAAGGTGGGCAAAAGTAGGGGGAGAACAGGGTTGGTTGTCACACTTTTTACTCTAGTGTGAATTGCTCATCATCAATACATCTTTCAGTGGTCATTCCTACATTAAATTGAAGCTTAAGGTGTTGGCTTGAAATGTACATCTCTCTCATTTTCCAGCTTCTCTTAAAAAAAGGTAATTAGCTATCAAAGACACTTTGACACATTGTGACAATCAATTTTCTTTATAAAAAGCTGGTGAATGTTAGTTAAGATAAAACCAAAATTGTGGGTACATGCTGCAGTGACTGTCTTTACACCAAAGCACAACGAGTCTTAAGTTCCACCTTCAGGCAAAGCACATCTTTGCTAATGTTAGCAAAGACGCGAACAACAACACAGGATCATGCCATGGTCATACCACTCTCTTCAGCTGCTTCAGGACAGTTTTTTCTTCAGCTGCTCAGATAAAAGTGCTCCAAAACTTTGAGTAAGTCCTGTTTATTAATCCAGTGTAGAAATCTGTGGTGGGACTGGCAAAATTGAAGGTAATTAGCAAAATTTACAAGCTGAAGACGACAATATGATGCGTTCAAGTAACCTCAGTAAATTAGACGACTGTATTCTATATGTTAGGAGGCATTCAAATGTCACATAAAAATGGCAAAATTTAGTCTTTTGCGCTCTCGGAGTCATCTTGTTCATCAGGTTCACCGCAGTTCCAAGTTTTCTCCATTTGTGGACAATGGCTCTCACAATCACCAAGCCTTAGAAATGGATGAACACTCTCCTTGTACCCCAAATGTATCTGAAAACCAAAGGTTCAAACTGAATTTCTCTGTGAAATAAAAATGTGTAGGTCAAAACCTTTGGCGTCATGTTACAGTTTAAGTTGGTTTTGGTGGGCCAGATTTCAAATTGGGGTAAATCATACTGAAATTTGACTTTATATTCATCCATCCATCTATTCATCTAAGTTTCTATGTATGTATGTATGAACCTACCCACCCACCCAGCTAGCCCACCCACTCACCTACCGACCTATCTAAATACTGACCTACCCAAGTAAAGAAAATGGTCCATTCAATAAAAACAGATTTTTTATTTCCTAAAAACATTTAAAAATGTGAGTGAGTGACACAATGCTGAGAAACTGAGAACATATTCATTGAGCAACCTTTAAAACAAAGTCAAAGCAGATGGCAGAAACTGTATCAAACATTTCCATTTTAATGGTTGGACATAGGTTTTATTTGTGTTGGAATATTTCTAAAAAGAGTTTGTCCAGTTAATAACTGATGTTTTTAGCCATGTTAACTCCCTGATCTTCCTCTGTGTGTTTTATTGAACATTTTTAAAATTAATTTCCGGATCTTTCTGAAATGTTCTTCAACATACTGATGAACAGAGCCCATCCTCTTTTATTATCTGTGTTGTTTTTGAGGAAGAATTCTTTGTGCGTGGGATTAGAGAACATTAAATCAGCTGCTTCCTCAATCTGCTTCCACATTAAACTCTTCGTCCCCGTCCATGAAATATGGCGCTGATTCTCTGAACCGTGACACGCCGATGACATCAGAGCTGCATTTGTCAGGTAAACCCTGATTATTGTCCATCAGGAGGAAATGTGTTTTAATAGAACATGTTGGACCTCTTTATGAACAAAAACAACAAGGGTTGTGTTTTGATTTAAGTTAGGCTGTCGCTATGGCGATACTGTGAACCTGAACAGACGAGGTGTTTCAGATGTAAACCAGAGGTTGGCGTGGAGCATCATGTCATCATCACAAACAATAAGAAGGCCACTCTAATTGTGACAAGCCTGCCTCAGACAATAGACTGTATAAACATGGACGCAGTCTCAATAGCTTCACCCGTATGTTTCTGAGAGGCGTTCTGAAGCCCAACCATGGTGACTGTGATAAAGGCTGTCTGCAATCGATTGATCCCAATGACGCACGGAAGTCAGGAAATGGAAAAAAAACTGGGTAGGAATCAATGGGATTTAAAGACAGTCGAAACGCTGAAGCTTTAGGTGGACCTGCAGATATCAGCCTAAAATTTCTACGTACATTCAGAATGATCCCTTCACATTAAGAAGTTCAATAAAAATGCCACAGTGTCAGAGTGAACAGAGAAAAACAGAACAAACCAACCATGGTGTTGTAAACAAAGACATATAAACAGGGCTGTCCACAGAATTCACTGAGCCCCTGACAACAAAAGAGAATGGGTCTACACAGTTGTGATCTATTGATGTCAATGCATGTGAACGCTACGTGCAGAACTGGTGCTAGCATCCTGGTTAACAGTTCCCTTGTTTCGGACCTGAAAAGTCTCTTTCAATGCTTTTCCTGCCCTTTTTTGCCACGTGTTTACAATTTCTGATCCTTTTTTGCTGTTTTGGCCCTTTTAAGGCACTTTAAACACATTTTTTGCCACTTTAAGCTAATTTTTGCCACGGCTTAGCCACGCCCATTTTTGCAACCTTTGGCCCATTCTCCACTGCCACTTAACACACTTCTTTTTGACATTTATATCCCATTGTTGCCTCTATTGTCTCATTTATTTGCCTATGTTTTTGCCAGTTTATGTCTATTTTGCTGCTTTTTGGCCAGTTTTGCCACTTTTGGGCCGCTTTTCGCCATACCTTGCCCCTTTTCACAATAATGTAATTATTATCCATTAAAGTTTGTTTAGACTTTGTGTTTATTTTCTGGTATCTAGTTGTTTGTGCCTATCATGGTCTAGATCGGAAGTCTAACATTACTTTCCAAATGGTTTATTTCAGTGTGCCCATCCATGTTGTTAACTTTACAAATAAGCAGGTAATACTTTTCTTTTAAAAAGATTTTAACTTTTTATCTGACCATTTTAGCCCCCTTTTTACCCAGGTTTGCAACTATTATCTTGTTTTTGCCACTTTTTAAACACTGTTCACAATTCTTCTGCCCAGTTTTGCCTTTCCTAACCCATTTCTACAGCTGTAGTCCCATTTTTTCTACTTTTAACCCCTTTTTGCCACTTTATGACTGCTTTTCACAATTTTTCCACCTATTTTTGTTCATCTTAACTCAGTTCTGTGGCTACTATCTTGTTTTTGCCTCTTTAAACCCATTATGCCACTTTTCATTTTCTTTTCAGAATTTTCCACCCATTTTTGTCTTTCCTAACCAATTTCTGCAGCTTTTATCTCATTTTTGTCTTTCTGTTTAAGTCAATGTGGCCATCCACATTGTTTGCTTTAAGAAAAGAGGTTAACATCTTCAAAGAAAAAGCTATATTTGCACTACAGCACAAATAAATAACTATTCAGGATTAAAATCTAAAATTGTTATCATGGCTTAACTCTTCAGTGAACCTTGATTTTGCTGACCTCTATGGGCCCCAGAAAGCTCTCCTCTTTATCCCCCTTATAGGCCGCCTTTCATGTAAACTGTGTTGCATATTTAGCTCAATAGGTCTTTTGTATTTGCACTATGCCACTTAACTCCTGCTGCTTCAGGAAGTAAATATTGTTAAAATATACAGTCCTTGACCCCCTTGAGTATCCTGGAAGCCACTGATAAATTCAACCCTGAACCCCAAAAGGTTGGCAAGCTTTAAAATAAATAAAATCACAATTCAATGATTTACAAATCTCATACATTTTATGAGATTAAATTTTATTCAGAATAGAACATAAACAATGTGTCAGATGTTAAAACTGAGACATTTTACTATTTCACGAAAGATATTGACTCACTTAGAAATAAATGGCAGCAACACTTAAAAAAAAAAAAACAGTAGGGACAGGGCCTATTTATGATTGTGTAGGATCCCCTTTCTTTAATAACAGTCTGTAAAATGGCATCTGTGGTTTGAGAATTTCACATTTGGATTAATCTGACCACAGAACAGTTTTCCATTTTGCCTCAGTCCATTTTTAATGAGCTTTGGTCCAGAGAAGACAGAGGAGTTTCTGGATCGTGTTCACATATGGCTTCTTCTTTGCATCATACAGCTTTAATTGTCATTCATGGATGGCACAGTGAAATATGTTGACAGTGATTTCTGGAAGTGTTCCTGAGCCCATGTGGTGTGTCCAAACTTTTTCCTACTGAAGGCCACAGACAGAAATAAAGGACAGTGGGGCCACTTAATGTACCTCACTCAGAGGATATTAAAGTTAGTAAAACCAATCTAGAATAGGCAATATTCTTACTGATTGAGTATGCTTAAATGGCTAGTTAATAACGGTCAGAGGAGCCCTGGTTAGTTCCAGCTACCACTGGCGTCGCCTCTTGAATGCTTTTGGTACTGACATTTGCTGTCTTACTCAACAAGCGTGTTTCAATAATTTTATTTTTTGCCAATATTTTTACATTTACATTTGTCTCTATCCAGTCATGAAAAAACATATCAATAAATTGTTCTTTTCAAATTGTTTTTTTTTTTTTTTAAAGAATTAGCACAGGAGCACCACGTGCTGAATCTAACAGGCACAATACAGTCAAGCATAAGCCTCATGATGCAATGTTGGCTATATTTATTTATTTATTTCCTTAAACTTGCTTTGGCAGCCAATCAGAAATGGACTGCAGGCCAGATTTGGCCACGGGCCATAGTTTGGATACTTCTGCATAACAGAATCATTCCTGTTTTAATACAGTGTCACCCGAGGGCCTGAAGATCACAAATATCCAAGATTGACCTTCAGCCTTGTCCCTTAAGATATCTTCAGATTCTCTAAATCATTTGATGATATACATTACATTACATACATTACATTGAAGAACAATTGGCTAGGCTGGGCTAGCCATCATATTCTTCATCAGTATGCATTTCCGTGCTATGAGGCTGACTCTGTTTAGTTCTTACCATAGGAAACCCACAGAATCACAGATTTTCAGAGCTTCTGCAGCTCTGTCAAACTGTAAAATATTTCACACTTGGGTTTGTAAAATTCGTTATTGTTGTAAAAAAAAAAAACTTTTTAAAGAGGATGCTAAAAGGTTTTATCTTGAAAGCGATACTTTCTGTGTTTGCTCTAATCCTGAAACTCAAAAACAAAGCAAACAGCCCCCGTCGTGTATAATTGTGTATCGGGGCCTCAGGCAGACGTCATGAAGCTTTCAGCATGTCACAGAAAGGTAAAAAGGACACATACCTGCAATGCATGAGCAATAATGATGACTGATGGTCTTTATCTTGATCTACTGTCTGTGCTTAAACAGTATAAGGCTCACTGAACAACACACCAGCAAAAAGGGTCCCACTTGGCAATCCAGGCACAGTACTGGCGTTTTGCTGACTGTTGGTTTGCACAGTTGACTTATGGGGTCCAATGTTTAGGACATAACTGGATATAGGGCTTTCTTAACTGAGAGTTTATCTTTTCAGAAGTGCACAAGAGTTTTCCATTTATTTCAAATGTGAAATAAAAAAAAATCAAGACTGTCTGCACATGAAAAGAGAAGTCCATTTAAAAAGGAGTTGAAACAACTTCCATGAGAAGAAACAGTGAGTGAACTCTGCACGAATAGATGTCAGTTACCTGAGAAAAAAATCAGTATTATAAACACAACACACACTTTTAGGCATCACTGCGGATTTTTAACAAACACTGTGAATGTTACATCCTAACTCTGCTGCCCCCTAGTGGCCACACGCTTTTAAACCTGAACTCTCAAAGGTCACAAAGTTCCGTCTATAGCAGTGTTACTCAACCCTCCTCAACCAAAGAGCCAAGTTGTTGAAACAATACCTTGCAAGAGCCACAATACAAACCTATACTATCTATACTCAATTAGATAACCCAGTTAGGACTATTTTGTGAAGAAACACGCACAATGTGTGGTTGTAACTGTTTTTCTTTATTCGCAGTTAGGTAATTGCTCTTATTTTTGTTATTGATATCTGGCAATAAGGCTGTTCTGGGATGCCCCTGCTCTACCATGGGTCTACATGGAAAGCATTAAGCAGGACCAGCACATGTTCCTGCTCTTTCTGTGCCTACAAGGAAAGCCTGAGACAGGGAGAAAGGCCACAGTAAACCCAGATCAGAGCAGACATCAATGACTACAGAATGACATTGATTAAGTCAGATATTGCATAAAGGAGGAGCTGGGTGGAGTGCTGCAAAAAGCAGTTTGCAGAGGGATCAGTAAAACATAGCCTGGGTAAAGCCAGTTAAATATGGCAGCATGGGAGCAATTAGCCCATAGCATGCTTAGAGCAAATCTATTTAACTGTATTATTGCCCGAACCATCTAATAGTATAATTGCCAGAAAATTCTAATAAATAAATCTGGAGTCCTTATGAAACTTTTTATTGCATTTAAGTTTGTTTTTTTTTAATCACATTTAATATGTCAGGTGCTTATTTATTTTTGCTGCTTAAATACACATGAAACATTTTATCTAACCGGATGCTTTTTCTCAACTCTTTCTCAACTTCTTATTCTGTTCTCTTTACTTTTATTTATTTATTTATTTATGCTAACCATGAATGACCAAAAATATGATAAAACTGTGTATATGGTTTCTAAAATGATCAGTCTTTAGTAAAAGATAAACTGTAAAAAGCAAAATCTGTGCAAGTGACCCATGAAAACAGACATCCCATTAGTTAAATATTATTGCCCTAAAAGCTGTACATAAAACTTTACCATGAATTTCCTCATTTACCATTTAATTGCTTAATTTGTCTATGTGAAAACAGAAAAATAATTATGTTTGGTGTGATACAAACATGCTAAAGTCCAAACTGAATAGTACTTTTACCAAGAAAAAAGAAATGATCTGTGTTTCAGCTGAGTTTAAGCAAATCAGGTCTGCAGGGGCCCCAGCAGAGGGCGCCACCCTTACACTGGAACTTCTACATAAAAACACGTCCCATAGAGACTCAAAGAAAAACACATTTAAAAAGGACTGATGCAAAGTTGTGAAATAAACAAAAACTGTGACAAATGATGGCACAAGAGGGCAACACGCTTATGAACACTGATACACAATAGGCCTTTGTACAGTCTGGGACTGTTTTACATTTGTTTCACTTTTTTAAAAAACTTTGATCCAGGAGAAACTCCAGTAAAAAGATTTGTATTTGTCAAGTTAAATGAACTGAAAAACTGTGGGCAGTAATGGACTATGAACACTATCTGAGCAGACTTTAACCCATTATGATTTTGCCCTCAGGCAGTGATCCAGTTGCCTTGTCATTAAACTGACACCTCTACTGTGTTGGTTATCACAACAAATTGAAAATTGAATGTTGTAAACTATTATTTCCACATGATAAAATTGAAATAATGTCATAAATAAAGATATGCACATGTACAAGACTATGTACAGAAGTATCTTTTTTTGTTGTTGTTTTGTTTTGTTTTGTTTGTTGCCTCAGGGCATCATTACACAGTTAGGTCACTTTTGACAGACCAGTCATGCTGAAGTAGGGCTTCTCTGGTCCTGGAGACAGCATTGTTCCCTGTATGTTTCGAAACCTGCCTGCTTCAGTACACCTGATACAGAAGATCAGGTTGTTGGACAGCTTGTTGTTCCCCCTCACCTCTCCTGATTTACTTGATCAGCTGGATTTTGAGCTGCAGTTTAGAATACAGTTGATCGAATAAATCAGGAGAGGGGTAGGGAGAAAGGGCCCAAAGGTTTAGGACCAAAAAGCATTTAGTTATAACTTTTAACCCTATAGAACCCAGCTTAGCACCGGCGCTACAATAAGCATATCCATTTTTGATTGGCGGTAGATTTGAAACCGGATAAGATAGATCGATCATTCTTTTTTTATATAAAATCTGGGGAGTTACACTAACATTTCACACATTCACCATGTTTCAGAGAGCTTTTTCGTTGCAGTGATGGGTTTGTAAAAATACACAACAAAATGCACATAACAAAAATCATTATAAACGAGACCACGGGTGTTTGCAGCACTTCCTACATTAAAATAAACGTCATCATGTTGTGGGCATGACCCGTCACATGATTCTTAATTGTCTACCTCATAGGCTCCTCACCCCAACAACAGGAAGTGGCATATTCTCCCAGGAGTTGTATTTTTTTTGCGGAATACATTGAAGAACTTAGCCTGCACACATACTCGTCCTCGCTCTCATTTCACCTCTTCTTTTTTACAAAAACACTCAGACACACAACCCACACACACCAGACATCCATCACACACACCTTTGACACACTTCCACACATATGTTGTTATGGATTTGCAAAACCCTAGTCATGCCAAACAGTTTTAGAGCTGGCGTGAAGCTTTTGAACTAACTACAGTGTTGGATGAAGAATTCAACTACTCATCTGGCTTGTTTTTTTTTTTTACAGGTCACAAAATTGAATATGTCTCAAAAAGCAAGTTATGTACAGACTCCAAAGGATATTGTGCAACTTTTTGACATTTACATATTTGAGGGATACAGCTGTGCAATTTCTGTATTTTGAAAAATAGTTAAAAAAAACAAAAACTATTTTAATTTTTTTTTTTTAGATTTCTTGCACTTTTAAGCAATTTATTGTAGTAGTTAAGGCATAATCCATGCATATTATTAAAACTTGGGACATAAGGATTATATTGATGTAAAGCAAATAAAAGTACTCCTAAAAATGGCACTACAATATGTAAAAATGTAAGAATATGTCCTGGCAGACTTGCACAATGGTAGATTTTAAAGGGTCAAAGCATTGTCATTGATGTTAATAATATAATAATGACTATGGAATCCAGACTGTCCAATCAAAATAAACTTTTTGATATGAATGAGTTATGGTGCATGTGTAGATGATGGTGTTTTTGGGTCCTTGGAGGCTGCAGAGGACTGTTTCACTGTCTTCTATAGGAGATGACCTGTTTACTGCATCCACTGTAACTGATTTCCTTGGTTCCTCTAGAAATACTGTTACAAAATTGGTACTGAAACAGGTTTAACTAACACACCATCCAGACACACAGATCTGAGGTACTTTTGATATATCAAAAAGGACCTCCAAGAAACCAAAAAGTAGGGTTAAACATTTTTCCTCAAATAAAGTTAAATAAAATAAATAGATTAAGATATCACATCACAGAGAGTTAAGTCTGTTTTCTCTTTGCTGTAGCCTATCACACACACTGAAGTATTCGTTAACTCCGGTATTATGGGGGCCATTAATAGTTTACAGCTCCAACTGTGAGTCAGACGTATTTAAAGAGATTAAATGCAAATATAGTCAAAGTCTTTTTATTCTAACCCCTCCTTCACTGACTCACCGTCACCTGACTGATCGATGCTATCCCTCACACTTTCACTGCTGTCAACACGCAGACAGCACCAATCGATCAACAGCGCTACGTGATCCCAGAGAGCATCGATCGGTCATATATACATCAGCTGAACAGGAAATCAGGTGCAGGCTCTCGGAGACCCTCTCACAGGGTCCAGCCCGGAGCTTTCAGTCATGGTCTTCGAGTCTCTGGTCAGCGACCTGCTCAACAGGTTCATCGGAGACTATGTGGAGAACCTGGACAAATCCCAGCTGAAGATCGGGATCTGGGGAGGTAAGCTCAGTCAGGAGCTAGCATGCGGCTAACGCTGTAACGTATGGAGACGTGCCAAATTCCGTTTGGAAATACACCACTTCAGAGTTTCAGGCTTTCTGTACAATTATTATCAGCTGTTTGTCATTTCTTAACATCGTACTCTCAAGAACCTTGTCTACTCTCATATTCGGCTGTATTTAAACGAACTAGTTTGTTGCTTTAAGGATGCTATTTAATCTTAAATTAAAGCTCCTCTGCTGTCACTGCCACATCTCTACCAAAACACAGCGATGCCAAAGCGGAAGAGAGCGCCTTTTAGTGGTCCAGATATGTTGTCATTGGGTTTCATTTTTGCCGAAATGACTACCGGGTTATAAAAACCCACCCAGTTATGTGGTTCCCTGTTTTATTACCACAGTAAATATAACAGGAACTGTCAGCTCCTCTAAAGGCAGTCCTGTCTGCACCTTTCTGCTCTGTCCAGGTGAATATGTCTGATCTCAGATCAGCCTGTGTGGGCTGTCCTTCTGAAACTGCTGCTAATCTCGCTGACTGGCAAATAGGCTTAATTCAGTTTACTGAAAGATCAAACTTGCTGCTTATCAGCTCAGAACACAAACACAGTGTCTGCATGTCCTGTAGGGTGAAAACAGATATCCTCTGTCTGGACGGAGACTTGTTGTTGAGCTGGATTCTGTTTTAGGAGTTCAGACACAAAGCATGTGATGGACATGAACAAAAAATGTAGTACCATGGAACAGATCATTCTTTTATGTATTTGTGATTCAGTTGGCTTCACATAGTTGGCTTTTCAAATGTTTCTTTTTGTTTCACTCTTGATGCAAGTGACATTGCATCTTTACAGAATAAAACCAGATTAAATACTGCACCAAAACTCCTACTAATTACTGGGTGAGATTCATATGTTAATGTAGAAAGCCCAGTTTTTACCCTGACTTAACCATGAACTTTACCCTCTAGCCTCCTCATATTCCCCTCCCCCACGATTCCAATGGCTGACAGGCATTAAATTGTGGGACGACTTCTTGCTTTAGGAGATAAGTGCAAACAAGCAAGTCAGGAAATTTTCTGGGTAGGGTATCCTGAAACTTTCACGGTTGCATATAGGGCTCAATGACTTTGTAAAAATATCTAATTGTGCTTATTTTGACTCGTATTACAAATTAAATTTGATTTGTTGTGTTTAAGGAAGTGATCATTTTTATGCCACTCATTTTTTTCTTTAAAATTTTATTTATTTATTTGTTTATTTTTTGCCTTTATTGAAGGGCTGAACGACTGTGGAAAATAATCTAATTGCGATTTTTGTTCCTCTAATACTGGGATTGTGATTTGATATGCGGTTATTTCTTAAGTATGTATTTTCCAAAAAACACTACACATTAATCATCATTCATTCTAAACATAGCACAAAAAGTAAGGAAATTTGTGTTTGGTAGATTATTTCTTTGTTGTAACAATGCTTCTTGGTAATAAGTCTTATACTGTTGGAAAGCCTGTTTATTACCCTTTTAAATGATGCCACATTTGTAAGGAGCATGCATTTGTGGGATGAGCAGCAGAGCTGAGTATGTGGATTGTGCCTATGAAAAATGTGCCAATCTTCTCTGCCGATGCCAAACAGCTTATTTTGGTGTTGCTATTGACTCTTGTTTTGAGTCTAAGTTTATATTATAACAAACAATATTAGATTAAACTTGGACAGAACTATTCGAAAAAATATCTTACTGTGATAATTTTGACTCAAATTGATTTATGTATTAAAGGGGAGATAATTTTTATGCCATTCTCATATTTGATAAGAAAAATGTACAGAAATGAATAAAGTTGGGTTCTTAGTAGACTTTTCTAAAAATTGACATTTGAATAATTGCATGACATGTAATGCATAACATTTAAAGGTTTTAAACTAGTATTTTGGCACAGATTTCAGGTTCAAGAAATATTGCACCTCCTTCGGTTTGAAAATTGCTGCGTACCATATTGCAATTTGATCTGATTTTCAATTACCTAGCACTACTTTATTGTAGAGATAGGCCAGTGGATAGAGTCAGAAACAGGGATGGAAGAGTGAGAGGGAATGACTTGCAAGAGCCTCAGGGCCGAACCCGGGCCGCCTGCTTACATGGGGCGCCAGCCAACCTCTAGGCCATCTGCGCCCCATCATTCTAATTTTGTTTGTCAAAAACTAGGAATGCACAATATTGGATTTCTGTGCTATCTAATTTTATTTACAATTTAGATTCAGTCAAACTGACATTAAAATGTAATAACTACTTCAAGCCTTTAATTGCACAATTTAAAGTTTGAGGATGAGCAAATTAAAAAATGTTAGTCCTTAAAACACACTTTATAGTGTAAGAATGATAATATATAATAAAAAAAATGCTGATGTAGATCTGTAAGTTCAGCTTAAAACTCCACTAACTTATTTATCCTTACGTCCAATATTTACAGCGGATACAGGCAGACTTTAAAGCCAAAATATTGGTTATAAACATCAGCAGAATTTTTCATATCTGCCCGTACCAAAAAAATAACTTTTTTCATGCTAATATCTGCCGATACCAATGATTCACTTTTTTCATGCTAATATCTGCTGATAGCGATATCATGCTGATAATACCTTGCATCCCTAAGAAAAACATACAAAAGAAGCAACGTAGGATTTTTTTGCAAACTATTCTTTAAAAAAAATGACACTTGAGTCTTTGCATGCTCTGCATCAACAAAATGTTTTAAATGGAATTTTTCACTCATATTTCAGGTCAGAGAAATATTGCAGCTTCTGATTAGAAAATTTCAGTAGGCCATATTGAGATTTAACCTAAATTCCAATGAATTGCTCGGCTTTAACTGCATATGTGAGAAGTGCTCAAGTTTTATTGCCTGGACAGTCATGAATTTACTATTTTCCTGCCACACCTCCACACAGTTGAGCAGGTGGCTGTTCAACATGAGTCTCATTCTGCTCAAAATTTCTGCCTGTCAAGATTTTCCTTGCCACTCTATGCTAAACATTTTTTAGTGTTGGGTTTATGGTTGCTGGATCTTTTCAAATAAGATTAAGCATAGGGACGTGTGACATTGGATTTTTGCCTGACATCACGATTAGGGCTGAACGATTTGCAAAAATAATCTAATTGTGATTTTTATCCCCAATATTGCAACTGCAATTTAATATTCGATTATTCTGAGGTTCGTCACCTTATGTATTTTTCAACAAATTCAAGCAAGAAATCATTCCATATTATAGTCTACATTCTGCCAGGAAACTCATCATACATTAAACCATTTTATTGCAGAATGGATCTACTACAGTTTTACTTGGCAGAAAAGGCTCTCTGCTCAAAAGATGCTCCCTGGGTTAGTCATGCAGCTGCTATGACTATGCAGGGAGCAAATGGCTAAAAACCCCCATATAAATACACACATTTATAACAATGTGTATTGAAAACAGTTAAATTATTCAATTAGTACAATTAGTAATAGTAGAATGAATCTAGATATGAGGGTGCCACAAGCTTTATGCTATAAAGGAGGCGGCTGGGATGGAGGAGGTGAAGCTGGCTATCAGCTGATCACAACTTGGGACATGACATTTGTGAACTGACATTAAGCTTTATCAATTCTCTCATTGCAAATTTGATGTCATTTGCTTTATTAAAGGGCATTATCATTTTTATGTCCCTCATTTTGATTGACAAAAACATACATAAAACATGAAAAGGAGGATTTCTATAAAATCATTATAAAATCATTATAAAAACTGACACTTGAATGTTTGCATAATGTGCATAAAATATCTGCAGCTGCAAAATATAATATATTAAACTGGTATTTTGACACATTTCAAGTTAAAGAAATATTGCAACTTGTGCAATTTGTAAATTGCAGCAGGCCATATTGCGATTTAATCTAATTTGCGATTAATTGCCCAGCCCTAATCATGATGATGATTAGATGAAGCTCTAGTTGAAGCAGAAATGAGTGTCCCTTTCTGTGAAGTTTCAGTACTTGGTTAGGAATCCTTCTGCACAAATTGCTGCATCACTGCAGCATGCATGAAGGTGATCAGCCTGAAGCACTGCTGAGGTGTTTTGGAGCCCAGGTTTCTTTTATAGCGACCTTCGGCTTGTCTGTACTGTTGGCTCTGCTGCTTTCTCTCCCTCTTGATAATATTCCATAGATTCTCTATGGACTTCAGGTCAGGCAGGTTTGCTGGCCTGTCAAGCGCAGTAATAGCAAGGTCAACAAACCAGTTAGTCATAGCTTTGGCTTCACTGTAGGCAGGTGCCAAGACTTGCTATAAAAGGAAATCAGCCTGTCAACAGACGGAGGCATGAAACGCTCTGAAATCGCCTGATCGATGGCTGTGATGACTCTGGACTTTTTAAAACACAGTAGAAGAAGAAAGTTAAAAAAGAGAAATATGATTAAAAGGATCATGTGGTGTCTGGTTAAAACTCCCAACTCACTGTAACTGAATTGCTCAACTGCACACAGTAATGTAAGATCTGCAGTAAAAACCTGCCTTTACTGGCCTGTCCTCTAATTCTGTGTTTGTTCAACATGGAGTTAAGACAAAGTACGCTGTAATACTCCACTCTGCCTACAATCAAACAGTAAAGACTCAGTGATTCAGGTCATAAACTAGTAAGCCACGTGTCTCCTTTTGTCTTGTTCCTGCAGCTCTGAACAATGCTGGGCTGCAACCAGCCACTGTTATTTTTAGTAATCTGCTACTAATACTGTGGATTAATTGTTTCTACAGCTTTATGTTGCTATAAGGCAAGAAAATACTCAAAATACAAAGAAGATTTGGATTATTATGATAGAAAATCAAATAAAAATGATAAATACCCTCATTTAAGAGGCTGAAATCTGTCGACATTTTATCTGGGTGATCATGATTAGATCTCATACCAACTTTATTTCTTCAGCAGCACTGATGTGGTCTTTATGATAACCAGAGCATTTTAACCTGAATCTGATGTTTCCTCACGTCTCCATCACACGTTAGTCAGACAGTCATATGTGACGCAGAGGAATCCAAACAGACAGGTTCAGCCAATTATCCGACAGCTCTGTGGGAAAATAACCCGGAGGTGTTAGACCAGGTGGAAACCAGCAGATCTCGATCAATGTTATCGCTTCAAGACAGGCCAAACAGTGACTGATTATTAAATATCAACAGACAAATCAGTAACACTGCTGATTAAATTTCATCTGACAAGATCTGCATAGAATATTGCCTTGTTTTTGCTGGCCTTCTGAAGAAAATTCAGCAATTTGCTTGAATAGAGAAATGATTTAAATGCACATTATTGTAGGGCCGGGCAGTTAATCGCAAATTAGATTAAATCGCAATATGGCCTGCTCAATTTACAAATCGCTGAAATTGCAATATTTCTTTAACGTGAAACGTGTGAAAATACCAGTTTAATAAATCGATTTTTTGAAGCAGTAGAGATTTTATGCACATTATGCAAACATTCAAGTGTCATTATCTTTATAACGGTTTAAAAAAAAATCCTCCTTTTTGTGTTTAATGTAGGGCTGGGTATTGTTAAGAACCTCACGATTCAATTCGATTTCAATTCTTTAGGTTGCGATTCGATTCAATATTGATTAGATTTGATATTGATTTAAATGCTTCAATGTCGATTCAGTAAGAAGTAGAAATACACAAATAACCTGTTGACAATTTTTAAATAATTATTTTCATGCCCATGTGAACATATTTGGTAAGTCACCTCACATTTTTGAGCTATAAAACATCTGAAAATAAAAATTTGTACAATAATAACTTATTTATGCAGATGGAGTACAAAAGTAAAAAACATGACAGGTCTGTATAAACACTGAAAAAGTAAAGTGCATGTAAACTTAAATAATGTTTCTGTCCGCTTGGAAATTGTGATAAACCTCACATAACATGGTTATGGTTGGTTGTTGTTTGGTCGAGTGCGGCCTCCGTCCATACAACGCGAATCACACGCACAGCGACCCCCACTGGCCAGGAGGTGAATCGATTCAGAGGATTTGCTGAATCGATATTGAATTGGGGGAGGAAATATTGCGATGCATCGATTAATCGATATTTTTACCCACCCCTAGTTTTATGTATGTTTTTCTTTATCAAAATACCTTAAACAAAGCAAATGACATCACATTTGCAATACGGGCAAACTGAAGAAGCCTAGCGTTACTTCACAACAGTCATACCCCAGCTGCGATCCGCTGATGGCCAGCTTCACCTCCCCCACCCCAGCTGCCTCCTTTATAGCTTAAAGCTTGTTGCAACCTCATATTCAGATTCATGTTACTATGAATTAATTGTTTCTTAAATAATTTCATTGTTTTAAATGCACATGGTCTTATTTATAGAATTACTTATTGCTTTAATTTGTTGAAAAATACACAAGATTAACCCAAGAATAATCACATATCAAATTGAAATCACAGTATTTGGGGAAAAAAAATCGCAATTAGATTACTTTTGCAAATCGTTCAACCCTACATTATTGCCCTACACTAATTCCTGAACATGTATTTAGTTAGATGTTACGTTGTGTTTCTCTGCTGGGTGTTTCAAACTTTAGTGTCTGTAGTAGTTGCTGTGAAGACATCGTGACAGCTCCGGTGAGCATTTTTGGAAAGGTAGTTTTCTCACAACAGATTGCTTCTCTTTTGTCCTCTTGTCTTGAGTGGCTGAACTGGATGAGAAGAGTTTAAAACATGCTAACATGGTTCCAAGTAGCACTGAACGATTTTCGACTTTTGCTGATATCCGATATGCTGCTATTTCCAAGGCCATTGTTGCCATTTTACATTATAACTGATACTGGCCAGGTATAGGTGTCATTGTCCCTGAAGCCTAAAAATTGGTTGTGCTGGCAATAACTGCATGGAAGCATTGACAGCGAGTGTTTCCTATCACTGTGGATGAATTCTGGCCCACTCTTCTTTGCAGAATAGTTTTGATTCTGCTACACTGAAGGGTTTATGAGCATGAAAGGCCTGTTTAAGGTCATGCCATGACATTTCAGTTGGATTTAAGTCTGGACTTCGACTAGCCCACGCTAAAACCTTTATCTTTTTAAGCCATTCAGAGGTGGACTTGCTGGTGTGTTTGGGATCATTGTCCTGCTGCAAAACCCAAGTGTGCTTGAACTGATGGTGGGACTTTCTCCCTCAGGATTTTCTCTGGTAGAGAGCAGAATTCATGATTCCATCAATAACAGCAAGAAGTCCAGGTCCTGAAGCAGCAGAGCAGCCCCAGAATATTACACTACGACCACCATGTTTGACTGTGGGTATGGTGTTTTTTTTAAATGCTGTGTCAGTTTTACACCAGATGTAACAGGATGCACACCCACCAAAGAGTTCAACTTTTGTTTTGTCAGCCCACAGAATATCTTGGGATCATCAGAATGTTTTTAGTCAAATGTGAGACGAGCCTTTGTGTTCTTTTTTTTTTTTGGTCAGCAGTGGTTTTGCTTGGAACTCTCCCATGATGCCATTTTTACCCAGTGTCTTTCTTATGGTTGAATAATGAACTCTGACCTTAACTGAGTCAAGTGAGGCCTGCAGATTTTTAGATGTTGTTCTGGGTTCTTCTGTGACCTCCTGGATGAGTCGCTGATGCGCACTTGGATTCATTTTGGCAAGCCAACCACACCTGGTAAGGTTCACCAATGTTCAGAGTTTTCTCCATTTGTGGGTAATGGCTCTCACCATGGTTGGCTGGAGTCCCAAAGCCTTAGAAATAGACTGATAGATGTCAATGACTTTGTTTTCTCATCTATTTTCAAATTTCTTAAGATGGCGCCATAATATGATGCTTTTGTTTTTTTGTTTTTTTGTTTGTTTGTTTGTTGTTTTTTTTTTGCCGAGTTCACCTGGTCAGACAGGTCTGATTTTCTTACAAGCATCAGGTAGTTTTTGATGGCTTTTTTCCCTTAATAAATAAAATAATTATTTTAAAATTGCATTGTGTATTTACTCAGGTTATTGATGACTAATACTAAAATTTGTTTGATAGTCTAAATCATTTAAGATATGCAAAAAAACAAAATCAGGAAGGGGTAGAATACTTTTTCACAGCACTGTAAACACACTTTTTCCGGTACAAATAACATCAACTTGCAAATATCGCAGTGTCGAGTTTTAATCTGTGTTGTGGTTTTGCTCTGATACACACACCTGCTCCCGCTGTGTCTGTGTCAGCCCAGAGCTAGTGGATCATCACTAACTCATGCAGCACACACGGCCTGTTACTTTGACTTTTCTAAGGGTGATTTGTCATTCTTTTGCTTCCTGTTTTGACACATTGTTGCTCTGTTAATCTGATAAACAATTATCTGTCTGTACCTGGTGTTTTATTTTGAAATTGACCAGATGCTCTGTGCATTCACATGTCTGTGTTCCTGTTTGGGTCTGCTCTGAGGCTCATTCCAGAAAGCAGGTTTAGTTCAAGCCCTGAGTCTGTTAACCCTGCAATGAAGGAAACTCCTCATCCTTCTGACAGAGCCTCAACAGGGTTTCATTTCAAACTGCACAAATCAAATCCCTCCTTACATTTGTGATCTTTTATTTTGTTTGAGCCTGATGGCGGTTTAGAATTATCTGGTCTGAACTTTCTCGATCGCGTCTTCGGCGGCCTAACAGGCTCCTCAGCTTTGGGTATTTTTTACCAGAGGATCTCAGATCAGCCAAGCCTTACTCGGTCTTAAATCTTTACTTAAAACTCCCTTTTTGTCTCAGGGCTCCTTTTTAACTGGTGTTTTTTTTATATATATATATGTATATATATATATTTTTTTTCAACATCTTGATGTAACTGTCTTCTGTCTGTCAGCTTTTTAATCCCTTGTAATTTAATTTGCCTGTGAGGTACCCTGCTACCCTGGTTTTGAAAGATATATTCAAAGTTAGTTTTATTGTTATGGTGTTATGTCTGTTCTTCAGATGCAGCTTCAGCACAGCCAGATGAAAATAGGAAGTTAAAAAGCTGGTAACCCTAGACTGGTGAGAATTCTCTTGCTCTTTGTCACCAAGCAGACCGCTTGTGTGAAACCCAAATCAATAGTGATAACCTTTCAATACCTCCTCAAAGCATGACCTTATTATAAACATTATCAAACAGTATTTTTGCCTCAATCCAACCAGTCTACAAAGGTTTCAATGTTCACCAGGATTGTTGAGCAGAAGGCAGATTTTGTCTAGTTTCAGAAAAAGATTGGGGTTTTTGCTTCAACCACAAATCAGTGTTGTGTTGCTCTGAAGTCAAACTGTGGCCTCCTTGGCAAAAGTTCTCTGTTCAGTCCCTTTCACACCATGATTGCTCACTGCAGGGACATGCATTGAAGCACACATGAAGTAAAACAGTTAATCAGTACCTCAGTTTATGCTGTAAAGCAGCCTTTATTTAGGACAAGTATTATAAAGACAGATGACGGGAAGTTGACCTTGATGACAGCTGCCTTGCTGCTGCAGTGCTGCTTACTCCAGTCTAAAAATCCGCTAACTGCCTTAGCATTGATAGCATCTCCTAGGAGCAGCATGGTTCAGCACTGTTGATGTAGAATGTGGGGACAAAGTTGTCCAGAGGCTGTCCAGAGTCGTCAGGTTCTACTCACATTTAACTGAAGCACTAAGTGACAGTATTCAGGTCAGGAATGTGGACTTTCATCTGCAAAAAGGTTTGAAGACCTGCAGTGCAAGCGCTCCTAACATTATTCACATACTGCAGACCAACTTAACATGTTTGTTGTGTGCCATTGTTTAACTGTTGCAATGTGAGGTCAGTTTACAGAATGCCTTTACTTCACTCTAGACTAGTCAGCTAAACAAAAATGTATTTTGTGTTACATAAGATAATACTCCTGAGACCATGACTAGTTTGCATCTCTAAAGATAGGAGGGGAAGGCACATCAGGCACGCCTGCTGTTGTTGAGGTGATTTTCAGATGCTGTCCAACAGTTCCAAAGGCCTTAGACTTGAGGAAGCTCCTCGTAGTTCTGCTCTTAGCACTAACGTGTGCTGTTGTACGACCAAAATATCAAAATGTCAGAAATCCATCCAACCACACGAGAGCAGCTGGTCAGGCCAAGGTTGGTTTTTGTGCTCCCTAGTACAGTGGTTCTCACTGTGGGGGTTGGGACCCCCTTGTGGATCATGAGACACTGAAAGAGACCCTAAAAACCCAGTGAATAGGCCCCTGACAAACCCAGACAAGGGGCCAATGACAAACCCCGAAAATGGGCACCTGAGAAACCCAGAGAATGAGCCCCCTCAGTTGGGATTTATTGATGATATCAGTGCATGAGTGTTGGATAAGTGGCGTTGGTGCTAGGGCTGACTGATTTAGGAAAATAATCTAATTGCAATTTTTTTTTTACCTAATATTGCGATTGTGATTTAATATGTGATTATTTATTAAGTTCCTCATCTCATGTATTTTACTTCAAAAACAAGCATTAATTCAGTCCATACTATAACCAACACAATATTAGATTAAACCAGGGCTGAACCATTTTGGAAAAAATATCTAATTATGATGATTTCGACTCATTTTGCAAATTGGATATGAGCTGAGGGAGTGGTAATTTAAATTATAACTCTCATATTTAACAAAAAAAAAATAGAAAAAAAGAGGAAAATGGTATTTTTTTATACACAATTCTAAAAATATACCGCTAAAATGATTGCATGATAAATAATGCATAATGTCTTTACTACAAAAAAAAAAAAAAAAAAAAAAATTTTAAACTGGTATTTTGACACAAATTTCAGGTTAAAGAAATATTGCACCTTTTGCGGTTTTGAAAATTGCAGCAGGCCGTGCTGCGATTTAATCTCATTTGCAATTCATTTCCCAGCCCTAATTGGTGCTAGTGTGCTTTTGCTCCATTTTGGAGCTGAATATTTTGTCAAACTATTGTTGGGTTCTAATGTTGAATTATTTATTTGTGACAGCTTTTAACAACTTTTCCTGACCAAATTTGCCACCGTTCTTTGTCACTTTTCATCAATTTTGCAAAATTTGCACCCATTCTGCCTCTTTTTTTGCCACTTTACACCAATTTTGCTGTATTTCAACCTACATTCTCCACTTTCTCCCACCAATTCGGCCAATAACAGTATTCCATTATTCCTTTATTACATTACAGCGTCCACTTTTTAACTATTTCCACACCTTTTTCGGCCTATTTTTGCCAGTTATAAACCAATATTTGCCACATTACACTTATTGTTGCCTCGGTCAGCCCATTGGCATTGTCAACCTGTTTTCTCCACTCTGTAGGCTCATTTTTTTGCCATTTTTAACCACATTTCACTATTTATTATGCCTTTTTTTCTGATTTAACCAATTTTGCCAATTTTTCCAACTTTTCTATCTCAGTTAATCCATTTTTTTCGCTTTTAAACCAATTTCTGCCACTTTGTAATCCAATTTTACCACCTTTTCCACTGATTCCTGCCACTTTTAAGCCAATGTTGTCCTTGTTTACCCGTTTTGCCAGTTGTATGCCCCCCTTTCCACTTAAACCCATTTTTGCCACATTTTGCCTATGCTTTGCCACTTTTAACCCATTTCTGCTACTAATAAAATACCATTTTGGACACGTTGAATCATTAAAACTCTAACCACATTGCTTCATATTGATGTGGAGATCAGACTAGTTAAACCTGGACATGTTGAAATCACCTCATATGTGCTCACATGCCTCTGTCATATATGTTAAGGTCAGATAATCATATGTGAGAGAATCCTAGCAAACAGGTTCCCCTGATTATCTGACATCTGAGGAAATAACCTGAAGATGCTGAGAGCATGCAGGGGAACAATCAGCTCCTGAGGGCTGTTCTAGAAACATGATTATTGGGTAGGCAAAATATGTTCAGACTGAAGTCATCATCTATAGTGTCAACAAGCTTTGTCTCTCTGACATCCCTGCATTGTTAATCATGTTTTCACTGTCGTCCTTTTTTTCTCTTTGTTGACACGATAGTTAAAATATTTTCAAGAAGAGGAAACATTCAAACAACCACTTGTGTTTTCAAATAGCAGATGAGAAGAGTTCTTTCCAGTCTGACTGATGTAGATGTTTCTGAATTCTCTGTGCAGCCAGTCTTATTCACCACTGTTGTCTTTATTTGACCATGGCGGGGATCACGTCCTGAAGGATTCAGTGATCCTGTTCCTGCTGTAAATACAGTCTCCAGTGAGAACATCCCATGCTCCAGGGTGAATGGTGTCATCCTCGGGGTCGCACACAAAGCAAACAGCACAAGAAAACAAGATCATCTGCTTTTCTCTCACCTGATGGGCTTCGAGTGTTTCAACCTTTCTCTGAGTGTCTAGCTGGATCTGCAGCATTCTCCTCCACTGTTGTCAGCTTTCATGGCTGCTGTCTGAGAACAAAGACCCTCGGGTGTTGAAATGCAAGTTGTGTCTGTCCACCAAGGTCTGGTTTTTGCTGATTTGTAGGCCACCTAGCTTTGATTATAATATGAAGGGTATAAAAATGCCCTGATTGTAAAAGTCAGTGCTGATGCCACAGTTTAAGATGCCAGTTTAGCTGAAGGCTGATACCAATGCCATGTTTTTTCATAACTTTTTTGGTGCAAGACTCCCACCATACCGACATTTTCTATCATGGTTGATCATGAGACAGATCAGAGTTTGTCTAGCAGGTCAAAGCTTCTCCCCAATGATAATAATAGTAATTTCTTCTATGAATCCACTGTTAGGTGTGCTGAATGCCAACATTAGATTGATGTGAATAAACAGAAGAACATCTAGGCTGATGATACCAATGTTAAACTCATACATCTGTACATCCCTAATAAAAATATACCATGTATAGGGATAGGTACAGTACCAACACATCCAACCAGGCCAAATCACAACACAGATTTTAGTGCTTCATTATGCTTACTCTCATTGATGTCAGAGCCAAAGATGAACCTTCTTTACATTCTCTGCTCAGTGACCTGTCTAGCATTGCCCTCCATTGTTCAGAAACAGAGCATAATTATCTGCTAAGCACTTCCTGATGTTTGTGTGAAGCAGTTTTCGAGCAGCTTGTAGATCAGACCATGAAAACATAACCTTTACAGCTTTGTACCGAGCTTTACTTTTGATGCAAATGAGATGAGCACTGGCCCTCTGGCTCAGCTTTTTTCCCTTTGAGCCCCCCTATCTGCATTTAAGAAAATTTGAGCCCCCTCCTAGGACCAAGAAAAAAAGAGTGATATATTTTGGTGAGACAGTTACTACAATTGTGATCCTGGAAAGACTGGAAAGACATTTTCTTAGTCAAATTTCTTTCTATGAACTGTTCATAGGTGTTATATCATGACTTTAGTTAGCATATGCAAATGAAATTTGAACAACCGCAAAGCAGATGAAGCCTTGCGTCCCCCCTGAAATCTCTGTTGCCCCCTAAGGGGGTTCCAGACCCCAGGTTGAGATCCAAAGCTCTAGCTTATTGTGATATCCAAAGGAAGATGACAACACAACATCAGCTAAGTTTAGTCTTTAGCTGTTCAACTTCTGGGTTTAAAGGAGATGTGGAGGTGTGTGCAGAACACCTAGGCCTGTGTGGTCTGATTACGTGTATACATGTAAGGGTTAAAGGTAAAGGTGTCCAATTATTAGGGATTAATGGACGACATGGAGGCTGGCTGCTAATTCGTATTCGTGAATTTTTTTGTACCACAATTGTTTCGATTATGTTTAGGAAAAACCTCACTGTGCACTGATTGGCACATCTCATTTGATTGACAGATAGCTTGATAGGCAGATGCTACCACCAGAAGGCTAGCGTTACTGATATCTTAGTTGACAGGAAGTTGACCTCAGTGGGCGGGTTCTTCTGCTGTAAGATTGATCCAAAGTTCAGTTGAGACAGCGATTTCAATATCAAAAGCTGTTTGAGTCCAACTATTGTAATCAAATGGCTGACGTCACACAGGTTTTGTCTAGTTCTTTTTTTCTCTCATTGTCACCTGCCAAAGAAAATAATCAACAAAACCAATAATTTATGCTCTCAAAATTTAAGGGTTTCAAAAAAGCAACAATGCTGTTCTCCTAGCAACACCTGAGGACTTGACAAATAACTGGAGTAGTCATTTAAATGTAAACGTAGTCAGCTGATGAAAAGCTTTGCTTTAGCAGACCAGCTCTGTTTGAACAATAGCGTAATATTCCTTTATGCTTTATGAGGTGATGTAACACAGAGCTGTCCTTGGCCTGCAGGTGCTGATTCTCTCAATGTGTGCCAACTTTTCTCTTACTCAACTGTGTCAAATTATTCCATTTAAGGAAATGATGAAATACCTTTTATGGGTGGGTTGCCAATTTGATGGAAAAATGGCGTAATTAAAGAGAGTAGAGCAGGGCAGGGGCTTTTAAAACCGTTAGGAACACGTTAATATTTATCAGACAACATCATGTTGGCTTATAAGAAGCTTTCCTTTGGCTACAAAGAAATACTGGCTCATTTTCCTTTGGTTTGTCTTATTTAAATCTTCTGACATCAGATTGATAGACGTTAGAATGGAAAGGAACTGTGTTATTTTGCAACACTCACCTCTCTGTCTTAATTTGAGCCTGAAAATCAGTCGTAGCTATGTCAGATGTAGGAAATAAGACCATCTGTATTCAAGCCCAGATGGTGTACTCGGCCCCCGGCTTTTATCACCAGCTGTAGCCAGAAGTTTGGTCACTGGGAAAAGCAAAGCTCTGATTGACAGTGACACTGGGCTGTGAAAACATTCCTCAGCAGCGTCCCAGTCATCAAATTTGTCATATCCACCGTATTTATGATGAAATTATGATGTTGCTCCTTGTTATGTTGAATTTGCTATTTTTTGTTGTCAGAGTATTTGAGTGCTTTATGATACTATGGTTACTCCTCTCATCTAACAGCTGCAGTGCATTCATTTAGAACACTGTAAAGATTTTTTGACTGGAACCACCTGAGAAGTTTCATAGGTGTCCACTTACTGAAACTTAATTGACACATGGAGCTTCCAGGGCCAATCAGAATCCAGTATTTACCAAGACCATGGTATCAACAAGACTTAAAACAGTGTCCAACTGCTTTAACTAGGTGTGTGATTCCATGTATGAGATCAGATGGACTTGCATGTTTACATGCCTTTTAAAAGATCAGTTTTAAATGTGCTAACAAGTCTAAAAGAAGATTCAGTGAAGAGTAACGGTACAGTCGTTTGTAGAAAATGTAATTCATTTATTGTAGTTGGGTTTGTTTTTATAAACTGTGGGGATTTATTTGTGGTATTTTTTTATTTAAGAGTTTATGTTTTGCTCAACTTGAAGTTCTAAGGTATCTTTTCCATGTAAAAGTTTTTTTTGTTAATGTTGTTGACCACCATCTTGTTTCTTTTTCTCCCAAAAGTATTGATTCAGGCACTGTTAAGGAACTGGCAGTGCTCTACAAATTCCAATATTGCGTTAGTATCAGAAAAACCTAAACAATAGCAAACCCTAATGATGTTTCTTTTCTGTGTCTCTGCAGGAAATGTTGTGCTTGAGAACCTGAAGGTGAAGGAGAACGCTCTGGTAAGTCTGGCTGTGTCTCCAGCCTCTGATTGTGATCAAACATGTTGTTTCTGACTGGCCTGCTCTGTGTGAGATACATAAATACAGAGAATCTTTGTCACTTTAAATGAAATAGACGTCTCATTGTGATAATGAGTGGGGGTTATTGTGTTTCAGAGTGAGTTTGATGTCCCATTCAAAGTGAAGGCCGGACAGATCGGTGAGTTCTTCCACAAAATTGAACAATAACTACAAAGTTAGATTTTAGTAAGAGCTAGCAAGATAGCAAATACAACCTGACAGGCCAGATAGACAGTTTAATTTATTCATTGCATGGATATACTTCACTTTCATCTGTTACATCTCCATACCATTGTAAGCATTTAAGAGGGGCAGGAATTTTTCCAAAAATATTTTCTGTCTGTCACATTTATTACGTGACAGTCAAAGCAACAAGACAAAATGAGGTTGTGTACATGCACAGCATGAACCTGTGCTCCTGCTGTAGTTTATGAATAGTGGAGCTTGATGTGGATAAAACTCATGCTAAGGCTGGTCAGAAGAAGATTGACAACATCATCTCAGCCAAAAGAAGCTTTTAGTGTGGCTCTTTGTTCTTATTTTAATAGAAATGTGACATACGTAAATCTGGTAAAACTGCCACTGTGGCTGCGTCTGAGCTAATCAGTCCATCAGCCCTCGTAACTCTGGAAAACTCATGCTGAAGCAGGACATCAAAAGCACCTTCTCCATGATGAAAAGCTTTCAGTCCTGTTCTTTGCTCTTTATTTCATAAAGGAAGGTGGTGCAGTTCTGATAAAACTGCCACCTAGCTGTATCCAAGCCAAGTGCTATAATGGCAGCCATTGCTGACAGCTTACAGTACAACTAAACCCCGCCCGTAGCTACTGCTTCGTTCTCTTCATATAACTGGTCTGAACTATTGTTGGTTCGGCACAAACATTCTAGATTGGAGCTAGAAACGAGTGAACTGATGACAGATGTGTGGATTCTGGCAAATCCATATGCTTTACAAGGTTCCCCCACCACTCCTCAGAAACAATATGGGCAGCAACACAAGTGTCATAGACTGTAATAAAGGCCTGTATCTTATGTTTCTCCTGTAAATGATGGTGATCAAATCTCCCTGCCTTATGGACAACATTCATTATTCTGCACTGTCACTAGATTTGACCTTCAGAGCCACTGTAAGGTGACGTATGGCTTACACAAAAAAAACATTTAACTATATAGTTAGCTTGTTTGCTGATTTGATTTTCGGCTGTTTTTTTGTTGGATTTGATCACCTCTACGATGCATTTTTTATTTTAAAAAGTTAAATCTGAGGTGGAAAACTTTTGGTTTATGCAACCTCTGGTCTGAACATACCAACTGTTACCAGAACCACTCACAGCTGCTGTGAACATTTCTGTCAATTTTTGTGTTTTCAGGGAAGCTGACACTGAAGATTCCCTGGAAAAATCTCTACAACGATGCTGTGGTCGCTACGCTGGAAGGACTCTACTTGCTGGTTGTCCCTGGAGCTAGTAAGTGATGGTTTCTTTATCCAGGTCATATCTTTGGACAGCAGACTGCTATTATTTTAATATTTCATTGTTAGAATCCATGTATAAATGTGTGTGAATTCTGTCTATGGTGTAGTTGCTCCATTACCAGATCAGCCAATCACATTTAATGTCATTCATTTTAAAGCTCTGGAAGGGGGCTAAGATTGTCAAAAAATACCCTGCCTGTCATTTTTTTTTTCTTTTTGCACTGGATCAGTCTGTAGTCTTCTTAGCACTAAACAATGTAAAGTTTCACAGATTTCTGCTTTTTCTTCTTCTACACCATCCAAGCACTTGGCTTCTCTTGCAGAACCTTGAGGCTGTCTGGGGCCCAGTGTTTAAATCTTTACCAGTGTTGGTACTCAGTGTTTCATTTCTCCCAAGAGAGGTACACAGGCCTTAACACAGGCAACTTATATCACCTAACTGAGGGTTATTGTGGACCCTGAGGTCTGCTTTTAAAGGAGACATATTATACCCTTTTAAGACAAGCTTAAATTGGTCTCAGAGGTCCCCAAAACATGTCCGTGAAGTTTGTTGCCGAAAAAAACCCTCCAGTATAGGATTTTTGTATGTTTAAAACCCCCTCTATTTCAGCCCTTCTCAGAACGAGCCGTTTCTGTGTCTGTGGCTTTAAATGGTAATTAGCTGTCTGACTCCACCCCTGACCACACCTCTCTCAGGAAAAGGATGCAGTACTCCTGGTACTACAGACACTTTTATCCAAAGGTTAGAACTTGACTGGGATTTGAACCAACAACCTCCCAGACTGTAGTCTGGCAGGATAATCCATTGAGCTATCCAGCAATTCAGCTGGTAGTTGAGAGGATCAGTAGAGGAGGGCGGAACTTTCCTCCACGTGGGGGAGGGCCAACCAAACCTGGGGGCGGGTGCTTATGCTCCTGGTGAGGTCACCAGGAGCTAAATCTGTGAACAGCTTGTTTCAGCACACATTTTCTGAAAGGTGGAGAAAGGGAGGGGGAGAGGGAATGGATTTTTCTAGTACTTGAGGGGATTGTGGACAGGCCAGGGGCACATATTTGTGTTAGAAAAGCCTGAAAAAGTGATTTTTGCATAATATGTCTCCTTTAAACAATTAGACAGTTAGAAATATCTCACAAGGATTTGTAATGGTAAACATTTCATCCACTGATGTTTGGGCTGGACTAAACCAGATTATCCCCCCTCCCAAAAAAGCAGCTAGTTTTCTTAAAGCTGACAAGATAAATTGAACTTTCTTGTTCCATTAAAGATGTTTAAATCATGACAGTCCAACAGTGTACAGAGCCCACCATCTGAGGTTTTGCAGACCTTTCTTGAGGGGGACTGAAACTCTTCCTCAACAGCTCCTTGAGTTCCTGCCAAACCAGAGTTTTCTGGTGACCATATAAGTGACTGCTCAGGACTTAGAAGGTGCTGACAATCTGTTACAGCTTACTCTGCAGCATTATTGGACATTTTTATGACACAGAGGACAGAAAAGGTATTGGAACCTTAGCTACAGGAAAGTGTGGCACTGAGCTGATTAAAAAGGAGCAATAGTGGAGCTAGAACTTGGAAGGGGGTTAAATCCCAGTGTTATGACAGTAGAAGACTGGCAAAGATGCCAGTTAGGTTTGAACAATACTGGAAAAAAAGATATTGCAACATTTCTTTCCTCTGTCTGCCAGACCATCAACGACCATGGTATGCCTAAAATCACTGAAGTCACCTTTCCTCTGCATTCTCAGTTTGAACTTAAGTGGACTGTCACTCCCACATTTTACTATGTGCACTGCACATCAGCACTGTTAACCGTTCGTGTGGGACAGCTTTAACAAGTACTGGAAAAAGGTGCTGCTTAAAATGTGGAAATACACTTTTTTTTTGTTTAACCTGTCTGCCTTGACAGTCATGCTGGTGTATCTGTGCTGGCCCCAGGGTCATCTGTTGTTACATTCAGTGAGATTGGATCCAGAGTCTTAGGAGTTTGAAATGTAATGATATTTTTTTTGTAGAAGTGCAGACAAAGAGAGGGAGCTTGGTTGTTGGTAGAGTGAGAGTGTTTGGGCAGGCAAGGTGATTGAGAGTCCTGTAGCACAGAGCAGGTAGTGTTAGTTTTAGGCAGAAAACACTAAGCAAAAATAATCTAAAACAGCATTTTGAAAAAGGTCTTATTTGTCTACCACTGTGAATGAACCAGTCAGGCGATGAGCAGTTGTTGGATCAAGCTTGATATACCGCTAAACTTGATGAGCTGATGTGGAGCAGCTGTGCAAGTCTGAGCAGGTGCTCTTATCAATAGCCTCTATGTTTTACATGCATTATAGACTCTGCATACAGTGTTCAGCTCTCTGACTACTTGTGCTGATATGAGATAGGTTTCTGTTGATGATTATAAGGTCAGAGGAAATCTGCAGTTTTAGTTTCCTTATACATCTCAGTTAGGCAACATGATGTGCTTTGAGTAATGTGACTGACATCACACACATGTTGATGTGATGATCACAAAGTGACAATCACATGTGCACAAAATCAGCCAGCTCTTCTGTCTGTGGGTGCAACCCCCATCTCTTTTATGGATTCTTCCCAAAATGTGTCTCCAAGCTTTCTTTTCATGTAGCTAGTCAGACTGTACACCACTGCAGCACATGGATAAGAAGTCTTTAATAACTAACTGTTGGTAACATTCAACCCCCTCAAAAGTTGACCCAGATGCTACATCATTATCAGAGATTAATCAGTGGATTCCAAGATTGGCTCTGCCTTTGTTGATTTTGCAAGTTTGCAAAAGACTTGTCCTGCTTTGCGGCCTTGCAGATGGTAAACTCCCAAGGTTTTTAAAGTCAGCAAATTTAAGTTTAGCCCCAATCATCCTCATAGCCATAGTTTCAGCCCCATGTGCTCATAGGAGGCCTCCCTTTCAGGGATAACCTTGACTTCATCCTAATCACAATGAAGTAGCTCTCATCTAAAGTTGTAACACTGAAGAGCTCTCTCAAAGGTCCTGTAAAGATCTTTACTCAAATAACAGCTGAACAACTATAAACTTGCTCGCATGACAGTGATGTTATGGTGTTACATTGGTCATATTTCACCAATTTCATAAATATTCAACAGTTTTTTTCTGATTGACTGGTCTGGAGATGGAGCTTCTACCTATAAAATGATCTTTTGTTCATCAGTTATGATCGGTGCACGTTCTCAGTTGTTGTGTGTGTGTTCCAGCTGGATCTAAGGTTCAATCGTGCCCATTTAACGGTAAGACAAGATTCAGAGGTGGTGGTTCAAGTTTAGGTGCGGTCAGGTTTCTGTTACTGTCTGGGCTGCACGATGCCACAACAAATAATGGACTGATAGTTGTAATCGCATCGTTAATTGTAATGTGATTTGATGTAAAGCATACTGCTCTCCTTCTCAAAAAGCTGTCCGTTTTAACAGATCTTCTCAGCTGGAGGGCCTTTACTGAGAGGGTTTTCAGATTTGACTCATAATGTGTGAGGGACTAATGTCAACAGCACAGATTTTTTTTTTTTTGTCAAAATAGGAATACCTCTGTGGCTTTATCCTGTAAGAAAGGAAATATCTTTGACCAAATCGTGCAGCCCTGTGTCTGATTCTGTCTTTTACATACCTCTCACTCTTTTTAATGTTTTTTATTTCAGAACTTTGATGGTTTCAAGTAGATTTAGCTGGTTTCCAATCTGGGATTTTCTTCCTAAATCTGAACGTCAATAGTTACTACAGTTTGATCCTGTGACTTTTCTTGGAGACTTCAAGGGGATTTATTGGTGTGTGGTACTCTTTTAACTCAAAATCTGAATGATCTGAAAACAGTAAAGCGAACATGTATTGCTAAAGTCGAGCTGGGTGATGGCTTTCATACAACGTCCAATGAGGAGATGGTAAAAAAGAACTACAAGTTTGTAACTTAGTGGTGTTTATTTGGGAATTTAAAGGATAATAGGTATCAAAATATATTCAGTAAAGAACCCAGGACCAACATGAGGACAAAAGGTGTCATAGAACAAACATCAGGGAAGGGGTACAAGGTCTAGGAGTACTGAATATTAGGGTACTTGGTATCAGGTACCAGATACTGGAGTACAAAGTATCAATGACATAGGTTTCAGGGTACAGAGTATTTTAACATTGAGTTTTAGTTTACTCATAACTATAGTACTTAGTATGAGTTCATGAATCAGGGTATCGAGTATCAGGGTTAAAAGTATGTGACTTTTAATACCAAGGCATCAATGAATGTGTTTACATGGACTTCAGTATCCTGGTTACAAGTCATATCCTGGTTTCTGAAGATGTATGTGCATAGAAACCGGGATATTTTAAAAAACTGACAGAAATCTGAATACTCAAGTCCATGTAAACACAGTCATAGTGCAGGGTATTATTGAACTAAATAGCACAGTATAGAGAGTTCCAAAGAAAGTTTTGGGATGTTAAGTTCACAAGCATTAGGTATGTGGCTGCTATTTATCAGGGTAGCCGGTGTCGGGGTTAAGATTTTAAGGGTACGTAGTATTTGGATACAACATTTCAAGCTGTGGGGTATTAGGGCGCTAAGTATCAGAGTACATTTTAGAATTTATTTAGAAACGTAGTTTTGAGATACTAAATACTAGAGTAGAAAAGAATAGTGTATATGAGAAAGTATAAGTTTATTAGTCTACTTTTTTTGGTTAATGGTGTCTGATTTTAGGGTGTTAAAAGATCTTAAGACCTGTTTGTAGTGTGCTAAGTGTTGGGCTACAAAGCATCAAGATAAGTATAAGGGAGATGGTATTAATAAACTTTTTATTAAGGTATTAGGGTGTCGGGGGTGCAATGAAATTAGAACTAAATTTTCTTAGAACAGGGTTAAAGCATTTGGGTAATAGATATCAGGATACCAAGTACCAGGCATCAAGACTAAGGGCACCATATATTAAGGTACCAGGTTCCTCTTTCTTAGAAATAGATTATTGTTTGAGGGGTTTTAGTTTGAGGGTTCCTAGTTAAAGGGCCCTAGGAATCAGTTTGTTGTGTATCAGAGCATTAAGTATTACCATGAGTAGAGATGGGAATTGATAAGATTTTATCAATATCAATGCCATTATCGATTCTTCTTATCAATTTGATGCTTTATCTATTCCTTCCTGTTAATTTCTTTTTTGGAAAAGGTAGACTACATGGTTTTCACTGTTAATAACTCCAATTTTATTGAGTGTCTTTCTCTCTGGCTGATCCAACTTCTTTGAAATTCTTCAACAACTCAAAATGAGGCTCAGCAGTGTGTATGGCTCTCCACGTGCCTGTATGCACTCCCTACAACGTCTGGGCATGCTCCTGATGAGAAGACAGATGGTCTCCTGAGGGATCTCCTCTAAGACCTGGGTCAGGGCATCAGTCAGCTCCTGGACAGTCAATAAGACATGATGCCGCAGAAGTACTCGGTTGGATTCAGGTCTGGGAAACAGGCAGGCCAGTCCATGGCATCAGTGCCTTCGTTATGCAGGAACTGCTGACACACTCCAGCCACATGAGGCCGAGGATTTTCATGCCCTAGAAGGAACCCAGGGCCAACTGCACCAGCATATGGTCTGACTATGGGTCTGAGGATCTCATCCCGGTACATAATGGCAGTCAGGGTACCTCTGGCTAGCACATGGAGGTCTGTGCAGCCCTCCAAGGATATGCCTCCCCAGACCATCACTGACCTACCGCCAAACCGGTCATGCTGGAGGATGTTGCAGGCAGCAGAACGTTCTCCACGGCATCTCACGTCACATGTACTCAGTGTGAACCTGCCCTCATTTGTACAGAGCACAGGGCGTCAATGGCGAATCTGGTGTTCTCTGGCAAATGCCAGTTGGGCTGCACGGTGCTGGGCTGTGAGCACAGGCCCCATTTGTGGACGTCTGGCCCTCATACCACCCTCATAGGGTCTGTTTCGGACAGTTTGAGCAGAAACATCAGTGGCCTGCTGGACGTCCTTTTGTAGGGCTCTGGCAGTTCTCCTCCTGTTCCTCAGTGCACAAAGGAGCAGGTAGTGGTCCTGCTGCTGGGTTGTTGCCCTCCTACAGCCCCCTCCATGTCTCCTTGTGCACTGGCCTGTCTCCTGGTATCTCCTCCACGCTCTTGACAGTATGCTGGGAGACACAGCAAACCTTCTTGCCATGACATGCATGGATGTGCCATCCTGGATGAGCTGCACCACCTGAGCAACTTCTGTGGGTTGCAGATACAGCCTCATGCTACCACCAGTGGTTAGGGCACTGGAAAAGTGCAAAGGTAACCAAAAATCAGCCATAAAGGATGAGGAGAGAGAAATGGTATTTGGCCACTACCTGCAAAACCATTTCTTTTTAGGGGTTGTCTTGCTAATTGCCTCTCCTTTCCACCTGTTGTCTTTCCCATTTGCACAACAGCAGGTGGAATTCATTCACAATCAGTGTTGCTTCCTAAATGGACAGGTGATTGACTTGGAGTTACATTGTGATGATTATGTTCCCTTTATTTTTTGAGCAGTGTATATATGTGTCTGAAAACAACAATAACAGCTGTAGAAACATCTCAGAAGTAGCTACTTTTCCCTATTTTTCTTCACTGGCTTTGGGGTTAGCACTGAGGCTAACCTTCCTAAAAACATTATCATGTCATTCTTCTGACTGTTCTTAAATTGAACTTCTGGTAGTGGAGGTGGCTGGTGGAAAAACAGAACTTGTTTCATCTGATGTGACTCTTGTTTTTGTATTATTCACAGCACTGAAGTACGATGCTGCCAAGGAGGAGTGCTACCAGCTGGAGGCAAAGCAGAAGGAGCTGCAGCGCATCGAGGAGGCTCTACAGATGGCTGCACGCAGAGGTGAGACAGGCTGATCTCTGAGTATTGACTTACCCTTTAACACCTGACCACTCACCTGGCTTGTGCTGTTCTGCTGCTGCTGTTTTGGCTTTCTGCTCTCTGTGGCTGTTTAATGTGCTGATGTGAAGCTTCCTGGTGATTTAGCTTTCATTTTTTATTGTCAAAACTTAGAGAGTGTTGATTTACAGTACACCATTACAGCTGTACGCACAATAACATACTACGTAACAGCAGGTATTCAACAGCACAGCATTTATACTGCAGCTTAAGCATCATTAGAAAAGCTGGATGACAAGATCCTTCTGGTGAAATTCAGGGATGGGAACCACCTCTTTTATTTCTTACTGCTGCTTTGTTTGTGCTGCCAATCTAATGGAGTATATAGACAGACAGATGGATGAATGACAGACTGATAGATAAATGGATGTATTAACATTTCCTCTGCACTGTTCATGCTGCCTTTGCTGTCAGCGTCTCAAAGTGGAGACCTGCTGTTCAGCTTGGAGAGCGTTGTTTACAAGGAGCCTCAGAACGGTAACTAACACACCTGTAAAAAAACACCACATCTGTCTGAGGTAGAAGCCATCACAGAGGGCTGTCAGTGCATGTTAAAATCATACAAGATTGTTTCCACATAATGGCATCACATAGACCTGACACTGCTGCTGAACATTCAGCAGATACTAAACCTATTAATGGAGATGAATGAGTCTCTGCTTCTTGCTTCCTCTCTGTGTGTTTTTCGGGCTTTTCTGTCTCAAACCACTGTCTCTGTCTTTAATGCTGCCTAAGTCCGAAAAGGATTTAAAAAGAATAAAAAATCAAAAAAAGGCTTGAAGAAACTGAAACGACACGACAACAAAGCAGGTAAGGTTTTTCATTTACTCCGTCCCACCCACTGGAGTCCAGTTTGTGATGACGACCTTCTAACCTGCTAGAGATGTTTTTTCAGACTGATTTTAATGTTAATGCAAGGGTTCAAATGTCCCGAGTCATCATATTAGCTTTTTATGATTAAAAGACATATTTTCAACATCCTGTTATTAATCTAGTCCAGATGGTAGATGTTAGTTTTTATTGTAGATTTGGCAGCAGGGGATTTGACCTATTTCCAGGATTACTTCTTACTAATTTTCCCATACTACGATCCAAAATATGACCATTTGGACAAGTCAGAAGGCAGAATTTAAATCATACAATTTTCCAAAAATGCAAAGGATGAGTAATTGACTGCAGCGTTATTTTCATCGACTAAAACTATGACTAAAAATGTTCAAAAGCCTTTTTTTCCGTGACAAAAACTAGACTAAGACTAGCCAAAATAGATCTTTGATTTCTAAAACTGACAGAAAGTAAGTTTAGTTTTAGTTAAGATGACTAAAATGAGACCAAAATCTTATTTAGTTTTTGTCCGACATTCAGAATCTATGATATTTCTCCACTGTGGGTAATCTGTCTAAAAACAATGCATCTGTGTCTCTTTTGCCTCTCAGCTGTAGAAAGCAGGCACCCAAGGTTTGGCGGAGTGCAGAGAACACATTACCATGATTTGGTACCAGATTTAGGCAAGAGAATAAAATCACTGACTAAAAGAAAAGACTAATATGTAAAGACTTTTTTTTGACTAAAACTAGACTTAAATGTTTCTGAGTTTTCGTTGACTAAAACTTAAAAGAGTAGAGATGACTAAAATTTGACTAAAACCTAAAGACAGGTAATCAAAAGACTAAGAATAAAATTAAAAATAGCTGTTAAAATTAACACTGATTGACTGCAATAATGAATCTATCAGAAAATTCTCCTAAAATTTCTACACAAAATGTGGCTAAAGTTAACATTTTAAATGAATTGTTGCATCCTATGAGTCTAAACTTGTCACACGATTGATTTAACATCATATACTGACTCATTCTTTAGATGTACTGGTTCAGAGTTTTTATCTCTATGGATAAATGACAATATATTAATTTACTTTCGAAGTATGATCCTGGAAGAAGCTGGTTTGGCCTGTCTGACTCTCCTTGAGTTTGGTTTTGCAGATTTGATTATTTTCTGTTTGTTTCAGAAAAACCTCAAGAGGAGAAGAAGGACTCGTTTTTTGAGAAGCTGGCCGCTCAGGTGATCAAAAACCTGCAGATCAAGATCAGCAGCATCCACCTGCGCTATGAGGATGATGTGAGTAGCCGTTCAACAGTGACATTGTCTGAGCTCTACGGAGTTAAATCACCTGTATCTACATAAGGAATGGTGGTTGCACCCTGGTTGTTCATTTTTCAAAACTCAAAAATCTATCAAGGTTTTGGTTATTCCTACTTCTACTGAGTATCGTGGGTTCTGCAATGTGAAGTGATCTTATCATATCTGTTGTACAGACGTACAACAGTTCTTCTAAGATGAAACTTGGACAATGATGCTGATTCAAATGTAACTTAAAAAAAGAAAAATTCTTTTTGTGTTGAGGGACATCAATGCCTACAGTTTTTTGGAGGGAAATGTATTGTTTATATGAAATACACATTACTGCTTGAGTCACCATCTGTTTAATGTCTTAGTAAACACTTTATTCATCTTATGCATGCTCTGTCAAAAATATATTTTTCTCTTAACTGAATAATGGAAATGTTCTGATAGTGGTATAGATTTATCATCCCCATCCCTTGTCCATGGACTGAGCTGGATAACTTAGTGGTTTATATTGCTGACTCTGGTACAGGGTTTAAAACCAGGTACCTGCACAGTATACAGAGTTGGCCACTGGGCAGGGTCCTTAACATCAGGAATGTCTGTCTCAGATGTCCGTCGCTTTGGACTTAAGTGTCTGCTAAATGACGTTGTAACACTGTAAAACAGAAATATTCTCCGAGCAGATTCTGCTTAACTGTAATGTGTCTTTCTGTTTGTTTTAGCTGTCGGACCCAAAGCACCCCCTGTCTATGGGAGTAACACTATCAGAGCTCAGCTTACTGGTAAAACATACAAAGACACACTTATTTGGCCATGTCTGTGGCAGGTGTTATTATTGACTCATGTTGTTGTCTTTGTTATCTTTCAGACCTCAGATGAAAACTGGAAGCCATGTATCCTGAATGAAGCTGCAAAGATCATCTATAAGGTGACAGATGCCCTCCACACTTTAAGAATCAACTGGTGTTAAACATTGTGTTAAAAATTATGATAAACCAGACTTAGTATCAGAAAGACTTTATTTATCCTTGTGTCTTTGTAAAACTAGACATTGAGTACCCCTATGTATCTGGAATGGAATGATCTGTCAGGGTGTCTGTTGGGTCTCAAAGAGTTTTAAAAGTTGATAAATCAGTTCAGCCAAAATTAAGGCTTTTAAAAGTATTAAAAAGTCTTATAAGCCAAACTTATATTTTAAATCTTTAATTTTTTTTTAATTTCATTTTTTGTTTTCTGTTCATCTAAAGAGGTTGTAGGCTATTTTTTCTGCTTTTGTTTTATATTTATCTAGATTAAATTACACATGAGATTTTTTTTTTTATTCTACCAGATCTGACCTGAACTCCTCCCAGCCTTATGGAGATAAACTATTCAAAATAATATAGCTACATTATTGTGAGTTTTGGCGGATCAGCTACAACCGTAAAGTTATCACTGACGCATCAATGCTTTCAAATCAGACTTAATGATTAGAAGTATCCTTAAATTGCCAATTTTGCATTGCTTTTTTTCCCCTTAATACCTAATTGTAGGCTTTTGTAAATTAGTTTTAAAGGCAGTATTTGTAAATGGATACTTCCAGATATTAGGATAGCTACATTTAGGCATCTTGATTTAAAATCAAGACCTTCTATTCAACTACCTTATGGTATATGATACTTTTTTTTAGTCTAATCTCAAAATATTCAAAGGAAATCTTAATTTCTATGTCACAATTAAAAGATCTTTTCTTTTTGCCACATTTTTGTATTACTATCAGCACAAAAATTAATGCAACCTTGTTGACCTTTCACAATTTTAGAAACTAAAATTGTGATAGGTCTTTAAATGTATGAAAAGGGTCTTGAAAAAGGTTTTGAAAAGTATTAAATCCAATGTCAGATGTTCTGTATAAACCCTGTTCTAATTTCATGAGCTAAATATTTAACTATTTTGGATCAAAATAAAGAAACCGAAACATACTGAAAATAAGAAACATGGATAATAAATCAATGAAAGCAAATACTGAAGAGTATTAAAGAACCAAGTAATGAAGCTGTGTGTGAAAGGTGCAATACTGTTTATGATTTTATTGACAGCATTAAAATCCCAAAATTATTAATGGTCTTGGTGAGGGATTGGAGTGTTCTTTGTTTTAGCTGTGCAGAAAAGTAAATGAGCAATGTTTCTAAAATTAGTTTAGCAGACAAAAAGACAGATGTGTGATTTTTGTGCAAATTAAAGCAAAGATGAAAAGAAGACATTTAAAACTGCATCATTTTTTCTAATGCTCCAGATCCTTTCAAACCATGCTGTCAGTAAAACCAGTAGGATACAGTTTAATTTGTTTTTTTTATTGCTTTTGACGCGTTTATGTTTTTTGTTTGTGTCAGCTCGGGCGTCTGGAGAGTCTCTGCGCCTACTGGAACGTAAACAGTCCCATCTTCTACAAAGGCTCATGGGAAAACATAGTGGTGAGTAAATAAATGAGTGAGTGAGTGGAAATAAATACTCACTAAATAAACCTTTAAACCCACAAGCTGGAACAGCCCTGTCTTTTGTTTGTTTAGTTTTTTGTCTTTTAGCAGTCAGTGTAGTAGCTCAATGATCACAAGTCACTGCCAGTATTTCCTTTTAATTATTTATTTAAAATCATTGTGAGTCATCAACAATCAGAGAGGTCATAGAGAAGCCTGTTTTTCATACTGTAAAATCTAGTGTAAGCTGCACTTTAGGATCAAATTTAAATCTAAGAGGTCTCATATCCCAGTAAAGTGTACTGAGACACTCAAAGTCATTACTGCAGGTGTGTTCAGCTCCTAATGTCACACACTGCACAAGACATCGTGATTAAAAAGTTGCCCTGTTTACTGTGTTTTTCAAGTGGCCGCCTCACTGCTCAGAATATGCTGGAACACATGACAAGGACCAGACCTACTTGGTTTGGCACCACCTTTTAACCGCTTTTCTTCCTTGTTTGGTCATAATTGTGCATTTTAGGAAAATGGGGAGTTTTAGTGTTAAGAAATTAAACCTTGTGGAGCACTGGTTTGGCTGAGAACATTTCTCAGTAAGGACAAGTGACAGGTGGAGGAGGGCAGAGCGTCTCGTAAAATGAAAGTCTGTCTCACAGCAATTACCACAAGCTGAGAGCATAGCTATCATACCACATCCTGTGGATGTGCAAAATTTATACAGCAGAAACAAGAAGACTGAAAAAGCTGCACAGAAAATGCATGTTGTGGACCTTGCTGCATGAAAATCATCACGCAAGAGGAAGGTGTAAACCTTTTTTTCCTTGGGAGATTAAAAAAACTGTGATTGTGAACTTGATTAGATTTTGGTGATGATCCGCACACCCGTTCGATTTTTCTCAGACTTCAAATTTTGAACACCATAGTAATCAATGGGAGCATGAGTTCCTTGGTGGCACTGCTTAGGCATGGGTCTGCTGCCTCAGACGGCCATTCTAGGTATCCATTTTTTCGTCCATTATTTTGAATGTGCCTGCAGGTAGTAGCTGATACTGCTGCCGCATTATCTGTTTGTATCCCAGAATGCATTGTGACTGGGCTGTGACAGCCAATGGCAGACTACTCCATTGTCCTGTATTGCTTTTCCAAACAGTGCTTGTACACAGACTTAGAAACTGGAGAAGAGAGCCTGAATGACTTATAATGGAGAGAAAGAGACACAGAGAGGTTGTGATGTGCCCCTTTGTCACTGCAGACAGGAACTGCTTTGAATAATTACTTCAATTCTCAACAGCACAAGGACTTTGTTTTTGTAAAAATGAGTATTTTGAGGCCTTTATGTCAAGAAATTAATATATTAGTTTTTTGGTCCCCAAGAGCTGGAAGAAAAGTTTAGCAAAAAACCCCACAGTCATTGTTGTTTTCCTTGTGTAATATGTAAAAATCTTTGATTTTAATTCCCATGTATTTTTTTTCTTTCGTTTTAATAGTCCCATAACATAACAGAAGTCCAGGTGAGACGCACTTGTTAAAAACAGCATAGGGCTCTAAGGGTTAAGTGAAACAGCATACTGTGGTGAGAATTCCTGGTAAATAGGACCTTGAAGTCAGGACCTACACCATTATTAATTAAAATAAAATTAGAATAAAGGAATTGGCCTCACTTATCTAAAACTTTGGAGGGGACTGTATAACTGCACATGGTGACAAATGGTACCAGTAATGTTCTGTTGGTGGACATGTAAATAAAGCATAATGGGTTTGTTGTGCTCAATTCCTCTGCACCAACATAGTCCGAAGGCATTACTTTGAGGCCTTCCAACCATTCTGGTCATTCTTCTGAATGTGAATGCTTAAGAGCCCTTTGAGGGATTTTCTTAGACTTAGGCTGTCCAGTCCATCTCAAGGATGAACTGTTTAGATTTTAGAAGTCAAAAGGAAAGGTCATTAGACCTTATGGCCCTCACTCATGAAGGCAATCACTCTAGAATGCTTCGAGGGAATTTCTTCAAACTTTGCACAAATGTCCTCTTTGACTCAGTGATGGACTCGATGCATTTTGAAGGTGCAAGGCTCATGTGAAAAACTACCTCAGCCCTTCTTCTTCACCCACTGCTTTACCTTCACATTTCACAAGAAACGTAGACGCTTGTGGAAGCTATAACTGCAAGATGACAGATCTCGTTAGACACTGATAGAAACTAAACTGCTTAACCCTGTTTAAGTGTCAGAATTCAGTTTGCTTTACTGTTGTCTGTTTAGATATAAATGTCCCTCTTTCTCTCTTCCTGTAGGACCAGCTGAAATGTGGGATTAGCAGTAAGAATCAGGAACTTCCTCACTATCAGTACAGTGAGTTCATCTTTTTATTCAGCACTGCTTTGGTGATAAATCCATTTAAACCTTTCATTATTTCCAGAGGAATCTGAACTCACAAGGTTGGTTTGACATTAGGGAATATTAACTTCTGGCTGTTTGACACAGGATAAACTTCTTGAATCTGGTTTAAGACGTGTTGTAACTGTTAAAGAAATGTTGTAACGTCTGTTATATTTGGGCTGTATGTGGAGAAAATGCAGACTTGTCAGATGTTTGCCAAGAATATTTTCGTATTCTGGTTTCTGTGAGAAGAGTTTGACCCTCACAGAGAAACGTACCGTTGGCTAAGTTCAGATGATTGTGGAATTCTTGGCAAAGTATTACACTTCTGGGGTTTTTTCAACATTTTTTGTGGTGTCTGTGATTTTTTTTTCATTGAATATGTGGGATTCAGTGTTTAAACATCATTATATTCTGTTTTTATTCACAATTTACAGTGTCACAACTTTTCAGAGAAGGGATTGCAAATGCCATCAATCAGCTACTCAAGTCATTAAAATCTGTGATGATTAATGTATTATAAGTTTTTTTTATTTGAATGAATCACTGGCTGCTCTCTTTGCAGTTTTCAAACCGATCTTTGCCTCGGCTAAAATGTGCATCAACCCAAATGCTGAGCTGGAGCTGAAGACTCCTAAAGCCAACCTTCACCTTGAGGTTCAGAACATCGCCATAGAGATGACCAAACCACAGGTACGTATAGGGTTACACCAGTGAAAGTGTTAACTTTGTTATGTTTAGTGAATCCTGTTGACCAAGGTATCCTATAGTCCAGATTTCTGCTCTACACTGGCTGGTGTCAGCTCTAGCTGCATATCTTTGTAGATAACAAACTTTAACTTTGCTTTCTGACAGCTTTGTTGATGTGTTGTGGTTAAGTATGTTGTTTTCCTCTGCAGTATCTGTCCATGGTGGAGGTACTGGAGTCTGTTGACTGCATGTTCAAGAACGCCCCCTACAGGAAGTTCAGGCCTGACGTTCCAGTCCACAACAAAGCCAAACTCTGGTCAGTAAATCTCATAAATCTCCCTTCAAGTCTGACCTCCAAGTCTGATCAGCCACCAGATGATTATTAAATATGATTGGCTATCTGCTGAGTCAGGCCCAGGACTTAAATGACATTACTTTAATCTGTCATAAATGTCTGCTGAGATCATCTTTGGTACGTCAATATAGCTGTTTATCTTTGCTTTTTACATTTAGCTCTTTATCTCAGATGTAAATCTCATTTTCAATGAAGCATTTTTGTGTTGTATTTGTGTAGATGACATATAAATTGGTAATATTGCTTTTAAATTGAGTTACTGGTTAACTAATGATTTGTTAATGCTGTGTGTATTTTTAATAAATTGATTTTTGGAAAGTCTGGGAAACAGGCTTTAATCACAGTCCATCTGAAAAAGGCCAATCTTTGGCTACCAAGGAAGAGAACTGTGTGATGATTATATTTGTTGCTGTTGTCTTTGCTAGGTGGAGGTACGCCTTCAACAGCATCCTGGAGGTCCACATCAGACGCCTCAGCCACATGTGGTCCTGGTCCAACATCAAGGAGCACAGAAAGAACCTGAAGGCCTATAAGACGGCCTACAAGAACAAACTGCTGAGTCAGAGCAAGCCGAACCCAGAGGTCGAGCAGCAAATCCAGGTGTGCATCACTGTTAAAAAAAAAAGAGAGGAGGGGGAGAATCTTTCCAAACAGCTGATTTTCTCCACTTTTCAGAGGTTGCTTTGGTCTCTCCAGCATTTCATGATTTTATTTTGAAAAAAAAAAAAAAAAAACACAGAGAAGCTGCAAGAGTGATAAGTGGTTGTTTAAAAAAATATTTTATTTAAATAAGAAGAATGAAAAACTTCAGTATGTTTAAGCAGTTAATGTATTTTTTAGTTTCTAAATATTAATATTTTGAATGTATGTCATATTTTTATTGTACTAGATGCCTGAGGTGTCCCTCAGTTTTTACAGGAGGAACTGTGCTGCATTGTTTGGGGGTTTGAGGAGGGGAAAGCAGAACTTGGAGGAAGCAGAACTTCAGTTGTTTCTTGTTTTGTAGAGAACAACAGTGCAGATAAAAATAACATAGAATAAACTTTGGATGGATTCATAGATGATTGACTTTTGAATCTATACCAGCTGTGGTTGAAATCTCCTGTCTGTAGGGAGAAACAACGACACATCTGCAGACTTTTCTGAATACCCAAACACAAAATCCAGCTGTAAAATCAGCATGAAACAGTGATAAAACTGCATGCAGGGACATTGATAAAAAAAATGTTCAACATTGTTTCAGTCAGACTCTGGTCAGTTCACTGTACACCAGTGTTAATTTCGTCGACTAAAACTACGACTAAGCCTTTTTTCCACAACAAAAACTAGACTAAGACTAACAAAAATAGATCTGTGATGACTGAAACTGACAAAATACTTACCAAAAATAAAAACTATTGATGCTAAAGGCCTTGTTCTTGATATTTGAAGTAAAAGCCGGCTACAGGCTGTTGATGACACAAAGATTTCCTCTCTACAAATAATGTGGTGCCTCAGCTCTGGAATTAAGCTGGTTCATAGTGATTGTTTTTGTTCTAAATAAACTGGAGTAACTGAAGTCTGTTTGTTTCTCTCAGGATCTGGAGGAAGTTCTGGATGTCTTCAACATCACGTTAGCCCGGCAGCAGGCCCAGATGGAGGTAAGTAGGAGAAAGCTGCTCTGACTGCTGACCACTGACCAGCAGACAGAAATAGTGAGTAGTTAAACTGTACCTCTTCCTGTTTCAGGTGATCAGGTCTGGGCAGAAGGAGCTGGCCAAGAAGGCGGCTAGCCAAAAGCAGGGAGGAGGAGGTGGTTTCTTTAGCGGCTGGTTCGGTCGAAAGGCCAAGAAGGAGGAACAGGAGCCAGAGGAGAGCAAGGAATCAGAGAGTGAGTGGTATCTAAAAACAGAAAACCATCACTGCAGCTGCTTCACTTTAAAAAATCTGTGTGCTTTCTTCATGAAAATAAGACAAAATTTTGTAGAATAAAGAAAAGATGTAGATGTTAGATAGAACTTTGGGGAACTCCGGGTCGCTCAAGAATAATTTATTAGATTTCAGAGTTAGCAGCTTTTTAGTAAAATTATAACCTGGAATCCTAAATTTAAATATAGTTAGATATAGTTAATATAGTCAAAGCAGCCTTAAGATTTTTTTGGCAGCAAGGCAACTCTTTTACTTTTTTTTTTTTTTTTTTTTTTTTTTTTAGTAAAATACAATTTAATTGAAATGGACTTTACTTGGTACAGCGCTTTTCTAGTACTAATACTAGAAATACTGTAAGTGCTTTCCACCGCACCGCCATTACCTCCACATTCACACACTGAAAGAAAAGGTTACTGTAAAGAATTGGCCTTCAGTATTTCCCATTCATACAAACCCATATACATTAACATGCCACTGATGCTGCAGTGGGAGCAGACTGGGGTTAAGTGTCTTGTCCAAGGACACATCATCATGTGACTGCAGGAGCTGGGGATTGAACCCATGAGATCATACGATATTCAAGGAGAGTTGAACATTTTCCAACCCAGTGAAGCAAAAATGCAGTTAAAAGATATGTGTTTTACACTGAAAAATGTGTGGTGCACTTAAACAGAAGTTTTAAATGTAGTGTAATAGTAGAGAATATTCTTCTCAAGAAAAAAAAATTGTAAAATAGAATTAAATCAACATCTGATAATGGATTTTTGCCTCAGATGTTCTGAAAAGATTTTCTGCAAAGCAAAGAGATGATTTAATGTTGACTTGTGTTTCAGCCTCTGGGCTGGACGAGATCATGACAACAGAGGAGAAAAAGAAACTCTACACCGCCATCGGCTACAGCGGCAGCTCCCACAACCTGGCCTTACCCAAGCAGGTGAGCACACCTACCATTTCATGTTCATTTTCACTTTTATTCTCTTTTTTTTTTTTTTTTCCAACGCAAGGACATTATAGTGACCCTTGTGGGACAGTTGCTCAGAGTTTAGACCAATATGTCAGGGCAAAGACTAATAGGACGATAAATATCCTGTTATAAATGAGTTGACAGTATTTTAAGCATCTGTTTAATTCCTTTTTGGCATTTTCTATGAGATAACAAGAATGAGTTAGTGTAACAAGTGTGAAAACTCTTCTAGTTAGAGACATCTGGCTAGTGTTTCTGTCTGTTTGAAATGTGTTAGATAAGCATTGTTTCTTTTTCTGTTTAGCATGGACAGTTTCTAACTTACTAGCTTGCCACAATATGCTAAAATAAGTTAACTAAATAAGGACTATTTTGAGAAATAATCATTTAGCTATTCTTTAAACCTCCCTCTACCTCCTCTTACTTGCCCACTTCACTCCACACACTGCAACCTGATTGCTCTCGGTGTACGTTTTTTCCACATCATGCTTCGCTGTTAACAGATACAGCAGCGTTTGCCCATTCAGCTTGGTTAGCATGTGTACAACCTCATTTTGTCGTGTCACTCTGATTGGCCTGTAATGAACGTGGTGAACAGAACGTCCATCCAATCAACTGCTGAGAATTTTTTGAAAAGTCTTTCCATTCCCTAACACTTTGTATTGGAGCTTGCCCATGTAATAGTTATATGATCAGTCTATCTGGCGAGTCAGGTTAGCCAAGAGGTACCAAAAAACTAAAAAAATGGCCAATTTCGTGTAGTTGATGGAAAACTTGACCCTCCTCTTTTTGTAATTTAGCATTTAGTTTTTTATTCATTAACAGATGCCATATTAAAATGTCATGAGGTACAGTACTTCCTCAAAAATACACTCAACTAAAATTAGATGGTTGATTTTAAAAGTGACTCATAAAAGTAGAAGTACACAAAAAACTTAACTACAGTAACTCAAGTAAATTTAATTTGTTACTGTCCACCTCTGATTTTGACCATAATTTGCTAGCAGGCCTTGTAATGACTGAAGTCAAAGTTCCTGATGATGAGTGTATGATTTGTAGTGCAACTTTGTTTTCAAATATTCAAATGTAGTGATAATATTTTCAAGTGTAATAGTTATTAAATGGCTACTTTTCTTAAATGTTTTTAAAGAATATTTTTCTTTGTCATTCCAAAACTCCACTGTAGAGGAGCTGTAACAGAGTAAATATGTAGCTTTCTCAAGTTCAGAAAAGAACATTCAGCCTTTTTGTATGTTTGTGTTTTTAGTATGTGGCAGTGGTCGTCACCTTCCAGCTGTTCAGGACCTCTGTGACGGTCAGAGAGCTGCCGGACGTCCCAGAAATCCTCAAAGTCCAGATGATCGACCTCAGCACAAAAATATCTCAGAGACCTGGAGCTCAAGCCTTCAGGTGAGCCTCCAGCAGTCTTTTTGTGTTATGGCACATACACAGCTCATCCTCCAGGATTTTTATCAGTGTATTAATAAATGAAAGTGCTCTGGTTCCCCCTGCAGGGTGGAGGCTGGGCTGCAGCACTGGTACGTTACAGGTCTTCAGCAGCAGGGGGCGGTACCTTCGCTCATCGCCACTGTGGGAGATTCAGACTCCTCTCTGCTCAGCGTTGTGTTTGAGATAAACCCGGAGGAGAGCAAGGCTGACCAGCTGCTCAGAGTCCAGTCTCAGCCTGTTGAGATAATCTACGACGCGGTAAAGAGAACTTACAGACTGAATGTCAAAATTATATTCTTAATTGAGTTTGATAATTTTATGACCGTGGTGAGACTTTGCTTTAGAAATGTTAGGGTTTTTTTTTTAATTAAGGTTGCAAAACATTATGATATCGACATCAGCAGATCTTAAAATTTCTGCCAATTTATAATTTATTTATGTATTAATCAGCCTTAAATACTGGTAAAATGTACAACTGTACAGTCAGGTATATGTGGTTACTAAGGGCACCACACACCCAAAGGGCCCCAGATGTAAAACAACTTGGAGACTGTCTACTTACCCTCTCTTTGCACAGGAGACACTAGATGTTCTTCAAAATTAAAGATTTCTAAATATGGGTATTGATTAAAATGAGTTTTAAAATATTGGCACAGTGGGTGTCTGTCCAATCACAGTTAAGGAAGACAGTAGCCTGCTGGAAACAGGATGGGTTTTGGTTTACTGTGTCCATATTTTTTAATTTGTTTCCTTATCTGAAATGTCCTTTTCTGCTCTCTTCAGCTGACGGTGAACAGTTTGGCTGAGTTCTTCAAAACAGGGAAAGGTGTTGATTTGGAGGTTCTGACGTCGGCTACGCTCTCCAAACTGGAGGAGTTCAAAGAGAAAACTGCCACAGGTCAGTTTCAGACGAAGTTCTTTAAAACTCAGTATAAGAATGTTCATGATCATCTAATGGATTGAGTTCTTTGCAGGTTTGTCTCACATCATCGAGACCAGGAAGGTTCTGGACCTGAAGATTAACCTGAAGCCGTCCTACCTGCTGGTACCAAAGTCTGGTTTCTATAACAACACGTCGGACCTCATCATTGTAGACTTTGGTAGTTTACAGGTCAGTTCTTCTGTTAATTTCAATTCATGTCATTCAAGATATGAATTAATTTGAGAATTTTCAGAAAACAGTTTGGAAATTTTTGCCCAAGTCGAGGATCTTTTTAAACCTATTTTATGATATTTTGAACAACTCCAATTCCAGAAAAGTTGGGGCGCTGTGTAAAGTGGGATTTGCTAATCTCATAAACTCATATTTTATTACCAATGGAAAATAAAAAACATATCAGATGTTAAAACTGAGACATTTATAATTTCATAAATAACTTTGGCTTGTTTTAAATTTCATGGCAGTAATATATCTGAAAAAGTAAGGACAGGGAAACAAAAGGCTGGAAAAGTAAGGTTCAGACTACACAAACTTAGCCAGGTTTTGGCCTGAAAGCAATATCGCAGCTCATTGTCAAATATCAGGCCCAATCATGCACAGCAGGAACAACAAACTGTCTGGTAGCATGACATAAGTAGTGACGCAACCAGAAAACCCCACCACATGCAACAAGCCTAGTATGTCGGAATTTTATAATGGCAGTACTGCATTTTAAAAGCAATGCATCACTGATGCTTAGTTTTTTTTTCCAGGTCTGAAGGGTTATTTTTTAAAGGGGACATATTATGCAAAAATCCCTTTTTCAGCCTTTTTAGCAAAAATATGTGCCCCTGGCCTGTCCACAATCCCTTCAAGTACCAGAAAAATCTACACCCCAACCCCCCTTCTCTGCTTTTCGGACATTGTGTGCTGAAACAAGATGTCCTCAGTTTTTGCCCTCATGATGTCATGTGGGGAGTTAGCACCACCCCCAGTTTTGATAAGAAAGAAAGTTCCACACTCCTCTCCTGATCTTCCTCTCAGGAGAGCCACATCCATTAAGTCACATCCATTTCCTGAGAGGGCCAGAGTCAGGGGCGGAGTCAGACAGCTCAGTAGCATTTAAAGCCAAAGACACAGAAACAGCTCGTTTTGAGTGGGGCTGAAACAGAGGGTTTTTTAAACGTACAAAAATCCAATACTGGAGTGTTTTTTCAGCAACAGACTTCACAGGCAAGTTTTGGGGACCTCAGAGCCAATAAACTTGTCTTAAGGGGTAAAACATGTCCCCTTTAAATTTCCTCCAGGATGCACAGCATCATAATTTCTTTAACAGGCCGGATGTTGTGCAGCTTTTTGTGTTGACTTTTTTGTGTTTGGTTAAATATGTATGTTACAGTTAAACAGTGTTGAACAGAGCGGTCTGAGTTCGTCCTCATCGTCCTTCTCCTCTCTGGAGGAAATCATGGATCGAGCTTATGAAAGATACAGCGTGGAGCTACGAAGAGTTCAGGTGCTCTACAGCAAGTCAGGTACACAACTAATACATAAATACACTCTGATTTTTAACTACACATCAGCCTGGAGGGTTTAGTTTCAGTTAAATCACTTCAATATGACTCACAGGGGAAGCCTGGAAGTCAGCACGGCTGCAGGATTCTTCAGTCCAACACATCCTCAAACCCATGGATCTAACTGTCCAGCTGGCTAAGTGTATGGTTGAGAAGGATGCCAGGATGCCCAGGTATGTATCATATCCCTGTGCAGACTCACCTGTGGGCTTACCTGTACTCAATCAATAATTTTGTCTTGTTTGTGGTTTAGGTTAAAGGTGTCAGGAGAGCTGCCACTGCTGCATGTTAAGATCTCAGACCAGAAGATCCACAATGTCCTGGAGCTGGTTGATAGTATCCCACTGCCCACCAAGGGCTCACCCCCCTCCACGCCCACTGAGAAGGTACACCTAATACTGTCTGCTCTAATGAAGCCCCACACACTGAAATCAAACATTATCCACTGTGAGCAGTTTTTACCAAGTTCACTCAATCAGTGCCTCTCAGCAAAAACAGAGGAGTGGTGGAGAAAGCATGTGGGCTGGTGATAGACAGGAGCATGACGAAGTACGGGGGTGAATTTTAGGGCAGTGAAGAGCTATGGAAGAGTTTTGAAGAATCAGTGCAATCCTGGAAGAGAAAGTAGAGTTGAGGGAGTGTTTGAGAACTTAAGTAGGTTATTGAAGAAGTTACAGAGAAAACGCAGAAGTTTTAGAGGCTTTTTCTGAGATTCAGGAGTCACGGCATGAATAAAAAGTTATTTGAGAGTATCTCAAAGAAGTTTTCAAATTTATTTTTGAGTATCAGGGTCATGTTGGAGTGTAGTTTTTTTTATTTCTCTGAGTTTTGCAGTTCACAAATGAACCAGTTCTATAAGCAGTCTTTTTAATGTGAGAGGGCTCCTGTTTAAGAGTTGGTTTCTCTTTTTTCCTCAGTTTTGTTTTTTAACGGATGGTAATAAATAATAACAGATACCGTGTTTGCTTCACTTAAAACTAGGGCTGAAGAATTTGAGAAAATAATCTAATTGTGATTATTTTCCAATAGTGCAATTTGAAATGCAATTACTCTTTAGTTCCCTCATATTGCATATGCATTTTCACTTAAGCAATTAATAATTCTATACTTTAACCAGCATAAATATATACAACTAGGGCTGAACAATTTTTTAAAAATACTTGATTGAAATTGTCTACACTCATATTGCAAACTCTCCATGAATTGTTGTGTTAAATGAAAGTATTTATGTTTATATCATTTTGATAAGAAAAACATCTACAAAAACACACAAAAAAAGATTTTTTTTGTAGTCTATTTTAAAAAAGACGCTTCTATGTTTACATGATATGTAGAGTATAACATCTCTGCTGCAAAAAAAAAAATTAAACCGGTATTTTGTCACACATTTCAGATTGATAAATGTATTGTGCCTTCTGCAATTTGAAAATTGCAGTTGGCCATATTGCGATTTAATCTAAATTTCAATCAAGTGCCTAGCCCTACATTAAACCAATACTACTTTTACATGATCTGACTGTGCGCTGCCACATAGCTTTATATACGGGAGACACTTTGCTGTGCTTAGATGAGGCTTTACCCTATGTACATCATTTGACCATTTTTCTATGTTACAACTGGATTGATTTTAAAAATAACACAGGAAAATCAACATTTTGAATGCTTTTTTTTCTATGGAAGTCTATGAGCTGGATGTTTGAGTATCATGCAGCTGCAAGAAAAATGTTAATCTTGTGGCGGGGCTTAGTGATAGGTCAATTGGCTAATTGCACTCAGGCTGCCTTGGTTCAGCTGCGCTAGCCTGACTAGTCTTTCCTTCTCTCTTTACAAACCACATTTTTGACCCTTCACTGCATTTCTTCCATTTAACGCTGTTCTGACTTCATCAATGTCATGATGTTGTCACTGATGCCTTCTCTGTTATGTATGAGCTTTTCTCTCCCTGCCTCAGGCTTTCCTTGCATGCACGTGGAGTTCAGGAATGGGTGTTGTTTTTGCTTTTTGCTTTCCATGTTTGCACGTTTTCTAGAACAAGGTCACACAGACATTAATAGGATAACTGCAGATAAGAAAATATAGCTTCATTTGGCTGATCTGATAAAGGCCACAAGGGTTTAAATGAAAAGCAGCTCTGTGTTGTTGCAGAGCTGAGCAAAACCACCCAGCTCACTAAAAGGCTTTCTAGTTGTCTTGTCAGAACTGTTTCTCCTGAGTTTTGGGAGTCATGTCAAAGTTTAAGAGGTCATGTAGAGAGTCTTGCAGAATTCTAAGATATCATACTTTGACATTATATCACGTCAAAGGAAATCAGATTTTTTTATGAAGTTGTGCCAAAGTGAAGGAAGTTATAATCAAGTTTTGGAAATCGTCTCAAAGTTAAAGGAGTCTTTTCAGAGTTTAGGGAGTTATGAAAAAGTTTAAAGGCTTAATTTTGGGGGTTTTGTTGAACTTAAAAATATTGAGTCTGAGTTCTGACTGTCATGGTTAAATTTTGGTAGAGAAGTAAGAGCCTAAGGAGTTTTTTAGCAGTTCAGGAAAAATATGAGAAAGTTAAGGGAGTTATAATGGAGTTAAATAAGGAATTTAAGTGCAAAGAAAGAGATTTAGGAGTTTTAAGAGTAACAGTTAGGTTAAAGAAGTAGTTTAGAGTTTTGTAGCTGATGAAGTTTACAGGTTAAGTTAATGATTTAGAAGACTGGTGGGAAAATTAAGGAGTCATTGATATGTTTTGAGAGGTTTCAGGAAATTGAGAAGGAATCTGAGTATGCAGTTTAAAAGCGTGAAGGTGGCATTTTCGGGAAATAATAAAGTTAGGTGTAGTTTTGGTGATTTAAGGGAAATAACGACCAAAGTTCATAGCTCTTGACTGATGTTACCATATTTGGGGCTGTTTCCTGTTGAAGGTGCTGCCATTGGCTGAAGCAAGACCTCGACCACTCAGCCTTCACCCCTCCCTCCTTGACGCCATAGAAACCGGTATGTGCTGTCTCTTCTGATTGACATTAAAACAATTTAGAAATAAGAGAATTGTTCTTTATTTATATGACTCAAAACAAATGGTTTTCAGATTCAGATGAAGACACCAGCGAGAAGTCGACAGACGATGATCAGCAGCGACTGGCTCTGGAGGAGCTCACCGACCTTCAGTTCAAGTTTGAAGTCAAAGAGGTTTGTTGTTTTTTCTGATCATTTAAGTCCATAGTTACATAAAGTTTCAAGTTTCTGGGCTCATGTCTGACAGTACTGTGTGGTGTATTCAGGTGCTGTTGGAGCTGACCCGTCAGGTGGACCAGGAGAAGACCGTCCTCTCATTCAGCGTCTGTCAGCTTGGAGCTGAAGGGAAGAAACGGACCTTTGACATGACCGTCACCTCCTATCTGCGCAGGATAACGCTTGATTACTGTGACGTACCAGGTAGCATGAAAAACTTTGAAAAACTTTCACAGTTTTTTCTTGCCCCTGTACCAACTTCTGTTGAACATGTTAAAGGCATGCTATTCAGAAAGTGTATGTATAGTTTTAGGCATGTATGGTGCCAAGGATTCATCATGGACTCGATATGCCACACCCTTGGGCTGGAGAGGGGGGTGTCGACACAATTATGATGCTAAGCAGCCATGGTCAAGCTCGACAGCATCCCTTCTGTCATGGCCTTTTCTGATAATACGCCTGGAGACAGGTGATTTTTTTGGGGTCCTTGGGACATCCATAGCATGACCAGGAGCTCGAGGCAACCGGACTATACCTGCTCATACGGCAGGCCATGCTTACTCATCACATCCACCCCTTACTCCACCCTAAAGGTGAAGACTTATTTATTTCATCAGATTAGTTTCCCATGCCCCTGGTAAAATGCAAAGACATCCAGAGCATGACTGGGGTTGTGTCAATCCTCCTTCTGTCGCCCAATGGGGCCCTCAGGCACCTTACTTGCCACAGACGTGCCTCAGAGCTCTGCACAGTGGTGTATGTCCAAAAAAATACTCAAAATTACAAGCTTGAACCCCAAATATCTTGTTTAAGTGCTGTTATCAGTTGAATATAACACAAAAAGATCACAGAATATGTGTAATCTTATTCCTCAAATGTCGCAATGTCCCAACTTCTTTGGAATTTTGAGTTTTTAAAACTTTTATTCTAACACAAGTATGAAAAACTTAACTAGACCAATGTTGTTTTGTGTTTTCTCCTCAGATGGCAGAAATCGTCCTCTGCACCTGATCAGCTCCTCAGAACAGCAGGGCTCAGACCTGCTGAAGGTGGAGTTCATCAAGGTGAGCACACACCTGATCTGCTGAGGAACACCAAACAAGAAAACTGATTTATCTGATGGTTGACAGTGCTTTGGCCAAACTGTTGTAGAAAATCACTTTCTAGCCATTTTAGCCATGTCTCTGTTGTACATGAAGGGAAACTGATATTATTTGTTTTATTTGTTGTTTTCTATCTGTAAAGCAAACTGTTTAGTTTTTTATTTAATTTGTAGTACAATCAGATTAAGGAACAAGTAATTTCAGTGATTACAATATCTAAGAAGATGATAGATGGATGTTAAAAAACAGAGATGGATCACTCAGTGAAGGAAGTTCAGGGGAGTTAAGTCACTGGAGAGATAAGAGAAGCCTGAGGTGTGATTAAGTAAATAAAACAAATGAAAGGTGAATTAATCAGTGATAAGTGAAGTTATAGAAACCAAGACGATCAAAATTGTGTTTTATGTTTGACAGAGATCACTTTTAAGATGTAGAGCTGTTTTTATTGCTGACTAAAAACGAAGCATTTACTAACTGACACTAAAACCTGAGAATATAAATACGTAAACCTGTTCTTTTTGTGAATGTGTTTCTCGTTTCTGTCCTGCAGGCTGAGCAAAACGGTCCCAGCTTCCAGACAGTCTTCAACAACACTGTACAAACACTGAAGGTGGGTGAAGGAGGTTTCTATAGCAACAGTTTGCTGCAGTCCCAAATCTGGGCAGTATACAATCCTTGCTTCCATCTCTAATTAGTTATGACTACTTGATATCAGTGGTTATGTACTCAGAGAGTTATGGAAAAGTTTAAACTACCAGTAATAAAGATACCTAAACTGCCTTCCTATTGGCTGTTGTCTGACAATGATAAAGCCTCAGGGAATGACAAATCATTTTTGTAACACTGGTGAAAGCAAATGGTTACATGTTTTGCCAGGGAACTTTTGCAAGAAATACTGCATGCATGCATGTATGTTTGCTGCATGCATGTTGGTATCTGTTGACAGCAAGGGGCATCAAATAAAATCCTACAAGGTCCATTTAAATTATTATCTTTTGTTTAAATAAAATAAGGTTTGTATTTCAAACAAAAAACATACATGCAGCTCATGGAAATAAGGCTGACTTCAAATAAAACAGGATTTATTTTAGAAAAATGAAATAAAAACTGAATTTCCGTTGTTTAGATAATAGTTTTCAAAAATGTTTTTTTTGTGTAAATTTCAACACACTAAAAAATGAACAAAGCACCAATTTTTACACATACTGTCTTTCCTTTTTCCATGCTCTACCCCAGGGTTATTCAGTTAGTTTGGATTGAGGGCTAGTTCTTGAAAAAGGTTCCCAAATAAAGGGCCAGAGAAATATTGCATGACATATGCATTACATCTTTTTTAACTTAAAACAACTTTTTGGGATTTCTCTTCCTCAGCTGACACTTGAATGCTTATACAGTCTCTGTTTGAAAACAGCCTTCTCTCTTCAGATAAAATCCATACCTTCCTAGTGATGCTGATTTTGCAGTCTCTTACTCTGTAAAAGCCTTAAAAATTGCGCATTTTCTTTGCTTTTAACATGAGGTTGCTCCAAAATCTTCTCACAGCAGACCTGAAAGCATGGTGAAAAAGGTGGTGTCAATGGACACACAGTTCTCTTCCCATTCGTTGTTGAACTGAAAAAAGAGGCATTTTGTCTTGACTGGAGTGGAGAGCAGCGCCTGTTAGGCAGTGATGAGAGTTTCTGTGTAAATCAGAATATGAGACAACGTGAGGTGGGACCAATAAATTGGGAAATAATTGTTACAGACAATCATACAAATATAATAAACAAATCCTACTGTGCGCATTATTTTTAAAATGATTACCAGTCTACTCGAAGGGCCACTAAAAATGACGTCAGGGGCCTGACATACTCCAATTGAATAGCCTGGCTCTCGCCCTTTCTCACCACTGGACCAATTTGGTTTAAAATAGGGGCACAGCTGATGTGCATCGTGTTCCCTGGATAATTTAGCTGTTCACTAGGGGGCATAAGAGCTGTCTCAGCTGTACTTTGTAGAGGTCAGGGTCTGTTAAAACCTGATAATCAGCAACGTTTTAACTTATCGAAACGGCTGTAGAGTCTCACAGGCCCTGACATAATGCCACTGTATTGCATTGCTGGTGTTAAAACATGCATCAGTTCTGCTAGGAGAACATAGGCATTGTGCATCAAATTAAAACAAAATGTCTTCAACCTTCAACTGTTGGCTTGAAGAAAAAGACTCCAGCTGCACTTTTAGTAGCATGCAATCATATCACTAGCCTCAGCTGCTACACAGCAATTTTCTTCTTCCTCCTCTCAGATCAGCTGAAAAGTGCTTCTAAACTTTGTAGCAAGTCCCCTTGAATTAATAAGAATTATCTGTCTCCATGTTAGTAATCTCCACGTGTCCTTAGGTGTCTCACAGCTTTTTACCTGTCTGTGTTTCAGGTGGAGTTTTCCTCTCTGCACTTCCTCCTCCACACCAAAGCTCTGCTGTCAACCATCAACTACCTGAACACCGCCATGCCGTCCAAACCCAGCACCAGCCGAGACCAGGACGCCAAAAAACAAGAAGTAGAGAAGATCGAACAAGGCCGGACAGGTGAATTTACGCTCACAGGTGTTACACTGTGTCCTGTATCTGAGAGGAGGGGGATACATGAGGTTTCTGCTCTCTCTGCAGTGTCCAAAGCTGCCAAAGATGGCGGTGTGTTCAGCTTTAAGCTGTTTGCCATGTTGGGCTGTTTCCGTGTGGAGGTGTGTGATGACCGCTGCAGCATTGCTGACATCAGAATCCAAGGTAAGAAAAATCAAAGAAAACTGAAGCAAAGTGAGCTTTATACTCAGGCTGTTAGAGAGTAACCATCGTGTGACGCCTCACCGCCCTGCAGGAATTGATGCTTCAGTGCTTGTGCAGGCGAAGGAGACGGAGGTGTTCGCCAGACTCAGGGACATTGTGGTGACAGACGTCAACCCCAAAACCGTCCACAGAAAGGTTAGGAGCAGTTATCGTTCAGATATTAGATTCTGTGCTTGTTGGTGTTCATTTTTATCATCAGACATTAGAGCCTGATGGTGTTTGACCATCAATGATGTTAAGTGTACAGGTAATAATTATCATTCCACTCTCTAGGCGGTGTCCATCATGGGTGAGGAGGTGTTCAGCTTCAAACTGTCCCTGTATACGGGGGCAACAGAGGGGGAGGGATACAGTGACATGTCAAAGGTGGATGGGAAGGTTACCATGCGTCTGGGCTGCATCCAGATCGTCTACCTGCACAAGTTCCTCATGTCACTGCTGGTCAGATTTTCATATTTTTATTAGCAAACATAAAGGCATACTGTATACAAACATTATCTGATGTTACACTCATTTCAGTCACAGGATACTCACAATCTTCACTGTTTTTACACTCGTTGTGTTGCAGCCTTGTGAGAGTTTGTTTCATCACACTTTATGTCCCACAGTGACTCAACATATTTGAAATATCAGCATGCTTTTTGAGAAAAGGGAAGTCAGATATTGACAGAAGTATGACAAACTTTGCAGTTTTATTTAGTTTAGCTCAGTTTCGAGTTCCTTTACCTGGAGATCTAACTTTGTATAAAGACGTCCTAATGTACAGAAGTGAAGTCAGTTTACTCACTCAAAGGAGGCTGACATATTGTGCATTTGAAGTCGAAGTCTCTGCCGTAGAGCAAAGAGTACAGTCTAGGCCTTCCCTCTCGGTAAAGTGACTTGAGATAACTGTGGCTATAAATAGGATGAGTATCAAAATCAGGTAGTGACATAGTTCCAGTATCAACATATCTGATACAAGCCGTACTGTAACACAAGATGGATTTTGGTGCTTCATTTTGGTACCCCGACACCCCAACACAATCCACATCACTCCAAAGGAAAGGCATGAAATACATCATCAAGAAGTTGCACCTACTTACATGTTCTGTTAGCATCTAGTTTCTGAATCATTTACAGTAATGAGACAACTTTTATTCAGCTGCAGACCTTTACAACACTTTTTCCCCTTAAAAATATTGATTCAGGCACAATTTAGGCACCTTTCGAAAAGTATTGTTTAGCTTTGGTACTGGAAAAAAGAAATAATACCTAACCCTAGTTATGAATTGGCACTATACAAATACAAGTTGATTAATTGATTAATTGATGGTAAAGTAGGTATCTTGCCACTACCACTAACCACACATTTAATTTACTGTTAGTCAACAAACCCTCAGGTGGATAAAGCCCACAGCTGGACAGTCTATAGTTGGTTTGAAACACACAGTTTTGGTCTGTTCAATGACTTTTGTGTGAGTGTTTGTTACATTTCCTCCTCTAATAATCTGGTGCACACTGTGCTGCAGGAACCTCATTTGTCAATCATGGAGTTGCGCTCATTTTTAAATGATCAAATATAGCTCAGCAGTGACCCCTCACACCTTTTTGACAGCTCTGCTTCTGGGGGTAAATTTACCAGTTGAATCCTCCACTGAATATTTGCAAAATCCCTTTAGCAACAACTTCAATCCAGGAACAAAGCCACAAGCTGCCATCATGCTAAGGAGTATGAAGCATTGAGTTTGGTGCCAAAATTGAGAAAAAGGCAAGACTGCCTAGATTTTCTGTACTGTAGGAACCTCATATCCCACAGTCCACTGGGCTCCCCTTAATTCATTATTAATGACAGATTTCCATCCTTTCAAACTGTGTGGGTAACTTCTTTTCACTTCTTTATTGTGGGTCATAAATAATAATGTAGTACTGTAGTTTGTATTTATATTGTTTTATACAAAGGCAGCATATATTATTATCATCAGCGGTTGGTGTTTGCAGGCATGGTGAAATCTGTGAGAAAATGAAGAGGAATTCACTGCCAGAACCACTTTTTGGAGCGTTTAAGGGAAGAAAACACTTGCACTTACAACTACAGTCCCAATAATGCTGTCTAAAATGTAAATAAAGACAGAAGGTAATGCTTAAAGAGTAACTAAACCCCCAGAAAACTTTTTTTAACTGATAACCTGACAACCTCTGCACGGGTATTTAGTAGTGTTATTAATGATGAAGCTCCAGATCTCAAAAGTTGAGCATGAAGTGTTTAAATTCTACATTTTGTGTTACAAATCCATTTCTAAAAAAGTTTGGGCACTGTTAAAAAAACAACCCCCCCCCCCCCCCCAAAAAAAAAACAAAACAAAACAAAAAAAACAATGCAAAGATTTGTAAATTTTACAAGCCCATAATCTATTCGCAATAGAACCTAAACAACATATCAGATGTTAAAACTTAGACATTTTCCTATTTCATTAAAAATATTAACTCATCTTGAGTTTGATGGCAGCAACACATCTCAAAAAAGTACAGACACGGCCATATTTTCCACTGTGTAGCATCCCCTTTTCTATTAAACACCAGTCTCTAAATGTCTGGGAAGTAGGGAGACCAGGTTCTCAAGCTTTGGGAGGAGAATGTTATCCCATTTTGTCTGCTCCGCAATTCTAGCAGCTCAACACTCTTGGGTCTTCTTTGCTGGATTTTTTTGTTTTATAATGTTTCTATTGGTGAAAGGTCTGGACTGCAGGCAGGACAATTCAGTACGTGGACTCCTCCACATTGAAGCCACACTGTTGTGATGAATGCTTTATGTGGTTTAGCATTGTCTTGCTAACATAGTCAAAGCCTTCCCTGAAAGAGACATTGTGTGGGAGCATATGTTGCTCTGAAACCTCTTTATACTTTTCAGCACTGATAGTGCCTTTCCAGACCATAGGCACTAATGCAACCCAATACCATCAGAGATGCAGGCTTTTGAACCGTGTGCTTATAACAACCTGGGTGGTCCCTGGCGCACATGTTTCCAAAAAGAATTTCAAATTATGATTGATCTAACCACAGAAAAGTTTTTACCTTTTGCTCCAGTCCATTTTAAATGGCCCAGAGTAGATGGCACGATATCTGGATCTGTTTCACATACTGTATGATTTCTTCTTTGCATGATACAGCTTTGACTCTGCACAGAAAACTGTGTTGACTGAAAATCAAAACACCAGTGATGTTCCTGAGACCATGCGGTGATTTCCTGTACTGAATCATGCCTGCTTCATGGATTGCTGTCTGAGGGCCCAGAGATCACAAGCATTCAATATTGACCTTCTGCCTAGTCCCTTGCGATTGCACCAAATTCTCAGAATCTTTTAATGATATTATGAACTGTAGATGGTGGGATATTTAAAGTTTTTGCAATTTTACATTGTGGAACATTTCTCTAAAACTGTTCCACAATTTTAAGACACAGTATTTCTCCAATTGTCCAACCTCTGCCTATCTTTAATTCCAAGAGACTCAGCCTCTCTAAAATGCTCCAGTTATGTTACTGACTTTTTGCCACTTAACCTATTTAGTTGTAAAATTCTCCTCCAAGCTGTTCTTCATTATTACCACTTTTCCAGATTTTGCTACCCTTTTCCTACTTTTTGAGATTTGTTGCTGCTGTCAAATTCAAAATGAGCTAACATTTTTTTTATGAAATGGTAAAATGTCTCAACAACTTATTTCACACAGTGCCCCAACTGTTTTGGAGTCTAGGCTGTAGAAATATGCATTGCAGTTGAGTTTTATAGGTTGAAACCTGACTACTGCAGTCAAACTGTCTATGAGTTGATCTGGAGAACGATGACGTTAGACATGAGGTGAGGTGTGACCCATCGCTCATTATGACCGAGAAACTTCCTGGAGGAAAAGCATCACTTCAACACTCCAGCTAGTGCTAATTAACTGATTATTGCCTTTTAAGTGTTAATTGCAAATAAGATAGAATATCAAATACTGCACCATAACGACAGTAGGAATAAAAATAGATTTAACGAGTCAATTAAAGGGAAAACGTGTCTCTTAGTGTCTCTCAGTTTGCTGTGTCTTTAATGTGAAAAGTGAACATGTTTGTTGTCTTTCTTGTTGCATGTTTTTTTTTCTCTACAGCTTCTTGTGTCTCATGTTTCTGCTCTGTTTGATGTGTTTTGTTCTTCCAGGCTTCTTTTAGCTTTCAGTATGCGTCTGCTGATGAGGTACAGCTTCCAGCATGCAGCTCTGAACTGCATTAAACCTGCTGCTTTAGCTTCACTCAGAGACTCACCGCACCTTCAGTCCACCTTAAAAATCATCAGGGTTATGGTTACTCTGTAGGACGAGGCGGTATACTGATAAGAGCATCTTACTGAAGTTTGCACCCAGTTTGACTCAAACAGAAACCAGCACATGTTGATGTATTGTTGAGGTCGATAAGCTTTAACAGCCTGTTTGGCACGATCCAAAACAGTAGGAACTCATGCTTTTCATGCACAACATGTGACAGTTATTCTCCATCAGTGCTATGCAACTCACTCAGCTGCCATCATTGACCCTTCTCACTGCCCCGCCCCCTTTTTCACATGACCTCTGCCTGTGTGACCTCACTTCCCCCCTGATAAAAAGGTTTTTAACTTTTTGAACTTCATTTTTGTTTCAAAAACATCTTTGGACCATTAAACCTCTGGTAGATGTTTTTCTGAACGTATAAATCATAAATAAAAGCATTGTCTTCAGTGTTTTAATCTTATGAGTAAGAAAAACATCAGATGAATGATTCTGATGCAAGTCAGGGGTTTGATTGTTCATCTGAAGTTTTGAAACAGAAATGACCATATGCTTTGTCTGAGCAGTGAACGGCTCCCTTTGTCTTCGCTCCTTCACTGTTTCCTTCTCCATCCTTTGACTCTTTTTTTTTTTTCTTTTTTGGTCTCACTTCTGCTTTCTCTCATCCCTCAGATGTTCATCGATAATTTCCAAACTGCCAAAGAAGCTCTGAGTGCTGCAACAGCTCAGGCAGCAGAGAAGGCAGCGTCCAGCGTTCGGGGCTTTGCTCAGAAGAGTTTCCGTCTGTCTATGGACATCAAACTGAAGGCTCCGCTTATTATCATCCCCCAGTCACCCACCTCCCATAATGCCGTGGTGGTAGATCTGGGTCTGATCACGGTGGGAAACAGCTTCTCTCTGCATCCAGCTGATGGATTTTTTCTCCCAGCAGTGGTGGAGAAGATGGACGTCAAGTTGACTCACCTGAAGCTCTCCAGGTATCAACACTTCATCATTAAATCATTAAGTGAAATCAGGCATTATTTTTATTAAAATGTTTATCACAATGCTGTTTTTTATGTGTTTCAGGACCACACTAAAACAAGGCTCTGCTCAGCCAGACATCGTGATCCTCCAGCCAATCAACTTGGAGCTGCTCATCACCAGAAACCTGGCTGCTGCCTGGTTCACTAAGATCCCCGGAGTCAAGGTCCAAGGAGTCATCCACTCCCTTAATGTGAGTTTCACATGTTTGCTGAAGACCTGTCATACCTCTTTTCTACCATTTTACAGTATCCTGTCGTCTAAATGAAATGTCTATGCCTCAAGTACACAATTACTCCTGCAAGTTTCAATAGCTGTGGGTGTAGGTCCCACATTAGGGCAGGTTTTACTATGACTCTATGCCGTCACTTGAATTGACTTTTTCTGTGTGTTGTTTGATACTCCAGATATCCAAGTAAATGTTCAAAAATGTTTTTATCAGGTTATCCCCTTTAAATGAATATGCACGTTATAAAGAAAGTATTTTATTTATATGCTTCCTTTAACTTCCTTTAGGTTTTATCATTAAACATCATAGTCTGTCTTTTTTTTTTTTTTTTTGAGATTTATTTTGGGCTTTTCATGCCTTTATTTGATAGAGGAGAATAGTGGATAGAGCTGAAAATAGGAGAGAGAGTGGGGAGAGACATGGGGTAAAAGGCCACGGGCCGGATTCGAGCCCCGGCCGCCTGCATACATGGGTAGAGCCTTAGTCTGCTAGGCCATCTGCACGTCCCCATCTTTCCATTTTTTTGCTGATGACACACAGATATATCTCCTGCTGAGACCTGGTGATTTGACTAGCCTAGCTGCTGTTTTTAACTGCCTCAAAGATATTAAATGTTGGATGGCCAAAATTTTTTTACAATTAAATGATTCAAAATCAGAATTAATTTTATTCAAATACCCAAACCCTCAAAATCCTTTAGATCCAAAGTTCCCTCAGTCCACTGTCTTCAAACATCACCACCACAGCCAGAAATTTAGGAGTTATCTTTGATGCAAACCTCACCTTCGAAAAACATACGAAAACAGTTGTACAGTCCTGCTTCATTCACATTGGAACAATCTCAATAATCAAACCCATCCTGCCCCCTGCTGATATGGAAAAAAAATCATACAGGCCCTAATATTCTCCCGACTGGACAACTGTAACTCAGCGTTTAACTGGTTTTAACAGACGGCACCACATCATACCTATCCTCGCTTCCCTCCACTGGCTGCCTGTTACTTTTAGAATTGATTTTAAGATTTTATTGATCGCTTTTAAGGCTCTTATGGGTTTAGCCCCAGGTTATATCGCTGAGATGCTGACACCTTATGAGCCTTCACACAGCCTTAGATCCTCATGGGGGGTCCTAAAGGAGACAGGGGTTTTGCTGCCAGGGCCCCTCGACTTTGGAATGACCTGCCCGAGGAGATAAGGCTTGCTGATTCAGTGACATCTTTAAATCACTCCTGAAAACTCACTTTTACAGAATTGCTTTCATGTGATGCTTCATTTAACTTATTTTTCTGTTTGGTTATCAAGACTTTCTCTGTTTGGTTTATTGCTAATTTGTTTATCTTGTGAATCCCTGATCTCTTGCTTTTGCTGTCTGTTAAAGCACTTTGTAAACATCTGTTTATAAAGGTGTTTTATATATATATATATATATATAGAGAGAGAGAGAGAGAGAGTTATTATCATTATTAAAGACATAAAGGTGTTGTTTTGTTGGTTAGATGAGTCTGGGTGAGGAAGACCTTGGAGTGCTGATGAAGATCATGGTGGAGAACATCGGGGATGGTAGTGCAGAGCACAGCATGGATGTCAAGACACAAGTGGCTCAAGGTAACTGTTCTCACTGAATGATGGGGGTGTGACATATGATTGCCATGCATGCTTTCTTTTCCTTTATGAGGCTCTGAAATGAGGTCTGAGGAAGAGAGACATGTCCTTAAATTGACCCGTTTCTCTCCACAGAGAAGGCGGAGCTTGCTGAGCAGCAGCTGGACGTGTTGCCATTGGAGACTGGATCTAATGGGGTTCAGATCACCACCAACGAAGATCTGACTGAAAACACAGTCAACGTTCTCCTCAACTTTGAACTCAAACAGGTATCACATCTACATGTCTAGAATATTTAGAGAAGTTTTGTTCAGGTGTTTCTGACAGAATCAATGAATCACTGTTTGTGACGGGAACCAAGTCCTCTCTGCAGGGTTTGATTCTGACAAATATATATGGAATACACCTTGGAGCTGAGGTGGAAAACAGTTTCACCTGTCAGTGCATCCACCTGCTAGTCAAGCCAGCTATGCCCCTAATAACACAAAAAATGCAGCATTTTTAGGCTTAGAGAAATCAAAACAGGTCAGTTAAAAGTTCTACCCCATGCACCAACAAAGACATGAGCTCATCTGCTGATACTTTATCTGATTCTTTTTCTGCTTTAAGGTGCTGCTGACCCTAAAGAAACCTATAGAGAAGAAAGAGTCACCCTTCCTGGTCTTTCACGTCGCTCAGCTCGGCATTGACACCAAAGTCCGAAAGTACGACATGTGTGCCTCAACTTACATTAAGAAGATCACTTTAGAGTGCCATGAGTTCAAAGGTGAGAGCCTTTTAACAGACCAGTGGTCATTTTTATCATTCCTCCTTATTGAAGAACATACTTACATAATTGTAGACCTTTATGTTGTTCAGAAATGCTGCCACTGACAATGTGGCTTTTTTGTTTACATCCTATTTCAGACTGGAACGGTGACCCGCTGTGTCTCATCAGCTCATCTGTGGGATCTGGAGCTGAACTGCTCAAAGTGCAGTATTTCAAGGTGATGACAGCAGTAACTCACCCTATAACTTGATTATATGTAGAGACACACACATACAGTTGTGTTCAAAATAAAAGCAGTGTGTTTAAAAAAGTGAGTGAAACTCAAAATCCTCATAATAGTTTATATTTCTATAAACCTAAATGCATTGGGATCACTGCACATCCTATTCCAAATCAGAACATGAAGAAAAATCTATCATGTTTGTTATTATTTGACAGAAAGTGGCGTAAAATGAATATTTGGCCATTCAAAAATAGCAGTCTGTTTTTTTCTTCACAAACTCAAACATTTACCGTATGAACTGAAAAATGCTCGAAGACTCAGCTTTCCTATGAATCACTGAACAAATATTTAGTTGTATAACCACTGTTTCTGAGAACTGCTTCACATCTGTGGAGTCGACTAACGTCTGACACCTGTGACCAGATATTCCAGCCCAGGACGACTGGACTACATTCCACAATTCCTCTGCATTTCTTGTTTTTGACTCAGAAACAGTATTTTTATTGTTATTGATTTCTATTAGATAAAGGTCTAGGGATTGGATTGGCTGCTGTGATGCTGCGCTCTTACTGGTGTATTTGGGGTTGTCTTGTTGAAAAACCCATTTCAAGGAAATTTCCTCTTTGGCATAAGCCAACCAAACCTCTTCAGTTATTTTGATGTTTTCAAACTGATCCATGATCCCTGGTATGTGATGATTAGACCTGACACCATAGTATGAGAAACATCACCATATCATGATGCTTGCTCCACCATGCTGTACTGTCTTCTGTGGAATGCTGCTTGAATTCAGTATTTGGGAGTCCCCTGACAAACTGTCTGCAGCTCCTAGACCCAAAAAGACAAATCTTGCTTTCATTAGTCCACAAAATGTTGCTCCGTTTCTCTTCAGGTCAGTCACTGTGTTCTTTGGAAAATTGTAACCTCCTCAGCACATGTCATTATTCAAAAAATTGGGCTTTGCGTGGGCTTCTTGCTGAAAGCCTGGCTTCACATAGGCATCTTCTAGTTGTTCCAGTACTCACAGGTAACTTTAGACCTTCTTTGATCATCCTGGAGCTGATCATTGGCTGAGCCTTTGTCATTTGGCTATTCTTCCATCTATTCAGATGGTAGTTTTCCATTTTCTTCCTTGTCTTTCTGGTTTTGGTTGCCAAACCTGTCATTTTCTGCACTTCTTTGTATGTTTTCCCCTCTCCAATCAACTTTTTAATAAAAGTATGCTGGTCTTCTGAACTATGTCTGGAATGACCCATTTTACTCAGATTTTCACAAGAAATGCTCTATAACCAGCATGAACAACATTTACTGTCTTTGTCCTCAAATAAGGGTCACCTGTTTAACTCCTGTTTTCACAGAATGGATGACCCCACTTATTGAACTCCACACTGCCATTTTTTAACATGTCCCTTTCAATTAATGATTCAATTAGACAGAATCAGCAGTATGCATGTCATGACTGTTGGGTCTGCTGGTTTTCTTTCACTCTTCTACAGCTACTAGTAAATTATTACCGTGTCCAAATATAATCTCTACCAAACACAGTGACTGATCTGGTTAGTGAGGTTGGACTGATATGATTTTGAACACAGCTGTATGTGCCATCATCTGTCTGAGCAGAAGAAAGCCCATGAGCAGAGATCTTCAGTCTATTTAAACTTGTGTAATTTGACTGCTTTTCCTCAGGCTGACCGCTCAGGACCAAATTTCTCTACAGTCTACAAGAACACAGAGAAGATGATCAATGTGAGTTTATAACCACACACTTAACATTTTCCTCCTCTACCTTGAGTTTATTTTTGCTGTCAGAGATTTCTGACAATGTCAGTTAAAATGACCAGAAGCCCAAACCTCCTATCTTTCTATTTAGGACCACTTTTATGTGATATAAACCTTTAAAAAAGCATGAGAAATGTTCACTCTGCTCACAAGCAGACACTGATTTGGATGATTTTTGGCTGCTGGAGCTTATTTAGTGTCGTTGGGGTCTAGTTTCTGGTGGCTTTGCTCATACAGGGGACTTTAACCCCTTAATGCCTACTGTATCATATTTGATACACACTTCTATGAGACCACTATCTAATCAACTTGATCTGTGAATTATTTAAAAACCTTTTAAATAAAATCTGATCAATGATAAAAATGCCCTCCAGTGGATTATCTGTTGCCAAAATGTCTAATGTTTCAAATGTGGAAAAAGGGAGGCCACTTATAAAAATGCTGCTTCACTATTTTAATCTTGCTTTTCCTCTCCCTTTCTCTCCAGGTGACCTTCACCTCTCTTGATGTCATGCTTCATACCGAGGCTCTGCTATCATCCATGAATTTTGTGTCTGCTGCGTTGTCATCTGCTAGTCAGTCTTCGCCAGAAAAAGAAATCAAACCAAAGACAGAAGATAAGACTGTTGCAACCAAGTCCAGTCAGTAAACACTCATCATACATACACAGAGCTTTCCTGTAGAAGTTTTGTAAACAAAGCACTGCACAGTTAGTTATATTAAACTGTCTTTTCCTGTCAGCTGCCACAGTGTCACCTGCAGACAGTACAGTTATTGACCTCAAGGTGATGATGAACCTGGGTGCCTTTAACGTCCTGGTTTGCGACCAGAGCTCCAACATGGCCGACATCAAGATCCAAGGTATGGACTCACACATGAGCCTTCATTTGCTCCCAATCTTCAACATAAACACTGATTCATCTAGTTTGTCTTGCAGGTATAAATGGTTCTTTATTGATGCAAGGAGCCCAAACTCACATATCAGCCAGTCTGAGAGATTTTCTCGTCATAAATGTCGATCCGAAGAGCATCCACGAGAAGGTTAGTAGAACATTAATCCAATATTCTGTGTCTAGATCTTGTACTTTTTGTTGCTGTGATATGGAAAAAGAAATGGAGGATGTTGGGCTTTTATAGTACCATAGTATGGTTTAAAATTACGGTAGTGTGACAAGAAAAGATCTGCTGGATAAAAATGTTGATTTTAACCTCGTGTTCTTCTTTATTCTAAAATTTGATTTTAAGGAGTTACATTGGTCTTCATTTACTGATATCTTCCTAATTTTATTCTTGAATTTATTTTTAAGAAATAAAAAAAGAAAACTACTTGGGATTCAAAACACGTTCTAAAAGTGCTGAATGGTTCAACCCTGTGTTCTAAAGTTGGTGAATGCCAATGATGACATGTACATTTCTCTTAGAGAAACTCCCCTTTATTTCCACATAAGGGTATGAGACCGCAGGGCAGTGTGCAAGCACAGAAGGCACACAGGAAGGAGTGAAGAAGCAAGATGTTAGTAACCTCCAAATTAAAATAAACTTTATAATCAAACACAATACTTTTAAAAACTTTGATAACTCTAAAGTGGATGTAGTGCTGCTCTAAAAGATGCCAAAGTAGAAGAGTTAATTATATTTTTAACACCAGTAGAGGATATTAAATACATGCTACAAACACATAGATTAGATGAAATCACTGGTTCAGACAGTGCCTTAATCAGAAACAACCTGTATCAAACTGTAACAAGGATGCTTTCCAGATAAATTAAAAAAGAAATGGTTAAATCAGGCATGGCGGGTCATTTTTTCCCAAAGCAAGTATGATTTGTTTAAAACTTACAGTTATGGGTGCATGTGATCAAAAGACAAAGCCTGAAATTAAAAATAGATGTTAAAATGAACACTGCTACTTGGTCTCTTCTGTAGTATTCCATGGAGTCCCTATGAAAAATAAAGGATTATTCTAAACTAAACTACAAAATAAAATATTTTTTTGTATTCAGGAGATCAAACGTTAATTTTGAGAGGCCTACTCAATAAATATTATGTGTTACTTTTACCAAGTTTGTCCTGCTAAATGCTACTAAGCTAAATATCACACACTGCTCCTTTAAAGTAATTCTTGATCATATTTGGACATGTATTTTATTAAATAAAATTGTTAAATTGATTAAAATGCAGTAAAATAAAATTAAAGTTCTATTGTATTGTGCCATTCTATCTATGTATTTATCTGGCACATTTAAGTACTAATGAAAGGAACAATTCAACTTTTTGTCTTCTCATAGCAGCACTTAAATGTTGGTCAGAGTGCTGTTGATCATCTCAGATTTTGTCCTTAGCTTAGAACTAATGACAGATATAAACAAAAAACGTAAGTGAATGTCATAGTTAAGGATAAGCGTCTATTTCCCTATTTGGCTAAACGCTCTTTTACATTTCATTTAACCGACTTGTCTAAAGAGGAAAAACTTACTAGAAAACAGCCAAATTCCTCACGGGGTCATTGTGTCAGCGAGTGTGATGTTAGCCTGATATACTCTCTACAGCGTGGCTAACATTACAAGCTAGCTCCGCCAGCTTTTGTTCCTTTTGCAAATTAATATCGTGCTTTGATATGAGGCTTCTTTTCACTTTGGGTGAAAGTTATATGTGGGTTCAAACCTCAACAGCCCACACACCACTTTATTTCCATTAACTACTTTAAAAAACTGTCATACCTTCTCATGTTTACATCCATGACGTGCCAGACAGGAAGGCAGCAGCCATTAACTGAAGCTACAGTGGCCTCTAGTGTAGGGAGGTTCATTACAGATTAAAAGAGCATTATAGACCGGGATTTCAAGCCTGTGTTTATAAAAAATGATAGCTAATTAGTTTAACCAACTCCTAAATCTCACACCGGCTAATTTGATAAACAAGTGTAACCGTTTTAGCGATTAGCTGCGGTATCCCTTGTCATAATCATTAAAAAACATTGTGTAAGAGAATTTATAAAGAACAAATTCCTTCTTAAGAGCGGTTTGTAAATGAGGCCCAGTGTTTAAAATTTTCTCTTAGGCTCACTAACCTCTGATATTGATTCATAACAAACTGAAGCATTATCCTGACTTTAATCCTTTTAAATCCTCTCATCCTGCTACAGCCAGGTGTAGTAAAGCTTAAATAACAGTGATGTCTCTGTCTTTTAGGCCATCTCCATAGTGGGTGACGAAGTGTTTAGCTTCACAATGAGTCTGACGCCAAATGCCACAGAGGGGGCAGGTTACGCCGACGCCTCTAAAACTGATGGTCGCCTGAAGCTGAATGTGGGCTGCATCCAGGTGGTTTACCTGCACAAGTTCATCATGTCTCTGCTGGTGAGTTTCACAATAACGAGCCAAATTTGATAAAATTAAATACTACCTTTGTAAATAACACTCATGTGTTTTAGTAGTTGGATATAGATTTAGAGGTTTGTGTACATTCTTGAAAGATCTACTCTGTTGTCATTTTTGACTTTGTGTGTTTGCATTCAGAACTTTACCAACAACTTCCAGACGGCTAAAGAAGCCGTAAGCGCTGCAACGGCTCAGGCTGCAGAGAAGGCGGCGTCGAGTGTTCGAGACTTTGCTCAAAAGAGTTTCCGTCTAGCCATGGACATCAATCTGAAGGCCCCACTCATCATCATTCCCCAGTCCTCCACCTCCAATGATGCACTTGTGATGGACCTTGGTCTGATCACAGTGGGAAACAGTTTCAGTCAGCTTCCTGTCAGTGGGTGCCCTCTGCCGGCGATTATCGACAATATGGATATCCAGCTGAAACACCTGAAACTTTCCAGGTGAGAATCTGATTTAAAAGAAAGGCAGAAACAACCTGAAGCCAAATCAAAACTCAACATATTATCACAACTGTTTTTCTAACGTACCTTTGGTATGAAAACAAGAAGATAAATTAACCATTTGTAAACATGCCATGACTAACAGAATATTGCTTCAAACTCTTGCTTCATGTTGTTCATCAGGACCTGTATGGATCCAGCTTCGGGTCAGCCCAACATCGAGCTGCTTGAACCTGTAAACCTGAATCTGAACATCAAGAGGAACCTGGCCGCTTCCTGGTACAAGAAGATGGTGGCTGTGGAGATCAATGGCGATCTGAAGCCCATGAAGGTAGGGGGGGGAAGGGAGGTAGACGAGGAGGAACTGATGAGCTTGAAAACGTTCATATCAGAAGTGATGCTGGTTTTTAGAGGTGAAAAATCATACTGAGCCTTTTAAATAGCCCCGTCAAGCCACAAGAACAGAGGACTGTATGATTAATAAGGGCTCCGTGAGGCTGTCTGCTTCTGTTATCAGATTCTGTACACATTTATGAACATACTGATGATGATTTTACAGAAACATCTTGTAGGTGTTAAGAGGAAAATGACTATCAGAGCTACTACACCAGATCCTCAAAATCAGCCTTAACTTTTCCTAGGGTTAGTTTTTATTGGGTTACTGATTGGCAGAGTAAAATGCCTGATAGAAGACTGCTGTTTTGGTAGCTGACATCTTGCCCCATCTTGTTCATGAATGCCGACTTCACTGTATCCTTTGGAAATGCAAAGTACTCAGTCTGTTGTATGGATGTTCTCAGTAATGAAAGCTTTAAAATAAACTAACTGGACAGACATCTCAATTCAAAGCATCCACTGACTTTTTTAAATGTATTTCATAGCACAAAAAATAACAGACAAAAATAACAAAAACATCATAATCACTGTAAAATCTGAATGCCTCTAAGGGGACACATTTTACACTTTGACTTCTACCTCTGTTCCTTTTTTTGCTTTTTACATTCACTTCATAACTTTTTATAAACTCATCTTTTCTGAGTTCATTTGCTGTCACGACTTTCAATAAAATTTGCTTTTCCTCTTTCAAAATAAGAGTTAGTTTTCATCTAAACAGGTAGTAAAGTAGCCCAAGATCACTGGTCAAAAATACAAAATAAAGCATAGCAGCATAATCTTTAAGCCAGTAGCTGACCTTCACCAAATCTCTTACAAACTTTGTATTTTACTTTTTACACCAATTTCACTGCTTTTCTCACCTATTAGATTTCTCTGCAAGCTTCTTCTCATACCAAATATAAAATCCTACACAGATTAGTCCACTAATAAAAACACAGCCTTAATCATTATTTGCAGTCCATGAAATAGAAATAAGTTCCACGTATTGAAGCCTAGCTGCATAATCTTAACTAAGATACAGAACTCCAATAAAAGAATATACAATAGTGCAATAGTCACAGGTTTTTTTTTTTCCATCCATTCATTTTCTACACTGCTTATTCCGTTCAGGGTCTTAGGGGTTGGAGCCTATCCCAGCTGTTGGCCTTTTCCTCCTTTTTTAAAATTTAAATTTGCAGACATTATGGAAATGCATGTTTTAGAGAGTTTTGGCCCCAGGAAGAGCTCAAACTTTTCACATCAGTCCTGAGCCAAAGAAGCTTTGAAACCTGTGCTCTGGTTTTAAAATGATCATTTTTAGGATTTTCTGCTGTTTTTTAAAAAAAAAAAAGGTCAATAACCTGTAGGGATTTCTCTCCTCTGTCAGACTGTAACTCTTCTATTCTGTTTTTTGCAACCAGTTTTCATGTACACCACCAAAGGTATAATTGGTGTCTGTAGTGCTGAAGTGCAGTACCAGTAGTCGCCTTTGTGTAGTGAATAGTGAGTTCAGCTGGTTTGTAGTGGCCTGAGTTTTTATTGGATCAGAATTTAGACACAATGCTCATCTAGCCACGTGTGATCAGCAGGGTGGTGTTTAATTAGCGCTCTGTCTGTGCTCGGTCTAAAGGTGGGGCTGAGTCAGGATGACCTGAGGGTGCTGCTGAGGATCCTGACAGAAAATCTGGGAGAGGCGAGCAGTCTGGAGTCCACTGCCCCCAAACAGGAGGCCAGTCTGCAAGTTCGAGCAGCTGGAGGCCCCCCCACAGGTCTGACAGATGAAATCATGTCCAGTAGAGTCCACACAAATTATTTTATTTTTAAAAGAGGAACAAAGGATGCTCTGTGTATTTATAGATGGAAAAAAAAGTATTTTGTTAAAGGTTTCTGTTGATTTGATTTCTGTCTTTTGAGTTCAGGTGATGTTGAGAAGAAGACAGAAAGCAGCGATGAAGTAGAAGAGGAACCTCTGGAAACAATGAAGTTCAGCTTCAACATTGAGTCTCTTGGCCTGGTTCTTTATGGCACTGACCCAAAACAGGTAGGAAGAGCACAAGTCGGTACTTTTTTGATTTCACAGGGTTTAAACTGGATCATAAGCATTGTTTTTACATTCATCAGCATCAAAAATACCAAAGTTAAGACAGCCAAAACAGATACACAGTCATATTTTCAACCTAAGCTTCCACTAGCAGAGAGAGAAAAAGAGAGCAATGGGATGTGGTAGTGCACAATAAAGTAGAGAGAATCGCCTACAAAATGTAATACAGAGAGATAAGATCTTATTTAGGATTGTTTCACAGTAGCAGTGAACTAAAGAGCTCAAAATGCACCGACACCTCTGCACAAATTTGTAGGAAGCTGCAGGATTTTGTTTGATTGCTGCTGAAATTGCTCTTTTCTGCCCTTCTCCACACCAGTAACATTTCAAATGTCAAAACATCAGTATTTCTGCACCATCATAAAATTCCTGAGTTGATTTTGTAATCCAGAAAAGTTGTTCATGCTGTTATTATCTGTTCCTGTTCTGAGACATACTGGTTTATGATTCTCAGATTCCCTTCCTTTGTGAGTTTTAAACTTTGATAGAGTTAATTTTGTTAAAACTATGATGAAAAATGTTCATTACCAACCTTTATTCCACGAGGAAGAAATGACTAGGCCAGGATAAGACAAGATTACTGAAAATAAAAACTTTAATGAAAGGAAGATGCATTTTTGTTACAGAGACTGGATGAGACTGAAATGTTGGAGCTGAACTGAAGGACATTTAAATGCTGTGATATTTTTCCACTGTGTGGATTACCTTCTGTCTGCCCAAACACAACCAGAGAACAGAAAGTAGGAGGTGCGGGCATGCCTATTTGAGACAGAGAGGAGTTGATTAAATCTGTTGCTTTCTCTGTAGTCCAGCGGTGGTCTTAAAATCAAATCAAACCAAAGAGCAGTACAGTAATGAAATTTTTCAAACAAGAATTTGCGCATTATTTATTGATTTTTGTCATGCAGTGCCTCAACATTGCACTCATAATGGTCAGTAAATTAAAGTATATCACAGACTTCACTTATCCAGTGTGAATGCACAGCACCCAATATTACACAGGAGGTAATACATGAATGATTAAAGCTCACCAGGTAATACTAATCCCATGCTAGAGTGTCAGACATTTTGCAACCTTAGTGTGACAGCTGGTCATCTTCTCTGCAGCCCTCTGAGCTCCGTCACCAGGAGGACCTCAGACTAGGCGAGTTCGCTCTGCACCTGCTGAGGACTTCAGGGAAGATTATGAACAACGGCAGCATGGAGGTGGCCACCGTCCTCACCGACTGCACGCTGGACGATCTGAGGAGCGGCATGGAGAGAGTGACATCACGGTAGGAGTCACATGAGGGGTTGATCTCTCACTGAGATGATAGTTTAATCACCATCTTTGCTCTTTTCAATAAAAAGATGAGCTCCAGACTGCAACAGAGGCTGCTGTCACAGGACTAAGACTTTCTTTGGTGTCTTCTTCAGATGTTTATAAGTTTATAAATTGATTAGCTCCAAATCTATGCCACCTTCTAGTGCTCCCTTCTAGTCCCTCTCTGCACTGCAGAAATTTTAAAAACAAAGTCTAAGCATTCCATTTCTTTAGAAGAAAAATATTTTATTTTGAAGTGACAGTAGGGTTGTAACATTACAAGAATGTGAAACCTTCATATGGTTGTACTTAAACGTTGTTAATGCCTGTTTTAATTCCACAGCAAGAAATAAAGAGGTCTTAAGAACACAATATTTAAAAATCTTTTATTTCTTGGTGTTAAGTTTTAATTTAAGTTGAAGAGATTGAATGTTTTTGTGCAATTTAGACAGTGTGCAGGGCTTTGCCTGTGATTTTAATGGATTCCTTTCATATGCTTAATGCTTTATTTTAGTCAGCCATTATTTATTGTTATTATAAGCATCATTTTTTATTTAAACCTTTGTGTTTCTGTCTCCACCGGTGGCTGCAGGATGCTCGGTCGCAGAGATGAGCAGAGCTCTGAGGTGATGATCGATGTGACATATCGTCAGAGCCCCGCAGAGAGGGAGGTGGTGGCCGTCCTGCAGAAACTCTACCTTTGTGCCAGCGTTGAGTTTCTGATGGCTGTCGCTGATTTCTTCTTGAAGGCTCTGCCACAGAGTTCGACACCGAGTGCTGCTCCTGCACAGAGCGAGAGACTGCCGCTGAAACAAACTGCTGAGCCAAGAGCCGAGTCAAAGCCTGGTAAGACTGGATCATTAAATCAATGACAGTACATTTCAGAAAAAAAGAGATTATGGAATAATCAAATAAATAATAATTAAGAGGTGTTAGAGTAAAAGTCTGGACATCATTCTTTGATCTTCTAAGAAAACAATATTTTCTAACCAGGGCAGTCAATAGAACAAGTCCATTTCGATTGATAAGTCATAGAAAATTAAGACAAAAATTAATACTGACACAGATTTTTCATAGATAATGCCATTGAAGAAGACTGAGAGTGATTATCTTAAAAACCAAGCCTTAAATAAACACTCAAGTTGAATCCAAACCCTTTCTGATGTTTTGAAATCTTCCCAACAGCTGTTTGTCTGTCTTCTCTCTGCAGCCTCAGCCGTCAGGACTCGTCTTCGGGCGGTGGTGGTCGACCCAGAAGTGGTGTTTGTGGCCAGCCTGATGAAGGCTGATGCTCCCGCCCTTGTTGCCTCATTTCAGTGCGACTTTAGCCTGCAGGGCGAGGCGGATGGGACCCAGAACATGAGAGCTAACCTGAGGGAGCTGAAAGTCCTGGCCTGTCCCTTCATCCGAAACAAGGAGGACAAGGCCGTCACTACAGTAAGACCACAGCAGGGCTCATGGCAGCACACAGCAGAACAACAATGACATTTTTATTACTCTAATGTAATACGATGTTTTAATAAACCAAGTAATGCTTCTTACCTGACTTCTATCAGCTTCAAACCCACCGATTGCTCTGACTTGCTTCATAGGACTTCCATGTTTACTCCATTTTTGTGGAACTGCACTTTTTGGGACTTCCATGTTTGCCTCATTTTGCATCAGTGAGAGCTTCCATGTGATCTGAATAAAAACTTGAATAAAAGTCAACTTTTAAAGCCCTGCTTGTTTAAAAAGGACCATATTAAAAACTTGAGACTCTGTAATTCAATCATACTGTAAAACTTAATGAATTAATCAAAAGCAGAGCTAACATTATGAAGAGATTCTGATGATAACCTTGACCATGAACATTTCAGTCCCCTTCAGATTGAGACTTTTAACATGTTTTGTACTTTGACTGATCAGTCCCACTCTCTCTAACAGGTGTTGAGACCCTGTTCTGTTGCCTTGGAAACCAAAACCCACCCCAACCAGCCACTGAGCGGCTCTGTGGTGGTAGAGGAAGTCATTGTCAAGGTACAAATATTTAGTTTCATATAAAAGTAGGGGATTATAAAAGAACTGAAATCATGTTTTTGGTATGTTTTTTAATTTTTTAAAGACTATGGTGGTGTAACAGAGTGTTAGCACAGAAAGGGGCAATGAGGGGGAATCTTGATCTGTTGAGTCTAAAGTCACAAAGCTGGCTTTTCTGGGAATGTTTCGGACATTGTAGATCTTTAGTTATAAATAACTGTATTAAACCATCAGTGAGGCCATTCTGGTCTGTATCTGCCCCTCTTTGTCCTGTAGATCTCCCCATTCATCCTCAACACAGTGATGACAATAACAGCCGCCATGACGGTGAAGAAGGAGGACGAGCAGAGTACTGAGTCAAAAGCCGACACATCTGACCTCTGGTCCGTTATGAACATCTACGACTGTAACTACTGGTTCCTGGGAGTGGACCAGGCCATGGAGGTGACTGAGAGCTTCACAGAGCAGGATGGACGCAATGTCGGCGAGAGCTTTGACGCAGAGATAAAGGTCAGAAACTTCATCTTCTCTTAAAATCAAGGATATTCCTGTAACTTCACAGTCCTGTTACTGAGTTGTTGTCTCCTCACAGGTGGTCCAGGTGACTCTTGAGTCTGGTTTGGGCCATCGGACTGTCCCACTGCTCCTGGCCGAGTCCTCTTTCAACGGATCTGCAAAGAACTGGTCGTCTCTGCTGAATCTGAAAGCTGACATGACACTAGAGGTGAGAGATGTCCTTTAGTCCTTACATTGATGCTAGTTAGATGTTTTATCAACATGAATAGCACCAGAAGACCAAGCTGAGACATACATCGGAAACTCAAACAGCCTTGTAACTTGGTTCAACACGGTTCTTTTTTGACATGTCTTCTGCTCATCAAAATTGTTCCTTCATTTCAGATGTTTTTTTTAATGTTATCTTAAACACAATTTAAAAAAGCATTTAAATATTAAGCACATGTGTGGAAAAAAATGACAAGGCTAACTTTGCGTAATCTTTTCATTTGGATATTTACATGGCTGTTTATTCATTCAACCTTTATTTAATCTCGAAGAATCATTATGGGCATGCCCTCATTTTCAATGATGTTCGAGAGAACAGTAAAAACAAATAAATATGCATCAATCAGAACGATTAAAAAAATGTCTTCATCATAGTAAAAAACAGTCACATTTAAAAGCAGAATAGTTCATAATTTTAGTTTTAAACTGACCAATAAGAACAAGTGTTCACAGTTGAAATGTTTAAGTGTTCCATGTGAACGCAGCAAAGAGGCTAAAAGCATTTACTTTTTTATCCATCGTGTATCTATCTCTGATTTGTCAACTTTGTTTGTGGAGAAACACCAAAAACTGTGCTGTTTTCATCTTATTTTTAAGCCCTTGTTTTCTCTGAGGGTTGTGAATTCTGATTATTACTCCAGCAATAAAAACAAATAAACATGAATGCTGTGAAAGTGTTTAGTAAAGAAAAATGCTGACATTTGTCATGTGTGTGCTGCTGCAGGTGAACTACTTCAATGAGACCCATGCAGTTTGGGAGCCTCTGATTGAACGAGTGGAAAGCGGCAAACGCAGGTGGAACCTAGAGCTAGAGGTAAATCTGTTTGTCTGCTGTTAGCCAACAAGGACACCAGTTCAACCCCCAGCCTTTGACTGTTTTGTGTGTACTGACCCCCTCTGACACTCCCTCCTTACATTTATTCTCTCTGCTGCTGTTGAACCTTTAAAGGTTAAAGGGCAAAAATATCCAGAATTAAATTTAAAGAGAAGGGTAGCATCTTGGTCAACACCATAACAGTGATAATCAACTGCAGGCCCAGGCCACATCAGGCCCTCCACAGTTTCCCAGCCAGCCCCCAGAGGATTTATTATTTTAGAAAATTTGAGAGGGAAGCAATATTGCATGCTATGGTTTAACTTTTTTTCTTGAAGTCTAAAGAAAACCTTCAACCTAGTGGCTTCATTAAAGCAATAATTTTCCACATAAGGCTCTTTGAGAGTGCAATTTCCCTTCTCTGAGAATCTTCACAGATCTGTTTCCTCCATGGGTTTTTAGAAAATCACAACACAGCATATTAGCATCAAACTCAGTGACAGACATCTAGAGAACTCTAGAAATGTGTAGCTAAAATATCTCAGTCGCCCCCTTGTGGCTGGCTGCAGTATAGGTGATAGGGACTGATCTTATTTGTTAAAGGCTTAAAGTTCTATTAATTTCAGAAGGATATAAATTTATACAAGAATATTTAATTTGGACAAGAATATTGATTTTATAGAATTTACAACCAAGACCTTTCACTATGTTTCCGTGGTTTATCACAGAGAATAATATTGAATTTTATTCTGTATCACACAGTAAAATTTAAGATGAATTAACTTGTTAAGACTCATTCATGTTCTCGATCCTGCAGATGAAAAACAACCCACTCCAGGACAAGAGTCCTGTTCATGGAGACGACTTTGTCATTCTTCCTGATCCTCGCACGGCCATCAGCATCTGCTCCAAAGACACCATGAATATCACGGTCTCACAGTGCACTCTGAACGTCCTGCAGAACCTCTCTAAGGTAAAACACACAGCACGGCAGGAATAACAAACACCAGGCACATTCAACAGCTGTTCTAAGGAGGATATTTGTTCCTAAAATCCTCTCACACTGTTTTCAAGAAGATTCTGACAGCCACCAAAAATTTCCTCTGTTATCAAATACGATGACTGTAAAATTACATCAACTAAAATTCATTTAAAAAATGAGATATGGCTAGAGTCTGCCTCTTTTCAGTTATTTTGATCCCTAGATTTAATGACTTTTTCCTTCATCCTGTCTACTTTAATGTGTGAGGACTTTCCAGATAAAAGCGTGATGTATTGTACTTCGGAAAAACATGCATGGGCTTTAAGCTTTCAAGGACGTTGCATTCATTAAAACAAGAAGCCATGTGAACATTCGAGCTGTTTTAGAACACATCAGGAAACCAATGTAGTTTTTTCTGAGGAACTAGGAACCTCTTAAGGCCCATTAACTTTTAAGAACAGAAAGCTATTAATATTAAGATACTTGTGGGACTTAATCTTTTCTCAATCGTCTATTTAAAGAGTGAATTGCATCAAAAATGGTTACTGCCAAATGTTCTTAATCTGTCATTACTGTTGTTTTTTTGATCAGGCGTTCTCAGAGGGCACAGCCTCCACGTTTGACTACTCCCTGAAGGAGAAGGCCCCCTTCACCATCAGAAACTCCCTGGGAATTCCTCTCATCGTGCAGCACAGCGCCAACCTCAGGCCGGTGTCTTCACCATCGCAGGGAAAACTACACGAGCTGCCGGTGGATCAGAGCATGGACCTGGAGCACTCCATGTTTGAGCCGTCTTCACGAGGAAAACTGTCAGCTCTGCAGCGACAGGAGAGCTGCCTGTTCAATCTCAGCATAGGTCAGAACACATTTATGTTTCTCAAATCCTTTGGTTTAGAGACATTAACTAACCTGCCTATGTAATTTAGAAAAACCATCTCAAAGTGAATTTCCATTACTTTTATTTGTATATTTTCTCATTTAGTTTGTTTTCAAGAATTTTAAAATCTGCTACATCGTAATGTTTGAATTTAAAGCACAAAAAATAACATTTCTAAATTCCACACACCTTAAAATGCAGCATGTTGTTCCTTACATAGTTTAGTTCGGAGTCAGGCTCGATTCTATTATACACAGGTAAAATACCAATAAAGTTAAACATGACTTCTTGGTCTCTGATCCAACAGTTCCCTCTGGATACAGCGAGATCTCCAACATTGCGGTGGACAAACCAGGACGCCGTCTCTACAACATCCGTGGCCCGATGCAGCAGGAGGCGGTTTCTGTGCTGATGCAGATCGATGCCTCTGAGGGTAACAAAGTCATCACTGTGCGCTCACCGCTGCAGGTCAGGAACACTCAGAAATGTGATCACGCAATCCTCTGAAATCTGAATACTTAGTCTGAGTCCAAACAAACATCCTGAGTGAGATTTTTTTTGTCCGTTTGATTTCAGATAAAGAACCACTTCTCAGTGCCGTTCACCATCCTGAAGTATTGTTCCTTATCTAGGAGCCTGCAGAGCGTTGGGCTGGCTCTACCTGAGACAGAGTTTCACATCCCCTTAGAAGCGTACAGGTAGGTTGTTTAGTTAGCATGCAGCACCATCAAAGTTGTGTTAAAGGGTTTTGGATAGCAATAGTACCTCTAGTGCTCTTAACATTAAGTATGTATAGAGCGCTAGCGGTTGATAGTTTTTTTGGAAGTGTATTTTGGAGAAGTAAAAGCAACATAAGTGACAAAATAGTTACAGCCCACTTCTTAACACAGAATTATGTAACCTTGAAAATGACTGAGAGAAGTCATTATTTTATTAATCTGTAGGTATGTCGTTTAAGTAAACATAGTGAAAAGTTTGATCAGCAGTTTCTCACACATATGCCCTGCATTTAACACATAAACAACAGCATTTAGCGTCATATTAGCTCTCAGTTAGCCCATTAGCATTGTAGCTACTATCATAAAACAGCAGCTTGCAACAGCCAAATAACATCTGTCCAACAGAGAACCAGCAGTCTGTTCTACTCAGATATCACATTTAAACTTGTAATTTTGAATGAAACAGGACCGTGTGATATCACATGCAAAAGGTGTATACAGACATGTTTCTAGTGAACAGTTTATCGCAGCATCTAATCCTTGATGTTTTTGTACCTTTTGCTAGCGAGCGTTCAGACAGAAAGAATGGTTTTTCCTTCTGGGGACACATCCTGTATGGGAAAAACTCAACAGCTGCAGTTGCTGACAGTGTTTGTGTATTTGTCCACTCTTGCACCAGGTGTCAGCTGTTTATACGTCCAGCAGGAAGTCTTGATGATCAGTATCATCAGTCCTCTACCTGCATGGCGTGGAAGGAGCAGATTCACCGCAGCTCAGAGGTACAGTCAGTGCTTCAGTGTCCGGCGACAGACAACAGCCTGATGCCTCTGACAGTCAGCACACTGGCTGTTCCTGATGACTTGAGACACATCGCTAGTCATGGAGAGGAGGACTGGGACCCTGCGTATGTCATTCACCTCCACCCTGTGGCCATGCTACGAAACCTGCTGCCTTACACCATCCGCTACATGATGGAGGTACACAGCCACTCAGATAATACAAGGCTTTTGATAAGATCTGTGTTAGATGTAGTTCATCTAGTTTATGAATCCACTAAGTCCACAGTGTATAGTTATTTTGATAATCATAGAATCCCAAAAAATGTATGGCTTAAAAAATACATTTTTCATTTAGGGCAGGTGCAAAGAAGAGGAATGAATCATTCAACAATTGCAGGCACTCTATCTGAATTACACAAACAGGTTGAAGTACTCCAGAATATAAGCCTTAGCATCGTATTTGTAAAAATTAGACTGAACTGGAGTTTACCTGCAATTTTTGATCATTTAAAACAACAAGCTCTGATTATTTGGTGCACAGGACTTCTTTTTTGTTAAGACATCAAAACAGCATTTATACTGTTTAAATTGTTATGACAACTTTAAATCTGATCTATTTTGGTCTTTGCTCCTCAGAGCTCTGCAGACTCTTACGAGCTCCTGGAGGGCAGCACGTCAGACCTCCTGAATGCTCGTGTCTCTGGGGAGATCCTGTCCTTGGTGCTGATGAAGTACCAGGGCCGAGACTGGCATGGACACATCCGTATCGATCAGGAGATTCCCGAGTTCTTTGCTGTTTGTCTCACCTGTGACTCAGACACCAACATTACAATGGATGTGAGCATTCACGTGACGAAGACATCTGGCCGTGTGCTGCTGTCTATCTTCAGCCCGTACTGGATCATCAACAAAACGTCCCGAGTGGTGCAGTACAAATCAGAGGATCTGATGGTCAAACACCCTGCAGACTTTAGAGACATTATCCTGTTCTCCTTCAGGAAGAAGAACCTGTTCAGTAAGAGCAAGGTGAGCTCATCTCTGCCTAATCTCTGCCAAAAAAACACCCATATTTAAAAAAAACAACACTCTTTCCTTAATTCAGTGGGACAACTGCAAAAAGAAATGTGAATCCTGCAGTGGTGCATCGATCCAAATGTTCTGTCTTTGTGCCTGTGCTTTTGTTCTGATTTTAAACACGGTTTGACCAATTTCTAACCGTTTTGATAGCATTTAACAGTGTTTGGTATAACCCTTTGTGGTGTTGTTGTTTCAGCTCCAGCTGTGTGTCTCTACCAGCTCCTGGTCAGACGGTTTTTCTCTGGACACTGTGGGGAGTTATGGCTGTGTTCGCTGTCCTGCCAGCAACATGGACTACCTGGTAACTCTGATACTCACTCAACAAGAAAACAAAGAGTAAAACTATAGCCCGGCTAATCCTGGCCAATCTGCTTAGTCACATGCACTGTATTTATGGGACTCAGTCCAATTGGAACTCAATTTTTTTTAAATGAATTGGCTGATATGATTAGTTTAAATTGTAATTATGAGTTGTTCAGAAGAGAATTACTAAAAAATCAACAGGAAACAAAATTACCAGATATGTGACCTGTTTGATGGTTTATCCAGTCATGGACTAAAGTATTGGCACCCCTGGAATTTTTCCAGAAAATACACCATTCCTCACAGAAATTGTTGCAATTACAAATCTTTTTGGTATACGTGTGTTTATTTCATTTATGTGCATTGGAACAAAACAAAAAAGCCAAAGAAAAAAAGCCAAAATTGGCATAATTTCACACTAAACTAAAAAAAAATGGGCTGGACAAAATTGTTTGCACCCTCAACTTAATATTTGGTTGCACACCCTTAGGAAAAAATAACTGAAACCAATTACATCCTGTAACCATCAACAAGCTTCTTACACCTCTCAACTGGAATTTTGGACCACTCCTCTTTTGCAAACTGCTCCAGGTCTCTCAGATTTGAAGTGTGCCTTCTTGCAACAGCAATTTTGAGATCTTTCCATAGGTGTTCAGTGGGATTTAGATCCGGACTCATTGCTGGCCTCTTCAGAACTCTCCAGCACTTTGTCTCCAACCATTTCTTGGTGCTTCTTGAGATATGTTTCGGGTCGTTGTCCTGCTGGAACACCCATGACCTCTGACGCAGACCCAGCTTTCTAACACTAGGCCCTACATGGAGGCCCAAAATCTTTTAGTAGTCTCCAGATTTCATGATTCCTTGCGCACAGTCAAGGCACCCAGTGCCAGAGGCAGCAAAAAAAACCCAAAACATCTTTGAACCTCCACCATGTTTGACTGTAGGTACTGTGTTCTTTTCTTTGTAGGCCTCATTTTGCGTTCTGTAAACAGTAGAATGACGTGCTTTTCCAAAAAGGTCTACCTTAGTCTCATCCGTCCACAAAATGTTCTCCCAGAAGGATTTTGAGGCTTACTCAGGAACGTTTTTGCAAACTCCAGTCTGGCTTTTTTATGTCTCTTTGTCAGCAGTGGGGTTCGCCTCAGTCTCCTTCCATAGCGCTTCATCTCATACAGAAGACGGCGTATGGTCCAAGCTGACACTTTTGCACCCTGACTCTGCAGGACAGCCTGAATTTGTGTTGACTGAGAATGTTTATCCACCATTCCAACTATCCTGCGTTGCATTCTTTTGTCAATTTTTCTCTTCCGTTCACGTCCAGGGAGATTAGCCACAGTTCCATGGGTTATAAATTTCTTGATTATATTACGCACAGTGGACAAAGGAATTTCAAGATCTCTGGAGATGGTCTTGTAACCTTGAGATTGTTCATATTTTTCCACAATTTTGCTTCTTAAGTCCTCAGACAATTCTGGGCTCTTCTTTCTCTTCTCCATGCTTGGTGTGACACACACAGGCACACAACACAAAGGTTGAGTCAACTTTTATACATTTTAACTGGCTTCAGGTGTGATTTCTAGATTGCCAGCACCTGTTACTTACCACAGGTGCGTTTAGATGAGCATCACATGCTTGAAATAAAATTATTTCCCCACAGTTTTAAAAGGGTGCCAATAATTTTGTCTGACCCATTTTTGAGTTTTTTGGAAAATTATGTCAATTTTGGCTTTTTCTTCTGCTTTTTTGTGTTGTTTCAATGTACATAAATGAAATAAACATGTGTATACCAAAAAGATTTGTTATTGCAACAATTTCTGTGAGAAATGGTGTATTTTCTGGAAAAATTCCAGGGGTGCTAATACTTTCGTCCATGGCTGTAGTTTATAATAAACTGAGCAGTGATGATGAGCAGATGCATAGACATTAGTGCATGCTGAATGGACGCTGGAGCGTTTTTTTGGAGAGAATCAGTCTGTCAACAGAGACTGAAGTCTGCAATGTTACTTGCAAACTTCATCAGTAAACTCTGACATAAAGAGATGTTCAGTTGAAGTTTTTGATGCAACAACATGCATTATAAGTAGCAGCAATATAATACTTAGTAATAAGCAGCTTACATTGTGTTTTTTACTGAAAATAATATATTTAATTCAAGACATGTGGGCAGCAGAGCTGGGCAGAGCTTCATGGATGAATAGAATTTGTGCAGTAGGTCAGCGCCATCAGAAGTTGTTCTTAAATTATTACTTGAACATTAGACTAAAACCCCAAATCCTAGGGAAAAATCTAATAATGCTGTTATGTCTAACAGGATGATCATACATGTTTAAAAGACACCGACTCTCAAAGATTATGGTCATTTTCAGGAGTTTTGTGCAAATGTGAAGTAAGCTTAAGCTACTATCTTTATGTCTTATCTAAATGTGACATGACTGTGCATCAGCATCAAAATCAGCTTAATTACATTGATTCCTATTGTAGTGTTCTGACTGCTTCAAGAGTTGCAGTATGAAATAGGATGACACATTCATATTCATTCTCTTTCCTCTCTCAACAGTAGCCTGTGGAGATACAATAGTTGTGCATTATGATATCCATATCTGTGACAGATTATGTGTCTGATTATGACACATAATCTATCACAGATAGATTATGTGACCTTCAAAAGGCAAAAATCTGATCGATGAAGAAGTTGTTTGATTTTTTTTCCCTGTTTTTTGTTTTCTGGATGTCGTAATTTTGTGCATCATTCTTTCTGTCCAGGTTGGAGTCAGTATCAAGATGAGCAGTTTCAACCTGACCAGGATTGTCACCATGAGTCCGTTCTACACACTGGTCAACAAGTCGTCATACGAGCTAGAGGTGGGGGAGATCATCAACTCCAACTCCACTAAGTGGCACTACTTGGCTTCCACTGAGGTGAGCAGTAGTTATGTTTTTCTCCCACAGGCCATATTAGACCCCCAGTGAGCAATGTTTTGACATAATGTCTGCAGGAGTAAAATGGATCATTTATTGTTTTATTACCCTTGTTTGCAGTGTGCCCCCCTGTGGCCAGAGAACACTTCAGGGAAGTTGTGTATCCGCGTGGTTGGATCTGAATCTACCTCCAAGTGTTTCTTATTTAACCGGCAGGATAACGGCACCCTGCTGAGCCTGGATATGGTCAGTGTCTCTGCCCAACCAGTCACAGTGGAGTTTAGTTTTCTTAGAGGTGTTTTTAACATTTAGCATGTGTTTGTATTAAAGTGTGGTGGGATCATCGTAGACGTCAACATCTCCGATATGTCCACGGTTATAAGTTTCAGTGATTACTACGAAGGAGCCGCTCCGGCTCTGCTGCTCAACCACACACCCTGGGTCAACCTCAGCTACAGGCAGAGGTCAGACATCAACTCTCACATAAGCACACTCATGTTTGGTAAGCCATACCCGCAAATTCCACATACTCCGCTATCACTGCATGCAACGGGTGCTCAGTGCTTTGCTCCAACTGATGGCAAGTGAACTTGCTCACTAGAAGTGTTCTTGGAGCGCTGTGCCGCACAACCCCAAGCAGCTAGAGACTTGAAATCACAGGATAACTATGAGTTCATGCTGGGAGAATGTAAACAGATTATTTTGGCTTTCTGGGGTTGATTTGTTATTTATATCAACATGATTTCATGATTTCATGATTGTTTTTTGCTTCTATCATGGGTCAAGAATGGTAGAAGCAAAAAAACTTTGTTTTCTACAAAGGATGTGTGGTTTCATGTAAAATTCTGTGATTTTCCATCTCACAAGTTAACTTTTCATAGACATAATGTTGATATAGTAAAATTTACTACCAGGAGTCTGTGCACTGTGATGTATTTTAAAGTTGAATGAATCTCGAGCTGAGTGGAGTGGCACTGTAGGGACACACAGGAGACACACCGGAGCATGTGCAATGGAGTTTCAAAGACTGACTAAAAAGGGAGTGATTTGATCCAGAGTACGCATTGCTAGCAGATCCCTGCGCAATTGGAGTATGTGGAATTTGTGGGTTACTTTTCACAGCAGGAGGCTCCATCACTGTTGATCCTCAGTCATCTTGGAGGAGTGACAGCCCTCGGTCCAAATAACAGAGCAGAAATGTTAACTCTTTCCTTTTTTATATGAAGCTTTTAACTGTTTAATAGATTATTGTCATTCATATTTAAGTAACTTTCCTGCCTTTAAGTGTTAAAGTGTCAAAAAGCAAACAGGCATTTCTCTTTTTTCTGTTTTTTTTGTGATAACAGATCTAGAGTTTACAAACATAAGTTACTGATGCCACCTTTTATGTCTTCCTGTTCACAGTGTGGTAGTATCCTAAGTCGTCCTCTTTATCTCTTCCTCAGTGGCTCAACAGTGACCCATCAGCTGAAACCTGGGGAGGCTCGGCGGTTTGTGTGGGACGACCCGGCCGGGGTCAGAACCCTCTGCTGGAACTGCATGGAACATTCTGGAGAGCTAGACCTGTTAAAGGTTTGAAACTATTGGGTTGACTAGATTCATAAATAATTAACAGAAAGAAATGTGGAAAAATTGTTCATTTCTCAGTTATACATGTTAAGGACTTTTTTGTTGTTGTGGCATTGAAGAAGATATCAGAATCTTTTGATTTTTTTCTAGGATAATATCAAAGTTCACAGTTTTGCTATTTCTAGCTCTGTCTTCTTTAATAAAAGCAAGGAGAGCACAAAGAACATCTCTGAGACGTATTTTAACAAGAAAGTCACTTGTGTTTATACTTCAAAGAAAATACAAATGTCCAATCCAAGTCCTCTGACTGTCTGGTCTGGTCTTTGGTTCAGGACGAGGTGGGTCAGTTCGCCTATGACAGCCTGTCTCAGGTCCACTGGGTGTCCTTCCTGGATGGCCGCCAGCGGGTGCTGCTGTTCACTGAAGATGTCGGTGTGGTGACGAAGGCTCGGCAGGCAGAGGAACTTGAGCAATTCCAACAGGAAGTGAAGGTGTCACTGCAAAACCTGGGACTGTCACTTATTAACAATGCAAGCCGACAGGAGATTTCATACATCGGAATCACCAGGTAAACATAATCACTTAAGCAGGTAAACATAATCACATCAGCAGGTAAACATAATCACGTCAGTAGGTAAACATAATCACTTCAGTAGGTAAACATGATTACATTAGCAGGTAAACATAATCACATCAACAGGTAAACTCCATAACAACAGCAGGTAAACAAAATCAAATCAGCAGGTGTCACCTCTATCTAATCAATAGGAAAACCCTTTACCAGGTGAAGAACAGAGTGTTTTTGTGTTACAGCTCAGGTGTTGTTTGGGAGATGAAGCCAAAGAATCGATGGAAGCCATTTAGTCAGAAAAACATCAACCTGCTGGAGAAAACGTACCAGGATCAGCTGAACACAAAGACAGAAGGAGGCTGGGTCAAACTGGAGACCAATATAGAGGTCAGATACACAAACAAACTCTTATCAGTACATTTTAGACTGCCCGAATTCTTAGAGGGTAGAACAAATGACAATACGGCAAGACATTGTGATCCTGACTTGATATAGTTAAAGAACTCATTTATTAACTAATTAACCATAGTGTGCTGAAAGATATATCAAAGCATAAGATTAATCAAGATTATAAACAATTGTGCCCATATTGTGGATTGTAACTAATTGCAATTAATGCATTTAATTTTGACAGCCCTCATGTAGTTCTTCAAATCTATTAGCTTCAGCACCCACACAGTCCTGTTAGTTTTCAGCTGAAACATGCTGCTTTTTAAGCAAATAAAAGCATAAAGACACTTTGTATTCTCTTGTGAAACAATATTTCATTGTTAGTCCAATAGAATGAGTGACAGTGTGTGATGTCATCGGTTGTCAGGTGAACTTTTCAGGGGCCACCATGATGATGCGTCAGCCAATTTCCTGCCCAATCAGGAGAAACTTCCTGTCAGGGATCCAGGTGGAGTTTAAACAGTCTCTTCATCAGCGCAGCCTGAGAGCCCAGCTGCACTGGCTACAGGTAAAAACACTCAAAAGATGGTGGAAAATATTAAAATACTGGGCAAAGACTGAGTGACATCAGTAAATGGGGCTTTTGGTTGCAATCTTTGGCAACTGCAGTATTAAAAATGCTGTCACAAAATTATTTCAGATCAGCCTACAAACAAAGAGGTGGGGCTGAGGTGGGTCTTAAGCTTCCTGACTAACAGCTATACTGTTCTGAGTTAGTTATATCAGCCAGCTCCTAATTATGCATATCTCAATATTCTTATGTAAAGCAATTCAGACAAGTTAGTAAATAATAAAGTCATTTAAGACATCAACAAATTTCACTAAAGTCATGTTTTAACCAGGCTGTAAAATGTTTATTTCTGATGTAAAAATGGGATTTGTAACTAATATCTGATACTTCTGTAGCCACATTCTAGCAGACAGTCCAGGAACTGCAGCTTTTTCCAGTTCTGCATTTGCTGCTTGACACACATCCATTGTTGAGAACATTATCTTCTCCTATTCCCCACTTTAATATTGTGCAATTTACATTCCTGCCATTCCATATCAAATTACCCTGGAGCAGTATCCATTTTTCAAACCCTCTAATAAAAACTGTCCACTTTACAATGCACTATATTTCTTGAATGCAGGCTGTCATTGTAAGACTGTTATACCTAAATGTGGTACACTGAAGCTGAAGTATCTTCCTATTTCAGTCGTATGTTTTATAATGGCACTAAATGCCCTCTCCTCTGTTTTATTCTACACATGCTTTGAAGTGCTTGCCATAGCTGATGTGGTTTCTGTTCACAGGTTGATAACCAGCTGCCAGGTGCCATCTTCCCCATTGTCTTCCATCCAGTTCCTCCTCCCAAATCCATCGCTCTGGACTCAGGTGATCATCTTATCTTTCAGAGTCTTTTCTTTCTTTTTATTTCCTGTTAAACTAATGAGCTTACTGAGCTCTCATGGGGTGTTTCTGAGATGTATCATCAGGCTTCCTTTTCTTCAAACATGTCTTTAAAAGGTCTTTAAAAGAGAAAGCATTTAAAATGTCTCATGACGAGGCTGGTTGGGTTAGAGAGTGGTAAAACATAACCTCTCATTCCTCTGTGCTTTCATCATAAGCCACAACATCAGTCAGTCTGTGCCAGTAGTTCTCAGCTTCTGGGTTGGGGCCCAATAGTTGATCACAGAGGTTTTTTTAGTGGCTTAGGAATATGTACCTGGGATTCCAGGATTTTCTCAAGACCTCGACCTACAGTATTTGTCTTTGAGTAACAAAGCTGGTGTTCCTATAGTAATGTGTTAAATGTTCAAGAGTTCAACAAAACAACCAAAATATAAAAACTAACATCCCTGAAGAAAATCACCTTGACAATTGAAGGAAAAAGTGAACTTGAAAAGAACGTAAGTAAAATTTTTCTTCAGGGTAATGTGTAACATTTGGTGTTACTACAAAGGAAGACAGTTTCATCGTATTAAGATGACTGTTTTTCAGGCACCTGTGTAGCTCATTGGGTAGAGCAAGCACCCACTGGAGGAGGCTATAGTCCTCAATGCACAGGTCGTGGGATTGATTCTCTGTCTCGGTGCATGTGTGGTGCAGCATGTCCTCCCACATTTCCTGTTTCTCGTCAGCTAACCTATCTAAATATAGGGCAAAAATGCCCCCAAAATAATCTTAAACATTTAGTTTTAAATGTTCTAATCGTGATTAATTGCACCCTTTTTATCTCATTCTAAAATTCCACAATTTTGCATTTTAAACTGTTTGTGTGACATTCTTGGATATTTCTACTCTCTTGAATTAATGATAACTTACTCACAGTTTAGATACAGACTTGCATTTATAGATTGATTCAAACTTGAACATGAACTTAACCTTAAAAAGGAACTTGTTATAGAAATAAAAGGAAATAAATGCACAGTGAAAAGGTAAATGTCTGATAACAGATGGTTCCGATGGTGTTTTACTCATCCATTGATCTGTCGGTGAGTTTTTTTTGAAGTAAAATGACATGTTAAGAAGCAGTGATGGACTTACTTAGCATCACCCTGGCTGCGGTGAGTTGCAATGTAGCTTAACCAAAGTTTGTTGAAACGGTCAATAAAGCATGCGATTAATTGCAACGAAAAATAGTGCACTAATTGTAGATCGTAGCTGGATAAGATTAATGTGATTAATTTTGGCAGCCCTAAAATAGATATGTTTTTTTTGCTCTGATATACTGTAAAGGTAGGCCATTTAATTGTAGTAAGATTAGAGCTGTGAAAAATAATGCATTAACAAGTTATGATTAAGTTACATGATTAATTAATTAATTTTTTTTTAATGCATGCACAGAACGAGCCTTCCAACATATCCTCAATTCCACCCTATCTGCACTTGTTGCAGCTCGCAGTCAGACAGTAGTATCTATCCAAACAGACAAAGAAAACAGATAATTTGGATAAACATGATGACCTTCTGGATGGGAACCAAAGATGAAACATTCAATAAAACCAAAGTGATATATACACTCTCTGAGAAGAAGTTATTGTTTAACCAACACAATACCAGTACCACCTCAACACAAAGCATCGATGGTGAGTGAAGGGAGTTCATGTGGAACGCTGCATCAAACCACCATCACTGAGCATAGGACCTTTCTAAACAGAGAAGTCGAGCATCAATATGTGATCAATCATGATTAATCCATAGAAACCTGAGATTAATTTGGATAATAATTTTAATCATTTAACAGCCCTTATTAAGATGTCTATTTTTTCTGTTATTTCCAGAAAGCACAGAGGGAAAAGAAAATGTTTTATAAAGGAATGTGTCTTTGATTCTCTTTGGGTTTCTTTATGTTTGCTCAAACAGAGCCAAAGCCTTTCATTGACGTCTCCATCATCACCAGGTTCAACCAGCACAGCAACGTCATGCAGTTCAAGTGAGTCACAATCAGAAGTCATCTAAAGAATCATCTGTATCAGCTCGGTTTAAAGTAGGACTTTAACATCACACAAAGGTCATGGGTCAGTTCGTACCTGGAACTAGTGAAGTTTACAGTCTGCTCCATCTATTGTTGTTTAGAGCTGTCTGCTATAGCTTTTACACCCTGCGGTCTTTTGAACATTAAAAAAAGAGAGGAAAACAAAACATTCAACAAGTTTCTAAGGATCTACCATGCTGCAAACCAAACATGTCCCCTTCCAAGTGATTTAAAGAAGCTGGCCGATCTTCTAGCGCCACTGTGCCATCTCACTATATTACTCCTCTTCATTTTTGCTGCATCTCCTCCTTCTTCTTTGTTAGTTGTTAAGCAAGCACTTGCAAGTATGACCACCACCTACTAAGGGGGTTGATACTGCCTTGTGTGTGATGGCATTTGTTCTTCACTCAGATGTATTTGTTGTATGACTGCATGAATTATCCCTAGTTTTTAATGCAACAGTGGTGCTTAACTTCTTACCTGAAGGGATTCTGATGGTAACTCCAGTTATGAGATAAACACCTCCTACAATGGAGACCAACTGAAGCATTAAAGCCTTGGTTGTTGTACTAAACACATAAATATAAGCATTTTTACCATCATAATCATGTTTTTTTCTGCTTGTTTTAATAGCTAAGTGAATCTGTTTGACTTAGTTGTGATTTTTAGCCCGAGTCTAAAACCGTGATGCAATGGATAAAACGGATGAATCATATTCATGTTTGTTTGCATGCCAGGTACTTCATGGCCCTGGTGCAGGAGATGGCAGTGAAGATCGATCAGGGCTTCCTGGGAGCCATCTTGTCTCTGTTTACTCCGGCTGCTGACCCCCAGGCCGACAGACAGAAGGTAGAGCAAGGCAGAGGGTTGGAGGATGAACTTCCTGACACATTTACAGCACATGGACTGTTTATTAGTCATGTTTTTGTTTTGTTTTGTTTTGTTTCAGACACAGCTGATAGAGAAAGATCTAGAGCTGCTGCAGGCCGAGCTGGCAGAGGTGTCCAGCAACGATGCGTCAGGACTCAGCTTCTTTGAACATTTCCACATCTCACCCATCAAGGTAAGGAGACACACATGCTCTAACTTTTTTGTAATCTTTTTAACTGTGTCAGACCTAAACTGAAGCCTTTCAACACCAAATACTATTAATTACTTTAATTCAATAAATGGGCCTCATACACCATACATTTCTAAGGTTCTTTATGAATGTGTTCTTAAAAAGATCCTTAAAAATGTCTGGGACAGATTCATACAGCTGTTCTCAAACTGTTCTGTTCTTTATACAGCTGCTCTTTAACTGGCAAATACCATGTTGTCATAAGCTGGAAACAGGTGCATATTTCTTAGCATAGAGGGACACCCCTGTTATAATCATATAGGGGCATGAGACTGCAGGGCTGTGTGCAAAAATAGGAGTCACACAGTCAAGTAGAGAAGTAGATGGACATTAGGAATCATTAAATTAAAACCTTAAAATGGTAAAAATGATTGCACATTAGGCACAAAGTAAAAATAACAGGCTAGTTAAGAGGCTCTAAAGAGGATGTAGTGCTGTCCAAAATAAAACCGAAACAGGCTGATTATATAAAGGCTACACTTCAAACAGATAAACTGGATGCCTTTGCTTACTGTGACAGCTCCCTCTTCAGTGATGGCACACATCAGACTAAGTAAAGAACAAAATCTCTGTGGGGATTTTTCCTAAGATCGGTTGGTGAATAAGGCTTAAAGTCCCTTAGGTTTATTTTTAACAACATTAATTCAGTTTATTTACACTGCCTTACATCATGTATGGTATCAGTCATGCCCTCATATGTGCTGTGATCTCTTCAAAATGGACTTAATATTTGATATTTCAGCTCCATCTCAGTCTGTCTCTTGGCTCGAGCGGCTCAGACTCGTCCAAGGATGTAGCGGCGATCCAGTCCTTTAACCTGCTGCTCAAAAGTATCGGCGCCACGCTGACTGATGTGGACGACCTCATCTTCAAGTGAGAAACCTCCTGCTGCTCACAGTGTTGTTTATATAAGAGAGAGATGCATGCTGGGCTATGAAGATGATGTTGTCATGTTAAATCTCTGTATTTCCGTCTCTGTCAGACTGGCCTTCTTCGAGGTGAAGTACCAGTTCTACAGCAGAGACAAACTGATGTGGACTGTCGTCAGACACTACACTGAGCAGGTATGACAGCTGTCGGTTTATCAGCACATCAGGAGCCTCCTGTCTTAGGCATGCTGCTGTTAAAAGTTTTAAATGTGAAAACTCATCCTGAGCTTCAGATTTAACACCAGTTTGTTTCTGTGTGCAGTTCCTGAAGCAGATGTACGTCCTTGTTTTGGGTCTGGATGTTTTGGGAAACCCGTTTGGACTGATCCGAGGTCTGTCTGAGGGAGTGGAGGCCTTCTTCTACGAACCATTCCAGGTAGCACACATACACAGGCAGCTCCCACTGTACCATGCTCACTCTCTGACAAGAAGTGGCAAACATGAGGTCACATGGATAACATTGCACATCTTCATGATATGACTATAGTACATGCACATATTGCAGTTTCAGTTGAAAAGTGATACACAGTTGTGTTTAAAATAATAACAGTCGAACGTCACTAACAAGATCCATTACTGTTTTTGGTAGAAATTATATTTCTAGGTGGTAAATAATTTACTAGTAGGTGTAGCAGAGTAATAGAAAGCTAACAGATCCAACATTCATGACATGCAGGCTGCTGATTCTGTCTAAATCGAGGTGTCAAACTCAAGTCCGGCCCGTGATACTGTTATACTCAGCCCACAAGATCATATCATATTTTATTTTAACTGGCCCACCAGTTTGAAGTTTGCAGATTTCCTACAGTATAAAAGTGTAAACTTAACCTTGATTAATTAAAAAATCCTTGGTAATAGGGCTGGGCGATTATGGCAAAAATCAAAATCGCAATTGGGCTTTTTACCTCGATTACAATTAATGAACGATTATTCCACCCCCAACCTCCGACTCTGTTTGTTCTGTAAATATCTGTATAATTTCAAAACGAATAACTGAGAGGAACATGCAGAGATTAAAAATTTATGGTTATTTATTGAGACAACTGAAATCAAAATACACAGCGCATGAAACTACCTTGCTGCCTATCACATGGCTACAGAGCTAGTAGTTAGTTTTTAAGGGGGTGGTGCATTAGTCAAAGGAGATATTACAAGGGAAAAAAATTGAAATAATTGACCTTGCAGGTATTTGTTGGTTTTAGGCTCTAAATGTCAGTTTTAATTATTTTCCGATTAATTGCCCAGCTCTACTTGGTAAATCATAAAAGTATGAAAAGCACAGATTAAGAATTATTAGATTAAAAGTCAGGAAGGTGGTAAAAGATATTTATTTGTGTTTTTACTTTTTAATTTATATTCTGGCCTTTTAATCTCTTAATTTTGCTTTTTATATCATATTTTGACCTTTTAAACTCCTGATTTTGGGTTATTAATCCCATATTTTGACCTTTAAATTCATGATTTTCACTTTCTCATGTATTTGCCTTTTAAATTTGGTGTTTGCACTGTTGAACTAATAAGTTTGACTTTATTCTCAGATTTTGAGCCTTTAAACTTATCATTTTGTCTTTTTTAGGCTTAAAATGATTTATCCTCACTGTTAAGTTGTTTTTTTGTTTTTTTTTTCATATTTTATTACTGGTGAAAATAAGGTTGACAGTTTACGGTTAAATGTTGACCCAGTTTGGCTCCCAGGTTAGAGCTAACTTCAGTGTCCGGACCCTGCATTGACTGACTTTGACACCTCTCGACCAAATAGTTCAGCCCACAGGATGTCTCACTGGAACAAATCTGGCCCTGGACTTAATATGAGTTTGACACCCCTTGTCTAAATGAATCATCGATTTAAAAGGATGTGTTCAAAATAACAACAGTGTGGAGTTCAACCAGTGAGGTCATTCATTCTGTAAAACAGGTGTCAAACAGGTGACCCTTATTTAAGGTCAAAGGCAGCAAATGTTCATGCTGGTTGTAGAGCATTACTCCCAGAATCTAAGTAAAATGACGTTGTCTAGAAGAAATTTGATTAAAAAGTTGAGTGGAGAGGGGAAAACATATAAAGAAGTGCAGAAAATGATAGCCTGCTCAGCTAAAATGATCTCAGATCCTTTAAAATGGCGACCAAAACCAGAAAGAAATGGCAGAAAACTACCGCTCGAATGGATGGAAGAATAGCCAAATTGGTAAAGACTCTGCCAGTGATCGGATCCAGGATAATCAAAGAAGGTGAAGCCAAGCTACCAGTAAGAAGCCCTGTAAAGTCCCATTGCTGAAAAAATGGCATGTGCTGAAGAGGTTATAATTTTCCAAAGAACACATTGACTGACCTGAAGAGAAATGGAGCAACATTTTGTGGACTGACAAAAGCGAGATTGTTCTTTTTGGGTCTAGGAGCAGCAGACAGTTTGTCAGACGACCCCCAAACACTGAATTTAAGCAGCAGTCCACTGGAGACAGTGAAGCATGGTGGAGCAATGATCATGGTATGGGTGTGTTCCTTACACTATGGTGTCAGGTCTATTTGTCACATACCAGGGATCATGGATCAGTTTGAAGACATCAGAACGCTTGCAGAGGTCATGTTGGCTTATGCCGAGGAGGATATTTCCTTGAAATGGGTGTTTCAAGAAGGTTCCAGACCAACAAGATTATGAGTGACCAGCCCAATCCCTGGACCTCAGTCCAATAGAAGACTTGTGGGCTGACATCATAAATGCTGTTTCTGAGTGAAAACCAAGAAATGCAGAGGGAATGTGGAATATAGTCCAATCATCCTGGGCTGGAATATCTTCTCACAGGTGCCAGAAGTTTGTCAACTCCACAGATGTGAAGCAGTTCTCAGAAACAGTGGTTAGACAACTAAATTTTTGTTCAGTGATTCATAGGAAAGCTAAATCTTCAAGAATTTTTTTCAGTTTATACAGTAAATGTTTGAGTTTGTTTTTGAATACCCTAATATTCCGTTTTCTTCACTTTTTATTAAGTAATAACAAAAATGATCAATTTTTCCTCATGTATTGATTTGGAGTAATTTTTTTAGTGTTCCCAGTGCATTTAGCTGTATACAAAATTAATTTTTGTAGGATTTTGAGCTTTGCTCACTTTTTCAAACACACTGCTGTTATTTTGAACACAACTGAACATATTTGCTGAAACAAGTTAAGTTTGTTTTTTTATTATTTTCCTCTCTATTTTGGCCAAGAAGTACCCAAAAAAATAAGTATAAACAATAGAAGAAAATACAGACGAGCCCTCTATTCTCTAGATTCTCCATGTGTATTAGGTATGAGACATGGCGCTCAAACATGTAGTCTGAAAGCTGTGACCTACTAACATGCAAACAAAATGAAATTCAAGCTGTGTTAGAGTTTACCAAGGAGAAACTCTCTCATGTGTGAAATTATTTTCAGATACATCGAAGTCTAGTTCTTGTAGTAGTTGGATAGTTCACTCATGTTGGCCGCACGTGGATAAATGTTGCTGTTGTGTGTCCATCAGGGGGCTGTTCAGGGTCCTGAGGAGTTTGCAGAAGGTTTTGTGATCGGAGTCCGCAGCCTGCTGGGTCACACTGTGGGTAAGAAGCTATGCCTGAACATGATCATCTGTTGTCATGTCTACTTGTTGATATTAAAGACTCACAAGTTCAGACTGTGTGATACTTTTATAAAACTTTGTGGCAGTCTGTATAATCACTTCACTGTGTCCTCCCTCTGTCTTCCTGCAGGTGGGGCTGCAGGTATGGTCTCCAGGATCACTGGGTCTGTGGGTAAAGGTCTGGCAGCGATCACCATGGACAAAGAGTACCAACAGAAACGACGAGAGGAGATGAACAGACAGCCCAAAGACTTTGGAGAGAGTCTGGCTAAAGGAGGAAAAGGACTGCTGAAGGTACAGAGAGAACACGTAAACATTAAATCAGCTAATCTGAGGCCAGCAGTGATGGTCTGATAAACTCTTGTCTCTGCAGGGAGTTGTAGGCGGAGTTACAGGCATCGTCACCAAACCTGTGGAGGGTGAGTGTTGAATAGTAATTAAAAATCACTGATTCAAACAGGATGACTTTCATTAAGCACATTTACCAAAAAAAGACTGTAAATACAGGCGTTTGCACATTACTTGCTCATCACCTCTAGATATTTTAACATTTCTATATAACCTGTAGACCACACCTATCCTCTCCTGCACCTGCACTGCCTCAACTCTGAGAGCTCCGGCATTAGTAAAGCCGGTGCTGGAGCCAATGGCCCAAACAGATAGTGCTCAGGACTACTACGGTCCACCACCACTCTACAGTCTGCTTTAGGGGACTCTGGAGGGGAAAAATCCTCCACCTCTAAAGATCGCTCTCTGGCAAGGGAACATCACTGTCACTCCCGCCTCATCTGGAAAACTCTGTCCTTTTTCCCCTGCCTCCTCTCAGTACCAAACTGCCCATTTTTTGTGCATTTTTCAAAAGTCTGAAGTAGGGCTGGGCAATTTATTAGAAATCAGATTAAATCACAAGATGATCTGCTGCAATTTTCAAATCACAAAAGGTGCATTTTTTCTTTGAAGTGAAATTTGGGGCAGAGAAACAGTTTTAAACTTTTTTTCCTGCAGCAGAGATGTTATGCATGACATATGGGGTTATTCAAGAGCTATTTTTTTTTTTCAGAATAATCTACAAAAAATCCTACCCTCTTCTTTTTTTACTTTTTCATATTAAATATAAGAATGACAAGAACCCTTCAATGCCATAATTTATATCCAATTTGCAATACAAGTCAAAATCATCAGAATCAAACACTTTTAAAGAATTGTTCAGCCCTTGTTTGGCAATAAAAGAAAGTTAAGGAATAATCACATATCAAATTGAAATTGCAATATTGGGGGAAAAAAAATCACAATTAGATTATTTTCCAAAATCGTCCAGCCCTAGTCTGAAGTGGGTGGAGTTAGCTCTGAGCTGAGGGTTTACACTTTAACATTTGAAAATTGTCTAATGTAGGCCAGCCTATGATAAGTGATGGCTCTCTTTTCATAGCTTCATTCATAATACAGGCTGTCTGCAGGGTCTTAAAAAGTATTAAAAGTTGATCCCAGAATATTTGAGTCTAAATACTTTCTGAATGCACTGTACAGAGAAACCGTTGCACCATGCAGTTAGAGAAAATAAACAAGGTCTAAATTAAGTCTGTTTGTGTTTCCAGTGCCTTTAAATTCAGAAATGAAGAGATTGTTGTGCAGTCAGATGTAGCACTACTTTTTCAATCCATCTATTTTCTATACTGCTTATCTCGTTGGGGGTCACAGGGGGCTAGAGCCTATCCTAGCTGTCACTGGGCAAGAGGCGGGGTACAGCCTGGACTGGTCGCCATTCAATCACAGCTCTGACATATAGAGACAGACAACCAGGCACAATCACATTCCCAAAGGGGACATTCAGTCCTTAAAATTTGCTTTCATACACAAAAAAGAGGTTGGATTATAAGGATATTAGTGAGAATATGAAAGGTTAGATTTCACTATGGAGGTGATAAATAACAGTTTAATTTAGGATATAATAAACAAAGGTAGATTTAGAGTAGTGATGGTTGAGAGTGTCTATGTCCTTCTCTATCTATGCAGGGGCGAAGAAGGAGGGAGCAGCAGGTTTCTTTAAGGGCATTGGGAAAGGCTTGGTGGGCGTGGTGGCTCGGCCAACAGGTGGCATCGTGGACATGGCCAGCAGCACCTTCCAGGGCATCCAAAGGTACGCTGCACTTCATGAAACCTTTAGAACATCTGTGTTTCTGTTCTCAGATTATGTCTTTCATCTTTTAGATCGATCCAGTTTGGTGTGAAATTTTCTTTTGTTTTCTAGACAGTTCTATACCTGTATTCTTTTTCTCTGGTATTTTTAGTGCTACTATGAACTGTTTCCAGGATTTCACTCAATGAAATCTTCTGTGTTGTCTGTGTGCTTCTGTTTTCTTCTTGTCTGCTCACTAATTTCACATTTTCTGCTTTTGTTTCTGTCTTGTATCGTTGTTTCCTGGAGTTTTTTCTTTTTTCTTGTGGTGTTGGTGTGTGAGTATTTCCCATTAAGATGGCTGAAGTTGGGCTCCTTCATCAGTGCTCTAAGTCTGATAATCAGGGTCAGAACCAGATCATGTTTCTATTGGCAATGATTAAACATTTCCTGTCTGCTCGAGTCAGACCAATGAGTGAGATGAAGGAGACGAGCTTCAGCGGCAGCTCTGTGTGTTTTTGCATGTTACTGTTGTCTGGAAGCAGGGCGGTGGTAAGTTTCTGCATCGTGTTATAAATAAAATCTTCATCACTCATTCATACGACATTTATCATCGTAACAATGCTCGTAGCCCCGCCCCCTCAGCTTGCTGCGGCATCTTGAGTCGTACAGGCTACACCCCTGAGGGGTGTGTCAAATCTTGATCTGAGTACATGAAATGTGCACTTCTCAATTCAGTCAAGCTGAAGAATGCAGCATGCAGTGAAGAAGACGTCAGAGTGCACTGTACGCTCTGAATGTGTCATGAGCAGTGATGATAATGTGACTCTGTGGGGTTTTTAGGCCACTATCAATAAAAATAACTTATTTCATAGTTTTACATACTAAGAAACGTAACACAAGCAATTTTGGGATCCAAAAAATGAAAACTATTTTTTGACTTGTAACACTTTGGTGAAACAATCTAGATTGCACGCAGTCCACTGTATGTCTATGTGCCCACTCTACACCTTTCCTTTATAGCCCATAATGTGCAGCTCTGCAGCAGGATAACAGGAATAAGAGATATGATGTAACCTAATCACACGACAACCCACAGGGCAGAGGTACACAGTATTAGACACAACTTTATCACTGAAAACACATCACTACACCCTGGAACAGTCACATGAATCTTTGCAAAATAAAATCCAGAATCACCTGACATCTGCTCAGGGATCAGCTGACTAGTTTACCACATCACTCAGCTGGATTGGTTCTGACACATTTCTGTTTATCAGGATGAGTCTGAGAACAAAATTCCAGTGTGGCCTGAGCAATATTAGAAAAAAACTGATATATTTTCTCCCTGTAAAATATTGCAGTGTTTCTTAACAAAAATGAATCAAAATGGATAGTGCCTTTTTTATATTAACTATATATCAGACAATAATTTTTTTTCTTATTTAGGTCCCAAAATCATGTAAGGAGGAAATGGAAAAGAGAGGATTAGAGATATGGTTAGAGAGTTAGGAGAGAGAAAACAGTTTATCTGAGTGGCTGTTTTTTTTTTTTTTTGTGTCTTTGTTTGTTTTATAAACCTTATTACATTACTATTGTGTCATCAATTATTTCTAACTGTGTTCAAAGTTATGTTTAGTTTACATGATCAGCCACATGAGAGTAGCTTCAAATCAGAACTTTTCAAGGTTAATTCAGTTTCCCACCATCACTGATGGACCAGGCTGATGTTTGCCTTCAGACTCTGCAGTGTATACTAGAAACAAGGTCCATTATAAATGCTTGAAGTAGAGCTTGAAATATAACCATATATCAATGTAAACCGTCCACTGTATCTTTAGGAAACAGTACGTATCTCCGTCCAGTCCAAATATCCCTAATTTAAACGGATATTAGTCTGTTTTTCATCTGTTTTCAGCCCGGCTGAGCAGTCCTGTCGCACGTTGAAAGTGGTGTCAGTGCTTATTGTCTATTAGAGCATCTGTGCTGTCATGGACTATAATCTAACATAGACCAGAAGAGGTGCTGCTGATAGAGCAAATACACTCAATTAAGGTCTGTTATATATCTTCCTGGTGCTTCATCCCTACACATCTTTGACTGCAGTGTCGCCTGTAAGC